>NC_143060.1:15066428-16286785 GCF_052426305.1 Pelodiscus sinensis | reverse complement strand
ATTTCACTATGTAAATGTTTTACACAGAGTGATTCATTTATTTGGGGGTTTGATCCCCTTTGGGGGTTGGTTTCCTCGGTGCTGTACCCTAAAACTTTGTCCTCTCAGAGAAGAAGTGGTTCAGTGTCCGCATTGCGCTGCAAGGGATGGTAACCCAACTCTGTGCTTAGTTTGGGGGAGACCAGAGGATCTGGCCCAGCAGCACAGGCTGATGGGGGCCCCCAGAAAGCAAAAAGGCAGGTGTCAGTTAATACAGGTTGGACTTCAGCACCCTGGGGACCTGAGCAGTCCCAAAGGAGGGAATTTGCCTGGCCAGGCAACATCGGCCCCTCTACTGACAGACTCCGGGCTCTGTCAGCAGATCACCATGCTCCCCTGCCCCAGGGCCACCAGGCTCCATGGCTAGCCCAGGGGTCCCGCTGAGGCTACGTGGCCAGCTGCTCCCTGCCACTGGCTTCCTGGGGCTCTCTGGTCCAGGGGTTTTTTGGTCCAGCAACATGCATGGCACTGCTAAGCCAGGCCAGAGAATCCCGGTCTAGAGAGGCTCTACTTGTAGTTAGCAAAACAGAACATAACAGAATGCAGATTGAAGATGATTCACCTGATGAAGAACATTCTATAATTAATTTAGGATTAGAAAGATTAAAAAAAAAACAAGTAAAAGCTCAATATAAAGCTCACTGATAAATGCAAATCATTAAGATCTAAACTGCCAATGATGGCAGTTTTCAAGTATCTAAAAGGGTGTTACAAGGAGGGAGAAAAATTTTTCTCCTTGACCTCTGATGGTAGGACAAGAAGCAATGGGCCTAAATTACAGCAAGGAAGATTTAAGTTGGACATCAGGAAAAACCTCCTAACTGTCTGGGCGTTAAACACTGGAATAAATTGCCTGTGGAGGTTGTGAAATCTTCATCAGTGGAGATATTTAAGAGAAGGTTGGACATCCATTAAGGATGATCAGATGGTACTTGATCCTGCCATGAGGGCAGGGGACTGGACCTGATGCCATCTTGAGGTCCCTTCCAGTTCTAGGATTCTAGGATTCTATAATACTATTTCTGTAAGCCATCTCCGACACTGGTAAGGATTTACGAACCCTGTTGAGAGTTTAATCTAACTTGTACAGGCGGCCCCTGACTTGCGATGCGATCGGTTCTTGGGGAAGCATCGCAAGTTGGGGACATCGTAACTTGAACCCTTATTTATGATAGGCGTCATGCGCCGTCATAAATGCGGGCTGAGGACATAAGTTGGGGGTTTTCGGCCCCTTCTGCACTCACAAAAATGGTTGTAAGTGCAGGGGGTCGCAACTGGGGCTGTCGCATCTTGGGGGTTTCTTGTATTGCAATATCTTGCAATGTTTGGCAGCTTCAAATGAAAATACAGTAACTCCTCACTTAAAGTCATCCCCGCCCAGCCTGTCACCCCCAGTCCCATCAGCCCCCCTCCTTGGTTGCAGCCCTGTTTTTTTGGCTCCCCTCTGGCTGCTGGAGGAGGGTCAAGGTTGAGCTAGGATGCAGTGTGGGGGGACGGGGGGGGGGGCAGCAGCAGCTCTTCACTGTACTCCAGGGCCCCAAGTCTCCGGGACCCAGCAGGGAACCACCACCTTTGCCTGGCCCATGCTCAGGCCGCCATCTGCCTGGTGCGCCAGCCTTGAAACCCCCTCTCCCACAAGATTACGGCGCCAGCACCAGGTTCCTATGGGGGAGGGGGAAGAGGAGGAAACCCTGAGGCTCCGCACTGGATTTGGCTTGTGGGGAAGCACATTCGCTGCTGTGAGGAGGGGAGAAGCAGAGTGGGGGGAAGAGCTGGGGCGCAGACCTCCATGGCGCACAGCCCTCCTCCTTCTATCTCCATCTCCATTCCCTAACGCCTCTCCTTGCCTCCATTCCTATATCCCGCTCATCCCCCCCAACATTCCCCGTTACCACACCACCCATCCTCACATACACCCGATCCCCCTTCCTCCCTCCCTACACACACCCTGCCCCCTTCCACAAACAGGCAACCTAACCAGCAAGGAAACAGCACCAGGGGGTTGGCAGCTGCTCCAAACACTGCTGGGCTATCCCTTTTTGACACTTCAGGGGATGATGGTTGGGGATGAATTAGTCCTTTGACTAGAGCCATGTGGAGTCCATTGGGGGGTGGAGCAGCATGTGGGGGAGGGCATTAACTACTGGCCCATGTAGCGTGGAGTCCATGGGGGATGGGAGGGACAAAGGCCTGTGGGGGGCGGTGTGGTGGAAGGAGTGGGCTATCTCCTCGACTTGTGCTGCGCAGAGGGGTACGGTCCAGGTGCGGGATTAACTCCCAGCCCATGCAATGCCCAGCATGCTCCATGCTTTGTGGGACTGGACTAGGAGTCCAGTTCAACGGAGGAGGCAGAGGGCCAACCTTCACCCCTTCACCCACTAGCAACCCGCTGCCAAGGGTATGTGGGGGGACACAGGAACCTCTGCGAGTTCTGAGCTACTCTAGGCTGTGGTGCATCTCTGCTCAGGGCCCGATCCTGTGGTGCCGCCCTGGCTCGCTGAGAGAGAAGTGGAAGCCTCAGCTCCCTCTGTTCTTCTCAAGCAGCTCCTGGCTGCGAACGGAGGTGCTCAGGACCGAGCAGGCAGAAGGAGGCTGTGAAGCGGCTGCCACACACAAAGTCAGGCTGCCCTGCTTCCCAGCCACCTGCTCCCCAACCCAGCCCCACTGTTGCCCGCTCCAAAGCAGCCCAAGGTGCTGTGGGACAGACAATTCTCCACCTCAGCCCCGCTTCTCAACTGTGCCCGGGAGAGGCTGCATGGCTTGCGGCTCCACGGAGGAAGATGGAGGGAAGGGCTGAGGGTGGAGGGAGAGGATGCAGAGTGATGCATGACATCACTTCCACCCTCCCGCAGGAAAAGATTTCTTTAATATAGAGAGATTTAATAAATTTATTTAATAACATTTTTAAAACATACATTTTACGCCTTTTATCTGGCCAAAAAATCTCCAGAACCTCCCCCCTTTACATTAATTCTTATTGGAAAATTGGATTCACTTAACATCATTTTGCTTAAAGTAGCATTTTTCAAGAACATAATATAACATTAAGAGAGGAGTTACTGTATTGAGGTCTTATTGAGTTAATCATGAAAATGAATAATACAGCTACAATGATATCACCTCCCATTATTTAAAGTTATATTACATCTAGGAAGGTGAAAGTAACAGTGATATTTAACTGAAGAAACACAGAGAAGAAGAGACAGGACTTATCAAAGTTGAAGCTCTAGTAGTTCAAGAAGGAACTCGCTTTCTTGCTCCAGAATAATCCTTTTATTCTGGCAGTGAAATCCCACTATCAGACTAACATATTACAATTTAACTCCTTTGTACTTAATTTGGAATTCCTAAAAGTCACCGATGGGGATATTAGCATAGAGTATATGGACATGCCCCATACTTGGAGACAAAGGGCATTATTCATCCAGAGCACAGGGACCCCAGCAGCAGGAAATCTAAGTAAATGGAACAAAAAACAGGACTGGGTAGCACTGTAAAGACTAACAAGAGATTGCAAAAGGTGCCTGCCAATAATCATCTGCCTGAAGCCCCCAAGATAACAAAGAAGAGAATTTGAAAGCGTGTGTGTCTTGTATGTGTTAAAGGCTGGAATGGCTACCTGAGGAAGAGAAACATAATTCAGTGATAGAAATGTAGCCGTGTTAGTCTGGGGTAGTTGAAGCAAAATGCAGGACAATGTAGCACTTTAAAGACTAACAAGATGGTTTATTAGATGATGAGCTTTCGTGGGCCAGACCCACTTCCTCAGATCAAACCTGATCTGAGGAAGTGGGTCTGGCCCACGAAAGCTCATCATCTAATAAACCATCTTGTTAGTCTTTAAAGTGCTACATTGTCCTGCATTTTGCTTCATAATTCAGTGACAGAGTGAAAAGGACATAGGTACACAAACAAACAAAGGGTTGAATCCCCTGCTGGGGTAAATGAGCATATCTTTGTGGAACTTCATGGAGACATGACAATTTAGGCCAACTTGGGGATCAGGGCCAAAAGATTCAGAGCAAAACATTTCTTATTTTTTTTAAATGTAAAGAGAATTTATTGCTAGTGAAATGTGCCAGATTAACAATCTGGAGCCTAAATTCTTCCTTTGTCCACAAAGCAAGTACAGCACAGACAGCAGTATATAAATGTTTGCTTTGGGAAGAGCCACATCTACAGGAGTGGAAATTAGTTCAGATTTCATGCCAATTTAGGTTCCAGTCCAACTAAGCACTTAGTTACACATGTAACTGTAGGCATATACGTAGTTTCTCTGACTTGCACAGGACTGCTACATGCTAAGTTATACATGTGCTTAAGTACTTTGCAGAATCAGGACCACGGGCCTCAGCCTTTAGGACTGATAACAAAGGTGTATGGTACATTTTTATAATGTGGCCCTCCAACTCATTTCACATAATTATTTATTGGTTGGGAAATGAATTTATTAAAACCACAGAAGTAGATCATTTGAAAGTGAAATGTCTTAAGTTTCACTTTTGACTAAAATGGGCACCCCCAGTTTTGCTCATAAAAGCTCTTTTGTTTTGAAATACAATGCTCACAAGATTTAAAGCAAGGCATAGCGTATACAAATAGCTGAAGGTTTATTGATATAACATATGTTGCATCTCAAATGTGTAGTATGAATAAAGGATTTTTACACACACTGAGGTGAAAACCCAGACCTAACATATAGCAACATGAAATGGGAATTAGCAAACTACATGGGTACAGGATGGAGCGAAGGGGGCCTGCAGATATCACACTCCCCAAATGTGTTCTGCACTGACAGCAGCCGTGTGCTTCTGATTACAAAATTTCCAGGAGTATCATTCTTATGTTCCCAGCTGCACAATGCATCCCTCTCTCCTTAGAAGAGTTACAGACACATTTCTCCCCAGATTACTTCCCCTTCTTATCAATCCCCAAAATGTATAACTGTCTTTTCTACAATCTTGCAAGTACATTCTCTCACAGCCCTTTGATCTTCAGTCAGCTCCACTGAAAAGTTGGTTAGATGCCTGTACGAGTGGGCTCTGAGAAGGGTGGGGGTGGAATGGAGGAGTCTGAAATGAAAGCTAGTTCCTTAAATGAGTGTGCAAGTGAATTACAAAAAGATAGAAACAGAACAGACACCTGGGGCTTGCCTTTCCTTGGCTGTATGAATCATGGTTTGAATGGAAACTGGAATAGGAAGGCAGAATGGCTCCGGAACAAACAGCGCTGATGGTGTGTCACAGGTGCGGAGGAACAGAAAAGAATGTTTTGGCATGTGCCAAAGAAAGCAAACACCATGTTTCTGGAGGACCTGTCAGGATTTAGTGCTTCAGGGAAGCCATCCAATCCACAAAGGCATTTTTCACTGAGTCAAACTAACAGCTAGGAGGAATGGCTGAGGCCATGAACTCTCAATCACATAATTATCTCATAGCCAGGGACAAAAAGCGGAAGAAGTCTTGAAGGGTCTCATTCCCCCCAAACATCATTGGGGGAGAAGCAACGAGACAGCAGCCGACAGGAAGAGCTGCCCTGGGTTCTGTATTTTGGGGAAACAGAGGACTAGCAGAGGGCCCGGCATGAGCAGTAGGGGACACCCTCCCTTCACTGACTGGTGGAGGCAGAGGGAAGCGGAGTGATCCAGCTCCAGCCTATTCTGCTCCACCAGCTCCCAGCCACATTTCTCTGCTTCCCACTGCCAGCGAGTGCAAGGAGACCCAATCTTTGCTGCTGGCATGAGGCCCTCTGCTAATCCCCTAGGGTGGAGGTGGAGTGGGGCAGGATGGGAAGAGACAGGGTTTGGGAGTGGAGTGGGAGTGTAGCAGGGCCTTCCCTGGGCTAGGGCTGGCATGGGGGAGTGGTCATCTGGCTGGTGCCCCCCTTGTGTTCCTCCCCAGCAGTTGCCACTGCTTACAGCACATGCTCAAGTTCACCAGCAAAAAAGTACATGTTTAAAGTTAAGCATATGCTAAAGTCTCATCAAAGTCACTGGAAATAAAATGTGTGCATTGACTTTCATTGAATTAAAGGATCTTCTTAAAGTTAAACATATTTGTAGGTGGTTTGCTGAACTGGTGCCTTTCTGAAGGGGAGATGCATGCACATCTAGGGAGACTCATAGAAAAATAATAAAGTTAGCTAAAGTTAGAGGAATTAGCAAGAAAGAATAGAGGAAGCAGCTTAGAGAGATCCTGGAGTAAGAGAGAGAGACCAACAAGTGAAAGAACCAATTCTCTATGGCATGGGCAAGTGCTCTGGTGTTTAAGCAATTTTTTGAAATGGAATGAAATCTACTCACTGTATATTCAGATTATATATAGTGTTAATGGACTAAATACAAATCAGACCAACCATTTTGCAGAGATGAATTTCCTAATATTATTACAGTAAAACTGAATGTTTCCACTGTAACAACCATAAACTGAATGCAATTGAAAGGTAAAAAGTGATAATCATTAGACCAAAAATGGACATAAATGAGGGAAGAGAGAAAACTAGCTTAAACAGATGGGAGAACCAGCGAAATGAAACAATTTAAAATTGGTTTTCTCTAAAAGAAGGAAGAAAAATATTATGAGTTTATTAAGACACAGAATTACTGTAACAAAGTATTGAATTAGTTCCCAGGGGAATCTAAATTATGTATGTAACCAGAATGTGTTACAGATAGGATGACTTACAAAAATTGGTTTGGATATTTTATGTTGATGAAGATTTGAATATAAAGAAAATATTGGAATGCAGATTTGATTTTAACAAAGAGGGAGGAACTGGTTGAGAATTTGAAAGGCAGCTTGGGTGAAAGTGATTATGAAATGATAGAGTTCATGATTCTAAGGAATGGTAAGAGGGAGAACAGCAAAATAAAGATAATGGGTTTCAAGAAGACAGACTTTAGCAAACTCAGGGAGTTGGTAGACATGTTGAAAAAGAAAAACAATTGAAAACAGTTGGCAGATTTCCAAAGGGACATTATTAAGAGTGCAAGAGCAAACTACTCCATTGTGCAGGCAAAAGTTATCCTGATCAGAGGACTAAACATATTCTTGCAAAAAGTTCTATTTTTTTATTATAACTACTCTCTGAAAAGCATCTGTCAAATTAAGGTAACGAGTAACAAATTAAGAATCTACAATGTGTACTAGCAATCAATAACAGCTCAGAGGGAGGAAAAGAACTTTGGACTGTATGAAGGTAAACTAATAGAGACATGATATAAAGCTAGAATATTAGAAATTATCCATAAAACTAGGGGCCTGAAAAAGAGAGGGATTGACAGCAACAACAAGAAAAAATGAATTGCCTTTTTATGAGTCCTAAGGGTGTATAGTCACCAGAGGAGAACAATTACAGAAGTCACTTATTTCAACCCACTAATATGATGATCTAGTGAGAAACAGTTGATTCTGTCTTTAAAGTCTATTTATCCACTTATGTAAGTGAAGCATCTTTCTGCCTTGGTGGTATTACTGGAATCTAAGACATGCTACCATTATACTGTAGCTGAAGAATTAGTGACTTTTTTAGGCTAATTATGAAACCATATTTCTTACCAGAATGAATAATGATGTTGTGGTTGTCTACATTTAGTTCAGAAAGTCTTGCAACTGTATTTCTTCAGCTTCTGAAAAGAAAATCCAGCTGTGGAACTAATAAAAATGCTTTCAGATTCTTCTGACAGAATAAATAAAGCTTGTGTACAATTTACTGTAAATGGATTTCCTCCAGAGAGAGGCAAAAACAGAGTGGTAGGGGAGAGAAATGGACATAGTTCTATTGTGTTGGCAGGGCTTTGTTTAGGTAAATGCCTGCACTGCATCCAATATTTGATATTTAACTGTAATAACTTAATAAATAATAGTAATTAAAACTGTCTTACAGTGTGACAAAACATTATTTCCTTTTAAAGTTACGTTAAATTGGTTTAGGAAAAATTGCTATGGGCATTTTATAATCACAAAGGCTCAAATTCTGCTTGCTAACTGGAGTAAACCTAGAACAGCTCCATTTATTTTGATGGAATTGCTCTGGATTTACAGATCAGAATGTGACCAAAAGCTTTTTATGCAAGTTGTTTAGCTTAATTTTGCATCTCTTTTAGGAATGAACATTTATAGAAAGGTCAGCCTTAAGAATTTAAGAAATCCCAGAAGGAACATGGTCTTACAATGTTAAAACAGAGAGCTCTTATAAAATATTTCCTTATGTAAAATTTCATTGACAAAGTGTACATTCCTTACTCAAAATCACAAGAGTTTATTTGATTTAAGATCACCAGTCCTAATTAACACTTCTAACACTGAGGCTGTGCATTTTCTATAGCTAGACAAATAAAAACCTTAACCAGCGAATCCTTGGTTAAACCCCTAGTTATTTAAAACAATGTTATGTCTCCAATTTATGTTTATTAATTAATTCCCTTGATTATCCAAATGTATTAGTGATGTTGAGATAAATGGCATGGGTGCTGTATCTATTATATGCTGTCTATTCTACAAAATATATGTTTTTAATAAACACTTGGCATTTGTTTCACTTAACTGAAATTAAAACACACATTGGGAAACATTAATAACACAATTTCACTCACTGTTGATATTTTTATGTTTGGCTTTTCCATCAGTTTTATCAGGAAAATGCCCTAGAGAATGTAAGAAGGTTTTGAAAGTCATTTGGTTACATTACATTTAATTTTAACAGAAGACAGTAACCACAGCTGGGGGCTCTGGACCTTGGATGATTAATTATAGAGCACCATGCCAGGTTCTGCCTACTAAAACATGGTTGATAGAGACACAGTGTCCTCTGCTGGTCACTTCCAAGTGAAACAGCATTTACCATAATGTTGATTTAACATGCTGCAAGGTATAGATTTATTTGCTTTCACTTAAAAACTTTAAGAATACTAAAGGGTGTGTCCCCTGCTTGCTACACTTGCCAACCCCCCTTTCTTTGGTTGCTTTTGCGCCCAGAGAGTCTGTTAATCTTGCTCTGAATCTAGCTGCGTGATCCATGGCCCCAAGTCACTCAGGGTATGTCTACACTACAAAGTTAATTCAAATTAACTTTAATAGCGGCTACACATACAAACCGCTAGTTTGAATTTAAATCAAACTAGCGGAGCGCTTAATTTGAACTAGATAAACCTCATTCTACGAGGATTAATGCCTAGTTCGAATTAAGTAGTTCAAATTAAGGGCTGTGTAGCCACTTAATTCGAACTAGGTGGAGGCTAGCCCTTCCCAGATTGCCCTGGTGGCCACTCTGGGCCAAACCAGGGAAACTCTTCTGCCCCCCCTTCTGGCATTGGAGCCCTTAAAGGGCCACAGTCTGGCTACATTACTTGTGCCAGGTGCAAGCCTGCCAGCACCCAGCCAGCAGATCCTGCACCTGGCACGGCATGAGCCAGCCACCCGCTGCCACCCAGCCCTCCACCTCTTCCCAGGACCAGGCTGGAGGCTCACAGGAGCCTGCCCAGGGCCACAAGAGATGGGCGCCCACCTGGTCTAGTGCGGAGATCATAGACCTCATCGAGGTTTGGGGGGAGGCCTCCAACGTCCACGATCTCCGCACTAGGCACAGGAAAGCAGCTGTTTAGGGCAGGATAGCTGCCAGCCTGGCCACCAAAGGCCACATGCAAACCCAGGAGCAAGTTTGCATGAAAATCAAGTTGGTCCAGTGAGACCCCCGACTCTGAGCCCTGAGCTTAGAACATAAGAACCTAAGAATGGCCGTACTGGGTCAGACCAAAGGTCTATCTAGCCCAGTAGCCTGTCTGCCGACAGCAGCCAGCACCAAGTACCCCAGAGGGGATGGACCGAAGACAATGACCAAGCGATTTGTCTCGTGCCATCCATCTCCAGCCTCCCACAAACAGAGGGCAGGGACACCATTCCTACCCCCTGGCTAATAGCACTCCATGGACCCAACCTCCATGAATTTATCTAACTTCTCTTTAATCTCTGTTATAGTTCTAGCCTTCACAGCCTCCTGTGGCAAGGAGTTCCACAGGTTGACTACATGCTGTGTGAAGAAGAACTTTCGCTTATTAGTTTTAAGCCTGCTACTCATTAATTTCATTTGGTGTCCTCTAGTCCTTATATTATGGGAACTAATAAATAACTTTTCTTTATTCACCCTTTCCACACTACTCATGATTTTATATACCTCTATCATATCCCCCCTCAGTCTCCTCTTTTCTAAGCTGAAAAGTCCCAGTCTCTTTAGCCTCTCTTCATATGGGACCTGTTCCAAACCCCTAATCATTGTAGTTGCCCTTTTCTGAACCTTTTCCAAGGACAAAATATCTTTTTTGAGGTGAGGAGACCACATCCGTACACAGTACTGAAGATATGGCATACCATAGTTTTATACTTTCCCTCCTCCTTCTTCCCCTGGCTTCCCCCTTCCAGCTCCCTCCTCCCAGGTTTCCCCCTTCCCTCTTCCACGTTCTCTCTTCCCCTCCCCCACCTCCTTTTCCTAGTCTGCCCAGAGGTTAATCTCTCCCCCCCCCCCCCCAGTTTTGTAAAATAAAGAGAGTTTCTATTTTTGAACACACATGTCCTTTATTTTTTACATCAGGAAGGGGGGCTAGGGAGGAGTAAGTGGAAGGAAGTGACGGAGGAATGGGACACGAGCCCCCGTTGGGGAGGACTGGGGTGGCTCTGTGGGGTCCTCAGGGTTGAAGCCCTCCTGCAGGGCCTCCTGGATCCTGACAGCCCCCCGAATGACCCCGTCCCGGAAGGCAGCCTGCAGCAAGTGCAGCCGGGCTGATGGCCGAGTGCTGTGATGTGCCGAGTGTGGGCACTCAGGGCACTCTAAGACAGGATTGCTTTGCTGTCCCTCATCGAGTTAGACAAGCAAGCAGGGAACCCTGAGAACTATATGTCCGGGGTGGGAGTCGGGTCCCTTTAAGCACAACCCTCGGCTAGCCTGAGGCAGCAGCTCCACACTCTAAATCCTAACCTGATGCCCTGCTGGCACTGGTTCCGGCCATCCTTAACTTCGGTTCACGGTCCACTCAATGTGGACATGCTATTTCGAATTAGCAAAACTCTAATTCGAATTAGTTTTTAGGTCTAGATGCACTAATTCGAATTAGCTTATTTCGAATTAACTAATTTGACTTAAGTTAAATTTGAATTAGTACTGTAGTGTAGACATACCCTCACCTTTCTCCACTCCTGTCTACCACACTCCTGGACAGGCCCCTATATCTGAAGCTCTCGTCCCATCCCACCCGCTCGTGCACTTAAATTGCCAGCCAGTTCCCCCTGCCTGCACCCTTCCTGCTCCTGCCCCAACCACCAATAATATAGTCCATGACCCACAGCTCACCCCGCTCTTTCCATCCCTATCCCACCTCCATTCCTACACCAACCTGCTCTCCCTAACCCCTCCCCTACCCACCGTACACTGTCTATCCCTACTCCTACCTCCTTCCTCCATATTCCTACACCCCCATCCTTCCCTAACCCCTCTTCCTCCGTACCCCCACAGTGCCCCTCCCCCTGCCTCCATTGCTATATCCCCCTAACCCGCACCATTCTCCCTCACCACATCACTCATCCCCACATACACTGTTATCCCCTTTCCTTCCTCCCTACACACACTCTGCCTCCTCCCACGAACAGGCAACCTAACCACCAAAGAAACGTGTATGCAGGAATTTCTCTGGGGGGGATGCTCTGGGTGCTGTGACAGCAGGATCAGGGCAGTTACCTGGAGAGAAGAGGCAGAAAAGGTGACAAGGCTGGGGTGCTATGAAGTGGGAAAGGGGGATGTCTGTGGGCAGAGGAAATGGAAAGGAGGCAAAGAAAAAGGCTGGAGGGAGGGGCAGAGAGTAGGGGGTTCCTTTGGAATGCCAGGTTGAAAAAGGGGGATGGGAGTCTGTGAAGGGGCAGGAGAGGGGCCAAGGACACACATGGAGGATGGAAAGAGGGCCAGGGAGCCATGCAGTGAGAGGGGGGGGGGTCTCTGGGAACCAACATGCAGAGGCAAGCGTCTCACTCCCCCCTCCAGCTAGCCTGCCCCCACTCAGCCCATGTTGGCAGCCACTCCGAATGCTTCTGGGCTTCCCCTCTGTGATGCCTCAGGGGCTACTAGACTGCAGCAGCGGTTCCACCAGGGGGGCTTGGCTCTGGTACTGCCACTCATGGTGTGGTGAAGGATGGGGTGGCAGGTGGCCAGGGATGCGGAGCCTGCCTCTGTTCCTGGCACAAACGGGCCATGCCCCAAGCCTCGCACCAGCTGAAGCAGCTCCCTGGGCTAGAGGGCTGAGAGCCCACACTGAGAGTGAGCTGGCAGTGAGCCAAAGCTTAGCCCGCCCCACGCATTGGTCGCACACCACAGGCAGCCGCCAGAAGGGGACATGGTGCCGTGGTTGCTTCCCACGAGTAGGGGGGTACCCAGGCTCATCCAGCATGCAGCCAGTGCCTCCCCTTAGACACCAGGCCCCACACGGCATCTCCAGTGGGCCTGTTCCCACATGGTACCTCAGGCCCTCTGGCTGCTGGGAAGGCCCTAAAAGTCCCCAGGTCCAGCTGCCCCAGAGCCTCTACCGGGGGTCTTCCCTCCGAGCAATGGTGGCAGTGCTGCTGCAGCCCCATTCCCTACAGCAGGCTGATCCAGAGCGGTACCCAGGCCCTAGATAGAGTCATTTCCACCCCTGGACACTGTTTGGGGACCAGCAAAGCCTCCTGGCAGCCCCAGCTTGGGCAGATTCCGCCTTCCAAGGGTCCTGCCCATTCAGCTCTGGCCGCAGCTTTTTGGGAGGCGGAATCTATCCTGGCCTCTACTGACTTTAAGAGAGTCAGGATTTTATTCTCAGATTTTGTTTCCAATTCTGCTTCTGACCTTGAGTGTGGCTTGGGCATGTCATGTCATCTCTCAGCCTCAGTTTCCAAATCTACAAAATTGGAACCATGATCCCTGCCTCCCTCTGCAGAGTACCCTGAAATATATGGATAAAAAGTATTAAGAGCTAAAGTCAATGGGACTACTCCTTAAATTAAGCACCTTAAGTGTTTTCAGGTTTGGGGCCTTATTACTTTTGTTCTAGACATAACACACTGAATCACACCTTGATCCAGCTGTTTGTCAAACACATTGCTAGAAAATTATCTGTTGAGCATTGCAAGGTCATTAATTTTGGTTTAAAAAAAGGTAGAGTTAAAAGGTTTATACCAGCACGGGAAATAGAAGGCAATCTAGTTTTCTCCCTCCCTGAAAAATCTGACAACAACCAAATCAGTGTCCTGAATCAGAATCAGGCCTTTCAGAATGCCACAGTGCAGAAATCTAAGGAACCGATGACCCAAATTTGACATATGGACCCAAATTTACTGATGAATAAAGTCCTAAGAAATAAATTAGGAAGACTTGAAATTTAGTCATGAGTTAAACATCAGGTTATATTAAATGTGGCATTAGTATGTGATAACTAAAATATTTTAATGTTTTTATGATCTTGAAATTATAAAACAAATTTGAAATGGTTGTTATTTCTAAACGCTCACTTTTTTGGTTGGTGTTTTGTTATTATTTTAAGTCTTGCACGTTTTGGAGTTTTCCCCTACGTAGCTACCAGTGTGTACAATTGCATCTAATGTTACATGAAGGCTAAAGTAATTATAGCAACAGTAACTATGTTGCTGATTTTCTTTTATCACATTTAACAAATAGATCACATTGCCACCAACAAAAAGCAAACAAAAAAGTTTATATCCCAAGACAAACCTGGTAAACAAAGAATAGCAGCTTAACTACCAACTGCAGAAAAGCAGTTTTTCCTCTCTAATTTCACAGCCATGTTAGACAGAATGCATTTATTATTCTGATTTGTGTTTTGTTATATTACTCAGCTCTACTTGCCGCTAAAGAATAGCAAAGAGGATCAAAAAACTTCTAACAAAGATGCAAAATTAAAGGTGAGGAGTTTTGGATTTCTTTCCCAATATTCTTCAGTGATTTCTAATTCAAGTACTGTTGTTGGTACAGTGATTCTTTATGAAAGAATTTGTGAAATAATGTGATCCTGCTCTGCTGCTCCATAGTCAGGTTCAACTTCAAATGATAACTGAAGCCATTTTTTGAGAAGTTACTCATATGATTATGTATTCAAATAGCTTGTTTACAAATCCATATGCCATAGACGTTCTAAAGACAAAAAAGGAGGAACTGATAGAAGGCATAAACAACCCAGACCATCTTCTTAATTGGCTGATAAACAATGGTATTTTTACCCCAGAGAAAAAAATGGTTATGTCCTACTACAGAACACGAATAGCAAAGAACTCCCGGGTTTTGGATAGCCTGATTTCTCAAGGTGAGCGAGCTTGCAGGCTATTTTTTTATCCATGTCTAAAACAATTGGAGCCAAATCTATATAACAGTGTAAAAAAATATGTCAGTGATGTCAATGAAAGTATTGGAGATACTAGAAGACAATTGGTAGGTTATCTACTTGAAAATGACAGGGAATGGACTGAAACAATCACTGAACAACACCAGGAGAAGAAAAATATTCCGAGACAAATTTTATCAAAGCACAAAAGAGCACTTAAAGAGAAAGTTAAACAAACACCAAATTTACTTGCAGGAAAACTCAAGAAAGACTATTCTAAGGCTGTTAGTATCTTTGATGCAGCTACTAAAGGTGATCTTCCTGATCTCAAGAATGTATTGAAGAAGAATGATATTAATGCAGTAAACTCTTCAAATGAAACACTTCTGCATATTGCAGCTGCTAATGGCCATGCCACAATAATTGAATATTTAATTAACAAAGGTGCTGAATTAGATGTAAAGGACAAAAAAGGAAGAACACCACTGCACAGGGCTGCTGAAAAAGGCCAGGATGATGCAGTGGATGTGCTTCTCCAAGCTGGTACCTACATATACAGTTTGGATAAAGAAGCTAAGACCCCACTTCATTTGGCTGCTCAGAATGACCACATTCACATACTGAAGAGGATCCTGAAAGAAGAAGTAAGATGCTACAAGAACTGGCAAAACTTCTTACACATGGCAGCCCTCAAAGATGAGCGCAATCTGGCACTAATGCTTTTAAAGAATGGTGCCACAGTTGATGCAAAGGATGAGAAGGGACAGACTGCTTTGGGTTATGCCATTTCCCAGGGATCTGAGAAAACCGTAAAGGTATTGCTAGAAGCAGGAGCCAGTATTGACTGGTACATCATCGATGTAGCCTGCAACAAAAACAAACAATCCATATTAAAAATGCTGTTGGAATATTCTAAAGGATTGTCCCCTGACACGATGGAGTCAGCTCTGTTTAAAGCTGTACAGAAGAACCTGCACGGCATTGTCGTAGCTTTACTAGACAAAGGCACAGATATAAATGCCCACAATGAAATGCAATACACACCTTTACTCATGGCATGTGAAATGGGTAAAACAGAGACTGCAGAAGTTCTCATTGTAAAGGGAGCTAGTTTGGAGGAGAAGATGCCCAACTCAAACACAGTTTTACACTTGGCAGTTCAAACTGGTGCAGTCTCCATTACAAATCTGCTTCTCCGCAAAGGAATGAATGCTAATATCACAAGCCAGGGAAAGCAAACCCCACTCCATGTTGCTGCACTTCACAATAAGGAATCAATAGTTGACATTTTAATCAATGCTGGGGCCAAAATTAATGCTGTCACTAAGGAATTAGTCACTCCCTTGCATATTGCAAGCCAAAGAGGTAATGTTGATGTGGCTCGACAGCTGCTACACCACCAAGCCAATG
This sequence comes from Pelodiscus sinensis, assembly GCF_052426305.1. Classification (NCBI taxonomy): domain Eukaryota; kingdom Metazoa; phylum Chordata; order Testudines; family Trionychidae; genus Pelodiscus; species Pelodiscus sinensis. The sequence goes on along the minus strand of NC_143060.1, from coordinate 16,270,989 downwards.
TTAATGTAAAAGATAAGCACTCAAAGACACCCTTACATCTTGCTGCCGAACAGGGAGATCATGAAATGGTGCAGCTGCTTCTTAGTTTTAAGGCTGATCCTAATGCAATGGACAAGGAGAAAAAGACCCCACTTCACACTGCAGCTATGGGAGGTCATCTCAATATAGTGAAAGTTCTCTTAGCCCAGAAGGCCAGATTTGGAGTTAAAGATATGGATGGCTGCACACCAATGCACTATGCGATCATCAAAGGAAATGCAGAAATAGTACAGATCCTTTTGACAGCAGGGAAGAATAAAAATATTGATGATAAAAATATTTGGAGAAAGACTCCACTGCATCTTGCAGCAGAACATGGACACAGTGACTTGATTAATTTGTTGTTGAGCAATGGATCGGCCATTAATGCTTTAGACAACAACAAGGATACCCCATTGCACTGTGCTTGCAAGGCTGGTCATTTTAACTCTGTAAACTTACTTGTTAGCTGGTCTCACAGAGAAAAAGCAAATTTACACGCCACTAATAGTGTCAAAAAGACTCCACTGCAAGTAGCAGAATGTAGTGCAACTGATAGTCAAGCTCAGGTTGTAACACTTTTGAAAAAGAAAAGGTTAATAAAATTAAATTGTGAGGAGAAATAAATTAAAATATTTAAGTGCAGGATTACAATTTCACACAATATGGATATATAGACTATTACTAGAACCCTGCACATTCATGGATATCCACAGCTTATTTTTGTGAATATGGATGTGGATACAAATATTTATCTAGAACTATGCAAATCTGCATATATCCACGAAATATGTGAACTAGTCGACTATACGATAAGCAAATGCTTATCAGTCAGTCAACACAGTAGTCGACTAGTTGCTTCCTCCTGACCTTGTTGCCTCTAGCAGAAAGAGGCAAGCAAGGGGGAGGGCGGAACAGGAGGGTGCGTCAAATTGGCAGCACCGCATGGAGTCCAGGGTCTGCCACTTTGAAACACGGCATGCAGCTCAGGGCCAGCTAGGGAGTCCCCAGCTGGCCCTGGGTTCCATGTGACGCTGTCACTTTGAAACGCTGCATGGAGCCTGACACTGGGCTCTCCATGGTGTTTCAAAGGCATGGAGCCCAGGGTCAGCTGGGAACTCAGAGTCCCCAGCAGACCATGAGCTCCATGAGGTACTGCTGTTTTGAAACACCTTGGGGAGCATGGGGCCAGTGTGGGACTGCTTGAGTCCCCCACTGGCCCTGTGCTTCCCGCAGCGCTTTCCCTGGGGCTGTTGCTACACTTCAAAGGCAGAGGCACCCTTACTGACTAATTGAATAGTCAATGCAAATTGCATCGACCATTCAATTAGCCAATTAATCTAAATTTAACATCCATAATCCACGGCTCATTTTTGCAGATGCAGATATGGATGCTAACAGTCAGAGGTGGTGTGTGTGCGTATCCCATTGTTGATTTACTGCATGTTGACAGTGCTCGATTTTAATACGAATCTCATCATATTTGGTGTCTTTCTTTGAGTCCCAGCTTGAAGAGTCAAGTAAGCACAAAAAAACCCTCATTAATATCTTAAAAATAAATGTTCTAGCCTTTGCTGTTTAAAAATAAAGCTTGAACATGTGAACATTACTGCTTCAAAAAATCAGAATGAAAATAAGAATCCCACATTTATTTATTTATTTTTAATTTCATGACATTTAAGATGAACTATCAAGATTTTCTGGAGCCTGACCCAAGATTTCTGAATGGTTGTTGTTAGCCAGTAATGGTTGGGGTTAGTAAAAAAGTGCTAAATAATTAAATTCAATATTAACCAGTATATTTAATTAAAATATCCTATGTTATAAACAACAAAAATTATACAATTAATTTTCATTTTACATGCATAGTTGCCATTTGTTTACTTTTTTGCTTTTCTCAAGATGGACAATGAAAACACTCTTGTCAGTTTGAAATGTCTTTCAGGCTAACATGTTCTAGCACAAAACTGCAATGTTTACATTGTATTGTATGCAGTCAAGTGTTCAATAATGTTATTTCTTCCAGTAGATTTTTCTGTAAAATTAACATATTTGTATTGGTTGGTAGTTGTGTAACAACTTTTTAACAGAATCAAATCTGAAGTCATATTTCATCTAATAAAGACCCTTACCCTTACTGTATTTCGCCATCTCCATCATTATCACTGTTGATCTAATTAGCAGAAAGGGTAAAGGGTCTCTTATGAAGATGAAAAACAGATCTGGACTGGAACACCAAGGCCATCTGAAAAAAAATCATCCAGGGTTCAAAATTCAAATAGCCAGAGGAAAGAGGCTTCATGCAGCCAGAACTCCTTAAATTAAATTAAATCAAAAAGGCTTCTCAAAGCTTCACTTCCAGTGGAAGTGAAAGGGCTCCTTGTGCCAGATTTTTATTCCCAGACAACAGGGGCATTTCATAGCCAAGGTTCATAATCTCAGCCCAGGGTGAGTGAAGTCTTTGATCTTCCCACATCACAAGACTCCTTCGAGATCACTCTCCTTGGGATGTAGTAATTCACTCTAGCTCAGCCAACCCACCATGTTCCCCTCTTGGCTGGGTTCAGTGGCAATCCCTACAATAAAGGTAGACAGCCGAAATGTTTTTTCATTTTCAATTCAGAGAAGACAATGCTAAATGTTTTTACTGGTCAGGAACTCCCAATTTGTATTACAAGCTGATGCCTGCACAAATCCAAACCTAATACAGTAAAACTCCGATGGTCCGGCACTCCTGATGGTCTGGCACCATCAGGAACCCGGAAGTGCTCTGGGCAGCCAGACCATTGGAGCTGCTCTGCCCCCAGCTTCCCCTATTCAGCCACTGCTAAAACTGACCAGCGGCTAAATCGGGGAAGCCGGAGGCAGAGCAGCTGGGGCGCTGCCGGGTAGGTCCCCTAGCGCTGCCCCTCGGGGCTGCGGGACCAACTGGGCAGCACCCCAGGTGTCCCCTATTCAGCCGCTGCTGAAACTGACCAGCGGCTGACTACAGGAAGCTCAAGGCAGAGCTGCTCTGCCCCAGGCTTCCTGGAATCAGCCGCTGATCAGTTTCAGCAGCAGCTGACTTGGGGACACTTGAGGTAGAGCAGCTGGGGTGCTGCCAGGTTGGTCCCCACAGCGCCGAGGTGCGGCGCTGCGGAGACCAACCTGGCAGCGCCCCAGCTGCTCTGTCCCAGGCGTCCAGATTCAGCCGCTGTTGAAACTGACCAGCAGCGGCTGAATCAGGGACGCCTGGGGCAGAGCCGGACTATTGGAAGGGGGGGCTATGAGGGGTCTAGGGTGGCATCCTCCCATCCCAGACCCCACATAGCCCCCCCTTCCGATAGTCCGGCATATCTGATAATCTGGCACCCCCTGGGTCCCAAAGCCCCAAAAACTTGACAGCTGTCTACACTAGCCGCTTGAATTTCCGCAAGAACACTGACAATCTCATGTAAGAAATCAGTGCTTCTTGTGGAAATACTATGCTGCTCCCGTTCGGGCAAAAGTCCTTTTGCGCAAAAGCTTTTGCGCAAAAGGGCCAGTGTAGACAGCTCAGATTTGTTTTGCGCAAAAAAGCCCTGATCGCGAAAATGGTGATCGGGGCTTTCTTGCGCAAAAGCGTGTCTAGATTGGCAAGGACGCTTTTCCACAAAAACTGCTTTTGCGGAAAAGCGTCCGTTCCAATCTAGACGCTCTTTTCCGCAAATGATTTTAACGGAAAACTTTTCAGTTAAAAGCATTTATGGAAAATCATGCCAGTCTAGACGTAGCCGCCATGTCTTAATCTGTTTCTCTGCGTACCTGTCCCTTAGTTCTGGGCACACAACTGAGAAGCAGTTCCAAATCCCATATGTGCACGGTTGGATAATGATTGGGAAAGGATGGAACAATTTGCACCACTGAAACAATATTGACGTAGACACTTTAGATAACTGCAGGAATACATTTTATTGATAGAGGGGCTGCTTTACATTGTCACTACTATTCATTTTTATATTGTATTAGAAGCAGGTCATGGAACAGGACTTCTCTGTGCATGCTCCTTTACAAATGCCTATCTCAGAAGTTTGCACTACTCTAATTATATCCACTGGAAATAACATAGACCAGAGCAGTTCCTAAACCTGCCAGAAGCCTAATTTACTTCCAAGACTTTGACACTTTCATCACAGTGATGACTCTGATTTAGGATTCAAACAGCTCCAAGTGGAGCATTGGTGAACTGCACTGTGTGCTCTGCAGTCACTTTGTGCAGCACTTCTACCCAGTGCCTGCAGTCAGCAAGATGTGGCAGAGGTAGGGAGAAGACTGGGATGGTGAACTGGGAGGAGACCTATTTTGAAAGGAGGCCATTGTTGGATGTTCAGTTGGGGATGAACATCTTAGGGTGGGCTGGAGAAGACGGTATGGGGGGCAGTTAGCAACAAAGCTGTGCTGCTGCACCTCGTTCTGCCCCTCTCTTTCCCCCTCCCCATGGCATTTATCCCTCTCTTCCGACTCTTGTTGGTATTTGCCCCTCTGATCTCCTCTCTTTCCCCCGCCCTGGGTATTTACCCTTTTCTCCCTCCTCCCCTGAGTATTTGCCCTTCTCCCCAGGGTATTTCCCCTTCTCCCCTCTCTCCCCCCCCCCCATGGTATTTGCTCTTCTCCCCCCCTCTCCCACCCATGGTATTTGCCCTTCTCCCCCCTCTCCCCCCATGGTATTTGCCCTTCTTCCCTCTCTCCCCCCCCCATGGTATTTGCCCTTCTCCCCCCTCCCCCCCCCATGGTATTTGACCATCTCCCCCCTCTCCCCCCCCATGGTATTTGCCCTTCTCCCGCCTCTCCCCCCCATGGTATTTGCCCTTCTCCCCCCTCTCCCCCCCATGGTATTTGCCCATCTCCCCCCTCTCCCCCCCCATGGTATTTGCCCTTCTCCCCCCACTCCCCCCCATGGTATTTTCCCATCTCCCCCCTCTCCCCCCCCATGGTATTTGCCCTTCTCCCCCTTCTCCCCCCCATGGTATTTGCCCTTCTCCCCCCTCTCCCCCCATGGTATTTGCCCTTCTTCCCTCTCTCCCCCCATGGTATTTGCCCTTCTCCCCCCTCTCCCCCCCATGGTATTTGCCCATCTCCCCCCTCTCCCCCCCCATGGTATTTGCCCATCTCCCGCCTCTCCCCCCCATGGTATTTGCCCATCTCCCCCCTCTCCCCCCCATGGTATTTGCCCATCTCCCCCCTCTCCCCTCCCATGGTATTTGCTCATCTCCCCCCTCTCCCCCCCCATGGTATTTGCCCTTCTCCCCCCACTCCCCCCCATGGTATTTGCCCTTCTCCCCCCTCTCCCCCCATGGTATTTGCCCTTCTTCCCTCTCTCCCACCCATGGTATTTGCCCTTCTCCCCCCTCTCCCACCCATGGTATTTGCCCTTCTCCCCCCACTCCCCCCCATGGTATTTGCCCATCTCCCCCCTCTCCCCCCCATGGTATTTGCCCATCTCCCCCCTCTCCCCCCATGGTATTTCCCCTTCTCCCCCCATGGTATTTCCCCTTCTCCCCCTCTCCCCCCATGGTATTTGCCCTTCTCCCCCATCTCCCCCCCATGGTATTTGCTCTTCTCCCCCTCTCCCCCCATGGTATTTGCCCTTCTCCCCCCTCTCCCCCCATGGTATTTCCCCTTCTCCCCTCTCTCCCCCCCATGGTATTTGCCCATCTCCCCCCTCAACCCCCCCATGGTATTTGCCCTTCTCCCCCCACTCCCCCCCATGGTATTTGCCCATCTCCCCCCTCTCCCCCCCCATGGTATTTGCCCTTCTCCCCCCTCTCCCCCCATGGTATTTGCCCTTCTTCCCTCTCTCCCCCCCATGGTATTTGCCCTTCTCCCCCCTCTCCCCCCATGGTATTTGCCCTTCTTCCCTCTCTCCCCCCATGGTATTTGCCCTTCTCCCCCCTCTCCCCCCCCATGGTATTTGACCATCTCCCCCCTCTCCCCCCCCATGGTATTTGCCCTTCTCCCCCCTCTCCCCCCCCATGGTATTTGCCCATCTCCCCCCTCTCCCCCCCCATGGTATTTGCCCATCTCCCCCCTCTCCCCCCCCATGGTATTTGCCCTTCTCCCCCCTCTCCCCCCCATGGTATTTGCCCTTCTCCCCTCAACCCCCCCATGGTATTTGCCCTTCTCCCCTCTCTCCCCCCCCATGGTATTTGCCCTTCTCCCCTCAACCCCCCCATGGTATTTGCCCTTCTCCCCTCTCTCCCCCCCATGGTATTTCCCCTTCTCCCCCCTCTCCCCCCCCATGGTATTTGCCCTTCTTCCCTCTCTCCCCCCATGGTATTTGCCCTTCTCCCCCCTCTCCCCCCCATGGTATTTGCCCTTCTCCCCCCTCTCCCCCCATGGTATTTGCCCTTCTTCCCTCTCTCCCCCCATGGTATTTGCCCTTCTCCCCCCTCTCCCCCCCCATGGTATTTGACCATCTCCCCCCTCTCCCCCCCCATGGTATTTGCCCTTCTCCCGCCTCTCCCCCCCATGGTATTTGCCCTTCTCCCCCCTCTCCCCCCCCATGGTATTTGCCCTTCTCCCCTCAACCCCCCCATGGTATTTGCCCTTCTCCCCTCTCTCCCCCCCCATGGTATTTGCCCTTCTCCCCTCAACCCCCCCATGGTATTTGCCCTTCTCCCCTCTCTCCCCCCCATGGTATTTCCCCTTCTCCCCCTCTCCCCCCCCATGGTATTTGCCCATCTCCCCCCTCTCCCCCCCCCCATGGTATTTGCCCATCTCCCCCCTCTCCCCCCCCCATGGTATTTGCCCTTCTCCCCCCTCTCTCCCCCATGGTATTTGCCCATCTCCCCCCTCTCCCCCCCCATGGTATTTGCCCATCTCCCCCCTCTCTCCCCCCCATGGTATTTGCCCATCTCCCCCCTCTCCCCCCCATGGTATTTGACCTTCTCCCCTCTCCCCCCCCATGGTACTGGCCCTTCTCCCCCCTCTCTCCATGGTATTTGCCCCTTTGATCCCTTCTTCCATTCACGGCTCTCCCCCCCCGCTGCGCCGCCCGGTGGCCGCAGATACTGACTGAGGGCGAAGCGAAGCAGGAAGAGTCGGGCCGCGGCTTCAACCGTCGTCCTGCGCCTGCTCCACGTTTTGCGCCTGCTCAGCGGCGCCGAGGGACAGGGGAGGGGGCGGGGCGCCGCGGCCCCGCCTCTCTCGCGCGACCCGAGGGCGGCGGAGCCATGGCGGCGGCGGCGGAGGAGGCGGACGTGGACGTCGAAGGGGATGCGGCCGCGGCCGGCGGGGCGCTGCGGGGGTGAGCGAGCGGGGGAGACTCCGCCCCCGGGAGCGCTCAGCTCTCCTCCCCCTGAGGCGCCGCCCGCGCGCGCGGGGAGACTCTGTGGGGCGAGCCGGCTCGCTGCAGGCCCCGGGCACCCCTCGCTCGGAGCGGCGCGGCGGAGGGAGCCGGCCTCTCCCCCGGGCTCTGCGCCGCGGCGCGCCCGTCACCCCGCTGGAGAGCGCTGTGCGCCTGAGGGGGCCGCACGGCGCCGCGTCCTGACACCGGCGTGAAAGAAGCGAGTTGGGGTGCGGGGCGGGCAGCCCGGGGGCCTGCTGGCTGGTGTCTGAGCCCGGGCGGGCGCTCGGGTCCCGTTTTCAAACCAGAAACTTCCCTTCGCATTGCTGGAGAGACCGACAACGGGGAGGGCCCTTGGGAGGCCAGTTCCCCCTTTCGGCAGGGCCACGCACCGTCTAGATCGGTGGTTCCCCACCGCCGGTCCGCGGACCCCTGCTGGATCGCAGCCCCCTGGCTGCCGGGCTGTGGCAGCTGCCGAAGCTTACGTCAGCTGTTCGTCTCTCTGGCAGCCAGGGGGGCTGAGGCACAGCAGGAGGAGGTGGAGCAGCAGGTGCCTTCCTCCCTGCTCTGCGCTTGGGGAGGCAGGGCGGGTAGGCGGAGGGAGTGCCCATGTCGCCAACGACTGCTCCCCCTGCCCACCCGGTGCTTTTGCTGCTGGCAGTACTAGGGCTGAGGCGGTGGAGGAGGAGGCAGAGCCTTCTTCCCTCAGGAATGGCAGCCAGCCGGGGCTCCGCACTCTGCCTGCGCAGCCGCTTTTGCTAGCCGTGATGCTGAGGCAGCTGCAGGAGGAGTCGCCTCCCTTCCTCTCCATCAGTAATGGTGGCCAGCTGGAGCTCTGCGCTTTGCCCCCTCTACCCATGGGGGTGTAAAGACCTGCATGTTGGGGGGGAGGAGGCATGAAGGAGGAGGGAGAGTGTGGGTCACCAACAGCCGCTCCTTCTTTATGCACTGTGGTAGCAGCCAGTCTTCCCTGGGGGAGGAGGGGCAAGCCTTCTTTGGGGAATATTGGCTTGAGGTCTAAGAGGTGTTGGGTGAGGGTGCACTGGGGTCATGGGGCAAGAGGGTGTTGGCATGGGCTATCGGGCTCAGAAGTTAAAAGGGCAAAGGACATAGGGTGTAGGGGTGGGGGTTAAAGGGGAGCAGGAGGTTGGGTTGGGGCTAGGCGGTTAGGCAGTATTGTATTTGCATATTCATTATTTGCATAATGAATATGCAAATACAAAAATGTTACCGGTCCGCCAAAGGTTTATGAATTGCTTTGCCAGTCCCCGGCAAAAGAAAGGTTGGGAACCACTGATCTAGATCATCCTAATGTCCAACTTAAATCTCCCTTGCTGTAATTCAGGCCCATTGCTTCTGGTCCTATCATCAGAGCTCAAGGAGAACATTCTCTCCTCCTTCTCACGCCTTGCTCACAAAACTCCTGTGAATGTATCCCGCAATCATGTTTGCTTTTTTTTGCAACAGTGTGAAATTTTTGGCTCATATTTAGTTTGTGGTCCACTATGACCCCTAGATCTTTCTGTAGTACTCTCTGGTTCTGTATATGTGACACGGATTGTTCCTTCCTAAGTGGAGTACTTTACATTTGTCTTTATTAAACTTCATCCTATTTACCTCAGACCATTTCTCCAGTTTGTCCAGATCATTTTGAATTATGACCTTGTCTTCCAAAGCACTTGTAAGCCCCTCTATGGATAGCAGAGATACTGAGCTCAGACACCAGCAGCTGGGGCTTTATGAAAAATACAGCAAGAGTTGGCAAAGCTGAACACGACCTGTCCATTTGTGGCTTACCTGCGGTATTCCTCTCTGGCAGTGGTTCTTAGGCAGGAGGGATGTGTGGGGGGGGAGGGTCTCTGTGTGCTGCTGCCTGCAGGCACTGCTCCCCCTGTTCCCATTGCCCACAGGGGTGCTCAGGGATGAGCAGTCTGTAAAGACATCTTGCCTCTCCCCCCAGGCTGCAGAAAGGAGTGAGCAGGCAGGAAGCCACTCTAGCCCCACTACACTGCCCAGGGATGGCAGGTGGGACTAAGGAAGAGACTAAGCCCCAAATTTTGCTGGACCAGGACTCTTGGACCAGGAATATTCCTGGTGCCTGGGCCTCATGGATCCGTATAACTCACTGCCCCCTCTTCTGTATCTATATTGAGCTCTCCAAAGCAATTTTGGGATGAAGAATATAGCTACATTAGAGATTACAAATAGCTATGTAGCATAGTCCTGAAGTATAGATACGGTCAGAGGTTTTTCTGTCAGGATAGACCACCATCTCCCTGAACAAAGTTAGCCACATCAATAGAAGCCTTCCTTTGTCAATATGGTTGCAACTACTGGGTTTTTGTTGAAATAGAGGTGTTTTTTCACACCTCTGACCTATCTTTACCAATGTAATTTCTCAGTGTAGTCCAAGACACAATGTAGGGATGTAATAGAATAGTTGATTAATGATAAGCAAAAGCTTATAGATGAATGCTATAGACTACACACATTTCCCTCCAGTACATTTTTTTAGCAGGTTGGCCAGCAGCCTGACTTAGTCCTGGCTCATGCTGAGTCTGGGACCTAACCCCGCTGTGGCTCTGCATTTAAAGTGTATTAGGAGCCTCGTAAGCAGGCAGCTTGGCTCGTGCCAAGTCCAGTAGTTCTGAAACATTCCCCCCCCCCCTCCAGGCCAGGGGCTGCTGCTGCCATCCTATGTAGCTGCCTCTTTATCAGAGGCACGGCACAGGGCAATAGCCAGTCGATGAGGGGAGCTGGTTTTTAAACTGACTCCCCTTGTGGACCAGCTCTCGCCTGGCTCCCCACATTCTTGCCTCTGATACATAGGCAGTAACACAGAATGGCACGGGGCTCCTCAGGAGTAGCTAATAACTGTTTTTCAAAGAGGAGTGAATTTCCCAGTAATTAAGTAGAACTAAGAAAATCTTATGCTAAATGTCAGGGAATGTTTTCCAGCAGTAAAATATCAGTCTGTATGGTAATTTCCCCAGGGTTATGGTATTTCCTCACTGAACCCAGGACTAGACAGCAATCTTACAACAGTATAACTATACTGCTTAGGATGTGAAAAATCCACACCTCTGAGTGACACAATCATACTGACTTAACCCCTAATGTAGTCAGCATAGCTACTGTATCTGAAAGAAGTGGGATACACTGACCAGAGAAGCATAGTACACTTATCAATGAAGTGCTACAGCAGTGCAGCTATTCTGCTGCTGTTTTTATGTATAGACCTGCTCTGAGAGAGAGAAGACTGGACAAAGTAATGACAGATAAAATAATCCTGCAGTGACAAGATGTTGCAGTAAATGAGCTAATACTTTTTCCTCCATCTCTTAATTTCAATGATTCTGTGAAGTTTAAAAAACTTTACTGATACTTACTTTTAAGATATCACAGGAAGTCCAGGATCTTTAGCATTTTGCTTACATGCAGTGAGAACCCAATGACCTCTGAGTAATCTCAGGGCAATTTTTATGCTTAGGGGAAGGTGATAGTACTTTACCCTCATTATCAGCCTCAAGTGATGGGTCCTAAGTGAATCAAATGTTAACGTTTAACATACTGCTCTTTGTATGAAGAATAAACTCTGAATACTTTCAGAATATTTATCAATTTCTAACAGAATTTGAAAGCTTTTAAGAATACGTAATATTTTCCAAACAGTTCTCTTAAGAATTGTGCATATTCCTCTGATACAGTTCCTTTCTTAATTAATGCAGATGGGAGAGGGGACAGCTTAATAGTCCAAAGTGTTCCTTCAGCTTCCATTAGTTTACTTAGCATACACACCATGCTAAAATGAGAGCTTCTATAACCATAGGACTTTTCTGAAATGTTTAGTGTTAATGACATGAGGTACACAACTGTATACTGTGATACATGTGTTGGTTACCAGCTTGGTTAATTAAAGACTGATATTTGATTTTCCTTAGGTATTTCCTGTAATAGCAGATCTCCCTCAGAGATCTTGGGCCTTTACCATAGGGATTATTATTCCTGTTTTACAGATGGGTCAGTTGAGGCACAGAGAGGTTAAATGAGGATCATGCCAGAAAGCAGTGACAGCTTAAAATGAAATGTCTGTCTTCTAACTACTATGAGAGACTGGTGTTTCTGTTATATATTTATACTTCATACCTTTGATCCCACTTTCTTTTGAATCTCCTTTGGAAGAAAATTTTAACTTTTCAGTAAAACGAAGTTGATTTTGCTGATAGTTTAAGCACAATTTAGAGAGAGAGAATGTATGTATGTATGTATGTATATATTAAAAAAATAAAAGTTAGGTCCTTTTCCGTGAGGGAGTCATTTACACTTTGTCTAATGATAAGCTAGCAAAATACAAGTGACCCTTTTTAATTATAGAATCTGCTTCTGTGCCATTATGTCAATGAATACGCATAAACTAGCATTATATGAGTCCAGATTTTAATGTTAATTCTGATTAGGTTATCTATTTTCTTGCAAAGTGTTTGCATTATTGAAGGCAAGTGTTTTTTCCCCTTCTTAAAAATAATTGGAATTTTTATTACAGAGACTATGAAAACATAGCTTCTGGCTTATTGCAAGATCACTATCTTGATTCATCTTGGAGAACAGATAATGGCCTTGTAAGTAATATATAGGAAATAAAGGATTTTTGATTTGTTTTAAATTAATGGTACATCTTTTCAAAACTTTATATTTCTTCCCTAGCCACTTGAATGCATGAATGCAGTGTTTCTCAAACTGTGGGTCCCGACCCCCCGGGAGGTCACGAGCAAGTTAGAGGGGGGTTGCGAACACCTTAGAGGGGGCTCGCTAGCAACTGAGAGGGGGGTCGCGGTATCACAAGTTTGAGAACCCCTACATTAATGTATTTATCTTTTGTTAAAAAAATCAAGCTGTGCTTCGTTTTGTTTTAGAGGAAGTATTAAATATTTGCGTGTCAAAGAAAATAATTGAAAAATATCTGTCATTTCCAGCCATGGACACTGGATAGCAACATTAGTGAAGAGAACAGGGCCGTCATTGAGAAGATGTTGCTAGAAGAAGAGTATCCTTTTATCAAATTGCTTATATGTCTGTTCCTTTCCTAGGGCAAAATAAAATTCTGTTTCAGTAGAAAGTAGCTACACAGTGGTTTCTTTTTAAAGAGATTGGTGTTTACTGAACTTGACCATGAAGCACTGTGGTCTAGCAATTAGAACATGGAAGTATGAGAGAGGACACTTGCTCAGTCCTTTGCTTAGCCACTCTACAACCTTCAGCTTCTTCAGGCTTTGGCTAGTCTCATAGGGTATGTCTATACTGCAGTAAAATATGTGCTATACCAAGTTTCAGAGTCTATCTCAATTGACTCAGGCTCTTGTGGGGATAAAAATAGCGATGTGGATGTTCTGATTCAAGAAGGAGCCTGTGTCCAGAGGCCCACCCTTTCATGAGTTTCAGAGCCCAAGCTCCAGCTCTGGTGGTAACATTCTACAGCCTCTCTACGAGTTACAAATGAGTTACGGACCAAACACTTGGCCGTAACTCGATCCGTTGGTAACTCGGACCCCATTGAGTTACCCGTGACCGCACTGATCATAAGCGCAGGTCACGTTTGTAACTCGGGGACCGCCTTTACGACCGCTCCATGGGAGCTTTGGTCGTAAGTGCGAACGGTTGTAACTCGACCGTTCGCAACTCGGGGAGCAGCTGTACACTGTTATCTTTGCTAGGGATATTAGCGTATAGTCATTTAAATGATTAACTAATAAACTTGGGCTTATCTGTTAATCCTATCAATTACAGACACTCCCCCTCCCATCCCAGGCTGCCTCTGATAGGCTCCCGTGGAGTTGCCTGCCCTTGTGCTGCTGCCTCTTTATTAAAGATAGCAGGTGGGGTGGGAGGCAGGCAGGAGCCAGTGCTTGGGAGCTGTCTAAAAATTCAAGCAGTTACACGTTTACACAAAAACACTCTAGTTAACATCCCTAATCTTTAACCCCTCAGTCCAAGCTTCATGAGTCTGAGTCAATTGACTTGGGCCCCTAGACTTGGTTCCACAGGTTTACCTTTTCAGTGTAGGCATTCTCTTAGCCTTTTTATTCCCTTCTTTGAAATGCAGATGTTGAACAAAACCATTCCCAGAACTGACCCTAGGGGCACTCTGCTTGATATCAGCTGCTTACTAGACATCAAGCTGTTGAGCCCGAAAATCTAGCCAGCCTTCTATCCACCTTATAGTGCATTCATCCAAGTCATACTTCTTTAAGTTACTGGCAAGGATACTGTGGGAGACCATCACAAAAGCTTTGCTAAAGATAAGGTATATCACATCCTCCTTTTTTCCCATATCCACAGAGCTAGTTAGCTCATCATAAACAGCAATTAGGTTGATCAGTCATGACTTACCCTTGGTGAATCCTGATCAGCTTCCTTTTCTCCAAGTATTTCAAAATGTATTCCTTGAGTACTTGTGTCTTGATTTTCTAATATTTCATGTGGGTGTTGTGAGTATAATGAGTACTTATAAAGCATATAAAGTACTTTTCATTTCTCTGATAAGAAAAAGTATAGAACTGAGAAGTATTTTACTTCAACGGAATTTTCATGGACTGTACTGCTTGGAATCGTAACATGCATAAAGCTCAGGTGCCCCAAAATTCATGAGTCTCCTGATTTTTTTCACTTAACATTCACTCATGTGTTTGGTTATAAACAGTATCCAGTAGAGAACTATTTTAACGCCACTTCTGAGAAAACTTCCATGTTTCTTAATAATAAGAGAGCTCCTAATATTGCTGAGATATTTAATCCAAGTTAGCTGGTTGGGTGATCATAAAATAACAAATGTGAGTTACCTCTGTTTTCCTTTGAAGCAAAATACTTGACAGGGGAACAACAAAGTATCAGTACAGAATGTTTTTACCAAGGGAATAAAGGCAGTCCTTGAGTTACGTGGATCCGATTTACGTTAATCCCTACATACGAACGGGGCTTTTCTCGGCGCAGAGGACACGGGCGGCGGGACCGCCCAGACGTGCCACGGTCCCGCTGCCCACGTCCTCCGCGGCGAGAAAAGCTGCTCCACGTCTCCCTGGTCTGCTGGGGCGGTCCCCCAGCAGACCAAGGAGATGCGGAACAAAGCCGTGGAGGACCCGGGTGGCGGGACCGCGGCACGTCTCAGCGGTCCCGCCGCCCACGTCCTCTGCAGTGAGAAAAGCCGCTCCGCGTCTCCCTGGTCTGCTGGGGGGGGCCACCCCAGCAGACCAGGGAGACGCGGAGCAAAGCCGCGGAGGACGCGGGCGGCGGGGCTGGGGCGCTGCCGGGTTGGTCCCGCAGCACCACTCCTCGGCGCTACTGGACCAACCCGGCAGCACCCCAGCTGCTCTGCCTCAGGCTTCCTGTAGTCAGCCGCTGGTCAGTTTCAGCAGCGGCTGACTTGGGAACACCTGGGGTAGAGCAACTGGGGTGCTGCCGGGTTGGTCCCCGCAGCGCCGAGGTGCGGCGCTGCAGGGACCTACATGGCAGCGCCCCAGCTGCTCTGTCCCAGGCGTCCAGATTCAGCCGCTGTTGAAACTGATCAGCGGCTGATTCCAGGAAGCCTGGGGCAGAGCAGCTCTGCCTTGGGCTTCCTGTAGTCAGCGCTGGTCAGTTTCAACAGCGACTGAATCTGGATGCCAGTTCCGACTTACATTCAAATTCAACTTAAGAACAAACCTACAGTCCCTATCTTGTACGTAACCCGGGGACTGCCTGTACATTATTCAGACTTGAATTGCGAAAAGGCTGGGGAATTTGGCATTACTGAGAAAAAGTGCTTCTAATATTATGTCCAAATCATAAGGGAAAACAGGCTGGGGAGGAAGCAGAATTGCTAGTTTATTAGAACTAATGTATGTGATTTACAAAGCCAATCTCTTCCTTTTTTGTTTAACTTAATAGTATTTTCAATCAGTGACAATTTTGTCAGAATTTTTACATGCACGGGTTGGACTTCCTTGGTCCCGCACCCTTAGAACCTGATTGGTCCCAAATGAGGAGATTTGCCAGACCAGGACAGGTTCCTCCCCTCATGACCCATGCTGTCTCACTGCCCCTGGGCTAGGACTCCAGCCTGGCCACAGCTGCTGCTTCAACCCTTCCAGGCTTTCTAGTTGTCGCTGGCCCCGCTGCTGCTGGAGCCAGAGTGCCACAGCTGAAGCTCCACTGCCTTCTGCCACCATGACTGGAGCTCCCTAGCTACTGCTGCATTGAAGCTCCCTAGCCGCTGTAGCCAGAATAGGGCCAGAACTTCCTGCCATGGCACTGTTCTTCCCACTGCCCCCAACACTGGGCTCCTGACTGAGTCGCCGGTCCCCCTCTACTGTGCTCTTATCACACCACCAGACCTCCATGTTCTTGTACTGTGTGGTCTAGGAACATCCATGGTATATGATGGATCACAGAGGTTGTTGGACCAGAGTCCCATTTTAGGGGGATACAACCTGTATGTAGTTCTGGTCTGTGTATCAAAATATTCCTTAATATAGATTGCAGGTATTACTTATCTAATAAATCGCTTCCAGAAAAAATATGGCTTGATCAAAAGGAAGGTGACAGAAAATCCATGAAAAGGTAAATTTGCTGTTGGGGAGTGGAGAAAGAAATAATTAAACATGAGAAATTTGGGGAACAAATAAGAACTTTCTTTAAAATGTATATTTGCTTAGGTGATCAGCAGTCACCATTATTAATTTTTTGTTTTTTATGTTTTACAGTCCATATAAGAAAACAGGAAAAGTCACGTATGTACTTTTTGAATAACTGAGGTGTATTGTTAAGTGTTCTTTTTCATTTAAGTTATATAACATTATCAATTCCCCTTTAACATTTGGGCTACGTCTACACTGGCGGCTTCTTGCACAAGAACAGCTGTTCTTCCGCAAAAATTTGCCAGGTGTCTACAGTGCACGCGCGTTCTTGCGCAGGTAAATTTACAGTCTAGCGTCAGAAAACCGGGTGTCTTGCGTGAGAGTTATTCCTCTCCCCACGAGGAATAAGCCCTCTTGCACAAGAGCTCTTGCACAAGAGGACAGTGTAGACAGGCAACATGAATTTCATGTGCAGGAAACCCCTATGGCTAAAATGGCCACCAGAGCTTTCTTGCGCAAGAGAGCATCCACACTGCCATAGACGCTCTTGCACAAAAGCACATGCCAGTGTAGATGTGCTCTTGTGGAAGACTTTTTGCGCAAGAACTCTTCCACAAAACAGTTCTTGTGCAAGAAGCTGCCAGTGTAGACGAAGCCTTGGTGTTATTTGTTTGTGTTGGATTATTAAAGGAACATTGTCAACCTGACAGACATTGATATTTGATTGTTAAATGGCCTATATTACATGAACTTGATTTTTCAGGACATATGTCCATATCACAAAAACAATAATTACAGTTGGTGTTTCCTTGCCTACAGTTTCCTTGTTGGATGTGCCCCTTCCCCTCCTCAAAATTAGCTGTGAGTGGGTGTAGTGCTGTCTTAAATTATGCTGCTTTTGTAATACAAAAACCTGGCAGAATTTGTTCTCTTGAAAGTTTAAAACAATTCCCCTAAGTTTCCATTGAAGAAGTATAATAATCCACATTTCAGAAGTTGTTGTAAATGGTTTTCTTTTGGCAATCTGCATTCATTAAAAAGGAACCTGCATTTTCTTACTCTTTCAGAGTTCGGTCACCTACAAAATCAGCTAGCTGCTCAGTAAAGTGGACAATAGAGGAAAAAGAGCTTTTTGAACAAGGCCTGGTAAATATTGTGTGTTTCTATATGGATAAAAAAAAAATTCCTACCAGGTAACAGAATGACATCATTGTGCCCTCACGCTCTCCGGCTGTGAAGACGGCCGGAGAGAGAGAGGAGTTAGCGAGCATAAGCAAGCAGCGGGCACAGACCCCTAGTATTTTTAGCATTCAGTTTTCTCATTGCAAAATAAAAATAATTGCAATGCACTTAAAACTGAAAAAAAATCAACTTAACTTTTTAAAAAATAATTTCCAATGGTTAACAATGGAATGATAAATCAGACACATTTAGGCCCTGGTGTCACAATCATATCTCTGATTGCGAATCTCCATCAAAATCAGCAGTGCTTGATTTGTGCACAAGAGTTTGCCTGGCCAGACCCAGTTGCAAGATTGGAGCCTTAGATTGTCTTAAGGTCTACTGATTTGTCCATTGCTGTCTTAGAGTAGCAGTGCCTTAGTTTGCAAAGAAAGTGTCAAACATGAGGGGTGCCTTTGAATCTAGTAAACAAAAACTTTTTCCAGACACTAATGTACACTCTTTGGAGCATTTTTAGTATGTTGTACAGGTGGCAGCACAGTGGACCCTAGCCTGGCTGTTGCCTCTAGATGTTACTGTAACATGCGTACAGTGAAAGCTTTATCTGGCACTCTGTTAACTGGAAAACTTAGTTAACTGGCATTGTCCCCAGCCATGATACTGTTGCATCTTCAGGTGCACGTGTCTGATTCCCACCTGTCTAGCTGGCCGTTGCAGGGCTTCTGACTGCTGGCACTGTTGGCCAATGTTATCAGCAGGCACTTCCTTCCCCCTTAGCCTGCTTTGAGCTGCCAGGAGCTGGATCTGCCAAAAAAACTTTATCTGGCACATTCAGTTATCCGGCAACCCCTATCCTAAATGAATGTCGGATAGCAGAGCTTTCACTGTAATACATATAGTGATTCCTGAATCACCCTGCTAATCTTTCTGACTTTGGACTTTCTTAAAATATTGTTCTCTCACCTATTGCTTTGTGAAAAAAACAATAAAAGACATAGATTCCTGACAGTGCAAAGAAATCCAGGAGGGTGAGTCCCTAGACCTTCACAGTCTTGTTGACTTTAGCAAGGCTTTGCTAGGTCATTTCTTGAAAACAGAAGGAAAAGTAGAATTAGGCTTAATTACTACTTGAATGGATGTTTGCAAATTGTGTTCTAATTTTTCAGCTTGTGGTGGTGTTATAATGATTACATCTAATAATTTTTTAGACTTTATATATCTGTACTATTATAGAAGAAGCCCTAACAGCAGTTCAAGTAATGACTGCTGTAGCATTTCTGTTCTAATACAAACTATTTAAACTTGGTAACTTCAGCAAATGTCAGCCTTGCTGGGGAAAGTTTTTCAGCCCTTGTTTCTTCAAGATTAATAGTATCTTGAAAGTTTGAGCAAAAATAATTCATCTGTTTTTTATTATGAAGACAATCTAAAAACATTTTTGCTGTAACTTTTTAAAAACATTTCTTCAGCTGAATTAGTGGGGTATAGAAAGTTGTATTTTGTCAAGCAAATAACCCTTTGCAAATAGTATCTTTGAATGTTGTAGCGGACATTGCTTTTAGTGGGGCTATTTTGACTTTGAAAATCACATTGCTATAAAATATTGAAAATAATACTGTATAAATAGTATTTAGAAGGATATTTGCCTGCCTCAATGATAACTTAAGACCCAAGAACTGCAAAGGTGCATGGGTCCTCTGGGAGAAGAACTTCTTAAATGATTGGGGATCTAGCTTTGTAGTAAGCATTCATATGTAAGGTGAACCGTTGCAGCCTTCCTGATGAGATTCACTCATCTGATACTATGATGTCTTTAGTCTTGATATGTATCAGTTTGCATTTAGACATTACAGAAGAATTTGGCCTTCAATATAGGTGGTAATGTGTGAAAAGAAAAGAACTGAGTTTGACCTTTAGAATCCAGGGTAAATGTGTAGGACTGGCCATAATATTTACACTTTAAAATAAGCATGTTTGATATGGAGCTACAATAAATTTTGATTTCCTCCAATGCAACTTTTAATCACTTTAATTTAGAACCATATTTTAAAGTAAAAAAAACCCCACCTTAATCTTCAGGTTGCCTTAGCATTACCTTTTTTGCACAATTCAAGATCCCAGTCCTGGATAAATTTAACACATGTGCTTAACACTTTAATTCCACTGACTTTGGTAGGACTACTCACAGTGCATAAAATTAAACAGCTTTGAGAGATCAGAGTCTAAATTTGGTCTTTTTACGTTGAGGACTTGATGTGGATGTACACATTAGGGATGTCAATGTGTAGTCGACTACATGATTAACTGATATGCCTCGGCTACAAGACTACACGCATTACTCCCCCTTGCTCCACCGAACATTGGCTCCTGCCTGCTCCCGCCAATGCCTATCCGAGGCGGACGGAGGGGAAGTAGAGATGGGGCGGCTGCTGTGTGGGATCCTGGCAGGTGGGAGCCAATACATACAAGGAGCTGGCTCCATGGAGCCGTCTGCCTCCCTCCCACTCATTGCTGCCTCCTTCAGGGGTAGTGGGGTGCATGGCAGATGGGCGCCCTTGCTTTGCAGAACACTGTTTTCAACCGATTAAAAGATGGATGGGGGGCCCACCTACTGGGGTTGGTCTAGAGTGATCCCTGCCGTAGGGGGCTGCTCCTGCAGCCATGGCTCTCAGGCACCTCCACCATAGGGGCTGCTACTGCTGCGGTGGCTCCTGGTCTCCCTGCAGGGGCTGCCGCTGCCACCACAGCTCCCAGCCCTCCAAGTCAGGCCACAGGTGGGAGACTGCTCCCTGGTATCAGTTAACTGTTTCCTGATAAGCATCACCCATTAAGGATGATACTTACCTGGTAATCGTTTAACTGGATACCCATTACCATCCCTTCTGCAAATGTGTAATTAACTTCAATGGGACTCCTCAGGTAGCAGCCAGTATGTTTTTCAGCACTTTCTGGATCAGGCCATTGATAAATCTCCTCAAAAAAGGGCAGTGAATTAGTAATACTTACTTTTTAAACATAATTTCTGATGGTCCAGTGACTAGATACTAGGATTTTTTGCAAGGGTCAAGTAGTATTTTTTATTTCTAACAAATAATTATTTTTGTAAAACTTTTTCTCCTGCATAAAAAATAAGTAGATGTAGAAGAGCTTGATTGATTTAAATTTCTTTTGTCACACTAGGCTAAATTTGGCCGAAGGTGGACAAAAATCGCCAAGTTGATTGGAAGTCGCACTGTTCTACAAGTGAAGAGCTATGCAAGGCAATATTTTAAGAACAAGGTAAACGTGAAATGTCATTTTCTGTTAGTAAAAAAGTCAGTAGGGCAAATATGCTCCTGTCATATATTTGGAATGCAAACATGCATTTATGGGACATTACAGAATGAAAATACTTCAAAAATATGATTGAATTTAAAAGAAATTAATAAATGTACTTATCTACTTATTTTAAATTTGAAACTTGTCCTGTTTGGAATTATTCTAATGTTGGGAATTTCAAACCCGGTAACAAGCAACAATAAACAATATGGGTTGCTTTTTTGGACATCCACATACTTGGGATATGTTACTAGACTGAAAACAGATGGGCCTCTGTCTACTTAGAAGTTGCAACTGTCCAGGGTAATGTCAGTTCTGACTACCAGCTAAACTCTTCAGGGACCTTTTTTTTAAAGACAACTGTGCATACTTTAACTACCAATAAATACCTCTATTATGTTATTCTTTGGACTCTATAATGCAGCATAACTTCCTTAAAGTCTGCACTTTTTTATTTTAGTTTTTAAAACAAAAATTAGTAAGAAAAACCTATAGGTTGGACCTCTCTGGCCTGGTGTCTTTGGGACCTGGCCGTCCCAAACGAGAATTTGCCAGACCTGTGGAGGACTCCTGCCACCAGTCCCCAAGTCCATCACCCACTGTTGGCAGGCTGCCCCAGCGGGCAACTCTGCTTTTCCCTCCTTGACCTGGCTGGGCTGCTTACCCGGCTACTGCTGGCTCCCTGGGTGGCACAAGCTCCAGCTCCTGCCGTGTGGCTCTGTTCCTGAGCAGCTGGGAACAACCAGGGGCTGGAGCCCCGCCCTGGCCCTGCACAGCTGGTGAAAGCCACAGGACTCCATCCGCATCCTCACACAGCTCCAGCCAGGCCCCGCACAGCCGTAGGAAGCTGTGGGGCTCCGTCCCCATCCCTGCGCAGCCCCATCCCATCCCTGCTCTGCCGGGGCAAGCCGTGGGGCTCTGGCCCCAGTCCCGTGTTCCTGGGGGCTGCTGGAGGGCTCCAGCTCCAGTCCCACGCTGCCAACAGCCAGGCTGCCAACTCTGATGTCCTGTCTGGCTGGCCCTACTGCCCTTAGGCTCCCAGGCTCTCTGCTCCAGGAGCATCCGTGGTTCTGCTGGACCACAGTTGTTGCTGGACCATAGAGTCCCAGATTTTGGAAATACAACCTGTAGAGATACTTTGCGTAATGTATAAGTAAATAAGGTAAACAAGTAATAAGTAAAATGAGCTGAGCGACTATAAATTAGCTGATAAATGCTAACTCTAATGCTGGATGTCCTCACTTCAGGAAGCTTTGCTAGTAGTCCTTTCTTAATCCCTTTCGTGTGTGTGTGTGTGTGTGTGTGTGTGTGTAAAAATGTGTAGGGATAACATTATTGAAAATGATTCCTCCAAATGGAAGTGACTCCCCATAATTTGTTCCCCACAACTTAAAGTGATTAGATTTATTAATTCTTCTTCTTATTATTATTATTATTATTATTTGTTAAGATTGTTAAATGTTTAGATTTATTATTATTATTGCCCCTTTAGAATATAATGTATTAGGTCATGTAACTTAGAACTGTTATTATACAAAATACTGTATGAATGTATGAGAGAGTGCTTGGATGATGAATGAATGGCTCTGAGAGGTGCCAGCCTGAGAATACAGCAACAAAGGGCTGAAGAAGGCGTCAGGTGCCAGTGCAACCAAAAGGTGTCAAGTGGAGAAAACCAAGTACTGGAGGTCCACCCGATGAGATCACTGACGAGCACCTGGCAGCCACCCTGGAGACATCAGCATGATGCAGCAATTTCCGAAGACTGGCATAGGAAGAAATTCCTATAAGAACTGGACTAAAAAACTATGGAATCAGAGTCCAAGGTTCTGCTGCCAGCCCACCAGGAGCTTCAGATGCGCATCTGATCAGGACTTCGCTCCCCACTACCATCACTTGTGTACAGAGTACCTAGCCAGTATTCTGTCACAAGCAACTTCCAGGCTGGTAACTATACACAGAACTTGAATGAATGGATGTATGAATGAATGGTTATATATACATATATATAAAAGTGTATAAGGGTTAAGTAGTGATAGGAATAAGTAGTTAAACAACGTTGTTTGCTTCTATCTTTTCTTTATTTTTTATTATTATCTTTACAATAAATGTGGCTTTTTGCCTTATCCCCCTCATAAGATCCTGCTTGCTTTTATTTGGTACAACAAATGTAAAATAATGAAATACAGGACTGTCCTTTGAAGGAGGACATAATGAAAGCTGAACATTAGACCCAGTTTAAAAAAGACACGCTTTGTAAATTAATACAGAAAACTTAATGGTCCCTCTAAACTGAACGAAACTGATTATGCCATTGATTTTAATATTGTTTTAAATCTAAACTTTATTATTGGGGAATGCTTAATTTTTCTTGTTAATCCATTTATGTTTTCTTTAAGGCAAAAATTGATGACTCTGAAAAAGAGGAACATAGCCAATACAACAGCAGTAGCCTTCCTGTTGAGGATGAAGGAGAGAAGGTTGTGGCATGGGCATCTGCAAACCTGAGGGGCCGTGCAGACCCCAACCTGAATGCAGTGAAAATTGAAAAGTTGTCTGACGATGAAGAAGTAGACATCACAGATGAAATGGATGAGCTCCTTTCTCATGCACCCCCATTGGAAGTTGGCATATCTAAAATAACTGATATTCCAAAGAGTCCTATTAAAGAAATCAGAGGAAGAGAACACACTTTTTGGTCTGCTGGATACAATTCTGGAATTCCCCAATTTGAAGAAGACAACTTTCAAAAGGCTGAACAAGACAAGGCAGAAGCATTGGAGTTACCAGATATTGCAGCCACATGCTTTGAGAAACAGAGCATGAATGGTGACGAATGTGTGCAATCAGATTATCTGCAGTTTAATGAATTTACAGAGAAAAATGAGCAAGACAAAAAAGGGACTTTTGATGGCACCAAGCAATTCATTGACCAAGAACTTAACAAAGAGCAGAAAGACTTGGTTAATAATGAAATGCTTTTCCATGCTTCCTGCCAATTGGATGAAGAAAATCAAGAAGAAACAGAGGAGCTTAAGCCACCTGATCAAGAAGTGGAAATTGATAGAAATATCATTATGGAAGAAGAAAAGCAAGCTATTCCAGAATTTTTTGAGGGACGTCAGGCCAAAACACCAGAGCGCTATCTGAAGATTAGAAATTACATTTTGGATCAGTGGTGAGATACATTTATTTCATTTTATGTGATTAAGGCAGCTGATGAGCTCTTTTGATGCAGTTGGAACATAATTGCCTAGCTCAGAATGCTGCCAATAATTCTGAGAGTTTCCAGTCTTGTCAAAATAGCAAAAATACTAGCATTTGCTATGGGCAGAATATCCTTCCCACATCGCTTTTTCTTAAATATTTTACATTTCAACAATGAAAATGTTTTGGAGCATTATGAAAATGGATGTCCATCTTCAGAACACATGGCTACAGTTTATTCACAAATTCTTTCTCCAGTTTTGTCAATTTGGTTTCGTTTATTATACCAAACAGGGAAGATTAAATAAAATAATAATGGTCAGTGTACCACTGTAGAATTATTGCCACACGGTAATGATATGTAGATGAAGTGCATATCAAAATATACTATGAGTCTGGTTTCTTTTTATGTTTTCTGGGTCCCTATCCTTCAGACCTTACAAAAAATTCCCACTCAAGTTGTTCTCTAGCAATGTCTGTAATGTGTGTCCATCTTTAGTCTGGGACAAGCAGGAGACCGAGAAACTGAATTTATAGAAAGTCAGCTACTAAGAATGGCTTATAGATGTTAGAGCAGAAACTGATAAAACCATTTTTAAAATGGGTCCTTCTTAACAGGTAACAGCATTCAGCGATGTAAATATTTTATGGTTTGTCTTCGTGGAGCATGTTTAAAGGATGCATGTTTTTACTGTGACAAACTAATTCACTGTGAAATTGGGCTTCCTACAGCTTTGTTTTCTGAATTCACTCACTTTTAAAATGTTAGTATATTCTCTCGCCTCCAGTTCACTTGTCTTATAAATTGTTAATATATTCACTAGTTCTGGTCTCAGGACTTGCCATGTTAGTCCATAACTTCAAAAAACTTAAACAAGTGGTCCTGTAGCACATTAGAGAGTAAGAAAAAAGTGTGTGTGTGTGTGTGTGTGTGTGTGTGTGTGTGTGTACGTACACGTGTACACACACACACACACAGTATCATGAGCTTTTGTGGGCACAACCCACTTCAAATGAGTAAAACAATAGGCACAGGCACAGAAAACACAAAATGTAAAGCAGAAAAAGAGGGTAGATGGGTAGGAAAAAAAGAAATGGTCAATTAGTGTACATGCTAAATGAGGCTAGTAGAGAGAGTTGTAAGTGTCCAATACTTAGCTTTTGATGTCATTTGGGTATTAAATATAATGGCCCATCCAGTTAATGTCTTGGTTGAGTCCCTGGATAAAGGTGTCAGATTTGCATATGAACACCAGTTCTATAGTCTCTCTCTCTAGGTGGTTCCTGAAATTACTAGTATCTCTGATGTAAGCGGTAAGGTCCCATAATTCTAGGGAAAATTTTTACAGACTTCAGTATCAGTAATTTTAAAAAGCATCAAATGTGCATGAAGGATAAAAAACAAGATTATCATGTTAGCCTGCAAGTGATTAAGTAATGATGTCGAATAATTATTTAATAAATAGAATGTCTTTAGGAATGGGCACAAGTACAATAAAACTCCGATAGTCCGGCACTCAATTGTTCGGCACTTCTGATACTCCGGCATCAAAATATCAGGCGCTCCTGACTAGCTGATTAATAAGCCTGCCGCTCAGTACATGTGCCCGCTGTACCCGGACTGAGCATAAGGTTGGGGAGGGGGAGAGTGGGATCTTGTTACAGTATGGAGAAGAGCGTTTTGCTTCATCAAGGGGGAAAGAAGGAGGTGGGGTGGGGGAGGAGGATCAGTTTACAGCAGGGAGGAAAAGTGAAGAGGAAAGGGGAGGGGAGAGGGAGTGAGTTTGTGTCCCGGCCAGCTGTTAAGCCGTGTAGCTGTACCAGGACCTCCCGATACTCCAGCATATCTGATAATCCGGCACCACCTAGGTTCCAAAGGTGCCAGATTATCGGAAGTCTACTGTACTTTATTTTAACAAGATCAATAACTTGTTGCTTCCTGGCACCATTCATTTCCAGGGCCTATATTTTATGTTTTGTATGGATATCTTTTTCCCTATGCATGCATTTGAATATGTCCGCATAGCCTGAAATGCTGTTATAATTTTACACATTTCTGTGAAGCTTAAATATCTGCATGAATACTCCGCCATACATTTTTCATAGAGTATATTTCAGAAAACAGTCTCAAATGGTGAAATCCTACTTCATGAGTAGCTTTTTTGATTAATAAAAGCTTGTTTACCACTAGCATTTTAGGTATGAGTGCTACACACATTGAATAATGAGAATCTCTCAAATTCCTATGGAAAAAATGTGAATATTACAAGGAAATCCAAATGGCTTCACAAAACAGTTAAACTCTTTTCTCCTTTTTTCCCATTCGTCACTTTCTTTTTGTTTGAAAGTGTCCTGTGATTTATTTCAGGGAACGATGTAAACCTAAATACCTGAATAAGACTTCAGTACGTCCAGGCCTTAAGAATTGTGGTGATGTTAACTGTATTGGACGGATACACACATACCTGGAGTTAATAGGAGCAATTAACTTTGGCTGTGGTAAAAATCATTTTAATCTCCATCCATTCAAATGATAACCACAATGTTAACAATATCTGTTATTGGTTAGAAAACATTTTGATAAGTTGAGTATATTTTATGTGGTGTAAAAATCAAGGTAGAGGGAAATTTGCATTTTTAAAAGGATCTTTTGTGTTAAATTCCTTCTTGAGTACTTTTTTCAGTCAATCCAGTCACAGCTATCTATGTGGATAATCTTCATTCCATCTCCCTTTTTCTCTTATATCTCAGTTGGTGTTCTCTATGAACTGTGCTTGTGTGGCCCACTCAGGAGAGCTTCTAATGACCCCTGGCTGATTAGCGGAGCACCCACAAGGTTTTTTATTTCTACTGGTGCGGCACATTCGCACATTCCTCGGTGCACATAAAAGAAATTATTCTGCTCTAGGGATGTGTACGACTAACCAGTTACCTGGTAAGCATCACTCTTGCTGGGTGATGCTAACTGGGTAGTGGTTTACCGGTGCTCAGCAGCTACCCCTGGTGGGTCTGTGAGCTGGCAGCTGTCCTGGGCATGGCTGGGAGCTGCTCCAGTCACGTTGGGGTGGTCCCACACCTGGGATCTCGCTTAATCAGTTAATCGGTTAAACATTTAACTGGTTAACTGATTAAATAGGATTATACATCTCTATTCTGTACGTGGATGGAAAAAATCTGCACGTGAATGGACAAAATTAGAGGGAACATTGGTCACAACTCACCTTTATTTCATGTAAGCTCTTTGGGGCAGGTACTTTGCATAATGGCATTTCAACCTGTTTGACCTCCAACCCTTGTCATCATGTAAATCTTAATGGACTACTCATATGAGTTAGGGATGTCAATGTGTAGCTTATTAATCACCTGTGAAGCTGTGCTCTTGTGCACTGTAGACGGAACACTGGTGGAGGAGCAGGAACAGATGCTGTGGGGGAGCCAGCTTAAAAGCTGGTTTCCCCCAGCACTGTCTCCATGGTGCCCTAACCCTAACCCCCCCACCGCCCTCACCGCAGCAGCCTCTGTCTGCTGGGAGCTGGACCCTTGTGGACAGGGGCTGCTGCCTCTGATGCAGAGGCAGCAGCGCAAGGTGGCAGGGAGCTGGGTTTTAAATTTTCTCCCCTGGCGGATCAGCTCCTGCTTGGCACCTCACATTACTGCCTCTGATACAGAGAAAGCAGCGTTGGCTGGCAGGCGGCTCCCCAGGAGTGAGGTCAGAGCACACTAGCTGCTGGTCCCACCAATGGGGACTATTGAATAGTCATGTAACGGCTAAGATTTAATGCGGTTGCACAATTATTCAATTGCCCGATATCTAACATCCCTAGTACAAGTAGTATTAGCAGAGATAAAGGTCCCAGAATCTGCCTGTAAGGTTATAGACTTCAAAAAATATAAATTGTGCTTTTGTCTTGCTTTTAAATTTCCAAAATATTTGGAGTCTTCTAGTATGGATTTATTAATAGAAGTTTCTCATAAAATGGGAAAACATAACTTACTGAAAAGTAGCAGTTAACCTGTTTCTTCAGCTAATCATAGAACCATAGAGCTGGAAGAGACCTCAGAAGATCATCAAGTCCAGCCCCCTGCTCTAGTCAGGACCAATCCCAACTAAATCAACCCAGCCAGGGCTTTGTCAAGCTGAGACTTAAACACCTCTAGGGATGGAGACTCCACTACTTCCCTAGGTAACCCATTCCAGTGCTTCACCACCCTCCTAGTGAAACAGTTTTTCCTAATATCCAACCTGGACCTCTCCCACCACAACTTGAGACCATTGCTCCTTGTTCTGCCATCTGTCACTACTGAGAACAGCCTTTCTCCATCCTCTTTGGAACTTCCGTTCAGGAAGTTGAAGGCTGCTATCAAATCCCCCCTCACTCTTCACTTCTGCAGACTAAACAGACCTAACACCCTCAGCCTCTCCTCATAGGTCATATGTTCCAGACCCCTAATCATTTTGGTTGCCCTCCACTGGACTCTCTCCAATGCATCCACATCCTTTTTGTAGTGGGGGGGCCCAGAACTGGACACACTACTCCAGTTATGGCCTCACCAGAGCCGAATAAAGGGGAATAATCACTTCTCTGGATCTGCTGGTAATGCTCCTTCTAATGTACCCTAATATGCCATTAGCCTTCTTGGCTACAAGGGCACACTGTTGAGACACATCCAACTTCTCATCCACTGTAACCCACAGGTCCTTTTCTGCAGAACTACTACTTAGCTGGTTGGTCCCCAGCCTGTAACAATGCTTGGTATTCTTCCGTCCCAAGTGCAGGACTCTGCACTTGTCCTTGTTGAACCTCCTCAGATTTCTTGTGGCCCACCTCTCCAATTTGTTTGTCATTCTGGACCCTATCTCTGCCCTCAAGCGTATCTACCTCTCCCCTGAGCTTAGTGTCATCTGCAAACTTGCTGAGGGTGCAATCCATCCCCTCATCCAAGTCATTAATAAAGATATTGAACAAAACCGGTCACAGAACCGTACTTTGGGGCACTCTGCTAGAAACCGACCGCCATCCTGACCCATGGGGCCGTTGATCACTATCCACTGGGTCCGACCTTCTAGCCAGATTTCTATCCATCTTACTGTCCATTTGTCCAATCCACATTCCCTTAATTTGCTGGCAAGAATATTGTGGGAGACTGCATCAAAAGCCTTGCTAAAGTTAAGGTATATCACATCCACTGACTTTCCCATGTCCACAGAGCCAGTTGCCTCATCACAGAAGCTAATCAGGTTGGTCAGGCACCACTTGCCCTTTGTGAATCCATACTGACTATTCCTAATCACTTTCCTCTCTTCCAAGTGCCTCAAAATGGATTCCTTAAGGATCCCTTCCATGATTTTTCCAGGAACGGAGGTAAGACTGACCGGCCTATAGTTCCCTGGATTGTCCTCCTTGCCTTTTTTGAAGATGGGCACTACATTTGCCTTTTTCCAATCATCCAGAATCTCTCCAGAGCTCCACGACTTTTCAGAGATAATGGCCAAAGGCTCCTCAATGACATTTGCCAACTCCCTCAGTATCCCCAGATGCATTAAGGCCGGACCCATGGATTT
Organism: Pelodiscus sinensis; assembly: GCF_052426305.1. NCBI lineage: Eukaryota > Metazoa > Chordata > Testudines > Trionychidae > Pelodiscus > Pelodiscus sinensis. Next base: position 16,241,789 of record NC_143060.1, on the reverse strand, counting down.
GTGTATGTTTAGCTTTTCTAAATAGTTCCTAACCTGTTCTTTACCCACTAAGGGCTGTCCATCTTCATCCCATCTTGGGTCGCTTAGCGCATTAGTCCGGAGCCGACCTTACCCGTGAATACAGAGCCAAAGAAAGCATTGATTAATTTGGTATATACTTTGAGTGAACCACAGCTGTCTTGTAAGTGATCATACATAATTATCACAGCCTCTCCTCATGTCCTGCAGTGTCCCAAGGATGAGAAAAAAGATCCTAATGGAATGGGTCACCGTTCTCTTGATTGATTATATTGTTCCCATGGCTAATTTTTAGCACTGAAAGCCATTGTTCTGCTGTTCTCTACAGGTGGTTGTCCTATCTTCTGGCTGTGTCAGTCTTTGTTCTGTTTCTAACCGTAGAAGGCAGGAGAATGCCCCACTGTACTGACTACAGGACCTGCAGGGTCATAGAAAGAAATTTCACAGATAGGAAGGAAGTTACCCTTTCTCTGGGTATGTCTACACTACCACCCTAGTTCGAACTAGGGTGGTAATGTAGTCAGCCGGAGTTGCAAATGAAGCCCGGGATTTGAATTTCCCGGGCTTCATTTGCATATTGCCGGGTGCCACCATTTTTAAATGTCCACTAGTTCGGACTCTGTGCCCCGCGGCTACACGCGGCACGAACTAGGTAGTTCGGACTAGGCTTCCTATTCCGAACTACTGTTACTCCTTGTGGAACGTTCCACGAGGAGTAACGGTAGTTCAGAATAGGAAGCCTAGTCCGAACTACCTAGTTCGTGCCGCGTGTAGCCGTGGGGCACGGAGTCCGAACTAGCGAACATTTAAAAATGGCGGCGCCCGGCAATATGCAAATGAAGCCCGGGAAATTCAAATCCCGCGCTTCATTTGCAACTCCGGCTGACTACATTACCACCCTAGTTCGAACTAGGGTGGTAGTGTAGACATACCCTTACAGTTGCATGCTACTAAGTGAGGCCCAGGTTGACTATACTACTGTCTGATCATAGAGTAATACCTCCTAATTGAGATTTGTATTAAATATGAAATTTTTATTTACCATTGTTAGTGAAGAATAATGTGTGTGCTCTGCCTTCCTATAGAACAGGCTGTGTATAACAGACCACAACCAGCTGATAAAACACGATCCAAAGAAGGCAAAGACACCATAGAAGCATATCAGCTGGCTCAACGTTTGCAGTCTATGGTAAGTAGAAAATAAAAAACTGCATGTGTTGTGGATAGGGCCTCTTCAACTTTTGCTTTCCAACACGTCTCTGTTAACTTCTGCTTAACCCATTCAACCTCGATCACTTTCCTGAGAGTACTTTGTTTCAAGTCTGTGCTTTTACCACCAGTGTTAACTCTTAGACATATCTGTCCCAATTACTATTTGATTGCACAGTTGGTTTCCACTCCAGCTTGCTCAGTCTTTTCTATTGGAACTAGAAAACGCAGCATAATTTGCAGTTATGAGACAGCATTGGAGTATGCTGGCCATATGTAGTGAGGCTGTCTACATTGTAATGTGTAAATTTTACCAAATTTCTGGAGTGACCTAGAGTGCAAGCGTATATAAGACTTTATAAATAATGAATTGCTTCATTAAAATAATGTCTCTCTACATATTAAAAAAAACCTTTTCCTGCAGGATGACAGAGTGACTTCAGAACGTCACTCTGCGTCCCACAGGAAAAGTTTTCGTCCTGCTGCCCCTCCACCCTCAGCTGCACGGCTTCTCCCCTTCACTCCTCCCTGGAGGCTGGAGAGGGAAAGGGAGATACTGGAGAAATGGGTGGATCCTCCCCCCTGTCCAGGGTGAGCAGCCCCAGGCTGGCTGGCCCTGGTAGCACCAAAGAGAAGTACTCCTTCTGGAAGCAGCTGTTCTAAGGCCGGGCTGGGTGGATCGGGATTGGAATGAGCCCACTTGCTCAGTGGCTTAATGAGCCAAATGCTCAAGACCCTCTCTGCCTTGTCTCACTACAGTACTGAGCCCGAGGTGGCACAGGGCCTGCTACCCCCCACTTGCTCCCACCAGAGCCGCCACCTGAGACGGGGGATTCGGGGCAGGAGCCATTGCCCAGAGTGGCCAGGTTCATCCCGCTGAGGAGGGAGTGATGAGGGGTGGGAATGGGAGGTGGGCGGGAAGTAATACCCAAGCTTCACTGCATGGGGGAAAAGCGCTCCCCCGCCCAGACTAGGGGAACAGCAGTGCACTGTCTGGAGCCTTGCCCTACGCTCCCATTGGCCAGAATCCGGCTAATTGGAGCAGTGGAGACCAAGCCTGGTACCAGCGCAGGGCCTGAAGACAAGTAAGTGCCCTCCCCCTCATGCCCAGACCCTGCCCCCCAACCTCCTCACTCACCTCCTTGCTGAGACCCCGCCCTCCCAGCCTTTTCTTGTCCCCCTCTCACCTGGCCAGATACCCTGCCTCCTCCCTCCTGGCCAGGCACCTTCCCCCACCTTGTTCCTGCCCTGCATCCCCAGCCCCCTCGCTCACTGCCCTGCAGAAACTCCACCCCCTAAGCCCCTTCACACACTTCTCTGCTGACACCCCCCACACACACACACACTCCTGTCCCTTGGTCCCAGCCTGCTCCCGTCTCCCCACCCAGACACCCTGCTCCTGCACCCTGCCTCTCACTCAGACCTTGCACCCCCATCCCTCTCACTGGCAGCTCTGTCCCACACACTTTTTGGCCCCAACAAGAGCCTAGGGGGCCCATAAAATCCACAAACCCTGGAACCCCAGAAGAGTGAATCTGGCCTATGGTATTGAACCTCAGTCCTCCCCCATGGGGCTGGAGCACTGGGGGAGTGAGGTGTTTTAGTTGGGGGTCATATCTGTGAGTGTTGGGGAGTTTTTTGAGGGGCTTTTTTCTCCTTCTCACTTGTGTGGTCCTCAACTGACTTTTCTGTGGCTTAGCGGCCCCTCACACCAAAAAAGGTTACCCACCCCTACCATTAATAAAGACAATGTTGAAACCTTTTTGTGTTGGATGTAATATTTTACTTTATTTAAAATGAAGCCTGGCCAACAAGGTCCCAATTAGGGCCCAGTTCCCATTTGGCTAGAGCGTCCTGTCTCAGGCTGGCTCCGCAGTCTAGCCCCCACCTTGCTGCAGAAAGGGCTTGTGGCGGCCCTCCCTCCTGCTGTTGCCATGGTCTGGCTGTGGTGGACAGAGGGTGGCTAGCGAGCATGGAGCACAGCCCCCTTGTAATATCAAATTATCATTTTTCTGTAAAGATATCAATGTATTTCAATCCATTGGTGCAAGAAAACTAGATCAGCTGCACAAAGGGAGTGACAAATCCACATACGAAATTATAAAGGGGCTGCGCTCACCTCCTGTGAGTGCTCTCAGCTGAGTGTGTTCGCTTGCATTTTCTCTGTGTTTTATGGAGTCTCTTCCATGACTAAGTCCTCTGGCTGAGTCACACATAGTCTGTGTGCAAAGTAAAACAAACCCCTTCTGGGGTACAAGTCCAACAAGGCCTCTTTCAGTACCTTCTTTCATGTCTCAGTTTGTTCCCACTCTGGAATAAAACTGTGCCCACAGGGCTTCCTTCTTGGAGACAGTGACTTTGTCCTGTCAAGGCCCTTCTGGTTCCAGTTCTTTGGCTGCATTACTACAGTCCAATTCCCCCCCTCCCCTGAAGGTCCAGGCTACTTCTCCCAGTGGCTAAGGGAGAATGGGGGGTCCTGGTCCCACCCTCTACTCCAAGTCCCAGCCCAGGGACCCTGTAGATAGCAGCTGTCTGCTGTGCTCATTGCACTGCTGCTCTAATCCCCTGGGCCATTTCCCCATTTCTCTGTGCTATCTTTGCCATTACCGCAGGGCTCTATCTTATTTATTGATTCAAATGTGTGCTTTACCACCATTGTTAACTTTTAGACATATCTGTCCCAGCTATTCTTCCAGCCGACCAGTCACCCAGTCTTCATCCTTGAGCTGCCACAGCAGCTAACTGCTGCTCTGTTCTGCAGCTCTTTTTGTATGGCTTTTCTGGGCCCTGATTGGCTTTTTCCCGTACACCACTGTAGCCTATTCAGATAATCTCTCTCTCTCGAGTTTTTTCTGAAACAGGGTGTTGCAGGTCTACAAGGCAACAGGACCTAATCCATCCCATCACAGGAAAAAAAATGTTATGCAGAAAGCATGAGCATACCAATATTATTTGCATCACACTTTGCGGTATATTTAGACTTGCCAGCGTTTGATTTAAATTGGTATTTGTAAATGTTGATTTCACCTGACACACTGAAATTGGTTAAAAAAAAATCTATTTGTAACAGTTGGTGTAAATGCAGCCTCCCTTTCCTGCACCTTGTGCCTGTGGGGATTGGGTGGTAGTGGCCCTACGGCAGCACAGAGAGCATTCTGGAGTCTTGCTGTTATGGGAGTGAATGGATGAGTTTTACCAACAAAGCTGCAGAGAGATCCTTGCAGGACTGTAGGGCTGATGATGCTGGATTTCTGCAGGTGCAAGGTGTAGGTAAGGCTGAAGTCCTGCTTGGGGACAGAGCCATTTGGCAATAAGATGGTTTCCCTGCAGTTGGCAGCTCCTCTTCTACCTCCCCTCAGAATCGTGACTGGGAATCTCTGCTCTGCCCTGCCCTGCCCTGCCCACATCCTTCCTCACACCATGTGTCTGCAGGAATCGAGTGAGACCAGCAATGCGGAAGCACAGGGAGGCCTTTGCATCTCTGTTATCATGGCCTTACTCATTTACTCACCAGCCAGGAGTGCAGGGCCTGTCCCAGGCAGGAATTGTGCAGCAGCAGTGTGACCTTCACTGCAGCCATAGGCTTGTTGTCATCCTTGGAGGTTTGGCTAATGGTCTTTGTTTTTCCACTCTTCCATGGCACCTCTTGTGTCTTGGGCCTCTTGGCCACACAGGGAGCCCTGTGCAGCTGTAGTGTGTCAGCACTGGCCTAACTCCGACTCTACTCCAACACCCAATTTTCCCCTACTGTAAAAATAAAAACTGTTTACAATTTAAAAATAAAAATCATTATTAATTTTTGAAATTGAAAACAAAATCTACCAAGCGCATATACACTAAACCATGCTATCTATACTAATTGGTTTCGTGGATCTTCACTTAGGTATTTATTATACTGTTTAGAGAAACCTTTACTCATTTATTTCTAGGCACACTGCCAACTGTGTAAACTAAAGTAAAGAGTTCTGTGTTGTTGGGCCTATTCTGGGAATTGTAATGCTTATGAGCCACTGACCGTTTGGATGTCACTTTATGGCTGATTAAATTCAGGAAAGGTCAGTGTTTTTTTGTGCATGGATTGATGATGTTTGACTAGTGTTTTATCTGCCTGCTCCAGCGTACAAGACGCAGGCGTGTGCGAGACCCCTGGGGAAACTGGTGTGATGCCAAGGATTTGGAAGGACAGACATTTGAGGTAACTTTTATTTTTACATTGTTCTGGGAATTGTTCTGGGAGCTCTGATTCTTGCTAACCATTTATCAGATGGTGTGTCATCAAATACAGTAGAAAAAAGATTACATAATCTGCACAAAAATTACATTTGTTCTTTTGGAAGCTATTATTTTACAGTAATGTTGGAGCAACTGTTAGGCAGTTGTGCTAATATTGTGGTGAATGAACGTTGAGTATGCAAGGTATTCATGTCCAGTACAGTCATACTATAAAGCTGTGGCTCCCAGACATTTTTATGCTGAGGACCAACAAACCCATTCACAAACCTTTGGTGGACTGATAACATTTTATTTGCATATTTACATATTCATTATTCAAATAATGAATATGCAAATACAAGTGTACAATGACGATATAGCCCCAACCCATCCTCTTGCTCCCCAGTGGCTAATACCCTTTGACCCCCAACCCTATGCCACATAGCCTTTAACCTCTGACCCCTATTGCCCATACCAACACCCTCTTGCCCCGTGACTCCACTACACCGAGCACAACACCTCTTTGTTCCCCCCACCCCTCTTCAGAGTGAGGCTGCCCCTCTAGGGAGAGTGGCTGTTACTGCCCTGCGGAAAGGGGGAATGGCTGTTGGCAGCGCGCACATGCACTCATCCTTCGCACCCCTGCCCTCCCCAAGCACTTCTTGCAGACCTGTGGGTGGGAGAGCTAGCACGGTGCTCCAGCCAGGCTGCCATTACCAGGGAGGGAGGCACCGCAAAAGCGGCCGAGGGGGCAGAGCATGGAGCCCTGGCTGGCGGCCAATACTGAGGGGGGGGAGCAGGAAGCGAGATGCCACCTTTTCTGCTTCCTCCTGCTGCTGCCTCAGTGGGGCCTCTGGCCAAAGCAGCTGCGTGGGGAGAGCATGGAGCTCCAGCTGGCAGCCATCACCAAGAAGGGAGGGAGACATCTCCTCCTCCTGCCGCAACCTAAACCCTATTGTTGCCGCCGTCAAAAGCGGCCATGCAGGTAGGGAGAGTGGCCACTGGCAGTGCACGCACTCCCTCCTCCTTTGCACCCCCTCTTTTCCCAATCACAAAGAAGGGAGGGAGATGCCTACTGCTCCGCTACCTCCTGCCGTGCCTCAGTCACCACAGCTGCTGGAGCCCAGCTGCTGTGAACAGCTGTCTTGAGCTTTGGCATCCACTGCAGCCCAGCAGCCAGTGGGTTGTGGACCGGCAGTTGGGAACCGCTGCTTTAAAGCATACACTGTGTATGGCATGGTGAAACCGGGTCCTCCTGCTTGTGAGTGCCCCTCTGTTGCTGAGGGGTGTTGGGTAAGCTCTTGCTTGGCCGTCTGGTACTTCCTTGCTCCCTGGGTCACTTCCTCTGGATGCCGCTCTGTCTGGTCAACTCAGGGTTCTAAGGCTAGGATCTTACTAGCCCTATCCGCAGTGCTATCAGTTCTTGTATTCATTTTTGGCCAGTCTTTGGCCACTGGACCTGGGCCTCACCCAGGTCTAAAGTTCAGCTTGAACTCGGAGCTGTCCGTAATGCCGCTGTTCTTTCAGACCGTATATAGAACTGCGTAGGTCAAGCTCCTGTGAGGAACTGCCAGGTCCTAGACCATCAGGTTCTTTTATACCTGTCTGCTGGGCCCTGATTGGCTGCCACAGAGACAGCCTCTCTATCCTGCCTGGAAGACCTCTCTTCTGCTCCTGTCACTGGGAAGGGGTGTGGCAAGGCCTCTGGCCTCCTGTAGGGGGCGTCAGGACTTAGTCCACCCCATCACACATGGCCATAAAGTTTGTTCTTTTAATTTGGAGATTTCATCAATTTTATTTTTATTCAGTGAAAAGTAGCTCTTCATTTCAAATCATATAAGTCTTTTGTGTATAACAAAAATAAAACTTTAATGAAACATTGTTTGAAATATCAGGCATTCATAAATCTGGAAAAGCAGAGTTAAGGCTGGGATCTGAACCTGTGCTCCTTTGTTGCTTATACCTTAAAGTTTGGACTTTCTATCACAAATTATCAGTAATAAAAGTATGAGTTTATTTTTTTTTAAGTTTCAGCTTGCTGATTTTAGACGTTTTTCATAACAATAAAACCGATTTAATGCTTGCCTAGCTTTGTAGGTTTATTATAGTGACTTCAAAAATCAACCGACCTGAATACTTTGTACTACAGTACACAATATCCTTACATAATATACTGAGTTTTTATGTTGCACAAGAAAGATAGGTGATAAATGTGTGACTTTACGCTGGATTTTTAGCGGTAAGACAGTGGGGTCTTTATAATAAGTGCAGTGGGTGATGATTATGGAGAAAAATGGACTGTTTTTCTTATACCTGGGAAGAGCTAATTTAGTGGACTAGACCTTGACCTAGGAGTCAGGAGATGTGAGTTCAAATTCAGTCCTGATTCTTATACCATTTATTGTGACCTTATTGAGGCTAGCTGAGGTGATAATAAAATGTAGGCCTTCTAGGTTTCCAGTCCTATAATTATTCCTCTAAGGATAGAATTTAGGTCATGTGAACAGTCCCATGTGCCTCCTCCTCCTTTTGTATCCTTCTATCTAAAATTATGTGATATCACCATTGTAAGATTTTCCAGAGTTTTGAAGTCCTTGCAGCTATAGATGATACTGAAGGACTTTGCAGTGTCATCAACATTGAATCAGTTTAGACTAAACAGAAAATTGTCTACCGTGCGTGCATACTTCTACTGTTCTGAATCTTACCATGAGCCGAGAAATTTAACAGATAATCCCACTTTTCCTCTGTGGAGAAAAATATGTGTAATTAATATAAAATTTCTTGAACTGTTTTGTTTATTGGATCTCATGGAAATCTAGAGAACACTTGAAGTTTAAACAAAATGTGCTTTTTCTGCCATTGAGTTGTATTTATACAAAATGTCACAAGGCAGCCATGCTTCATAATTGAGGCAAGCATGGCAACCAGTATCTAGAATGTCTGAATGGTTTTGTCTGCTGTCTCTACCATTTCCTGCAGAGAATGATCTTTTGGTTAAGTCTAAGTGGAAAATGTAAGCACCAAAGTAGGGAAGTAATAGTGCAGTCGATTAACCGATAAGCAAAAGCTTATTGGTTAATGCTATAGACTACATGTATTTTTATTCCGCCTTGCCAGTAAATTTTTAGCAGGTTGTAAGGCAGTTTGGCTCAGTTCCAGCTTTTGCCAGGTCTGGGACCTTCCCCTGCTGCAGCTTTGCATTTAAAGTGTATTAGGAGCTGGGCAGGCAGGCAGCCTGGCTCAGTTCTGACTTGCACCAGGTCTGGGAGCTCACACAAGAAGTCAGTCCGCAAGGGGAACTGGTTTTTAAACCAGCTGTCCACCCTTGGGGACTATAGAATAGTCAAGTAACCAATAATGGAAGTTGTAGTTATGCACAGATTTGATAGTTAAGGTTTATGTTGTTGCCATTACTTGAACTCTTGTTAGATCAGGCATTGGGGGGATGATAGGAGGGGTCTCTTCCATCTTCTTGCAAAAGCAGATCTATGTGCTAATGGCTTTGTCACTGTTTTCACATTACATGGACTATATATTCTGGCTGTTCCAGTGCATAGTGAGTGATCTAGTGACAAAAGCTGCTAGTATGTCTGACTGCAAATTTGTACCTAGAATCTAAGTATGTTAAAGGAGCCTGGCAATCACTAATGATGAAATCTGTTTTTTAGCATCTCTCTGCTGAGGAACTAGCAAGAAGACGAGAGGAGGAGAAACTTAAACCTGCAAAATCTTCTAAAGGATCAAGACAGACAAAAAGGTTTTCTTTTTGTGTGCTGTCTTCTCTACAATACTTCTTTTGGAAATAAGGATACTAACTAGTTTGCATAGATTCAAACCAAAATGTTGTGAATTGTTACTGTCTTAAAGTATGTGCTTTGCAGTCTAAATGTGAAAGTCTGACATCACAATTGTAAATTACAATATAAAACTTTACAGTTTAAATTGATGTCAATTGCAAGATTCTAGTAATTGGAAAACAGTGGGGAGAATTAGCAACTTCAACAAAGGAGTGGCTGTTGGGGGAAAAATGTGATTTATTCAAGACCTTTTTTTGGTTAAATTGTCCTTTATCTTTTAGAAGAAAATTCTTTTATTTTGTAGTTCCTTTGATCCCTTTCAGCTGATCCCTTGCTGTTTCTTCACTGAAGAAAAACGAGTAAGTATATATTAATGGATAATTGAGAACATTCGTTTTTTACTTACAGGATGTCCCTTGTACTCATTATTGTTTGTTATTCCAGGAACCATTTCAGGTGAAAGTGGCTTCAGAAGCACTTTTAATAATGGACTTGGTAAGGATTAAGTAGTGTTTTATAATGGACTAAATATATATTTTGGTATTTTCCTCAATTAGTTTTCTTCCCGTTTTAGACATAAAAGCCAGAGTATACAATGGGAGAAAACCCAAACTGCTGCATACCTATAGGATTGTGTCTAGATATTTTACTGTAATAATAACCATCGTTTATGCAAGCTGTCTACCAATGTGAATGGCTGTTAAAAATGAAGTCACTAGACAATTGTCACTGACTTAAATTGGAGCACTATCAGATCTGTACTTAGTTCTGTTTCTCTCAGGATATCCATCTTCTGTGATAGCAGTTGCTCCAAAAGAAACATCTCTTCATTGTGCATGTTGCCACTTTGGAATCCATCGGCATCATTACTGTCTGTGCCTTGCAGTCCAGGAGGTGATTTAGTTCTTGTGTAGTCTCTTTATAATAACAAAGCAGACCAGGCCAAAATCTTCTCAGTTAAGAAACAGGATTCTTGATGTTAAATGGTGGCAGCTTCTCCAACTAACAGTATCTCTACATATTTCATACTCATATAGGTGGCAAAGATCATCTTTATTCATTTGCTTAAAATTGAAACATGCAGTATTTGAGTCTTTATTTTCTCAGTTTTCCTTCTAAATCTTACTGAGAGAACTGGATTGCATCCTGTGAAGATAGTGTTTTATAATGTAAATCCAAGATTAAAAGCAGTTATGAAAATTGGTATTTTAAAGAAATATTTTAAGTAATGTGTTTATATTATATATCTTTAGCATGCTCATGTTTCCATGGCAGAAGTAATAGGCCTATTAGGCGGAAGATACTCTGAAGCTGATAGAATTGTTGAAGTAAGTTTTTTTGCGGGGAGGCTGTTCAGTGTTCATTCTGCATTTTACTAAAATTATTAATTAATGTCTTCTATTGAAAAACATCTGTGCAAGTGATAGTGTCCTAAAAATTATTGAATTAGTTGTTTGTTTGTCTTAAGATGACATTTGGCAAATTAATCATTATAATCTTGAAATTACAAAATCTAAGATTTCGTAAAAATATCTGGCTTGTCATTGTCTCTCTTACTCTTGCATAAGAGACTCTAGTATTTAACATTGATTTATGATTGGTTTAAATGTTTTCACTTAGTTTTTCCGTTTTATCCATATTGAGATGTTCTTTATAGGTTTGTGCAGCCGAACCATGCAATAGTCTCAGTACAGGACTACAATGTGAGATGGATCCTGTGTCTCAAACTCAGGCCTCAGAAACGTTGGCAGTTAGAGGGTACAGTGTTATCGGGTGGTACCACTCTCATCCTGCTTTTGACCCCAATCCTTCTATACGAGATATTGACACACAGGCTAAATACCAGGTATTCTTTGTGTGTATGTTAAACAAAATCTTTCATTTCTAATATTTATAATTTAATATGCTTAATATAGTAATGGTTCTGGTTTGCATAATTGAAAATCATTTTGGTTGTAAATTCACTTTCGGATTTAAAGAACCTTACAATGATTAATTTAGAGCTTGTTTAATTAAAATTGAGGAAAGAAAGAACAATAAATATTATATTGAATATTTATTCTGGAGTAGGGTAATCTGTTTTCCAAGTTTTTAAGGATTTACAAATGTCTCTGATTTCTAATTTTATAGACTTAGAGATAGCTAGCTGGGAGATCAGTTTGTACTGAATTTATAAAATGTATTAACATTTTTTTTTCTTCATTTAGAGTTATTTCTCCAGAGGAGGGGCAATGTTCATTGGAATGATCATAAGTCCTTATAACCGAAATAATCCTCTTCCATATTCCCAGATTACTTGTCTGGTTATTAGTGATGAGATTAGTTCTGATGGCTCCTACCGTAAGTATCTGAACTAATTACTTTTACTCCACTCCTCTGTCCTTCAGGGTTTTGGTTGAAAATTTATTTTCGCAACACTTGAACAAAGGCTTGAAGAATTCTCTCATCTCAGAAATTGGTCAGCTTTCACTGGCAAGTGGAGGCTCTTAAACAGTTACTTTCTGCTTAATATAACTTTCACTTTAAAAAACTATTAGTATTTCATAAAGTGTAAAGAAATATTCCAAATATACAGAGATCGAATGTTGTCTTCATGACTGCATACAGCTGTGCATTGTCTCTGTTGCTGCTCATGGTTTTCCCAAATCACAGCCAAATGAAGTTATCAAGACTGATCAGTTTCATTGTTGAGACACAGAACTCAACAGGAGTGAAACCCTTAAGAATTCTGTCAGTTCCACTCTGCTGCATCAGAAAACTGAGTGGACATAGGCATAGAAGGGGAGGCAGATCTTATCACAGAGGCCTGGAAATAGAGAGGTGACGCAAAGGAGAGATTGATGAAGCAGTAGAATAACAGGAGACTCCTTTTCAGTAGTTGGGAATTTGGTGTGCAGAGAGGGTTCACACTTACTATACCTATGCTAATATGGAAAGATGTAACTGCAAACAGATTCTAGGACTGATATCGTGTCAGGAATCCCAGCACTCGTCCTCTTTTGAGCAGTACAAAAAGGGCTGCTTATAAGGACTGCCCATTTACCTTCCGGATTTGTTCTATTCTACCCAGTCTCACATATCGATTCTGGCTAGTAGGTTTATTCCTTTGGCTAGTGAGTATCTCTTAAATGTATCCGTTTTTAACTTGGATATTTTGATAACTAATAACATTTAGGGGCAAGATCTTGATGGAAACACCCGCTGACTCCTGTCAGAAGAATCTGAATGCTGTTCCGTGTAGATTCCTTTGTTAAAACTTTCAGTTATTTTCATCTCATGTGTTATATGGTGTATTTTTGTTACTCCTTAAAAAATACTAGACAGTTTGTATAAAAATTACAATAACTATAAGAATTCATTTGTTTCCTTTTTTTACTCCCTTACTGATCTGAGGTAAAGCCATAGAATAACAGTCCATTTAGTAGGATTATTTTTTCCTGTTTCATAGTTCATAAATGCTGTCCCCAACTCAGCCTTTGCCTTCAAACATTAGGGAATTTAATCTTTCAGTGTTGGGAATTATAGCTAATCTGATCTGATCTGATCTGATACATCCCTCATTATATTTATAAGGTCTATTAGTGAGGAGAGGCCAACACCTTGAATTGTGCTTACTTAATGCTGTGGGCAAAGCATAGATTATTTTTTTGTGGTACTCCTGGATTACCATACTGATGGAGTCACATAGAGTAACCCTGCCTTCACAGTCAGTGCAGATAGAAACATAATTCATACACAGGTCTTAAAACAATTATACAATTATTTGTGCTGATAAATTACAAAATTAGATACAATATTTTTAAGTGTCTTTATGATGCTTCACTGATTCCTTAAGGGTTTGCAAAGAGCTGGAACAACTACATTGTTCTGTTTTTCATATGTAGCCCAGGTGTTCTCTTGCCCTCCCCTCAAATTTAGGACAACTATCAGTCAGAATCATCCATAACACCTTGCTCATGAATAAAGAATACATATTATCCATGTTGTTCAATCCACGGGGAACACTAGAACATTAGCCTGAGAGATGAGAAATATGACCTTAAAAATAAATGAGTGGCGATAAATTATAAAACATTTAGTTTTGCTGTTTTACTTTTTTTTTGCACAACTATTTTATTTTGAAAGTTTAACCCCAAACAAAAACATGATACAATTTAATAAAAAAAACTTTGTTTCTGTCAAATTTAAATTTGCAACATAAACTAGCTGACACTGTCACTTTAATCTGCTTAATTTTGGTAAGTTATAGGTTTACAAGTTATTGTTGCTGCAACAATCGTAAATAACTAGGAACAGTTGCAAGGAAGGAGGAAGAGTGCATCCAGTTTTGAAGAGGAGTGACAGATATAGGGGAACCAGTGAGTAATCATGTTTTAATGACTTATAGGCCTGCCTTACAAGTTTGAAGTTCATCAGATGTTGGAAGAACCTAAGTGGGAATTAGTGTTTGAAAAAACAAGATGGATCATTGAAAAATACAGACTCTCTCATAGGTATGTGTATTTGCTTGTAATACTCTTGTTTTTAAGATAAGCCAATTTATAATTTGTATGTATGTATTAGAATTTAAATAGAGAACAGATTTGTTCATTTATCTAATCAAGACTTTTTATATTTCTTCTAATAGCAGTGTTCCCATGGATAAAATCTTTCACAGAGATTCTGACCTGACCTGTTTGCAAAAAGTAAATATTTAAATTTTTTAAATGTCACTTTTTTTGAGTAGTCTGAAACCCCTATAATTTCAGCCATGATGATCACAATTTTAGGCCATTTGCAATAAATATTTTTTATATTGTAGATCATAATTTTATTTACAATAAATATGAAAATAGTATTAGACTATGCTTATGAACTTGCTGCTGACTTCATTTTTTGAATTGAGGACAATGATTCAATATTTGAAGTTTTAACTTTTAGTTAAAAGGGGGAAAGCAAATTGTTACCTTTTCTCTGCATATTTGACTGTTGTTAATGTCAACAGGAGTTGTGGCCATATTGAGATAATTAGTTTCTTATGTCCTTTTATTTTATTCTGAAATTGTTGTTGCACCATATATGTTGTACATAAGTGAGAATTTTAGTTTTCCAATTAGTGTAGACATTTTTATGAAATTCTAAATGATTGATTCTCTGCCATTAACTGTGTAAACAACTAAAAGTTATATAAACAAAATAATTATATGCAAAAATAACACAAATCTGAAATTGTCTGAAAGATCTTTTGAATTTAGCTATTGTGTGATTTCTGGTAAAGAATCCTGTGCCTATATTGTCTATAGAATAATGTAAATTCTGTGTTGCAAAGTTTATTATTTCAAGCCTGTGTTTCATAGCCAGTTATTGAACACAAACTGATCATTGGCTGAAGTCAGAAATAAGTGTTCCCTGGGATCGTTGATCTATTTCTTTATGGTAATCCCAGTTATGTACTTTATGGTGAATGGTTTCTGCAGACCTGCCAAATAAATCAAGATTTACCCTGGCAGCATTTATCAGCTAGAAAGACAAACAGTTTCTTTAGTTTTTAACGATTGAAACTTTAAGTTGAGCAATTATTATCTGTTTCTGAATTTAATAATAATTTTCTTTTAAACCAGCTTTTGGAGTGTATGAGGAAGACTCTGGGCAAGGTAACAAACTGCTTCATTGCGGAAGAATTCTTGACTCAGATAGAAAACTTATTCCTTTCTAGCTACAAAAGTGAGAAGCAAAATAATACACCTGAAGAAAATAAGGACGTGCATCCAAATGAGGTGCCAACGTGATAGCTTTTTCAGTGATGAATTTCAGTTGAATGGACTACTGTTCATAGTTCTTCTTTCAAAGTAATTGTCTCAGTTGTCAATAGGGACATAATCCAGTATTTCAAATAGTATGATTGTTCTAAAAGACATTTAGAAAACTTCTAACAAAGGTGTTCTGATTACGTGACATTTTTAATACTTACTTTTGGAAAATTATTGGATAGTATGACAAACTGGTTATCATTTGACCTGTAACCTATCATTGGGAAGGACAAGCTGAAATACAGAACACTGATTCTGTGCCTAAAGAAGAGGGTCTTTTTTCAGACCGGAATTTTGACCTTCTTTCTGTCCCCATCAGAGGAGACATTTTGTTACATAGTGCTTTGTGTCCTCTAAATTTGTGTAACTCCAGAGGTGAGCTTGATAACACTCTATCACTGCAAAGATTAGAGTCTAGCTAATACTAATTTTTCTGATATCTACCCTAAACATTACTCTGCTCAATTTAATCCATTCTGTTATTCCTTTCTGAGCCACTACAAACAAGATTTTTCTGGCATACTCTTTCTCATCTTCCATAATACATGGAAATAAGGCTAGCAGGTCAAAATTTTGTCACTTCTTGTTGCTACCATTTCCAGTGGAAACAATAACTTCTGGTTATTGCAGGCTGCACTCTTTCCTGTCTTCCATATTAAAGTTAAAATGCTATATTGTTCTATCAGATCATCATGTGTTATATTTAGTTGCCATTGTTTCAATTATCATAGGATAATGCCATATGGCAAAATCTAATGGTATATTGATGAAGCCAGAAAAATGTTTGGCTCAACTGCATAGCAAAAAAGAAAATGAAGTGCACATGTCATATTCACTTCCCTTCTCCTTACAATAGCAATTTAACAAGTAACTATACTGTTCGTATCAGCTTCTGATACAATTATGCATTCATACAATTAGATATTCAGATAAATTAGTGTCATGTAATCAGATGGATTTGTAATTGAACCCCAAGAGAAATACTATTATAAGAAATCATAAGTTCCAAATATTTTTATCAGCTATATCACAGTGTGTAATTTTTTGTAAATGAATATGCAGTGGTGACTTTCTTCTTGAATCATGAGCAAACTGTTGAAGAGTATACACTTACTACTGTTCATGGAGAGCATGTTGGCCAACATGTCTGAAGTGTTTTAAAACATGGAATAACCAAGAATTAGGCTATCCCTGTGTTCATGGGATTTTCTCACGCCATAAAATGTACATTTTAATTTTATATCTGACCCTGTGTAACCAAAATACAATTTAAAATATTTCAGATTTACATCTTAACTTCATCTTACTCTGTGCACTAAGAGAAAAAGCTATGTTAATAATTAAAAGTAAGGATTGCAAAACTTTAATAGTATGGGATCAAATCCTAAATAGATACCTTCTTGGAAACAATTAGGGTTAGGGTTGTGCTTTGTAAAATGGAGTTTAGTCCCTTTTCATTTCAAAGTGGAAGATGCGGAACCTAATTTTAGAAAGAAAAAAACATCATGGACATATGTAACTAGAGACTCTTTCCGGGCTGTATTCAAGATCTATTGTCTTAATAATATTAGAGAAACTTCTGCACTGTGTAACTCTGCAGATAAGAGGCTTTAGATTCGAGTGTGATATGTATAGTCCATCAGTTTAAAATAAGTGCAATCCTTATCCTATATATAAGTGCACACATTGATCTAACCTGTGGACCTTTTATCTCCCCTAGTTTGCATGTAATTTGAAATGCCATCTCTCTCCTAAATGAAAGTATTGCATGTCTCTCAGTATTTCTAGCTGCAGACTACAT
The DNA here is from genome assembly GCF_052426305.1 of Pelodiscus sinensis. Lineage (NCBI taxonomy): Eukaryota > Metazoa > Chordata > Testudines > Trionychidae > Pelodiscus > Pelodiscus sinensis. The sequence goes on along the minus strand of NC_143060.1, from coordinate 16,224,960 downwards.
GTCTTGATCGTAAAACAGATTTCCCATCTCCCTCAGTTTAAATTTCAGAGTATTCCTTTATCAAGTATTGTGTTGCAGTTTTCAGTGGTTTTATCTGTTACTCTATAGAAAAGTCACATTGTAAATATCTGTACTAAAATATGTTTAAATAGTTATTGTAGAATCAAAATCATTTGTCAAAATACTTGAACTTCTTGTATAACTGCAGTATATCATAGATGTATTGTCTCTGTTCTGGGCATTATGTTCTGGGCATTCTGGTCATTTAAAAAATACTGAATGAGGCAGTATTGCTAAAATAATGAAAACTAAAAATTGCTCGTTGCTTTGCCCCCTTTTTAATAATTAAAGTGAGTAAAATCATTAAATATGTACACTTGATTTATTAACTAGGAAGTTTTGGGTACAAAATGTTTTAAATTGTGAAATCTGGGTTCTGACTTGCACATCAACACTCTGATCCTGCAATCCCATTCTCATGAGTGGACTCTTCCTGTACAAAAGGTCTGTTCACTCAATTTACAAGTAGAATTAGCGTCCAGATGTGCTCAGAATAGTTGTAGAAAAAATGTTTTAACTGCTGTTTCTGCAAACTTAATCCTGGATCTAAAATCCAGGCTGTGTTCTTTCTCCTTTGTGCATCATATCCACTAATGTATTTTGTTTCACCAGCAGATATGGGTGCAGTAAAAGATAATACTTCACCCATCTTCTCTCGGTCATATTTTGGGACCACAGGCTACAACAAGAGTGTAAACGAGCAATAAATGTGGCATTTGTGGTAATAGTTAACAGCTCTATTCTCAGAATGAAAGCCAGAAAGGAATTCAGCTTACTCTTCCTTAGTAGAGTATCGGCTATGCAGTGTTACAACAGTATAACTTAAAAAATAGTAAAAACATACCTTTCTCACTGCAGTAGCATATGAGACTTCTAAACATATATAGGGACTCATTTCTTTTTACTAAGAAATTACAATATTTACCCAGACATATTTTGCTGAAAAAAGTCTTCTGAAGAGAGAAGAAGATAGTAAGCAGCATCTTTGAAGACCCAATTTAAATTGAAACACTCAAGTAAAACCAAGTTGACCTGAGATACTTTAAATTGAATCTGTCTGTATGGTGTGATCAGCAGAGCTCATTGCAATATTACAAAACACCTCTCTTTGGGAAATGAAAATGACATGCTCTCTTCATCCATCATATATGTTGTATTTCCCAGGAATGCAAAGGAATATTAGTTGCCTGTTCTTCTAAGTTTTAAAGTCCCAATTGTATGCAGTACTTATTCATAGGGAATTAATTATGCCATGTGCTTCACTTGTACATCAGTATCTTAAAAACCTCAAAATAAAGTTAATTTCCTAGGAAAACTGCCTAAGCTGCAGGAACTCCTACACAGTGCTATCATTGCCCATGATAAGTTATATATGTTCACATGTTTGCTCAAATGTGGCCAGTATTCTTGATAGCTATTTTTAGAAGGTTCTTTCCCTGAAAGATAGTGTATCCAGTAACTCTAAAGCTATATTATGTGTTTGTAAGTGTTCAGTTGGATTTTAAACACATATTAGCACTAAAAAGAATGTGGTTCAAATAAGTTTAATAAACACCAGTAGATGGAGCTCTCGTACACTAATATTGAACTAAAAAGTCACAAATAATATACCTTAATATAGCATCTCCCATCTGAGGATTAGAGTTTTGGAGGGTTAGTTAGATCTGATTGTTCCTTGTTTCCACCAATCCCTTTACAAAAATACTTTTAAGGTATTTTTGTATTACATTAAAAATCATGTCTGAGACTGAGAGAAGGAAAATCAGAAATAAACATGGTTCTAACATTGCTTTGTTTCTTTAGTGTATCCATTTTCCCCACCTTCAATTTATTTATTTTTGTCTTTTTAGAATATAAGGTAATTGGGGCATGGGCTGTCAGGGCTGGAACCCTGATTCTGATTGGGTTTTAATATGGGTGTTGCTGCAATAAAAATAATTCCAATAGCAATGGAAGTGTTCTCATTTTATACATGAGACAGAGATATCACTATAGTATCTGAACACCGCACAGTCTCTTTAATGGATTTATGCTCACAACACTCCTGTGAGGTAAGAAGGTGTTATTTTTTTCATTTAATAGATGGAAACTGAGGAACAGAGTGGCTGAGTGACTTGCTCATGGTCACTTAAGAAGTCTGTGGTAAAGCAAGTGACTGAATTCCAGCCTCCCAAGTCTTATGCTAATGCCCAGGCCACCAGACCTTCCTTCTTAAAGCCTGTAATAGAGGCAAGAAATGAACCCTATTCTCAAGACTCCTGGTCCTTCATTCATTAAATGAAACTGATCTAATCTGAAATAAAAGTGTGGTCCTGAGCATAGTGAGAAGTCATGAAGAAATCATTCTATTTAGCATGTATAAGACAAATTAACTAGTTATTAGTTTGTATAGGCTGTAGATTGGGATAGTTTTGCTTCTTTCAGTCATTTCATTCTTGACTTAGTCTTCTTTGAAAAGTTACCTGGTAATCCTTTAGAGCAGGCATGATTGGGGGGGCTAGATGATAGATACATTTTTCCATGATCATCTTTTTTCACCAAGGAGTAATCCTGGCAGCTTTTTTTATGTTTCAATACCACTGCTGAAATTAAAAAGACAGGAGCTTATTCCTCATGCATGAACTTTGCTATCTATTCCAATGAAGTCTGAAAGTAGCAATCAAATAATCTTTTGCCATTCAGATGGTTTTAATCTTTAATTAGATATGAACTTAAATACAAATTCACACACCAATTCCTTCTCAAATATGGCTCCAAATATATTTCCATTAACAGCAGAAACCAGGTTAATTTGCTCCTTGCTGAACTAACTGGGAACTGGATCAGGGAAAAAGATATTGAGCTAAAGGAAAATTGTGTTGTGGAATGGAAAGAGACAAAGATAGAAGGAAAACTGCACTGGGAGAGGGGAAAAATGTGGCACAAGAAGGAATGTTTAGGCAATGATTCAGCAATATGTCTGAAAAAGGGAAAGGGAAACATATTGTGCAGTTGCTGCTGATTGCCCAAAACAAAAACAAAAGCCAAGAAAGGAGATATGCTTGTTGGGTGTTTTCATATAGTTCCATGGATTCATCACTATGACAGTAGATTGTGAAACTGAAAATTCTGTTTGACACTGAACAAAGTATTCAGTGATCTAGATGAAAATTTTGTGGTCATTTGTATTGGAAGTGTCTTGCTGTTTAATATAGGCCCTAGTGCTCTATGTTTAAGATTTAGAAGTATGCAGGGAAAATGTTTCCATGGAAGCAGAAAACACCAGAACGAATGCTGTGCACATTTTCTACAGGAATCTGAGCTTACAACGCTAAATTGTTTCCTTTAGTACCTGAGCTTATTCTGGCATGGGTCCAAAAGAGGAAACTTGGATGTTTTTGACCGAGAGAAGGCTTATCAGATACTGATTTTGTTATTAAGAGAAATCTTAACCAAACAATTTTTCTATCCCTATTTCCGTCCCGTTACATGCAGCAAAATTTTGTGTAGTCTGATTATTTTGCTCCTGGATCAGAGATCCCAGGAACCTAATGGCAGGAGGGCCAGAAGCCTAGCCAGGGCTGGGGGCAGTGGGGCTGGGGAACCTTGGCCCCCCCACTGCAGTACCTATGGCAGCATGGAGCCGGTGAAACTTGGCCACCCAGGGGCCAGAGAGCCCTGGCTGCCATGGCAGCTGTGGGGGGCAGCAGGCTAGCAGCAACAGAGTGGATAACCCAGTTGGGGAGGGGGTAGAGAGGATCAAAGGCAGAGGGCCAACTGCCTGGCGGTTAGTGGCAGGGGACACCTCCCATGGTCCGGCAAATTCTCTCGTTCAGGACTGGCACTGCTTTACTCTTCCAGTAGCAGGCATTTTTTCCAGTTACCTGTGGCTGTCTTTTGTATGTGACCTTGAGCAAACTATTTAACTTCTTTCTGTTTTAGTTTCCTTGCCTGGAAAATGGGGATAATACCTACTAATACAACCTAATGTAAGAGTAAGTCCATTCATGTTTGTAAAGCACTTTGGATCGGTCCGTACACCAGCTGGCTGACTCAGCCTTGGAGTGTGGAGCTGTTTCATTGTTGTGTAGACTTCTGGGCTCAGGATGGAGCTCTGGCCCTAGGAGCCTGCAGGGTGGGAGGGCTCTGGGGCTTGAGTTCCAGCCAGAGCCCTGAAGTCTACACAATGGTGAAATAGCCCCTCAGCCCAAGTCCCTGTGCCTGAGTTGATGGGCAAGGCGCAGCTGTGAGTTTGTTGTGTAGACCTACCCTTTAAGATCATTGGATGATATGTATGAGCAGCGTATTTAAAAAATGGCAGACCACTACATTCATATGACATTTTACAAACTCATGGGCAGCTTTTAAGTTCACACACAATATCATAGCTCCTTTGAAGTCAGCATGAAGCTATGACAGTTTATACTAGTTGAGGGTCTCTGAGCGAAAAACTTTTCCAGAATGAGAACAAAAATCCAGAGTTTATAATGTAGAAAAAACAAGACAAAACATGGCTAAGAAAAGGGAGAGAGGATCAGTGAGGCTAAAGAGGAGAAAAGTATCTAGAAGAACTGGTTTGGGGTGTTAAGGGTGGCAGCTTGACTGGGAGACTTCCAACCTGACTGTGTAAAAAGTCAAAGGCAAGAGGTTAGGGAGGAGTGTAGAGAGTAAGTGGAGGAGTATGAGGAAATAAAAGCAATGTAGGCAGGGAGACTGAATGGACTGTAATAAGAGACAGGAACTTGCTGATGTCTGGATTTAAAAAGATGGGGGATAATTTGGGAGTGACTGAGAGGATGATGACTGCATCAGCAGCATTGTGAATAGATGAAGATGAAAGGCTGTGAAGGAGATTACGGCTACATTTCTATTACTAAGGAGATTACAGTAATCAAGGACATATATGACCAAAATGTGAGCAACAGCTTTAGTAAGGGGTGGGAGAAATGGCTTTTTTGAGTAGCTGCAACTACTCAAGATATTGGTGATAATAAAAAGGAAGAAGCAACATTGCTTAGCAAGGGACTGAATACCAGGAGAGAAGAAGTGTATCAAACCACACTCTTATCATCAAAGAATATTGGAAATAATACTAAGCAATTTGGGTGCACTTGTCTTGTAGGTCTCAAAATTCTTTCCAAAGGCGGGTAAATACTATTTTCATCTTACATAAGGGAAAACTCAGACACCGAATATTGTAGTGATTTGCTCAAGGTCACAAAAGGAGCCAGTACAGGAGTACCGTACTTTAGCGAATATAGCCCACCAGTTATGTAAAGTTTTACATACCACCCCCTTCCTCCCCTCCCAGGCTATACTTGTCTGTGTGTAATACAGGGGGTTTTTTACTGAAAGGAAGACAAGACTGAATCTTACTTGAGAAAAGTGGCATATTTTAATTTAATAATAGAAGCAGTTATATTAAAATACATTCAATGTATTAGTTTACTGTGCAACTAGTAAAAGAATAAAAACAGTTAAAAAAAGCTGTCTTCGCATTCTCATTCACTCTGATCTCTAGAATCAGCGCCAGCGTCTGAGTTCTCAAAGCCATCAAAACTCTCGTCATAGTCACTGTCTTTAAAAACATCCATAAAATCCATAGCCAAAGCTAGGTCAGCTTCGGAGACAGTCGTCTGTGGTGCAGAATCAGAATCGCTGTCATACTGGGAATCAGAGCTTGAAGAGTCAATGTCAGAAAGAATTTCACATTTGCCACTACACACAATTTAAAATCAGCTGTGTAGGATTTGCGCTTAGGTATGTTTAAAAAGTTTAAAATATAAGTTAAAACCACTGAAGGAATAAATGAATGGAAAAGAGTGTGGTTCAAAGGGGTTATATACCAGCGATAAGGGTTGTAGCCTACTTAGTGTTTGGTGTTATCAGCTGCAGCTCATTAACACTTGATTACAGGTTCTTTGCATTAACAGGACCTGTGGTTCATCTGCGGAGGATACACGTGCACAGGGTATACAAGACAGTTTTTACTCAATCAGGGAAAACTGCAGATTATACACAGGTGCAGGTAATACTCGTGCGCAGGTTATATGCACTAATTTACGGTAAATCTACACTTCATAGCAATTTCTCTTATTCTGTTCTACATAAAGATGGGGCCAAGCTACACATTTCAGCTTCAGGTCTGAGCTTCCTAAAGTTTGAGAGTATTTGAATCTTCTGGTTTGATTTAGGCCCATATTTGGTTGCAAATACGTATTGGCAACCACTGTGGCTATGTAGTAATTCTTCTGCTATTTACAGTGAAACTTGCCTTAAATTAAAGAAAGGGCAGGTCCTGGGGAAAGGGGACAAACCCTGTAGAAGTAGGGTTTGAATCAGGTTTTTCCAGGGCTCATGCCTATAAGTTCCAGTGCCTGTGGCTGCGCAGCATCTTGTATAAGCTACTCAGCATATCAGGTCTGCAGGCAATGAGCAATTTGAATGTTTGACACACACTGGCAGCAATGGGAACATGTGAAAACTGTGGCTCATATAGTGTAGCTTGTTAGGAAACTTGGAATGTTGCCCATAGAACAATCACTCAAATTTCTGGTGGTGGAGTATCTCCAGAAACTGCCACAACAATTTCAGCTACTCTATAAAGGTAACAGAACAATTGTGAAAGTTTTTTGCATGTTTTATTGGCTTGGGCTAAATAACATATCAAAAGGAAGTAGGAGGTGCAGAATCCATCCACAATTGAAAGAAGGAAAGCCCTAAGTGTTTTATAAATAGAAATATAATCTGCAACTGGAGAAACTGTGACCCCTGTCATGGACATTGCACCTGCTCTGGGCTTTTATTGGAGTAGAGTAAAAGGAACTTTTAATATGCAAAATCACGCAATAAGAAACCAGATGATATGGCAGCTACAGGACAGGACTGGGAAACTTTGACAGCATTACTGATCTGGGCTTTCTTCAGAGGAGGAGCAGATTGTATGGTCATGGAGGAGGCAATGGAGTCCTGGGAGCCAAGAGAAAAGGAATTATTAGCCAAAGCTCCCTCTCTCTGGTTCTGCCTGCCTACCCCTGTCCTTGGCAGTATAGCTTCTTTAGGAGCCATACTGTTTCTAACTCCACTGTCAATGCCTGGGGCTAGTACCTTCTCATCAAAGAGGGGGTTAGCATAGTAGTTAAATGTTCCTAATGAGCAGTATTATTTAAATGGTATTTACCATGCCAAGGAGAATGAGGGCAGTTCCATCCACCTGCTTCTACCTGCTGTGGTATCCTCCCCTCACATCCTAATGAGCACCCCCTTTTGGCTACCTATTAGAACTGCTCTGAGGGGAATCCAAGTCTCTGTGCTCTGAATATCCTGGGATGTGTTAAGTTCCTACAAACTCGATGGAATCCACCTGCTGCCCCAATCGGGGCTCGCTAGCAACGTTCCCTTTAAGTTTTCCCATGCATGTGTGTAATGCATTTTTATGTGCACCAATCTGGAGGTGATGTGTGGTGGGCATGGGGCTGAGGGATTTGGAGTATGAGAAGGGACTCGGCTGGGGCAGAGGGTGGGAGGACAGACAGGTGAAGGCTTTGGCTGGGCATGTAGGCTGTACGGTGGGTTCAGGGATAAGGGGCTCAGAGTACAGGAGAGGGCTCAGGGTTGGAGCAAAAGGCTGGGGGGGTGGGTTCTGGAGTGGAGCTGGGGATAAGGTATGGGATACAAGCTGCTCCAGGGCTGTGGCAGAGAGAGAGGAATCACCCTAGTCCTGTCCCCTGGCCACGGCAGCTCTGGGGTTGTGGCTACTGAGGGAGAGGCACCTCTCCCAGGCCACACTCTCAGGATGTAGCAAAATGCAGGACAATGTAGCACTTTAAAGACTAACAACAGGTGTGTTGTAAACAAAACTCGTGAAGTCATTCTGCCGCTCTACTCTGCACTAGTTAGGCCTCAGCTGGAGTACTGTGTCCAGTTCTGGGCGCCACATTTCAAGAAAGATGTGGAGAAATTGGAAAGGGTACAGAGAAGAGCGACAAGAATGATTAAAGGTTTAGAGAACATGACCTATGAAGCCAGGCTTCATGAACTGGGCTTGTTTAGTTTGGAAAAAAGAAGATTAAGGGGGGACATGATAGCGGTTTTCAAATATCTAAAAGGGTGTCACAAGGAGGAAGGAGAAAATTTGTTCCTCTTGGTTTCTGAGGACAGGACAAGGAGTAATGGGCTTAAAGTGCAGCAGGGGAGGTTTAGATTGGACATTAGGAAAAAATTCCTAACTGTCAGGGTGGTCAAATATTGGAATAAATTGCCAAGGGAGGTGGTGGAATCTCCCTCTCTGGGGATATTTAAGAACAGGTTAGATAGACATCTGTCAGGGATGGTGTAGACGGAGCTTGATCCTGCCTTGAGGGCGGGGGGCTGGACTCGATGACCTCTCGAGGTCCCTTCCAGTCCTATTATTCTATGATTCTATGATTCTAAGATGGTTTATTAGATGATGAGCTTTCGTGGGCCAGACCCACTTCCTCAGATGTAGTCACTCTATCTGGCACCCCCTGAGTGTTGGATCTCACCGTCCCAATTGCATAGCCCTTCCGGGTCCAGCGCTAACCCTCCAGACTCTGCAGTTCTCTCTTCTCTCAGACGTCCACCCAAAAGGTCCGAAGCTTCTGGTTTACAGTTTAGCTCCCTCAGGGGTGCACAGTAAACACACATTGTTCAATCCCTCAACTTTATGCTCATTACTTAACAGATAAAGCACAGGAGAGTATCTTTCATACAAAATTATAACACGTCCTACATGCAAAGTCTCACTAGCTCACCCTTCCTGTGGGTGTTCTTGAGGGACCAGATGTGTTTTGTCAGACAGGTAGCGTCCTCTGGCCCTTTGCTTACCTTGAAGTAGCAGCCTCCCTCATCTTAAACTAGCACAAAGTGGCTTTCTTTCTCTTCTCTTCTATACAAGCACTGGTGCTCCCAGTCTGCACTCTCTTGATCCCATTCTTCCAGCTGCTATATGTCTTTTCCAGCTGCAGCTTCTGCTCTAGCTGTTGAGCTGCCCACAACTCCTGTTGCTGTGGTGAACTCAGTTTGAATGGAACATACTCAGTCTTGCTGCCTCTGTTGGGCTCTTTCTTGTGTCTCAGGATGGGGAACCTCAACCCAGAGTTGGGGCAGCAAATCCCTTGGGAAACAAACACTGCACCCACTCCCTAGAAACTAGGTGGGACTAGGAGAGCCTCATCTCAAAATTACACCCACAGGTTTAGAGATAAGAACAGCCATGTGACAGCTTAGCCCTAGAGGCTATAAAGAGAAATTATATTAGCTGGTTTGCCAATGCCACTATGTATTTTTGAAGGATGTATGCTGGTTTGCTTGGAAAATAGTTATTATAGGAAATTATAAAAGATAATGGTAACAATGCTATTTATGGGTTAGCCTGCCCAAGAAATAAGCCAGAAGGCTCCCTGGAGCTGCTGGACAGCATCCTACTTACACCTGTTCTTTAGGGGGAGATGTGACGGCTAAGGCAATTTCCTGCAATATCCTGAACAAACCATGCTGAACAAAGTGTATGCATCATTGTGGGCCAAGGATTGTATGTAATTCCATGGGAGAGGGAGATCACAGCCCTCCAAAAGCTAAGAGGAGTGGGGGTGATTAGGCAAATTCATTCAGGTTGTATCCCATCCAGAGAGCTACCACCTCCTGGAGAGAGGCTTGAATATACTAGCTCACTTTGGACTCTCACAGGACCAACAAAGAAAGGGATTTGGGGGTAAATAGCTGAGTCTCGGCTTCTTTCTGTTTCAGCAAATGGACAGGACATTCTGCCTAAGGGCAGAGGGGACCCAATTCTTCTTGAGAAGTGCTGGAAAGACTTGCCTGTTCTCGGTTCTTGTTATGAGCTGAAGGGGCTAGGAACTTATAGCCACAAAAAACAAAACACGTTTGGTTTGGTTTGAAGGACCTGCTTGAGCCTTTGGAGTGAAGGGGTGATGTCTGGTAAGCTTAGCGTGCATGTAGGTGCTTCTATTGTTTTTAATACATTTTCTCTATAATGCTTTTTTTCTGAAGAATAAATATGCTTGTTTAGGAAAAGCGGGATGGTAACTTCATTGTGGATGGTAACTTATATTGTTTGCTGTATCTGAGGAGAAAAGTCCAGCAGGCCTGCTTTGGCTTTCTGACTTTTCTGGGGATCTACAGTATAGGCCGCAAGCTATTTAGCCTGAAAATACCTCAGTCAGGAATGCGAGAGATGCCTGTCAGCCCAAGAGAGGCAATGGCTGGGGATCCAGAAATCTGAGAGTGGGTGCCTTTGCTGGACCACAGGAGGGAAATACATGTGCCATTGCCTTGGACTGTGATACCCTTCATTCCGCCTCTAGTTATGGCACTCCCAGTCCTACCCCATCACATCAGGGCTGAAAGGCTTCCACAAGCCCCTTGTGGGCTGCTGCCCTCTCTTTTGTATGTTACCTTGCTCCAGTTCCACTCCTGTGTTTGGAGAAGCCACATTTGATCTCAGTGTGTGCATTGCTTGCCTGTTGTTTCCTCATTCAGCAGAAACTAGTGCGGCGTTGTGGCCCCTCCCTGAAGGTATAATTGAGGAAGGTACAGCTTGCTGACTTCTTTGTGGGTTTTCTGTGTTGTCAGAGACCAGTTGTTTGTGAACAGAACCTGTCTGGCAGGTCTGATTTGGGTTGAGTAATAGGGAGCGGCTCACCAACACACAAAAACCAGAAGACTGACGGCGAGTGGGCTTAGTTTTCAGAGAGCCCTTTGCCTTTTCTTCCCACAGGCTTCTTCCTCTCTTTCCCCCTTGAACATGGAATCTAGATTTGGAGTTGTGCTGGTTTTAATCTTGGCAGCTGCATCATCATCTGCCCAGAAGGCCTGTACCTGTGCAACCAACAGACGGACCCAATGCAGTGAAGACATATCTGGGAACTGCCTCTGCAGGTCGGTGGGTTCAAATCAAAGAGTGGATTGTTCAGTGTTGACTTCAAAATGCCTCCTGATGAAGGCAGAAATGAGCCCCTCGAAGGCCAGGCGCTTCTCCAAACCTGAGCTGGGCTTTCTAGACAATGATGGAATTTACAATCCGGACTGTGAGGACAGTGGTATCTTCAAAGCCAGGCAGTGCAATCAGACTGACACTTGCTGGTGCGTGAACACTGCTGGTGTGAGAAGAACTGATAAGGGTGACAAAAACCTGAGGTGCAGTGAACTAGTCAGAACTAACTGGATCTTCCTTGAACTGAAACACAAGGAGAGGTCGGAACCTTTCCAGGCTGCTGAAGTTGCCAGTGGACTGAGGCAGATAATTCAGAACAGATACAAGCTGCATCCAAAGTACATCACTGCCATTGAGTATGAATACCCATTCATCCATATTGACCTGAAACAAAATGCTTCCCAGAAATCCAGGGGAGATGTCGATATAGCTGATGTGGCTTATTACTTTGAAAAAGATGTTAAAGGTGACTCCATATTTGATCCTAGTAATGCATTCAACCTCTCTGTTAGCGGACAGCCTCTGGATGTGGAAGGAATTTTAATTTACTATGTGGATGAAAAGCCACCTGAATTTTCTATGAAACGTCTGACTGCTGGCGTTATTGCTGTGTTGGCAGTAGTGATATTGACTATTATTACGGGGATTACTGTACTGGTTATTACCAGAAGGAGGAGGACCGGAAAGTATGAGAAGGTCGAGATCAAGGAGATGGGTGAAATGAGACGAGGGCAGAACTCATAGCTTCCTTAATCTGAAGGCAGAAAGTAAGACTTTGATGAGAAGGAAGCAGAATGAAAATGGCAAAATTATTCAATGTTTCTGTGGGGAGTTTGGGGTATTTTTTATTTCTAGTTTTAAAACAACGATTTTCTAAAATCCTAAATGATCTTATTATAAAGTGATATTAGCTAGTGTAAATTAATTTGAGAGTTGGTTATCAAAAACACTTGGAAAGAAAAGTTGAGCACTCTAGCCCAAAGTTTTCCAATTATATAGTTATATATTAAGGGGACAAGAAAGTTATTTGTACTTCCAAACATAGCTACTTAGCATAATTTATAATTCCTACATTTGTATTACTAAAAAGCCTGTAAAACTTGTTTAAACATTTTATGAGGCCTCTTTTTTTCACACCCAGGTGCTGAAGCTTTCACTGTCTGACTCACTTGTATAACTAAGGTTGGCTTTCTGGTTTCAATGAAGTTTTTAAAGATACCACCTTTGATGAAGTTGCTGAAATGTTTTTGTTTTCACCAGCTTTGCATTTAATAAATTCTACCAAAATCAAAACAAACAAAAATTGTGATAATCTCTTCCAGCCTTTACAGCATCACCACTTTCTGTGTGGATTCCTTTGTCTGTGGAATATAAATATGCAGCTATTCTGAAATTTGACCTTGGGAGTTGATCCCACACATGCTTGCCAGTGAGGGTCTGACCACTCATAGTCATAATAGAGTCAATGGGCACTTTTGGTAAGAGTGAAAAGGCTAAATCTAACTTTGCTTTCCTGGCCAAATACCAACTCAGGACATTGGTTTCTGTCTACCTAAATATCCCTTGCAGATTCAGTAGGAAAATTCTTCACTGTTTAATAGCTTACAGCAAAACCACAATATTTTAGGGTAAGTTGTGAAGAAACCGTTCCCTCATTAGAGCTGCAGGAGAAACTGAGGTAGGCAGAATGAAATTACCCAACCCAGAATTTAGCTAAGACATCAAAATTGATAACAAATGGTCTGGTAGCACTTTATAGACTAACAAAACATGTACAGTAAAACTCCGATAGTCTGGCATCCAACTGTTTGGCACTCCCGATACTCCGGTATCAAAATGCCAAGCACTCCTGACCAGCTGATTTAAAAGCTTGCTGCTCAGCAAACATGCTGGCTGTAACCAGATGGAGCATAAGGTTGGGGGGGGGGAAGGAGTGGGATCGTGTTACAGTATGGAGAAGAGCGTTTTGCTTCAGCGAAGAAGAAAGGGGAGAGGAGGGGGACGAGGATCAGGTTACAGCACGGAGGAGATGCGAAGAGGAAAGGGGAGGGGGGAGGGAGGGAGATTGTGTCCTAGCCAGCTGTTAAGCCGTGCAGCTGTACCAGACCTCCCGATTCTCCGGCAAATCTGATAATCTGGCACCACCTAGGTCCAAAAGGTGCCGGATTATCGGAAGTCTACTGTAGATAGTATCATGAGCTTTCGTGGGCACAGCCCACTTCTTCAGATGACCGGAGTTTTAGATGAAACATCAGGTCATCTGAAGAAGTGGGCTGTGCCCATGAAAGCTCATGGTACCATCTACATGTTTTGTTAGTCTATAAAGTGCTACCAGACCATTTGTTGTTTTTTAAGTTTATCCTGTACAGACTAACTCAGCTACCCCTCTCCCCTCGAAACATCAAAATTGGTCACTACACACTACCACTATTCAAAATCTTTTTGCTATGTAGCATCATCACTAAAGGACAAATGGAAAGAAAAAAAGGGGGAGGGAGAAGGAATAATGGTAATTGTTAAATGGTGCAATGCCGGCAGAATTAGTGCATTCTCTGGGCTGTTGATGGACATCTAAAATTATATCAGCCTAATTAGATTTCATTCAAAACATGACCTCTTCAGGCAGCATTCCAACAGGTCAGCTATCTAATTCACATCATCTGGCCTCAATTTAACTGTTTTGCAAACCTATTAAGGATCCACTGTTGTGTGGCTCTTATGGATAATTGTTTACTAAATGCATATTGAAACCTCACAGAATTCTACTCCAGTGTTTAGGAAAAAATGACATGTCTTCCCATGGTTATAGGACTCATACTGGAATGGGCACTGGGAGACTGGGTTCTATTTCCAGCTTTGCCAGTGAGCTACTGTGTGATCTAGGACACAATACTACACCTTTCTGTTCCTCGGTTTCCCCATCAGTAGTATGATGCAAATCCTGACTCTTCCATACTTTAAAGTTGTTTTGAGATATATTGATAAAAATGGTTATATAGGAGCTAAATGCTGTCATTATTCACCTATCTATGGAAACCAATTGGGTTTCATTGCAGGAAAACCAACTGATTGCAGTGGTTCCAATAACAATACAGTGTGAAAGCGGATGCATATTAATTATTTCACATTTTCCTGCCTTTATAGCAAATTAGATTTTGCATCATCCTGCCAAAGACATCAATGCACTAAGAATTTTGGGGTTGGCATAGCCCGGTCCTGGCCAGGGAACCCCCAGTGGCTGAGCAGTCCCACTGGCAGTTGGGTAGTCCCAGCTGGGGAACCCTGGAGAACCCCAGGTGGCAGCGAGGTGGGCAGTAGGGCAGGGAGCCTCAGCTGGGCCACCGCCAGACTTGGGAGCACCAGATCCCTGAGAGGAGCCCAGGATCAGGGCCGAGAGCCTGTAGGGGAGCATTGACCTCCCCTGGTCCAGCAAATTCCTTGGTTTGGGCCCACGGAGGTTCTAAGTGGGAGCATTGACCTCCCCTGGACTAGCAAGGTCCGAACGTTACTGGAATGGATTTGACCTAAAAGACCTATGTTCTTTTATTAGTCACACAAACCACATCAGTTCCTACTCTAACATTATATCTTGGCTGTTCGTATGATGCAGATTAAACTCTCTTTCTTATGCATGCAGAGCCTTAACAATGAGGAACTGAGTGTGTAATAGCCGTAGCCACTTCTTCAGCCCCTGAACTGAAAAGCAGGGGTTTCACGCCCCAAGCACCTCTTGTTATGAGGATTTGTTGCCACTGGATGTGATTGTGGAATCAATGGCCACACCCCCAACTCTCCATAGCCACAGCATTTCTGGTTTATGTGGATTCTGTCTAGGGTTGCCAGGTGTCCGGTTTTCACCTGGACAGTCAGCTATTTCTGGCCTCTGTCTGGTTAAAAAAAAAGAGAAAATACTGGACATGTAAAATGTCCGGTATTTTCTGTTTTTCTTGGAGGGAAGGCCGACGGGGACATTCTTCCCTTGCTGCATCTGGTGAGGGTGGAGGGAGCAAGAGCGGCAGGAGCACGTGGATTCTTAAAGGTGCAGCAACCTTTTTTGTTCTCCTTTTTTTTTTTTTTTTGCTTAATCACATTTTTTTCCTACCATGTTTGGGATTTTTGGTGAAAGCATCTGGCAAGCCTAATTCCATCTTTACCATGCAAGTGTTTCAGAGTCTCCTTGCACATTAATTTTGCGTTGCCCACTCTAGTGGAGCTACAGAGATTCTGTTGTATTATGGACCTTTGGTGGTGGAAAGCTGCTTGGTAAATTTCATGGTGGATAAATTTAGTGTCATTATTTACATCACAACTCCAGTTTACTGGAGTTTGGCTATTCTTTTTCTCAACTCCATACACATACTATATGCCTAGCAATGTCAGCTTTAAAGGGTGGGAATTCCAAGTAGGTTAATCCCTTTGAAAACAACTGGGCTGGCTGTTGATTTTTTTTTTTTTAAATTGTCCATCAGTTGTCAGAACTGAGTTTTTATGAAAAATCTGGTCCGCGTTATGAGTGCTGAGCACTCAAATATGGTCTTGGATTATTTCACCCATGAGAATATAACAAGGGAAAATGCAACACTATAAAAAAACTTGGAGAAATGATTTGATTCAGATTAGCTATGTCAATCGCTTAAATTGGGAGATGCACTCAGCTCATCAAGATATATCTCAAGTTGTATCTCATAAACGATCACAGATATAATATTCTGAGCATCTGTCAATGTATTTGGGGAGACTTCTTTTTTAGAGGATAGTGTAGAGAGAAGACATTTGTACAGTATCGTCCATGCTATTATAAATCAGCAAAGAACCTCTGACTTAAACAGATGGGTGGTGGTGGCTGTGGTCAGTTATTTCTTCTTGTGTCACCATGAAGCTTTGTGCGTAGCTATGCTTTGAGCAGCCACCAAACTGCTGCAGCCACTGAGTTTATGAGCTGTTTTGTTGACTCTTCCAGCCAAGCAGGCAGAGTAGCTAATCAGACAGCATACTACGGGCCAGCAGGGCTTGTCAGTTTGCCTGGAAACGGATTCTGCAATAGCTCCTGCTTCCAGACAAGATCTAAAGGTAACTTGTACTTATGAGGGGAAGAGGCAGAGGTTTGGGAAGCTCTTTAGTACCTGTGGCATTTCTTTCCACAATCTTGGACTGGCCCCTGAGAAAGCTCTGTCATGGCCCTTGAGCCCACATTGTATTCAGGCAGGTGGTTCCAACATTCACCAGGCTGCTGTGGCAACATGCGCCCCAAAAGCTGCCATCCTTCTGGAACAGATGGCGCAGGAGAATCCTGGTTTTGGTTCCTTTTCTCTCACCGTGCTCCTTGGGCATGTCTGCACTGCCCCACAGCTCAGACTATGGCACACCAAAGGGCTGCCCTGTAATTCTCCTGTGTGGCCACTGTGGGAGTGATTGTGAATTTTAAGGTTCCTAGTTGGCGCTAATGTCTTCTTCATTAGTACTAACTAAGGACTTTTAAGTTTGAGCTTGCAGCGCCTACCGGAGAGTTACAGAGCAGGACTTTGATGTCAGCGGCTATAGTGGTCTCTGGAGTCTAAACTGTGAGGCAATGAACTGGCCCTGAGGAGATCTCCTCTGAGCTATTTAAACTGGGTTTATGGCCAGATTAAGCCTACAATATCATACAAAGTAGCCACAGCACCCTGGAGGATTTCCCCCCTTTCTCCCATGACATGTGAGAGAGCAGTAATATACATTGATGTATTTTATAATAGTAATAATGAGGTATGTGCCCTCTACAAAGCATTTAATGCTCAGGGATTTATACTGATAAAAACAAAATTATGTAGGTCACTTGGTATTTAATCCACTTTTTCATAGGATAAGTAAAGAACTAACAAATTGGCCCTTAGTCCCTTCTTCCTTAATTGGGCTGGTTAATGCTATTAAACTGATAATCCTACTCATGCAGGTATAATTACCCTTTTCAAAGTGTTCCCATTGATCTGCCTCAGGGTTTTTACAAATCGTTAAGTATTGCAAGTGCCTCTTTTTTATGGAAAAATTAATCTTGAGCCATTACAAATGCCTATCATAGCAGGAAAACTCAACTTTCCCAATTTTTGCTATTATTATTTGCCAACCCAAGCGAAATTCCTCATACCACGGTTTGTCTAGATACAATTTTGCACGTGCTGAATGGCATAACAAGATCCACATTCTTATTTTCATGACTGTCCTCTCTCTCTGTGGGAGCCACTCATGCAGTCTCACTCCAGCACACTTCAGAACCACAGAAACAATTGTGGAGAGATGTATCACTATTATCTAAATGAAAGGCTGAATGAGAATGAATTTGTAATCTCCCACAGTGATTTTATATAGGGACTCTGCAGAACTGGTGACATTTGCACCCATTATTTCTCAGACACATTTGATTTGAAATAAATGTCTGTCCCCGCAAGACTTGAAATGAGAAATTTTAGCATTTTTGCTGATCAAGTTACACCCAAAAGAGCAATGTAGAACAACTGGAAGGTAATTGGATCAGTTCTGATAGAAAACTTATTTGAATGAAGATTCAAGTACACCAGGGATATGAAATTTCCCATCTCTTTCCTTTCAGTACTTGCAAATATATTATGCATTTTATGCACCGTAGTGCTAAGCTGGTTACTACTTCCTCTGAGAAATTCTTAATAACTAAATCAGTTCTTTCTAAAATGAGTTATATGGAACAAGCAAGAATCAAAAACTGGGAGAATAAAAACATTTAGAGCCAGATCCTTAACTGGTATAAACTGAGACAACACCATTTTGATGTCAGTAGAGAGACACTTCTTTATGCCAGCAGAGGATTTGACTCTTAAGATACAGTGATCATCAGATCCAGATATTCAGCTGTCTGATGATTTGTGGTAAGTTGCCTATAAGAAACATTTGATGCTGGACTTCAACTTTCTCTACCTTACACTTCATATATGCCCCCTCAAAGACTGGTATCTTCCAAAAAGTGTATTTTAGCTTCATGTCAGTGATGGAAAAATCAATCAAAGAGCACTGCTGTTCACATGTTGTGGATTCAAAAGCTGACAGTGTATCTCCCTTAATTCTGAGGATCCCATATGTATTTACATTATCTTGGGCAAATGTAAAGATAGGTAATTCAAATGGCATTGTGTTTGGTTTAGAGCTGGATCTAGGTAGGTGCTGAGGATCTCTGCAAGGCAAGTGAAGGGTACTCAACCTCCACTGAGAGTACTGGTAATTTATAAATTAGACCTTGACTAAAATGCAGTGTTAAACTGAAATCTGAGATGCCACTTATTAAATAGGATATACCTTCCCGTCAGCGGCCCGCACGCCGAACGGCCCAAACCGCCGGGAGGAGAGCGGAGTCGTGGGCCGAACCCCCCTGCGCCGCGGGTTCGCAGGGGAATGGCTGCAGGGTCAGACCCTGCCTCTGCACCTGCGCCGGTGGGGAGCTACTGGCCCCTCCCCTGGGAGGGCTCTGGGAGGCGCTGTTGCGGGGAGTGACAGCTGTGAGGCTGCTGGGGAAGCCGCCACACCACCGGAAGGGGGGGCCCCCGGAATGTGTCTGGCGCAGCAGGCCATTTTAAAAAGGTCTGCTGGCAGAAAGGAGGGGCGCAGCCTCCTCTCGGGGAGGGAGAGGCAACCCAGGGCCCAGGACGGACCGGGTGCACACCCAAGACTGGCAGGCGGCCCGCCCCCGTCCGTGAGGATCGCGGGATGGCCCCTGCAGCCGGCGGTCAGTTAGTCCCAGGTCAGAGGACGACCGGGACAGGCCCCGACACCCACGAAGGGAGCGACTTGGCCAGAACCGGACCCGCGGAAACAGACAACCCCACGGGGCTTGGATGGAGCAACCCGAACCCGGACCATGGAACCGCGGTAGGTCGGGCGAGACGGCGGGGATGCTCGAGGGGCTAGGGGAAGGAAAGAAGCAGCCCCAGGCGGGAGCCTTCTGGCGTCCGTGGGCAGACGAGTTACGGGAGGAAACATCCCCCGTCTGCCATGCAGGGGCAACAGCGGGCCCCGGGCTGGGACCCGGAGAGAGGGTGGGCATGGGTCCCCTTCCCTCCTCCTCCATTAGCACCCGACCCCTTTTCGAAGCTGACCGCACTCTGACGTGCGAACTGCGGCGGCTGGACGGCAGGGACGGCCAAGGCATCGCCCCTCCGAGGGGC
This sequence comes from Pelodiscus sinensis, assembly GCF_052426305.1. NCBI lineage: Eukaryota > Metazoa > Chordata > Testudines > Trionychidae > Pelodiscus > Pelodiscus sinensis. The sequence continues at coordinate 16,205,778 of NC_143060.1, read as the reverse complement.
AAGACTTGGGGCGTGTGCCCCCTCCTTTTCCGCTAAGGCGGGATATCGGCACCGGGTTCGCTGACCCCCCCCCCCCGGCCCTGCAGGAAAGGGGTGATCGCACCCACCATCCGGGACGTATGACCGAGAACTCTGGCCGGGGAGCCAGGGAAAGGGGGAGAGTAGGACGAAGGGGTTTGCTGAGCCCCCCTACCCATCCGGTAGGAGGTGATTGCACCCCACTGACCCCCCACACTTCCATATCGAGAGAGGTATACTAAGGATTCAATAGTCATCTCTGATTTTAGCTGGGACTCCTTACTCCTTCATTAAAGTCATGAAAATAGCCCATAAGTCATAGGTCTTTCAAAGTATTTCCCTACAGATATGTTGGAAACAAAAGGACTATATTAAATTGCCGTATACCTTTTGCAAGGAATACATTTTTGCACTCAGTTATGAGTGGATCTCTGTGACAAACTTCATCTTTACATTAACTCCATTGCTTTTTTTTTTCTTTCTTTCTTGTACAGAAGATACAGATATAGAATAATAAATAACTCGGGCTATGGCTATACTACACAATTATTTTGAAATAAATAATAACTCCTGAAATAATTATTTCAAGAAAGTGCATCCTCACTACAAGTCCCCACTGAAATAACAGATTTATATAGAAGTAGCATGTCCAATGCTGAATGGAGGTTGAATAGCATTTAAAGCCCCCTGGAAGCCCTCCGGGGAAGGCATCAGGACAGCAGCGTGTTCCTCAGCCTCCTTAGCAGTGGCTTGTTGTGGGAAGGTGTTCCACCATGGAGTCCGGAGCAAAGCAGGCCTGTGCAGGACCATAGTGCAAAGGAGCAAGGAGTTCCTGTGTGAAAGTGTCATGGGGCTGATTGCTCCAGACTGGTGCTCCATGTGCACTCACATACACAGGGGCTGTGTCTAGACTGTGACTAGACTGCACCCCTTTTGCGGAAAAGAGATGCAGATTAGACACAGCGCAATTGCAAATGAAGCGGGGATTTAAATCTTCCCCACTTCATTTGCATAAACATGGCTGCCGCTTTTTTCCGACTCGGGGTTTTGCCGGCAAAAAGCGCCAGTCTAGACGGGGATCTTTCGGAAAATAAAGCCTTGCAAAAGGTATACGACAATTCAGGAATAAGGGATCTTTCGGAAAAGGCTTTATTTTCCGAAAGATCCCCGTCTAGACTGGCGCTTTTTGCCGGCAAAGCCCCGAGCCGGAAAAAAGCGGCAGCCATGTTTATGCAAATGAAGCAGGGAAGATTTAAATCCCCGCTTCATTTGCAATTGCGCTGTGTCTAATCTGCATCCCTTTTCCGCAAAAGGGGTGCAGTCTAGACACAGCCAGGCTGTTGTGTGATCCCCAGGGCAAGAAGGCGGAGTGAGGAGCTCGCAGCCCTCGCAGCCTGCCACCTGCCCCTGTTCATGTGTGGGGAAAGTGATGGAACTCACCCAAACTGCCTTCCCCAGATTCCTCCAAGCCCTGGGAGACTTCCTGGGGGGGGAGGACCGGCTCCAGGCTGAAGATCAACTCCTGGCGGGTGGGCATAGTGTTCCGGCTAGCCTGCTCCTCCTCCTCATTGTCACCATCATCCTCCTCCACAGCCCTGTCCTCCTGGAGGCTGAACACGGGTGTGTCTAGGCTGGAGTTGACAATGAGGGTGTGTGTGACCGGAACCCCCTCCCAGGACGGCATCCAGCTACTCAAAGTAGTGGCAGGTGTGTGGTACCTCCCCAGAGTGGAAACTTTGTTCCCTGGCCTCGGTGTATCCCTGCCCGCAGTTCATTTATTTTCATTCGCACCAGGTCCAGGGTGCAGCTGTGCCCCTTCAGGGCCAGGCTAGCAGCTATTCAGCCATACACATCTGCATTTTGGCATCTGGTGCAGAGATTCTTGAGGTTTGACTCCTCACCCCAGACCTCTATGAGAGCCAGGATCTCCTCACTAGCCCAGGCTGGTGCCCTTTTCGCTGCTGGCCGGGGGCTTCACAGGTGAATGCTGGCATGCTTGCAGCTATGCATGGGGGTGCGCAGAGAGCACTGGGGTCTGCCATTGACACAGTGCAGGGTGCTGCTGTGTGTCATGGTCTGGCAGCACCCCCATGTCATCCCCATAACAAGCCCTTTCCCTTCTGCCTGCAGCTTTAAAGACTGCAGGAGAAGGGAGCAATAGAGCTGTTAAGAGTGTGGCCAGAGTGGCCAGAAGTGCAGCTGTGAGTGGTCTCTGGAGGCCAATTATTTTGAAATACCATCAGCTAAGCGTCCACCTGAACCCTATTTTGAAATAGGCGTTATTCCTCATCAGAAGCAGGGATTATTATTTTGAAATAACAAGTCCATTACTTCAAAATAATTTCAGAATAACAGGCTTGCTGTGTTGACACACACCATGTAGACATGCCCAAACTGACTAAATACCTAGTAACCCCCTGGGAATGAAGCCATCTCTTCATTAGAAGAGAAAATCCAGGATGGCAACTGGTGTACAGTATATTGCACAAGTGTTTCCGGAGACGATATGTTGGTTGGAGAGACTGGGAAATCCACACATACAAAAAGTGCAATAGGAGTTTTAATGGCATGGGGGCATGAGATACGGACCGGGCTCCATTTTAACTTAGGCTGGAACCCACTTTTCAGCAGTGAGGATGCAGGCAAAATCACTTCAACATTTATAATCCCTCCTCTGCCTTTCCCACACATTTTCCCTAAAGAAAAGGCAAGTTCTTCTGCAGTTGACACAACTGACTGGGAAAGAATTGTAGAGGGTCTCTGTCCAAAGAGCCATGAGCTATGCTCCCAGCCACACAGAAGTGAATGCAGAAACAATGGTGACACAATAACCCAGGGATGGCGTTGCTATAGGGATGCTCACAAGTAGGCTAGGCTAACCTATGTGCACAGACCTGGGTGGGTGTGAACCACCTGGGTTAATTGCACAGTACTGACATATCCTAAGTGGTATGAAACTCACCTTCATGTAGGTTTTCACTGAACATGCTAGGATTTGAACCCTGATGTCAGAAAATGGGGAGTGGTTCCCACTGATTCTTGGTTCACTAAACCATCCCTTTTGACTAACATTAGTTAATTATTTTTGTGATGTCCCATGAGAAGTGAAAAGTGCTGTATAAATGTGAAGTATCTTACTGATTATGAAATAAAACAAAACAAAATCTCCAGGTAAGTCATTTATTTGAACCTGATCATTGCACAATATAAATGACACACATTGACTTGTGAAATTGAAAAATATTTGATATAAACATTAGAGAATACCTCGTGCTGGAAATGCAGAAAATTATCTGTTTTTAAAGTCTGTTTGCAAATAGGGGTTTTTTTTTACTATTTTTATTCGATTTGATATTTTTGCAGATGGGATAGGAAATTAAATAATTTTCACACAGTAAAGAGATTGATAAGAAAAATAAATGCGAATGTTTTCAAGCTATTCCTCTTTCTCCCACCCAATTTTCCTTCCATTCAAAAAAGACAGTAAGAAGTAATGAAACAGAGACTCATTACATCAGAGGTTCCACCCAGTTTGCAAACATTAGTCATTTTATGCAAGGGAGCAGTGCCACTGAATTCAATACGACTACTCACATGAACAAAAGTTACTCATACATAAGGGCTTGTTTATATGGGAAAATTTAACCAGTTTTACTGGCATTACTATACTGGCATAGCCAATAAATCCCTTCCAAAGCAGCATAAGCCAAACTGAAAGACATTCTCATTTCTGGCATTAGAGTGACCACATGTAGACTCAGAGTGGTTTAAATTCACATTTTAGGAAGGTTATTGAAATATAATCCATATAGACAAGTCCTAAATTAGTGGTGGGCTACTTGTGGCTGGAATGCCGCATGTGGCCCATCTGCGTTCTGAGTGCGGCTCTCGAGACATTTAGTTTACCGTTGCCCACACACGAGGTTGCCCTAGTCCGCTGGTTTCAATCCTTGTATTTTTTTCCTATTGGCATTACTAAAGTGACACACACGTGAAGCAAGGGCACATGAACTGAGTTGCATGCCAACTGAACCATAGCAACACTTTGATTGGATGCAGGGGGAGTGCAGAGCTCGCGCAATGTTATGTACAATGATCGGCACACCCCTCAAATTCTAGGTACACAAGAACAGTTACCAAAGCTAACTTATCCCTGAAGACTGTCTTGGTTCGAGCAATCTTGCAGCCCACTAAGATGAAGGAGGGCCATTCGTGGCCCTCTCCATAGCTTAGGTTGCCCATCGCTGTCCTGAGTGTTTGCAGCTCTGAGACCCACAAACCTATTTTCAGATTGCAACAGTTGTACCAAAAGTTGTTAATGGCTTGCTGCACTCCCAGATCCACATTCAAATGATTATATGGATTAATTAAAGCATTCTCTTTTGTCTGGCTGCTGTGAGATTCCTTTGTGTAGACTTCCAGGCTCACCTTTGAAAACCTGTGGCCATAGAGGAGAAGCTTTGTGGTAGGTGTTTGCTACATGTAAATCTCAGGGTTTTGGAACAGGAAGTGAGAACTTTTGTTTTGTGAGAGCTGAGAGAGACAGAGGTCCAGAAGAGCAGTTTTTAGGGACAGGCCACAGCAGTGCCTTGCTTGAGGTTTCTGCAAAAGGGATTTGTGTGCAGTCTGTTTCCATCTCTGTTCAAAGAAATAGAACGTGTGTACATTTTGTAAGTAAATAAATCAAACTGGAAAAATACCTGACCTCGCATTGCCAATTTTTGCTCCTAAAAGGGAAGTGATCTGCAAGGACATAATTCAGCTACTGCCTGGCAACAGGGTAACACAGTAAAGTGCACAAGGGAGGCAGGTTTTCTAATGGTTTGAGCTAGTGACTTGGAATCTGATCTCATCTCAATTTTGCCTGGGGACCACTTTGGACAAGTCATTTGCCCTATCTTGCTCAGAATGAATCCTGTGATTATGCTGCATAGGGGCAGGATTTGGAGAGCATAAGCAGTGGGAAGTAGACATCTTGTAAGTCATGACACTTTGCTCCAAGCTCTTTCCACTCCCCCACCGACATTGGACCTGCAAAAAGGATTCTGGGATAAGAAAGGGGTACAAGAATTCCTCTTATGAAGATCTGTTGTCAGTTTCCATTTCACTGTGTAAGGGATAAAAAGTACTTCAGAAAAGAGTCTATCGCTAAAGAAATAGCAGATGTGCAGCAGTGCCATGAACTCCTGACATACAACCCAGTTTCCTAAAGGTTAAGTGAATTTCTCTTCCATGCAGAGAGCCAGCACAAAGCCTATATACCAGGCATTATATCAGACTGGCGATTAATGGGGAATCATCTGGTGCACAGCCTTTGTACTGGCCTTCTTCAGAGTGGTGAATTGTACATGCTGAGGCCAGAATTTAGGCCTTAATCTCAGTCCCTCCACCTGCAAAATGGGGATAATACATACCCAACCTTTTAAAGTTCCTTGTGGTCCTCAAATGAAAGGTACTATGCAGGCGCACATTCATTAAAATTCAAGAGCAACTACTATATAAATGACTAGTTATAATGGCTTTTAATCTGTCTATTTAGAGAAAACCAGCATTTAATGCATATCCAATTGTGTAACTATATATGTCAGATTTTCATTTAAGACATGTAGTGCTGGTGACTGATAGAGATATCCTGTAATTATCTGTGCTATATTTGCTGTTTGTCTGCTTTGGAATGTTAATGAGTGGGAATGCCATTTGTGAATATTTTTAAAAATGCAGAGCGCATAATAGGACTTTAGGGCCCCATCTGGTGTTCCTTGTACACCCCAAATATCCACTGATCTTAACAGCTATAAATGAGCCAGACAAACAGGATCAGGCCCTTATTTTGAGCCATTTCTACACCTGATATGCCAGACAGAGTTAAATAATACAAACAAAGAGATTTGAAATAAGTTGGAAAGTCACAGATTTGGCAAGATGATGGAACTTTGTTTGAGGGGCTAGATGATGTAAAGTAAAAAATTCTGATGTGTGTGGTTGAAGTTACAGAGAGGAGGCCTGTGCAAGATGAAGAGAGCAAGAAAGGCAGGAAAATGGAAAGAGTGGGGAATATAAAACAGATCAGCAGTCCCAGAAGATATTACATGCAGCTATGCAAGTTGGGGCTCAGTTCTTTGCTCCTTGATTCATGGGACATGCTCAGGCTTTGGCTACAGGCAGAGACTTGAATTACTCTGCAATAATTCCCCAGATTGGTTTCAGGAATGGAGCTGACAATCACAAAACAAGACCAGCAACCAAAATGTGCCTTGCTGAGTGGTAATTTCACCCCCTGGTGTCCTCTGTGATAGAACAGATGGATTTTGATTGTGTTACACAAATTCTTTATTGAAAATGCTGGGTGCAAAGAAGACAGTTTCGTACTTCCTGCCTTTCTAGAATCCAGGCTGCCTAGTGTCATCACCGAAGGTCCTGGTCTGTACAGACATGATGAGACTGCTGACCAGTGTTCCCTCTAAGATGGTGGCAGCACAGCTTCACAGGTGATTAATCAGCCCCACCCAGTCAGACTCAGGGCTCCATGCCTGGAGTTGACTGATTGAGTGGGGCTGATTAATCACCTGTGAAGCTGTGCTGCCAGCTGCTTAGAGGGAACACAGCTACTGACTACAGCAACCTCCTCCAGAAGGGACCAAATCCCAAATAAATCAATTTTACTCTGTGTAAAAATTTTACACAGGGAAAGCTCATAGGGTCCACTCGCTTTATCAATGAAAGAGCAATATGAACAGTGGTTGTTCTTCTCCCCTCTGCCCCCAGGAAACAATTATTTACAGTGGGCTTGCTAATAAACAAATGTTTTTATTAGGTATAAAAAGTAGGATTTAAGTGGTTGCAAGTGAAAACAGTTACATTTGGTAAGTTAATACATTAAAATGAACAAAAGGTGCTACCTAGTTCTCACCCACTAAGAAACTTGTTACATTCAAATTCTTACCCTAAGCAGCTATACTTATCTCAAGTAAAATGATTCAAGTCAGAGTTGATCTTTACTCTGGCCAGAGTCTACAGCTTTTTCAAAGTTCTTCATTGTCAGGTATCCTCTTAGGGTGGTCCAGGCAGTTTCAAAGGCCAGCTAAAGACAAAGGACTGATGGTTTCCCATTGCTTAAATAGACTTTTCCCCAGAGCAGGAACCAATTGTTCAGCACCCCCCACCTCCTTGGAAAAATACCAGGTTCAAGATGGATTCCAGTACCTGGTAGAACTGGTTACATGTCTTTCTAGGACCAACCACAGTTTGGGGTTATAGGACAAACAAGACTATTCACAGGTGGTTGGTTTGAGTACTGAGTTATTAATAACTGAAGTATCACTAATAGCCCTCATTAGCACATTGAGAACAATAAACAGATCTACACTTCATATTTCTAACTTCATATACAAGAATGATACATGCACAAAAATAGGATATTCATCAGATTGTAACTTAAAAACTGATATGTTACATGAATGTTTTTGCATAAATCATCTTTGGGTTATGCATATTCATATCCATAAGCCAATTTTCATGAAACATGGGAGTCAGTGACACCCAGTTCCCTAGGCAGAAATGGTTTGGGTATTGTTGGCAATGGTATCTTCATATTAAAACATGCTTCCTAGGTAGCAGGGAACTTCACATTAGGTTAACAGTTTGCTGTTTTTTTCAGGTGAGGGCTTTGGCTAGGGGTGTAGGCTCCAGGTTAGGATTGGGGGTGCAAGACGGAGCTCTGGTCTGGGGCTGAGGGATTCAGAATGTGTGAGGGGACTCATGGCTGGGGTAGGAGGTTGGGGTGACAGAGAAGGTGTGCACTCTAAGAGGGAATTTGGATGCGGGAGGGAATTCCGAGCTGGGGAGTAGAAGTGGGCATCGAGATGTGGGTATCAGGAATGACTTTGGTTGCAGGAGGGGGCTTAGGGCTGGGACGGGAGATTGCAGTACATGTAGGGTGACCAGATGTCCTGATTTTGGGGAGTTTTTCTTATATAGGCACCTATTAATCCCATCCCTGTCCTGATTTTTCATGCTGGCTATCTGGTCATTCTAGTTGTGGGAGGGGATGCAGGCTTGGTGAGGGAGTATGGGTATAGGATCGGTCTCCGCGTGAAGAAGGGGGTGAGGGGTGCAGCTCCAGGCAGCGCTTATCTCAGGCGGCTCCTGGGAAGTAGTGGGCATGCACCTCTGGTTCTCAGGCTGCAGTTCCTGGCCAACTGGAGCTGTGGATCTGGCTCTCAGAGTGGAGGAAGTACACAGAAGTAGAGGAAATACTCAGCGGCCAAGAGCTACAGCAAGGTTCAGCAATTTATGGCTTGTGAGCCATATATGGCTCACTTAGAAGCCAAATATGGCTCGTGCTCAGCCTTCCCTAGCTCACCCACCCCCCCGCAATGGGGACCCCGTGCTGGTGATCCAGCCTCCCCCCACCACCACAAGATTGGAACCAGAACCAGCTTCCTGGGCCGGGGGCGGGGTTGGAGAAAACCTCAAGCTTTCCTAGATTCCTAGATTTTAAAATAATCTTTTAATCTAGGAAGCATCTCTTGGCTCGGAGGATACGGATGCAGAGATCACAAGTGAGGATATCCAGCTGCACTGGATTGGTGGTGATGTACATTGAGCATGTCGGGGTGGGATGCAGAGGGCGGCTACAATGGCGGCAGAGGATCCGGACTTTGGAGCTGAGGACTGGCTGGATTTCCTGAAGGAGTGGCACGTGCGTTTCCTCCAGCACTGCCTGCAGGTCCTGCCTGAGAGATACAACCCGTAGGCATTGTCCGAGCTGGGGAGGCAATGAGAGTGGGATGCTGCTGCTGCTGATCCCAGGTTGGTGCCATGAGGTGTGTGCGAGGCCGAGGGGGTCTGTTGGAGCTGTCTCAGGGCCCATCCCATCAAGACATATCAAGGTCGGGTTATGGTCGTGGCAGGCTTCCAGACTGGGGATCCTGCCGCTGCTCCATTGGCCAGACACCCACCAGCACCTTGTTCCTGCTCCCTCCCCCCTGGCCAGACACCCACCAGCATCCTGCCTTCCCCTGGCCAGACACCCATCAGAACCCTGCTCCTGCCCTCTCCTTCTGGCCTGACACCCGCCCACACCCTGCTCCTGGACCCAACCTCACACCCGGATTCTGAACCCCCATCTCTATCCCATTCACTGGCAGCTCTATCCCACACTCTGGACTCCTCATTTTTGGCCCCACCCCAGAGTCGAGGGGGCCACAAAATCCACTAACCCCGGAACCCCAGAAGAGTTAATCCAGCCTGAGGCCTTGAACCTTATTAGTGAAGCTGTCTGGCTGGGTCCCTTTTCCACCAGCTGTTTTGGCCAAAAAATGGACACGTGGCAAAACCTAGGTGAGTGGGCTTTGGGGTAGGGGGTGCAGTGAAGCAGAGTGGGGAGGAAGGAAGTGCCTTAGGAGAGCCTGGGGGTAAATACAGTAGTCTGATGTAGGAGTGATCTGATGTAGGGTGCAGAGTGCATAGGTCCTTAAGTTGCAGGGAAGGGAGTGAGGAGGCCCAGTGGATGGTGGCCCTGGGGGGTGAGCAGATGCATGGCCCTGGCAGACACAAGGGCTGTGTCTACACTGGGCCACTTATTCCGGAAAATCAGCCACTTTTCCGGAATAAGCTGCGAGCTGTCTACACTGGCCCTTGAATTTCTGGAAAAGCAACGATGCTCTACTGTACAAAATCAGCCGCTATTCTGGGAAAACTATTCTGCTCCTGCTCGGGCATAAGTCCTTATTCCAGAACACTGTTCCGGAAAAGGGCCAGTGTAGACAGCCCAGTAGTCTTTTCCGGAAAAAAGCCCCGATCGTGAAAATGGCGATCGGGGCTCTTTTCTGGAAAAGCGCATCTACATTGGCCACAGACGCTTTTCTGGAAAAGCAGCCTGCCAATGTAGACGCTCCTTTTCTGGAAAAACTGAAAACGGATTAGTATTCCGTTTTAAGCAGTTCCGGAAATTCATGCCAGTGTAGACACAGCCAAGTAGGGCTGCAGCTGGGAAAGATGTGTGCCTGTGTGTCTGTATGTGGGGTCACAGCTGTCTGCTTGCCCCACATGTCCCCACCTGCCACCCCACCCCCTGCTTCCCCCCACTGCAGGCACGGGCCAGCACATGCTCCCTTTGGCTGTGTGTGGCAGCTCCGAATCTTTCTCCCCAGATAGAAAATTGAGTGTGGGGGGGAGACACAACAATGGAGCCTCCCCGCGGCAGAACAAGATGATGGGACGGATCTTTCAGGCTTGGGGCGGGGCTACATCGGAGGGGGCGGGGCTAACCGAGGGCAGTCTGTTGTGAAGACATAGGCAGTGGGCGGGGCCACAAGAAGCTCCCGGCTTCATCACAATGGCGACCTTCCGACTTGAAAGGGAGGTAGGGCGGAGCCTAAATGCCAGGGGGCGGGGCCACAGCGAGGCAGCCTGGGCCTCGCGCCGCCTCCGGGAAGTCCCATCTCCGCTTCGCGGGGCGGTGAGTGCGGGGCGGCCCAAAAGAGCCGCCCCCTCCGCGCCGCGCGGGAAGCGGGGCGGGACCGGACCTCCGGCCTGTGACGTCGAGCGGGGACTGGAGCTCCGGGGGGGGGGGCAGCCAGGGGAGTCCCCGCGTGCAGCGCTGGCCCGGGCGGGGTTCCAGCCTGCGACCGATCCCGTGTTTCCCGGCGCGGGGGGCAGGGTCTGCTCGCGGTCTGGCGAGAACGGTTTAACGGCCGTGACCGTTGGGCTTTTTGAAAAGGGAGCAGCCGCACGCTGTCCGCGGCGTTGTCACACGTGCCCGGAAAGTTCCCACGCGGGGACTTGGCCTCTCTGCGACAGGAGCGGCTGTGTGTGTGTGTGGGTGGGGGGGTGGGGGGGGGGGGGGGTTGCTCAGCTGGGGCGTGCAGGGAGACGTCGGCATTCACTGATGGAAATCCAAAGCCTGCCCGGCCTGCTACTAGCTTACCCCGCACTCATGCCCTTGCCAGAGGACAGGCTGGGCCCCCCTCGTCCAGCACCCTTGGGACCTGACCAGTCCTCAGCCAGGGTGGGCCTCTAGGCTCCGAGTCGCTGGCCCCGCTTCCACTGACCCAGCTGGCCCCTGCCCCTCTGCTCCCAACACTGCTGCTGCTGGCCCCCTGCTGCCAGTTGGGCGGGCTCCCAACCCTGGCAGGGCCACTGGCCCTCCTGCTACCAGCCCACATGGACTGCTGGCCTGACAGTGCTTCCTGCCCCGTCAGGGCTCCAAAGCTGTCAGCCCTCCTGCTCTTTGACTCCCAGACAGGGGCGGATATAGGGCAGGGCGAACGGGGCGGTCGCCCCAGGCCCTACGCTTCAGAAAGACCCGCGCATGTGCCATGGCGTCACTGCGCATGCGCCGCGGCAAAGGGGGGGCCCCGTGGAATTATGCTGCCCGGAGCCCCGCAAAACGGTCATCTGCCCCCGCTCCCAGCCACCTGGTCTGGCAACATGTTCCTACCAACGAATCCCGGATTAGATCTAGCCAACCTGCACCTATTTATTCCCCAGTTTGTGCTACTTATATGCTGCTTTAATATAAACCAGGGTTGGGGAACCTTTTTTGAGTGTGGGGGGGTGCTGACCTACAGAAAAATCAGTCAGGGGCCACACACAAGTGAGAAGTAAAGCTCCTGACTGAGAAGGAGAAAGACACTCCCCACATTCCCCTTGCACACCAGAGCCTAGGAAGGTTCAGGCTAGTAGATTTTGTATTCTCCAGCCCCAGAGGTGAGTGGCAGGGGGGATGGAGCACCAGCACAGGTTCCCCAATGGTGAGCCTTGGGGGCTGGATCCAGGCAAACCAGGGGCCACATCCCTGATGTTCTTCATAGTTGTTGTAAACCGGTGGTCCCTAACATTTTGGGGCTACTGGGAGCCTGGGGGTAGCACTGTGCACGCGCCTGGGGCGCAAGAATGGCTCGGGCTGGCTCTGGTCACTAGATAGGTGCACATAAATGCCCCAGCGGGCGCTGTGGTGCCCGTGGGCACCGTGTTGGGGACCACTGATGTAAACAATGAGGCTTGATGGGGCAGGCTCTTCTCTTGTGCAAGCTAAAGGTGTCCTTCATGATTTTGCAAATGGAGCTTTTAAAGTCTTTGCTCATTCTGCATTTTGGATGTACAACTGCAGAAAACTTTTTTTTTTTTTAAAGGATCATATCAAATGGAGCTGTAATTATGAAATTTGCAGGCGAGCCCTGCAAAGCATTTAGGAAGTGTGATAGGTGCATTTTATAAATTCAAAACTAGATAACAAAAGTAATCTCCCTCCTGACAAATGTAAATTATACAAATATTTAGAATAAAGAGCTAAATCCCAATAACCATGTTACCAACTTTTTACATATGCTTTTTCTCTTTAAAGAAAAAGTGACTGAGGAATGTCTTTCCTATACTTTCAGTTGCACAGTTTAATATCTGTGTGCTGTTTAAAACGTGTTCTAACAAGTACATAACAGAAGACAGGGTAATAATTCTGAGACTGTTGGTAAACAAGAAAGAAGTAAGATATTGCTGTTAAGCTAAAGTGGTGTAATTCAGTGATTGCTTTAGTTATTATTGTAGAGCTCTTAATATGTCTGTTTTGTTTTAGGGTGAATAAACGAGAGATGAATGCCATCTGTAGCTTAAAGATAGCTGGTAGGAACCGCATTTTATTTCGCTTAACTTCTTTGGCCAGTAAGGCAAAGTGCAATAATCTTTATAGGTCTTCTATTGAAGGTTTGAATGTACATCGTCAGATTCAAATAAATCATAGAGTGGATAAATGCAAGCGATTAGATATAAGCAGCAACAACAGCTATTATTTTATGATTGGAAGCTCTAACTTCTACAGAAAATCTATTAATAAAAGCCAAAGATGTTTTTTGAATGCCAAGAATATAGAAGTGTGCACAAACATACACAGTAGCTGTCCTGGTTTCCTGGCCTCTCAGCTGATAGTGGAAGAGCTTGCATTATTCCGAAGTCTTGCTCCACTGCAGTCCCTAAATCCCATTCCTGCTTGGAATGTTCAGATCATCAGGCATTTTCACGCCTCATCATCACTTCAGGCTGCTCCAGTGCCTCTATTGTGGATTATCCTTAAACCAGTTCAGAAGCTATTTGCTATCATTCTCGGAAGGTAAAATTCTATTTTATTTTCTCTTATAAAGTAAGACCCTGTCCTTCAAAGACTCGCATATGTACACAGTGAGTAGTCTCTTTAACAGAACTATTCTGCGTGTGCTGAGTTGAACATTTGTGAAAAGCTTTGCAGGGCTTTTGGTTAGGGTTGGATGTATTTTCATTTTCAAAGCACAATAGAGTCCATACATCAATCAGACTAAAATGGTTATAACCTGTGAGGACCCCTTTCCTGTGATTTTTTTTGTTTGTTTTATTTTAGAAAATACACCTGTTTCGGATCATTACAGTCACCTAACAAAATAAACACTTGTTTTTTGCTGAGTATCCTCAATTGAGGATAATGGCCAGTGATACACTTGGCAAAGCCAAAATATCATGGCATCTGTCTACCATGTACTTCAAGTTTACTAGAGATGTGGTCCCAGGCGAAAACAGAAGCCAGGAACTTGGGCATACCTCAGCAGTCCTCTACAATAAGTAGGAGGGTAACAACATCTGCTGACAGAATTCTGACCTTGACTTCAGGCTGGAGATAAAGCGGGAGTTCTCACTCTCCCTGCCTACAGCCTACATTGAATTTACAAATGTATCACATGATTTAAGTTGAATTCTGAGTTTTCAGTTCCTGCATAAAAATAGGAATTAATTTTCTGCCACATGTGCATAATAAATTCAATATGTGCATTCTTTTTCATGTACTTATTTTTCATCAGCCCTTGCTGATGATGTCTTGCAAATCCATTCAAGGAGTAATGGGGAGAAAATTTTTTCCTTCAGATGTTCTTTAACAAATCCTAACATGCTATTTTTTAATAAGATAAAAAAGATAAAGGTTAGAATGTTTTCTATTAAAAAAGGAAGCATCTGTCAGCCTGTTCTTTGAAGAAAATACTGTGCTGGACTGACAGAATACATACTAAATGATTCTCTTGACTTTTTCATCCAAGGGTATCCTAGTACTTTACAAAGATTAAACTATACAGCCTCTTCTTGCTAGTTTGGGGCACTATATTCACTTTACAAATGAATAATGTTTGTGTCTTGCAGGAGCATCAGAAAATGGTGGAAGGCACTGCCTCCTAACAAACAGGAACTATTTAAAGAAAGTGCAAGAAAAAACAAATGGAAGATAGTCCTAGCTCTTTGTAGCTTAGCACTTTTATTTATCGTGTTTTATTTTACTCACTTAGAGGAGACACCAATCACTGGGCGTGCTCGACTATTGGTGTTTGGGAATGAACATTTTAGAGCATTGTCACAGATGGAATATGATATGGTGAGTTGTTTGAAAGAAAATAAGCCCTCCACACCTGCACTAGGAATGTAAATGGTTAACCAGTGGGGGCTGGAGCAGCCACCTATCTGCCACATGAGGCAGCATCTTGTCCTGCAGCCTGCTTTCTTCTGTGCTCTCCCCTCATTGGCCTATGACTTTTTTGTACTAATATAGTCTAATATTCAACTACTTGATATAAATGGAAATATTACTTGGTAGCATATGTAAACATTCAATTTTATTACATCCAATACAAAACAAATAGAGTTGTGAAAAATGGAACTTTTGGTTTTTACATGGGTGATTGACTTGATACATAAGAGAAAAGCATATATGAGACTGGATTCTTACATATATGGTCAGGAACAAAACTTTTACTGTGGTACACTTATATACAATAGTAGTGTAACAGCTAGCCTACAAACTGCATTCTTTATTCTGTAAAGAAATCACGAATTGTCTTTTTTTTCAGTGGATGGACCAGTTTAAAAATAAAATGTTATCCGAGACAGACCCTCGCTATCAGGTAGTGAAAAAAATTGTTGGTCATCTGTCTGAAAGCAACCAGGACATCCCAGAGGTTTCAGAGTTTACGTGGGTTATCCATGTGGTGGAAGAACCAGGCATAAATGCTTTTGTACTTCCAGTAAGTAAAATCCAAAAGCAAAAGTAAGTAACAATATGTAAGAATGAGCTTGTTTGCCCAGTTCCTGTGCTATATTATGATGTGTTTTTTATTTTTTTCCTCACAGAATGGACAAGTATTTGTTTTCACTGGTTTGCTAAATGCAGTGTCAGATATTCACCAGCTCTCTTTCATTTTGGGCCATGAAATAGCTCATGCTGTTTTGGGACATGCAGTAAGTACCCTTTAAACAGTCTCAGGCTGCTTCCACAAGCAGAATGAATAATTTGGTTTAAAGATTGATTGTTCTGATCATGTACACATTACTGTGCCATTTGAGTTAATGTTAGCAAAATACCTGCTAATGAATGTTAGCAGGATCAGTTCATAAGAGTGGCTTGCATTACATTACAAAATAGCAGTGAGGATTTGACGCTGAGAAATGCAGATGTTGGGAGTTGCAGGTGCTCAGCACTTTACAAAATAGGGCCTTTAGTCCTTCTACACATGTGGAATCCATAGATGTATTTAAAATGTCTTCTAAATTATATAGTACTTGCAGTGCAGTAGCAAAGCCCTACAATTCTATAGTCTTAGTTGAATAAGTTCATGAGGTCTGAAGTCGGACTTTGTTTGCAGATGAATGAGTGTGCTTGCAAACGTGAGCATGTACCCATCTTGTGCATATCCCAAGCTCTAATGTGTTCTTGATTAAAATTGGAAGTTCATCACCAATTTTTCATGTACAAAACGTGTATAATAATTTCACATTTTGCAGATCAAGCTTTAAAAAGCAGGTTAGTAATACAGATCTTGGCCCAAGTTATTCTACATAAAGATATGTTACTTCTCTGAACGGAAGAATCAAGTCAATGTAAGGTGGATCTGTACACAAAATAAATCCTCAGAACCAATCCTTTCTTTAAATGAAACCTCTGTACTTTCCTAGCCAGTCTCAAAACTTGTGAACTTTCAATGTAAATTCTTCATGAATAATCTTGGAAATTTTAGAATTAGATAAATAGCTCTTCAAAGCATTTGCAAACAAACTAGTTGATTTGTTTCAGATATACCTGTAAACATTTTCGTGTAAAAGAAGATGTGTGCTAGAAGTGCTTGTGATTTCTTGAACATTTAAAAATATTCATGGCTAATTTTGTTTAGAAAAAGGAAACACAAGAACCAATATGACTTACGTAGGTGGTTTCCAATCTTTTTTTATACCGGGGATTGGCAAACCCATTCACAAATTATTGGCGGACCGGCAACTTTTATTTGCATATGCAAATAAAAGTTGCCGGTCCGCCAAAAGCCCTGACCGCAAGAACCCCTCAGTGCCAGCCCTAACCCCAAAAATTCCTGTGCCTCCACTATCCCCTAGCGCCAGCCACTGACCCCTAGAGTTTCTTGCACAGAGCCTCCTGCCCCGTAGACACCCACCTCCCCCCACGAACACCAGACCTCCCTGTGCCAGCCTCCTGTTTCCAGAGCACCACTGCACCCAACCCTGTGCTAATTCCCCACCCTGGACACCCAAGTGCCTCCCAGTTTCAGCCCCCTGCCTCTTAGAGCTCCCCAGTATTCGCTTTACCCCAGGGCCTTCCAGTGCCTGCCCCACCCCCCTCACCTAGCCCTGCGCTGCCTCCTAGCTGCCAGCTGAGCATTGCTGCCCGTGTCGCAGCTGCCCTAAGGCTGCCGTGTCGGCCTCCACATGGCCCTCCTGCTGTGCAGCGAATCGCTCTTCCGTGGCTGGGAGGAGACCTTGCCCCTGCCTGGCTCTTGTTGGCTAAGAGGCAGTCTCCTAGTGCCCCGGTGGGAGCAGTGTACCCTGGCCCCCAAGAGCCTGGCAGTGGGCCTTCGCCCAGTGGTTGGGAACTGCTGACTTTGGTTATTAATTCTGGAAAACTGGTTACCTGATAGGCAGAGTTGTTCAGAGTGGTGATGTACTTAACCTCACTTCCATAAACATTCATTAAACAAATAAAAACATTGTGCCCTACTCAAGTGATTTGAATATGATCACAAACAGGGAAAAAAGCATAATTCATCTGAAATTTTCTACAAATGATTGTTCATGTCGATTCTAATTCAGGTGTACGCGCGCTGCATGCACAAACGTTGGAAACTTTTTTCCTAGCAGCTCCTGTAGGGTTGGCTGTGGAGACCCTAGAGTGGTGCTGCTACATCAGTACATATGTACCACTGCTGACCCTACCCTCCCTCAGTTCTTTCTTACTGTCCATGGTGATGTTGGAACTGTAGTTAGATTTTGCTTAGCAAGTGTCTAGTCCCTAGCTGTAGCTCTCATTTTGTTTGTTTTTTTTGTTTTTGGGTTTTTTTTGGTCTTTGCTTTGTTTTTCTCTGTGATAAAGATCTTCAAGCAAATAAAAGGACAGTGGGCGAGTGCCCAAACATTCAGCCCCTCAGGGTTCTGGGGCATGCCTAACACCTCAAACTTTAAAGTGTGTACAGCTTACAAACGCCATATGCCCAACAACGACCCGCACAACGCATGCCTTCACTGCCTGGGTGAAGAACATCGCACTGAAAAATACAAGATCTGCTGAAGCTTTAAGCCCCTCACTAGAAAGGACAACATAAGAACGGCCGTACTGGGTCAGACCAAAGGTCCATCTATCCCAGTATCCTGTTTGCCGACAGTGGCCAGCACCAGGTGCCCCAGAGAGGGTGGACCAAAGACCATGATCAAGCGATTTGTCTCCTGCCATCCTTCTCCAGCCTTCCACAAACAGAGGCCAGGGACACCATTTCTATCCCCTAGCTAATAGCTTTTTATGGACCTAACCTCCATCAAATTATCTAGCTTCTCTTTAAACTCTATTATAGTCCTAGCCTTCACAGCCTCCTCTGGCAAGGAGTTCCACAGGTTAACTACACGCTTTGTGAAGAAGAACTTTCTTTTATTAGTTTTAAACCTGCTACCCATTCATTTCATTTGGTGTCCTCTAGTTCTTCTATTATGGGAACTAATAAATAACTTTTCTTTATTCGCCCTCTCCACACCACTCATGATTTTATATACCTCTATCATATCCCCCCTTAGTCTCCTCTTTTCTAAACTGAAGAGTCCCAGTCATTTTAACCTCACTTCTTATGGGACCCGTTCCAAACTCCTAATCATTTAGTTTCCCTTTTCTGAATCCTTTCCAAGGCCAAAATATCTTTTTTGAGGTGAGGGGACCACATCTGTACTCAAGATGTGGGCGTACCATAATTTTATACAGGGGCAGTAAGATATTCTGGGTCTTATTTTCTATCCCTTTCTTAATAATTCCTAACATCCTATTTGCCTTTTTGACTGCCGCTGCACACTGTGTGGAAGTTTTCAGGGAACTATTCACGATAACTCCCAAGATCTCTTTCCTGATTTGTCATAGCCAAATTATCCCCCATCATACTGTACATATAGTTGGGGTTATTTTTCCCAATGTGCATTACTTTACACTTACCTACATTAAATTTCATTTGCCATTTTGTTGCCCAATTGCTCACTTTGCTGAGATCTTTTTGCAGTCCCTCACAGTCTGCTCTTGTCTTGACTATCCTAAACAGTTTGGTATCATCTGCAAACTTTACCACCTCACTGCTTACCCCTTTCTCCAGATCATTTATGACAAGGAGCATAGGCTCAAACAACTCCTGATGGAAGTGGCGCTAAATTCCCCCTCAGGTAAAAAAATCAGTTCTAGGAGCCAGCATGGTGCGGAGCACCTCAGCCTTGGTAAGAGATGTGGTGCAGAATCTGAGCATGGCAAAGAACTCTCAGGGCTGCGGGTCCCTGGCACCAAAGAATGCGATGCCAAGTCATAGATCTACCTCACTGGCACTGTGGGGCAGGAGAGAGGACAGAGGTAGATCCCCTCACAGGCCCTGACAAAAACAGGACCATGCCTGGAGAAAATCCCTGGAATGGGAGGTCCAGGATGTGCCCTTGACTCTGGCCCCAGGATTGGAACCATCGAGTCCGGCACGTGACAATCCGCCAAGAGACATGAGCCCGGTGCAAATCTTGAACTCCCCTTCGATGCTGGACACCATTGAACCGGACAGAGGTCTGATAGAAATCTTGGAGGCCAAGGCGTCCATTGTGCGTGACAAACCGCAGGGACGGCACTGCTCAAGGGGAAAGCCCGCTATGCTCTGTCAACCGTAGTCCACGGAACGGTACCAGCACAGGTCCCTCCTTGGAAGGTCCTCTGTTGCCAGCTCAACGTCCTCCACAGATGGCACCGAGCGCTAGGCTGGTTCTGAGGGATCGATGCTCAGCACAGAGATCACCCCAGGTTGAGGTCACAATCCAGAAGTCCAAGGCGCCGTGCCCCTTCCAGACCTCCTCGGCACTGGTCTAGGTCCCAGAAAAGGTCTCAACACCTGGCACTGACCAGGGCATCGACATCGTTGGCACTGCTGTGGTCGTCCCAGTCGGAATCAGTCAGACGTGCTATTGACCAGATCTTGGCACAGCCAGTCTCAATGCAGTACAAGGGACCTGTCAGCATAGTGGCAACAGCATTGGCCACCACTGGCGCAGTGGCCCTTCTGGACCCTCTGGGTGTACCACGAGTCCCAGGGTGCTCCTAGGTCGATGGTGTCAACAAGTCACAGATCCCGTTCTTCTCGGGACAGGCATCACTTGAGAATACTGTCCGCTGCGGAGTCCCATCCACCTAGAGGGGATAGTCCACTTCCTGAGTATAGGGAGCAGCCACCAGGAAAAGGCCATCGAATGGGTCCCAAGGACAGAGCCCAGATACCCACTGAGGACACTGCCCAGACCCAAGCCTATTTGTCATCCTCCCCAGACGAAGCAGTGACAGGCACCTCCATGTCAGGACCTCCGCCCATTGACCGCAGGGCATATCAAGAGCTTTTGCACAGAGTGGCACAGAACATGAATCTCCCAGTAGAGGGCATACAGGAACTCGGGGATCCAATTTTGGACATCCTCTCACATAAAGGGCCGTCTAAGGTGGCAATGCCAATCATAAAGACAGTACAGTCGAATTACACGACCCTATAGCAGACTCTGTTTCCTAGCCCTCCAGCAGCTAAAGGTGTCAAGAGGAAGTACTTTGTCCCACCCAAGGGTTATGAGTTCTTATATTCTCCCCCTCAGCCCTCGTTGATTGTGGTCTCGGCAGTCAACGAGAGGGGAAAGACAAGGCCAGCATCCCCTGGCCCCCAAATCAAAGGAGGCCAAAAAGACTGACCTGTTTGGCAGAATAGTCTTTTCAGCCAGAGGTCTAGAGCTAAGGATTGCAAATCAGCAGGTGATCCTTAGCAGGTATACCTTCAAGTCATGGGATGCCCTAGCAAAGTTTAAGAGGCGGCTGCCCCATGATGACGGGCAGGAGTTTGGTGCCATGCTAGAGGAGAGCCACACAATAAATAGAACTTCCTTACAGGCGGCCTATCCTAGATCTAAGGAACCTCAACCGCTAAATGCAGAAAATGAAGTTCAGGATAATCACCCTAGCCACTATAATTCCCTGTCAGGATCCAGGAGACTGGTTCACTGCCCTTGATGTGAAGGATGCGTATTTCTACATTTTGATCCTTCTTTGTAACAAGTGTTACCTCAGATTTACAATAGTGAGAGAGCACTATCAATTTGTGGTGGTATCCTTTGGCTTTTCCTCGGTCCCTCAACTGTTTACTAAATGTGTGGCAGAGGCCTTCCTCCGAGAGAGTGGAGCGCAGGTATTCCCTTCCGGGATGATTGGCTGATAATAGCACACTCCGGGGCTCAGCTCCTGACCCATGTAGACCTTGCCCTAGAGCTATTCGAAACATTGGGTATTCTCCTCAACAAGGAGAAGTCGGAATTGAGCCCGGTGTAGAGGATAGAATTCATAGGGGCAACATTTAGACCCAGTTGAGGGAAGGCACTGTTTCCAGAGTCAAGGGCCCAAACCATTCAGATCTTCTAGATTCCTTCACACAATATCCAATCTCTACCTCAAGGAAATGCCTCAGGCTTATAGTCCACATGGCATCATGTTATGTGATCAGATATGCATGTCTATACCTAAGACCGCTTCAGGGGTGGCTCGCTTTCGTGTATGTACCCACGATCACTACCTAGGCATGGTAGTATCCATTCTCCAGAAGGTGATAGAGTCCCTCAGGTGGTGGATGGACCTTTGCAATCTGTTGGAGGGAGTGCAGTTTGCGCCTCTGACCCCCACTCTGACTCTGGAAACAGATGCATCGGACATGGGGTGGGGAGCACACTTGGATGATTTCAGGATGCAAGGACCCTGGTCACCCATGGACATGAGTCTTCACATCAATGTGAAGCAACTGAGTAGTCAGATTGGCCTGCTGTGTGTTTCAGACTCAGATGCAGGACTGGTTCATGTTGGTGTGTATGGACAATATGAGCGCTATTTTTTAGGGGGTGCGAGGTCATCTCACGTGCAACGACAGTGCTGGAGTACCTGTTGCACTTGCGATCACAGGAGCTGGCGCTCTCCTCAGTCAAGATTCATTTGCCGGCATTATCTGCCTTTCTCCCAGGTTGCTCTCACCGTTACCTGTTCGGCCACCCTATGGTAAAATGTTTCAGAAAGGGGTTGGACAGGTTGTACCTGTATTGTTGCTCACCTGTACCTGTCGATTCATGAACATGGTACTCAATAAACTTTTGGGTCCACCCTTTGAACCGATGGCTCAGTGTTCTTTGCCACATTTATCAATGAAGGTAGCTTTCCTGATAGCTGCCAGATCAGTGAGACAAGTGTCTGAGTTGAGGGTCCTATCTTCACAACCACTGTAAATAATCTTCCACAACAACTTAGAATATACTCAGCTTTCCTAACAAAAGTGGTATCCCAGTTCCACCTGCCGCAAGGAGTCTTCCTTCCAGTTTTTTATCCTAAACCTCACATTAGCGATAGAGGGTTTTGCACACATTAGATGTGAGGAGGGCTTTAGCATTCTACATAGACTGCACTAGCTCATTTAGGAAATCCACACAGCTGTTCGTGGCAGTTGCAGAATGTACGAGGGGAGACCCAGTATCCGCACAGTGCATCTCTACCTGGATAGTGAGGTGCATACGCACCTGCTATGAGCTAGCTGGGCTCCCTCCCCTTCCAGCAACAGGTCACTTGACTAGGGCCCAGGCTTGGTCTGCAGCCCTTGTGGAACAGGTCCCTTTGCAGGAAATCTGCAGGGCAGCTGTTTGGTCTTCAGTTCATGCATTCACAGCCCATTACACAATTGATAAATCCTCCAGGGAGGATGCAGCAGTTGGTAGAGCAGTACTGCAGTCTGTAATTCCGAACTCCGACCCCACGTCCATGGGGTAGTAGCTTGGGAGTCACCTGAATTGGAATCAAAGTGAACAATCACTCGAAGAAAAGACATTTACCTATTCTCGTAACTGGTGTTCTTCAAGATGTGTTTTTCACATCCATTCCAATACCCATTCTCCTTCCCCTCTGTCAGAGTAGCTGTCAAGAAGGAACCGAGGGAGGACACGGTTGGCAGTGGTATGTATGTGCTGATATAGCAGCACCACTCTAGGGGTTTCCACAGCCAACGCTACGGGAGCTGCTGGGGAAAAGTTTCTGACGTTCATTGCATGCGGCTCACATACACCTGAATTGGAATGGACGTGAACAACACATCTCAAAGACCACCAGGTATGAGAACAAGAAACTATCATTTTTACTAGTTCTAATTCATGTAGCAGAAAGTTGCTACACAACTGTAATTAGCACATTTGGAAAGCAAATTAACAACGGATAGTGGTATTCCAATCTGGCTATTATTTGGGACAGAGAAGTTATGCTGAATTATCTCTTTTTGATAACATTACATATGTGAAAAGGAGAACAGAAATATTAGAGCTGCAATTTTATAGAGAAATCACGGCTCTAACTATTGGTATATATTTACAAGAAAGATTAAAATTGGCAAGATTAATGGAAACTGGGGGAGAGATGTTTTTAGTAGTTAGGGTACTAGCCTGTTGATATAGCTGAATTAGTCTTGTTTCTCCTACAGTTTTCCCTTGTGAACTTGGGTAAGTCACTTAATCCTTCTGTATCTCAGTCATCACTTGTAAAACATATCACTTCCCTATCTCACAGAGGTATTGTGTGGAGAAAGTGTAAAAGATTGTGAAGTTCTCATAGTACAGTGACTGAGGCCTGTAAACTCGTGGACCTCTCACTGGCCAGTAAATCAAATAAAACTACTTACAGCAGCAGAATTACAGTCCATTTGTTCAGGGATGTGTTTGTCACCAAAATAGTCCATACCTGATCAAAACAGAAAAAACAAGTCTAGCTGCTTGGCTCCTCCTAAAGACTATTGTACATAAAGATTCTGTCCCTGACTTCAGGCTTTCTATCTCCAGATAGGTGGATATGGAGAGCCTATTTTTCAGACTTTTCCTTTGTGAGGGAATGTCTACACTAGCCCCCTAGTTCGAACTAGGGAGGCTAATGAGGGCGACTGAAATTGCAAATGAAGGGTGGGATTTAAATATCCCGCCCTTCATTAGCATGTTCCCGGGTGGTCGCCATTTTGGAAATTGACTAGCCTGGCGTAACTGCCCACGTCTATACGCGGCAGTGAAACGGGAGTTCGAAGTAAAGCCCTTAAGTCGAATTAGCTGTTAAACCTCATTCCAGGAGAAATAACAGCTAATTCGAGTTAGGGCTTTACTTCGAACTCCCGTTTCACTGCTGCATGTAGACGCGGGCAGTTACTCCGGGCTAGTCAATTTCCAAAATGGCGACCGCCCGGGAACATGCTAATGAAGTCCGGGATGTTTAAATCCTGCACTTCATTTACAATTTCGGTCGCCCTCATTAGCCTCCCAAGTTCGAACTAGGGGGCTAATGTAGACATACCCTTACTACGTCTCCTGCAGATGCCTGCCTTTTGTGAGCATGTCTTTCTGTGTTACCTTTTGGCCTTTTATCTGAGGACCAGTTTGTGACCTGATCCTTGGCCTAAAACCCCTCACCAAAGAGATTTTTCTCAGTTGTGGCTAATTCTCTAATTCCACTTTTCTTAAATGTATTAGAGGAGTAGTTGTGTTAATCTGAATCGTCACTTTTCTTAAATGATTTTCCAACCCCATGACAGAGCACATATTTACCTTGATAGAAAAGAATTATCTGTCTCAAATTGAAAAATAACACATGCAAGCAAGATCCAGGGGTAAATTATTGAAAACTTCACTGTTTTTATTTTCAGGCAGAGAAGGCCAGTCTGGTACATTTCTTGGATTTCCTGTCACTTATCTTGCTTGCGGTTATTTGGGCAGTCTGTCCCAGAGATAGTTTGGCAATTGTAGGTCAGTGGATCCAGAGTAAGTTGCAAGAGGTAAGGCAGAGGCTGTGACATTGTTGTACTTGCTACATTTATTTAACATCTGGTTCAGAATGCAAAACACTGTGACACTTTTGCTATAAATGCAGGTGAATATACTTTCTACTATTATTATTCAGGTATGTTGTCATTTCTTAGTCATTTGGAAAGCACTGCAGACCAGGGGGATGGGGGGGGACGGGGGGCAAAGCATAGCCAAGCAGAGCCAAGCCGCGGAGCGCGCGATCAGCTGACAGCCCAGACGCGTCTGGGCTGTCAGCTGGCCGGGCGCTCTGGGGCTTGGCTCTGCTTTGCCCCCCCCCCCATTCCCCTGGTCTGCAGACCGGGGGGGGGGGGGGGGGCAAAGCAGAGCCAAGCCGCGGAGCGCGCGGTCAGCTGACAGCCACGGCGCGTCTGGGCTGTCCCGCTGCCCCCGTGCTCCGTGGCTTTGCTCCAGACACCTGTGGTACAGCAGCTGGGGCGCTACCAGTTGGTCCTGTAGCGCCGCTCTGGGCGCTACTGGACCAACCGGGCAGCACCCCAGCTGTTCTGCCCCAGGTGTCCTGATTCAGCCACTGCTGGTCAGATTCAGCAGCGGCTGAATCAGGACGCCTGGGGCAGAGCAGCTTGGGTGCTGCTGGGTTGGTCCAGTAGCGCCGAGGAGCGGCGGCGCTACTGGACCAACCCAGCAGCACCCCAGCTGCTCTGCCCCAGGCGTCCCCAAGTCAGCCGCTGCTGAAACTGACCAGTGGCTGACTACAGGAAGCCCCTGCCCCGGGCATCCTGGAATCAGCCGCTGATCAGTTTCAGCAGCAGCTGACTTGGGGATGCCTGGGGTTCTTAAGTTGAATCTGTATGTAAGTCAGAACTGGCGTCCAGATTCAGCCGCTGTTGAAACTGATTAGTTTCAGCAGCGGCTGAATCTGGACGCCAGTTCCGACTTACATACAGATTCAACATAAGAACAAACCTACAGTCCCTATCTTGTACGTAACTCGGGGACTGCCTGTATACCAAAACATGAGAAAAATGTTAAGAGCAACTGGTATTGTGACATGGACTTATTAGATTGAATTGTGCCTTAGATCAAGAATGTAAACTAGGTTTCTGCTGGACCCCTACATCTGTAGTTCTCTGTCCTAACTTTCCCAGGGCCAATTTTTTATACTTGTACTGCAAAAATGTTCTCCTTCAGTGGTAAAGGATCTCTTAACCTACCAATAACCTCAGGATGTGTCCAGTTCTGACTCTTGGATTAAGTAAAATGAAACTTATTCAACATGGAATATGGAGAGAGAATCAACTGAGATAAAAGTAATTATAAAATTGTATTCCACAATCTAAGGCTACTTCAAAACTAGTTGGGTAAGGAGAATTTGTGCTTTCAACAGTCTTTCATCCTGGGTTCATCCATGCCCTTGTTATATACCTACTGCTCTCTCAGCGTTTAGCGGTCATACATACCAGAAGTCCCTCCCCTCTTCTCCTTCAAATGTGTGTCTCTGCTTTCTCCACATGCTACTTTGTTTTTCTGGCTCACCCTTCTTGTCCATGTCAATCTCCCTCCTTCTTGTGTGAGTTATTTTAGTCTCCTTGCGTGACCAGTTTAAGCTGCCTTGTGTACCTCCCTAGAGACATTGTCTCCTCCTTACTATAATTATTTGTGTGATCATGTTGCCTAGGAGCCCAATTTACAGGTCAGGGCTCCATTCTGTTAATTGCAAAAGAACATCTCTATCATCTACGCTTATGGTCTAAGTATCTATCACTGTGAACAAGTTCCATTTATTCTTCTAATTTATTCTGCTCCCTCTGTCTTCTGTATACAGCAGATGGGCACGATTTTGTTTGCTTTTATACCAGAAGTTGTTCTAATTGATTTTCATTTAAAGAATTTCTTACTAAAGAGCAGGCAATTTTATGGTAATCTGGGCTTTACCCTACATAACTATATTAGTATGCAGAAATAGAAGAGACTTCCTCCCCCCACTCTTTAACCTAATATATATGATTTGTATTTCCTGAGAAAACTGAGAATTGTGGAAACTTTTAAGGTGTATGGGACTTACTCGTCCTCAATACACACAGCCATTTAAGTACTGGAATAAATTGCCTAGAAAGGTTGTGGAATCTCCATCATTGGCGATTAAGAGCTGGTTAGACAAACACCCATCAAGGATGGTCTAGATCAGAAGTCTCAAACTCCTGGCCCATGGGCTACTCCTGGTGATTGTGTAATCCTGCCTGGGACTCTTGGCAGGCCGGGGGGAGAGCTGTCTATTACTGTCCCCAAGCCCTGTCTCTTTTTGCCATATCCCTACTTTCTCCCCTCAGGGTACCACATCCCCCCAAGTATATGGCTTTTGGGGTCACTGTGGCGGCCTTGTGCCATGTGGCATCAGCAATTGCACATCTCTGGAACTGTCCACGGTGGCAGTAGCTGTGGGGGAAGCAGAGCACAGCAAAGCAAGTGCTCCCATGGGCCAGGAGTTTGAGACCCGTGGTCTAGATAGTGCTTTGTCTTGCCATAAGTGCAAGGGACTAGACTACTAGAGGGCCCTTCCAGTTTTATGATTGTCTGTGTAAATCCCATGGTTCTCAGTCATTGTGTCTCATTTCTCGTGGTTGTGAAATCTTATTTCATTCCAACATGACCACAAGTTAAAAACAACAACAACCAAGTCCTCTATCAGTAGCAGATGAATACCTGCAGCCTATTAAATGTCCTGAGGCCTATCCAGCTAGCTGCTCCATGTGGCAATAGCGGGAGTTTATGAGGCAGAAGCAGAAAAGAAAGTTTCTTGCTTTCTTAACAAGGTTTCTTATCCTACTTGAACTTTCCTAAAATTATGGAGTTATGGCCTCAATCCTTCTTAAGTATAGATACCAATTTTGCAGGGCAGGCACTTAAGAAATGCCTGTACATTAAGCAAGCTATGATAATACCCTTGACAACGAAGTACCGTCAACATGTCCAGAAATATTCAGGGGATAGTAAAGGATTAGTGAAGATATGTATAGTGTCATGCATCTCTTTTGTTCTATGCAACAGTCATTTTAGAAACCAAGCATTCAGAATCTGTTAAAGTTTCTGCAAGTGATTAAGGTAACTTTTGGGCCCCTCACTCTACTATGTTTAGGTAAAGAGTAATCAAATTGCTTATTTTTCAGAGTCTTACAGCTTTTTTTTTTTTTTTTTTGAGCTGCAAGATAACCTTGATATTCAGAAGCCTGTGACTAAAAGTTGCAGTAAAATCACTAAAGCAAAGAATAACAAGTGACGTTGATGAATAGATGGAAAACTGCCTGTTGGTAGAGCTTTGCTTTACTTTTGCTGCATGTGATCATCTTGCACATTTCTCAGACATAAAATAGAAACTGGGACTGTCATAATGGCCCACACAGTTAATACGTCTAGTTTATTATCCACCCTCTTCTGCTACTGGTGATTCAGAGTGGTGTGAAAGACCACACCTAGAACAATCTCTTGTCCTCTTAATGATGGTGTGCACTTCTCTGGACCTGGGACTAAGTGGAAATATATGTTCCCTGTGCGTTTTTGTCTTCCCTGTACGTTTTTGTCTCAAGTTTTCTGTGTTACCTATCATTGTGATATCTGAACTCTGTAAGAAATTCTTCTGCTTTGGAACTGAACTGTCCTCTCCTTCATTGTAAAACAAGGAATTTGCTTTGTTTTACTTGAAAAGGATTAGCTTGGGTTACTTTATATTATTTTTTCCAGAAACCGTCACAGAAACTTCAATCTACATATGTATTAAACCCATATCTCGCTTTAAAGTTGGAATTTCCTAATTGATACTCGGCCCACAGAGTGATGATGTAATGCCCATAGAACAAGAGCAAAGTTCACTCAAAACAGAAACCTGCTTTAATAGGGCATGTAAATCTTTACTATAACTTGTTTTACTAGCATATGACTACCTACATCTTCCATTAGGTGTATGTAGAAGACTGGCAGTTGTATAACTGGGTCTTTGCCTTGCAGTGTTGTATCTCTTTGTGCAGTGTTGTATCTCTAGGGTTAATGGAGTGGGAGCAGGCCAGATGAATATCTTAATCTCTTGGATTTCTCAAGGATTATTACTCCCTGTGTTGGAAGTGTAATCATGAAGGAGGAGTGATCTTTTGTTGTTTATAGTTGTTCTGGAGATTGTGGACTGTCTTGTTTTACCATGCCATACATATTTGCCTTCAGGTTGGTTATACAAGGCTGAAAGACACAGCCAATTTAAAAAATCCCACTTCTCTATGACATTTTTACCTACTAAGGCTACAAGCAAAATTTAAAATGACATTCATTTAAAGACAAGATAAAAGTTTGTCTCCTATGTGTGCATAATCAGTTTATTATTTTTCTTTTTAACTCGGTAAGGCTTTTTAACCTAGCTATAATGGAGATAAAACACTTTTTTAAATAGACAAATGTACTTGTAAATTGACGGAGCGGTTGTCAGTTTTACCCATGATAGGGAACTAGTAAAAGAAAACTGTTGGTTTGTGTACTCACGCGTCAGAGTTAGGAATGTTAAAATGTGTTTATTTAGATAAATGTGTACCGCTGAAAACTGGAGCAGTTACACATTTACGCATGTGGGATGGGGGAAGATGACTCCCCCTTCTCTCTCTCCTCCCCCCCCCCCCCTTTCCCCTGCTGTTGCCTCTGCTCATTGGTTAATCATGTAGATGTTTACACTTTCACATCCCTAGTCAGAGTGTGTTGACATTTGTAGCACTTCAGTTGTTGATGAGAGTAGCACCTGGAGGGCAGCTCTCCTGGGAAGGGGAAGGTGCAGGTTATTCTGGGTCCCTGCACAGTCCTGTCTCCACAGACACTGATCAGCTCCAGTAGCTCAGCATTGCTGTAAGTGGGGGATCATTTGCTCTGTGGCGCAGGCATTGTCACCTGGCCAAATAAGTAAGCACTTGTCCAGAAAATAGGAAGGGGAGTTTCAAAGTTACCGAGTTTTATATGGGAAGGGGTAAGGGGGATGTCTGTCTTTTTTGGTATCAAAGCAGCAGAGGTATTGCCTAGAGGGGTCACTTAGGCAATGTGAGATCCTGTAGAAGCTAAAAGGCAGTAGGATCATATCTTCACTTGCACAACACCACAAAAGCATCACTGGTGAGAACTCTACACCTCTCGGGGAGGTGGTTTTCTTTTTGTGGCGAATCTTCTGCAAAAAGACAGTGGCAAGTGTAGATGCTTCCATGATTTTTGTGCAAAAAAGGGACTTTTTCTGCTTCAAATAGCAAGTGCTGGCCTGGGAGGGACAGCTGGAGGTCGGGCCTGGCCCCTGGAGCCTCATCTCCCTGCTGGACCAGCTGCAGGAGGCCTCTGACTCCACATACACACCAGCTATGGGCTGAGGTAGGAAGGGGGCCACTGCATGCCAGGGCTCGTTGCTGATGCCTCCCCCCGCTCTACTTGGACCAGGTGATGCTCTGAAGTATCCCCTCTTCCCCCGCCCTTTGCTGCCTCTATCTGATAGAGATAGCAAGGGTGTGTGGGGGGGAAGAGGGGAAATCGACTAGTGGACTTGACTATCCAATAAGCATTTACTTATTGCAGGGCTACTCAACATGTGGCCCGTGAGCCACATGCAGCCCGTGGCCTATTTGTTTGCAGTTCAAGGTGCAGTTTGGGTTTACACAGGGCTCAACACGCAGCCTGCAGGTAGGATCCTTTGAACATGACCTCCGCTGGGAACACGTTCCACAGCGCCGAGGCATCTGCCAGGCTGGATGAGCATTGAAAGATGCAGGTGGACGGGCTGGCTGGAACAGATGGGTACAGGGTGTTCGTGTTTCTAGCCCCCAGGGAGGAGGTGCCGGGGCAGTGTGGGAAGTGCCTTGTATTCATGCCCGTCAGTGTGAAAGAAGCTATTTGCGTATATATTTGCATATATATTTCCATGTATACGCAATCACATTTATGTTGCAGCACTCAACATGTGCTGTGAGTATCACTGGCCTCCGTGGCTTCCAAAGTTGAATAGTCCTGGCTTATTGGATAGTCGACTAGTCTTTAACATCCTTACTCTGCAGTGTAGCATCCGCTGTGCTCACTACCTTCAGTGGACACTCTGTAGTATTGCGTCCCTCCTCTCTGACCTCTCCCTTTCCGTGTCCTGGAAAACATTCCCATTTCAGGCACTTCCCTTTTTCCTGGCACATCCAAAACCTGACCTTACTTTAAGATGAAGCTGCATATCGAATTTGGTGGTCCTAGCTCTTACTGTTTAGAAGTTCTTGAACAATGGACTCACTGACCGATATATATATTAATGCATCTCCTCCATCTTTTCTAATGAGCAGGTTAGAAAAATATACAGAATGTTAAAGACTACATAAATTGGTGAAAACAAGATTTATGAATCAGAGCTTTGACATGTTTCTCTTCCAGCTTATATTTGATAGGCCATATAACAGGACATTGGAAATTGAAGCTGACAAAGTTGGACTTCAGTTTGCTGCAAAGGTAAATAAAATTGATTTTTACTAACCAAATATTTCTTCTATTTAATTATTTGAAACACTTACTACAATAACAATTGATGGACAGGTAAACTTTAATTTTGCAATCATGGGATCACCCAGGTTTTTATCAAATAGGTATTTAATGACATTAAAGGAAAACATAATTGTTTACTATTCAGCTGGGAAATAAAAGGGCATTTTGTCTAAAAGTATAGTAAAATTGAAGTTGTTAAAACTGGGTGTCACTCTTAAATAAAGCTAAGAAAGCTAAGAAGTTCACAATCGTAGTTAAAATACATGGAAATGTATCTGGCAATATAGATTACAAACTTAGTCCTTTAGCTTTTAATACATTTCACTTAGTTTCTGTCTATTACAAGAATTATTGAAGATTGGTAAAGCAATCAGTAATGCACTTGAGTTTCAGTATATCATTATCAGAGTAGATACTATAAATAAGAAAGCGTGTTTTAAATTTTTCTGTATTGTGATTGATTGTATTAACTAGAGATATGATAGGTAGTAATTATGGTGTATATAATGCATTCTGACTTAAAATTCAGACCAGGTTTTTATTTGGTTTCAAGATTTAAAATAAGCATAAAATAAAGCATGTTGTTTCAATAGTGCTAGTTTATTTATAAATTACTTTTAATATATCCGCTGCTTAATATGCCCAAGCGATAGGTTTCATGATTCTATGTGGAATTTAAATCATGTAGCTCCTTTTTAATACAAGACTTTAATGCTTTGTGTAAAGTACTTAGTTTCTTATTTCATTATCTCACTACCTATTCACCCTATTATCCTTAGACTGATTTAGTTAACAAATTAAACAAATTAAGCAAGACCTTTCAGCTTTATCTATCCCATTATGGTGTTTTTGTAACTAAGTTGGATAACTATGTGAACAGTGCCATCTAGTGCATAATAAGAGAATTCTGCTTTTTGCAGTTGGACCTTTTTGAAGCTTCTGTCATTTTAAGTTTAAATGTTTATTTCTTGTAGTTGAAATTTCACTTAGAACACAAAGGAAAGAGTCTGACCATTAATCAGTTTCTAATGAAAATTCTAATATTCCAAATCTTTGAGCAGTTTACTGCAAACTCTTATTTCTGACATCTTTGAAAGCAAGATGCTATATAGTAAGTTCAAATATTAGTAAAACAAAGATCCATAACACTTTCTTTTATAGAGGAGGAAAACTGGCACATGTAGGTTAAAGCAGTCTTCCCAAAACAGTATAGCAAGTATGTGCCTGTCATAGTCGAATCCATTTGAAATCCCACTTTTGTTTTTGAACTACTAATATATGCTTCCATGTACACAAACACCTAATAAAGAAAACAGAGTCATACAGTTAGGTTGCCAGTTACATTTAGTCCCTCTGATAGTCACCCTCATGATCAATTTTCCTCTGAGCTTTTCTTTTTAACACTAACCTTAGAAAAAATGTATAGGGTAATGTCCTTATCACAGCAGCAGAAGTGTGTGTGTGTGTGTGTGTGTGTATTTCATTATTTGTGTGTTTGTATACATAAACACATACATATACACTTCTAATATTACATGTGATTATGGTCTCCAGAGAATAGTTACTTAATTAAAGAGCTTGTTACCTTGCCCGACCACTAATACATCTTTAACAAAAATATGAATATTCAAAATCTTGAGCAGTTTGATGCAAACATTTATTTAAAAATAAAATAAAAATGGAGATGCTGATTTATTCCTTTTTTCACATGAATGTGTAGCAGAGAAATGCAAGTGGAGTTTGTGATGTAGGATTTCAGTCTCAGATAAGTGACATTGAATAATAAATGTCTTAGACCTGCTAGTGTTCCATTCTTATTCCATATCCAGATGGGGAGATGAAGTTCCTAATTTTTGAGCTGTATATAGCATTAGTTTTTACTCTGAGCAGGTTACATGAGATCATATCCTCATAGAATTTCAGCATAGTGATTGAAAAACAGATTATTTGTAGATAATATACTAACCACATCTGTATTTACATTTAGACACCTGAAAATATTTATAGTATGGATGAGCTCCAGATTTGCTAGATGCCATACAAACATACGAGGAAATGGTCCCTGTTCCAAGGACCTTCAAATTTAAAAGACAAAAATGCAGAAGGGGACGAGGGTGAGGGAAGTGGTACAGGATTACATACATGCATACGAGCAGGGTGGGGGGGAAAAATCTGTTGTAAAATACAAGACCCAAACAAAACAAGTTTTATTGTTGTGAGTTTTAAGAGTGACTTTTATAACTACTTCATGGCCTTCACACTCAATGAGAAATTTGGTCATCCCAAATTCATTCTAATAATAACCCTATGCTGAATCCCACACATTATCACATACTGTGTTATCATGGTCTGCTGAGTCATGTTTATTTAGTTTTCTACAGCCTTTTACAAAACACTATTATTAACAGGCTTCATAACCTTAGCATTTTGTTCTCGCTTAATAAGCCTTGTCTGACTCTCTCTCCCCTGGTACCTCTGTCCTCGTAGCTCATATTGGGACTAGAGCACTTTTTTGGCATTATCTTTATGCGGTCCAGTGGATGCTTGTGGTCCTCTTAAAACTTCAATGCTCAGTGTTTCTCTGAAGTAGAGAATGGCCTAGGAATAAGGGGAAAGCGGGAATAGCTGAAGTAATCACCCTTTCCTTTTGCCAGCTAGCATCTCAACAACACTGTTATAAGCACCACTCACCTGCTGTCATACTTCCCAAGATAAATTCTTGCCATGACCTCAATTTACTGTCCTTTGGTTGCTTTAAAGGTCCCAGGTGGAGAAAAATGAGAACCCCTAAATTAATAAAAATACTGAAGTATCTACAATATTACTATAGAAAACACTTTAAATACTGAATTTTACTATGAATAGTTAGCTAGCTAAGACAATTGTCACTTTCTGTTTTAGGACCATCCCTCCATATAGCACATTCAGATATGATTTTCTAGTATGTATATTTACTCTCCAAGACATTTCAATGAACTGTGCCCCAAATTTGTAGGTAGTAAGACCTAAGACTGCACATAAACTTAAGGTTTTTCATCAGGTTTTTCATTATGATTGAAGTTCCTAGGCATTGTGATATCACAATCGAAATAATACATTTCCTTGCTGTAACTTTTTGTGGAGGTGTTTTTGGTAATTCAGTTTTTTGTCCCTTTTATATTGCAACTGTTATCATAGTTCTTGCATTGTTGTCCTACTGCTGTGTCAAGTATTCCCAAGGTCAGGTGTTTAAACCAGATGGCCTTCCTTTCACTAACATAATTCTTGTCCTCCTTACACATGTGCACACATGCTCCCTGTTTCATTTACAGTGTTGTCACTTGCTTTCGCTTCTGTTTCTCATAAAGTCATTACAAAAACCAAAATATTTCCAATTTTACAGAAAAATAATCCCTTCATTTTCCATAGTACATGGCATTAATCTGTCTCTAAAGCATGAAAGTTTACTTTGCTGCCACTTGTGCAGTTTGCTGTATATCAGAGTATATGACAAATTATGTCACTGATGCAGCAATGGCTCTGCTTATTGAGGCATTTTAAATTGGCCCAATCATAATGGGAGACAGACATCAGCCCCTTAAGTTATAAACAACTCAGGCTGGCATCTAGATTGCTGTGAGATACGTGGCTGTTTTGGGTTGCTTTTTTTTTACTTATTTGGTTGATGAATCTTATGCTTCTGCACCACATCAGTGACATAAAAATAGCTTCCAAATATTGTGTGGTGGGGAATAAAAACATAATTAGCATAGTCATGTTTTATATGGCAGGTTACCTGTAGACCAGAGTTATTCCTATTGTCACAAGCGCAACAAAATATTTTCTGAGTAGAAGGTCGAAAAATTGGGCCTTCTCTCTGCAAATTTGTGTAAGTATGTGAGGGTGATGAATTTTGTTTTAATTTATCAGAAACAGCTCAGTACTTTTTTTCTTTTTGTAACAGTTCTTACGTATAACACCTCAGCAGGTATAACTTCTTTTTCTGATTAACCATTTCTCTGTCTGGTTCCCTTTTCATTAACTCTGTATTTTAGGAGTAGTTCTATCAAAGTCAGTGAGTTACACGGGTATGAGTGAAGTACTGGGCCCATCATGTCCTGGAAGTGCACTAATCTTCAGTCCTGAGAGACTTATCTCATCTTTTCTGTAATTGTGGTGTGTGGGTTTTTTTTTTGGGGGGGTGGTTAACATCAGTGGTGAATCTGGCTCACTAAGTATGACCTGATATTCCCACCTGTCCCATTTCCTGACTGGAGTGAAATAGTTTAAAAGGAAAAACATTAGTTTTAATATTTGTTGTAGTCTATGGACCATAATTGTACCATAGAATCTTGATTGTCACCCCATCTCAAAGAGACACTGTAGTACAATTGGAGAAAGTATAGGAAAGAGCAACAAAAATGATTAGACATATGAAATAATTTCTGTAGGAGGAACGTTTAAAGACTGAGCCTGTTCCACCTGGAAAAGAGATGTCTAAGATGGGATATGATAGAGGTCTATAAAATATTGACTGTTGTGAAGAAATTTAATAAGGAAATGTAATGTGAATGAATAAACAAGAAACGGGGTCACCAAATGAAATCAATAGATAGCTTTAAAACAAAGGAAAGTACTTCACATAAAGAGTTTCACAGGTTGACTGTTGCCAGGGTTTTTGTAAAGACCAAAACTATAAGAGGATTCAGAAAAGAACTAGTTTAAGTTCATGGAGGATAGGTCCATCAGTTGCTATTGGCCAGTATGGGCCTTATGAACCCACTCTTATGCATTGGGTGTCCCTAGCCTTTGTTTGCTGAAAGCTGGGAATGGATAACAGGAGGATGAATGGCTTGATCATTGCCTGTTCTGTTCATTCTCTTTGAAGTATCTGGTATTGGCCACTATTGGAAGACAGGATACTGATCTAAATGGTCCATTGATCTGACCTAGTGTGTCCATTCATATGTTTGTTATGCTCATGTGAGGAATGCAGTCAAAGAAACTTTAGAGAATTCTAATTTTAAAATGTTTGAGAATTACAGTTCAATGACGTTTCCTTTTTATTTTTAGGCTTGTGTGGATGTAAGAGCAAGCACTGTGTTTTGGCAGCAGATGGAATTAGCTGAGACCATTCAAGGGCAGCGTAAATTACCAGAATGGCTTTCCACACACCCTTCTCATGAAAACAGAGCTGAATGCTTGGACCGGCTTATACCAGAGGTGAGCAGAGAGTGTTGAGAGAAGTGTCTCTCTTCCCCACCTGTCCCATAAAAAGTTATTAGGGTGATAGTTTAGTGTTGATTTATGAACTAATTTCGTAGCGTCACATTTATCTTGCCCTTTTTCCTTGTAGAAACATTCCATTATAAAATAGTAACCTACTCAGGACTTTATTATATGAAGAAAATTTAAAACATCATAGGTAAAGTGTAATTACACTGTATGCTTCTAAGCTATCTTTAGATGAAATGTACACTGTGATTAAGATGTAAGATTTTTGTTTTGTTAATGGCTTTTCCCTTTAATAAATACAGGTTTGATAAAGTAACTTAGGTATTCTGTGACCTCTTGTACCTCTGCTGGAAACCAGAGGCCACATTGAGACACTAAGGCTTTCTGTACGCTATGGAC
This sequence comes from Pelodiscus sinensis, assembly GCF_052426305.1. Lineage (NCBI taxonomy): Eukaryota > Metazoa > Chordata > Testudines > Trionychidae > Pelodiscus > Pelodiscus sinensis. Next base: position 16,169,250 of record NC_143060.1, on the reverse strand, counting down.
TTTACAACGGCACAGCTGTTTTTCTGCAGCTCTATAAGGTTTCCTTTGTAACCCGTCTATGACATCAGAAGAGTGCTCTCCTGCTAGCATAATTAAACCTACCACTAATGAGTGATGGTGGCTATGTCAGTGGGAGAGGTGTCCCACCAGGATAGCAGTGTCCACACTGACATTTTTCTCAGTGAAACCTTGTTGGTTGGGGATGTGGGTTTTTGTATAACCCTGCCCAATAAAAGTTGTATTGACAAAAGTGCTGGTGTAGACTAAGGGTATGTCTAGACTACATGCCTCTGTCGCCAGAGGCGTGTAGATTAGGTTACCAGGCATAGGAAAATGAAGCGGCGATTTAAATAATCGCCGCTTTACTTAAATTTACATGGCTGCTGTGCTGAGCCAACAAACAGCTGATCAGCTGTTTGTCGGCTCAGCGCGATAGTTTGGACGCGCGGGTGGCGACATCAAAGGTATTTGTCGACCACAAAGGTAAACCTCATCCCAGGAGGCATACCTGGGTGGTCGACAAATACCTTTGATGTCGACACCCGCGCATCCAGACTATCGCACTGAGCTGACAAACAGCTGATCTTCATTTCAAAGTAACTTATGCAGGAAATCCCCTACTTCACCAAAATAACTTTGTTGTAAGAACATAAGAACGGCCGTACTGGGTCAGTCCAAAGGTCCTTCTAGCCCAGTATCCTGTCTGCCGACAGCGGCCAGCACCAGGTGCCCCAGAGAGGGTGGACCGAAGACAATGATCAAGCCATTTGTCTCCTGCCATCTCTCTCCAGCCTCTGACAAACAGAGGACAAGGACACCATTTTATCTCCTGGCTAATAGCCTTTTATGGACCTAACCTCCATGAAATTATCTAGCTTCTCTTTAAACTCTATTATAGTCCTAGCCTTCACAGCCTCCTCTGGCAAGGAGTTCCACAGGTTGACTACACGCTGTGTGAAGAAGAACTTTCTTTTATTAGTTTTAAACCTGCTACCCATTAATTTCATCTGGTGTCCTCTAGTTCTTCTATTTAGGGAACAAATAAATAACTTTTCTTTATCGGCCCTCTCCACACCACTCATGATTTTATAGACCTCTATCATATCCCCCCTTAGTCTCCTCTTTTCTAAACTGAAAAGTCCCAGTTGCTTTAACCTCTCATATGGGACCCGTTCCAAACCTCTAATCATTTTAGTTGCCCTTTTCTGAACCCTTTCCAAGGCCAAAATATCGTTTTTGAGGTAAGGAGACCACATCTGCACACAGTATTCAAGATGTGGGCATACCATAGTTTTATACAGGGGCAGTAAGATATTCTGGGTCTCATTATCTATCCCTTTCCTAATAATTCCTAGCATCCTATTTGCCTTTTTGACCGCCGCTGCACACTGCATGGAGGTTTTCAGAGAACTGTCCACGATAACTCCAAGATCTCTTTCCTGATTTGTCGTAGCCAAATTAGCCCCCATCATCCTGTACGTATAGTTGGGGTTATTTTTCCAAATGTGCATTACTTTATACTTATCCACATTAAATTTCATTTAATGGTGTTTATTTAAGTTGTGAGCAGAGTTTAATAGGAATGTTTATAAAATCCTATCACGGTGGCTGAATTGGAAAATGAAGATGTGCGCAGTGTTCTTGGTGCTCTTGTTACAGTTATATCAGTAACAATAGAGACCATGATTTTTAAATAGGTACCAGCTGACTTGTAGGGCAGTGGTGAATTATTGCTCGGTCTGATTGAGGACAAAAAAAATCTAAGAACCAAGAAAGTTTTCTTATACCTTTGAAGAGCATTGGCATTTATTTTATTATCACTGTTCGATCTCTTGTAGCTTATCAGATGGAGTAATGCTTCCTTCTTTCCCCTGTCCCTGTAAAGAGCAACCATCAGGCAGGTGAGATGGGGGAGGAAACAAAGCAGAATTTGCATTCTACCACAAACATGCTGGGAGTGGGATGGGAAAGGAGTCTTTGTGCCCTTAAGTAAGAGTTCAGTGGATAAATGGAGCTGATGTACAACAGCTAGACAGAGCGATAGGCAAAGATAATAATTGGTCTATTTGACCTGGTGCTCTTGTCTCCCCAACCTATAGAACAGTACGAGGAGCTAGAAGAACAATGGGAATGTTGTTTTCAGTGCTAGTTTGTTGAAGCCATGTTTTGTTTACCAGCACCAACATCTTGTTGCAGCATTTCCACACTAGAAGTGTCCATATGATACCTTAAATATCGTGCATACACTAAGCAATGGAAAATAATGCACTTCAGGGACAGTTTGTGAGTAAATTTCTTAGAAGGGTTATTTGTTATGGCAGCATGAGGCTAAAGAGAAAATATACTATCAGTTACACTAGCAGTCGGCAGAATCCAAAATGGGGATGGTGATCTCTCTCATCATTTTTTATGGTACGTCAACTGAAGTGATCCTGCCAATCATTCACTACTCAACAACTCAAGCTTGAAAAAAAATTTCCACACAAGCAAATGGCAGTGAAAGAAAACAGTTCATTTAAAAAAGATACTTCAATAATGTTTTTGTGTAGTGTACTTTCTGAGCAAGACCACAACAAATTGTTCTGCATTTTCATTGTACCATAGCAAAGGTTTTTTGTTTTAGATGATGACATTACACTTTACAATGATGTTACCCAAAGCTATCTGAGGGAATGAAGGGTCTATAGAGCTAGAAATCTGGAATGACTCATTCTTAGTCTAGAATTGCTTACTGTGTCTTTTCAGGCCAACCCCCCCACATTTTTTGCTATTAAGTTGAATGATTTTGTTAATGTATAAGATAGCAAGACAACTATTGGTGCAAACCAGCTGCATTCAGACTGATAGGAGCCATTAAAAATGTTTTTTTAAAACTGTAAATTTCATGGTAAAGTTTGTTTTATATCCTTATAGTATATAGCCTAATAACAAACATTTTAGTAACTAGAATGCTAGTGTGGAAAATTGGAAAACTGCTACATCAACTTTTTGACATGTAATAGTATAACCTTTTCAAAATACTTTCACATGATGACACAGTGCAGCATTTTGAATATATGTACATCATAACTTGCCTTTGAGCATGATGGGATCAGTCCATTATAACTGCTTATATTTTTATGAAGGGAGTTACAACTCATACCATTAACCCAACATGAAAATTGTCATTAAATGTAAAACTCCAAATACAAGTATTCAGAACCTATAATAGATTTTTTATTTACTGTTAACTTGAAATTTCCAACTAATAAAATTGGAATCTTAATTTAGGAATGTAAACTTCAGTGTTCTATATTATGGTGAAACACTTGACTAATATTTATTACACTGCTCTACAGCCAACATGCTTCTGAAATAAATGTAGTCAAATTTTACTAATTCTGGGTCACTGAGAACGAAAATTATGCTTAAAATTGTTGATTGGCTTTAGTTTTCAAGATATGCTATTGGGTCAGTATATACAGGCAGTCCCCGGGTTACGTACAAGATAGGGACTGTAGGTCGGAACTGGCGTCAGCCGCTGCTGAAACTGATCAGTTTCAACCACAGCTGAATCTGGATGCCAGTTCTGACTTACATACAGATTCAACTTAAGAAACCCAACTCTGCCTCGGGCTTCCTGTAGTCAGCCGCTGGTCAGTTTCAGCAGCGGCTGACTTGGGGATGCCTGGGGCAGAGTAGCTGGGGTGCTGCTGGGTTGGTCCGGAGCAGCGCTGCGGGACCAACCCAGCAGCCCCCAGCTGCTCTACCCCAGGGGTAGGCAAGAAAAGCCTGGTCTGCTGGGGGGGGGGGCACTAGCTGCCCCCCCCCCCCCCCCCCAGCAGACCAGGGAGACGGGGGTGGCGGGACCGCCCAAGTCCTCCACGGCTTTGCTCCGTCTCCCTGGTCTGCTGATGTGGGAGACGCGGAGCAAAGCCGCAGAGTACGCGGGCAGCGGGACAGTCCAGGTGCGCCGCGGCTGTCCCACTTCTGGCGTGCTCGGAGGCTTTGCTCCCCATCTCCCTGGTCTGCTGGTCAGACCAGGGAGACGGGGAGCAAAGCCGCGGGGCACGCCCGCAGCGGGACAGCCCAAGCGCGCTGCGGCTGTCCCACTGCGGGCGTGCTCCGAGGCTTTGCTTCCCATCTCCCTGGTCTGCTGGTCGGGAGACGGGTAGCAAAGCCTTGGAGCACGCTCGCAGGGGGACAGCTCAAGCGCGCCCGGGATGTCTCGCTGCGGGTGTGCTCCAAGGCTTTGCTCCCTGTCTCCCTGCAGACCAGGGAGACGGGGAGCAGCTTTTCTCGCCCCGGAGGACTGGGGTGGCGGACCGCGGCGCATCTGGGCGTCGCGGCGCATCTGGGCGTCCCGCCGCTCCCGTCCTCCGGTGCGAGAAAAGCCCCGTTCATAACTGTGGATCCGACATAAGTCGGATCCGCGTAACTCGGGGACTGCCTGTACTACCCTTGACTTGCGAATGGCAGAGGATAAGTGAGTTATAAAGGGAAGGGATCTCAATTTAAACCAGAAATTACTAAAATACATCTTTGACTGGATCTATGAATAAATCTGTGACTGGGTTTGGACAGTACTTGCTTTTTAGGCAAAACAATGAATGATGCAATCTGAAGCTGGTATTGCATCATACATGATATGAATTGCATCATGTTATTCCTAGAAGTCATGAATGATGCAATCATAACGAAGCTTACATCACTCTGCTGAACAAATTGCCCTATATCAGCTCTAGAAATCATTGTGTTGTGCTCTCTTATTTGTCAGTGTTTGATTTTGCAAAGGGACACATTTTTGTTTAGCCAGAGTGAGCAGAGATGCCTCCTACTTGTGTGAACAGTGCAGATAACTTCTGCTATGTTTGTGGTGAAGTGACTTTTGCATCACAAAAGCGCAGTATAACCACTATGGTTAAGAAAGCCTATCACCTTTATTTTGGCTGCAAAATTGGAGATCAGGACAAGAGGTGAGCCCCACACATATGCTGCAACACTTGTGCAACAAATCTTTGCCAGTGGTTGAACAGGAAAAGGAAATCTATGCCTTTTGCAGTGCCAGTGATTTGGAGAGAGCCAACAGATCATACCAGCAATTGTTTCTTCTGCATGGTGCCTCCAGTTGGGAAAGGTATGTCAAAGAAGAAAAAGTGAACTGTGCATTATCCAAACATTCCATCAGCTATACGCCCAGTACCCCACGGAGAAGGACTGCCGGTTCCTGATGCACCGGAATCATTCTCACTCGAGTCAGACGAGGAAGAGGATGAAACTTCTGGTCCTGAACCATCAATGTCACAGGACCCACATTTTCTCCCATCCTCCTCCTCTGAACCACACATCATAACACAAGGTGAACTGAATGACGTTGTCAGGGATTTGGAACTACCCAAGAGTAAGGCAGAGCTGTTGGGCTCCAGACTACAGCAGTGGAATCTCCTGGCAGGTGATGTTAGGGTTTCCATGTTCTGTGACCGTCAAAAGGATCTTGTCCCATTCTTCTTCATGGAAGGTGATCTTGTAGCCTGCAACAACATCAATGATGTGATGGCATCTCTCAATATCGTTCACGATCCAGATGAGTGGAGACTGTTCATTGATTCATCGAAGACGAGTCTTAAAGCTGTTTTGCTGCATAATGGCAATGTTTTGCCATCAATTCCAGTTGGTCATGCAGTCCATATGAAGGAAACCTATGACAACATGAAACAACTTTTGAGGTGCATAAACTATGACCAACATCAGTGGAAGCTTTGTGGCGATTTGAAGGTTGTTGCTCTCTTGCTTGATCTGCAGACTGGATACACAAAGTACTGCTGTTTTCTCTGCAAATGGGATAGTCGTGCAAGAGATTCCCACTACATCAAGATAGATTGGCCACTTCGACAGTCATTGGAGCCTGGGAGGAAAAATGTTCAGCATCCACCTCTTGTTGAATCAAGGAAGATTTTGTTACCACCCTTACACATCAAGCTGGGTCTGATGAAGAACTTTGTCAAGGCCATGGACAAAACACAAGCAGCTTTCAAGTACCTCTGTGGAAAATTTCCAAGGTTAAGTGAAGCTAAGATAAAGGAAGGTGTCTTTGTTGGTCCTCAGATTCGTGAACTTCTTCGAGATGATGCATTTGACCATGCACTGTGTGACAAGGAAAAGACGGCATGGAAAGCCTTCCAGTTAGTGGCAATAAATTTTCTCAGAAACAACAAGGCAGACAACTACAGGTTGTTGGTGGAAAACCTCCTCAAGGCATACAAAAGCCTTGGTTGCAACATGTCACTAAAGATAAATTTTTTGCACTCTCATCTAGATTTTTTTCCACCGAACTGCGGAGCAGTGAGCGACGAGCACGGCGAGCGATTTCACCAGGACATTGCAACAATGGTGAAACGCTATCCGGGCAAATGGAACCCATCAATGCTTGCAGACTGTTGCTGGACAGTGACAAGAGATGCTCCATTTAATGAATACAAGAGACAAGCCAAGAAGCGCCGAGTAGACACTCAATAGGACTAAACTATGTACATAATAGTTTTTTGCCTTTTGTTTCATAATAAATTTTCTTTATATAACCCTTTTGCTGATTTTTAATGTGTTACATAAACAGGACAGGTGAAATATTATCATGTAAAGCAACCATAAACACATGAAAAGACCTAGGTTTACAATTTATGATTAAAACTCAACTATCTACACAATATACATAGACGTAAAATGTAAAAACTTAAACATCTTGGAAACAGTACCGGTAGCCAATCACTTGTTTTAATTGTCATATTTGAATTCAGCACATCAAAATACATAATAAATAGCACATTTTATCTCTGAAGCAGACGACTTCTAAAAAATTGTAGACCAGTGTTATATACTGCCCGTAGTCCTTGGATATAGAGCAGTCTCTTTGCAAGATATATTATTCTGTGCAACTTCTCTCTTTTTTTCCCCATCTCCTCTTCTTAATCTTTTGAGTTTAGTAAAATCAGAATTAGACTGCTTAAGTGACTCGTGCTTATGAATTTGTAATTATATGGATTTTTCAACTATATCAAAGAGATTATTTGAACATAAAGGTAAACCTGAAGTATAAGAATATATGTACAAGCTCTATGTACATACTGTGCAAGCACTATTCATTTTCCAGAATTTTATTTTATCTGTGACATGAAGAAAAGACACATACTTTCCTATCTGGTACAATTTAATTGGCTTCTGAATTTTATGAAGTTAACAGTAACATTTTCTAAACAAGAAAGAGTAGTTAGGCCTGGTATATACGCGAGTGTCTACTTCAGGCCCAGAACAAATAGACTATTACAAGAATGCGTGTTGTGGGATAAATGATAGTTTTAGAAAACGTATTAGAAAAAAGGCTATTTTCTTTCACTCTCCTCCCCTGAAATGTCATCTTATCCAATTGCTGGTCAAAACCTTTCAGTCTATGATGAAAATGCCAGAGCAACTTGGACACATCTTTTCCTGCAGCTTTCCTTTAAAAGGTGGTTGTGACAGTCATGGAATGCTATGTAATAAGCTAAGTATACAACTGTGTAACACAGTTATTGAGGGAGACTTGTATTACCCTGGGAAATGGAATATTTGCTATACAGTTAGAATGCTTTTATTCCATGAGGACTGTTGCCAAGAAGAGAGTGACTCTAGAAAAGGACACACTTCTCCCCTGCTCCCCATGGACACTTGAAAAACAATGAGTAAAGTTATTCAGTTTTGTGGATCTGACTCCAACAAATCACATGCCTTGTTTTGCCAAAGCTGTGAACTAGGGGTACATACCCCACAGAAGCAAGTTTTCGAGCATGGTCAACAGATTCAGGCTAGCAGGGCTCATGCTAGTGTTCTAAAAATAACAGCAGTACAAAGTCTGAGGGGTAGCTGTTTTAGTATGTAAGTTTAAAAACAATGAGCAGTCCTATGGCATCATAGAGATTAACAAATGTACTGGCTTTTGTGGCTAAAACTCACTTCAGATAAGTTGGAATGCAAATTATGGAATCGCGCGCGCGTGTGTGTGTGTGTGTGTGTGTGTGTGTGTGTGTGTGTGTGTGTAAAATCAGCAAAAGAGCTTACCTGTCAATTGTAGGATATTAATGAAGCTTAAGTCAGGCTGGATGTGTCTCATTCATAGCAAGTAATGTGGAAATGAGAGTATCAAAGGTGGGGAAATTACCTTTGTAATGTGTTAATCAATTTAGATCTTTATTCAAGCCTAAGTTGATAGTGTTGGCAGTACTTTGGTTTTGCAGCTTGGGGCTGATAAATATGCCAACCTTTCAGATGCCAAGCTTCAGCCTAATTGCAATGCCCTCTGTGCAGCTATTTGAGCACTAGTGAGAGCCAGATAACCTCTGCAAGTGAGCCTTCCAGCCTGGGTCAACAATTTTAGGCTATTTAAATATAATGTAAGAGACCAAAGGACTGTAGCCAATTTAAAAGTGAATTGGCCTGGGAGGGGAAAGGGACAGTAGTAGGTGATCAAAAGGACATAACAGCTCTTAAAGAACTACCTCCTTGAGCAAAGGGAGCAAATGGTTTGAGTTAGGGCATGAACTGTGCCAGCTGACTCCAGAGATCTTGGTGAAGACTTAAAGCTGCCAGGGTTCCCACATAGAAGATGGTTAGATGTCTACGTATGTGCAGTCTGATTGTTTTAAGAACTAATTTTCTCAACTGCATTTGTTCTAATAATATTTTGCATTAAAAAAAAACTGTCAGATCACTGGGTACCACTATCATTGCTCTTGGAGAGAACAGAATTGCACGGTCATTATGTTAGGCCTTCTGAGGTAATCAGTGGGGGAGGAGGAGGCTGCAGCTGACGGGCAGATCCTAAAATGGGAAAATGGTGTGAGCCTTTCCCAAGCGAGGTGATGGCTAGACACTTGAGAGTGATGTATTCAAAGACTGCAGGCCCGCAGCGTATCAGGTGCAATAAGCTCAAGAACTGTGACAACAGTGAAGTAAGTGTGTGTGTGTGTGTGTGTGTGTGTGTGTATGTATGTGTGTGTGTGTGTGTGTGTGTGTGTATATATATATATATATATATATATATATATATATATATATATATATATAACTGAGCAATGGAATCTCTCCTCTTTCCTAGGCCCTGCATGCAGCTATATGGTGTATGCGATGGAGAGGAGTGGGGTGAGGTACTAAGCAATGGCACAAGCAAACCTCTACCTCATGCACGTAGCTGTTGGTAGATGACTAAGGCTATATTGTAGTAGAATACAACTACTGCTCCACCTTTGCCATTTACAAACCAAAGTCTGAAAGTTTGTGATAGAAATAGTATTGCTTGATGACTGCTCTCTGTGCACACACAGAGTAACCTCATCATCAAGAGTTTCTCTTCTGCAGTGCAGCCCTTTTGTCTTAATGGGAGCCTGAAAAAGACAGTAGGAATGTGCCTACAAACCCCAACCTAATCGTGTACTCCACTCAAGTTTTAACCTGGTGATATTGCTGCTGTTTGGTCTTCTGTCTGGATTCATTAGTATAACAAAGCTGTGAAACATGTTCTTAACTTTGCAAGTTGTGTGCATTTAATTAGGAATATGTATGCACTCCCCTAGCAACTAAATTAGTTGGATTGGATTCTGGTCAAAATGGAGTTTCTTGAGCAACTCTAAATTATTGGAATTGAAGTTATAATACTGAAATTGAAGGTAGGCCGTGGAATGCGTTATCTTCCAGAAATAATACATTGTAAGCTTCTTGAAGAGTGATTTTGCCACATTGAATACATTATTGGCATTAAAAAATAGCAAGAGCTAACAGGAAGGCTTAGGGTAAGCATAGCCTTTTAGCTATCCTTTCAGCTAACTTCATTTTGTTTTCTATGGGCTGTGAATCAGTGTGTTTAAATCAGGCCCCTCTAACTTCGTACAGTTACTTTGTGTAATAAGAAAGCAGAGACTTCCACAGGGTGAGAATATTACCCCATAGTTATTATATGTACCTCCTGATGTTGTAAACTGTAGTATTTTAGATAAGTGAACCCAGAAAGAAAGGATGAGAACAGAGCTGCAGTTGGAAGACAGACATTACATAGTCAAGAAAACCAGAGATTTAAAACTGCTAAATTAATTTAAAGGAGGATTATGTTGCCTTTTTCAAGATACAACCTAAATCTTTATATTTCTGTTTCCCTTGACTAATGCTACTTGACATTAATGCAGCCTTTCAGCAGCTTATGTTCTGAAAGAGAACAAGAGAAAACTCTTTGTCATTATAAATATCAGTATTGAAATTCATTGGTCACTGAAGAAGAATTCAGTGATAAGTATGGTAAAATTTGGTGAATATTTAGATTAGGTTGCAAAACAACAAATGAACTTGAATTTTATTTGTTATAACTAAGAAGAACCTAGACAGCCCCAAAAGTTGTGTTTGATTCAGATACTACTTTTTAACCGGAAACAATCAGATAGCACAAATGAGAAATACTTTTTCATATCTTTGAAACTTGCTCTTCTCTAAAGCCCAGTTGGAACTGTTAAATATAATTTGTTTCTAAGCCAGTTCCAAAGATATCTGTTTACTGTACTAACCGGATTTTTGTTAGAAAAACATAGTTTCCAAACCTCTTTGCAAAAAGAGCTGTTAGGCTGGACTTTTCTTTGTTTTAAAAACCTCAAAAGTGATCTGTACATTCTGCCTCTGTTAGAAGGAGCTAAATGAATTTTAAATTGAAGCAAATCCTTCCCTCCTTCTAGCAGTGTTTAAGATTTTTCCAACCATGAGCAGAGTGAGTTTTGGCTTGTGCATCAATATTGAGGTCATTCGTGCTAGTTTGGATATGTGCCACTGTGGCACGCAGTTTATTTACTCACTAACACAGTGATTGTCTCATTGTCTCCTGGAGCAGACCTCCACCTCTCTGCCATGCAGCAGTTCCCAGTCCCAAAACAGGCCCCGGTCTCCCCGCCATGTGGCATCCCAGGCCACCAGAGTAGGCCTCCCCCCTCCACACAGCCATGGCAGGCCCTGGCCTCCCACCCTAGTGGCTCCCTCACCACACCATCTCAGTCAGCCCCGCCTGCCAGAGCAGCTGCCTGCCACAAGTGCTGCTGCGTGGCTCTCCAGGAGGTTGGTGGAGGAAGAATTCTTTGTGTGAGGCTGCACAGGTGCACACCTTAGCATGAACTATGCTATCTGGCTATATAAGGAATAATTTAATTCAGCTTTTGCTCATTATATTAGCAGCAGGGCAACACACCTGCTGAACTACAAAAGTGAGGCTTTCTGTAGCTTCCCCCTAACAACACTCTGTAACTGTAAGTAACTCGAGGAAACTCTGACAAGAACTCTTCTGAAACATGATATTAGGAAGAGAATTGGAACAAATGGAATAAAATGTACAGGGAATGAACTTTCTGATGCAAAGATTAAAAATGCAACTGGATGATTATTTGCCTATGAATTGTGTGTTCTACTTTCTTTGATTGAGGCTAAGAAGAATTTAACAACAAATATCAAAATGGCTGTGGTAATGGTCAGTGCTAAATATTAGTGTAGTCACCTTATTAAAGGTGCCTCTGCTTATTCTCTGGGAATATCCTGTGTGCGGCAATCTAGCCCCAGAGACAACAATTCCCATGAGCCCTTGAAGAAACCAGGAAGGAAGTGACTTGTTTTTTTGTGGGTGGCTGGGGGTCTCCATGTGTGTGGAGAGAGACTCTTAGCAGTCTGTGGACTCTTCCCATTTTTTTTTGAAAAAAGGATTTAGACTGCTGTGGAGGAGTTTTATCCAGTCCAGGAGCTGTTAGGTTGCAGCTACAGACTTGGATTCAGAGCCTTTGGGACTGGAATCTAGCAGGCTGCTTCTGATTGCTCTTTGGCTATACCTGTGGCTAGAATTACTACTCTGCACACAGAAGGAGACTAGAATCATCCACTCCAGCTGCAAAATCTTCAAGTGTGCCCATGCAAGCAAGTGTATGGTACTGAGAGTCCTGAGGAGTGCATACTCTGAGGTCTGATAAACGGTGGCAGGGCAAATGCCAAATAGATACATTCCCGTTATTTTCTGTGTACTTTGTTAGGTTATTCACTGTTCATCTGTTAAACTCTGTTTCTTTAAATTGTTAAGTAAAGGTTGTTCTTTCTACTGTAATCTATCAGATATATACTATTTATGATTTGTAATTGCTGTTCTGGAGCTAGATGATCCAGATTATTGGAATAATTTTATTCCTGGAGGCTCCCAAGGCACACCATTATGTGTGTACAGGGCCAGCCAGGTGGAGGCACTGACATTATATGTTCTTTACGAGCAAGGGACAGCAGCAAGGGGATGGAAAGGGTTTCCCCAACTAAATAACATCACTACTGGGGTACTCAGGATTTCCTTTAATGTTAAAACCATCAGGCGCCCAGGCACACTTGTGATTTTGACCTGCTCCCGAGTAACCCGGGGAGGAAATATGAGGTTACATTAGACTGTATTATAACCAGGGCTTGACAAATCCCATGGCAAGTAGATTTCAGCCGGTCGCCCTGTTCGCTGGCGGTGAGCATGTATGCAGTGCGGGTCTGGCACATGCATGGTGCAGGGCTGGCAAGTGGATTTCACTGTGGTTTGTCGAGCCCTGATTATAATTTATTACATTGTTTTGCTAAATTACTGGAGTTTTGTGGGATTTCATTGCTACCTATAAAGCAATGTGTCTGTTTTGGGAGGACTTGTTAGGATAAATTTAGTTTATTTAAAAACAAACACAAGGTTTTGAATTCTTTAGGATTGGAGGCTCTCACTGTGCATACTGGTTTATGCCAGTTTCCTTACTGCACCTTTTGAGAGGAGGTATCTAACAATTCCCTTAATTTTGGCAGAAAGCCTTAGGTTAGATCTTAGAATTGGGTGTCGGAAGACTTTGATTCTGTCCTGGCTGGGCTGAGGATTTAGGTGACCTTGAGCAATCATTTCACTTGTTCGGTTTCTCCACTTCCTCATTTTGCTGACATTTTATAAAGCTCTTTGAGATTGAGGAACGACACAGTAAGTGTAAAGCAAGTTTGTTACTTTTGTCTTTCTTCTGCATCTCTTCAGGGGCAAGGCCAGGTTTCTTTTTGGAGTCATGCTTATCCCCCAACCAGCAGTCTATACTACCAATTCCCAAACCTTTCAAGTAATGAACACTTATGTGTTGAATGCAATTAAGAGTGAAATTTAGCTAGATTAATGTTGTGATTAGCAGAGCAAACTCACCCTTGATCTCACAGTAACAACTTTTCATTAAGCAAAATAAAACCTTATATTTTGGGACCATTTTCATGAGACTAATATGGAAGTCGAAGTGCCACTCAAGACTCTTGGGGGTGGAGGAAAGGGCTTTCTTGTGCTTTGTGCCTGGGAGTTAATGTTCATCGTGCTACTGATGATTTTTTTCTCATCTGTTAGGTTATATATCTAGATACAGGTATTCCCATAGTACAACATATGTAATCAAGTTCATTATCCTTTTCTTTTTTTTTATAGTGTTATTTTTTTTAATTTGCATGTGGCCCCCTTGTAAGAGGTGGCTGAGTTCACAAACAGAAATGAAGACTTCATGCTATTATACAGTTAATATCATGGTACCATACCTTTACAAGTATCCGCTGTTCCTTCAGCTAGCTGATAAAACATTATCTTTTATTCAATAATGGCTCTTCTGTTCCTAAGAGGTCTTGGTTTCCATTTGATAAATTGTTGGATAATTTGTATATAAACCTAATACTGGAGTCACCAATATATAACTAGCATATACAATTCTTATTGGAAAGATAAAGGACTGGCTGCCCTGCACTAAAGTGCATACTCCTAAATTGCGTTTACCTACAATGTGGTTTTAGTAAGTTGATGTGATTCCTTGTTTTGTTTTCATAGGCACTTAAAATAAGAGAGAGTTGCAATTGTCCCTCTCTCTCTGGACCAGACCCTCGCCTTATTTTTAAACTTAACATGCAGCATCTTCTGGAAGCATCTAAGGATAAAGAAGGCCATAACGCTACTCAACATGGTCTTGCAAAGCCAAAAGTGGACTTTCCTTCTGTTCAAAAGGGGGAAAAACTTCCAGTAACTCTTGCAGTTGAAAAAGAACCAGCAAACTGAAGGGAAAATATATTCACCAGAAAAACTTCACAAACTGTTGATTGAACAGATTTTTTTTCCTGAAGCACTTTTTTGATTCTTGTAAGATTATCAAATGGACAAATAATTGCAAATCATGTTTGTACTTCCCTGGTGCCAAAAATCTGTTGAAGGAAACTTGTCTCTCTGTAACACAAAGTAGATCAAGCCATCAGTATTCCAGGTTCCCAAACTTGTGGTGATCTCCTTCTCAGTGCAATGAGGAACTCTCCCCACATATAAAGAGTAGTGTGTTGGAGTTGAGAGACTTTTATTCAATAAGGGATACTAAACATAAATCACTGCAGGGGAGGGGTAATAATCTCTGTACAGTCCATTCACACAAATGGCAGAGCAGCAATAAAATGGCCAGTGAGCTGTACATATATCCACCTAATTGGATGGCTTTCTGCTGGGCATTTTTGTATCATATATCTTTTAAAGGCACTTTAGAAATCAGGTTGATTCAGCATTTCACTTCAAAGTAATCTGAAAGGATTGTGCAGAATTGTATTTAAAAGTGAAGTCAGAAAATGTCCCAGTGAATCTATAAAACCCGTTAAGAACTGTGACTTGTAGCACTGGGATATTTTGCAAGTGATCACTTTTAATGATGTCTCTTTGAACAATTGAGATGTTTCTTCCAAGGCCAGATTCACTTCAGCTGCAACTGGTCTAGATAGATCAGCACTTGACTATTAGTGGTTGATACTCTCTAAATACATTAGGTAATGAAACCCTATAAAACGTCTAAGCTATATAGCGGCAGAGGAAGCATCCTATTTTGTATGTTTATTTCTCCTTAGGAAACTGTTATCGAATACCAGTTTAGAAGTCTGCCTTCCCAGTCTGTCCTTCTTAATGGGGAGATGAGTAATTGGAGGTGCTCGGGCTAGAATGGATGAGTGTAGTTTCCAATGCAAGGCCTTGGTTGAAGTAGATCTGGTGAAGAAGGAGACTTAAAGCAAATGCCTCCAAAATGAAACTTGGGAGAATTTGCGAAGCTACTCCTCTGCCCCTTTGTACAGTGAGCTTCTCAGATTGCATATAGGGATGCAATCCTCCATCGGCAAACTTGAGTTGAGGAGCAGCTCCTTGGGGATTATGTAGATGGAAGGCAGAAGATTTCTCTGCTCCTTCAGCACATGTAAGTTTGGGGAGCCAATCTTACTTCCTGTGCTTGCCAGTCTGTGAGTTAAACTAGCAAACTGTACAGCCTCATTTGATGAGCTTGGGAAAAGGGCCAGAACATTGTAATGTGCAGCAAAGAATCATGTGCCCAAGAAGCTCCCTGCTTCAGAGTTGTTTTATTTTTGTCCTTTCATGATTGACTGACCTTTTCTCCTTTAGCTAGGCTTTTCGTGAAGCACAACCAGCACATCATGTTTATTTTCAGCTGGTTGATAGGCTCTTCCTTTCCAGTTCCTGAAAATTATTGTGTGCCATCCTTTTTGAAATAAAAAAAGATACAGTGAACGAAAGAGGAAGAGATCTTTTACTGATTGAAGCCTATGCCCTAACTATTGTTTTGGGGATCTGTTTTTTTTTTTTTATTAAAATAAAGTTCAAGAAGAAAATTACTGATGCTTTCCTATGCTATAAGTGGGAAAACTGCAGGATTTTATTACAATGTTTGACAATGTGTATCAGATCATGACACAGATGGAATTTGAATGATCCTGTGCATTATAAAGGGGAAGGGGAGAGCTATGAAATTTTAGAATGTACCAGACAAATCACAATTTTATTTTCCTTTTAAATTTGAATGGAATTTTTCTGAAAAAACGACATTCCGCAGTGGCTCTAGGCGCAGAGTCTGAAAGAGTTTATGAACAATAGTTTGTTTGCTGACTTAACCCAAAGAATATGGGTCCTTTGAGCCATCTGACATCTCAGTTTCAGGGTGAAGAGGCTGTATTTGCAAGGTTGACTGTGCTGATGTTTTCCAGGTCTGTTTATATATATTTAGATTGACAGCATATTACTTGCAAGCTATTTTTAAATTTGTATGCAAGACACCACTGACAACAGGCAGAATGGCCAGCCTCACCATTATCCATCTATCCATTATTTTTATTCTTACTGACAGGAGTTTATGTAACAGACGTTCAGCAGTGTGTTAAGGCATTTGGACATTGTCACTTGAAGGTAAACAGAAAAACACACCATTTAGATTTCCCTGTAGATTTTATAACTTAAACTGTATAGTCAAGACCCCAATGCTTCTTCCCTCCCACCCCAATGTCAAAGCTTGTTTTGTTATCCAGTCCTTGTGGCTGACATGCAACATGATTTTGTCAGGGAAGACAAGGGAGAACATAGAGAACTGTTTTTTAAAATAAAGTTTGTGTATTTTAAAGTATAAATGTATGTTCTATAAGTTCTTTAAATTCCTGTGTATAAATGCCTTGCTTATAACATACAGATGAGCTTGTACCAAAGTTCTAAACTTAACCTCTGAATTTGATGTGTTCAGATTCTAGATCTTCTAATAGTTTGCCACGTACTTTTAAAAGTTTTCTTCTTTCATTTGTGCACAAGGAAATAGGATATCCAAAACTTGCCACTCTTGAGTCTGTGTCGTCTTAGCCTCAAATGTCTAAGTGCTTTCTAAAACCTATATACTGCCTTTGCCTAAACCTCTATAGGATTGCTGTTGAAATATTTAAAAATGTTTTCTTGTCCAATCAGAAAGAGATGAAATTACAAGATGTTATTTTTCTAAAGGTCTGAGAGCCTTGAGCAAAATCTACACTGACCCTTTTATTAAAGAAATTGTAATTCCAGATCCTAGAGGAGTTAATTTTAAAATATACTTCCATTAGAAAAATATTGCAAATACCAACTTCTAACTAGCTGTACAACCGTTGTGTTGCAATTGGATGGATTAGTAAAAGCAAGAAGTTGGGATTCGAGTGAAAGAAATGCTGTACTGGAAGATGAATGTTATCACGTAAAATTAAGACAGATTGGTAAAAATATTTCTATCTTCTGCTAGTGCTGCATGCTGGGCTTCACAGCTTCTTATGGAAAGATTAAGTTCACAGTGTACACAATACTAAAATTATACATCTAACTTATCAGGAGTGGACAAATTTGACAAGCAGGAGAAATGCACACAAGGCAGTCTTACAATAAAAAATGGCCTCCCGTAACTTTTTTCATGTTTGGCACCTTGTTTGGAAATAATACCTATTTTGGTGTGAAATATTTATATATGCTGAGAAACCAAAGCAAAATACTGTTTAAAAATGCATTTTGTTTGGAAACTGTTTGGAGTTATTAAAGAGAGACAAACGTGCAAGCTTAGATTATTTTACTATCCTGAAGCTCTTCTCTAGCATTTCACTTCTATTGCAATACTTAGGGTTGAAAAGGCACTGCTAGTATAATCGCCTATCTTCAGGCACTTAACTGTCTTAAATTCTCTTATGTGCTGAAATTTCTTAAGCATAGTCTCAGTTCAGAGGATTTTATTAGTGGCTAGAGAGGAAATGTTGGTAAAATGCTCTTCACATGGCTTTATAATGAATGTTAAAAATTGCCACTTTTTTGCTTTCTAATCCATATTTAATTTTTCTTAAACCTTTGGCAAGTGCTAGTAACTGGCTTTTCTAGATCCCTCAAAGCATGTTGCAAATATAAATAAGTCTCTCTAAACACCTGCATATGTGAGTCTTTTACTTGTTTTCTAGCTGGAAAAACTGGGACACAGATAAAATAACTTTACAAAGGCTACACAGCAGGTAAGTGGGAAAGCTGGGAACAGAGCCCAGGAGGTCTGACTCAATGCCCTGCTCTGAACACTAGACCTAAGGATTCTGATTCTAGAATCATAATTTATTTTTAAACAAATTGAGGTGACTGCTATTGGAGAACTACATATCGCACATGTACAGTATGTGGTCTGCTGCTAGTTGCTCCTTCAGAGGTTTGGTGGTGGGCTATTTGTCCAAACCATGAATAATCCGTAACTGTTTATTACCTTCAGTGTACCCTGACTAGTCTCTGAAGGCCTTCTTGTTTTCCCTCCTCTGACTGATGTTCCTCTAAAGGAACATCCTAATTTCTGTAAGTGCTCTGTTTAAGACTCTGAACAAAGAAGTTAGGAAATTCAATATCATGATTCCCACGGCAAGCTGAGCTTGGCAATGCCTATGTGAAAGCATAACATGAACTTTGTACAAGTAATGCAGGTTTTTGCTTTAGTGAGGCATTGGAACAGTGCTTGCAGGGTCGCCAAATTATAGCTACGGTGGAGAAGTATGAATTTTTGTGGTTTTTAGAATCTAAATTAAGGTGTAATGCAAAACTACATTAATACAGTTTTAACATGCAGCACAGATAACTAGCATGCTTCACAAGAAGGTGTTAAATGGAATCTTAGCAACAGCAAATCAAAGGTACTGAAGAGTTATCAAAAGTAACCTTACATTTTGTTCTACTATTTCTGAATCTACCCTTTTAAAATTAGTTTTAGTACAACAGTTTTTCACTAAAAATACCTGAGATGTGTTGTTTTACCTTACTCTTGTTTCTAATGGAAAAAAGGCAACATCATATAAGCCCTACTTGCTATTGATACCCTGTTGGGATTCCTGGCAGGCAAATCACAATTTGGGTAAGTCAGGCCATGCCTATGCTATGAAGTTAAGTTGACTTTATGTAAGTGACACTCAACTTCTGATTTAAGCAAGCTCATCTTGCATGTCCACGCTGCGCTCATTGTGTCAGCAGAGTGTATCCTCACGAGCAGGGCTGGCATCGACACACAGCACTGCCCTCTGGGTGCTGTCCCACAATGCATGTAGCAGAGTGGCATTTTGGATTGGGCTTGCAATGCCTTATGGGACACTGATGTAGGTGGTTATGGGAATATGGTGTTAGCCTCCCATGATACTCTTACCGTTCTCCCTCCTTGACATCAATGGCAAAGATACCAAGCCTTTTTTGTGCTTTTTTTCCCTTCTTTTTTCTTCAGAAGCCTGGGTTAGCCCTGGCATGCCATAGCATAAGCATGGAGCCTGCTCAGCTGTACAGTGTAGTTGTGAGTATTACAAACCTCTCACACCTTCTAGTGTTTACACAGCTGATATTGGAGCTGCCACGCAGAACAATTTGATGCTACATAAGCAGCCCGATGGGAAGACAGATCAATTCACAGTTGCTGGTGATAGTCATGAATCACTTCGACATAGTGTGTTTCATACTGTGTGAAACAAGGAGAAAAGTTCTCTTCAGGGTGTGAAAGGGGAGGTAGATCGCCAGGCAGCAGGGCAAAATAAAGGACGCATTGAAGGGCTCACGTCTCTGTAAGGCTTTGAAAACCCATTTCAGCAAGGAGTAACGTGGTATGTGATACTTACCTATGTTCCTTACCAAACAGTTCCCTCTATTACATTTTCTCCCCTGTAAATTCCACCTCCACCAGCTGTTATGTGTTGAATGAATAAAGAGTTTTCTCCATGTTAAGTTTTATTATGCACACAAACAGAGGCAACAGAGAAAAGGAAAACAATCTGGGGCAAGAGAGCTGATAGTGGGGGAGAAACAAGGAAAGCTTGCTTATAGATACACTGCAGTAATAATCAAAGTTGTGGGAATGGGCACCTTCTGGTCCTTGTACCCTTTCCTCAAGTTGAGTGTAAGGGGTACCAAACTCCCCTCCCCATTCCTTATGGGACATTTGGGGGAGGAGCATGGAGAACTGGAAAATGATGGCAGCAGGTTTGGACACTAGCATCTAGCTGCCGTTCTTGAACCTCAACCAGATGCCTCCATATGTCTGATTGCTCCTTCATAATCAGCAGCGTCTCTTCCTACATGGCACGCTCTTGTTCCCTGCATGCTCTCCTGTCCTCCCTGTCCACATCCAGATCCTCGGACAGTGTAATCCTCCATGCTCTGAGCTCCCCTTCTCAGAAGCATGCATTAACTCATGGAATGTGTCCCTCTGAGTGTGCTCTTTCTGCCTTTTAATCTGGGAGAGTTTTTGTCCCAGTGTGGAGAAAGTGCTGACGGACAAGGTTTCAGCTGCAAGGAATGCAAAGCACAAGAGTATCATTGATAGTGAAGAAAACACCCCTTGATACCCTCCACTGCAAGGCACAAGATAGTTACAACCACTGGCTCTTGCAAGAGGCTGTTTACTGCTCCAGCTATGGTGAGTAAGACCACAAGACATGGGTGAGAGCTTGTGCTGCTGCTGCTTTTGTGACCACATCCTCAGGAGTACAGGCTGGAATTTGAGAGAAGCCACCTTTACCCTATCATCATGGATGATGCTTGAGGACAGGCACCAGTGTCAAGCCCTCCTTTCCCCCCACAATAGCTTGTTACAAAAGCAGCATCAGATCAGGGGGATGGGAGACTAACGAGTCACTGCCCACCACACTTCGTTTTCACTGCTGCTGGCAACACACAGTGATCCCTTCCAACCACAATCACAGCACACTTGGGCAAGTGTGGTTATGGGATTTCACCCAACAGAGGGCAGATTATTTGTTGAATTGTTTTCTGTTTAAGGACTAGCATTGGAAATTCCCTGTTTTCCCCTAGGAGACTGTATGCAATATCACTCTCCTGGGGGAAACAGAAAATCCGACCTTAGAAAATATCAAACTGGAGACCCGAAATCTGAGGCCACTTGAAAATTTTTAGCTGCAACTTCCCTCTGCCTCTGTTTTCCCACCTGTAAAATGGTAATGCTTCCCTGTCTGCTGTGGTAGCACTATGTTGTTTATAAAGTCTTTTGAGATCCCAGTGCATTGGTTTTTGCTTTTTAAATAAAGATTTGAAAGGTTTAGCAACTGGTACAAGTGTCTTCCTGTGCTTCAGAAAGGCATGCCCTTCCCTGCGGTGGCATATCAGACTTGCTGCTGTAGGGAAGGATTCTGTTGTTGGACATGATAAGATGATTACTGCACATTTGTTCTGTTTTTTAAACATAGATTATGATGGCAAATTATACTGCATGTTGAATGTAGGATTCTTTCCATGTATACCTACATGTGCTGTTGGGCTATGCAGAGAAAAAGGGCTGACAAACTACGAAAGCATATCTTGTGTTAGAGCATTTTTTCCCTTTCCTTTACTCAGAATTAAACATTTAGGGTATGTCTAGACTACATGCCTCTGGCGACAGAGGCATGTAGATTAGGCTACCAGGCATAGGAAAATGAAGTGGCGATTTAAATAATCATCGCTTCATTTAAATTTACATGGCTGCCGCGCTGAGCCGATCAGCTGTTTGTTGGCTCAGCGCGGTAGTCTGGATGCACAGGTGTTGACATCAAAGGCATTTGTCGACTACCCAGGTATGCCTCCTGGGATGAGGTTTACCTGGGTGGTCGACAAATGCCTTTGATGTTGACACCCGCGCGTCCAGACTACTGCGCTGAGCCGACAAACAGCTGATCGGCTCAGCGCGGCAGCCATGTAAATTTAAATGAAGCAACAATTATTTAAATCACCGCTTCATTTTCCTATGCCTGGTAGCCTAATCTACATGCCTCTGGCGACAGAGGCATGTTGTCTAGACGTACCCTATGGATAGTGTCATGGCTCCTTCCCCACTCTGGCATGATAAATGCAGAAGTGGGGGCCAGCAAGTGTACCCCAAAGCCTTATCTACCAGGCTTTGGTATAAAACTTCCCCCAAAATCTTAAAATCCTAGATCTTGGGAATAAAACTTCCGCTGCCACCACCCAAATGTTGCTAAAGAAACCAGGGGAAAGATCATTTGGGAAATCTCACCCCTAAAATAAAAATAAGGGCACACTATTAACCAATGCCAGGTTAATAAAAAGAAAGGAAAAAACTTATTATTACAACAATATTCCTGTTGCAAGCATAATGACTAGATAGGAAGGTAACAAAATATACTCATGGAGAAACTCCATGGGCCTAGAACTTAGTTACAAAGAAAAGCCAAAACATCTTTTACACGGTGCCAGATCTCAGATCCCATACCCAATCCTTAAAACAATAAAACCTAACGAAACTACCTAAACTTTACCCTACTTACAGAAAATGAAGAATGATGTCTTGGAGAGAGAGAGAGACATGCTTGTCCCTCTTTGTAGCTGCAGAGAACTCACTCCGAGAGACAAAAGGGAGAAAGGAAAAAAGCCAAATTCCTTTGTCCCAGTTTGAAAGTCCCACCTACATTCCTACTGGTCACTCCACCTGGCTAGGTGTAGTTAACCCCTTAATCCCCAGGCTGCTGGCTAACCCTCATAATCATGACAGGTATGTCTACACAGCAGGGCAAAACTCAAATTAAGCCATGCAACTTCAGTCACATCAATTGCATATCTTCAGTCGAAATAGCTTAAACTGGCTTTTGGTGCTGTCTTCACAGCAGGAAATTGAAGGAAGAACACACTTCCTTAAACTTTGCTTACTCCTTGTAAAACGAGGTTTACAGGAGTTGGAGTAAGAAGTCCTCCGCTCGCCATTATTTCAAAATAATGGCATGTAGTGTACACATAGAATCATAGAATACTAGGACTGGAAGGGACCTCGAGAGGTCATCGACTCCAGTCCCCTGCCCTCATGGCAGGACCCAATACTGTCTAGGCCATCCCTGATAGACATTTATGTAACCTACTCTTAAATATCTGCAGAGATGGAGATTCTACAACCTCCCTAGGCAATTTATTCCAGTGTTTAACCACCTTGACAGGAAGTTTTTCCTAATGTCCAACCTAAACCTCCCTTGCTACAGTTTAAGCCCATTGCTTCTTGTTCCGTCCTCAAAGGCCAGGAAGAACGAGTTTTCTCCCTCCTCGTTGTGACACCCTTTTAGATACCTGAAAACCGCTATCATGTCCCCTCTCAATCTTCTCTTTTCCAAACTAAACAAGCCCAATTCTTTCAGTCTTCCTTCATAGGTTATGTTCTCTAGACTTTTAAACATTCTTGTTGCTCTTCTCTGGACCCTCTCCAATTTCTCCACATTTTTCTTGAAATTTGGTGCCCGGAACTGGGCACAATACTCCAACTGAGATCTAATCAGCACAGAGTAGAGTGGAAGAATTTCTTCTGTCTTGCTCACAACACACCAATTAATGCATCCTAGAATCATGTACTTTTTTTGCAATAGCATCACACTGTTCACTCCTATTTAGCTTGTGGTCCACTATAACCCCTAGATCCCTTTCTGCCGTACTCCTTCCTAGACAGTCGCTTCCCATTCTGTATGCGTGAAACTGATTGTTCCTTCCTTAGTGGAGCACTTTGCATTTGTCTTTATTAAACTTCATCCTGTTTACCTCAGACCATTTCTCCAAATTGTCCAGATCATTTTGAATTATGACCCTATCCTCCAAAGCACTTGCAACTCCTCCTAGCTTAGTATCATCTGCAGACTTAATAAGCGTACTCTCTATGCCAGTATCTACATTGTTGATGAAGATCTTGAACAGAACCAGTCCCAAAACAAACCCCCTGTGGAACCCCACTTGTTATACCTTTCCAACAGGATTGTGAACCATTAATAACTACTCTCTGGGAATGGTTATCCAGCCAGTTATGCACCCACCTTATAGTAGCCCCATCTAAGTTGTATTTGTCTAGTTTATTGATAAGAATATCATGTGAGACTGTATCAAATGCCTTATTAAAGTCTAGGTGTACCACATCTACCGCTTCTACTTATCCTCAAGACACATTATCCTATCTGGATTTCACAAATGGATGGAGCACATGCTTCATTTCCATTGATCTGCAGTGGGAGTTAGTGGCCTCCATAGCTCAGGTCCTTTGGCACAGCCTGTTATCCTATCAAAGAAAGCTATCAGATTGGTTTGACATGATTTGTTCTTTACAAATCCATGCTGGCTGTTCCCTATCATGGTATTATCTTCCAAGTGTTTGCAAATGATTTCCTTAATTACTTGTTCCATTATCGTTCCTGACACAGAAGTTAAACTTACTGGTCTGTAGTTTCCTGGGTGGTTTTTATTTCCCTTTTTATAGATGGGCACTATATTTGCCCTTTTCCAATCTTCTGGGATCTCTCTTGTCTTCCAGGATTTTCCAAAGATGATAGCTAAAGGCTCAGATATCTCCTCTATCAGCTCCTTGAGTATTCTAGGATGCATTTCATCAGGCCCTGGTGACTTGCAGACATCTAACTTTTCTAAGTGATTTTTAACTTTTTTTATTGCTCTTTCTTATTTCGGAGTAACGTCAGCTATTCCAAAATAACGTGGCTGTGTAGACATATGCTTATTGCATGTCTTAAGTAATATTTAATGGCTAGGGTACTAAACATTTAAAATTCAAAACCTAGTGTGTTTGAATAGTCGAATCACGTTAATCTCATTGTCAGTAAAAAGCAGGTTAATGGTCTTTGAAAAGACTATATGACCCTAATCAGTGTTGGGAAAGAACCCAGTAATGCCATTTAGAAACTACATCTTATAGTGCAAATACCACTATATATTTAAAACTTCATTTAGAATTCTGAGCTGCATCAGAATATTTTCCACTCTGGCTATGTCCACTCTACAAGCTCTGTATTTTCCGTTGGGCCAGTGTGAGTCACAGCGCAAGCTGGTGTGTCTGTGTACGTTAGTTGGTGGAAGAGAAGAGAGCCTGTGGTATTAAAATCATTTGGCATTTTGACTTAGTATGCATTTTAAGAACAAAAGCCTCACCATATTGTTAAGATGCAGTTGGAACTGACAAGAATTTCTGCTGATTATTATGTCGTTCCTACAGAGAGGGGGGAAATAGTTTAATGTATCCTGCTTTGGGCAGACGGTTGGTGTCGATGACCTCCTGAGGTGTCTTCCAGCCCTATGATTCTATGATAAAGAGTTATTAATGCCCATTCAACAATCCTTAATGTATTGTGGTGACTATGCCTTTAAATCTTTATAATCTCAAGGAGTAAATGAAAGGAAGTTCTTTAAGGGGACCAGTGTATGCCTTTGTCTGTAGTTGTTTTTCTTCTGTCTGCTCCTGAAAACCATCTTGGATCCTTCAGTACAAAATATGTCTGTGCTAATCATGTGAATCATGTTTTTTTTTTTAATTTGGCAACATTTGTTCTTCGAGAGAGATGTCCCCGTGGGTGCTCTACATTAGGTTGGTGCGCTGCCGCCGCTCCTCAGAGCAGAGATTTCAGAGCAGTGTCCCTTAGGCTGCGCAGGCGTGCACTAGCAGTTGCACGCTGTTAGGTTGCAGGCATCACGCATGCATGAGCCCCTCCTCCCACTCCTCAGTTCCTTCTCTACCGCCTCCGGCTACAGACAGACTCAGCAGTGCTCCCTAGCTGCTTCGCATCTAGATGGTTATACTTTTTAAAACCAGTTAAAGTTAATTATAATAGTTTGTTAGTTAGTTTTAAATAGTTAATTTTAGTTTTAAAAATATATAGAGAGAGCAAGAGAAGAAAAGAAAGAAAGCAATATTAATTAGTATAAGGGGCTTTCTTCTTTTCTCCCAGCTAATCCCTCCTTGCAGTCTCAGACTGCTTACATGGACATGCCTGGATCATCTGGCTTTAAATGCTGCACTTCATGTAAAGACCATATTCCACTCTCGGATGGTCACTCGCAATGCGTTCGTTGTCTTGGAGAGTGGCATATCTCTCAGAAATGCCCTCACTGTGCAAAGCTAAAATAGCAGGCGTGGAAAGACAGAAACCTGCGACTCAAATTATTTTTATTAGAAAACTCGCTTTGACTAGCCTCCAATCCAGGCCACCAGCCTAAAGAACCCAAACAGCGGGGGTCCAAAAAGCCTGCCAAAAAGTAAGCCTCCTCAGTGCCTCAAGGGGCTACGGCACCGAAATGGCCATTGCCGTCATGGTCGGTACCGAAAGCAGTGGCGGTGCCGCACCTCAGCACCTATGATGCTGCTGGAGCTCCAGCGGAGGCAAACAGCTCACATGCGCTAAATCACGCTCTAAGGTAACAGGCTTTAAGTTGCCTGTCTCACTGCCTGCAACACCATCCGGCAATGATACGATCTTACCAACACAACATGAGAGTGTGATGCCGACTACATTAACAGGCACCTCAGCTTCCTCCACAGAGGTGCCTGATGCACCACAACTGCCCTTGGCACCGAGGCATGACTCAGCGCCTTAGCCTCCCACCTCCCACTATGGCACTGGCAACACCTGTTGGGCACTACACTCAGCACAGAGACTTATTAGTCTCATCCACATTAACTCACCATTTTTACAAGCTGAGAGCTCTTCTCCCATGTTAATATCACAGGGATCACTCTCTCAGGAAACATTTTCATCTGACAATGACAATGACTTCTCTAGGGTGTTTTCACCAGAGAATTCCCCCTCACAGCTCAGAGTATCTACTCTCCCAGATTCGGGAATATGCCTCCATATTATAGCAATCTCTGGGCACCTCCACTTCAGCCTTACCAATATTGGCAATACTGGGACAAAGGGCAATATTACCAGAAACATCAGCGAGGCCAGAAGAGAGACAGTGCAATACTCCCCCTCCAAACAAATACAGGGAGAACCACTCTCACAGGAGGCTGCGACGACTCCTGACCCAAAGGACCCTCCTCCAGCGGAGGAAGGGTCTATGGCCCGAGATTCAATGACTTCAGGCGACACTACACATTTCCAAAACCTTTTTAAACATGTAGCTGTGGAATTGAACATTCCTCTCCAGGAGGTTGTGGAAAATCAACATGACCTAACAGACATACTTCACTCAGGAACACCATCAGAGATAGCATTGCCAATCAATCCAGCAATAATGGAACAGGCAAAAAATCTGGCAAACTCCAGCATTAATCTCTTCTACTGCTAAGAGAACTGATAAGAAATATTATGTCCCACCCAAGGGCCTAATTCTCTTGTGGTGGGGGCTGAACAACAAAAATCCAAGCAATAACAATACTGGTCTACTCCATCAGACCGTGAAAGAAAAAGACTCAATGCATTTGGGTGAAAAATATATACGTCTTTTGCTTTACAATTTTGCATTTCAAATTACAGAGCTTTATTGAGCAAATTCGATTATAGAAATTACACCAAACTGAACGACTTTGTTGCAGACATTCCTGAGGCTAAGAGGCAGCAATACACAGCATTGACATCCGAAGGTCACAAAATTTCAAGAACAGCATTACAGGCTGCCTTAGACGCAGCTGACACGGCCTCACATTCTACAGCAACGTCAGTAGTAATGAGAAGGGCATTGTTAGTTAGCTCCACTCCATTCCCCAGGGAGATTCAAGTTACAGTAGAGGATCTGCCCTTTGATAGCCAGAAGCTGTTTGCAGCTAATACCAACGAAACTCTCCACTCCATGAAGGACTCCACAGTAATGCTGTGATGTCTTGGGATCCACAAGCAAGCACCTAGAAGAAGGCAATATATGCATCAGCCTTATCCGATACCTCGATACCACCCCCCCCATATACACAACACTACAATAGACAAGATCACCAGATACAGAGCAGAGGCAGAAACCAGTGATGTTGCCTTTCCTCTACTAATTCTCAACAGTCACAGCAGTCCAACAAGCAAATTTGATCATCAGGTCGAGGGCCTGAAGAGTCTTTCACCTATACCGACGCAAGCAATTCTTTTCCATCATCAATTGTTGCCTTTTTTCAACAACTGGCAACATATAACCTCTGATGGATCTTGAAGATAATTGATAAAGGCTACCTTATCACCTTTACGTCCATACCCCCTCTGCCCCCCTTGCCGTCTCTCTTCAGGGACCACTCACGAGACCCTCCTTCAACAAGAAGTAGAACACCTCTTACATTGGGACGATGGAACCAGTCCCCACACAATTTAGAGGCAAGGGATTGTACTCCCACTACTTCTTGACAGAGAAAAGATTTGGGGGGTTGGAAGCCCATATTGGACCTTTGAGCACTCAATAAATTCATACAGAAACAAAAATTCAAGATGTTAACGCTTACTGCCATATTAGTGGCACTGGAAAAGGATGACTGGTTCTCGTCCCTTGACTTGCAAGGTGCATACTTTTCCATTGCCATCCCACAGGTGTTTTCTTTGTTCTGTTGTCGATTCTCAACATTATCAATACAAAGTGCTTCCTTTTGGACTCTCTACAGCCCCAATGGTCTTCTTAGTAGTGCTGGTGGTTGTCATAGTGTACTCGAGAAAACAAAGTATTATTATATTTCCTTACCTCGACGACTGCCTCCTCAAGTCACGCTTACACAACAATTCCTGCCACTCTGTCTGTCACAAAATACCTATTCTGACACCTGGGCCATCAGGTGAATGAAGCCAAATCGACACTCTATCCTACACAAAAGATACAGTTCGTAGGAGCATGACTCGATTTGACAATGGTCACTGCATCCCTACCTATAGACCTTTTTCAAAAAATCGTGGACCTTACGATCCAGCCCCCGCACAACAGCACTCAAATGCAACCGTGGGGCCTGCATTTGGTATTGAATGCTCTCACTAGTCCTCCCTTCGAACCAATGGCGACTGCCTCATTATTACACTTGTCCATGAAAAGGGTTTTCCTGGTAGCCATTTCCTCAGCCAGACACGGAGAGATTGCAACCCTAATGGCAGATCCCCCACTGTCATGGCTCCTTCCCCACTCTGGCATGATAAATGCAGAAGTGGGGGCCAGCAAGTATACCCCAAAACCTTATCTACCAGGCTTTGGTGGAAAACTTCCCCCAAAAACCTTAAAACCCTGGATTTTGGGAATAAAACTTCTGCTGCCACCACCCAAGTATTGTTGTGACAAATCAGGGGAAAGATCACTTGGGAAATCTCACCCCTAAAGTACAAAGCAAGGCACAACCATTAACCACTACCAGGTTAATAAAAAGAAAAGAGAAGACTTTTATTATCACCACAATATTCCTGTTGCAAGCATAATAACTAGATGAAGAAGTGACAAGTAATATACTCATGGAGAAACTCCATGGGCCTAAACTTAGTTACAAAGAAAAGCCAAACATCTTTTAAGAAGGTGCACAGACATCAGATCCCATACCCAAAACATAACATAATAATAAAACCTAATGGATTTATCTAAACTTTACCCTACTTACAGAAAGTGAAGAAAGAGTCTTTTCTTGGAGGGAGACACAGTGTCTGTGCCCCTCAATAGCTGGAGAGAACTGCAGAACAAAGGAGGGAAAAACCAAAAATTCCTTTGTCCCAGTTTGAAATTCCTATCTACATTCCTATTGGCCACTCCACCTGGCTAGATAAGGGACATAGCTAACCCCGTAGTCCCCAGGCTGCTGGCTAACCCTTGTGATCATGACACCCATATACTACCTTTTTTTAAAACAAGGTCAATTTACATACCCATCCCAAATTCTTCCCCAAAGTACATTCATCCTTCCATATCAACCAGACAATACATCTTCCCACTGCTTCCCCAAACCACATGCCAACTCTTTCGAGATGGAAATGCCACTCTTGACCTGCACAGAGCACTCTCCTTTTACTTGCAGAGAATGGGACCATTCAGAGCATCTCCCAGACTATTTATTTCAATAACAAACCACACTAGGGGCCAGGCTGTCTCATCACAGACTCTCCCACTGGATCTCGGATTGCATCAAGCTCTGCTAAGCACAGTCAGATATGCTCCCTTCCTTCAGAGAACATATGGGCACATTCAACCTGGGCCATGGCTACCTTGATAGATTTCCTCCGTAAAGTACCCATGTGCGCAGCTGCCATGTGCTCCTCCGACCACACATGCAAAGCACTTACGCAGGGACCTCTTTCCAACTTGAAACTAGCTAAGGCCGTTCTTTCCACTGCTTTTCTGCCAGATCCGAAATCCCTACCACCCTAAAGGGGAATTGCTTTGTAGTTGCCTAATGTGGAGCACCCATGGGGACAGCTCTCTCTCTCAGAGGAGGTTACTCATCTTGACAATAACTGGTGTTCTTTGAGATGTGTCCCCATGGGTGCTCCACAACCCTCCCTTCCTCCTCTCTACTTTGGGATCCTGGCCTTCCTAAGCCATGGTTTTGGGGTGGGGGAAGAACTCTGGCATGCACGATGCTTGCAGCCTAACAGTGCACAACTGCTGGTGCGTGCCTGCACGGCCCCTGGGACACTGCTATGAAATCTCCAATCTGAGGTGCAGCGGCGGCGCACCGACCCACTGTGAAGCACCCACTGGGACACTCATCTTGAGGAATGTCAGTTGCTATCGAGGTGAGTAACCGCCTCATCCCACCCCTCCCCATACACTTCCACTACTTACAAAAGAGCTGAAATTAGCAGTTTTATAATCAGCATTGAGGGTGTGTTGTTATTTATGTAAATTGTGGGACAGAGGATTCATATGTGAGCTGATTCTAGTTTTAAACGACTTGAATTCTGGGGGGCGCCGTCCAAAAATCAGAAAATGAAACATTTATGTTTGTTTTGCAAAATGTGCGTAGCATTTCCATTCAGCTCTATAAACCATCGGAGTTGTTCCACTGCCAATATTTAACATTTATGGCTTGAAAGCCAATGTAACTCTTCCTCTATTTTTTTGTTTTTGTTTTTGCAAAGTCTGATTCCACCTCACTTCACATTAATTGGAAAAGAAAAATATACATAATTGAAAACCTGATTACAAATGCAGAACGGATCAAGTTCTCACTGATGACAGTGCATTGTATTTGCATCGTACTTCTCAGAACTGCATGGCTCAGAAAGGGTAAAGGCAGGGGAAGGCTTAGCTCTTGTGCTGTGCTATTTCTCTACCCTCAGGATAATTTGCAAACAGGTCATTAAATCACACAGGTTGCTGTGGGCTCCCTGAAGCTGCTGAATCATCCATTTGGAGATAAACGGGTTATAGTGAAGACCTAATCCTGCCACTTTTTTCTCCAGCCACATCCCTGACACCAGGGATTGAACTGGCTAGTGTTGTGACACAAAGTGGGTGCTTCCTAGAGATGTTAAAAGTGAAATAGGTAATGGTGTAACTGCTGAAAATCTCAGCAGTTACACGGTTACACATTGCAGGCTCTGCAGCATAAAGCGTAAATAAGCTTTATGCTGCAGAGCCCGCAGTGAAGCCTCGTAGGGAGCCAGGCAGCCAGCCTCTGCTAGCTCCGCTCCCAGGAGGCAGCTTCCCTGCTGCAGCAAAGCCTCCTCCCCAGGAGAGGAGCGGGCAACTCTTGCACGCTTGGCTCTCAGGGCGGAGGCTTCGCTGCCCTGCTGCAGAGTAACTGCCTCCCTGGGAGCTGGCTGAGGGTCACTAACACCATTAACCAGTAAACATCAGCTTATCGGTTAAATGGTTAGTTGGTGGTGGTCTAACGTTCCTAGTGCTTCCCAGCTGAGAAATATGGCTCCACATGCGTCTCAAAGCATGTAGTAAGGCCAATCAAGAGCTGTCTTTAAACTCTGACATGCAAAGATTAAGACCAAAAGTTTTAAAAACTGATTTTTGGATTCCTCAGTTTCTGAGCCTTGGTGTGGGACGTGCTGAGTCTCCACAACTCCAGCCGAGTTGATAGCTTTAGGGCTGTTGTCTGAATATTGGGCCCAAGTTGGAGTTAGTGATTTAGTAATTTTCTGTGTCTGATTATATATCATGGGTAATGAAGTGTTTTGTGAACAGCCTGGCTGTTGATTTTAGCATTTCCTCTTTTCTCCATCTGCATTCTGAGGAGAATGCATGTAACAGGAATGCAAGTTGCTAAAGGAAATAGACCTGTTATGTTTTGTTCCTGCAGCCTTTTTCTTCCCAGGCTCTGATAATTACGTTGACATCTTTTAAAAAGTGTTCATTTTGAAAACATGCAGTCAAAGAATTAGTTAATATGTCTTGAAATTGTATTAAAACCTTTTAAAAAATAATCTTCAATTTTACTGCATCCCTCATGCTCCTCTGTTGTTCCAGCAACTAAATATTTGTGGGTCAGTAAGGTCGTAGAGTTGCCACTCTCCTCATGTCAAAGCTCATTTTACCCAGTTCTTTCTATAGATAAATGTCATCTTGATTCATTGTGATGGTTTCTCATAGTTCAAAAACATTTTTAATTCACAAGTAAGGTCTTTCCATAAAGGTTTTTTACTCTCCATATTTCTTCCAACCTGTCCACACTCCATCAGCCATAAAAGGCTTTGTGGCTGTTAGTCTTAAATGTGCTTGGGAATAAGATTGGTGTGATCCCATTTCAATCTTCTGGCCACTGAGGGTACATCTACACAGCAGGGCCAACGTCGAATTAAACTACGCAACGTCATCCATGTCAAATGCGTAGCTGAAGTCAAAATAGCTTAATTCGGCTTTTGGCGCTGTCTACACAGCAGGGAGAACACTCTTCCTTTAACTTTCTTTACTCCTCGTAAAATGAGGCTTACCTACCGTGAGTTGGCGTAAGAAGTCCTCCAGCTCGACATTATTTCAAAATAAAGGTTTGTATTGTAGACACTCGCTTTTTTTATTTCGGAATAACATCAGTTACTCCAAAATAACGCTGCTGTGTAGACATACCCTAAGCAGCTACACTATGGCCAAGATTCTCTGTGCTACCTGCTGTTCTGGGTTGGAGGGACCACTCCTGAGGGCGAAGGGTTAGTTTGGTTTCCATCCTCATGCAGTCATTCGCCTTTGTAAAACTGATAAAAAGGGTTTATTTTTTGTTATGTGGATCCTTGAACAATAAGAAATGGATGAGGCCACTAAGTTCTGTCATATAAATTACTGAAGAGCCATTGGAAGTCTTTAACTTTCTGGCTATGTAAATATGTGAAGGAAAGGTGGGGCCAGCCCTTGCAAATTTGATCAGAAGTCTCAAATATTTGGTGTTTTACTTAAAGCCCTCACCAGTAGCTAGAGTCCCCTGTCCTCATGGAAATCTCAGCTTTCTTTGTAAAAGTTTTTAGTGCTCATGTTTGCAGAGGAAAGTGGGAAGAGATGAAGGAAGTACAACCTACAGGATCAGAAACCAGACAGCTAATAAAAAGAACCCCATATTCATTATGGAAATGAAACATGCACAAATTTTGCGACCTGATTCAGGATTTTTGATTGTTTGGCACTGGCCTTTACTTACTGGCTCATGGAGGAATTCTCCTTCTCAGGTAACAGACACAGAACAAGGGGGCCCAGGACAAAATATAATTTTTTTGGGGGGGGGCGGGTCATTCAACAGTTCCTGTTTCTCAGGGATTTGTTCCTTCACTCCACACACTCTTACAAATCTCCAGCTCTCTTTCACTCCATCTTTTCTCCTCTAACTTACTGAGCGGGGTCCCTTCCTTCCACTTTCCTTTGTCCACTTCTCCCCAACCTTCCTATCTCCTTCTATCTCCGTACACGCTCAGCCCTTCACTCCTCTCCCTCTTGTGGGGTAGGGGTGTACATGGGGTGGGGAGAGGGAAAGCAGGGGACCATTACCTCAATAATTGGTGGGGGCACAGAACTCCTCTGGTCCTGGAGTCGAGGCCTGGCAAGCGAGCTGCTCTGCTCCTGGGACCAGGATAGGGAGCATAGGACATGGCCCACCGAAACCAATAACATTTCCATTCCTGTACATGGCGTTGGCCGGGGGGACGAGAAGATCCAGAAAACAAGCTGATGACCAGGTTTGCCAGCTTCCCAGGCCAAGAGATGGGAGAGTGGATCTGCAGATTCTGCCTAGCTTTGGCCCCTCACACTCAGCTGCTGGGTGTAGAGAGCTGATTTGGGCAGAAAAGCTTCAAGACAACAGTTTTAGTGCTACAGGCATGAGTCTCTGCTGTCACTCCCTGTTGCTTAGACTTATGGAGGCGGTACCTCGATCTGTTAGGGTATGTCTACACTGCAAAGTTATTTCAAAATAACAACCGTTTTTTCGAAATAACTTTCCTAGCATCTACACAGCCAAACTGCTATTTCAAAATCAATTCGAAATATTGGAGGGCTTATTTCAAATTTGGTAAACCTCATTCTACGAGGAATAACGCCAAATTCGAAATAGCTATTTAGAAATAAGTGCTATGTAGACACTTATTTCGAAATAGGGGGCCTCCAGCCTTCCCAGGGTGCCCTGGTGGCCACTCTGGCCTCAACCAAGAACACTCCTCCTCCCCCCTCCATCCTCCCCAGAGCCCTTAAAGGTGTAGACTCTGGCCACAGTGCCTGTGCCAGCTCCAAGCCTGCCAGCCCAGAGCCAGCAGTCACTGCCCTGATCCAGTGGCCCCAAAACATGAGCCAGCAAGCCACTGGCAGCCAGCCCTCCACCGCTCCCCAGGAGCAGTCTGCCAGCTCCTAGGAGCCTGCCAGGGCCTGGAGAAGGTGGGCACCTTGCTGGTCCAGGGAGGAGATCATGGACCTTATTCAGGTTTTGGGGGGGATGCCCCCAACGTCCATGATCTCCGCACTAGATGGAGAAACGCAGTCATCTATGGCAGGATAGCTGCCAGCCTGGCCACCAAAGGCCACATACGAACCCAGGAGCAGGTTTGCATGAAAATCAAGTTGGTCCGGCGAGACCCCCAACCCTGAGCTTTCCCTCCCCCTTCTTCCCTTTGCTTCCCCCTTCCAGCTTTCTCCTCCCAGGTTTCCCCTGCCCCTCTCCTGCCTCCTTTCTCCAGTCTCACCACAGTTTCTTCTTCCTCCCTCCCCAGTTTTGTTAAAGAGAGTTTGTGTTCATGAAAATACATGTATTTTATTTGACATCAGGAAGGGGGGTTTGGGAGTGGTAAGTGGAAGGATGTGAGGGAGGAATGAGGCACAAGCCCCCAGTGGGGCAGACTCGGGAGCCTCTTAGTGCTCCTCAGGTTGGAAGCTCTCCCGCAGGGCCTTCTGGATACTGACAGCCCCCCAATGGACCTCCCAGATGGCAGCCTGCAGAAAGTGCAGCCAGGCTCACAGCAATGTGTCCAAGGGTGTGTCTAGACTACATGCCTCCTTCGACGGAGGCATGTAGATTAGCCAGATCGGAAGAGGGAAATGAAGCCGCGATTAAAATAATCGCGGCTTCATTTAAATTTAAATGGCTGCCCCGATCTGCCGATCAGCTGTTTGTCGGCAGATCGGGGGAGTCTGGACGCGATGCCCCGACAAAGAAGCCTTTCTTCATCGACACAGGTAAACCTGGTTTCACGAGGCTTACCTGTGTCGATGAAGAAAGGCTTCTTTGTCGGGGCATCGCGTCCAGACTCCCCCGATCTGCCGACAAACAGCTGATCGGCAGATCGGGGCAGCCATTTAAATTGAAATGAAGCCGCGATTATTTTAATCGCGGCTTCATTTCCCTCTTCCGATCTGGCTAATCTACATGCCTCCGTCGAAGGAGGCATGTAGTCTAGACACACCCCAAGAGAAGCACGAGAGTGCCCAGAGGCGGCTCCGGCTCCATGTGGCAGAGTGCTGTGGTGTCCCGAATGAGGGCAATCAGAGCACGCAGAGACAGAACGCTTTGCTGTCCCTCATCAATGTAGGCAAGCAAGCAGGGAAACCTGAGAATTGGCTGTTTGGGGGGGGGGGGGGGTCCCTTTAAGCACAGGCCTCAGATAGCCTCAGGCAGTAGCCACACAAAGTAACTCCTGACCTGATGCTCTGCCGGACCTTGTTCTGGCCAGCCTTAAATGTGATTCATCATCCACTCAATGTGGACACACTATTTCGAAATAGCAAAAAGCTATTTCAAAATACATTTTGTGTGTAGACGTGTTATTTTGAAATAAGCTATTTCGAAATAATGCTGTAGTGTAGACATACCCTTAGTCTCATGCTATTCCTGGCGGTGTCTGATAGTTATGCTGTGGAGAGGCCACTGTCCTTGTTGTTTGAAGGACTGGGTTCTCAGCCTGACTCCCTAAGGAAGTTCCTGTAAGAAGATGTATGTGAATTGTCTGTTGTCTGCCACGTGCACGTTCATTATAGCCACCAACCTCAGCTGAAATTGAATCTGTGACCTAGAGGTGAAAGGCTTCATAACCTGTTATTAATCCTCTGAGATGTTCAGTCCCCACTAATTTGATGTTTCAGATGTAATTTTCTCCACAGGTATTATGGCTTCATTAGCACATTGTACATGATGTCTCTTCAATGGTGCAAAGACTGGAGCATACACATCCAAGAGAGATATGTGCAGTATTTGGGTTTTAAACATTGGGTGAAATCTTGCAAATCTCAACCCATGAATTAGTCTCCTATTCACTATCAAAATATCCTTTCCTGAATCTTTTCTTTCAGGTCGTTCAGATTTATTGAATTAAAATATCACATTTATTTTAGTCAGGCTGTTTACTTTGTTGCTGGGGTGTGTCTAGTTTTTTGGTTGATAATTATGAATACTACATTCTTGAGTGCAATTTAATTCTGGTATAATTCTCTTCCATCCCTTCTTTTGTTGTTAGGGATCAAAGAGCCATAAACAAATGTTAAAATTGTGTGTTGTTTTTCCTTACCAATTTTACTTCCTGGAAAGTTAAATTCCTGTTTGACTTATTATCACAATCATACTAGTTATGACTGACAGCATTTTCACGGATAGAGCCCAAAACACGGACCACACTCCAAACTGCTTTATGTCTTCATCTAGGCTCTTCTCATCTTTTACTGAAGCTTAAAGTTTTCACCAGAAAGAGGAGTTTTAAGGGTATGAATTTATTGGACAAAGTTTGACCGTCATTTCTTTTGTTTTTAATGGAGGAGTTAAAAAGCCCGTTTGCCATGAGCTATTTGGTACATTCCACCATAGAAATGGAAGATTTTCTAGTGTCCCCTGTTCGTTAGATGGCACTAGCATTTACTTGACAGCACAGTCAGCAGCTAGGTTGCCTTCTCCTTTATAATCACTGAAATATTCACTAAATACTAAAGAAACAAGAGGGAAAGGCAACCTCAGATCAGTGTGAAAGGAGGGCACGAGCAACATAGGACAGCAACAAAAGCTTTGGGCAGCTGCAAAATGTGCTAAGCACCTGCCGAGCTTGAAATTTTCCAACAGGCTCCAAAATTCTTGCATATGTTTCATGGGTGATGCTTCATAGCTGCGAATACTCAGCTGCCCCTTCTCTGAACCTATCACAGTGAACCCCAGGGGGACCATGAAGGATGATTGGCATAGAAATGAAATCTTTCAGTGCCTTTGCTCTCTAATTTCTAGGACGTGCATGTAGGACTCAGTTCAACCCAGTACTCAATAACATCCCATTCCAAACATGAAGACTATTCTTTCCTGTTCATGCTGGATCCTTCCTGTTTCCTCTTTACCAGAGAGTCTTGCACAAACAACACTGGCATTTAGATGACCTCTGCCCCTGTCCAAACACTTCCTCTCTACACCACTCTGCATTCAAGCTAAGGCTTGAGGTAATTAAATTTCTCTTTTTTTCCCCTCTAGCAACATTGATCTATATTGGGTATTTAGACTCCAGAGAACCAAAGCTCTTTATTCCTGTCTGGAATATATTGTCCTCAGATTTATTCCATACGTGTGCAGAATAAATGATGAAGGGATAATCTAGCGGAGTTGCAGCAGCATGATTTGTGAACCACACGATGGCACTTTGGCTGCCTGGGCCTGTCCTGTAATAGATGCATTATAACGCCTTCATTTGTAGTCTGTCTTTGTTAAATTACCAAGATGATTTTCTCTTTCACTGTTAAACGGGTTTAAAAGAGACTCATGCATTAGAGCAAACTTGAAAAATAATGGCTGTGAGTTGGTGAGTTCCATTTGGCCTTGTTGCAGGGGAGGGAATGGTTGGCCCTTTCTCCTGACTCCCGGAACCTTTGCAAGAGGCCACTGATATCTCATCTCACCTCTCTTGTCAAAAATGTTTGTGGAAGACCCCTGACCATCCAGAGAATTGCACGTGTAGAAAGTTCTGCACGCACCACTGTTGAGCCCTTGCTGCAAATCTTCTTTGGGACTTTGTTTTTATTGAGTGCTGACAGTGTACTTGGATTTGTACGCAATGTGCAAGGCAGGGTCTGTGCTCCGAGGAGACTAGGACCAGATTTTCAATAGGTAGTAGTACCCAATGTTCCCAGTATTCTTAATGATAGCTGGTGTAACCGAGACCGCTTTGAAAATCTGACCATTTCATTTAGGTGCATACATGGGAGCTGATTTTTTAAAAAAATCTGGCTCTTTTCAATCCAGGGCAGGACATTTTTCTGTTTCTTGCCTGGTAGACTTTCACCTTCAAATTAATTGCACAGATTTGGCATTTATTCTGTTGGCTTGCAGAGGGAGAGGATGGCCCCATGGCTAGGATACTTGCCTCCGACTCAGGAAACCTAGAGTCAATTGCCTGCTCTGCCCCAAGCTTCCTGCGTGACCTTGGGCATGGTACTTAGCCTTGCTGTGCTTCAGTTCCCCTTCTATGAAATAAAGATCACAGTAATTCCCTGTGTCAGAAGTTGGTTGTTGTGAGGCTAAATCCAGTAAAGACTGAGGCGCTCGGTACTGTTGTAACTGGGGCCAGAGAAGTCAGGTAGACCTGGCATACATTCAACTGATACATCAATAAGAGGGGGAGAGAATTAACATACTAGAGACAGCTGCATTTCAAAGACCCTTTTACTTCCCTGTCTACCATGACACAATTTAAGGGAAAGCAGGCACTTGGGATGGCGGGGGAGGGGAGGGAGAGAAAGTCCAATAAAACTGCAACTGTAGCCAATATAGTATTAGATTAAATTTGGTTGTTCTGTTCACATTTCATAGTGTTTGTATGTAGTGCTCACTTTTTTTTTATTTGATTTGATGCCATCATTAGGTAGAAGGCCAGAGTCAGCGGGAGAGAGTGATACTTTATATTTGGAGTGACTGGGCAGATGTCTGATAGGTTTCAGAAATCCATGTGAAAGGAGAAATTACTCCACACTTTAAGGCTCGGGAGAGCCTCTATTTTCTGAAGCTCTTTAAACGGATTAGCACATAATCCTTAAAGCAGTTCAAAACTCAGGTAAACATCTGGAGCCGGTGCTGCCTACTCTCGCCTTTAGGATGACACAACAGCTAAGCACACAACATATTTAGACATCAGGGCTGCGTCTAGACTGGCATGATTTTGTGGAAATACTTTTAATGGAAAAGTTTTTCTGTTAAAAGTATTTCTGCAAAAGAGCATTGAGATTGGCACAGGTGCTTTTGCGCAAAAGCATCCGTGGCCAGTGTAGATGCGATTTTGTGCAAGAAAGCTCTGACAGCCATTTTTGCCATTGGGACTTTCTTACGCAAAAAATTCCTTCCCTGTCTACACTGGCCCTCTTGTGCAAGTATTCTTGTGCAAGAGGGCTTATCCCTGAGTGGGAGCATCATAGTATTTGTGCAAGAAGCTTTGATTTTGTACAGTACAAAGTCAGTTCTCTTACGCAAA
The DNA here is from genome assembly GCF_052426305.1 of Pelodiscus sinensis. Taxonomy (NCBI): domain Eukaryota; kingdom Metazoa; phylum Chordata; order Testudines; family Trionychidae; genus Pelodiscus; species Pelodiscus sinensis. Next base: position 16,129,830 of record NC_143060.1, on the reverse strand, counting down.
TTCAAGTGTAGACAGCTGGCAAGTTTTTGCGCAAAAGCAGCCACTTGTGCACAAAATCTTGCCAGTCTAGACGCAGCCCAGCAGTACAGATGAGGTTACATAGGGCTGTACTTTCTCTCTACCAGGGAAATGCAACTCAACAAAATCCTCCAGGCAGCAAGGTCCAATTTTGTTCTCAACACTGGCAAAACTTCCAGTAGTTACAATTCTTTTTCTTTCTCCCACAAACTATATTCTTTCTCTCTTTGATGTTTGTCTTCCACATGTTAGTATCAGTGGATTCTGATCTCTGGCATGATGACAGGTTAACATGAGTAAGCAGGAAGGAGGCATGTAGTACGGTTTAGAACTCTCTTCAATAATTAACCTCCATGGGTGGAAAACATCCTGCGAGAAAGGTACGCAGAGGCCAGTGTTCCCTGTAATCTGGGTGCTTGTGCAGCCACGCATTAGAGATTCCAATGCTGCCCAGCTGATTAACAGAGCACCCTGTACTTAGGTTTCATTGCTACAGGTGCACATTTGCTCATTCCTCGCCGCCATAAAAATGTATTCCTCACACGGATAGAAAAAATCTGCACATGAATGGATAAGATCAGAGGGAACATTGACAGAGGGCATTGATTCACGTCATTATGTCATTTAACTGAGCTGGAACATTCCTCTGTAATGGTGGTGGTGAACTAAGAGGACTCAGTAGTAAGGAAGCCAACATGCTCCTCAGTGTCATTCATTATTTTCTGTACAAGATGAGGCGTCTTTGCACACTCCTGAATTGCTCCTGTTCCACATCCCAATCCTATCAGTTTACTATGTCATGAGACTTAAACGTTGCAGGTTCAGCTAGAGGAAGACACATGCTGACTCGGTGTAACAACATACTAATCCTCAGGCTGGAGTTTGGATTGCTCTGCGGAAGGTTTTAGTGCTTGCTGTGCTTTTATCATTTTGCGTTATACTGACAGCCCCCATCTGGCGACCTTCAGACCTAAACGTGAGCTATTGTTCTTTAGGTGGCTCTGAAATGAACTTATGTTCTCTGTGGCTCAGGCCCAGAAGGGGAAGTGACATATACATTCATCAGTGGGTTATACTACAAAACTTAGTGTCTCACCATACCTTTTTAGGCACGTGTACCATGCTTCTCATCTTAGTCCCGGTTCACTGTACAGAACATCGCCATATCCCATTACATTGCGGTTTTGTTTGTTCCCTCTTTCCACAAAGCCAGAAGGCTTGTTCTGGTTCTTTCTCTTACTTATTTTTGGCACATCCATCTCTTCCTCTAGCTACTTACTTTTCTTGGTCTTTGTTGTGAAAGAGCTAAAGTAAAGAAATGGGATTTGCCATGGGTTATGCAAGTAGTGGAGTTCTGTGGTTGTGCTGATCTCCACTGGAAGCAAGTTCCATACTGTCAGGTCATCCCTGGGGAAATTTCTGTCTCCTGTTCTTAGGATATCTCTAGACTACATGCCTCTGGTGACAGAGCCGTGTAGATTAGGCTACCTGGCATAGGAAAATGAAGCAGCAATCCGCTGTTTGTCGGCTTAGCACGGCAGTCTGGACACGCCGTGGTTGACATCAAAGGCATTTGTCGACCTCCCAGGTAAACCTCATCCCAGGAGGCATACCGGAGAGGTTGACACAAATGCCTTTGATGTCAACCACGGAGCGTCCAGACTACCATGCTGAGCCGACAAACAGCGGATCGGCTCAGCGCGGCAGCCATTTAAATTTAAATGAAGTGGCGATTATTTAAATTGCTGCTTCATTTTCCTATGCTGGGTAGCCTAATCTATATGCTTCTGTTGCCAGAGGCATGTAGTCTAGACATACCCTTAGAGTTTGGATCCTAGAAGTAGGGTGCTTCATAGTTCCTCAGGAATATAGATGTTGAAGGAGATAATTGACACACAGAGGCTCCATCTACATTGCACACTCGTGTGCAAGAATGTATGCATATTCATTGCCACACCTAATTTGCATACTTAATGAGCCGCCATTTTTGCACAAGGGACTTTTGTTCAAGGAGGAGCAGTCCACACTGCTCGTTGCTGCGCAAAAACCCCCTCTTGCACAAGAGCCATTCTGCTGCTTATTTTCGGGCAGAATGGCTCTTGTGCAAGAGGGGGGTTTTGCGCAAGAAGGGGCAGTATAGACTGCTCCTTCTTGCACAAATTGGCAGCTCATTAAGTATGAAAATGAGGTGCGGCAATATTCATCGCCGCATCTCATTTGCATATATTATTGTGCAAGAGAGCGCAATGTAGATGTAGCCAGAGAGAACTGTTTTCATCATTATCTGGGCCAATGCCATGGAAGGCCTTAATGGTGAGAAAAAAGACACTGAATCTGGTCGGTATTTCATAAGCTTCTAGAGTAGCAATGAAAATAAGCGGGTGATACATTCTTGGCAACCAGAGTGGCTGAAGAGGTGGAGTGCTGGACCAAATGACGTTTTTAAGAGTGAGAGACCAGGACAATAATGGCTATTAGAATGGGCAGGGATGATGTCCTTAGCTTCTGTTGCCAGAAACTGGGAATGGGCTCACTGTTACAACTTCTTAAGCCAGAGCTATACTCAATCCAATGTCTTCACTCAGGGTAAGGGAAACCTATCTACACAGAGGAAAGAAAGAATCCTTTTCTAGGCCATGGATCCAAAACTGGTGACCCATCTGTCTCCATTCTTCTGACTCCTCAGTCCGGTTCGTAGGAGCACAGAAGAGATACTGGGTTTCCAGCAGGACTGCCTGCTCCTGCCTAGTGTATTTATATGAGGTTTAAATTACCAAGAGGATACAAAATAGAAGGAAGAGAAATATTTTTAATACGATGGATTTGAAAATGCTTCAGATTAGTTTGGTGATAAACACTGTAATCCCAACCTCCTAGCCCAGCTATGTGAGTTCATAGCTGTGCAATTATAATGCAGTGTGTCTGGCTTATCACTCCATCTTTGTAACCTGTTTTACTAGATCAAAGAAACTAAGTTTATTAGACAAGTTCATTAGACTTTATTGCTCTTTTACTTTTCGAGTTTTGAAGGAATAGAGAGAAAAGGTTGGACATTAGGAGAAACTTCTTAAACTGCCCTTGCTGCAATTCAGATCCATTTCTTCTGATTCTAGTCTCAAAGGCTGAAGAGAATAATCTTTCTCCCTCCTCCTTGTAACTTTTTATGTACTTGAAAAATAGTTATGCTGTCCCCCCTCAGTCTTCTCGTCTCCAAATGAAACCCATCCAACGTTGTCAATCTACCCTCATAGGTCTAGATCTTTAATCATTTTTGTTGCTCTTCTCTAGACTTTCTCCATTTTGACCACATCTTTGCCTAAAATGTGGTCCTCAGAACTGGACACAATACTCCAACTGAGGCCTAATCAGCATGGAGTAGGACAGAAGAATTATGCATTGGTGCTGATTCTGGGGTTGCTCCAGGGAGAAAAATTAGCCGGTGCTCAGCCTCCACCAGCAGCCAATCTTCTCCCCTCCCTATAGAGCAGTGGTCCCCAACCTTTTCAGGTTGGCGGGTGTCAGGGGGCGTGGCCGTTCGCCCGCCGGGCGCCAGGGGGCGGGGACACTTGCCCGCCCGGGGGCGGCCCCCCCCCAGCCGCATGCCCGGGGGCGGGGCCCCCCCCATAGCCACGCGCCCAGGGCCGGGGCCCCCCCCATAGCCACGCGCCGCACGCCCGGGGCCGGTGCTCCCCCCGTAAGCGCTGCGGGGCCAAGGCTGGGGCCGTGGCCAGGGCATGCGTGGCGCCCCCAGGGGCGGGGCCAAGGCCAGCGCCGGAGCTGGCAAGGGCACGCGTGGTGCCCCCGGGGCCGGGACCGGCCATGCGCCCGGGGCTGGCACCTGCCAGCCCAGATTGCTCCGCGGGCGCATGTAAAGAGCCCGGCGGGCGCCATGGCGCCCGCGGGCACCGGGTTGGGGACCACGGCTATAGAGCCTTTCATCCACTGGCGGCCCAGCTGATCAACTCCTCCCCCTCTCTGCCAGTGCCTCCTGCCCACTGCTAACAGCTGTTTCGTGGTGTGCAGGAGGCTCCTAAGGAAGGAGCAAGAGTGGGAACAGGGCGCTCTGGTGCAAAGGGCAGAAAGAGGTGGGGCAGGGCAGGGAAAGGGTCTTGGAGGAAGAGATGGAGTGGGGGGTCTGGGCTTGGTCAGAGTGGGAGGAGTCATGCTCTATGGGAAGTTGATGGGCCCTGAGCTAGATGGGAAGTCATTGCCTATGGAATTATGCCCCGTGTCTAGCTTAAAACACTTCTGCTAACACATCCTAGAGAGATGTTGCTTTTTTTTTGCAAGTGTGTCAAACTGTTGACTCATCTCTAGCTTGTAATCCATTGTGACAGCCAGATCCCTTTCCACAGTGCTCCTTCCTAGACAGTCATTTCCCATTTTGTATGTGTGAAACTCATGGTTCTTTGCCAAGTAGAGCACTTTACATTTGTCATTATTGAATTTCAACCTGTTTACTTCAGATCATTTCTCCAATTTGTCCAAATTATTTTGAATTTTAATCCTACCTTCTAAGCACTCGCAACTCCTCTCACCTTGGTGTTGTTTGCAAACCTTATGGCTGTGTCTAGACTGGCAAGTTTTTCCGCAAAAGCACAAGCTTTTGCGGAAAAACTTGCCAGCTGTCTACACTGGCTGCTTGAATTTCTGCAAGAACACTGACTTCCTACTGTAAGAAATCAGTGCTTCTTGCGGAAATACTATGCTGCTCCCGTTCAGGCAAAAGCCGTCTTGCGCAAATCATTTGCGCAAGAGGGCCAGTGTAGACTGCACAGTACTGTTTTGTGCAAAAAAGCCCCGATGGCTAAAATGGCCATCGGGGCTTTTTTGCGCAAAATTGCGTCTAGATTGGCACGGACGCTTTTCCGCAAAAAGTGCTTTTGCAGAAAAGCATCCGTGCCAATCTAGACGCTCTTTCCGCAAATGCTTTTAACGGAAAACTTTTCCATTAAAAGCATTTGCGGAAAATCATGCCAGTCTAGATGTAGCCCATAAGTATATGCTCTATGCCATTATCTAAATCATTGACAGAGACATTGCACAAAACCAGACTCGGAGCTGATTCCTGTGGATCAATATACCCTTCTGGCATGACTCTGAACCACTGCCAACAACTCTCTGGGCATGGTTTTTCAACCTTACAGTGGTTCCATCAAGGTTGCGTGTCCCAAGTTTGTTTACAATATATGGTATAAAACTCTCTAGAGTTAAGATTTTAAATAGGAGTCAGTGCAGATAAAAGATGAGTTGGATCTGAACAACCTTGGTCATAACTCAACCTGCCAAGGCTCATATATGAAGCGGAAAGGAACAAAATAAGAGATACCAAAATATCATTCTCTAAGGCCTTGCCTGCACTGGTGGCCGCCGTGTGAAGGGAACATGTAGTGACATGCCACAAAGAAAAGCAGGATGTATTCATGTGCTGTGATGTGTAGCTACATGTGACCATCATAGGCACCAACTGTTACTTTTCCCTGGGGCCAGAGCTGGCCCAAGGTCTGGGCCAACCGGACTACCTCCCAGGGTGCCCCATTATAGGGGGTGCCACACGGGGCTGCCGGGCTGGGCAGGGGTGGCACCGCACATGCGCCGCATGCCCGGGGGCGGCGCCATGCTCCTGGGGCACGCAAATGGCTCGGGCCGGCCCTGCCTGGGGTGGGGGGTGGATTCCAACCCCACTCTGCCCTGAGGCTTCCCCCAAAGCCCTGCCTTTTCTCTGCCTCTTCCCATCCTCCTCTTGGCTTGCTGGTCTCTTCCCTTGTACAAGCCCCTCCCCCCCCAAACAGCTGATTGGCAGCATCTCTGATCAGCTTTGGCTTTTTTCATGGGCATTCCAGCCTGGAGCACCCACAGAGTTGGCAACAATGGTAGCAGAGACAGGCTCTGGCAGGGGGGAAGCAGCCAGGCACAACACTGTGGAGGCTCTGCTGGGGCATGCAGAGAGCCATGTAGGGTATATACTCTAGAGCAAGGGTGGGCAATAATTTTGGAAGGGGGGCCACTTCACAAATTTTGGAAGTGGCGGCGGACCAACCTGGAAGGGGCGGGGCCTCGGGTGGAAGGGGCGGAGTTGAGAGCTACCCTACTGGGAGCTTTGCTTGGCCTGGCGTCCCTCCCCCCTGACTTCTGGCCAATGGAAGCGACCTGGAGCAGATGGGAAGGTGCTGGGGGCTAGCCTCTTCCCCGACTAAGTCTACACTACGGCAAAAAATATGTTAAATGAAGGACTCATTTGCATGAGTCGCGATCTTGTTTGAATATTTTCTGCTGATCCGGTTTTGTGCAAAACAAGCAGAGTGGGCGTTTTCTTTTTGCACAAAAACTCCTTTTCCTGCAAGATCGGTAAACCTCCTTTTTTTGGGGTCTAAGGGTCTTGAGGAAAAAGGGTTTTTTTGCAAAAAGAAAACGGCCACACTGCTTGTTTTTGTGCAAAAACCCCTAGCACAAAAACAGATCGGCAGAAAATATGCAAATGAGATCGCGACTCATGCAAATAAATCCCGCATTAGCGTAGTTTTGCCGAGAATACTTGTAGTGTAGACGTAGCCCCAGGGTTGTCTGGGGTGGAGGCTTAGAATTAGTATAACACAGTTTGCAGCTTCTGCCCCCTACTGCTAACATGTTGCCTGGCAGCCACCCGGCAGGCACAAACACTTTGAACAGAAGCAGTTGAAAGGGCTCGCGCCTCCGGGACAGCTCCCAGGCAACAGGCCAGTGAGCCTGAGAGCTGTGAGCCATTTCAATTGCTTCTGTTTAAAGGGCTGGCGCCTGCCAGGTGGCTGCCAGGCAACACAATCACCTAGCTGGTGCGAGTCCTTAAAATAGAAGCAGTTGAAAGGGCTCGTGTGTCTTCAGCTCCCTCATAATGCCCTAGAGAGGCACAGGGAGCTGTGAGCCTGTTTGTTTCTATTTAAGGGGCTCTCGTGTTCCCCGCCTCTGCCCGGCAACACGTTACCCGACAGGCGTGGGGAAGACACGAGCCCTTTAAATAGAAACAGTTACACAGGCTTGCACATTTCTGGCTCCCAGGCAATGCACTAGGGGGCGGGGCCTGGCACCGCCTCACGGGCTGGATCAAAGCCCTAGGCAGGCTGGACTCGGCCCGCTGTAGGGCTTTTGCCAACCCCTGCTCTAGAGTGCATATATGTCTTTACTCATCTAAGCAGTTCCCCCATGTACATTGCTGGGGGTGTGTGCAGTGCATGTACATGGCACGCCGTCATAAGCATAGACATAGCCTTAGGAAACTCCTTCCGTCAGCGCCAATAACTTTCCTCAGAGTCATGATTTTTTATTTCTTCTGTAAATAAATTTCAACAATAAAGGTATGGGGAGGTGTGGAACATGGGGCTAACATGACTGATGTCTCTCCAGAGGTCACTTGAGAGGTTCGGCCCTGGTTTGACAAAGCCACATGTCCCTGGGATGCGATTTTTTTTAGAAAACAGACCCACCTCCCACTTTTTGCTCATTTCCTAAATGCCACATCGCTGGGTTTGTTCCCTCTTCTGTTTTTGATTTACACTGCTGTCCAGCCAAGTCAAAGCCTTTCCTTTATTTATTACAGCAAGCAAGAGTGTGCTATGGACTTAATTCAGGATATGGACTCAAATCCTCCCCGGGAGCAGAGTATAGTACTTTGTCATGTTCAGGCTCTTGGAAGCTCACTGCTTCGGAGTTCCTGTAAACAAGAATAAATTTGGAGAAAATCCTTGAATTACATATGTATTCTGAATGAATATGTTTGCATCGGAGGAGAGTGCGGTAAGATGAATCTATCCGTCATATGCATTTAGTGTAAAACCTGTATTTGCTTTTCTTACTCTCCACGCAGATTCGATTGCCAGAGCTGTTTTGTCATTTGCTAAATACATGGGCTCTGCTCTCCAGGACACCAGCTCATCAGTTACCAAGCGAGCAGCCTGTCATAGGGGCGGCACACAACATTTATAACTGTCAGGCACCCAGAGATCGGAATCTTTCCTGAGAGTCTGATCCTTCGATGGCTTGGAAGTAGGCTGGCTAACTCTGAGAGCAGGCCTGGCCACTAAGGGAAAAAGCTGGGCCAGAAATGAAGACACAGAATAGTTTCTATGGAAGGCTCAAGGGGGAACCCAATTTGTTGCAGGTTCTGTAAAAGGAGATATCATCGCCCATTGGATCTGGCAGTGGCCTGAGGCTCAGAAGACCGGAACTATACTCTTCACTCTGCCACTGACTTCCTGTCTGACCAAGGTCAAATCACTTTGCCTTTGTTGTCCCTCCATCTCTTCGTCTGGCTTTTCTAGTTAGTTTATAAGTTTTGGGGGAAGGGACTAGCGATGTCAGTGGTTAAACATCACTCCTCATCACCCTGGATGATGGTTACTGGTTAACTGGTGACCTGACTGGGCTGAAGCAATCCCCCACCGATTCAGGTGGGGGTTTGTTCCTGCCCAGCCAGGCCTGCTACACCTGGTGTGACGGGGTGTACCAGGCCCACACTGTGAAGGCTGAGCCAAATCAGGTCCACCTGGCTGAAGAAGCCCTGCCCGGCACCCCTACTGGGCATGCTCAGACTACAGTCCAGGTATAAAAGTCTGGAGGGAGGCTTAGTCTGGGTTGGGTGTTGAGGAGGAAGGACAAACTGCCCAACCTGCCACAGGTGAGCGGCCTGAGAGGCCAAACTGGGAGACCAGGGAAGCTTCTAGCCCAGAAGAGGAGCAGCAGAGGGATGCCAGCAGAGACTGGACACAGAAGGGCCCAACCCAGAGGGACACAGGAGGGGAAGATGCCAGAAATTCTGAGGGGGTAGGAAGTGACCCAGAGTGGGGCACTGGGTCTCCAAGAGGCTTAGTGTATTTCGGGCAGACTCCCTGCTGAGCTAGTGGTGGGACATGCCCACCACTGACAGGGCCATGGGCTGGGATCCGGTGGAGAGGGAGGGCCTGGGTTTCCCTACCCCACCTCCTTATTCCCCCAGGGGATGTTACACCTTGACTTCTGACTCAGCCACTAGGCCACATTGCTGTGGTGAAAAGGGTGCTAAAGACACTGGCCGCTAGGCCACACTGCCCTGGTGAATGGGCATTGCTAGAGACTCTGGCCATTAGGTCATGTTGTCCTGGGGATGAGGGGGTATAGCCATGTTGGGGTTGTAGAGGATGTGGGGTATGGTGCCATGAGGCCCAGGGGCTCAACAGTGCTCCCTGGCTGAGGGACAGAGGACCCACCCCGGGACACCTGGCCAGGCCCATTGGGTATGTCTAGACTATTGGCAGAGGGATGCAGATTAGGCAGGTCTACATTGCAAATGAAGTGGGGATTTAAATATCCCATGCCTAATTTGCATAAAAATGGCCACCGTGTTTTGCCGACTCAGCACTTTGTTGGCAAAAAGCGGCAGTCTAGAGGGGGATCTGTCGAGAAAGAAAGCCATTTTCGACAGATCCTGTAAAGCTCCTTGCAGATTGCAGGCTTGTGATGGTAAATCACAACCAACAAACGATATCATAGAAGGAGCAGAATTTTGGTCACATAAGTAAGCATGCTTTCAGAGCTAAACAAAAGCAGGGCCTAGTTCTATCAGAGGCAAAACAGCGGAGGTTCCAGCTCTGAAAATCTTAGGATTTCTTCCTCCTTGTATTTGATCTTCTTGAGAGCTACCTTCTCACTCACTGCATCTTTGCTCTTTTAAATATGGTCAACAACCAGGTGTAACCATCAGGTTATTGTTTTGCTTCAGACATTGCTGATGGCCTAGCCAGTAAGGATTTATTTCTCCTCCTGTGTTTTCTCATGCTGTTGCCTTTCTCTCATCCGTGAGGAAGCAGCACATATTCACAAGGATTACCATGCACACTGAACACCCAGTTGTAGATGTTGTTTTGTTCCCTAAACTTAAAACTGCTTTAAACTATACAAGACACTACAAATATCCTGATCTTGGATCCCTAATCTGGACAAATGGCTTTTAGTGTTTTTTAAAAGACAAAGTCTGACATACTTAATTTCAAAAAGCACCTGCTTGGTGCTGGTTGTCAATACCAGCCAAAATTTCCTGGGGATTTTGCAGTAGGGCTGGCCACCACTGTTTAAATGCTCTGTAAGGATGTATTGATAAAATACAGTTTATCAATAGGTTTTGGATTAAAGCAGAGGTGAAAGTAAGCGAATGTGCCCTGATACCCAACTCTGGCAAGAGCTGACTGAGCTGGAGCAATAGCCAGCAGGGAGCTATTTAAAGAGCTGGCAGAGACCCTGGTTGCAATAGGACAGTACCTGTTAAGAAACTTTAAGGTACTTTCACTGCTGGATTACAGGCTCCCTCAGTGGCCATTAATGCAACAGATGATAAAGGTTCCTTTGGAGTCTTTGTATGTCTATATTGCACATCTGCACTGCAAAAAAAATCCAACCCAACAAAACAAAAAACAAAAACAACAACCAGCAAAAAACCCAACCAACAAAAAAACCCAAAACAAACAACCCCCTTCCTCCCCTGGAAACAGTCCGTGGCAAGGGGTCTCAGCCCCAGTCAACTGACTTTGGATTCTTGGTAGGAGAGTGGAGACAGCAGCGTGAACCTCTGTAGCCCGGTAAGTGGGGAAGGGTCTGCCTGTGCTGCAGCCCAAGTGCTAAAATCTACACTCCTATTTTTAGCTCCCTAATGTGAAGCTGAATCAGTTGCCCTGAGCTCTGGGGTTGCTGCCACAGGTATTTTGGTTGGTTTTTGCAGTGCATGCAGAAAAGTGTCACTGAATGAACCACACCACAGTAATTCTTTGGACCTACTATGAGTTCAGTGAATAGCATCTCCTCATCCTTTCCCTACAGCATGATCTTGTATTTAGCATTGAGGTCTGGATGCCTGGCTCTACCACTAGTTTCTGCAGATTCCCTATGACAGCAATGGGCAACCTAAGCTAGTGAGTGGCCCTCCATCTCAGTGGACCGCAAGGTTGTCGTAACCAAGATGGTCTCCTGGGATAGGGTAGTTTTGCTCACTGCGCTGGCATAGATAGAGTTTGCGGGCGTGCCAGTTGCACCGTGGCAGCACTTTGATTGGATGCGGAGGGAGCACAGAGCCCTCACAGTCAAGGCTGTCTGCCGTCAGCAGCGCCTCACTTCACGTGCCCTTGCTATACGTGTGTGTCACTTCAGTAATACCAGCAGAAAAAAAATGTCAGAGGGAAATCAGTGGAATCTGGCAACCCTACATCTGGGCAACAATAAACAAAATGTCTTGTAGGCCATGCTTGGAACCCCGATGCCCATAACTGCCCTAAGGCATTTTAGTTTAGTCACTGAGTCTTCCTGAACCTTAATTTCCCCATCAGTGAAGCAAGGATAAGTGCATTGAATTGAGGCTTAGTTCATCAGAGGTTTGTAAAATGCTTTGGGTCTCTTGGATGCAGGGGCTATTTATATTACTGCTGAGGTCATGGAACTGCTTAGCTGTCTCCCGCTGCTTCTATGGGGAGATCCCATCATAGCTCAACAGACTTCACTTGTACACAAATGTTCCTATCAGAGTGTTTTCTAAAGTTCATGCCCTCGCTGCCAGCCAGAGTCCTTGGCCGTGCTAAACAAACCCGCCTCCTCTTTGCACCTTTCAAATACTAATCCTCATCCTGCAGCCTCCCTTCTCCCACCCTCTTCCAAGTCATCATTGCTTGTATCAGATTCACCCGCTTTGTAATCATTTAGCTTTGGAGCTTTGGTTTGCTCTTCTCTGAATTCCAATGCATTTGTCAACATCTTTCTGGGACTGCACCCAAGCACTCAGGAGCACGTGAACCCATCTCACTCATCTCTTGTAATACTGCCACCCACGCTGGGATGGAGTGCCAGACTTCACTCTCGCTGCCTTCGCCTTTCTCAGTTCAGCTCCATGGCAGAGTGAAACACTAACCTAGCTTTTGTGCATGTTAATTTTTGTAAACCGCTTTTGAGTGTCACACCACATCTGACTTAAGGCATATATTACAAATTAAACTCCAAGCCCTCATCAATTAAACTCCAGATCCCAGTCTCGGTGGGCTATTTAAGTCCAGCATAACATACAGTTATATTGTTTTATTTCTCTTTCATGCTGTAACATGCTCCCCATGGAGTTACAGTGACTTAGTTTTACTTTCATATTGTACTACCCCCTCCGTTGTCTTGCATTTAAATAGTCTCATTTCATTTTGACACCATGACATCATCTCTGCAGAGGGGCACTGAGGCTGTCTGAAGAATTTAGCGATAATGCCAAGATCTAGTCAGTACACATGCAGCAGTGTTTTCCTGGGCTAGCCAGGTGGCTAGCTTTGCATGCTGTACCATAAAGTGCTCCACTTTAATGTCTGATCCCAGCTGATTGTTCTCTGGACTAATGCATTGTATTGTATTTCTTTATGCGTTGACCCAGCCTGAGTCACTCCACTTCACGCTGGCAGACAGTCTGTGCGCACAGTAAACAAAGTGTCACCAAGTAGTTAGTATGGAGAACAGTATTTGCTGGGGTTCAGAGGCAGGCATGGGGGTTCTGTATGTCAAGATGTTACCAATACAGCATCCAGCAGCCAGCTTCCTATTACAGCCTCTAGCAACGACCAGAGCTGTCCTCTGAAAAACCCCAAGAGAAATCAAGTAAAGGTGAATCCCTCCCTGGGGTACTGTGGAATGAGTGATTCTAACCTACTGTGTGGCTGCTTGGGAACCAGAAGGACCCTGACATTAATGAGCAGATGCCACCAGACTCCTCTGACAAACGTGTGTTCATACAGCTACTGCAGTGCCCTAAAGTACCTTTAATACCATGGTAACGCTAAGTGCCTCCAAATGGTAAATGTCAATGTCCTAATGGCAATCCCAGTACATCTGTCTGCATTTTGCATTTCACAGATGATTTGTAAGTTCTGTCCTGCTGCACAGTAGCCACTGCTAGACCTCCCTCTTATTGCTTAATGTTAACCACTGGAAAGGGGAGAGCTGATGCTCAAAAGCAGTAGCCAGGTGTCTAATAAGTCTCAAGATGCATCCTGATGCTATGGTCACGCCTTCATGGGGAGTTTTACACAGGGCTGGCATGTTCGTTTGCAGTCTCTCATTTAACTGCCGTTAAATCACTCTAACCCAGTTGTAAGATATTTATGGTAAAACCAGGTACATGGCTGTATCCAAGGCAAATGAAAAGATTCCTGCTTCTTATTGGAACATACTCTCTTTTGCGTGTATGTAGCTTTGATGTCTGAGCATATTCCACACCACCAAACAACTGTGGGAAACATTTCTAGAGACAAACACAGGGAGACAATTTGACTCGAAAGGTGAAATTGGCAGAGAGTTTTTAAAATTTATGATTTAGCAACAAATGAAGCTTTGCAGCTTCTCCATTTGATCTTTTAATCCCTTTCTCCATGAAAGCTATTACAATACATGTTGCAAATATATATGTAAGCAGGGACTGAACTGCTGCTTGCTATCAGCCAGCTAAAAGGAGGGGTGAGTGTGCCCACTATTGTTAAGCTTTGCAAGGTAATTAACTGTTAACGGTTGATATGTAAATACAGCTCAGGAGAGAATACGAGGTGTGGCTATGGAAATCCCATTCAGCCAGGGCAGATGGAGGGTCAGTGTTGGAATGGAAGGTAGAGAATTGTAAATAATTTGGGACTGTTGTGGGGGTCACTAATCATGCTACCTCTAAATGTGGGAACTGTAAAACATGACACCAGTGCTTGCAGGAGAGACACCACCACCATGGTAAGAGATCTCGGAGGAACAAGCCTCCCCCCTTCTAGAGTTGTGTGACTAGAGCTGGGGAGAAGGGTTAAAGGGCTTGAGTCAGCCTGCTTCACACCTGCTAGGTGTGAGCTGTAAGACTGGCCCAACCTGCCCTCTCCCCTCTCCCCTCCCCCCCCCCCCGGGCTACATCTAAACTGGCATGTTTTTCCGCAAATGCTTTTAACGGAAAAGTTTTCCATTAAAAGCATTTCTGGAAAAGAGCGTTTAGTTTGGCACGGATGTTTTTCCGCAAAAGCACTTTTTGCGGAAAAGCGTCTGTGCCAATCTAGATGCGCTTTTGCACAAAAAAGCCCCGATCGCCATTTTCGCGATCAGGGCTTTTTTGCGCAAAACAAATCTGAGCTGTCTACACTGGCCCTTTTGCGCAAAAGGACTTTTGCCCGAACGGGAGCAGCATAGTATTTCCACAAGAAGCACTAATTTCTTACATGAGATCGTCAGCGTTCTTGAGGAAATTCAAGCAGCCAGTGTAGACAGCTGGCAAGTTTTTCCGCAAGTTACCAGTCTAGACACAGCCCCTTTGTTTTAAGGACAGACCTAAAGCAGACTCCCTGAGGTGTCTTTTCTTTTGCTAGTCTAGTGGAAGCTGGATTCCTTTGCCAGTCCAGCTGGTGGCTAAAGAGCTGAAATCACTGGTTTGGCTGAGAGCCAGACCCCTTGCAGCCAATGAAGCGGCGGCGTCCAGCAGAGTGGCTGGTGGGAATCACTGGCTGGTGGTGTAATATGGCCAGTAGGAGCGGCGGCAGGCGAGGAGTGGCGACCAGCGGCGTGGTTCGGAGCGGCAGCCGGCGAGGAGCGGAGTGTCCGGTGGCATGGGATGAGACAGCTGGTGGAGCGTGGTGGAGTGTCGTAAGGTGCCCCCTATCTATCCCGCCACCCCATTTCTACCCAGGTTGGGAGGTGAAACCCTGTGGGTGACCTTTGGGACTCTGGGTGGCATGGACCTGGGACAGAGACTTTTGGGGTATCGGACACTTTGGACTTCAGGTGACTCTTGGCTGCGGTGGGGGGCTTAGCTCATGTTTGGGTTATGAACTCTGTTTGTGGTGTTTTCCCCAAGTTAATGCCGTATGACTTCTCTCTCTGTCTCATTAAATGTTTCTTTCCTACACTCAGACTCAGTGCTTGCGAGTGGGGAAGCATTGCCTCTCAGAGGCACCCAGGGGTGTGTGAATTTCCCAGATTACTGGGTGGGGGCTTGAGTCAGTTCTGTGTGAGATGGACCCCAAGATATTGAACCCAGCCCTGGTTACTGCCAGACCTACCCGGCAGAAGGGTTACATATATAAGCCCTTGCACGTAGAGCACTGCCTTTAGCCCTTTCCGAGAGAGGAAAAAAATAGAACCATTTTTTTTAAAGCTACCACTGGGATCCAGTGTCTATAGACATTTATCAAAGACACAATATTGAATACTGCATTCTCCAAGCACTAGTCCAAGATAAATTAAAACTAGATGGTTGAACCTTCCTTGTATAAATCATTGGTATATCAATATTGGGACTCAGAACAGCTACCCCCCAAATTTTAAGTAAATATGTGAGAATTCTGGTGGGAAATGGTGGATTTAGCCTTATAAACTAAAGTAAAGGCTATTATCTATGGGACCTGCTTCTTAATCTACTCAACAGAATTGTGGGAAAATAAGTGAGAGAAAAAAGTGCAGGCTAAGGTGGATTTGTTAGGTGCTTAGGAACAGATCATAGTGCTTGATAAAATAGAGATGCCATTCAGAGTTTGTGAGAGTTCTCTCAGGTTAGAGATGAGGAAATTAGTGCTGGGATAAAGTATATGAGGGTACTCGAGAGAAAACTGGTGTTAGAATGAGTTTTGTGTGGGGGAAACACTTGGTAATTATTACACTAGACTTTTGACATCTGGAGACCTGAGGCCAAATCTTCCCCACAGCCCTGCTAACCATTAGTTTGGTGATTTCATTTCAGTTTTCATTTGTTACATCACAAATCATTGCTTGAGTGGTAGTCCCTGTTCAAGAGATGCCAAACTCAGGGACAAGTGCTGTCCTAAAATCTATCTGATGGTTCCCATTGACATTGTATATTGATTTGAAGACCTTTTGTTCACTTGTAAAGCTCTCAGTATTGCTGGCCCTGTCTATTTTTCAAGACTTGCTTTTCACTGAGGACCATCTGTTGATTTATGGCCGTGTCCACATCTCTTACAACCTGGGGTTTGAACTTTGCATCCCATGGCTGTAGAATCATCTTGCTCTTTATAGTCAAAGTCAAATCCACACATCTTTGCTAACCTCCCTTTCCCAGGATTTTAAATCCAGTCCCAGGTGCAGAAAGTCCCAGGCAGCTGACTGAGCAGCCAGATTTCCTTCCTTATCCCTAACTCAGCCTCTCTGTGGACTCAGACGCTCAGGAGATACTGATCGAGGGGCAGCTCTGTCTGTTCTACACAGCAATAGGCACTAAGGCTACATACTGCAGTGAGAGAATACTCCCCCCCAGACCTCCACACACACAATCGCAACAGAAATAAAGGAGGAAAATGTGAAGGAAAAGGAGGCTGGAAGAAAAGATGGCGGGGAGAGTGAAGGGAGGATACAGAGACGTGGAAGACACAAACAGAGGAAAAAAAGAAAAACAGTGGGCAATATATGTATGTTCTCTATAGGTTCTCCCAGCCACAGGAAGAAGGAAGATAAGTTAGCCTATGGATAAACTGAAGGGGGAGAGGATTTTCTGTTTCCTGAGGAAGACACCAGGAATGAAGTGCACTCCCACCCCATTCAAAAATTATTGCCCTCTCCTGGTACAACTGCTTCCCTATCTCGCAGATGGTGTGAGGATACATTTGTTCAAGATTGGACTACGGCTACACTATGAGTTTTGCTGCAAGAGGCAATGCAAATGAAGTGCAGATTAGCACTTTCCTGAACTTCATTTGCATACTCTTTTGTTCCGTTTTTGCGCTAGGGGTTTTTGTGCAAAAACAGGCAGTGTGGCCATGGCTGTTTTGTGCAAAACCCCCTTTTTCCATAAGATCCTTATGCCTCTCTGGGACAGGCATAACGATCTTGCAGAAAAAAGGTTTTTTTGTGCAAAACGGCCATGGCCACACTGCCTGTTTCTGTGCAAAAACCTCTAGGCTGTGTCTAGACTGGCCAGTTTTTCTGGAAAATCAGCCAGCTTTTCCGGAAAAACTTGCCAGCTGTCTACACTGGCCGCTTGAATTTCCGCAAAAGCACTGACTTCCTACTGTAAGAAATCAGTGCTTTTTGCAGAAATACTATGCTGCTCCCATTCGGGCAACAGTCCCTTTTGCGCAAAACTTTTGCACAAAAGGGCCAGTGTAGACAGCTGAGATTTGTTTTGTGCAAAAAAGCCCCGATCGTGAAAATGGTGATCGGGGCTTTTTTGAGGAAAATCTCGTCTAGATTGGCCATGGACGCTTTTCCGCAAAAAGTGCTTTTGCGGAAAAGCATCTATGCCAATCTAGACGCTCTGTTCCGAAAATGCTTTTAACGGAAAACTTTTCCATTAAAAGCATTTCCAGAAAATCATGCCTGTCTAGACGTAGCCCTAGTGTAAACATGGAACAAAAGAGAGTATGCAAATGAAGTGCAGGAAAGTGCTAATGTGCACTTCATTTGCATTGCCTCTTGCGGCACAAGTCATACTGTAGACAAAACCTGCATGTTTTCTTTTGGAATTATTTCCCACAGAAACTTTTGATTTTTGCCAAAAACAACAGCTTTATTTTTGGAAAACAGAAGCAAAATATTTTATTTGAGGTCAGTTTGACCTGATTCAAAATATTTCCGATGGTGAAACTGGCTATAAATATTTTGTTTATAGTCATTTTAACAATAAACTACACTTTCCTAGTGTGGCAGATTGGGAGTTGTTGTTTGTGCTCCTATTGCTTCCTGTGGGCAGGGCCACATTGGCTGACCTGTACTTCCTGTGATGGAACATATAGTTTTACCTCTGAGTGATGTGGTGCATCATTGGAATTGCATGATTACAGGTGCATGATAGAATACATAGCCTAGTCAGGGAGACTGGCCCCGGGGGAGAAGGTGGGATCAGGCACCCAAACTACATCTCCCATGAAGCAAAGCAGTACTTCATGGAAACATAATTTAATCTACTATATATTTGAGTTCATCTGTCTGTTTGTTCAAGAATTCCTCCTAAAACAGGAATGGGCAATAATTTTGGCAGTGAGGGCCACTTCATGAATTTTTTGGTCATGGGGTGGCTCCAGCTCCCCTCCCTCTCCGGAAAAGGTGAGGCCTCATGTGGAAGGCATGGGCCGGGGGCTACAGAGGGAGAGAGAGTATCTGTGAGTGTGGAAGAGAGATACTCAGTGTATGAGACAGACTTTCTGACACAGATTGAGTATGTGTGGCACAGACTGGGTGTCTGTGACAATGACATAGTGACTGTTGGCTGTTGCCACGTAAGTGTGAGAGAAGCCATGTCACAGGGAAAGTTGTCCTGAGCTAGTGTATCCCCGTCTCCCGCTCTGCAGAGAGGGGTGTGTGTGTGTGTGTGTGTGTGTGTTCGTTCTAGAAACAGTGCACTGCCTCCTAAGACAGGCTTTGCTTTGAGTCTCTCCATCCGTGCTTCAGATTGGAGCAGCTCTGCTGTGTGTCTCCTTCTCCTCGTCCCCTGCTCTGGAAAGAAGGAGTACAGGGGTAGGGGGGACACCTTGACTTCAGCACTCCCCTCTTCTGTGCACCCCTTCCCCCAGCTCTGCACTGCTAGCAGAAGAATCCTGGGAGCATGTTGGCTACAGGCAGGGCCGGCCTGAGCCTTTTTGGCGCCCTGGGCCCGGGCACGCAGGGCTGCCCCCGGGCTCATGGCATGGGCCCGCCCCCCCCAGGGTGCCTGGGCCCGCCCCCAGAATGCACGACGTATGCGTGGGCCGGCCCTGGCCATTGGCGCGCAGTCCGGGGCCCGACTTGGGGCGCACGGCGCATGCGCTGGCCAGCACTGCTGGTGCGCTTACCGGGCCATGCAGGGCCCCGTGGCCGGGGGGGGAGAAGGGCGCTGCTGTCTGGCACCGTGGGGCCGGCGCTGCGGGAGCCGGGCGTGCGGCACCTGATGACAGCTGTAAGGGACGCAGCGTACCCCTTACAGCTGCCATCAGGCACCCCCCCATCGGTTGGCACCCTGGGCAGCTGCCCGGCTCACCCATGCCTCAGTCCGGCCCTGGCTACAGGACAGACCAAGGTGCAGGGAGGGGCAGCTGAACACACGATGCAGTCTACAAGGCAGCCAGAGAGAAATGCTTGGCAGACTAGATCTAGCCCTTGGGCCAGATTTTTCCCACTCCTGTCCTAAATGGTAAGAGCTAGGACCACCAAATTCAGTATACAGCTTCCTATCATCATAATGTAAAGCAAGGGAAGGGTTTGGAAGTTCCAGGAAAATCAGATGTGTCTCGAATAGGACTGCATCTCGTAAAATCATCCAGAAAAGAGACAAAGTCACCAGGCAGGTGAAGGAGTCTGGCTGGGGGTGCACTCAGCCTAGCGCCTCCCAGCCTAGCGCCTCCCACCCCCAAGTGTCCCTTAGGGAGAGTGGGTGGGTGGGTGGGTGGGTGGGGCACTGAAGCTCCTGCAACCTCCTACCCCTGATTTAGTACAGGAACATTGCTGGCTCTTTCCCTTCATCAAGGAGTGAGGGGAAAGTGCACAGTTTGCTGCATTATGCACTTTGATGGGGAGCGCAAGAGGCAGATGAACCTGGACCTGCCCTAGTCAGGGACATGCCCCCCTTCCCCAGCTGTGCTTGCTGGAACTGCAGCGGCCATGGAGAGATGCTGTGGTGAAAGAGGGCTGGGGTTGTCCTCTCTCCCCGGGGGGGGGGGGGCAGCCTGCACACTGAGCTCCTTATCCTCAGCCCCACCTCAGTGCAATGATTTAAATTGAGCAGGTACATTTTCATTTTATTTTCTGAAAAACAAAAATTAATTCAGTGAAGGATCTGAGCAATGCTGGGTACATCTACACAGCAGGGTTAAAGTCAAATTAAACCACGTGACTTCAGCTATGTCAACTGTGTATCTTAAGTTGAAATAGTTTAATTCAGTTTTTGGCACTGTCTATACAGCAGGAAGTTGAAGGAAGAACACTTTTCCTTTGACTTCCCTCAGGGTTTGTCTACACTTGCACCCTCTTTCCATAGAGGGATGCAAATGAAGACATTCAAAATTGCAAATGAAGCTGGGATTTAAATATCCCGTGCTTCATTTGCATAATCACGTTATGGCGCTATTTTGAAATAGTGCTATTTCGAAATAACAGATACTTGTGACGATGCAGTTATTTTGAGAGAAAACCCTTCTCTCTCAATAACCCTTATTCCTCATACAATGAGGTTTATCAGTTATTTCGAGAGAAGAGTGTTCTCTCGAAATAGCCACATTTACACCACATTTTGTATTTTGAAATAGTGCCATAATGCGATTATGTAAATAAAGCACGGGATATGTAAATCCCAGCTTCATATGCAATTTTGAATGTCTTCATTTGCATCCCTCTATCGAAAGAGGGATACCCTTACTCCTCAAGAAATGAGGGTAACTATGAGGTGGGGTAAGAAGTCCTCCAGCTTGACATTATTTCAAAATAAAGGCTTGTAGCATAGACGCACATATGTTATTTTGGAATAACATCAGTTATTCCGAAATAACGCTGCTGTGTATATTTACCTCTAGAGTTTAATATTTGAAACAAATCTTGTGATCAATTCACTACACCAGAATTGAAAGTTTTGATTCAGGAATGTTGAAATATTCAATTTTGATAAACGCTGAAAGAATCTGCTTTACCATTTCTGAATCAAATACTTTCTATTTTTTGAACTTTTTGTTCCTCATAAAGGCCGTGTCCAGACTCAGGGGTTTTTTCGGGAAAAGTAGCCTTTTCCCGAAAAAACTTCCCCTGCGTCCAGACTCAAGCCGCGTTCTTTCGAAATTATTTTGAAAGAACGCGGCTTTTCTTTCGATGGCGGTAAACCTCGTTTCACGAGGAAGAACGCCTTCCTTCGAAAGTTCCTCTTTCGAAGGAAGGCGTTCTTCAATGTAAAGAGGCCATCTTCGAAAGAGAGCATCCAGACTCGCTGGGTGCTCTCTTTTGAAAAAGCGGATTTCTCTTTCGAAAGATCCGCCTGCAGTCTAGATGCGATCTTTCGAAAGAGGCTCTTTCGAAAGATGCTTTCGAAAGAGCCTCTTTCGAAAGAAGCCTGCAGTCTAGACATAGCCAAAATGTTAGTATTTTGGTCCCAATTTGGAATGAAAAAAGAAACAATTTCCTGTGGGACGGAAATTCCAATTTTCGCTCAGCTCTAATTGTGAGACATTTGGATATTATGCTAATGGTAGCCATTTAAGTATTTAAGATAGAGAGAGCTAAAGCAAATCTCCTACCAAGAAAATAATGCCAGGCATTTACAACCTCTTTGGAAAAGGAAAAGAAGATTATTGGGCATTATGGGGGGCCCTTTTTGGGAGCCAGATTCTGATGCTAGGCAGCACCTGACTCTAAAAGCATTCCCATTGGCTTCTGTGGGGCTACTCGTGAAATATGATATTTTGTCTGAATAAGGTAATCAGATCTAGCCTTAGCTCTGATTAAGCATCCAGACTCCTACCTGGTCATCCAAATTGCTGGGGGTTACAACAGTGTTATTTCGGAATAACTGGAGGTCTTTTTACTCCGACTCCTGTAATCCTCATTTTGTGAAGAGCAAGGGAAGTCAGAGGAAAAGTGCTCTCTTGGACTTCCTGCTGTGTAAACAGCGCCAAAAGCTGAAATAAGCTTTCAACATAAGCTGCGCAATTGACATAGTCGAAGTTGCATAGCTTAATTCGGCTTTAGCCCTGCTGTGTAGACATGCCCTCTGAGAGTCTGAATAAATGGTACAAAATATTCTGAACCCCTCCCCCCAAATTCATCCATCACCCTCTGATGCCTGAGGGGTCTGGCTTTCCGTACATCACCATATTGTTTGGTGAATTATCTCTGGGAAAATATTGTGAACTGTGGCTTAAAACTACTGTGGGAAACGGTGAGTGTTTAAAGTTGCTTTCAACTGGGTTTAAGTATTATGGGGCTCAGGAGTGAGATGTGTTAGCACCCTCAGTTTATTAGGGTAATGTGCTTAGAGTTAAGCATGTACTTGGGTTTTTTGCTAAATCAAGGCCATATTGACCCCCTAAATTGCATTCTTCCTCTTGGGTCAATTTCCTTCTAGCCCCCTTTTTTTTTTTTTTTTTTTTTTTAAAGCAGGACTGAAAAGTTGATCAGTTTCACTTGCTTTCCTGACAAATTCTTATGTAGTTGCTCATCAATGGCAGTGGTACAAAACTGCTTAAATTTCCTTTGAAATGAGTGTTTATTTCAATTTGTGTCAAAATCTATTTTTAGTTGTTTTTATTCTCCACTGTATTACTTTTAAAGCATTCTTTTCAAAAGACGAGAGCACTGCTCCTTTGATTCTCTGCCCCCCCCATAAGGTTGTTAGCGATTGATCACTACTTGTGAATAGTGACTTTGTGAGGGTGGGCAGCAGATTATAAAGTCAAATGCAAGAGTTTTGGGGCTAAATTCTGCTCTTCTTGATACCAGTGTAAATCCACAGGCACTGACTAGATTATAAATTTTACACCGGTGTAACTGAAAGCAGAATTTTACCCTCAGGCTATCACAGCTCATTAGGGATAAATAGACTTTTAGATAATGAAAATGTAGCATTTCTGTTAACAGCTTCATCGTGATGCACACTGATTGCTGCATTGCCTTGATAACTGAGAAATGTACTTGTCTTTTTCCTTAGTGAAACATGGACAAAACTGTAGTCTTCAATAATAAAATAATTAATTGAGCTGTAAAATGTAGTTTCCCAGAAAGTTCTCATAGTTTTTTGGGGATAAAGAACAGCAGCTGTAAACAACAAAGTCCCTCTCCAAACTCTCTTCAAATATAACTGAGAAGATAAGTGGTAGTTTTGAGCTGCCAGGTGCCAGGGAGGAGTAGAGTGTCAGTGCTGGGTTTTGTGATCTTTTAGACACATACACACCTATCTGGAACTTTTGTTGGCAGTCAGAAGAGAGGCGTGCTCCCTGAAGACTTAACCACCATACACAGAGATGTTATGTCTACACTACACAGATTTTAGGGTGTTGCTTTTGTCATTTAGAGGTGTGTTAAGTATCTATGAATGACAAAAGCTTTGCTGCTCAATTGCCAATGTAGACAAAGTCTAAGGTGATGCCTACACTGGGAAGGTTTGGTGAGGAAAGTGCTGTTGACATACAAAAGTCGCCAAAAGTGAAAAATGGTCAAACCATTTTTTGTTTGTTTTTTTTTTTACTCAACAGATAGAGCAAAGCAATGTGGGTAAGCATATCTCAGTGCAGTGTTCTGGGAAGGCAGAGCTGATCCCTGTGCTTCTTAGGACTCCCTTGTAGCTCTGGGGCTCTCCGTGCTGAGGAATGTCAAAGCAGCACAGCAGTCTGTCCAACCCTCCCCCTGCAGCAGCCATCTACCTGCTGCTGTGTTCCTAGCAGGGCAGAACAGGAGCAGTCCAATGATTTGTTCTTTGTCCCCCAAAACAGCTCACTCTGTTGTCAAATACTTCTTGGGGCTTTGAATGGGGAGAGGTGCATGCCTTCAAGGCAGCCGAGATCACAAAACACTGAGCACAACCACCAGGGCAGGCATTGTGGGATATTGGCAGAAGTCAGTTCTCAACAAAACAAACAGCAGAGTCTACACTGGCTCTTTGTCAACAATAAAGGAAGGGGAAAAGACAAAAGTCTCTCGCAGGAGTGGAAGTTTTTTGCTGCTAAAACTGGGTGTTTTCCCTAACAAGTCACATTGCAGTGTAAATACTCTGACTGTTTTGTCGCCAAAAGGCAGTTATTGGCGACAAAATGTGCCAGTGTATTCAAGGCCTTTGGCTTTCCCCTTTCCGCAGCACAGAACAGGAGCAAAGTGGTGGGAGCAGTATCACTGCCTTTGTTATAGTTATAACACGGGTAAATAGAGCACTTTATCATCAGGGAAGTCAAACCCCCACCTCCTGGCATTGCATTTTAAAATAGCATAAACACCAGCATAATACTAAGGGTACAAAGGTGGATATGAAAGTGACAGGAGGCTTTTTGAGGAGCTTTCAGGAGCTGCCTAAGGCAATGAAATGACTTTCAACATGGCGGGGGGAGGGAGGGAACAGTTGCCGTCAGCAAGGTATTTTCTTCAAAGGTTTTTTGTGCCACAGCAATAATAAAAAAGTAAACAGGAAAGCACGGGCCCTGGTTCATCCTATGACTCTTAGGTTTGGTGCCTGCCTTCCGGAAGGTATGCTCCCCCTTCTCTTAAATCTCCGGTATGGCCTGGTGTATAGTAGGGATGTAATTGGATAATGGTGAACCAATAAGCCTGGTCTTAGTGATTACTGTGAATGGTTACACGGAGGCTCCCACCCCACTTCCGGGGAGCTGGCTACCACCCTGCACTGCTGGCTTCTGGAAGTAGGGCAGGAGCCAGGCGGTGGTATGTGCCAGGAACTGGCTTTGAGCCACCTGCTGTCCTATGCTGCAGCTGTGTGTAACTGTGTAATTGTTTCAGTGGTTACACGGTTGCACAATTACCCACTTTTTAACATTGCTAGTGTTTAGTCCTGCTAAGCACTTGTGTGAGAGAAAGAGGAAGCTGATCTGAGGTTAGTCATTTGTTCTCTGAGGATCTGATCGCGTCCCGGAATCCTGACATGGGAACTTCTCTCTGGGATCATTGCAAAAGCCATTTGTTAGGGGAGACAGCATGAGTCAACTTTAGGGAATACAGGACTGGGATAGCAGTCAGAAGAGAGAGGTCCCATTCTTGGCTTGAGCAAGTCACTTCACCTCTCTGTAGCCTCTTTGCCTCTTTTGTATTAGTTTGTAAGGTCCATTCTGTCAAATGTAATCAAAGTTAGGAGCCTAAATTTGTGGCACAGGGCATACATTCTTTGTGTTATCTCTTGCCACCTATCTATGTAGTAGTGCTACTTCGGAATCTTGATCTCAGCTGTGCTTTCTTGAGACTACTGTATTACAAATAATAATTTGATAAGGCTAAGGGAAAAGATTGGAGTTTGTTTCTAAAGGAAACAATTGTTTTATCGATTCATGGATTATAGAACCAGAAGGGACCACTGTGATTGTCTAGGCCCATCTGTATCCCACAGGTCATAGGTCTTCCCTGAATTAATTCCTGATGGAACTAGAGCATATCTTTTAGGAAAAAAAATCCAATATTGATTTAAAAATTGTCAGTGATGGAGCACCCACTAGCCCTTGATAAATTGTTCCAGTGGTTAATCACCTAACTGTTAAAAAATGTACGCTTTATTTCCACTCTGACTTTGTCTAGCTTTAAATTCCAGCCATTGGATTGTGTTAGTCCGTGGTCTATTATAATGAGGAGTCCATTGTCAGAATTGTGTTCCCTGTGGGGGAGTTTGAGCTGTGATCAAGTCACCCCTTACTCTTTGTCATGTTAAACTAAATAGATTGATATCTTTAAGTCTGGCACTATAAGGTATCCATGAGGTAGTCGTGTTAGTCTGTAATTTTAAAAACAACAAGTTGTCCTGTGGCACCTTAGAAACTTATCGATCGATCGATTGCAAAACTCACTTCCTCAGATGAGTCTGAAGTAGGTTTAGATCATGATCGATCGTGGTCAAAACCTACTTCAAACTCATCTGAGGAAGTGAGTTTTGCCCACAAAAGCTCATAAAGTGCCACAGGACTATTCCTTTTGGCTATAAGGTATGTTTTCCAATCCTTTAATCATTCTTATGGTTCTTTTCTGATCCCTGTTCCAATATAATAACATCCTTCTTGAATAGTGGACATCAAAACAGGACTTGGTATTCAGGAGTGTTGCCACCAGTGTCTCATACAGAAGTAATATAACTTACCTACTCCTACTTGATATTCCTTGTTTATACTCCAAGCACCGCATCAGGCCTTTTGGCCATAGAGTCACCCTGGGAGTTCATGTTCTGCTGATTGGCAACCTTGACCCCTTTTTTCCACAGAGTTGCTGCTTTCTAGGATAGAATCCCCCGTTCTGTAAATATGGCC
This sequence comes from Pelodiscus sinensis, assembly GCF_052426305.1. Lineage (NCBI taxonomy): Eukaryota > Metazoa > Chordata > Testudines > Trionychidae > Pelodiscus > Pelodiscus sinensis. Next base: position 16,103,914 of record NC_143060.1, on the reverse strand, counting down.
TGCATTTCCTCCCCTCTCCCACCCCAGATTATTGGCAGACTCAGTTACTTTGTTCCTCTGTATGGTTATTTTTATGTTGTAATAGTCTTTATTAGGTCATAACAAGTATAACTTATTGGGTCATAACCTGTTTCTATGGAAGCCATGATTTCACCGGGACTCAGAGTGATTGAATTAATACAACCAAGCATGCTCCCTGAATTATAGAATTGTAAAAGTGGAAGAATTGTAGATCTGGATTGTAGAATCAGACAGGTCATCTAGTCCAGCCCCATGCACTCATGGCAAGACTACATAGTATCTAGATCAATATTTCTCAACCTTTATTTTTATAAAGCACTCCTTAAAAAAAAAAAGAAAAAAGTACCTCCAGTACCTACACTTTTCAGACACGCAATTTTTTTTCTACCATTGCAACACATTTGTTTAAACAACTGAATCGTAGCTGGGTGGGCGATGAAATTTTTAGATGTAAAAAGGACAAAAATAATAAAGCGCTGTAAAACTTAAAACAAAAATTCAGTTTTCTCCAAATTTCAGTTGTGTTGACGTACCCCTCAGACTTCTCTCGAGTACCCTCAAGGGTACTTGTACCACTGGTTGAGAAACACTGATCTGGAACAGGGCTCTTAAACTCCCAGCCCGAGGGCCATCCCCAAGAGGAGCAGTTGCACAATCCATCGAGGGAGTCCGGGTGGACAAGGGTGGAGGCTGACTATTCCGGTTCCCCTGCCCTTTCCCACCACTGCCCTGCCCTCTCCCCCTCCCCCCAGCACCCTGTCCCCTAAGGGCGCAGCATTGGGGATTACCTACAGATCTGGTGCAGGGCAGCAGCAGCAGTTGCCCCTCCCCCCACTCCACAGTGTCAGGAGCCAGGGGGAAGCGGTGTGAGCATGTCTGCCAAGTGCACTTCACTTCCCTGCAGTTCCTGCCATCACAGATTGCGGGCAGGCCCAAACACTGATCACGCCCTGTGCTGGGTCAGAAAATTGAGACCTCATATCTGATTCTCAAGAATTACACTCTGGAACATTCTATGGAGGAGACTTTCTTACCGCTATTTAAATCATATGTTTGGGTGCATAATTTAACAGTTCCAAACAAATAAGTGTGTGTGGGTGCGTGAGTATATATGAGCCACAATTAAAAATAATCTATGGCAGATTAATTAGTGTTAAATCAATATGGCTGTCAAAATAGGACATTTTCCTTGTGTGTTGAGCAAGGTTTTAGTCTTTGCCATTGTATTTCCCCCCTCCCCCTTCCTTTGCTGTTGTGTCATCAGGTAAGGATGCAGAAAGAAGGCTGGAAAAGGAGAAGAGTGCTTTTGTTATCCCTTTCCGCAAATCTGCTTATTAGTTTTAAGTCAAACTATCCTGCTTTCTGCTGTGCATTTATTTACAAAAGAAATAGCAATCCACATTGACAAGACTACTCTGAGAAGGAATAGTTCAGGGTTAGCTATGCAAACAATCTGCTTTAAAAATCACAGACAGACAGTCTTGCCATATTAAAATAACAAGCCAAATGAGAACATTTGCTTCAACACTTCTTGAGCTGCTTCTCTTTACACTGAAGAATAATGACGGATCTGGTGCTCGTTCAGAATAAAACTATCATTTTGGGAGTGGATTTGCATAATAAAATTAACAATGCATAGAATGCTTTTGATGTTACTTTCTGATTTTCCTGTATGTTTCACAAAAACTATATTTAAAAAGACAGATTATTTTGAGTCAGTTTAGGAAAACAAATCCTCTGGGTTGACTATTAAAAGATCTCTGCTTTTCACTGCTAACCCGGCTCACAAAAAGCGTAGGCTCCTCCTTGCTTGTTTTGATAAGTTATTCTTGGTGCTTACACTTTTCATGTATGTGCCAAAATGTCATAGTTTGTCCATTTTTCATATTCACTAACCAGTCCCCCCTCCCTACTCCTTTCTGTGCAAGGATGCCCTCAGTTACATTCTCTGGAGTGCAAGGACCGACAACGATACAGAATCAACCATCTGTTCCCAGGTCCAATAAGCAATTTAATTTAGTTGTACTCACAAAGGCAAGGTTTTGCCAGTACATAAATTACAGTCAGACTTTGTTAATCAGTACTTGGTTTATCCATGTCAGGCCCTCCACTAACAGGAGATGTTAGAGTAAGTGTACTAATTACTTACGTCTACCCAGTGATGCTTCCTTGCACCTTCTGCTTGCTAAGAGGTCATTTCTGTAAGCTTTCCCTCCAGAGCTTTGAAATTCTAGAAAGAGAGTCCAGTAACTAGGACACTGTTGTGGGACTTCAGAACCCCAGGTTCAAATCCCTGCTTTATCACGGACTTTGTACATTACCTTGAACAAATGCCGAAGGGCCAGATTTGTAAAGGTATGCAGGCATTGTGCTGCTCAGTATTGCAATCCAGATGTAGGCCTGGTCTACACTGGGAGTTTAGGTTGAACTTAACCACATTTCTGTTTACCTAACCATAATCTCACAGATCTGAAGGTGGTGGTCTTGTCACAGGCCAGTTCCTCAAGCCAAATCCACAGGGAAAGCTTGGAATTACAATACATATGCAAATTCAATTCAATTAATTATGGACTTAATCAAGATATGGGGTGGTGGAACTTTTATCAATTAAGGTGCTAACTACTTTCTGAATGGTATCCTTCCTGCCTTGAAGCAAAATGCAGGACAATGTAGCACTTTAAAGACTAACAAGATGGTTTATTAGATGATGAGCTTTCGTGGGCCAGACCCACTTCCTCAGATCAAATAGTGGAAGAAAGTAGTCACAACCATATATACCAAAGGATACAATTTAAAAAAAATGAACAAATATGAAAAGGACAAATCACATTGCAGAACAGAAGGAGGATGCGGGGGGGTGGGAAGGGGGAGGAAGGAAGGTAAGTGTCTGTGAATTGCTGATATTAAAGGTAGGGAGAGTGGGATGTTTGTGAGTTAATGGTATTACAGGTGATAATTGGGGAAACTGTCTTGATAATGGGTGAGAAAGTTCAAAGACTTGTTAAGTCCTTGTTGGTAAGTGTCGAATTTTAACATGAATGACAGTTCAGAGGATTCCCTTTCAAGTGCAGATGTAAAAGGTCTTTGTAGCAGAATGCAGGTGGCTAAGTCATTTAGAGAGTGTCCTTTCTGGTTAAAGTGGCAAGAAACTGTTTTCTCTTTGTGATCTTGTCTAATATCTGTTTTGTGGGCATTAATCCTTTGGCGAAGTGTCTGAGATGTTTGTCCAATGTACATAGCAGACGGACACTTTCGGCACATGATAGCGTAGATTATATTTCTGGATGCGCAGGAATATGTGTTCTTGATCTTATAACTCACTTGGTTAGGTCCAATAATGGTATCAGCAGAATGAATATGTGGACAAAGCTGGCAACGGGGTTTGTTGCAAGGGAAGGTACCAGGGTTGGTATTAGTGTGGTATGTCCTGTGGTGGTTGGTAAGAATCATCTTGAGGTTAGGTGGTTGTCTATAGGAGACTATGGGTCTGTCTCCCAGAGCCTCTTTGAGTATGGTATCCTGTTCCAATATAGGCTGTAGTTTCTTGATAATGTGTTGGACAGGTTTAAGTTGGGGGTTGTAGGTGATGACAAGTGGTGTTCTATTGTTGGTTTTCTTGGGTCTGTCTTGAAGTAGATGGTTTCTAGGTATTCGTCTGGCTCTTTCAATTTGCTTTTTTGTTTCTCTGGGTGGGTAGTTGAGATTTATAAATGCTTGGTAGAGATCCTGAAGCTTCTGGTCTCTGTCAGTGGGGTTAGAGCAGATGCGGTTGTATCGAAGGGCTTGGCTATAGACGATGGATCGTGTGGTGTGTTCTGGATGGGAGCTGGATGCATGTAGGTAACTGTATGAGTCAGTGGGTTTTCTGTAGAGAGTGGTGTCTAATTTTCCATTGTTGATTTGTACGGTGGTGTCCAGGAAGTGGATCTCTCGTGTAGAATGGTCCAGGCTGAGGTTGATGGTGGGGTGTAGGTTGTTGAAATCTCTGTGGAATATCTCCAGTGTTTCTTGGCCATGTGTCCAGATCATAAAGATGTCATCGATGTACCGTAGGTAGAGGAGGGGTGAAAGGGGACGGGAGTTGAGGAAACGTTGTTCTAGGTCAGCCATAAAGATGTTAGCATACTGTGGGGCCATGCGTGTACCCATGGCTGTGCCGCTGATCTGGAGGTATAAGTTGTTCTCAAACCGGAAATAATTGTGGGTGAGAACAAAGTTACATAGGTCTGCTATCAGGTTGGCAGTAGTGTCCTCTGGGATAGTGTTTCTAATTGCTTGTAATCCGTCTTCATGTGGGATGTTGGTATATAGAGCTTCTACATCCATGGTGGCAAGGATGGTATTATTGGGGAGGTTATCGATGTTTTGTAATTTCCTTAGGAAGTCAGTAGTGTCTCGGAGATAGCTGGGGGTATTGGTTACGAAGGGTTTGAGAAGAGTGTCTACATAGCTGGATAGACCAGTAGTGAGCGTGCCAATACCAGAGATGATGGGACGTCCGGGGTGCCCAGGTTTATGGATCTTGGGAAGTAGATAGAACAATCCTGCCTTATCCATCCACTGACTTTGATCTTTATCTACTCAGGTTTAGCTCCCTTTCTCCTGATACTTTATGCATAGAGAGAGGTAGGGGGATGGGCGACAGAACATCTTTCTTGCCCCCTCCCTTCCCTTCTCCTATTTATTTCCAGTTTCCTTATCTTCTAATCATAACTCCGGTCATCTGAAGAGGTGGGCTGTGCCCACGAAAGCTCATGATACCATCTACATGTTTTGTTAGTCTATAAAGTGCTACCAGACCATTTGCTTAATCACATTAGGTCACATTTCTAAACAATCAGTCCATACCATTAAGCCTTTCCATCAACTTTAAGGGCCGTTAAAGTAGATTTCAGTATCCCTGCTTTTCACTAGAGTAAAGCTAAATTCGCCCTTGCATGGCTGACTTCATGGATGCCACGCTGTGACAGTCAAAATTCTTGGTCTCCAGGAGGTGTTCTAAAGTGCCGTGCTCTGTCCGCACTGGCCAGGACTTTCAAATCTATTGCTCTTTAGGGGAAAAGGAAAAGTTCGGGAAAATTTGAATTTCATTTCCTCTGTGGCCAGCGTGGCGAGCAGACCTCAAAGCAGGCAGCACACCTGAGCAGTACTCCTGACCATAAGTTCCCAGGGTTGCAGATGAGCACCAGCATGGAGTATGTAGGAGACCCTGGACCTCATTGCTGTGTGAGGAGAGGAATTTCTTTCTTGCAGAACTATGAACCACGAAAAGCAATGCAGACCTCTATGTGAAGATTGCCAAGGGCATGGAGGAGAAAGGATACGCCAGGGATGCCTAGCAGTGCCGTGTGAAAATAAAGGAGCTGAGGCAGTTGTACCCGAAGACAAAGGAGGCAAACAGATGGTCTGGATCATCACCGCAAGCATGCCGCTTCCATGAACAGTTGCATGTGATCCTAAAGGGGACCTGACCAAGGGTGCATCTACGCAGCAGTGTTATTTCGGAATAATAGCCGTTATTCCAAAATAACGTGAGCTTTTATACTGCAATACCATTATTTTGAAATACATTTGAAATAACAGGCGACTTATTCTGACTTCTGTAAACCTCATTCCATGAGGAATAATGCCTATTCCGAAATAACTAGAGTTTGGATGCTTCACTGCTGCTATTTCGAAATAGCTCCTCCCCAGGGCCATTCAAACTTATTACTCCCCAGTGCCTCCTGGGGCTCTAAATCGAGGTAACATGTCCAGTTTATGGACGCCTGCCTCAGACTAATTTTGAGGCTTCCCTGTATTGTAGATGTGCTATTTTGAAAAACTATTTCAGGGTATTATTTCCAGAATAGCTTATTTTGAAATAAGTGTGCAGTATAGACGTACCCCAGCTTCCCTAGCCAGGCCATGGATTCCTCCTAACACTCTTCTGGCAGCCTCCGACAGCAGTGTGGAGGACAGCATAAATGAGGAAGAGGAGGAGGAAGACAGTGGTCAGCAGGGAAGTTGGGCATCTGATCTCACTGACATCCAGAACCTTTTTAACTTTGGACACAATCCCCTCCTCCAAGGATGTCTTGCCGCTGGGCACTAATCCCAGGGAAGATGCTTTGGATGAGTTCACATTTTGTATCATGGTACACGTGGCTTAAGGCAATTGGATGTGATCTGGGGCGGCCCTTCTCCTCCTGCCTGCATGCTCTACAGGAAGGAAAAGTTGCACTTTTCCAGCAAATGGGGGATGCCAAACAGCGGGGTGCCACATGAGCCCCTGCCTTACACTGCTGCCACATCTGGGCCTCCTCTCCCCACAGGCTTGGGCTCCCTTACCGTGCCTGCCACCAAACTGAGTTCCGCTGCTCCCCTAAGATCTCTGTGGTGTCCCTGCTGCATTGTGGGCGCTTAAAAGCATAACTATGGCCTTGTACATAACATATCCTTATTGTCTCCAGACACACCTTCCTTTTGTGCTGACAGAATAGCATGTATCTCCAGTAAAGTCTGCCCACCACTTTTCATTACAGCCACTTATTCAGCTGGCAAAATTCAGATTTTGATGCCTTGCTTTTTTAGCACACAAGTCTGCGATGTTTGGCCACATTGCATTGAGTGCTCTTTAATGAGCGCTCTAATTACAGTGACTATTAGTTCAGGAAATGCCTGTTGGGCTGCACCCCACAGAATCTTTAGCAAAAAGTTAGAAATGTCTGTACTTGAGGGTGGAGAAGTGCAGGACTGTTTATCGTGAGGAAAAGATCTTGCTGTGTAAGGACCATAGCTGGTGTAGTGGGTGAGGTAGAGCCATGTGAATCAACCAGAAGTCTGCATAAGTATGGTACCATGTCAGCTTTCATTCAGGGTTAAGAAAACCTCCCTGCTGTCACTCTTCCCACAGACCCTGAATAATGCAGCTGGCATAAGGGAGCAGCCTGAAATCATCTTGGGTATGTCTAGACTACATGCCTCTGCCGGCAGAGGCATGTAAATTAGACATACTGACATAGTCAATGAAGCGGGGATTTAAATATCCCCCGCTTCATTAAAATAAAAATGGCCGCCGCATTGTGCTGGCTCAGCTGATTGTCATCTCAACGCGGCAGTCAAGACGCGGATTGGTCGACAGGGAAAGCCGTTGTCGACCGATCCTGTAAACCTCGTTTCACGAGGCATAAGGGATTGGTCGACAACAGCTTTCCCTGTCGACCGATCTGCGTCTTGACTGCCACGTTGTAGCCGACAATCAGCTGAGCCGGCACAACACGAGGCCATTTTTATTTTAATGAAGCGGGGGATATTTAAATCCCCGCTTCACTGACTATGTCGGAATGTCTAATTTACATGCCTCTGCCGGCAGAGGCATGTAGTCTAGACATACCCCTTCATACCCTTTTCTTTGGGTCTCAAAGGGAAAAATCCTTCTGCATCACAGTCTTTCATGCTGAGAGTGGGAGACTAGCAAGCATCCATGCGTGTTTCTCTTTCTCTGAAACCCCAGAACAAGTACTGCACATTTGTACTGGGAAAACCTACTGGCCTGGACCATTCAAATAGAGGGATGCTTAGAGATCGTCACTTGACAACTTGAAAAGAGAAAGGGGCAGAGTCATAAAAGCAGGCACTCTGATAGACTATTGTGTTCCTTTGTGGGAGCACCTGCCTAAGCGTTGCTGCAAATTACACATTCAGCTCCTGTTTTGTTCAGTGCACAGGATATACCCAGTTAATCAGGTGAACACATGGGAGTGACTCTCAGTGCATACACCTAATTCCTATTAAAGTTAATGATGAAAACCAGCTCCCCCCTCATTAAAGGGAATACATGACGAAGTTAAGCCTTTCTTCTAATGAGACAAGTATTAGTGCAATTACTAGAGGAAATGAAACATGCTCCAATTGAGGGTCATGTGATGAAGTGAACAGGTTCATGTAAGTATAGTACAGAGTGATTTTGAGTTTTTATATGCCAAATGCATAACTTCTTTTTTCTGTCTCATGAGGCCTGTCCAGGCTGATTTCTTCTGTGCATTGTGCACATACTGCCATCCAGGCTATTACATGTGTTAGATCTAAAGCTGTGTCTAGACTACATGCCTCTGTCGTCAGAGGCATGTAGATTAGACACATAGGCAAAGGCACATGAAGCCGCGATTTAAATGATCGCGGCTTCATTTAAATTTACATGGCGGCCGTGCTGAGCCGACAAACAGCTGATCAGCTGTTTGTCCGCTCAGTGCGCTAGTCTGGATGCTCTCCTGCCGACATCAAAGCCCTTTGTTGGCAGCCCCGTTATTCCTCATGGGATGAGGTTTACCGGGGCTGCCGACAAAGGGCTTTGATGTAGGCAGGGGAGCGTCCAGACTAGCGCGCTGAGCGGACAAACAGCTGATCAGCTGTTTGTCGGCTCAGCGCGGCAGCCATATAAATTTAAATGAAGCCGCGATCATTTAAATCGCGGCTTCATTTGCCTTTGCCAAAACAACAAATCTACATGGCTCCGTCGACGGAGCCATGTAGTTTAGACGTACCCCTTGGCGTAAACTTCTTGTAGCAGAGACTTTTGTGAGTTTATACATCATTGAACATCGTGTCAGTGCTCAGCAAATATTAATTAATATTCCTGTGTTCCGTTGGCAGACCTTTCTTGGAAGTGGGTCGTATAGCCTTCTCTGGTCACTTTCTGGTGGTGTTTTCTTGTGGCAGTCTGTACTCCTGTATTCACCCCTTGCACACTATTTTCCTGAATTTAGTATGAGGTTGCCTTGTGAGGTCATAACTTGCTGGTCAATATTGATAAAATATGTGTGGCAGCATTGGATGTAAAAACCCACTGTTTGAACCTATTCCAAGTCTAGGGCATGGCCAAACCAGTTTTTCAGAGATAGAAGCAATGTTCCCTCTAATCTTTTCCATCCATGTGTGGATTTTTTCCACCCATGTGCAAAATAATTTTTTTATGTGAACCGAGGCATGCGTGAATGTGCCCCACCAGTAGAAACAAACCCTAGCTGTGGGTGCGCTGATAATCAGATGTGTGACATTGGAATCGCCTGTATAATTATACAGTGTCATATCTATATAATCAAAAAGTCAATAATGTACCACTTAAAACCATTCTGCTTAATCTACTGGAGTCCTTTATTGGCAGATTGCAAATGTCACATTAAGGATAAGCAAAGCTTTTGGAGAGCTGAGCTCCTAATCATGAGAATCCTCTCAAAATATTACATCTAGGTGAAGACAGCAGAGCTGACTGTCACCTCAGGCCCTGGGGTGAGGTGTGGGTAGGGCCCCAGCTCTGCATCCCTAAAAGGGGCAGGGCCTCAGGTAGAAGGGGCGGGACTGAGGGCAACCAGACCTCCACACCACCCAGAGCATGGCGTGCCCCTCCCCCAACTGTCATAGCCGTATGGAGTGGCACTCAGATGCCTATTCAAAGGGTCCTGGAGCTCCAGCCTCCGCCATGGGCCTGAGGCAACTGCTCCCTTTGCTGAGTGAAGAGCTCGATTTTTGAGGAATATGGGAGCTTGCGAAAAAGGGTTTTTTTCCCAACAAATGGCCCCGTCTACACGGGGCTTTTTAGCGGCAAAACCTCTTCCACAGAAAGAATCAGAAGAAGATATGCAAATGAGAGCGTGATTTGCATATCCTCTTCTGCAAAAAAAGGACTGTGTAGCCGTAGCCTGAGTGGCTTGGGTCCCCTCTCCCCTGGGATGCTGCAGCAATACTGGTCCCAGTACTTAACCCAGCACTCATGCTACCATGCAGTTTTCTCCTCAGGCGAGGCTGGCAAGGGTCCCAGAGCAGTGGGTTATGATGTTAACATCCTAGTAAGAAACATGGGACATTCACACCTCTCAAAGCTATTGTTTCAGGTGGTGTGAAGATTGAGAGTCCTTAAAAAGTTGGGTCAACTCAGCTAGGTTGCCAAGGGGTGTGAAAAATCCACACCCTTGAGTGACACAATTAAGACAACCTAACCTTCAGCATTGACAGCCCTAGGTTGACAGAAGAATTCTTCCATCAACCTCTTTACTGCCTCTTGGGAAAGTGGATTAGCAACACTGATAGGAGAACCTATCTCCTGTGCGCATATATAGTATCTAGGACAAAGCACTACAGTGGCACTGTTGAAAGTGTTTCAAAAGTAGACAAGTCCTCGGACAGCCTGAGAGTTCAAATTTTTCTTTAAAATCATAGAAAACAGCAATTTTTTAAAAAATGAAATCTTAGAGTCCAATTCACTCCATAAATCCAGAACTCTAGTTATAGGTCTGTAGTGCCCTATGCCTTAATCTGGCCCAGATGGTAATTTAGTCTAGGCACATCCACTGCACTCATCCCCATGGTATTTGAGGCATCTAATAATAAAGCTTAGCACTCTGTCTTCAATTAATGTTGCAAATATTAGCTAATTAATAACCCACTGCCACTGATGTTACTATCATAAGCCTTGTTTTCCATAGAGTCCAGGTTATGATGAATGCTAACTCCATTAAGATTTGGTGTTAGATCTTATGTCTTCTGATGTGGGGACAGAATCATAGGTGACTTTACAGCCTTATGATAGCATGTTCTACTATACAAGATTGTCAAGTGCAAAGGATTTACTCGGGTTGTATTTCTTTCCCTAGCTTCGGAGAGGTAGCCGAGTTTGTCTGTAACAGGAAAAACTTAAAAAACAACAAATAGCACCTTAAAGACGAACAAAACATGTAGATGGTACCATGAGCTTTCGTGGGCCCAACCCACTTTTTCAGATGACAGGAACATTCCTGCCATCTGAAGTGGGTTGTGCCCACAAAAGCTCATGATACCATCTACATGTTTTGTTCGTATCATGAGCTTTCGTGGGCACAACCCACTTCAGATGGCAGGAACGTTCCTGTCATCTGAAAAAGTGGGTTGGGCCCATGAAAGAAATACCATCTACGTATTTTGTTTGTCTTTAAGGTGCTACTAGACTAGTTGTTAAGTTTTTTCTTTCCCTAGTCATGCAGGCATTATGAATGCTTCTTTGTAATGCTTTGAACTTTGAGGAGAGATTCCTTTTCCTGGTGTTCGGAAGGGCTCATGCTAACTAGTCTGGATGGTGTTCAGAAAGGGGTCGAATGCCTGCTCCTAAACTGCAGTTCATATGCTGCCTCCTGTAGGGCAGAGATTTTATGAGCCTTATTCTGGAAGGCTGATGCTTGTCACAGGAACGATTCTTGGTCAAGGATGGACACTTGTTGTGAAGTAATAAGACTGAGATGAAAATCTTGGAAACTCTTGCTGCTGATTTTTGAATGAGCACGGCTCTTGAGGCAACTCGAACAAGGTAGTAGTTGTGGGAGACTGAGAAGGATTTGTGGTGGGACAGGAGAGACCTCCTCAAAGAATAGTATTTAATGGAATGATCTTCAGCCATACCTTTGCCTTGCTGGATTTTGTAAACTATGCAGGGATATGTCTGGTCAATATGTAGATTTCTCCCAGAATCGTACGGGGTGTATTAATCTGTGTTAGTAATGACTCAATACTGGTGCTCTTCATTTCAGATTCAGTAGGGACCCAGCAATAGAGCCTGCTGTGTAAGTAAAACTAAGGTCCTGGATATACTATCCTAGTTATAAATTCCTAATGTGCTGGTTAGATTCGAACATGATTTGCAGTGTGACACCTTAAAACAAATTTATAGTACATTTTGCAGGTCTGAAGAGTCATCTGTCCGGTCTCCAGCGCTTTTTATGCACATTAATTAATTCTCTCACTGGCCTATGACATAATTTAATATAAATATTTATGATTTAAAATGAGATGAAACTCAGGTTAGATGACCTGCACAAGCTAACAGAGGAAGTCTGGGGCACAGCCAAGAATAGGCCCGTACAGGAATTTGTGTGGGAGGGGGTGTGCTGCTTTTTTTTTTTTTTTTTTTTGTAAATGTGGACTTCGTTTCTTTTAAATATAGAGGAGTTCACAATAGTCATGCAATGAGTGTGCATAAGAGAAGTTAATAACAAATTTAAGTGGAAACAATGATTGGTGAAATGATTTTTTATAACACTAAAAATTGTACAGTAATAAAGGTTTTATAGAAATTACTTTCTGGGATCATGGCGGGCAGCGTGACTGCTATGGCCTCCCATTCCCTTGGACACCAGTGCTTGCTGCTGCTCTACCTGCTTGGAATGGCCAGTGCTGGGTTAGTGTGGGTGGGGCTTCCAGCCAGCGGGGCCAGAGCTGGGCCCGGGCTGTTCCTCATGGGTGGGAGGTGCCATTCCCCCAACCCTGACGTGCTGCTACTAGCCCCACCCGCCCATTCCCCTGCAACACAGAGCTCTCCCATCCCCCTAACATGGTGGTTCTCAAACTTTTTGGCCTGTGGCCCACCTGGCTCAATGTGGACCACCAGTTGCGAATGGAAACTTGCCATTAATTACACCTGAGCCATTTTGCCAGTGCTGCAGCTAGGGAGACTGGTTTAATTTAACCAGTAATATTAAACAGATTAAGCCCTTTAACAAGTGGGCTGTGCTCACAAAAGCTCGTGATACCATCTACATGGTTTGTTAGTCTTTAAAGTGCTACCGGACCATTTGTTGTTTTTTAAGTTTATCCTGTACAGACTAACTCGGCTACCCCCTGACGCGTTTTTTCTCATGTTAGTTCATCAAACTTCATCTTAATTAAAGTAAACTATTTATTTATGTCCAACACAAAAGGTGTCAATATTTTCATTATTTATGGGAGGGGTGGGGAACTGTTTTGGATCGGAGACCACAGAAAAATCAGTTGGGGACCACACAAGTGAGAAACAAACAAACACACCCCTCCAAAAACCCTTAACTCCTCACTGATGTGAGGCTTCAGCCCCACAAGACACCTGACTCCTCTGGAGCACCAGCCCCAGGGGGTGAGAGGAAGGGACAGGGTGGCTGAAGTTCAGGGCTTCCCATGGGCTGGATTTACTCTTCTAGGCTACGTCTACACTGGCCCCTTTTCCGGAAGGGGCATGTTAATTTCAGCTATCGTAGTAGGGAAATCCGCGGGGGATTTAAATATCCCCCGCGGCATTTAAATAAAAATGTCCGCCGCTTTTTTCCGGCTTTTAGAAAAGCCGGAAAAGAGCGTCTACACTGGCCCCGATCCTCCGGAAAAAGCGCCCTTTTCCGGAGGCTCTTATTCCTTTGAAGTAGGAATAAGAGCCTTCAGAAAAGGGCGCTTTTTCCGGAGGATCGGGGCCAGTGTAGACGCTCTTTTCCGGCTTTTCTAAAAGCCGGAAAAAAGCGGCGGACATTTTTATTTAAATGCCGTGGGGGATATTTAAATCCCCCGCGGATTTCCCTACTACGATAGCTGAAATTAATATGCCCCTTCCGGAAAAGGGGCCAGTGTAGACGAGCCCCTAGGGTTTGGGGGTGGGGACAAAAATGAGCAATTCAGTTTGTGGAACAGGGCTGCCAGTGAATGGGATAGGGGTGAGAGTGCAGGATCTGTGCAGGAGGTGGGGTGCATGGGGGGCTGAGGATGCAAGGTCTGGGCGGGAGGTCGGGTGCAGAAGCAGGATAGAAGTAAGATGTCTGGCCAGGGGGGAGGGAGCAAGAGCAAGGGAAGTTGCAGTGTGGGGCCAGAAGGGAGGGTGCGGGACCATGGGAGGGTGTAGGAGCAGGAGCAGGATTAGGGGGTAGGGTGTCTGGCCATAAAAGGGTTCAGGAACAGGCTCGGGGTAGGGTGTCTGGCTGGGGAAAGGATGCAGGAACAGGTGGGGGTAGGGTGTATGCCAAGGGGGAGGGTGCAGGAGCAGGCTGGTGGGGGGTGGTGCAGGAGCACAGTAGGGATGCGGGATCTGCACATGAGGGGGCACTTACTTGCTTTCATGCCCTGCACCTCTCCCAGGCTGTTTCCCCAGCCGGGGAAGGGGAAGGGGGAGAGACAGTACACGGAGTCACTTCTGGCTCCACTTCACCCCGCTTCATCCCCACGAGACGACTCCAGTGGGGAAGCTCAGGGCTCCCCTCAGAGAGAAGCCAGTTCTGGTGCTTCAACCTCACAGGCTGGGGGGGGGGGGAATCAGGGGGGAAGGTACAAGGCTGGAGCATGAGCGTGGGCTCCTTGCTGCAGGGAGAGGGAGGGAGGGTGAAAAGAAGGGGGAGTTGAGCTTGGGCCACAGACCACCTGGAAGGCAGCAACTGCAGTTTGAGAACCGCTGCCCTAACAGAGCCCCCTCACACTTACTTGGGCGACTGTGTGTGTGTGTGGGGGGGGGGGCATTCACACCTTTCACTCCCCCCCACACATACGGGCCTGAAGAATATAGTCCAGACTATGATTTCTAGGTGTTTTTTAAGGAACAAGTATAACCTTTTCCATTGTAACAATAAATATACATTGTGAACCAGATAGACGTGCCAGTTATTAATAATAAAACCGTCCAACTAGCAGGCAAATGGTTAATTCAAGTGTTTGCAAACTTGAAGAGCTATGACAAACTGAACACAATCTTAGGGGGAAATTATAGAGCTAACGTGTGCACTTGGTTTTGTAACAGCAGAGGGAAATGTCATTCTTGCAGGTTCATTCTTTTTCATCTGATTATTGCTAATGCAAATTGCCAGAAGTGATTGCACAAATCTTCACTGCAGCTCTTAAAGTTGGTGCAAACAGTCCATTGTTTGTAAATGCACCTCTCTAATTCAACCCTCTAATGTAGCATGCTATTTCCTCACACACACACACTTTTTACATTTTAGGTGCCAAAGATGGACTGGCAATCTGTTCTCCCTTTAATCTTGTACAGTCCCTTTCATGTGCAGCCCTTGGGAAGGGAAACAGAATTTAACCCTTGGGGGAGTGCCCGTTGTTTAGGAAGATGGAGGTGATATATGGGGAGAAGTCATCTGTGGCTTCCTGAAAAATCTCTTCATATGTGGTTAGAGTAAAGACAAAGGACTCAGCACTTCAGCAAAAAATGTTTAATACTGGATCAATTTGCTTCTCTTCTATAGCAAAAGACAATTATAAGAAAACATAATATGGGGGAAAGGCAAGGGGAAAACATGCTATGGAATTATTGAATTGAACACTTCACAGGATGAATTGGAGAGAGTTTGACATTTTAATATTTTCTAATTTACCCTGCAACATGTTTTCTGATTAATTTAATCTGGTGCTTCTTCCAAGCTGATAGTTCATCCAAGAACGTTTGGGCAAATATGTTATTAAGCTTGTAATTCAGATTTAGTAAGTTATATTTTTCAGTGTATTAAAAGGAAAGACAGCGTAATTTCCAGGATTAAAGAAATGGGTCTCATTAGCAGTGCATATTAGTGTTTTACCTCCAAAATTCCATTTTTCCCAGTTGAGTTGCATGTTTAAGCCTCCATGTGTTTGCAGCTAACCTTGATGTCACTGATGGAGTGGATGGCTCAGTGTAGGCAACATGGATAAAGAGCTTGATAAATTTAGAACATAAGAATGGCCATATTGGGTCAGACCAAAGGTCCATCTAGTCCAGTATCCTGTCTTCTGACAGTGGACATTGCCAGATGCCCCAGAGGGAATGAACAAAGCAGGTAATCAAGAGATTCCTCCCCTATCACCCATTCCCAGCTTCTGACAAACAGATGCCAGGGACCATTCCTATCCATCCTGTCTAACAGCTATTGATGGACCTAACCTCTATGAATTTATCTGGTTCTTTTTCGAACCTCGTTAAAATCCTGGTCTTCAAACAATCCTCTGGCAAGGAGTTCCACAGATTGACTATGTGTTGTGTGAAGAAATATTTATTTTTGTTTGTTTTAAACCTGCTACCAACTAATTTCATTTGATGACCTCTAGTTCTTGTGTTATGGGAACAAGCAAATAACTTTTCCTTATATACTTTCTCCATACCAGTCATGATTTTATAGACCTTTATCATATCCTCCCCTTAGTCTCCTCTTTTCCAAGCTGAAAAGTCCTAAATCTATATATCTTTCTTCATGTGGCAGTTGTTCCAAACCCCTAATAATTTTTGTTGCCCTTTTCTGGACTTTTTCCAATGCCAAGATATCTTTTTTTTTTAGATGAGGCGACCACATCTGCATGCAGTATTCAAGATGTGGGACTACCATGGATTTATATAGAAGCAATAAGATATGCTCTGTCTTATTTTCTATCCCTTTTTTAAATGATTCCTAACATTCTGTTTGCTTTTTTGACTGCTGTTTGGAGGTGAAATTTTAGCCCCATTGATGTCAGTGGCAAATCTTCTTTTGACTTCAGTGGAGCCAGGATTTCACTGATGGCTGCTAGTTTAAACCAGCTCAGGTTGGTAGTGACTGAAGGTGGTTGCTATCTGATGGCTCTTTGGTATCCTGTGTAAAAGGAGCTAGTTTGTGTTGGTCTAGACTCCCGCAGATAACCCCTACATCACAGAAAATACGGCAAGCGGGCCATTTTCTAGCAGCCTCAGCAGAGAGGCTATGGATTGGATGGACCACTGAGGTCAAACTGCCCTCTTCCCCGGGGCCCTTCAGATGAAGTTGTAGGATACTAGTGAGGAAGCTGACACTGCTGCTACCCGTGTTGTACATGTTGTGTGGAGGTCAGTTTGATACCTTTCATGAGCACTATAGGTCAGATACTGATATGTCAACATCTGAGTAGAGAGAACCTGGCTCCCCAAATTTTTGACCTAAACAAGTCACAGACATGCTGGCTTTGCATGGCAAGCCTGCACTGATGCCCTGAATACACAGATAGCTGATAAGGATTTGAAATTCAGGAGCTGAAGAGTAGGAAAATATTAGAAGATCAGTGGAAAGTCTAGACCCTTTAGCAGTGAGACTGCCTTGCACCAATTTATGCTGTTAGAAAAAGTGTATCCCACTCAAATGAATACACAATAAAGAAATAAAGGCACAGATGGGAATACTGTGAGAGGGTGCAGTTAACATATTGATGTGTGATGGAATGGAACCAGAAGTCCACTGAGTGTAGATAACAAGAGGGGATTGCATTTCCTTGTGTATTGGACTGATCCTAAATGCCAGTGGCATTGGGTCCTAGGTACTGTCAGGGTATCCAGAGCCATACACAGTAACAAAACTGCTGTAGTCATTGAATTACAGAATAAAATTGAACAGCAGCGCCCCACACATATCCACAGTGAATTAACCTTTCCTTCTGTCTGTTCATTCTTTTGTCTTTGAGCCAGACACATTGTATGTCTTTTTGTCTAGTGCACATCCTTTATTTATACTGTAACCCTAACACTGTTAATCTGTTCAATAATTTATAAGACAGCTGACCTTAACATTAGCTTAGCTATTGAACAAACATCAGAGAGTGTTAAATTTAGTTTAGGTACTGTAGTCTGAGGCCCCGAGAGTCCATCAACGCCACTAAATGCACAAATGGAATACAGCAAACTAGCACACACACACGCCACTAAAAATTACTCCGTGTCTTCTAAGATTATCTGCTTGATAAATATTTTACATCACAGCCCCATGTGGGGAGGGGGGTCACCACTTTTTGTCCGATTGTCTCCCCTTTCAAAATTATGACTAAAGGAATAATGTTCATACACCGACCCTGTTTAAGCACTCTGTTACTAAGGAAACACACTTGTCAAGCATGAACTATGAAGAAATAATGGTGATTTATTTAGAAAAGAGAAGGTATGTCATTTTAAGCTTACCACTACGAAATTGCTTTTTGATTACCTTCAAGCTTATTGCATTGTCTTGTCACAATAAACTATGGAAACAAGTGGAAAGGTTAATAACTGTGGACTCTTCTCTTGTCAGTTCCTTTGAGGAAGATCACAAGTAGGCTCATGCACCTGACTGACCGGAGAAATTTCAGAATAATGGGAACAGGATTCTAGTTTTTATATTGTATTAATTATTAATTAATTGGCCAGGGTGCCTCTTAACCATGCTCACCTATGACAGAGAGACATGTTGACACACACCATGATGGACTTCATGGGATGTTGCCAGAGGTAGATGAGTTTACTGAGAGAGGAAAATGGTGAAGAGGCTAGTCACTAGCTCATCTAGAGAACTGTCTCTTGACAGGCTGGGGGAAGGGAAGGATGTGGAGAGGATAGGAAAGATAGTAGGGGAAGGATCAATAAGTCTGAAAGACTTCATGTTTAAAGGGACCAGACTATACTAGTCTTACCTGAACCTAATCATTTATAGTTCCACATTAGTTTTTCCATCTCTTTTACTTAAAGTACCTCCCATTGACTTCATTGGGCTTGGATCATGGCCATGTAATGTGATTTTGTCAATCTTCTAAAAAAATTTTACAAAGTTAACAGACTATCTAAGGTAGATATGAATCTATTTATTTATTAGCAAGGTGGGTATTCATTAGGAAATACTATGTGCACATTTTGTTATAAACTGTTTGCAGTAAAAAATAAATTAAAAATGTGTTCACATTGTAATGAAATTAGGACAATTTTTTTCAAGACTTTGATTTTTTTTGTCCTGATTCAAATGTGAAAATTACTGGTAAAACCATTCTGCACCCAGCTCTAGACCCTCCCCAAGGTTGTCAATTTATAGGAGTTTCCTTTCCTGTTTTCCAAAAGAAGTCTGTAAGGTGGGGTAAGGAAAATATTTCCTTGCTTATGCCTGTCCTTAATCTCTTCCCTGAAGACATCATTTGCCTTGCAGTTAACTGGAAAAATGAATAATACAGGAATAAAGGATGCAACATAAACTATTTATGACAAATTAAAAACTCATCCCTGGGACAATTTAAATTACAAGAACATGAGCTCCACCTGTAATGCTTTCTACTGGACTGGGACCTTTGAGAAATTATTTATTAGTACAAGTAATTTTAATTTACTATAAATATATAACTATGCAGAGAATAAATTAATCACAACATATTAAACATTTTGTATTGTGATTATGTCCAATTTAGTATTTATTGTGTTAGTCACGTTGGTTAGCACTTAGTTAATTAATTCATGCATATTAGTGCATTATTATTAAGGATCTATAAGTGGAAGTATTATTCATTGATAGCCATTTGTTTACAGTTGTTTAATCACTGCTAGACACTAATATATCTTTGTAGTGTGGGAATATGTAATTCTCAGAAACTCTGTACTGTATCATCCTGTTCTTTTGTTCTTCTATACTTGATTTTGGTGCTACCACAGGATTCAGTTTAAAAAGGACTTTATATGGACCAGAATGTTAAAACTTTCAAATTTAGGTGCCTAAAATTAGGCATCCAAATCTGTATTTAGGCGCTTAAATATGGAACCTTGTTTTCACTCAGTGAGATCTACTTATGAAAATTATAGCATTTAATTGGGCACTTAAATATAGCTTTACCAGTCTCTAATTTTAGGACATAGGCATAAAAAGTTGTCCTGTGTACCTAAGAAGCTGTTTTATTTAATATTTTCAGAGAGAGATGCTCATCCAAAAGCTTAGTTGGTTTTTTACAATAGTTTTGTTACTGATCTCTTTCCAAAGAGAAGTGATGGAAGACCTACTAGGATATTTAGATCAAAATACTAAAAATGAAATTTTATTTTTTCTTTTCTTTCTAACAGTACAATAAAACATAAGAACTCAATATATAAAGGATGGACAAATAAGGAAGTAAATGTCTATGACTATGAGTTACAAATTAAAAATGTAGGTGACTAGTAAGGGAAGCTAAGGATTGAATCAAATATCAATGGCCTATAACAGGGGGTCCCAAACTCCTGACCCATGGGCCATCCTTGCCCAGAACAATTGCACAATCTGGCCTGGGAGTCCTGGGGGCTGGAAATGGGGTGTCCCATTTCCCCAAACCCTGAACCTTCCCGCTATTATCCCACTCTCTGCTCCCCCATGGTATCCCATCCCTCAGGATATGGCTTTGGGGATTACTGGGATGTGGCCTGGTATGGTGTGGCAACAGTGGTGTTGTGAAGATGTGTGGCTTGGGGCACAGGAATGGATGGTCTGCTGTGACTCCCCGGCTGAACTGTGTAACTGCTCTGTCCAGGAATGGGCCAGGAGTTACACACTCCTGGCCTATTAGGTTAAATATAGTGAGAAAGAAACTTATTATGAACAAATGTATTTAAAAAAAGCATTTTAGGAACAAAAATCTTTACTTGAGTTAGGAATAGGTTCATTGCTGGACTCAAATGTAAAATTATACATACTAATGTAGAAAAGTCAGAAGTGTTCAAGAGAGAATTCTGTCCTGTATTTGGAACAATGCTGTGGAGAGAACAGAAAGTTTACTATCTGTCCTAAAAGAGGAGGTGATGTGGAATATGCTTATACCAACAGGTCCAAATAACTTGCACCCAGAAGTCTTAAAGGAATGAGCTGAAGAGTCCTCTAAGCCACAAATGTGAATCTTTAACAAATCTTGGGAAACTAGGAAAATCTAATGCATTGGAGAACTGGCAATGTTGTTCCAATATTAAAAAAAGGTAAAAAGTATGAAACAAGGAATTATAAACCAGATAGCCTGATATCGATCTCAGGTAAAATAATACTGTCAAGACTGAAAGAAAAAGTAGAAATGAAACATATAATTAAAGCCAATCGGCATGCGTCTTATCAAATCAACCAACAGTCTTTTTCTGAAAGGGTTACAGGGTCTTGTTAATAAGATAACTCTGCTGATGTTGTACACTTGGATTTCTCTAAGATATTTGACTTAGCACCTCATGACACTTTGATTAAAAACTTGCATTACATGGAATGAATAGGACACGTATGAAATGGATTAAAATGGTTTATAGAAAGATCACAAAATGTAATTGTTAAAGGAGAGATATCAATGAGCGACACTAGCAGGGAGTCCCAGGTATCAGTTATTGGGCCAACATAATTTAATATTTTTATCAACAGTCTGGATGATGGTATGAACTCTTTGCTGTAAAAGTCTGCAGATGACACAAAGATTGGTGGGGTAGTAAATAATGAGGAGGACAGGTTACCAGTACAGAGTTATCTAAGGTTACAATCCAACAAAATGCATTTTAATATAGCTGCCTGCCAGATAATACCTCTGGGAACAAAGAGGTATATTGATGGGACTTTCTGGGACACAGTACAGTGGTTCCACCCCCTAAGTCTGATAGCTTCTATGCTGTTGGAAAGGATGAAAGCTTTGTGGAAGGAGAACATCACACCATAGCTGGGACTTTCCTTCCAGAGGATGTCATGATATCATTCCGCACTGAAGATCCCTCTCCTGGGGAGGGAATCCTAGTTATTAAGGAGAGACAAGTAATAATAATGGGGGGCAGGGGAGGGGTAGATCATTAGCCATATTGATGACTGGGAGAACTGCACGGTGAATTATCTGCTGCTTACAAAGTTTGTGGATCTCTCCAGACATGTAAGCACACTTGTGCAGCCCTAAAGAGGAGCCTGTGGCTTTGGTAGTTGCAGATAGCAATGTCATAGGGAAAGAGTTCTGAAGGTTACATGCCATAGTTCACAGTTCTTCAATTTCTTGGAAATTGAAGAACTGTGAACTATGGCATGTAACCAGTCACTGAAATCAGCCTGTGTCCCAGATGACTGGAGTATAGGTAATGTGATATTGGAGCCTTTTTAAAAAGGCTCTAGAAGTGATCCTAGTAATTACAGGCCAGTAAACCTAACTTCAGAACCAGGCAAATTAGCTGAAAGTGTAGTAAAGAACAGACTGATCAAACACACAGATGAATATCAGAGGGGTAGCCGTGTTAGTCTGAATCTGCAAAAGCGACGAGGAGTCCTGTGGCACCTTATAGACTAACTGAAGTGTAGGAGCATAAGCTTTCGTGGGCAAAGACCCACTTCGTCAGTGGCACCTTATAGACTAACTGAAGTGTAGGAGCATAAGCTTTCGTGGGCAAAGACCCACTTCGTCAGTGGGTCTTTGCCCACGAAAGACGTCTGACAAAGTGGGTCTTTGCCCACGAAAGCTTATGCTCCTACACTTCAGTTAGTCTATAAGGTGCCACAGGACTCCTCGTCGCTTTTACAGATGAATATGATTTGTTGAGGGGGTCAACAAACATGTGAATAAGTACGATCCAGTGGATATTACTTTAGAGCCTTTGGTGAAGGATCTTTGCAAAGGCTTTCTGAAAGTCTAAGTAAGCTATCATAGGATAAGAGAGAAGGTCCTTTCATGGATCAGTAACTGGTAAAAGGACATGAAACAAGGGTAGGAAAAATGATAATTATTCAGGACTGAGAGTGGTAAATAGCATTGTCCACCAGGGGCATGTTTAAACTACATCCCTCTTTCAAAAGAGAGATGTAAATTAGACAGATCAAAATTGCAAATGAAGCCGGATTTGAATTTTCCATGCTTCACTTACATAATGGCGGCCGCACATTCTTTCAAAAATGGGTATTTCAAAAGTGAAACTGCCGTCTAGATGCGGTTCTTTTGGAAGAAAATCCCTTTTTCAAAAGATCCTGTACTCAAAAAATGAGGTTCTCCTCTGAGTCATGGATGGACAATCAAATCTCAGCACTTATTAGCAAAACGGGAGGAAAGCAAAAGGGCAAGTCAGATTTACTTATATCCTGCAAAGACCAGATGCCACTGGAACCTTTATTACTACCTGTTTGAAAGAGTTTCATAGGGCCTGGGCCAACTGCCTTTGCAGTCAGTCCACAGAAAGACTACCTTTGATTTCAAGGAGCATTGGATAAGCCCCAAAGTCAGCACATGCAGCCATGGCAAGGAGAACATCATTGATACATAATCTCTGTAAACAGGGCCTGAATCAATGCTTCCATTAAAGCTAGCTGCAATGAGAGAGAAACCCTGGATGTGTTTATGTAAATACAATTTGCCCCAGCTTTGCTTAGATGTGTTATTAGATCAATATTCAGCTGATGGAACAGCGTTTTGCTCATTGTGATCGAACAGTGTTTTGCTCATTGTAATCAACCTGGTGTTGGGTCACAAATTGTGTTAACACTAATTGCAGTGTCTGTAATTATTGTGGGACTACAAAAGAAGGAAGTCTGTGCTTAATCTGGCACAAAAGAGAGAGACACTGTCAGTGTAAATAAACTTGTATGGCCAGAGGCTCCAGTTCCAGAGCCCTGTGAGATTAAGCTGGGGAGGACGGGACTCTGAGTCAGCAGGCTGCATGCTCTCCAGGTGTGAGCTGTAAGACTGGTTCAACCTGTTTCTCCCTACTGTTTCAATGACAGAGCTAAAGAAAGGCTCCATGAGGAGTTTTTTTTTTAATTGAAATGTATTCCAGTAGCTCCTGGAATTTCTTGTGGCTGGACTGTGCTTTGGGCCAAGAGCTGAAACCTCTGAGAGCTGAAATCGATGGCAGCTGCTTTTGCGGAAAAACTTTCCAGCTGTCTACACTGGCCGCTTGAATTTCCGCAAGAACACTGATGATCTCATGTAAGATTGTCAGTGTTCTTGCGGAAATACTATGCTGCTCCCATTCGGGCAAAAGCCCTCTGCGCAAATGCTTTTGTGCAAGAGGGCCAGTGTAGACAACGCGGTATTGTTTTGCGCAAAAAAGCCCCAATCGCGAAAATGGCGACTGGGGCTTTCTTATGCAAAACCGCATCTAGATTGGCATGGACGCTTTTCCGCAAAAAGTACTTTTGTGGAAAAGCGTCCGTGCCAATCTAGATGTTCTTTTCCGCAAATGCTTTTAACGGAAAAACTTTTCCGTTAAAAGCATTTGCGGAAAATCATGCCAGTCTAGACGTAGCCACTAGGTTTGGCCCAGAGCCAAATCCACCATAAGCTGGCAGAAGCAGCGGTGGCGGAGAGATGTGACGAGGGGCCAGCAGAGCGGCGCCAGCACGATGAGCAGGCAGCAGAGCGGTGATGGAGAGGCGTCATGAGCAGCCAGCGGGGGAGCGGCAGAAAGGTGAGATGAATGGCTAGCAGGGCGGTGGTGCAGGGGCACGATGAGCAGCCAGCAGAGCAGCGCCAGAGATGGATGGCGAGTGACTAGCAGAGTGAATGAGATGCCTCTTTACCTTCTCCCGCCCACTCAGGGCAGGAGGTGAACTCTGCAGATGCACCTCTGAACTCGTGCAACTGTGAGTGGGGTGCAGTGAAGGGATGGGCATGTGAAGGGGACATTTACATTGCTGGGTGTAAGAACCCGAGAGGAAAAGGACATTGCCCAACCTACTTGGGGTGGGACTGAGACTCGTGGTTTTGGTTATGAACTCTGTTTGTGGCATTTCCCCACATTCATGCTGTTTTACTTCCATCCCCTTTTATTAAAAGTGTCGTTTCCTACACTCAGACTCTGTGCTTGTGAGTGAGGAAGTATTGCCTCTCAGAGATGCCTGGGGGTGTTATAGAGAAGCAGGACTGTGCTAAATCTGTTCCAGAGGAAAGGGCTCACCATTAGCAGAAAGAACCTTGCTAAGCAGGGGCTCAACTTTCAGAGCTCTAGGAGAGTAGAGGGGGCAAGGGAAGGTTATTGTGGTCAGAAGGCTAAAGACCCTCCCCAGGGTACTGGCTGGACTGGTTTGACCATTTGTCCCCTCATGCCCTTTCAAAGAATAGATCTAAATGGGTGTTATTAGGAGCCTCTTTCTTATGTTAATTGTAGCTATGGTTCTTCTACCATGCCTGCTAAAAGTTGAAGTTACTGGGAGTTGAAATCATTTGAGAAATTACAACAAAGAGATGGGAGTTGAAATCATTTGAGAAATTACAACAAAGAGATGGATGGCAGCAGATGGTGACTGATAGCCAGCAGTGGGGTGGTGGAGAGATGTGATTAGTGGCCAGTAGGGCAGCAGCAGAGAGCAGTGAGCAGGTGGATGGCAAGTGACCAGCGGAGAGAATAAGATGCTGCTTTACCTCCTCCCCACCCAGGATGGCAGGTGAACTCTGTAGATGCACCTCTGAACTCTGAGTCTGCTCTGACCAAGGGCAGCAGCTGTGAGTGGGGTGAAGAGAAGGGCTGGACACGTGAAAGGGACATTCAGACTGCTGGCCCTTAGAACTTGAGGGGCAAAGGGATACAGCCCAGCCTTTTTGGGGTGGGACTTTTACTCCTGGTATATGTTTATGAACTCCGGAGTTTTCCCAAATGAATGCCAAGTTACTTCCCTCCCTTTTGTTAAAAGTTTCCTTTCCACTCTGAGACTCAGTGCTTGTGAGTGGGGAAGAACTGCTTTCAGAGGCACCCAGGGGTGGTATGTGAATTTCCCAGATGACTGGATGGTTGCTTGAGTGAGTTCTGTGTTGGATGGATGGAGAGGAAGCCCTAGATATTAAAACCCAGCCCTGGCTGCTGCTGGCTCCACCTAGCAGCAGGGTTAAATGCACATACCGTGGCTGAAGAACCAACAGGGCACTTGCACTCCTTTTCAGACTGACACTCCAACTAGCACTGACCAGAGTCTCTCACTTCTGGACTCTTTTCCCCAGTGGTTTTGTGTGTGTTACTTTTCGTAATACAGGCAAATATTTGATTTGTGTTTGATCACTGTGCAGCAAACAGGCATGCACAAAGCACTGTAACAGGGGGTGAGGCCTCGGCATTTTCAGAGAAAGGCAGGTTGGATTCCCAGCACACAATGGAACTAAATGGAGGCTTATGACTAGTGCTCAGGCAGGAGCATTGGACAGGACAAGCATCCTGGCAAGTGTCAGTTTCTCTCTCCAGCCTCAACAGTGTAGCTGCACCCTGGCTTGCAGTGACCCCACACCCGAGACTGATCTCTGCTTTCTACTCCAGGCCTTGGCCATTCGACAGACACAGTCTAGAACTTTTCCAGCTGTGACGGTGGACTTCAATGTGATTGCTGTGCAAGTTAGACATTTCATTGGGCAGAGGCCAATGACTAGTTTTGAGTGATGAATGACCTGAAATTTTGTGCCAGTTCTTATTTGGTCTGAAACAGTTTGCCCAGATATTGGGGAGGGGAGAGTGGGCATGGAGGGTGGGGGGTGGATCCTGATGATCTGCTATGAGTTTGAGCCTGCAGTGTTAGCAATTAGATGCTGAATCTTGTAAATGAAGCAAGTGTGCCTTGAAAGTGACTGACAGAAATTACAAGGGAATACAAAGATTTCACTGTTGTCAGCCATGCTCTCAAAGCCTTCGTTCTCTTTCTGCTGCTGTGGCCAACCATCAGTCTGCTAGTCTTTTACGTGGCTGAATCAATACCCCTGGAAATAAGACTCCAGCTTCCCGAGAAAGGTGACCCAAGATGCCGCTTGTGTTTGTAGCTGGGAATGCAATGAGCCACTGCAGATAAACAATGGAGGCCCTTTTTTAAAAAAGGGCACTCAGATTACTAGGGAAAGGAATGTTCCCTAGTTTTAGCCACTTCTTAGTCAAAAGATCCTTTGCTGGAGCCTCAAAGTTCCACACTGTTCTTCCAGCAAGCCCAATGCCCAGCTGTATAAAAAACCCAGAGCGCAGTGAATACAAAGGAAATAAATATTATGGAAAAAAAGATGAAGATAGGCCAGGGCTGGGCAAGATGTGGCCCTGTGGCCCACCTAATACTTTAATTCAGCCCCCTGACTGCATCTTGCTGCTTTATACTTATATCTGCAGCCCATACTACTGAATTTCCAGGCAGTGGCTCAGGCAGCAGTATCCTCTTTAAATGGCTCAGGGTACCCAGTTGCATTGCTGCCTTGGCAGGGGCCAGAGCTGTGAGCCTTTAAATAGCTGCAGCCACCCTGGGTGGCTGCCAGGCAAGGCAGGAGTGGTGAGGCTGGGAGCCCTTTTCTGTGTGTTTAATTCAAAGCCTGCAGCTCCAGACAACTCTGAGGGGAGGCTAGTCCCCAACCCCACCCCTTCCACTCCAGGCCCCATCCCCTGCAGGGAGTAGAGTCGGCCCGTGGCTACACTGCAAAATTCATTAAATGCCCTCTTCCCCCGCAAAAATTATTGCCCACCCCTGAGAAAGGCTCACTGTAATGCCCCTGTTTCTGCCTTGTATGTCACTGTTGTTGATTTCTCCTCCCTGTGGCACAGGACTTGCCCTTATACTTCCATTATAGCTCACACTTCCCACTGCCCTGATCTCTCCAGGTTACTTTGCAGCTTGATTATGTCCTGTTGTGTGTCTGATACCTCTTCCACAGAGCTGTCACCTGTAAATTTGATCTCCACTGAACTCCAGCCTTACGCCTGATGAAGCCATGCCACATGGGGAATAGAGATGTTTGGGTTTCTGCTGCAATAGCTACAGGGTCTGAAAAGTCTTTGGAAACCTGAGAGTCCTGCTCAGGGCTTACCCTAGCTGGAAGTGACCTTGCATGGCAGACACTGCATCATAACGATAGAAGCAGATTTCCCCACTCAACATCTGACAGCCACGGCTCCATGGGATGAGGTGCCTGTGTCTGCAAACCCTTCACATTTCCAGCATTTCCTTAACATTTACCAGGGATGTTGTTACATGATAGGTAACATGACTGGGATGATTACACTTTTCTGATTATACTGTTCAGCCTTCTTTTCTATGCCATCTCTTAAACAGGTGGCTAGGGAGACATGCTTTGCTCATGATTCATCACAATTAAATGTCGACTCTGCGTTGTGCTGTCACCGTTTGGCTTGAAAGGACCAGAATCCTCCCTTACCCTTTCTCATGGACAAGATGGTGACAGCATAAAATAAGATGCCCAACTGTGCAAAGAGGGCAGCTTGCTGCTTTGGTAGTTTCGATCTCTTTCCAGACAACGGTACTGTCATTCACACTCCTATTAATTTGGTATAGTGTCAAGACATTAGGTTGCCGTAGAAATTTTTACCATCCACAATGCAAATTAAAGTTAATTATAATTCAGGACTGTTCCTGCAATGCAGCTCTGTGTTTTGGCTCATTAGACAGGTGTTGCATGTTGTGCTAAAAGTTGGTGCAACATTATGAGTAACAAAGCTAAGGCCCTCGTTCAGGCAAAGACCTATACTCAGGACAGCACTTAAGAGCATCCATAGTCCCACTGATGTCAGTGACATTTAAACACGTGTTTAAAGCTAAGCATGTGATTATTTGCTTTCCTGAATTGAGATCTTAGAACTGCAGCTCCTGTTGACCCTTCCCTTTAAAAAGCTGGAAGTAAGAGAAACTCACTAAGGCCAGGTGTACACTAGACCCACAGCTTGGCTTAAGGTATGCAACTCCAGCTGCATAGAATATGTACCGGGAGTCACCTTACATTAAGACAAGCTTGGTGGAATCCCCACAGTGGAAGGCCAATTGGAGCAAACACTCCTGTTGGTTTCGCAAAAACAGGAGTACCGGTTGCTGGTGGGAGCACCCTCTGCATTTGATTTAGTGAGTCTTAACTAGACTCTCTAAATTGAACTCCAGAAAAATCAATCGCAGCAGCAATGATCTTCCTTTTAGTGTAGACAAGGCCCAAGACTATACCATTTTATTATCTGAAGACTAGAAATGATTTATTGAAAAATAAAAACATCCTTCTCTGTAAAATAAGCTCCCTTAAATATAATACCTATTATTAAAAAAAAAAACCAAACTAGATGGCTTCTTTTCAATTTCTTTAGGGTAGCATGGCAGTAGGCCCAGAATACTGAATAAAATACTGCACTATCTTACAAATAAATCCAATTAAATTTATATACACACATTCAAGGCTTTTTGTTTACTTGACCATAAACCAGAATCAAAATAAACAAAGCCTTGGCTTTCTATATTATATTCTCTGACATTCAACAAGCTGTCATCCAGGCAGCATAGGTTATGTGGCTGATCTATTTGGTTTTTCCTCCTAAGCTAAAAAAGTTAGATGTTGCTGAAAAGAATTCTGTCAGGATTGCTTGCCATACAAATCAACATTGTCACTGTTATTCATGATATATCAGGAAATTTCAGAATAACAAGCTGTAAAGCTTGTGGCAGGAAACCACTATCAGATTAGACTGTTCAATGGCTCAGCTGTCTAACTATTTTAAAGGTGGAATGATCATTATCATTGGCCATTCAGCAATTTCTGTCCCCTCTCTCCCCTGCCCCAGTGTTATAGATCCCTTGAAAGAAACACCACCGCTTTGCACAAAATTAGGTTTTTTCCTCTCTCACCAGATTTTGGTGCTTTGCTTAAAGAAGGGGTCCTTCTTGCTGAGCCCTTAAATTCAAATCTTGTTTAGACCAGAGCTTGAACTAGGATCTAAAATCTGTTGAATCTTAATTTTTTTTTGGAGGATGGGAGAGTATTTGGAAGGTGAAGCAATTCAGATGCAAAACCTCTGGGATGGACTGGGTGACAGGTCAGTTCTAAAGAATAAGGCAATGTCTACCCTCATGGCTATGGAGGCAGGGGTGTGAATAAGCTGTCCTTGTGAGTGACAGAGTAACACTGATATAAGCACTCCTGTGCACAGCACTTTGTGGATGGGAGAGCTTTTCCCACTGACATAATGTCTGTGGTTCACGGGGGGAGGTTTCTTTATGCTGATGGGAAAGCTCTCTCCCAGTCATATACAGAGTCTTCACCAGACTCCATGCAGCTGTGTCCCTGCAGCACTGTACCTGTAGACCTGCCCTCAGTCCCAAGATTGGTTCAGCTGCAGCTTCTCATGAAATCAAACAACCCTCACAAGATTTGTGTCAGTTCAGGCTGGAATTTAGGGTAAAATGGTTCTGATCTTCTAGTCTCCTTCAACAAAAATGTACGTATCATGCTAAATAACACCTCAGATTTCCCAACAGTGACCCCTTCCTTCCCACCTTCCGTCCTTTCACTCAACCTGACACTTGCTTTCCCTCCTATCTCACTCCTTCCCAGCAGGCAGATTGGGTAGTTCCAGTCCTTCACCCCTTTCTTTTGCGAGGGCAAAGTTAATCATGCAGGATTTGTCGTGTCTCTGAGAAAAGAGGAGAAGAAATTTCTTCCCGGCCTTGTGGGAATCCCCAAACACTTCGCTGCAAGATCAATACAAATAAAAAGCAATGCAATGTCTTTGTTGTGAAGCAATCTCTTTGCACTGATAGTGAGCTCATGCAAAGGGCACTCCCCAGTCACCAGCCTCACTGAATGAGTAGCAACATCATTGATTCAAAGTCGGTCTTGCTTCTCATCCTTCCCTACACATCGATTCCTCTTTATCCCCCTCTCCACACGCTCTCCTTTGGTTGATTGATTAATCAGTGATAGTGCTCACCAAAAGCAGCTACAATTAAACAGACATTAGACCACTTCCTCTTGTGTTTAATAACACTCTGCGTTCAACCAGATTCCCATCTCTGCTCATTTTTAACCAACATTCATTTTAAAATAAATTTCTGTCCATTCGAAAATATACTCACATTTTTCTTCTCAATAAACCATGGAGTCAAACTACAGCAATTCCAGGGCATGGATCTGTAACTCTCCAACTTCTCTAGTGGTTTTTTCTTTTAAATTTTTGAAGCTTTTTATTGCGCATAGCCTAGCATTACCCACAACAAGAAATGCTTTCTAGAATATAATCACAATATTGATTACACATCACTCAGAGCCTCCAGATTCATGGATCATGTTGTCAGGGCACATGCCAAGCAGCACACGTTTTAACATCAGTCAGAGATGGTTTAAAAAGAAAACAAGTCTTGCAATGTAAAACCGAGGATTACATTCACTCTGGGACAGAGCGTCTCCTCAGAAACCAACTGGGGAGATGTGAGCAGAAAACCTGACCATATGTGCTAAAATCTGTCTAAGGGTGTTTGTGACCATTGGCCCCTGCCCCACCTTCCCTGCTCTGGGAAGCCTTACCCCTGGCAATGTAGCATTAACTTTCATAGAATCATAAAACAATAGAACTGGAAGGGATCTTGGGAGATCATCAATTCCAGTTCCCTGCCCTCATAGCAGGACCAAGCACCATTTAGACTATCCTGATAGTTATCTATCCAAACTGCTCTTAAATATCTCCAGTGATGGAGATTCCACAACCTCCCTAGGCAATTTATTCCAGTGTTTAACCATCCTGACAGGAAGTTTTTCCTAATGTCCAACCTAAACCTCTCTTGCTGCAGTTTAAGCCCATTGCTTCTTGTCCTATCATCAGAGGCCAAGGAGAAATTGTTTTCCCCTCCTCCTTGTAACACCCTTTTAGATGCATCCTGGAATTGTTCCCGAGTGTGTTGATCATGTCACCGACACCCACCATCTTGCTCTCCCCATCACCCTGTCCCGCTGGGCCAGATTCTCTTGTCTCAGACAAGGCACAGCAATGCTGAGCAATGCAGACACTGACCCAATACAGCTGTGGGAGACCAAAGTTTTAGGGCAGAACACGCAGGAAACCAACCCCCCAAAGGGATCAAAACCCCAAATAAATCTGTCTTTCTTTGTATAAGCTCCCTTTATCAGTGAAAGAGTTCACAGTGGTTGTTTCTCCCAGATAACAATTATTTACATTAGACCTGTTAATAAACAAAAATGTTTTATTAGTAACATAGTAGGATCAAAGTAAGTTCTAATTCACTAAGAAATTTACTACATGAGAATTCTTATCCTAAACAGCTGTTTTTATTTCAGGTATAATCTTCAAGTCAGAGACAAACTCTTTTACTCTGACTTGGGCCTTCAGATCTCTTTAAAGTTCTTTGTATCCTTTGAGGGAGTGCCAGGCAGTTTCTCAGGCCAACCAAAGACAAAAGGGGATTGCTTCCCATTGTTTAAATAGTCTTCCCCTTAGGAAGGGAATCTTTTGTTTTACATCCCCCCTTTCTATGGAAAAATACCAGGTTCAAAATGGATTTCAGTACCAGGTAGTATGGTCACATGTCTTTCTAGCACCAACCATTCCTTGGCCTTAGAGGTCAAACAAGGCTGTTTACAAGTTGTTGAGTTGATCACCTAGTTGTTAGACTCCTGGGGCACTGATAATGACTCTCATTAATACACTGAAAACTATAAACAGTCTCATACTTCATATTGCTAACTTCACATGCAAGAATGATACATGCACCAAAATAGGATATACAGATTGTAACTGTAAGATTGATACATTACATGAGGTATTATTTCGAAAGCATCCTTGACTTAAGCATATTTATAGTCATAAGCCAATGTTTATAAAGCATGGGGGGAGAGAGAGACCGTTGCACATAGATCTTCCATACACCACTGTTTACTTATCCCTCTGAAATTCTTCTGCTTAATTTCAGGGACTCCCTCTTGAGTCCATCTACACTGTTTTTCTGGCATTGCTCTGCTTAGGTGGGGATTTGGTCACTGTCATCTTCTGTCCTTTCTTCCTTCCAGGGTCCCATACGCATACGTTTGTCCAGTTTCTGCCATGCCTATGGGAATGCACCAGTCCATTCAATACATGCTTGAACTAATGCTTCCTGCCCATTCCTGAGATGGGACTCTTCACTGGCAGGGAAATCAGAACTGTAGTCAGCATGACATCACAAGGCCTGTCTTTTCAATGCCTCATGTAGTCAGTGACCTCTGTGCCCAGGGGGTGTAAAATGCTACTGAATTTCAGCTCTCCACAAACCCACAAGGTTGTATGATGGGGTGTGCATACCTTGCATGGAACCAGGAGGGGTTAAAATCCTATGGGCAGAGGAAGTCCCACCCCTCCACCTAGACTGGGCGTGCTCCAAATGCTGGAGCCAGGGCCGGCTTTAGCAAGTGTGTGACCCGATTCACAGGGGTGGGGCCGGGGCCACGCATGTGCCATGTGCCCACAGCAGCATTGCACATGCGCTGTACGCCCAGGAGCAGGGCCCTCTTAGGCGCGGGCCCCCCTCTTGGGCACGGGGCCCGATTCTAGGGAATCGGCCGAATCAGCCTAAGGCTGGCCCTGGCTGGAGCAGTATAAAATGGAGTAGCTCAGCTCAGTGTGGGCTGGCCACTATAGGAGAAGGACATCCAGCAGGAGCTCAGGAGACATTCCAGCCAGAGACCTGGGAGACTACCTTGAGCTACCAGCGCTGGACAAGCCCCAGGGAGAGGTGGTTGCAGGGGAACCGGAGGACCCAGAGACCACATGGAATGTCCCTACACCAGTTCTGGTAGGATGTGACCCAGGGAAGGTGCTGGAGTGTTATCTCCTACCTGAGTGAGCGTGACATGTTGTGTTTGGATTCCTTGCTGAGTGAGTGGTGGAGCACTTGGTCACTCACAGGGCTCTGGGTTGGGGCCCGGTGGAGTAGGATGGGCCCAGGTCACCCTAGTGGGGCTGTTGCCCCAAACTATTGACTCTGGCTCTCTGGCTGTGCTCCCCTGAACTGAGGGTTGTTTTTATAAATTGAAAGAGATTGCTGACAACCCAGCAGCAGACTAGGTGGCATCCACACCCCTGGTACCTCCACCTCAAGAGATGGGGTGTGCATACATCGCAATAGGGTGTCATAATTTTATATGTATCGTGCCCATGTGTAAATGACCATGCAGAGCACAAAGCCTTGGAGAATGAGGTCTATTGAGTTTCCTGAGTGTGTTTGATCTCTCCAGGGTTTCTCCATGGGATAGCAACAACCTGGTCATGAAAGGAAAACAATAAATCTACTGTTGATGTTGAAATTGTGGCTATTTTACTGATAGGAGGGTGGTACTTATCTAATACAATCTGATAATCAAATGATATTAAAGATGCAAAAATGAGGTTAAAGTCAAAATATTCAGGCTACGTCTACACTGGCCCCTTTTCCGGAAGGGGCATGTTAATTTCAGCTATCGTAATAGGGAAATCCGCGGGGGATTTAAATATCCCCCGCGGCATTTAAATAAAAATGTCCGCCGCTTTTTTCCGGCTTTTAGAAAAGCTGGAAAAGAGCGTCTACACTGGCCCCGATCCTCCAGAAAAAGCGCCCTTTTCCGGAGGATCTTATTCCTACTTCAAAGATCCTCCGGAAAAGGGCACTTTTTCCGGAGGATCGGGGCCAGTGTAGACTCTCTTTTCCGGCTTTTCTAAAAGCCGGAAAAAAGCGGCGGACATTTTTATTTAAATGCCGTGGGGGATATTTAAATCCCCCGCGGATTTCCCTATTACGATAGCTGAAATTAACATGCCCCTTCCGGAAAAGGGGCCAGTGTAGACGTAGCCTCAGAGTTTCAGGATAGTAGTGAAACTCTCACCATTATCAGAATCTGAGGAAACAATTTTTTCTTGTGCAAGATCCTCCTCCTCTGAAGACTCTCGGTATTTTTATAAATTTCCTGCCTAGCAAGTTTTCTAGCTACAAATTTTCTAGCAATGTTCAAGTCCCAGAACATATATTTAGCTCCTGCTGACAGGTCCCTAATTATGGCTTGATTAATCACAGCAATGACTGCACCTGTCTGTGCAAAACATCTTCATCTTAGTTTTGTGGTCTGTGCAAGATCAGTGAATACAATAATAATAACAATGGCTGTGAAATATACCTAATTTGGGCTCCTCACTGCTGCATGTACCTGCTTTCAGTGCTGGTGACCAATGTTTCCTCTAATTTTTCCCATACATGTGCAGAATAAATGTTAAGTGCGCCAAGGCATGGGTGGATGTGCACACATGCTGCCAGCTGTGGGTGGCTGTGGAGTCTTTGCTAATTTTACTCCTTTGGGAAAAGGGCCCCAACCCTGCAAGAGATCTTGACTTTGCTGAAATCCATGGAAAAACTTCCCTTCACTTCAGTGGGATGAGGATTTCATCCTATATGAGTAAGTAAACTTCCTGCACCTATTGAAAGCCAACGGAACTCAGTGGGGTTTGTCAGAGGCTTAGGCATCTGCCTATATATAAGAATCACGGAATCCTAGACTATTAGAACTTGAGAGGCCATCAAGTTTAGTCCTCTGCCCTCGCGGCAGGACCAAGCACCATTTTAGATCATCCCTGATAGATGTCTGTCCAACCTGCTCTTACATGTCTCCAGTGATGGAGATTCCACAACCATCCTAGGCAATTTATTCCAGGGCTCGTCTACACTGGCCCCTTTTCCGGAAGGGGCATGTAAATTTCACCAGTCGTCATAGGGAAATCCGCGGGGGATTTAAATATCCCCCGCGGCATTTAAATAAAAATGTCCACCGCTTTTTTCCGGCTTTTAAAAAAGCCGGAAAAGAGCCTCTACACTGGCCCCGATCCTCCGGAAAAAGTGCCCTTTTCCGGAGGGTCTTATTCCTACTTCAAAGGTACCTCCTACTTCAAAGTAGGAATAAGACCCTCCGGAAAAGGGCACTTTTTCCGGAGGATCGGGGCCAGTGTAGACGCTCTTTTCCGGCTTTTTTAAAAGCCGGAAAAAAGCGGCGGACATTTTTATTTAAATGCCGCGGGGGATATTTAAATCCCCCGCAGATTTCCTTACGACGACTGGTGAAATTTACATGCCCCTTCCGGAAAAGGGGCCAGTGTAGACGTAGCCCCAGTGTTTAGCCACTCTGACAGTTAGGAAGTTGCAGGATCATAGACGAGGTTCTTTTTCCAATAAATTTTGTAGCTGGTTTTCTCCTTTTGTTCTTTGCATTTGTAAAAGGACAGAGACACGAGTTATGGACAGGGTCCGAAATGCCAGGGTTTGATCACCTCCCTGCATGAAGGGATTAACTCCACAGTCCATGGGAGTTCTGGGCACTGAGGGAGCCTGCTGGGAGGTATAGCTGGCAGTTTGAGTTCAGTGAGCAGCTCAAAGCAGACAGGAAGTATGTGAGTGTAGTTCTCCTTAGAGTCTCCATAGCTCTTAGGCCAGGGATGGGGAACCTAAGGCCTGGGGGCCAGATGTGGCCTCTGGCTTGCTTGGATCTGGCCCCCGAGGCTCAGGACTCCCCCTCAGCATTTTGCTTCTCACTTGTGTGTGTCCCCTGACTGATTTTTCTGTGGTTCAGCAGCCCCCCATCCCCAAAAGAGGTTCCTCACCCCTGTCCTAGACAAATGGCTCAGGGAGTGACAGACAGGCAGAGGGGATTAAGGAAGAAGTTCTGTGACCAGCGAGAAAGGCCTAACAGGAGCAAAAGCCCTTAAGAAGGGTAAAAAGGAGCAGTTGAGCCTGTCAGAGAAGGTTGGGACTTTCTAGTTTAAGGAAAACTCATTTGTAACACGCAGGAAACCAACCCCCCAAAGGGATCAAAACCCCAAATAAATCTGTCTTTCTTTGTATAAGCTCCCTTTATCAGTGAAAGAGTTCACAGTGGTTGTTTCTCCCAGATAACAATTATTTACATTAGACTTGTTAATAAACAAAAATGTTTTATTAGTAACATAGTAGGATCAAAGTAAGTTCTAATTCACTAAGAAATTTACTACATGAAAATTCTTATCCTAAACAGTTGTTTTTATTTCAGGTATAATCTTCAAGTCAGAGACAAACTCTTTTACTCTGACTTGGGCCTTCAGATCTCTTTAAAGTTCTTTGTATCCTTTGAGGGAGTGCCAGGCAGTTTCTCAGGCCAACCAAAGACAAAAGGGGATTGCTTCCCATTGTTTAAATAGTCTTCCCCTTAGGAAGGGAATCTTTTGTTTTACATCCCCCCTTTCTATGGAAAAATACCAGGTTCAAAATGGATTTCAGTACCAGGTAGTATGGTCACATGTCTTTCTAGCACCAACCATTCCTTGGCCTTAGAGGTCAAACAAGGCTGTTTACAAGTTGTTGAGTTGATCACCTAGTTGTTAGACTCCTGGGGCACTGATAATGACTCTCATTAATACACTGAAAACTATAAACAGTCTCATACTTCATATTGCTAACTTCACATGCAAGAATGATACATGCACCAAAATAGGATATACAGATTGTAACTGTAAGATTGATACGTTACATGAGGTATTATGTCGAAAGCATCCTTGACTTAAGCATATTTATAGTCATAAGCCAATGTTTATAAAGCATGGGGGGAGAGAGAAACCGTTGCACATAGATCTTCCATACACCACTATTTACTTATCCCTCTGAAATTCTTCTGCTTAATTTCAGGGACTCCCTCTTGAGTCCATCTACACTGTTTTTCTGGCATTGCTCTGCTTAGGTGGGGAAACTCTAGTTTAAGGAAAACTCATTTGTATTAATAAGCTAGTCCCCAGATGGGGAGAATGATCACAAAACACCAGTCGTGGTGGCCTTTTTAAACCCTAGGAATAGGAAACCAAGTCCGCAACACACTGGAATGGGTAAGTCCGTGTTATAGAAGTGCTTGGTTAGAAGCTCCAAACAGCTTTTGTTTGCTTCATTGGCCTGGATAATGTTCTTGCCATGCCCTTTTGCTAATGGATCCCCGAGAAGCGGGCAGGTAGGATGAGAGTCTCCTTCTCTCTCCCCACCGACAGGTTGTTCTGTTTTCATCTTCGAAGCAAACTCCCTGATGGTGATTCTGTGAAATCACATTGGAGTCAGTGGCGCTCCAGTGGAGCCAGTAAGTCAGGACTGATCTGGGCCAGTACACTCCTCCATGCTCAATCTGCTGTGCTGAGTGGCACATCCTCATCCCAAAAGCACAGCAGTGTTCCCTTTCCTCCCTTTCACCAGAGCTGTCAGGGAAGCCTCCCTTGGATAAAGGGCTGTTTACGTTTTTGTTTTCAAACCAAACTGCAGCAGCTTCCTAGAGTCACTTTGATTCAGCAAGAATCTGAATGTACTGCACTCTGGGATGCTGCCTGACAACTGCTGCCTGTATGTGTTGGCCAGCCCAGCTGGGGCTGGCAGCTAACAGAAAAGGAGGTGATAAAAGGACTGCTGCTGTGTAAAAGACGTGTCTCAGTCAGTAGCATCTCTTTCCGGAAGATTCTGATGTATCCATAGGAATACAGCAAGTCAGAAACTGGAAATGGCTTTCTCTTCCCCTCCCCCTTTTTCTTTTTCATTGCAAACTTACATTTTTTGGGTTTTTTTAAACCTTTGCTGCTAGGTAGAATGTCAGGAAGGTGCGATACTACATGACCCTTCAAAGCCTGCTTATCCCTCTTCTGAAAGGGTTAATGAAGGGCAAGAAAGGGCCTAATTAATGCCAGCTGAGGGGAATGAGACAGACTATGGGAGCCCAGCTGCAGAGGAATGAGCTGGGCAGGACATATAAAGACAGGAAATAGGAGGCAGCCAGGGCTGCTGGGAAACTCTAGTCCAGTGTTTCTTAAACTGTGTTCCATGGTGTGTTCTTTAAAGGGGCAGGCGATTTTTTTTTTGCTCAATAACTTCCCCCCGCCCCCTCCCCTTTTTTTGGCTCAATAAAAACTTTCTTGGCATTCCTCATACAAAAATTGTTTGGTGTTCCTCAGTCTTAAAAAGTTTAAGAAACACTGTTCTAGTCACTTGTTGTAGGCATAGGTGTTGAAGCATCCCTGGAGAAAAGTTAGTGGGTGTTCAGCTTCCCCTCTATCTTCTTTCTCTCTCCTGCCTGATGGTTACCCTGCTGACCAATACCTCCCCAGCCCTCTCAGTGCTAGAGGGGAAGATGGTGTCTGTGCTCCCAGGAGAAGGGGAGGAGTATTTGGAAGACTCCGTGTCTTGGCTGCAGTCACTCTCTGGGAAGAGGAAGGAGGCTTTGGGAACATGTAGGCCAAGTGTGACAGGGTGTAGTAACCCCACATTGAAGCTGATGGAGTTACATTGCTCCAGCTGGCAGAGAGAGCCCCACCCCTACAGCCCTGCTGGGCATGCGCCAACCGGAGACTGACTATAAAGGCTTCTGGAGCAGCTCAGTTGGGGCTGACTGCTGAAGGGGAAGGATGTGCTGAGGGAGCTCCAGGGGAGGAAGTGCAGCCAGACCAAGCAGGGCCAGCTGGTCTGAAAGCTGCTACTAGAGAAGCTGCAGAACAAGAGTGAGCATATGGAGACGACATCTGCCAGGTACTGGTAGGAAATATCCCCAGGTGGGGAACTGCTCCCTGAGAGCTCAGTGTGTCATGGCAGGATTCCCCGCTGAGCGAGCAGTAGGCTGTGTCACTGCCAACAGGGCCGTGGGCTGGGATCTGGTGAGAGTGAGGGCCCAGGTCCCCATATCCCATGTGCGGGGAGCTTTACCACTACTGTATTGGCTAAGGCGGCCGAGCCGTAATGCCCTGATAAGAGGGACTGCTCTATGGACTTAGGCTGCAGGGCTGTAATACCCTGACTAGAGGGGTTTATACATGGACTAAGGCTACTGGGCTGTTTCCCCCTGAAGAGGGGGACTTGTGTATGTGCACTGAGGCCTCTTGGCTGTAATACCCCAGATACAGGGGCATGAATATTGACTGAGGCTGCTGGGTGGTAATACCCTGAATATGGGGGTGGATTTATTGATGGAGGCCATAACACCCTGAGTAAAGTCAAGTTTATATTAACCGAAGCCATTGGGCTCTGCAATTTGCGTACCTTTTTCCGATAGTTGTTTCGGAAGAGGCTTTTCTGAAATTTGGCCCATCTGCTCTGGGCCAAATTTTGGAAAAAAACTCCTTTCAGAAAATCCCTTCTTCCTTGTGGGAGAAGTCAGGGCTTCCAAAAGAGCATGTCTGCTCTTCTGCCAAAAAAGCAGAGGAGCAGATGTGTTCCCTGGATGCGGCAGAGTTTTTCTGGGATACCACTGGTAGTCTAGACATAGCTCCATTTCTCTCCCATGATTAAGGACAGTTCCCTTTAAAAGTTGATCCTCCTCTTTTGATATTTGTTCCTAGCTCATATGTTATTGGGGGTAGGACAGAAGTCCTTGAAGCTGATAGCTTTGCTAAGTGTGTGCTAGAGTATCCTTATCCAAGCCATTTTCTTTTTCCTGTAGACTGCTATTAAGTTAGATCAGTCCATTAACACAGTCAACTCTTATACCCCAATATACAATAACTTCCCCTCCCTGGCCAGGTGCCATACTGTGTTCATAATAGCTTTATGTAATCACCACCAGGTGGATTTGAAGTGGGACCTGTGGAGCTGAGTATAGGAGCCTCTACCCTCTGAGCTAAAAGCCAGCTGGCTCCCAGCTTATGCTGTAGAGGTGTCTTGATCTTAGCTGTTGCTGTGGTCTAGGTGCCGCTGCATTGGTCAGTGAACCACACTAGTGCTATGTCTACACTGGCAGGTTCTTGCGCAAGAACGACTGTTCTTGCACAAGAATCCGCAGAGCGTCCATACTGCCCACCTGCTCTTGCGCAAGAAGAGTTACAGTACGGTGTGGTAAGAGAGGACTTCTTACGCAAGAGCTACACTCTTTTTTTTTAACAGGTGTAAGCCATCTTGAGTGTCCACAGTACCCTCTTGCTCAAGAGCCCCTGCGCAACAGGGCTTACACCTATTAAAAAAGAGTGTAGCTCTTGCGTAAGAAGCCCTCTCTTTCCACACCGTACTGTAACTCTACTTGCGCAAGAGTGGGTGGGCAGTGTGGACGCTCGGCAGGGGTTTCTTGTGCAAGAAAACCCTATAGCTAAAATGGCCATCGGAACGTTCTTGCGCAAGAGAGCATCCACAGTGCCACGGATGCTCTTGCGCAAAAGCACAGCTCACACATGGCAGCGTGGACGACTTTTTGCGCAAGAAACCACCAGTGTAGACATAGCTTAGGGCTACATCGACACTGCAGGCTTCTTGCGCAAGAACTTTTTGCGTAAGATTTTCTGCAAAAAGTTCTTGCGCAAGAGAGCACAAGAGAGTATCCACACAACAAGCGCTGTTGCACGAGAGATGGGCTTTTCTGCAAGAGAGACCATCCACACTGTGAGGAAGCTCTTATGCAAGAAAGGCCACCCAGATGGCAGCCAAGTGGGCCATGCCTATGAGCTGCCCTGGATAGCTGCCACCCAGCAAGCCCACCAGGGTGGGGTGCTCAACTGGGAGGCCCTGAGGGAGAGATTCTCGCAGGCAACCCAGTTACTGTCCCCAGGGAGTACAACCAAGAGGCCCCTGCCTAGTGGCCACATCCCTTCCCCACCTCAACCCTCCCTCCTTTACCCCTTCCCTCACTTCCCAATAAAGACGCCTGTGTTGCAAACAAACAAAACTTGTTTAATTAACATCAATGAAAGGGGGGCAGGGTCGCTGAACTGGGATGGGGGCTTATGACTGCCCAGGATGGCTGCCAGTGCTGCCACGTCGTCCTAGTGGCTGGATGGGTGCAGGGAGCACAGAGAGTTGTTGAGGATGGGGGGGCAGCAGAGGGGGGAGCATGGGTTCAGCAGGGGAGGGTATGGGGCCACGAAAGGGGAGCATAGGAGCAGGAGGGGGGCACGGGAAGCAGCATGGGCCATGTGAGCCACCATGCTGGCCATCAGATGGCCGAAGCGATCACGGCGCTCGATAAATTGTCCCCACGCATGCTGAAGCCAGTCCTGGGTGGAGTGGACCTTCTCTGCCAGTGTCTGCTGCATCTCCTCGATGGCGGTGACATGCCGCCACAGGAGCTGGTCCTGGAGTTGGGTGCGCCTCTGTGTCCCCTGACCTGTGGCAGCGGTGGACTGGCTGGCCTCTCACTCCCGGCTGTGGAGAACACAGAAGAGAGAGAGGCAGTCAGACACTGTCCCTGAGGCCGTGCCCTCTTCTGTGAGCAGGGAGCAATAGTCTGTGGCTCAAAGGAACGGGCTTCCTTCATGCCCACGGACAAGCATCCCAGGGAAGTGTGGCATCTGGGGGATTCCTTCAGGGGTGGCAGAGGAGCTGGGAGCAGCCTGGCACTTCCTGGGGGCTGCACGCACGGGGGCGGCTTGCAGCGATGTGTACGGACGTGGCTGCTGTCTCGCACGGGCAGGCATGGCCTTGTAGTGCATCGTGTGGCACTCCTCAGGGTGTGTGGGGTCTGGCCTGCACCGTTGGGCCTAGTCTGCTCCCAGCCTGCACACCCTCCTCCCCGCTGGGCGGGACGTATGTGTCCAGCAGGATCCCAGCTGAGGGGCTGCCTGCTGCCTCCATGTGCCACACAGTAAAGTTGTGTGAGATTGCACGTGGGCAGAGCCCAGCCAGAGCAGCACGAGTGATGCATTGTACACAGCTGTCCCCTCCCTGCTCCTGCGCAACTGCCCCTCCCCCCTTGAGTGAGTGAGGGAAAACACCACTCACCTAAGGATCCTTCCCCAGCTTCTGAGGAGGCCTGGGAGATGTCTGGCTGGCAGGCACTGGCTCCAGGGAAAGGGTGACGGTGTCACTGGCCTCCTCTTCCTCCGCTGGGGTGCCTGGCGGGGCCCTCCCCTTCCTGCTCCTGCTGTGGGCGAGCGATGACGTGGCTCTCCAGGCTAGTGTCCACAACAGTGGAGGCAGTGTCGTCCTCCTCATCCCAGCAGATGCGGTGCAGCTGGGTGAAATGGGGGCAGCTGTGGGGTCCTGCCTCCCGGTGCTCAACGACCCACATGTAGGAGAGGCAAAGCTCTTTGACCTGCTCCAAGGTCCGGAGTGGGTGCTCTTGGTTGGCCAAGGTCTCCACCACATGGCCATAGATCTCAGCATTTCTCTGCCAGGCCTGGGGATCCTTCAGGGCCTCCTCTTGTCCCCACAGCTCCAGGAGGGCCTTGATCTCGGGCCCAGACCAGGCAGGTGCATGCCTCTTCGTGTCTCTGGGTGGGGCCTGTGACCCCTGGGGCTGCTCCCCATGAAGGGTAGGGAGGTTGCGGGGGGGCTTGGGGCAGACATTACTCGTGCTGGCTGTGGCAAGGGAGTGCCGTTGGGAGATGGCTGCTGCTTTGGGACAGCTTCCTGCCACGGAGCTTCTGAAAGGGGCCTGCACCTTTAAGAGGGGCCAGCAACTATAGAGCTGTGATGAGTTTTCAAGAGTGTCTAGGCAGAGCACGTGGGCTTTTCCCCAGAGGCCAGTTCTTGTGCAAATCCCCCTGCGGAGCATCCACACTACCCTTTTTGCAGAAGAGCTCTTGCACAAGAGGGCTTATTCCTCGTGGGGAGAGGAATAACTCTTGCTCAAGAAGCCCTCTGTTCCGACGCTTTACTGTAAATTTACTTGCAGAAGAACGTGCGTGCAGTGTAGACGCTCCGCAAGTTTTTGCACCAGAATGGCCGCTCTTGCGCAAAAAGCCTGCAGTGTAGATGTAGTCTAGGTGTGTGGGTTACACTTACATCTCAGTAGTCGTAGATTATTGCATGGCAATTCCGTCTCTATCACACCCTGAGGCTGAAAGTTAGTTGTCTTGGGCAGACCTCAAACCCTTGCACAGATAAAGAGGTTGGCCTACCTGGGTCAACTTGCAGGCCTGGAGATTGAGATGGATGTAGCAGCTATCTGATTTGATTAACAAAATGCAAAGTTACTCAAATTTGTTCCCTGAGCATCTGCAAACCAACTTGCAAGT
This sequence comes from Pelodiscus sinensis, assembly GCF_052426305.1. Classification (NCBI taxonomy): domain Eukaryota; kingdom Metazoa; phylum Chordata; order Testudines; family Trionychidae; genus Pelodiscus; species Pelodiscus sinensis. The sequence continues at coordinate 16,060,767 of NC_143060.1, read as the reverse complement.
AGATCACAGATATGAAAAGTGAATTTTGAAACTATTCTGATTGGGAAATCTCATCCTCTTTCTGCACCTTCATGCCACTCCCCAAAATCTGTCTTGACTAGCTATCACAATCCACAAAGAGGTGACATGAAGTTAACTCTTTCTTGGTCTAGTCATAGCCTTGCTCCCACATGTTCCCTTGCTCCACAGCAGGAAAAACTTCATGGCAAACCAAAACCCACATGTGTTCAATGCAAATTACAATGTACATAAAAGCAGATACTTATAAACAGCACCTGCAGCTCCACAGCTGGAGAATACTTGATATATCAAGTCACTTATTTTGCAGAAGAAAAGCATAATTCTGCCAGTAAAACTAAACCGTAGACATTAAACTTGCTCCAAAATAATAGGTTGGATTACAGCTCGTCACAAGATTTCTGTAGATGGCAAACAGTTGCCTACACTGCTCCTACCAGAAACTTTTCCTATTGTGGTCACTTATCCTTAAACCAGTGGTCCCCAACGTGGTGCCCGCAGGTGCCATGGCGCCCACACAGGCCATTTGTGTGCCCGCTGAGTGATCAGGGCCGGCTCCGCCCCTGCCCCCAGACGCACGGCAAAGGGGCAGTACCAGCTCCGGGCGCGAAGCACATAGGCGTCCCTGCCCCCAGGCGCACAGTGCATAGGCTGTGCCAGCCCCGGGCATGCGGCGTATGGGCATCCCTGCCCCTGGGCACGTGGCACAGGAGCGGTGCTAGCCCCAAGTGCGTGGCGCCTGGGCAGTCCCACCCCCGGGCGCCTGGCACGTGTGTGGCCCCACCCTCAGGTGCCCGGCAGCCCCAAAAGGTTGGGGACCACTGCCCTAAACAGCATACTCTCAGGAGAGTCCATTCAGTGTAGGTGGCTGATTTCCAATGTGAATTAAATAGTCTTAGGTGCACCCATCAACTTGAATAGTCCCTTCAAAATGTGCTGGCTAAATACCTTGTGGTGTTACCACAAAAGCCAACATACCTTAAATACAGGTATCGCACCAATACTCATAACTTCAAATACAAAATGTGATACGTGCATAAAGCCAAGGGCGGGTCCTTAGCAGGTGGGATTGACCCAGATACCTTAGGGGTTAAGCCACGAGCCTTTACTGCATGAACTAAGTCTCTTGGCTAGCCTCTTGGCTAAGGCTGTAGAGCAGACATCACTCTCCCTTCTCTGTGCCTCTGGGTTACACATGCATACCAAGGGCATAGTCACATTTGTGAATTATAACTTTTTTAGTGACACTTTGACACCCATTGTTTAATTGTTGCAATTATAGAACAGTGGTAGCAACAATGATTTGCATGGTCATATTTTAGTCAATGTCATAGAGGGCTATTTGCAGAACAACCACCAGATAACTAGTTTGTTTGATGGTGTTCATTACCCAGGCCTTGGAAGCACTGCAACATAGAGTCAATTAGCTCCTGTAGGAAAACAGAATGAACAGGGCAGTTCCTTTCCAGTTCCATCTCTGAAGGCTGTGACAGTCTGAATTCTTACCCCTTTAACACCACCGCATGAGACTTACATTGGACAGATGCACTTTACACACGTCAGCTGCTCCAGCCTAGGAACACAGGTTAAATAAATTACTGGATTCAGGAACCACCCAGGCCTCCCTGAATGGATATGCAACTTTGTGATAATTATTTTTGCTCTTTTCCTGCATTTTTCAATTTGTGGCCTTCCTGTGCAGCTGAATTCAGATGGTTTGCTCTTTGGGGGGAAGGGCTGTGTTTCTTCACACTTTGGGGGTGCTTGAGGAGGATGGGAATTAAGATGCCCTCTTTTCTCTCCCTAATCCAGCTTTTAAAAATTCACTGGATCTAGATTTGGACAAATATCCAGAAAGGGCCATAGGAAGCTGCACTGACCAAAGAGAGAAGTACCAAGGAGTAAGAATGCCTCCCAGAGTATGTCCACTACCTTACCCTGTTAGAGTGCCTCCCTTGAATGCTGCCCAGGCAGGTGGGTCAGAGCTGTGTGTGTCCCCGTGACATGTGTGTCTGCAAGGTGATATGAATGCAATTCTGCCTGGCGGGTGAAAGGGGCAGCCACTTTGTGCTCTAACCCTGATGTAGACTGGCCAGATCAGGCAGGAGCTGACTCTGACTTTAGCGTGGATTTGCTGCAAGCCCTAAGCAAATAAGAAATGTTCAAGCTCATTCTGACAACATTTAACATCTTAAACAGATGCTACTCTGCCACATGGGCTTCATTTCATCGCACACTGAGAGCTGCCTCTATGGAGCCATTTCCAGTGCACGCCACCTTTATGGACCCTCCAAATTTATGAAGAATGCAGCAGACACTTTTATTCTTGTATTCCACTAGATGTCAATCTTTATATATGCTCATCATGCACCAGTGCATTGGTACTGACACTGCTTTTTTAAATGCAACTCTTGTCAAACAAAATGCTGCCATGATTACAGGCTCATGGGGCCTCATTTGTTTTCAAGACCTCCTCTCCCATTTTGGCAGTTCCGTAGAGGCCAGATGCTCAGAACCCAGCCACTCTCATTGTGACACTTACAGCCAGATGCTTGGGGTCTAGATAGGAACTGAGCTCTGGAAAATCTGGCCTATGGGTCTTGATTTTTTCAGAGCATGGGCTTGCCACCTCCCATTGACTTCCAGTAGGAAAGCAGGTGCTTAAATTCTCTGTAAATTGTATTGATGTCAATGGGACTGCCTACATACCTTTGAGAGTCTAGGCTTCGAGTTTATCTGCATCTTTAGTCACCTAAAGATCTTAAAAATATATAGCCCCTAGGTAACAGAGGGTTACAGAAAATCTTTAGATAAATATAGTAGCTAGATAATGTGGCTTCATTTTAACTAGTTTTAGTTGGGGTTTATTTGACTTGTATTTTGAAGCTTTTTTTTTTTTTTTTTTTTAAGACTAAGATAACGAGGATCCTGTGGTACCTTAAAGACTAACAATTTTAGGCTGTTATTTTAAAAACTTCTCTCAGCTGGTTGCTCTGATTGCTTTTCAAGCCCTTCTCTTTTATAACCTTTGTACTCTCATGCATAAATCTAGGCCAAGCTATCACCTTCTGTTCACTTTCCAGTGTCTTTGAGCTCTGCAATAAGCAAAATGTAATTTGGGTCTGCTGGGGCCAGTCTACTTGGGAGGGATTTCTGTTTTGTTTTAATTGGCTTGTACATTTTTGGAAGTCAGTCCATGCGAATTGTTCCCCACAACTATAATTTGTTTAGTCAAGCACAATTCAAATTAAATACTTTTTTTTTTCGCCTGGTTTAAAGTCTCCAAGTCCTAGAAGAAAATGTGCTGCTGCTCTTAGGAAGAAAAAATTAAAAAGGGAACAAACTACACAGCTCTTCTGCAATCCCTTTTAGAGAGCTCATGAAGCAGAATTCTCCTGGAAGGAAAATCTAATTCCCTATGACTACCAGTCCTCTAGTCTCTGACTCTAATAAATGCATGCTGAGCTCACCCCCCATATACAGGAGAGACCCATGTGACTGGACAGGGAGACCTTTAAGAAAAGACCAATATTTGCATATCTATTATAACTATACTCAGTGTTGTACTTGTTTCATTAAAATTTCTATTTGGATAATATGTAAGGTCAATACTGTCACTGTTCTGGAAAATTCATTTATTTTTAAATTAAAACTAAATACAATGGGTCTAGTTCTGATCACACTTAGACTGGTGTAACTCCACTGAGTTCAGTGGCATGATGCTTCCAGAAGATCAAAATCAGACACGATATATGTAGAGATAACACAAAGAGGATGGGGGGAGTTTGCCAAGTACACACATGCTGTGTTTTTCAAGATAACTCTTCAGTTACAAATACTGAGTTTCTGGTTCCTCTACATCTAAGGGATGGTTACTACTTGAGCTGAGAGCCTCCTAGTGTCTGTTAGCTCGTTAAAGAGCAGTGAAGATTGTCAATTGCTGGGATTAAAAAAAAAAAGACATTACTTAGGTTTACTTCAAAGAAAAGTGCTTTACTGAAGTTTCCCACACTTAATCTCCAGTTGTTTATTTGGTCCCTTAGCTGTAGCTTCAGATGTTGATATCTACAACGTAATGTGAAGAACAATGACACCCACAAACACGATTCCATTTGCAAATTGCTGCCTGAATCAAGGCCGCAGGAAACAGTTTTTGTCACTGAGGAATGTAGGGAACTAGACACTTTCAGTCAGGAGGTTTTTTTTGTTCTGTTTTTTTCATCAGGCTTGAATACTGCCTCTGTTCCATGATCCCTCGGTGCCCTGCTTCTCCAGAGTTTACGGTCGCCTGTGGTGTTTGACTTATGGATGGCAATTAACTTTACTTGAGTAACATCAGTGTGGATTTTCCCAAATCAAGAAAGGGGATAAAATAATCTAGGACAGCTCAGATGCAAGTCACCTTTAAAGTATTCCAATGTATTAGAAGAGAGCTATTTTCAACACGCATCAAGGGAAAAATGCCTATTAAGATAGATTGTGTACGTTTTAAGGTCTTCTTTGGTGCATGTGGATGAAATATCCATGTGACTTAAGGATTTCATTTTACATGAAGGACACTTACATATTTCTATTCTCACTGTTGCAGACGTTACAGATTGCTTAGTTGAATGAACACAGCTTCACAGGATTTCAACTTTAAGGGAACTGGTTTGAAAGCCACTAGAAGATGCACTGCAGATTACTGTTTTATGACTGTGTGGGGATCTACCTGAAGTGAAATGAACTTAGAGGTCTCAGCCCAGAGGTACCTGAGGACAGGTGCATCTCAACCTGTCCAACCATGTCCTTAATCCCAATAGAGATAGCAGGGTAGGGGGGTTGGAACAATTTGTGCAGTTGGGGTGTTAAGAGCCATTGATACAAATGGTAAACTCTGTATATGATGGAAACTACTTCAAGCCAGAGAGTATAGTAGGATCCCTAATTCCACCTGTGTAGGAGGGGTCAGCATTAACCAAGGAAACTGGTTGTCTTCTCACCACTGGAATGAGGAAATTGCCATTCGTGTTTCAAGCCCTGCCTCCTTTCTTCACTAGGAAACCCCAATGCTGCTTCTCTCATTTACCAGTGAATTTAAGGCTGTGACTAAATTAATCGCAAATCTATGGTAGAACACAACAGAAGAATTTTGAAACTTGCCTTTTCCATTAAGCCTCCCATCCCTAACACAAACAATAGTAGTAACTTCAATGGAATATATTTTAAAATTAAGGCCATAGCCTGAGCTGTCCTCCTAGGAGAAGTATTTGAAATGATGCTTTGGTATGAATCCTTTCAAGAAGAAAGAGCTGTCAAGTGTGCAGCTGGAAGGAAGTCTACTTTTAGGAGTTGTCTGTCTGCTGTGGATCTTCTGGTCTGCTAGATAGAATAATAAAATCCAATGGTATAAGAGGCATGCTTCTTGGAACTGCAGTCAGCTTTGTCACAACTTTCAGGCTCGCTCATATGGCCACTTTTACTCTCGAATTCAAACACCTCATAATTTGTAATGGATTTGTATTCACCTCATACCTATGAGCTAGAGAAGTGCTATTATCTCTTTTTTACATATAGGAGAGTGCATAGAATCAAATACAGGCAGTCCCCGAGTTACGCGGATCCGACTTATGTCGGATCCGCAGATACGAACGGAAATTTTCTCGCCCCGGAGGACTGGAGCGGCGGGACGCCTGGTCCCGCCGCCCGTCTCCTCTGGGGCAAGAAAAGCTGCTCCCCGTCTCCCTGGTCTGCTGCGGGAGCCAGCAGACCAGGGAGATGCTGAGCAAAGCCGCACAGGACCCGGCCGGATCAGCTGGAAGCGCCGCGGGTCCGGCCCCAGGTCCTGCGCGGCTTTGCTCAGGGAGACGCTGACCAAAGCCGCGCAGGACCCAGGCCGGACCCGCGGCGCTTCCAGCAGATCAGCTGGAAGCGCCGCGGGTCTGGCCCCGGGTCCTGCGCCGCTTTGCTCCACGTCTCCCTGCTCTGCAGACCAGGGAGATGCTGAGCAAAGCGGCGGAGGACCCGGCCGGACCCGGCGCTTCCAGCTGATCTGGAAGCGCCGCAGGTCTGGCCCGGGTCCTCCGCCGCTTTGCTCCGCGTCTCTCTGGTCTGCTGGGGGGGACGCAGCTAGTGCCCCCCTCAGCAGACCAGGGAGATGTGGAGCAAAGCCCGGGGCCTGTGGTAGAGCAGGTGGGGCACTGCTGGTTGGTCCCACAGCACCACTCCTTGGCGCTACTGGACCAACCCGGCAGCACCCCAGCTACTCTGCCCCAGCAGTGGCTGAATCAGGACGCCTGGGGCAGAGCAGCTGGGGTGCTGCTGGGTTGGTCCAGTAGCGCCGAGGAGCAGCCGCGCTAGTGGACCAACCCAGCAGCACCCGAGCTGCTCTGCCCCAGGCGTCCCCAAGTTAGCCACTGCTGAAACTGACCAGCGGCTGACTACAGGAAGCCAGAGGCAGAGTTGCTCTGCCCCGGGCTTCCTGGAATCAGCTGCTGATCAGTTTCAGCAGCAGCTGACTTGGGGACGCCTGGGGTTCTTAAGTTGAATCTGTATGTAAGTCAGAACTGGTGTCCAGATTCAGCGGCTGAATCTGGATGCCAGTTCCGACTTACATACAGATTCAACTTAAGAACAAACCTACAGTCCCTATCTTGTACGTAACCCGGGGACTGCCTGTAGGTCAAATCCAGTGAGTCTCCATCCAGGCCATATCTGACAGGTATTTGTCTAAACTGCTCTTAAATATCTCCAGTAGTGGAGATTCCACAACCACCCTAGGAAATTTATTCTAGTGCTTAACCATTCTGATGGACATTAGAAAAAACTTCCTAACCTAAACTTCCCTTGCTGCAATTTAAGCCCATTGCTTCTTATTCTGTCCTCAGAGGTGAAGGAGAATACTTTTTCTCCCTCTTCCTTGTAGCAACCTTTTAGGTACTTGAAACCTGCTATCATGTCCCCTCTCAGTCATCTTTTCCAGACTGAAAGAACTGGGTTTGTTTAATCTTCCCTAGTGGGACATGTTTTCTAGAACTTTAATCATTTTGGTTGCTCTTCTCTGGACCTTCACCAGTTTATCCACATCTTTCCTGAAATGTGGTGCCCAGAGGAGGCCTAATCCACACAGAATAGAGTGCTTACAACACTCTTGGTAATGCATCCCAGAATGTCGTTTACATTTTTTTACAACAGTGTCACATTGTTGACTCATATTTAGCGTGTAGTCTACTATGATCCCTAGATCTTTCTACAGTACTGTACTCATTCCTAGATAGTCACTTCCCATTTTGTATGCAAAACTGATTGTTCCTCCCTAACTGTAGGATTTTGCATTTGTCCATGTTGAATTTGATGCTGTTTACCTTAGACCACATCTCCAGTTTGTCCAGATCATTTTGAATTATGACCCTATCCTCCAAAGCACTTGTAGCCCCTCCCATCTTAGAAGCACCCTCAAACTTTATAAGTGTACTCTTTATGCCATTATCTAAATCATATTTGCCCTCTTTCGGTCTTGTGGAATCTCTCCCATTTTCCATGGCGTCTCAAAGATAATAGCTAATGGCTCAGATGCATGCTAGAATACTCCAGGAGCTGACTGGGGAGGTATTTTGCCAGGTCCTGGTGAATTGAAGGAAATGGGGCAAAATGATATGCCCAAGTTCACACAGGAATTCTATGGAAGAGAAGGGAATTGACCCTGAAGTCTTTCAAATTTTAGGTTAATCCAGCTATGAGGGTACTAACCTTTCTGTCCAAAGAAAATACCCTGTCATCCAGAGTGAATTTCTATCCCCCAGGGTCTTAAGAGCACAGTAGCAGGCTGGGCAGGACTGCAACCCTGTATTCAAGTGAGTGACAAGTTGGGTAACTCATTACTACCCTGGCTGGTACATAATGAGCATAGTCCAGCCTCAGATCTCTAAGCATATGCTACAATCTGATAGAGGCACAATGGCATTCCACTGTGTTTCTACAGGCTTTCCTGAGTTATCCTGTCCTGCACAGGTGAGATGTCTGTTCTTTGTTGTATGAGGCCATGATGACGATCAGTCTGGACTAGCAATCTGCACCTAAAGACCCCAGATATGGGGCGAATCCAGATCTTTGTCCAAACTTGGTAACGTGAGTCCAATTGGAGTGCAAGGCCAGACACTGTCTATGTTCAACATATTTGCATAAATGTTGCTTACCTGTGAAACCCCCATGCACTGAGTACAATTGGTATAAAATACTGTATGGAGGAAATTGCTGAGAACATTTACTACTGAATTTGAATCAGACAAGATTTATATTAAAGCAATGGGGCAATGTTCACTTTCTCTTTAAAAACGTCAAGTTATTTGTGTCAGCAAAAAGCTTATTTTTTATCAGATTTCAACAGATTTTCTATTAATCTCATGAAAAGAAATGGATTTCCCATCTACCTGTAGTAGATGTATGTATTTATCATCTAGTTAGAACTGTTCAAAGTGTGTTCTGTTTATCTCGGTAACTGCAGAGGTCTGAAAGAGGCCTGAGTTATGGTGAATTGATGAGATTTTTTAACATTAGTAAACAGCAGATGTTAAAAAAAGATCATTTCTTTTCAATATTTCACCCCGAGTTGAGAAATTCAATCTCATCTCTAGTGCTACCATTATGAGCACAGGGAAGTAGAAACCTGCACAGGAATTTCTACCTCTGGACCAGCTAAGGAATTTCTTTAAGGGCGTACCTTGAGCATTCTTCTTTTACAGGCTGGACCTCCTTTGTCTGGCAACACTGGGACCTGACCAGTCCTGAACGAGACACTTTTCAGGAACAGAGGAGGTGTCCTCTGTCACCGGCCCAAAGCCAGCTAGCTCCCTTCCTCTGGCCCCCAACCTCCTCTTCCCACCAGGCTTTCAGCACTGCTGCTACTGGGTCCCATGGCCCCAGACTGTCATGGGTGTCCAGGGTTCTACAGCCCCCAGCTCTGGGCTGCCATGGTTACCTGGCCCTGCGCTGCTGCAGGCGGCCAGATTTCCCCAGCTCCGTGCTGCTGCATGATGCTGCTGGTGGCTGGGATTCTCCAGCCCTTAGAAATGAATATAACTACGTTGTAATCATAAGATATGTAGAAGGAGGTGCATGTACATGAGTCCTGGAAACAATCAGCATGTGGCAATGACAGTGAAAATCCCACAAGTGTTAGTTTTTTTTTTAATAAAAGACATTTCTGATACAATAAATTTAAGTTCTTCCCTAGTCACTACTGAAGCAGATAAGTAAGGCTATTGAAGCCAATGTGGCCTATGATATTTCCTTAAACTAAACATTGTTGCAGATTAGAATGTTTACACTCCAGTGTTTTTAACGCCTTGTGTACCTGTAGTGTCTCAGATCTATATGAGAGCTTGCATACATTACCCATCTGTCAGCCGACGGTCAGGGCAGTGTGTGTGTGTATGTTTCCGAGAAAAGGTTTAACGTCCGTGCCTTTACTGCTAGGACCGGGGTCCCATCGCAGAGGGTGGCCAGCAGGCCAACAGACGCCCCGTTATATAGGAAGAGCTTATTACATCTTAGATTTCAGCTGCTAGAATTTCATAATTCCTTCGCAGCGGGCAGCCTTGAGGAAAGACTGAAAGATGCCCCAGTGGGTCCTGTCACCTGGGAGTGACACAGATCCAAACGCCCAAGCTCTTCCTATAACTGTCCCTTTATGACTGGCTGAAGTTCTTTTAAATTGTGCTTGGTTCTGTTACAGCAACTGAAGGAGTCAGGTTAAAGCTTAAACAGTTACAGGTTTATTGAGGAAGCTTATAAATCATATGGTTACAATGGCTATTGCTCTATTTCTTAACTATTAGCAAAATATAGGTCTTAAAAATGGTTACAAAGAAGATAAAGATAGAAAAATAGAAATAATGGTACCAAGTAACAGCTTACTCTTTCTATGTGTACACTTAAGACAGAGGACCACATCCAGGTACCATTTTTACCCCCTTCTGTGCCTCTCGACTCCAGCATGTCAGGCCAGGGCCGGTCCCTCAATTCCTAGGAAAGACGAAAATACGAGGTGGGCGTCCCCATAGAACCTCGGGAGGTCAAACACCTAACCCGACCAGCAGGTAGAGGGTAGAATGACACTCAAAGTGAGTGTGTGCTGGGCCCATCTTTTATAATCATGGGGTCACGTATTTCTCTTTCTTATCTTAATTGCCAATTGATGCTGGTCTGTCTGCTGTGAGACCAGTTCTTACAAGGGAGTTGTGAACTTAATTTACACTTGTAAGAGAGATTTGAGATGATTAAATTTTGAAGTACTGGACATTGTTTTCTCAGTGGGAAATTCCTCTTCCTGGGACTGTGTGTTCGAATCAACATAGGTGCCAGCCGCAGCCTCGAGGCCAGCTTATTGACTTAGCTGCTTCTCTATCCACATATCTGTGTTTCAGCTTCTCAGGATCAGATGAGCCAGCATAGACTATGCTGATATTATTGCTCCTTCTCTGCCCTGTGCTTCAGAGAGGCAAATAAGATGGATGATATGGAGGCAGGCTGTCTGGCCACACCATCTCATATGAGAAATACATTATCTGCATTTTACAGATAGGTAACCCAAGGTAGAAAGATCAAGGCCAAAGTTTTCATAAGAGCCACTCACTTCTTTTGTTTTTTAAAGATGATTCCACTTTTCAGGTGACTAATGACGTAGTTATATTCATTTCTCATGAATGTTGTCAAATTTAATTTCCCCTGCAACAAAGCTTATTCCAGTTCATCTGGAACTTTACACAACTGTTCTATTTGTAAGCTAAGTCTGTAAAGCTCAGGCAGTACGGGTTGAAACTCTGAAAACTGGTACTCTCTGGTCTGGCTGCATCTGTTCTTTCACAAGACCTTGAATGCTCCTGAACCAGAGAGCTCGGGAGCCTAATGGTAAGAGGGCCAGCAGCCTGGCTGAGGGCAGTAGGACCAGAGCCTCACCAAGGTGCTGGGCACGGGCTGGAGAACCCTGACAACCCACAGCAGCATGGGGCCAGAGGAAGAAGAAATTCGGCCACCTGCTGCATCATTGGGTCTGAATGTTTTTTAATAGGGGCCGAGACTAACTAGCATCAAGTAGCATTGTTGGTGCTCAGCACCTCTGAAAATCAAGGCCGAGGAGGTTGAAGTTAGACACCCAGAAGTGTGAGGCACCCAAATTGAGAGGCTATTTACTTAAGCCTAAGTGATTTGACTGAGACCTCAGAGCTGTGATTAGAATTCAGTCCTCTCCCGCTCTCAGTCCTGGGGTAGGGTTTTTACACCAGAGTGCCTATCAGTGTGGCTATACTGGGTACTCAGCAAAAGGGTTGGGGCATCTGAAGGCATTTTACTGGCAGAAAGAATGGGGCAGTCTTAACACCATCAGTAACCCTATCCAAAACTCAGAAACCTATGGCCCTGGATCCTTGGCTAAGGTGAGCAGGAGTAATACATGTGGGCTGTGTCTACACTGGCCACTTATTCCGGAAAAGCAGCCGCTTTTCCGGAATAACTTGCCAGCTGTCTACACTGGCTGCTTGCTTTTCCGGAAAAGCAATGATGATCTAATGTAAAATTGTCATTGTTTTTCCGGAAAAACTATGCTGCTCCCGTTCGAGCAAAACTCCTTTTCCAGAAAAACTGTTCCGGAAAAGGGCCAGTATAGACAACACAGTAGTCTTTTCCGCAAAAAAGCCCTAATCGCGAAAATGATGATCGGGGCTTTTTTGCGGAAAAGCGCGTCTACATTGGCCATGGACACTTTTCCGGAAAAAGTGCTTTTCTGGAAAAGCATCCTGCCAATGTAGACGCGCTTTTTCCGGAAATACTTATAACAGAAAACTGTTCCGTTTTAAGTATTTCCGGAAAAGGGTGCCAGTGTAGACGTAGCCGTGGATTTTTATGAAAGAATCTCACTGACAATCCTTCAGTAAATGTGATTGGCTCCACCTCATCACAGAAAAGGGTAAAAGCAAAAGACTGATATTATCTACTGTGTTCTTCCCTGGCAGGGCTGGGATTTCTAGCCACAGCCTCCATGAATGACTCACAGAGCCCATTTCTAGTTATAACCTCGGCAAGCCAGCCATTTATCTGATGAAGTGGTTTTGACCCATGAAAGCTTATTCCCAAATAAATGTGTTAGTCTTTAAGGTGCCACAGGACTCTTCGCTTTTGCAGATACCCAGGGTGAAGCAGCAATGCACATACCAAGAGGCAGAAACTGAGGTACACAGCAATATTGGCGAGCAAAAATTCAGCACTAAGTGAGCTTAGGCATCTATACTGTGTGGCAGCAGCTGTGCTAGAATTTTGTGGATCACAGTAGTGGGTCGGGGGGGAGGGGAGATCTAAAAATGGCAGTCAGACACCTAAAACTGGGGGTTAGATTCCTAAGAGCATCTGAACCCACAGTCCTTTCCCCAAAGAGCTTACAGCCTAAACCAGAACCTAGCACTTAAGTTGCAAGTGGAGTTAATTATGCCTACCAATTAGCAGCCAGGTTGAGTTCTACTTAAGCCTACAAATTTGGGTGCCTAAAATAAAGCACCCAAATCCATAATTATGAACTTCAAGAAAAGTGGCCTTGTTTACAGAGGTGATAAGCAGTGGAGCACGTGTCAGGCCCGAGCTATGTAGCTGACTAGGCATCCAAGGTTCAACACATAGGTCTTATATCTTTTTCTCTTGAGACTTTTCTAAATGATCTTATTTGTTCTTTGATGAATCTCTTACAGCTGCTAACCGACATGGACCCAGACAATAGGGTCCGAATGCTTACATGGCATGCTGCCAGGCGGCTTTTTCTAAATGATCTTATTTGTTCTTTGATGAATCTCTTACAGCTGCTAACCTACATGGACCCAGACAATAGGGTCCGAATGCTTACATGGCATGCTGCCAGGCGGCTTTTGTGCCTAACCAAATGGCTAATGGGTAGATATACCATGATGGTCTGTAGTAACCCCTTGCTCTCCAGTGGGGAGGGAGGTCACGCCACCTCACTGCATTGGGCAATAACCCTTGAGTTCAGGTTACACTGGTGGGACAGAGTTGTATATAGCATATAGTTCTGGACATGCCTAACAAAGGCCAACAAGCAACAATAATTTGGTTATTCCCTCATCTACCTGATAAGGATTTGAAGAAGAGTTCCCTGCCTCAAATCTTTCTCCCTCATCAGGTACTACTGAGATGTGGGGAAGAAGTCTTAATCACGAGGCTAGAAGTTATGAGGTGGGCTGTCTCCTTCTCCAACCATATTGTGTAGAACTAGGCAGCCTCTACCACCACCTAGCAGATCGGGCCCTGCCCCTGCTCATGCAATGAGTGCTCTTGTACCTACTTTTCCCCCAATTCATTGATCATGCTAGAGCTAGGGTTGCCAATTAACATACATTAGCGCCTGCAATGATGTGTTTGCATGTGGGGATTTTCTGTCCACTCTCAAATTAAAGGAAAGTAAAGAAGGAAACCTTGAGCTTTGGCTGCAGAGAACATTTCAGACCCTCTGCTTCTAGCTGCCCTTTCCTACTGATGAAAGTCGGTATTCTTTACTGAGTCTGTAGCAATGAGTTAACATGTGTTATACTCACATATGGTGCTTGGTGATAGAAATGTTGCCGTGTTAGTCTGGTGTAGCTGAAACAAAAAACAGGACTATGTAGCACTTTAAAGACTAACAAGATGGTTTATTAGGTGATGAGCTTTCTTGGGCCATCACTATTTGATCTGAGGAAGTGGGTCTGGCCCATGAAAGCTCATCACCTAATAAACCATCTTGTTAGTCTTTAAAGTGCTACATAGTCCTTTTTTATGGTGCTTGGTTTTAGTTAGGGAAGAGTTTTGCCAAAGCCATATAGAGCAGGTCCTCATTTGCTTTAAATTGTCAGAGCTCGGTTGACTCTAAGGAAGGCCTGAGAAATGTTTCATCATTAGGCTTTGCATGGCCAATGAAGTGGAATGGCCCAGGGGTGGCTAGGCTAGAATCTTCATCTAGGACTCCTATTATATTTTATCTGTATAGTTAATAACTTAAACTTATATATGCTGCATAACCGGTGAGTGAACGTTAACCATTTCAGCTGCTAGCTTAACTCCAGCCCAAAGCAAACTTTAATACTAAAAAAGTCACAATTCTAACAGGAGCTAATCTTTTTAAGATCCCTCTCTGCATTTGGGGATTTTGTACAGTAAGTTATGCTGTTAAAGAAGAACTGGAAAAATGAAAGAAGAAACTGTCCCCCTTATCACCTCCCTTTTCTTTTCTTGGATTTTTAAAAAGAGCAATTCAAGAGTTCTTTTTTTTAAGCTTTTTTCCAGATTATTTGTTGATGTCTAGATATACAAGTCCTGAGTCTTGTCTTTGCTGGGTGACTGGAGGAATAGTGAGGGTTATGATCTTATGGTTGGCTGAAGCCAAGGCATTGGGGAGGTGAGGAGTGCATTCAGGCAGGCTGTTCACAACACTTTGCTTTTAGTAGTGGATACCTGTTTATCTACATCTGTATTACACTCAGATTCTGTCACAAACACCCTCCTCCAGCACTGCAGAATCCCAAATTCTAATAACCGTGTCGCTTGCAACATACCTGTGAGGCAGTGAAGTATTATTCTCATTGTACTGTGCAGGGACTCTGGGCATAAAGATTAAAGGGCTAATTTTCAGAAGTGCTCGAGCATCTGGATTGGCAATGGGAAATGTGGTTGCTTACCACCTCTAAATCAGGTCCTAAATTGTTCAAGGTCACACTGTGGCTTTGCTGGAACCAGGGGAGCCAATGGGATTGCTGTGTCCCTTGACAATGGGGATGAGGGCTCCACACTCCCAGGAGGGGTGGGCCTAGGGCAACCAGCCCCCAGTGCCACCTGGATGGCAGCCCCCACTCCCGGTCCGGAGCGTGCAGTGCAGCACTGGTGATTATTCTAAAGGATCTGGAGCTCCTGGCCACTGGTGTAATGTCAGCGGGGGCAACTGGGAGCACCAGGCACTCTAGAATCATGGGGTCCTGGGGTAATTTCCCCTTTTGCTCCTCTTCCTCCATCAGCAGGTCTGCAGGAACTGAACCCACCTCTTCGGAATCCCCCACCAGTGCCTCACCCACAGATCCATCCCTTCTGACTACTTTTCCTGCCAAGTTCTTGGGATAAAACATTTCCTTGTGAATCAGTCAACATTCGTTCCCCCTGAAGTGTGATAGGGCTGCCACTTCAGTTCTCTAGAGCAGAGCTTCTCAGCCATTTTCTGAGCCCACCCAACATGCTATAAAAACTCCATGGACCATCTGGGCCACAACAGTTTGTCTCTGTAAAACCAGGGCCAGCGTTAAGGGGTAGGAAGAAGGGCAGTTGCCCAGTGCATTGCAACGCTAAGCTGTTCATACGTCTTACAGGTCTGCACAGTGGGGCTTCAGCTTTCTGCCTGACTGTAACACTGGCCATGCTTGCAGGACACCCTGAAACCTACTTATGGCCCCTCAACGGGCCACAGACATCTGACAAACCACTGCTTTTGGGGGATCCAGTAACAGCAGACAAGCTGTGACTGCATTGCTAGTATCCTTAAGGTAAAAATCAAGAAGACTAAGGTCTTCTTTCCCATAACTGGGGGAGGCGGGGAGGAAGGAAGCTGTCTTATAAGGCTGTCTTGGCAATGTCCCTCTCATACAAGATTGTAGGCAAAAAACAAGTTTTTTCTCCCATCTTCATATTTTACACTTAGCAGATGCTCTGCCAGAAGATTCTGTTGCTATTGTTCTCAAATAGTTCAACATGCAAAGATACACAACTGGGGAAATCCACTTGGTTAAAATGGACCGAAAGTACATTCTAGAGTTTATGTGGGTGAAACAGGCTACAAGTGTACATGTGACACAGGCTCCCGGCTGCGCACAAGTTCTGGTTTTATTTGTGATTACCCAGCATGCTGTAAAATTTGAGTTCTTCCGCTAACCCAGCAAGGGACAATCTCTTGCTCTCTTCTTACTTCAGGCTCTTTTGCAAAGGTGAAATGGCACCGCTGGAAACTAATCAACATAATTTTTTACACTTCACCGAGGTCTGTAAGTAATCATTGCTGCTGTTTCTAACCCCAAATGGGGACCACGTAGTTCTAAACTCAGCTCTGCCACCAAGATATGAGAAGGCATAATTATCCTGGCCTGTCTGTACAAGGTCCATTTCTTTTCTGGGATGCTGTACCTGAAAGTGCTGCAGAAAGTGTGTGTTTAATAGTAAAATAAAGCTTGCACCATCAGTTTCTAGGGAGTTATGCCCCCCCTCCCACTATCTGAGCTTCTAATCATTTTCCAACACCCCTGAGAAGTAGGGAAGTACAAAATCTATAGCAAGATGGTTTTTTTGGGGGGAATGGGAATAGTAAATTTGCCATAAAATACATTTTGGGAACTCTGAAACGAATTTTAAATAGTTTCAGCCCCAATTTGTTTTAGGTACAGAGATGCCACTTGCTGAATAGCTGGAAGAGGAGTGGGAGGTGGTGCCTTGCTTTATAAGCATCAGTCTAGTGATTAAGGTACTCACTTGAGATATGAGAAGTCTGGGTCAAAGCCCCCTTCCTTCTGTCTGATGTGGAGAGTGGATTTGAACACGAGTCTTCCTCATTTTATAACACTTTCTAGGTGTTTTTAGAACACTATGGGTCAAATATGTTTTGCTCAACCCAAAATAGAATCTTTTCCCCAACTTTTCTTAGTATTTTCAAATTCAGGTTGAACCAAACACTTTTTTTTTTTCAAAATTGCCAGCTAATAGAAAAAGTATTCACCCAACTAATGAAACCTCCCCATTTTACAGGTGAAGAATAGAGGCACCAAGGGATTTAGATTTTGTCGTCTCTGCTAAAATAGTGGGTGTTTTTGTTTTGTTTGTTTACTGTGGGATAATTAACTTTCCTGTTGTAAAATCCTTGTAGAGATGATGCAGTGGGGTTCCAATAAATAAAAGTAGTTACCTTGTGGAAAAATCCTGTCCGAAACCAGGCACCTGCAACTTTTATCATAAATGTGAAGTCCACGTATTACTTTTACCACTGCCTTTCACATAGTTACCTTTATGATAAAAATTACAGGTGACTGGTTTTGGCTAGGATTTTGCCACAAGGTAAGTACTGTGTACTGGAACCCCATTACTCCCTCTTTTTTGGTCCAAGGTCAGTGTGTCTTTCACTCTGCTAATGGTGGAGCAGATGTTGAACTTGGGTCTTCAAAAATTAAACTACTGGCCCAATCTCTGAACCATCCTTTCCACCTACTGCAGGTGTAGTGCTGACAGGCAGAACTAAAGGTGGGATCTCAGTGCATAAGCCTCTACAGTTTGAGCTATAAAGCCAGCTGGGTTTCACATAAGGCTGTAGAGCAAACTCATTCTCTTGTGTGTCTGTCTCTCTAAGTGGTCTGAGTGCCAACCTCCATGGGCCAGTGAACCACATCCGCTAGGTGTGTGGGTTACACAGGCACCTACTCAGAGTAACTCTTTGTGTAATTAAAAGCAGGGTTGGTTTAGGCACGCTTGAGACTCCCTATGAAGCCATTTGAGTTCCATCCCTTGACTTACAGTGTTGAGGCTTGTGTGCGCAATCTTCGCTAGTCTGACCCATCCATGCTCTTGCACCACTCCACTTAGGGGATACCCTGCACTCTTGTTCTGGACACTTTTCACTACGGACCCTTCCCCTTAAGAAATGGAGGCAGGTGCTAGAAAATAATGAGATTTGACTTAAAAATCACAAGACAATGTTGGATTGTTTCGCCATCTGGTTCCTAGGGCTAAAAGTTGCTCTCCGGCCTTGCTTTCAGACTTTTCTCTAGTCATGTGAGGTAGAAATATGATTCTTCTTGTAAATGAAAGCTGAGGTTCTCATGCAATCAATAGATGCTGGGAACGGGTGCTTGGAGAAAAATGCCAAATGACACGAGTGGGCAGTGATAGACATCAATTAGCTAGAGATTGGAGTCAATGTTCCCTCTAACTTTTTCCATCCATGTGCAGAATAAATTTTATGTGTACTGTGGCATGTGTGAACATGCACCGCCAGTAAAATATGCTGTGGGCGCTTTGCAATAGGATGTTAAATTTAGATTAATTGGCTAATTGAATAGTTGATGCAATTTCCATCGACTATTCAATTAGTCAATAACGGCGCCTTTGCCTTTGAAGTGTAGCAACAGCTCCAAGGCTGTTGCTATGCTTCAAAGGTAAAAGCACTGTGGGGAGCATGGAGCCAGTGGGGGGAGCTTTGAAACCCCATGGGGAGCCTGACACCGGCAAATCTTTCTCTTAGAGGCATCAAGGGTGGGGGGAAGCGACTAGTGGATTAGTGTATTGATTATCCGATAAGCATTTGCTTATCAGAGAGTTGACTAGGGATGTGAACAACTACTCTGCAAAGCGGGTGGGAGGTATTTGAATCTCTCCTGGGTGACCACCCAATCTCTCAGTTTACAGGAAACACTGACTAGAGGTTAATTTCCTGTTAAACAGGAGATGGGGAACATATGATGCATCTTGCTCAGGTCATGATAAAAATAAGAAGTGTTGATTCCCCAGCAGGCTCACTGAAAAAAAAAATTGTTTTTGCATGAAGCAGCTCATTTTGAACACCATGGAAAGTGGGAGTCTCGGCAGGAAAAGTAGCACTATCAATCAAGATTAATCTATCCCCAGTGGGATGGATCTCTGATAGCTCTAGGATTAGCTGTTCTGTCTGAGCAGGCCCTGAATATATGTAAACTTCTAAATGTTCAGCCCAGGGTCTGTGCTGCCTTTTACAAGTGGCCTCTTCATTTAATTACATGAAACAAGGAATTTTTACTCAGTGTCCAGGTTTGTAATGACTTTTGAGGTGACTATTCATGGCAGGCAGCTGGACAATGTTAAATAGCTTCCTCTCGCTGTTGAATAAAAATACAAAGATTTTATTCTGTTGCAACCTGTTTGCATGACAGAAAATGGAAGAATTCAGAGGCTGGGTTTTATTTATTCTGCAGTAATGAGCAGGAATCTGTGAAGAGGGTGTGAGGCCTAGTGACTTTGCTCATTGGGGCAGTGACTGTCACTTTCTCTGCTTGTCACTTGGCAAAAACACTCAGCAGCAGGGTCTTGCCCCATATGGATACAATTAAAAAAAATCTAGGGGGTATGTGCTAAGTTGCATTTTCCTATTGAAATTAGTGGGTGTTTAGAAAATACAGATGCACAGCTTTGGAAAGCTGTGGGGTTTTTGGTGGGGGCAGGGGTTTGGAACTCAGTCACAACTTGCAATCTCCTGTTCTCTCCAGCTGTGGCACTTCAAAGGGCTGCCCCTCTTCTAAGCAGAGGGCTGCACAGGAGAGAGGGAGCAAGCCAAATCTGTCCTCCCTCTCCTCACCCTCCACTTAACAGGCAGCTGCATTGCCAGGGTAGGGTGTTTGAGGAAGAGGCAGCAGCTTCTGCTCAGCAGTCCCCTCTGGATAGGCAGATGGCTGGCCAGTGGGAGCTTACTGCCTGCTTGGTTCCAGAGCCCTGGGGATTTGTGCTCTTCTGCTGCTAAGTATCTCTAGAGAGCTTGGAACACTGGGGACGCTGCAGGGAGGGGCTTGTGCTTATTCCCGTCCTCTCTCTAATCTCGCCCCCATGCTGTCGGCATGAAGAAGTTTTAGGGGCTCCCGCTCAGATGTCATCACCAGAGACCCTAAACTTGCTCCCAAATTTTCATTTAAATAGCGACATTCATTTTGGACAATTACAGTCCCCTTCCCTCCTCCCCTCCAATTCTCTTGATTTTACAGAAACAGTCTGGGGGGGAAACCAAAGATGACTAACATCTAACATTGCCTCACATCTTAATTCTTCGGTTCAAGAAGTGTTTTGTGGAAGGGTTCCTGTGGCTGGACAATCTCCCTCTCCAGGCAAAACCAGGGTTAAACCCAGCCCTGGGAGAAGGCGAGGACTATGGAGCCAGCAGCTGAGGCAGATAGTAGCCAATTAGGGCTCAGCTGGAACAGTATAAATAGGGGCTGCTAAGGTTAGAAACACTCTTGCTCTAGTTGTGGGGTAAGAGTGACCTGGCTACTTGGGAAGCTACCCAGTGTACCTGAGCCAGTGCAGTGGAAAGGGAGGCAGAGCTGGGGAGCTCTGGCCTGACCCGATTCCTAGGCTTCAGGCCTGATAAGGGGGCCTGAGAGGTAGGCAGCAGCAGGTCCAAGGCCCCTTGCCAGTAAGTGGTCGTTTCAGACTTCAGATATACCCACTGCCAGCCATCTTGCTCCTGAGGCAGGGGCTAGGGGGTTGGAGTTTCCTGGGAGGGTAGGACCACAGAGAGCAAGGGCACTGTGGGCCAGAAAGGACACTGAGCCTGAGCCAGCATAGAAGATCGGTAACCGTGGTGCTCTGAGGCTGAAGTGCTAATTCCTGAGTGGACCAACAGGAGGTGCCACACTGGTGAGTGTTCAACCCGTTACAGCTCCCTAAACCGTCCCACTTGGCTGGACTGAGGACTAATGCAGCTGGGTTCTCACGGAAAAGCTTTTACACAAATGCTGGACTCTGGAGTTTTCTGGGTTTTTTAAAATTTTTTATCATCTAATGCAGGGATTCATAAACTTTGTGATACCACAGCCCCCTAAAATGCTAAATGAATGTGACCCCCCCCCCAAACCCTCACTGCCCTGAGTCACTTCCTCCCCCCTTCTCACCAGACTCCTTGCCCTCCTGGGGTTCCTTCAAGGCGTTTGTGGTCCTTAACCTCCTTTCCCCCTGCAGGCTCCTTCCCCCTGTCTTTCTCCTCTGAGCCTCTTTTCCACTCTGTGTTCCTTCTCTCTCTCCTCTTCTCTTCTCTATCCTCCCCTCCCCTCCTGTGTCTTCTCTGCCTCCTCCTCTGACCCTTACATGCCTTTATTTACCTCCAGGTCCTCTGCCCTGACCCAATCCCCCAGCCTGCTGCCTGAGGGCCCCCGCCCTCTTCCAGCTGGGGAAGCATTGTCGCCCGGCAACCATGTCCTGGTCGGTCCCTTGTGTTTCTGCTTCTGCGCTGGCTTCACTCTCCTGCCGCCTTGCCTCCTGCTGCAGCTGAGCCGCGCTCCTGGAGTCCTGCGGCTCCGGCCAATCTGCATGGCTTGCCAATGGCTGCCTTCTGCTGCCCTGCCATTCTTCGCAGCCCGGGAGAGAGGGGTCGCAAGTGAAAAACTGAATCCAGCTGCGACCCCTCCTAAGTTGCTCATGACCCCCCTGGGGGTCACAACCCACAGTTTGAGAAACACTGATATAATGACTAAATGGCAAATGGGCTTGTCAAGGCAAAGAGATTAGAGCCATTGGGCATTACAGTCCTGTTTCCGTCAAGACACTGGCAATACAAAAGTTCTTTCATGCCATGTGACCCACGACTGAGCTGTCTTGTGGTGTGAGCAGGACCCCTTCTGTAGGCATTAAAGGCTGCCCAGTCTCCGTGCTAGCTCAGTGGTGGGCTGCTGCAGTTTCTTCTCAGCACTAATGCAGATCACTATCGACCAGTAATTGAACAGACCCAGGGGCATGTCTACACTGGGGAGTTATTTTGAAATCGCTCCCCTTCTTTTGAGATAATGAGGCAAATATCCACACTACCAAGCTTGTTGTTTCGAAATAACTCTGGTTTGTGCAGAGGAATCGCTTATTTTGAAATAGTTATTTTGGGAGTTATTTCAAAATAACTCCCTAGTGTAGACATATCCTAAATTTATTGTGCCTACTCTGGGATCACAAGCCACATGCAAACCAGAGACTAAAGACTTTCTTTTTCTCCCTGAGAGTGTCAAAGGCCAAGCATACCATGTCAGTTTCCTCTTTCCATTTGCCTGCCTGTAGCTGGTTGATAAAACACTGGAACGCTCCTGAGAAGATCAGCTTCAGTTAAATATCGGCCAGATAAAAAACATAGTGATTTCTATTGTGTGCTGAGCTACAGCTGCAGGGCTGGTACGAGGCATGTGTACTCAGTTTCCCAGCACATGGCCTTGTGCTTTATTATTGGCCCTGCCTGCCCGGGTGGCACGTTCTACCTGAAACACACCCCAAAGTTTCAGGCAGCGCACAGCAGTGGTGGCTCCCCTGTCCAAAGCAGCCCTCAGACTGCGGAAGAAGAGGAGGATGCTGTGGCTGTTGAAGGTGTGGGAGTGGCCAGTTCCCCCCACCCTTGTGTTGCCAGCCTGGGAGCTTTCCATGCTGCTGGGGGAGCAGCTGCTGCAGTCCTGCATTGATAGAGCCAGAGTCCCAGGCCCAGTGAGTGGCCCCCAGAGCACCCCATTGGAACTATGCTCTGAAAATCACACCATCCCCGGACTGTTGAGCTCTCTTTGCTTTACAGGACCCAGAATGGACACAAGTCCCTGCCCCTAGGAACTGACTCTCCAAGGGTCTAGATGTGCTGCTCCTGTTTTTTTTAGTTGGCGCATGGGCAGAACATGGCTCTAAGTGAGACAGAGAATGCAGTTCGGTCATGTCCCCCCTTTAACGGCTGGCCTACTAGGATATGTCTACAGCGAGACAAGCTTGGCTGGCCCGTGCCAAGTGACTGAGGCTCAGAGGGCTTGGGTTCAGGGGCTGTAACTGTGACATTGCCACGTGCTCATCCTGGGCTTTCCCCCTGAAAGGCCCAACCCTGACATGTATACCAATTTCAACTGATCTACGGCTGAGCCTTTCAGCTTCAGTCAGATGGCATGGGCCCACTCTGGTGTCTACTCACAGTACAGACCTGTCCCTAAAGATAACTAACAGCGGAGAGTAAATAGAGTAGTAACTATCTTAAGTGGTAATAGTGTTGGTTCCAGTCCCACTGGTGACCCACGTCAGGAACAGGTGATGGGGTAATTACCTATATTTATAGTACTATAAACCATGGGCAGTCTTATCACATGGTTTATTGACCATTGGTCAACCGTTCTTACAAGTCTCTTGTCCTGTGGGAGATATATCTAGGTGTACACATCAAAGAACAATGCTACCTTACTGGTAAATCGCTGGTAACACTCGATGTGCCAGGATAGCCTTCAAACTATTGACTGATTTTACTAGCAAAGTTGGAGTTTTGAAGGGGCTAAAATTATATGGTGGCCTGAAAAGGGCCCATTACAGCAAAGTCAGCAAAGTGGGAGGGATGTATGGCAATAGTGTGTTGGCTATCCATTTGTCTGATGAATGAAGAAAGCTTAGGTGTTTCCTTTCCAATGCTGACAAGAAGCTGAGGGAGGATGTGAGATAGTAGCATGAGAGGCTGTAGAGGGATTGATTAAGGGTGACAGTCATCTTGCTACGGAGCGCCTGCTACAGGCTCAAAGGCTACGTCTACACTGGCCCCTTCTTTGGAAGGGGCATGCTAATTTTGAAAGTGGGAATAGGGAAATCCGCGGGGGATTTAAATATCCCCCGCGGGATTTAAAAAAACATGGCCGCTGCTTTTTTTCCGGCTTTGGGAAAAGCCGGAAAAAAGCATCTAGACTGGCCCAATCCTCCGGAATAAAGCCCTATTCCAGAGGATCTCTTATTCCATAGGCGTAGCCAAGGAATGTAAGCCATAAGTGGTGCATAGAGACTTCTGTGGGCCTGGGGCATGAAAGGATGAAGCAGTTCCATGCAGAGGGCCTGGGCAGGCCTACACCTTCTTCTGAGAGTTGACTTGTTGATCTAATCCTGTGTAAGGGAATGAATTTTTCCTTGAGGTGAATATTGGCCCAAATCATTTAGTGTTAATCTCTGTTTATAAAACCAAAGTCCTGGGATAGTCATAATACAAAATGAAATCAACTGAGTGCTGGCAGGAAAAACTGGAAGTCTCCATGCACAAAAGCATTCTGAAAATAGTACAGAATTCTTCAGTGCAAATTGCTAGTGGTGGTTCCCAAGACTGAACTGTCACCCTTTTAATAATGTTTCCCCTCTCTCTCTCTCTTTCTTTAGCCTTTGTGGCTCTTACTCAGATATTAATTGATAACATTTAACAATTACATTATGCACAATATGCTGTATGTGAACGGAATGGCTCACTGAGCTAAGCAATCCAGATGAGATTGGATCAAACAGATACATTTAAAAGAGTGAACTATAATATAAGTTTATTACAGGTCAAGTGCTGCTTGAATGCTGACACTGCAACAAATATATTGGTTAAGCTAGCTAGATACGCAACACTTTTTGGGGCAGATATCAGAGAGCATGTACTCGGTGAACCAGAAAACTGCAAAATTGTTTAATAAAATTAATCCTAAACTATGAAGAACAGAAATGCCAGCCTCATTTTGCATCTCGTTTCTCACACCAGTAAATAGCAATTTATCATTAACACAGCAAGCATTCAAATAACAAAATTTAGAGTGAATATAGTTTTAGATCAGTCCATGTTTTTTGTTAATGTCAAATTGGCATACAGGCTTCAAAGCATCTTTTGAAACCAGGTTTCAGAACATGACGACGATTTAGAGAGGCGTGTGTGTATTTTTTTGAAGGGTTTCACTTCATTATATGTTTCATTATGATTGCGTACATACACACACATAGCTTTTGTGTCTGATCTTAAAATCCCTTACTCATGCTTTCAACCCGCCCTCCCCCCTCCTCCCCCCCCCCCCGCCAGATTTCATTTGGGCTCCTTACATAAGTAAAATCATAGGGCTGGAAGAGACCTCAAGAGGTCATTGAATCCAGACCCCTGCCCAAAGCACGACCAACCCCAACTAAATCAACCCAGGCAGGGCTTTGTCAAGCTGAGACTTAAAAATCTCTAGGGATGGAGATTCCACCACCTCTCTAGGTAACCCATTCCAGTGCTTCACCACCCTCCTAGTGAAATAGTTTTTCCTAATATCCACGGTAGAACTACCCCACTGTAACTTGAAACCAGTTGCTCCTTGTTCTGTCTTTCATCATTACTGAGAACAGCTTCTCTCCAGCCTCTTTGGAACCTCCCTTCAGGAAGCTGAAGGCTGCCATCAAATTCCCCCTCACTCTTCTCTTCTGCAGACTAAATAAGCCCAAATCCCTCAGCCTCTCCTCATAGGTCATGTGCTTCAGCCCCCTAATTATTTTGGTTGCCCTCCACTGGGCCCTCTCCAATGCATCCACATCCTTTCTATAGTGTGGGTGGGGGGGGGGGGGGGCAGAACTGGATGCAATACTCCAAATGTGGCCTCTCAGAGCCAAATAAAGGGGAATAATCATTTCTCTAGATCTGCTGGCAATGCTCCTCCCAATGCAACCCAGTATGCCATTAGTCTTCTTGGCTACAAGGGCACACTGTTGACTCATATCCAGCTTCTCATCCATTGAAATCCCCAGGTCCTTTTCTGCTGAACTGCTACTTAGCCAGTTGGTTCCCAGCCTGTAACAATGCTTTGGACTCTCTCATCCCAAGTGCAGATCTCTACACTTGTCTTTGTTGAACCTCCTCAGATTTCTTTTGGCCCAATCCTCTAATCTGTCTAGGTGACTCTGGAGCCTATCCCTACCCTGCAGTGTATCTACCTCGCCCCCTACCTTAGTGTCCTTTGTAAACTTGCTGAGGGTGCAATCCATCCCCTCATCAAGGTCATTAATAAAGATGTTGAACAAAACTGGCCCTAGAACCAATCCTTGTAAGAAGTGAGGACTCCTTGTATTGATAAGAATTACGCAGTAAGGGCAGTAACCCACTGATCAGTGAATGTTGTCCCCCACTCTGGGCTTAATCCACAGAGGATGCAAATCTGTTGCAAATCTCAGCCTGAACTCAATTTCTGGAAATTCGTGCATCGAGCTCCAGATATTTCTGGTCCATCTCGTGTGGTGGTCTCAAAATAGTGGCTGCCACAAAGCAGTTCAAATGCCAAATGAGTACATGCTGTGGGCTTTGATTCTTGCAGTGAGCTGCCTTCTTTCCAGAAGATGTGTGTAAGACATCAGCCAATGATTATGTATCCCCATAGGTATGTTTATGCAGAATTGGACACAGGTGGCTGGTCTGTGGCAGCATACTTGGACCAAGTCCAAGGAGCTGTTTAATAGTGGTGTAGACATACCTTGCAGGGTTTTAGAGCCTGGGCCCGAGCCAAAACATCTATACCTCAAACAGCTTCTTAGCCTGAGTGAGCTGGCACATGCCCACCTGGTTGGGTTTGCTTGATTAAACAGCTGGCAACTCTAAGACCACACTCCTACCCTACCCCTTTGAGGCCCCAGCCCTGCTCTCTCCATTCCTCCCTCCTTTCATCACTTGCTTTCCCCCACCCTCATTCCCTTTCACCATTCCCTGGGGAGGGGGGTTGGGAAAGGGGGTGCAGGCTGTATGAGGAAATATGGGTGTGGGAGTGTGAGGGTGTGGGCTCTGGGAGGGAGTTTAGGGGTAGGGTCTGGGCTGTGGCAGGTGACTGAGCTGGCAAGGGGGGGGGGCAGCAGTTACTTAAGAACTTCTGCCCAGCCACAGCCCTAAAAATTCCCCTGAATTCTGGAGCATTCCAGTGTTGTTCATATTCCTTGCTATGGATATAAATGTCTCCTCTTTATGCTTTTCTGACTTGGTGTTCAAACTCCCGTTGATCGGTCAGGCTATCACTTCCTATTTATAAAATGGGAATTTCATTTCTATACGTTCTTACGAGGCCAAATTCAATGCTGTTTAAAACACTTTTAGATTCTTGAGTGAAGTCTTCTATAGAAGTACCAAATCTTAGAGTGTACACTATTGCTCTGAGTTCCACTCTCTAGTTGTAGTGTCAATGAAAGGAAAGGGCATGAGATCTGCAGTTGGATCCCTTCACTTGTTCACCGTATGATGCAGCTGATTTGGGCTCTGGGAGGAGTCCTTTTGGATCCCTTCATTTGTTCACCATGACCTGACTTTTGCTGTATTTTCAGTTGGTAGTCGTGGTCCCAAAGAGCTTATTTTGCTGGATGACAATGGAGTCTTCATGTTTAATTTATTTTGAGTAAGTTACACCTCTTCATATAGGAACATAGTCTATGTAGGCTACTTGTTAAAAAAAATTAAAACACAACTCTGAATGTATTTAAATGTGAAGCTCTTTCCCACATATCAGCTGTAAATAGTTATTCAACATTAAATCAAATCAATGTTAATTTGGGAACTAATTAGCATTTCAGGCTTTTTTCAGAAGTGTGGTGATTTTGTATATAATGTTGTGTGATTGTGCAGAAGTACATAATTATGGAACTGAATACATTGTCTCCTGCTGACATGTTGCAAACGGGGAATCTTAGCAAAGGATGCTCACCATGTATAAATTAAAATAAAAAATGCTTATTTGAATACCATGCCTCTGAGCCATATCTAAATTAGACACAAGAATTATTTAAGTTTTAGGGGCTTGTTGAATGAATGGGCTGTATGGATGTTAGGTGAATTTACTGGTTTCAGGTTCTGATTTTATTTTAATACTGAACACGGGGGATTTCATTTGATGGGAGAAGTAGTATATTTCTTACTTAAAATTACCCAAGGAAAGTCAAGCATTCTTAAGAGGTGGTTTTAAGCCTGGGAGTATGAACTATGAACCAAGGAACTGCTAATACTGGATCAAACCACAGCATGATCTAGCCCAGAATCCACAGCCCACTGCCTGGAGGGGGATGGGGAAGAGGAAGCAGAGGGGTCAATTACCACTGGGCCTTTCAAATCATCACGGGAACCCTACATGGTGTTCTCCAGGCAGTGCTGAGGGCTGCTGCTGTAGGCTATGTCTACACTACGGTAGTTTTTTCAGAAGAGGAAATGCAAATGAAGCACTCATTTGCAAATCTTTTTCTCATTTGCACATTCTCTTCTGACCCTTTTTGCGGAAGAGGTTTTTGCAATAAAAAGGCCCATGTAGAGGGGGCCATTTGTCGGAAAAAATCTGTTTTGCGCAAGATCCTGTAAACCTCATTTTTTGAGGAATAAGGGATCTTGCACAAAAACAGGGTTTATCCGACAAATGTCCCCATCTACACAGGGCTTTTTATCACAAAAACCTCTTCCGCAGAGAGACTATGCAAATGAGAGCACGAGATTTGCAAACGGGTACTTCATTTGCATTTCCTCTTCTGAAAAACTATCGTAGTGTAGACATAGCCTAGGTGTGGTGCACTCTGGGCAGTTCTGAGGCAGTTGGGGGTAACAAGTCCCAGCCCTGCCCCTTCTGCATGAAGCCCTACCTTTTCCAGGGACACAGAGCCACCTAGCCCCACTGTGAAAGCAACTCCCAGCACCAAGTTTCTCAGAAGACTGCATAAGTGGGAAATAACTTGTCCATAAGAAACTTCCTCAATGGTCTTTCATTTACTGGTTGGCTTGTGTTCTAGTGCCTACAGATTTGTACTCTCTATGTATTAACCTAGCAGCTGTGCATGTCTAATTAGCCATAGACATGTCTGAATCTATTTTTATATCCCACTAAGTTCAATTCTTTCTTGTGGCATGGAATTCCGCAACCCACTTGTGTTCAGTTCTGCAGTGTTGTCCTATTTTCCGTGTGAGTCTTAGGAAAACTAAGCCTGTGTGGCTTGAAATGTAACACAATGAGATTAAAGGTTGGTCTTTTTTTTAATACCAAAGTGGGTTAGATGGCCACAGAGTTCCAACACGCATGCACAAGTAGTCATCTCCCTTCAGATAAGGCCTATCCCTCAAAAGGGTGCAAAGCACTTAATGTACTGCTCAGAATCTTTGTTAGCTTTAATTACATGATTACATGGCATGTTTCCAAGCCTTGGGCCATAGAATAAACTCCTTCCCCCTATGAGCCGCCAAAACGTGAATCTGTTCAGTGTAGATTGCCCATGTTTGAGATCCACTGGAGTCCTTGAATTTGGTGGCCTGAATAGGCCCATAGGCTATGCTAGACCTTTTTAGGCCTGGCTCCTTGACGAAGGATATGTAAAAGGGATGGTATCTCCCAACCTTATTGTGACACCAAAATTGGACATCACACTAGCAGTAAATTGTCAGCTTTGAGCCCCCTTCCGCTTTTACATGGAGAATGAAATTAACAATGGTGACATGTAAATTACAATCACTGGGCATCTAGATTAGCACCTGCCTGGGATGAATTGGGGATCTACACTTTTGCAGGCACACATGGAAACGTCTACATGGGTTACACTTGGTCAATGTTTTTGAGGTTGTCTCTGTTAAAAGCAGAATTGAAGTGAGCAAGATACTAGCTTCAGACAGGGGCAATACACAGTACTGCCATGGATGGGGTGTTCTGTCCAAGGCGCAAATTAACTGCTATAGGAATCCATAGGTGACCAAAACCGAATAGTGCAGCTATTCTGTGCCAGCAATAGTCTTCCTCTTGCATTTTCTCCCACAATGTATGAAAGTTCACTTCAATGAACTTTTGTTGGAGAAATATAGTAAACTCTTTGTTTGTATACCCAGTAGGAATAGGAGTTTTAAAATACTGGTATATGAACCTTCCCCAAATCTATCCACAGAACCGCTCCATTTAAATATTTTAACATTGAAGAGCAAAAACTTCTAGTCAAGGCTGAAAATATGGTCTGACAGCCTGTCTATACCTCCCTTGTGTACCACAGTGCATATCATCTGTAACTTGCAAGCTATTCATGATGATAATGCCGATTTCTTGTATGGTACTATACATCAGCAAATCTCAAAGTGCTTCACTCCTTTAATGTAGCTATCTTCACAGCACCCCAGGGAAAGGGGCAGGAAAACATTGTCATCCCGATGTTAGAGGAGGAACTGAAGCACAGAGGCTAAGGCCCGGAGTTTCAACTGTATATAGAGCTTGTGATACTCAGCATTGCATTGCCTGGTTGATTGGTAAACTAAATCCCATTTTAAAAAGAATTTAGGCACTCTAAATCTCATGAATGGTCGATGGGATTTTAATCCATCAGGCATTGGAACACCAAGTACTATGAAGGTTTAAAAATCCAGGCCCAGGTGCCTTGCACAATATCACACAGTAAGACCAGGGCAGAACAGGGAATTGGATATGAGACATGGATCCTAAAACAATGCCCAAAATACTGGGTAGTGAACATTTGCAATATTTGATACAAAATAGAATGAGTTAACTGGCACACTTTCAAATTTTACCATGACTAGCTTACATTTGTAGGTTTAAGGCAGTTATTTAACATTTCTTCCAGTTACTTTTTTATGGCTCACTTTAGAAAATAGCACAGTGTACAAACACCATTATGTACCAATATTTTTGATGGGAGCAGCTGAAAATTGAACTATTTAGAAAAATATAATCCAGCTCAAGAAGAAGGCTAATTATAGCCTCAGTTATTTTCACACACAGAAATATTTCAATCTACACACTGTGTTTATATGCTAAAGATGTTTTCTTGTCTGAGCTAGCAACCGTACCTCAGGGAGCTTTATTTCTAGTTACTCATTTAATGCAGAATATAATTTGCAGGATAAGATGAACATAGCTTTCTTTTTCAAATCATCTTTCTCTCAAACTTTAGGAATAGTCTGAATTTTCCCAAAATTGTCCTTTTCTCCAAAGGATCAGACCAGAAATAAAGACAGGCTCCAGGAATAAAATGTGGGCTATTAATGTGGGGAGGAGGGGAAAGAGAAACAGAAGACAAAGACAAGGATTTTTAGAGTAGTTTGTTGTGATATCAAATTATTACTTTGTGAAAGCACTGTGTACAGGGATGGTATAGATAAGGATTTCTTACTTTTCATCTTACATTTTCAGATGGTAAGTGATCTGGCCTCTTTTGGGAGAAAAGCCGACACTGGTTCATTAATCAATTAGGAAACCCTCAGGAATTACATCAGGAGGAAAGGTGCACAGTAAATGTACACTTGCAATTTCTTTAAGAAGGTTAAAAATGGAACATTCTGGCTGTCTACACTCGTGGCTTCTTGCGTCAGAAGTATGCAAATGAGGCTGTGTGGAATATTGCTGCGCCTCATTTGCATACCTAATGAGCTGCCGTTTTTGCAGAAGAGATTCTTGCGCCAGAAGGAGCCGCTTACTCTGTCCCTTCTTGAGCAAGAAAACCCCTCTTGTGCAATACCGTTATTCCTGAAAATAATTGGGATAAGGGCATTGCGCAAGAGGGGTTTTCTTGCTCAAGAAGGGGTAGTGTAGACAGCTTCTGGCGCAAGAACCTCTTCTGCAAAAATGGTGGCTCATTATGTATGCAAATGAGGCTCGGCAATATTCCACGCTTAGACTTATTTTCATACTTCTGACACAAGAAGCCATGAGTGTAGATATAGCCTCTCAGTTTCCAAGGCAAGCCATGATCAGTTTAACTATTTCACAGTTGTTCACTCATTGCAGTGAATGTGCTATGGTTGAATTCTAGTGGTTTTACCAACCTTCTGAGATTCCAGAAGAATTTGGAAACACAAACTCTGGCAGTGCCAGGAGCCTGTTCTGCTCTTCTTAAGCAGCAGCTGTACCATCAAAGGAGTCAATTAGATGATTACTTCCTCTGCTAACTTTCTAAGATTAGCTTTATAAAGCTGAACAAAATCTGTAGCAAGAAATTAGAGGAAAAAGTTTGATATTCTCACTTTACACGTGTGCCTGATTTATAGATTGCGTGTTATTGATTACTTAAGAACTCAGTTATCACTTTGAGGGTTGACAGGTTCTTGTCCTAAGATCAGGCTCAGTATTACCCAAATTATTAAATAGTTGGGAACTCCACATGCACAGTTGCATCACTTGAACTATAGGAGCTCCTCAGGATTTACGAAGCGTTTATTAATACATTTGGTTTGAACTCTACTGCCCTGAACTCAGGTGACCAGCCCTCAGACCTGCCCTTTTACATTCCTTGGGAATTTGGAAAATCCCCTTCCTGTTTATTTGGTGGTGCAGTGTGTGCTCTCAGTACACCTTTCCAGGTGACCATGCCTGCTCCATGCACCAGGTGATCTGCTACTTGGAGCCATGCTGAGGTGCTGAACCACGTCAGCATTTGATAGAGGAGTCTGTCCAGTCCTAGTTGTGCTCCAGCCATAGGAATTATGATGCCTCCAGGCAGATAGCAAGATGCATGACAAAAAGGTCAGGATATTTTGCAGTGCAGGGTCAAAGTGAAGGAGCTGCAAAACACCTACCACAAGGTGCGGGAGGCAAACCAGTGCTATGCCCACAACGTGCTGACACTACAAAGAGCTGGATGATACACTTCTAAGACCCTTCCCCCATGCATACTTGTGGGGCTGTGCTAGCAGAGAGTGGACCGATCCAGGAGAGGGAAACTGTGGTTGAGCGGGAGGAAGAACCCAGAGCCAGATGCATGCAGTCAGGAGCTCTCTTCTTCCCTGGAGGAGAGGAGACAGTCACAGAAGTCAGAGCTTGGGGAAGCGCAAATAGAGGAGGAAGCCCCTGGTAAGTGGCTTTGATTGTGGGACTTGCTGAGGTGAGTTGTTGATGGCAGGATGACTGCAGAGAGCAGGCTGGCATCAGTGTGTGGTGCTCGTATTGATGCGTGCCTAGTTTGAGAGGAGGCATAGGCTGTTGATGGACTCTCATATTTCATGGTAATTGGCCTCGCAGATCTCATTGAGAGTCTTATGGGAAATACTGGCAATATGCTGCCACCAAGGGGCCCAATATCCATGGGTGGTGAGTAACATAGACAAGGGAAGGCATTGCCTTCCCAAAACTGCCTACACCAGCCCAGCCACCCGGAAAGGGCTAGGGCCATACTGTGTTACAGCCTGTTGGCTGGGGTTGGGCCAAGTGGCGGGGCTGGTCTGGGTGGCAGCCCTAGCCCTCAACTGGGCAGGTCTGAGGGGCATGATCTGAGGGGAAGAGGTGTGGCTTTGGACAGAAGTGACAGAGCTTCGGCTTGCCTTCTCCAGCTGGGCCTTCACCCACCGCCCATGCTGGCAGCCTCCACAGGTTCCTGGGCAAGATTGGGTGGAGGGAAAGGGAAGAGAGGAGCTGCTCCATGCTCCTGGAAGGGGCAGGGTCTCAGGAAAAAGGGGTGAAACTGGGAGCAGCCAGTCCTGAGCACTTCCACAGCCCTTAGCTTTGCCCGGAGCTTATGACATGATGCTCCAGTGGTGATTTTAAAGGGCCCGGGGCTTTGGTCACAACCTCTGTTGCAGAAGCCATGATGGTGGCTGAATTGCTAGGCCCTGGGGCAATTGCCCTCTTTGCCCTTTCCCCGGTGGGCCTGGCTGCCTCAGGCTCCTTAGCAGAGTGGCTTTGTTCCTTGTCCCATAAAGGTAACATTCCCAAGCCACTGTGCTGTTACGGGGTTGGGGGCCATGGCTGCACACAGGTAAGCCACCTAAGGGCGAAATCAGTAGATACAGCCTTGCAGGACACCCTCCCTTGCTTCCCTGGCCACCCTTAACAATGAGACCTTCCAGGATGAAGGCAGCCTGTTTATGGGGGTGGGTGACCCCATGGCTGGGGGAAGCAAGCCTCTGCCCTCCAAGACCCGCCCTTTCCATGCGCTAGAGCCCAGCCTCCCATCTGGCTGCTGGCCCTTGCTCCTTTCTGGCCTCAGACTGCCCTAGAGCTCCAGGGAGGCTCGGGCCATGCTGTCCATATCCCTTATTACCAAAGCACTGTGCCACCTCCTGCAGCTGAGTCCCAGCCCTAGGCGTGGATGACAAGAGGGGCACCACAATAGCAGTCTGGGGAAGGGAACCTGGTGGACTTCAGTGGAGCATGGAGAGGGCCAGGTGAGGCAGTTTAAGAAGACATTGCCTTCCCCTGTCTGATACCCAGCACTGCCCATGAGCCTGTGGAATGTGTGGCTAGTAATGATTATAAGGCCCACACTGCAGCGCTGGCTGTTTGCAAGACACACATGCCCAGAGCACATGAATTCCCCTGCTCCGGTGGTGACTCACCATTTTGGGGGCCTTGTAGCTCATGAGCACTTGCCTTGGGATAGCCCATTAGTGACAGGTACATGATTAGTGCTTGTGTTTAAAAAAACAGCAGTGTTAGGGCTCTGTCAATTGTTAACAATGGTGCCTGTGTAAAATGTTACACCCACACAGATGTAAACCTGTCAGAGCTGGCTGAACTTTTTTGGGCCTGGCACTGAAATATGTTTGAGTGCTCCCATGTAGTTGTCGTCACCCCATTCAGAGTGTGAGCAGTGCCATTGTATACCCGGTATTGAATCGCAGATGATTTTCATTTTGCTTACACATCTCTGCATGACTGTAGGCACTGCTGTAAACAGCTTCCTCCGTGCCCAGTTTTTCTCATGTAGCTGTACACCCATGCAGGTTTTCCAGAATCCACAAGGAGCAGAAATTTCATACTGATCAGGGGAAACTCCCCATAGATTTATCACCTTCCTTATCCAGACATTCTGTAGCCATGTTTCTAAGCCCACCTTAGTCCTCCAGTCCCCTGGCATGGTCCTGGTCTCAGCTCAATAAAGTTGCACAGCCAGCAGCTACCTGATCAGTTCTCACAAATCGCACCCCAAACCATGGGTGAGGGGTAGCCTAGGTTGGGGAAGGCACTCCTTTCCCAAACGGCCTCAGCTGGTCCTGCCAATGCCTGGCTGCATGCCATGCCTTCTGGCCAACTTGCTAGAGCTGTGGGGTAGGCTGGGGCCGTGCTGGAGCTCTGGGCGTGGCGGGAGTTTGGGGGTGCTGCCCTGGGGCAGAGGGGGGCAAGGGCCAGCAGCCACATTGACAGGGTTGGGGGAAGGAGGCGGGGCAGGAACCAGCATGAAGCATAAGCTTTTGGGGGAAGGGGCTGGCCTCCTCAATCCATGGGGTCCCCCATCGCCCAGCACCCATCCTACCATTTGAGCAAGCTACATGCAAACACCATTTCTCCAAAGCGAGCCTGGGAACCTGAAATCACCTGTCTTTCTCCCTCTGTTCCTGTCTACATGCTAGTCTAGTACCCGGTTACCACTACCTCTCCCCAGGCTGGTTTCTCTTCTACATACTGCCACCAACACGAGCCCAGCGATCAACTTTCCTGCTCCAAACTGATTAGCGACTGATTGGTAGAGGCCTGGGGTAGCCATCTTCCACAGAGCAATTGCCACATGCTCCTCCATGGACTGGCAGGGCAGCTCTCATCCTGGGGTCCTTGCACAGCAGTGTGAGGAGCAAGCTTATCATCAGATCCTCATCTGAAAGTTCTGCAACCCCTGCTCCTCATTCCTCACTTGCATGACGCTGTGACTCCTCCACTCAGTACTAGTTTCCTAGGCCCAAAAGTAGCATTCCCCAGTGGTCAGCACCTCCAGGAAAGCTACAAGCAATCTTGGGTTGTACTATGTGTGGCAAGAACAGTGGCAGCCTCCTCGTCTCACTCTGTAGCTGAAGGAGCAGCCATTTGCTAGGAGTTAGTGAGACCTATCAGCATTTTCTTCAACCAGTAAGGCTCCATTCCTGCAGAGCAAGGCAGAATGTGCAGCACAAACGTTGTTTGAAAGGTGGCGCCAAATGCAGATGGAAGCACAGGGATTGCTGGGGATGGGAAGCAATGAATCATGGGGCTTTAGCACAGGACTCTCCCTGCCTTCCCATAAGCCTCAGCAGAGGCAGAAGAGAGACTCTGTGGAATAGCTGCCCAGAGCGCACCATGCTGAATGCCGCTGCAAGTGTGGTCATGCAAACAGTGTGAGCACACCACAGCAGTTTCCTGTAGCGCTCTCTGAGCGGCGCTATAACACAACACCAGCAGTATCTGACAGTGTAGACAAGCCCTCAGTAAGATATATAGAGATATTGTAGAGAATATATCCGACTGTCCATACTCACACCTTCCCCTCAGCCACTGCCCGTAGCAAAAATCCCCAGCTGGGGCATTAGTGGAGGGTGGGGGTGCACAGAGTTATTACACAGGATTCTTTCCTGCATATCTGCCTGAGGAGGTCTTGCCCAATATGCTCAAGGTCTGGCAGGGAGGAAATTCTTCCTGGACCCCAAATATGGCAAAGGTCCTGAGGGGTTTTCACATTCCTCTGCTGCGTGGGTCACTTTCAGGTTTAAAGTAAGGATTCTCTAACTTGAAGTCATTAAACCATGATTTGGGTGCTTTAGTAACCTAGACATTGGGGTCTGTTTCACACGTGGCTGGGGTTCTGTGGCCTACAATGTTCAGAAGGTCAGAGTAAGACCAGAAGGGATCAGGGTGTTCATCTAAAGTCTATGAATCTGAGCAACCTGAAATGGTAGCCCTCGTCATCCTCTTCCATATCATCACCATCATTCAGGCTCCTCCCAGAGCTGCATCTCTCCCCCATTGCTCCCAGGCGGGGATGAAACTTGCATAATGTGTTATGGTGGCACCATTCTGTTTAATGCATATTCAGTAGGGCTTTCTCTTCTTTTCCTTATCTGTGTTCATTAGCCTACTAATGCTGAGGTGTCCTTCTATGTTTGCGGGTGGTTGTGAGGTGTGTGTGTGTGTGTGTGTGTGTGTTGGCAACAGTGTCACACTGACTGAGGGTATGTCTACACTACCCTCCTATTTCGAAGTAGGAGGGTAATGTAGGCATACCGCACTTGCAAATGAAGCCTGGGATTTGAATTTCCCGGGCTTCATTTGCATAAGCCGGGCGCCGCCATTTTTAAATCCCGGCTAGATCGAACCCCGTGCTGCGCGGCTACACGCGGCACGGAGTAGCTAATTCGGATTAGACTTCTAATCCGAACTAGCCGGGGTTCGAACTAGTTGGGATTTAAAAATGGTGGCACCCGGCTTATGCAAATGAAGCCCGGGAAATTCAAATCCCGGGCTTCATTTGCAAGTGCGGTATGCCTACATTACCCTCCTACTTCGAAATAGGAGGGTAGTGTAGACATACCCTGATAGATTATGTCTAGACTCCAGAGTTTTTCCGGGGTACCTCTGGTTTCCTGGAAAAACTCTGCCACATCCAGGAAAAACGTCCGCTTTTTTGGAACAGTTTCTGAAAGAGTGGGCGTGTTCTTTCAGCATCCCTGTATTCCTCATATTATAAGGAATAAAGGATGTTCCAAAAGGATTTTTTCTGACATTTGGTCCCATTTACATGGGGCCAAATGTCAGAAAAGCCTCTTCCGAAAGACAAGTGGAAAAGATATGTAAATTGTGGTTCTCAATTTGCGTATCTTTTTCTGAAAAAAAAAAAAAGCAGTGTAGACATAGCCATAGTGGTGTGATCCACTATGACTCCTACATCCCTTTCTGCAGTACTCCTTCCTAGACAATCACTTCACAGTTCGTGTTTTTGAAACTGATTGTACCTCCTTAAATGGAGAACCTTGCATTTGCCCTTCTTGATTTCATCCTATTTACCTCAGACTATCTGCCAGTTTGCTCAGATCATTTTGAATCATAATCCTATCTTGCAAAGCACTTGAAATCCTTCCAATCCATTAGATCCTGAGCATATAGGCAAGAGCCACAAGCCAGATACTACAGAGAATTCTTTCCCAAGTAAGTCAGAGCCTTCCAAACCTTGTGTCCAGATTAACTCACTGTTTGGAGATACTTACCGCAAGCAGCTGCAGGTCTGCTACATACCATTGTAGGCAGTCTCATCCTGGTAGCCGCACTGCAAACTTAGCACACTCAGTCTTGTAGCCAGTTAGTAGGGTTTTTTGTCCTCACTGCTCCCCTTGGAAGGCTGTTCCAGGACTTTACTCCTCTGATGGTTGGAAGCCTTCCTCTATTTTCAAGCCTCAAGTCAGTTGATATCCTTTGTTCATGTCCACATTGCTGCTTAATTTAAATAATTCCCCCTCCTTCGATGGTATTTTATCCCTTTCAAATATATTTATAGAGCGCAATTGTATCTCACCTCAGCCGCCTTTAGTGTCGGCTAAAAAACCCAAGCTCTTTGAGTGTCCTCTGATAAGGAAGGCTTTCCATTCCTTGGATCATCCTAGTACCCTTCTCTGCACCTCTTCCAATTCGAATTAAACTTCATTAAACATGGGAGACCCAGAACTGCACAAAGTATTCCAGATGAGACCTCATGAATGTCTTGTATAATGGTACTAACACTTCCCTGTCCCACCTAGGACTGCATTGGCCTTTTCCATGATTGTATCACACTGGTAGCTCATTGTCCTATAATCAACCAATACACTCAGGGCTTTCTCCTCATATCACTTGCAAGATAAATCCTTAGTTTATAGCAAAAATTCTTGTTGATAGTGCCTGAATGCATGACTTTCCATTTCTAAATTTCATCCCATTTCTCTTACTCCAGTTTTCAAGGTTGTGTAGAGCTTTTTATATGATATTCTAGTCCTTTTCTGTATTGGCAATACCTCCCAACTTTGTCATCTGCAGCTTTTATTGGCATACTCCCTCTTTTTGTGCAAAGGTGATTAATAGAATTGTCTAATAAAGCTGCAAAGGATGCAGAACAGCCGCAATAGAAACATACAAGTATTGCTGCTCTCCAGAAAGTCAGACAATCCTGATGTGTTAAGAATATGGGGGAAATGATATAGTGGTCCATGCAGTGAATATGGGGGGTGACTTCAATCTGAAGAGAATGTACACAAGAAAGATAGAGGGACAGAAGGACACACACAAGGTATTTTTACATTTACTGAATCTTAAAATGCCCCAAAGATTCCCTACAGTGCAAAATCACCACCTTTATAAGACACTCAGAAACTGGCTCAGATTGAAGGCTAACGTCATGGTGGTAGGTTGGATATGGGAAACTTGGATTTCAGAAATTGAGCCATTTCATAAATTAATTCCAGAAAGAATCTTTGTAATCTTCTAGACTAACCCATATGGCACAGGCCATAGAATTTCCTACAGCAGGTCTATGAAAAAACAGCCACTCTTTATTTGAAAATTCAATAACAATGGGAACAAACTTGTATCAGACACCATGACTCTTGATAAATTGTTCCGATGATTAATTACTCTCACCATTAAAAATGTACGCTCTATTAGATTGTGCTTTCTACAGTTTATGCAGCTGGATGTTCTCAGCTGAATGCCTGGACTGATAAGTTTGTTCCCATTGGTTGTCCATTAGCACCCAAGTTCAATTAGATTTTGGATCACTGCCCAAAGGAGTTTTGTCCATTAAAGTTTATGGTTGAGCATTGATTCCACAAACGCTGCCTTTATTATTCAAAGTAATTGCTTAGTTTTGTTGCTGAGGAACTGTAATACGTTAACATGTTCTCTTCTCGAATTCACATTGTGGATGTAAATGAATTTTTTATTTTACATATAGAATTTGGAACAGAAGAAGATTAAAACACAGCTCAAGTGAAGAGGGGTTAAGCAGTTCAAAGGACTGCCAGATGTGTTTTGCCTATAGATAGAGATGAGAGGGTAATTTGTACTTATTGTCTCCTGGGTTCAGACTGCAAAATGTATAGTGCTACAAAACGTTGCTGTAATGGCTATTATCTGCATGATGAACATGCTGCCGAGGGAGTTGATTTGACTATTGGTAGTTTGAGCCTGGAGTCTATTTCCTTTTTATGATAGGGGGTGATTACAATTGTGGTGATTTAAAAAATTCTTTCGAAAGTGGATTTACGTCCATTTTTGATGGAGCATCTCCTGAATGCTGCTACAGTGTTCCGGAGGCTTGAGAGTAATTAGCAACACCAACTCTTGAGCTTGGTGAACTGTCTCCTTTAGTCGCTCCAGGTGTCAGACTACTAGGCTGGTTGCATGGCAAGGAAGTGTGCAGTCATAGCATGCACTGCTTGGTTGCATTTCTAAAAATGCACTGATGGTACTTTGGGGCTGCAGTCAGACTTGGGGGAAGGGGGATGCTTTGCTTACAGGAATTTGGGATGGGAAACTGGTTTAAGAGCAGCCACGAGGTCATTTCCAGGTCTAAGGTTGGACAATCGCATTGTCCGTGACTATAAGGGATAACAAAGGCCAGATTCAGACATCTGGTGATGCTGTTGTTCAGGTAGAGAACTCCACTTAATGTTACAGCATGTACATGAAATTGAATAATCTTCTTAAACAGGCTGCCTGTTCTTTGTAGCTGGGTTGGACCACTGGACAGCTCAGGCATTTGCTTTGAGGCTAGTTTGCAGCCTATTTTGATTTGTTCTACTTGCTGCACCGCTTGAGCAGGGAGAGTGAGATGAAAGCTAGAAGAGAGCTCCTGCAATTTGGTCATACTGCCTCCCTCAGACTAGGTGGCCTGGAGTTACCTCTATCCCTAAGGGTCAGATAAATTGAAGATCCCTATTCCTGGTGCCTGATGCCAAGGAAGGGGGATGAAAGCCACCAGTGAATGAGGGAGATACAGATGGCTATAGTGGCAATGTGAGGAAAGAGATTATCTTAAGAGAATAGAGCCCGTTTCTTAAAAAATGCCACAAACATTGGGTGAGGCTGGAGACAATCACTTAATCTGTGGGTGGGAACTGTATCTTGTATGTCTATGCAGCACCTAGCACAAGGAGGTCCCAGTCTTGGTTGGGGTTGCGAGAGGCAACTAAATGTGAGGCTCTGATAAACTGAGGGCGCTGTGGTTGAACTTTGTGGGCCACGTAGCTGGTGTCGAGAGAAAGAGAATCCAAGAAGAAGTCTAGAAGGGGGTTGGGGGGAGGAGTGGAGTTTCACTTGAGTGTTTTACACAGTTGTCAATCTCTAATTTTAAATGCAATTGGAAGAGGACTTTCAGGTGTCTTGGAAACAGAGGAAAGGGACTAGACCTTTGTCAGTCAGCCTCCAATCCCCACACTCCCACTTTATACCAAACTTCTAGTTATGTAATTTGAGATTGTTGCATCTACAAACCTTTCAAAAATTCTTCTTTTAGTGCGAAATAATTAAATTGAATAGCTGAATGCTGAGTAGCATTTCCTCTAGATGAGCTTTGTAGGGACCGTTTCCAACAGCCAGTCAAATAAGCCCCTTTCATACCAATAGCATGTATAATAAGCTTCTACTGTGTTTGGAAAATTCTAAACTAGAGCTGAAAAAACAAATGAATCTATATTACTGCAGCCGGGGCTTTACAATTCATGAGGTGAGTACCTCCTAAGGAGCAGCAAATAAGATCCCTCATTTAATTAACCCGTTCTTTTACTGATATGGTTTTCTGCTCTGTCATAGAATAACTTAACATTTCTCTGCACAAGGAAAAAGTGTCGGTGCCCTTTTTGATGTGTAAAGAAACTGTCTTTTCCTGTTTGTTGTTTACATTAGAAATTCAGTTTGCTTCTACTCCCCCCCCTCCCCCCCAGATAAATTATTAGTACAAGTACAGAGAGAAAATGGAGTCATTGTGAGGGGAAGTACTTGTTAGTCAGCTAGCTTAAAACTTTGTTTTTTAATGCTTAGATAACTCAGATGCCCAAAAAACAATAAAGAGAAAATCTTTTTCCAAGATTCAGTATCATTGCCCCTTCAATTGAGGGCAGGGAAATCTCCCATTCTGGGCTTCAAAGACATCAACCAGAAAAAATAGCT
Source organism: Pelodiscus sinensis (assembly GCF_052426305.1). Classification (NCBI taxonomy): domain Eukaryota; kingdom Metazoa; phylum Chordata; order Testudines; family Trionychidae; genus Pelodiscus; species Pelodiscus sinensis. Next base: position 16,019,398 of record NC_143060.1, on the reverse strand, counting down.
AGAGCAAAACTAAATATTTCTAAGGGGGAAAAAAAACCTGAGACCTTTATGATGCATAACGAAACAAAAGGGGCACATACTCATTCCACTTTTTCCTCCTGTGGATCACTTTTAAGATACTGATGCATAACGTCTCCATCACACTGGCTTCTTTTGCTTTTCATACAAGTATAAAGGCAAGTGCAGAATGTTTATATCTCTTACCGATTGCCTTAATCAAAAATAGCCTGGAAAAAACAATTAGAAAATAGGTGTTGGAAATGCTTGTACAAAATATGAAGTTAACAAGGAAAATCATGGGCATCTCCCTTCCCAAACCACCAGGCATAGCCCTGCCCCCAGAACACATGCCCTCTGACCTTCTCTGGGACTGGGGAGACTGGGGCCATATTGTGTGCCCTTCAACCTCCTTTGGGGGTGGGGCCATGCCATGTGCCCTTTGCCTTTCTCCACCCCAGGGCTGTAGAGGCTGCATGGAGTGCCCTCCTTCCTCCCCCAGAGCACTGGATCTGGAGAGGCTGGGCTATGCCCAGTTACATGGTGCGGCATGCTCCCCTCTGCTCCCCTTCCCAAACATATGGCATGCTGCTATGTGGGGTCAGGAAAATTAAAACCTAGATAGCATATTCTAGGACAAAGTGTGCAATTATTTCATTGGATTCTATTCAAACCTCCCTACCCACTCCCACTGATCAGCCTACTTTGGAAAGACATTTGGATTCTTGGGGAAAGGTCTGATTCTTATCTTGGACATTTGCATCAAGATTTATACAGCCCTTCTTATCGAGATTTATACAACATTTCTTGAAGCAGTTACTGATGCTCTGTGGACCAATAAAAGGTGTTTCATTATCTGAAAAGCAATTATTGGTGAATTGTCAATTTTATTTCACTGAGCTACATAATTCATGTGGGATCACACATGCACCTGCTTCAAAGTGTTTTTTGAACTCTCGTTTAATAAGATCCTTTACATTAGAATTTCAATAGACAGTAAAATGAAAATTGCTGTCCCATTTTTTTCTTTGTTCAAACGAATACGTTTGGTAAGTCAAACGCACAGACTAGAACTGGCAGACGCTTTATGCGAGGAGCGGAGATTTAATGAAAAGGAGCATTAAGACCTGGCAATGTCCAAGGACCATCATCAGCTCTAACTGTGCCAGTGCATGGTTGTCTTGCATAGTACGGAATGTCTGTTCTAACTTGGTGTCTTGTTTATATTGTATCAGCCGAGTATCAAGGAAACCCTCTGGAGTTCAGACTGCAGGGTGTCCTCTGGTGAGCTGACACCATGCTATTTCCTCAACCTCCTGATAACTGGTGCTTACTTCTGATGCAAATGAACTGCCTGCTGTCTCCAGCGTCATGCTCATTTTTACCTTGCAGACCCATGCAAATCAAAATTCCTGTGTCTAGGACAAACTACTTTATCGGCTCTGCCCGGAAGACATATTTCCAGCATACATACATGACTTTTTGCATGATACGTCTACAGATAGGGTATATATTAATGGCCAGTGTGTCATCAGCGTTCCTGCTACTTGTTATGTTTCTTGACAGCGGTGTGTTTGCTGTAGTGTGTATGTCTGAAGTGACCGAACAGTGGTCCCTCAGCCAACGTGCACTGAGGGGCTCTAAATTTTGCAAAGCCAAACCTGGACCCAGACAGATTGACCAGATTAGTGTGGAAACGAGATGCTATTGGTCAGTGATAGCCAGTGGTCTCTGCATTACAGCAGTCTAACTGTTAAGTTATAATGGCTACAGAAGAGTGTCACAGAGCTAAGCCACAGCCAAGGCATGAGGATCTACAATAGCATTGTCTAGTCTGCTCAGTAAAGAACATGGATGCTCTTAAATGTGCTAGATACATGTTTATTACTTCATGATGTAGTGCGAATGAGATCTGTGACCTTTCTGTCGCCATTTCCTGGGTCCAGCTGTATCTACCATTTCTTACTGCTTGCAGGTTGTTTTTGGAGGACTATGCCTCGCTGAAGGTGGGATTATCTCTGACAGAGTCTCTCCCATGATTCTTTCTTCCTGCTGCATACTACTTCGTCTGTTTTTATAAATGCAAATGCTGAATGGATCTAATCAAAGGAACCATGAGAGAGTCATGGAACACTTACATCTCTTGTGTATTGAACAGAACAATAGCGTTTTCATAATGATATTGCACGTTTGCTTGCAGACAGTACAGCGCACCACGCATTTACATTCTGAACTGACAAGTTAATGCATAGCTCCTTCCTGAAACTGAAGGCCAGCATTGGATTTGTGCAGTAGGCAGAGAGTTCTAATTGAGGCTAAACATCCATATATATTTTCCAGTGGGAGTCTCGGAACTTGGAGACCAATGGAAGAACTGGGGGGGTGGGGAGGAAGGGGGGAAAGGGTTGGTCGACAGAGGGAGGCAGTAATTGTCCAAAGAAATTCATGTTACTTTTGCCATTAAGGTAATTGATTACTTTTCAAGATGGCATTTTTCAAAGTGCTCCATTACCCTTAACAGTAGTCTAATAAAATGAAAATCCATTTCTTTACCAATTCTGGCTGTGCTGGATATTGACATTGCTCTTAGAGCAGGATGACAAGCATTGTGTGCATGTTTCCAGGAGAGAGAATGGTATTGCTGCATGATGCCTCCAAAAAATTAGGTTTACAGGATCTTTTGAAAAAGGCTTCTATTTTCAAAAGAACTGTGTCTAGACTGCAGTTTCAATTTTGAAATAACGCTTTTTCGAAAGAGTGCCATTACATGATTATGCAAATGAAGTATGGGATATTTAAATCCCTGTTTCATTTGCACTTTCGAAGTGCTTCATTTACATCCCTCTGCCAACAGAGGGTATGTCTACACTACAGCCTTATTTCAAAATAACTATTTCAAAATAGCTTATTTGAAATAACACTTCTACACACAAAATGCATTTTGAAATAGCATTTTGCTATTTCGAAATAGCGCTTCCATACTGAGTGGATGCTGAATCGCATTAAAGGCTGGCTGGAACCAGCTCCAGCAGTGCATCAGGTCAGGAGTCATGTGGCTTCTTAGAGACCAAGGGTATGTCTACACTACAGCGCTAATTCGAACTAACTTAGTTCGAATTAGTTCGAATTAGCTTAGTTCGAATTAACTAACGCATCCAGACTAAAAAACTAGTTCGAATTAGCGTTTTGCTAATTCGAACTAGCATGTCCACATTAAGTGGACCCTTAGCCGGGGTTAAGGATGGCGGGAAGCAGTGCCGGCAGGGCATCAGATGAGGACTGAGAGCGTGGAGCTGCTGTCTCAGGCTAGCCGAGGGCTGTGCTTAAAGGGACCCGACCCCCACCCCGGACAGACAGTTCTCAGGGGTGCCCTGCTTGCAAAGCAGTCCTGGCTTGGATTGCCCGGAGTACCCACACTGGGCACATCACAGCACTCGGCCATCAGACCGGCTGCACTTGCCGCAGGCTGCCATCTGGGGAGAGGGGGCAATTGGGGTGCGGCAGGAGAGGTTCCACCCCCAGAAGCCCGCAGAGCCAGCCCAGTCCTCCCCATCGGGGGCTCGTACCCCATTCCTCCCTTACCTCCTTCCACTTACCCCTCCCTAGCCCCCCTTCCTGATGTACAAAATAAAGGACAATTGTGTTCAAAAATAGAATCTCTCTTTATTGAACAAAACTGGGGGAGACTGGGAAAAGGAGGTGGGAGAGGGGAAGAGAGAGGGTGGGAGAGGGGAGGACAACTACTATGTTGAGGGGTTTGGAACAGGTCCCATATGAAGAGAGGCTAAAGAGACTGGGACTTTTCAGCTTAGAAAAGAGGAGACGGAGGGGGGATAGGATAGAGGTCTATAAAAGCATGAGTGGGGTGGAGAAGGTGCATCAAGAAAAGTTCTTCATTAGTCCCCATAATAGACGGACTAGAGGACACCGAAGGAAAGGAATGGGTAGCAGGCTTCAAACTAGTAACAGAAAGTTGTTCTTCACAAAGCAAAGAGTCAACCTGTGGAACTCCTTGCTGCAGGAGGCTGTGAAGGCTAGAACTAGAACAGAGTTTAAAGAGAAGTGAGATAAAGTGATGGAGGTTGGGTCCGTGGAGTGGTATTAGCCAGGGGGTAGGAGTGGTGTCCCTGCCCAAAGTTTGTGGACGGCTGGAGAAGGGATGGCACGAGGCAAATGGCTTGGTCACTGTCTTCGGTCCATCCCCTCCAGGGTCCCTCGGGTTGGCCGCTGTCGGCAGACAGGCTACTGGGCTAGATGGACCTTTGGTCTGACCCAGTACGGCCATTGTAAGCTCAGGGCTCAGGGTTGGGGGTCTCAGTGGACCCCCTTGATTTTCATGCACACCTGCTCCTGGGTGGCCAGGCTGGCAGCTCTCCTGCCCTAGACGGCCACTTTCCTGTGCCTAGTGCGGAGATCGTGGACGAGGTTGACGATGTCTGCACTAGACCAGGCGGGTGCCCGCCTCTTGCGGTCCCGGGCAGGCTCCCGGGAGCCGCCAGCCTGGTCCCGGGAAGAGGGGGAGAGCTGGGGGGCATCGGGTGGCTGGCTCGAGCCATGCCAGGTGCAGGGTCTGCTAGCTGGGTGCTGGCAGGTTTGCACCTGGCATGGGCACCGTAGCCAGCCCATGCCCCTTTAAGGGGTCCGGGGCTGGGAGGGGGCATACAAGTTTCCCTGGTGTTGGCCAGAGTGGCCACCAGGGAAACCTGGGGAGGGCTAGCCTCCCACTAGTTTGAATTAAGGGGTTACACACCCCTTAATTCGAACTAGTATGTTCGAACTAGGCTTAGTCCTCGTAGAATGAGGTTTACCTAGTTCGAACTAAGCGCTCCGCTAGTTCGAATTAAGTTCGAACTAGCGGAGCGCTTGTGTAGTACCTATCAAAGTTAATTTGAACTAACGTCCGTTAGTTCGAATTGACTTTGTAGTGTAGACATACCCTAACAGATTTATTAGGGCATAAGTGTTTGTGGGTAAAACCCACTTCATCTGATGAATGGGAGTGGAAGTTACAGAAACAGGGGAGTGTGTGTGTATAGAAAAAAAGTTTATTGTGTTAATGAAGCTAATAAAGTCAGAGTGGAAGTGGGTCATTTGCAGGATTTGGTGTGGAGATGTGAATATCCAGAGAGGAAAATAGTCTTTGTTGTGTGTTAACCAGTTGAGACCCTTAATCAGTCCTAAGTTGGTAGTGTTGAATTTGCAAATGAATTCCAATTCAGCTGTTTCCCTTTGTAGCTGGCTCTTAAAATACTTTTGCAGAAGGATGGCTACTTTGAAATCCACTACTGAACAGAATAGAACAGGAATAGAGAGAGAGAGAGAGAGAGCTTTAAGTAAGTCCGTGGGAATTTCTGGAGGGTAGCGTACACATAGAGAAATAATACACTAAAGCAGTAATTCCAGAACTTTCTGTATTGGTGGCCCCTTTCGCATAGCAAGCCTGTGTGTGTAAACCTTCCCTTATACATTAAAAATTGAGACTTTACATTTAATTTAATTCTAATTTAACATGGCACAGGGCTGACAGCTTAAGCTTTACCAGGTGCGGGGCTGACAGCTTGTGCCCCCACCTCTCGATCCCTTGAGGGGGTCATGATACTCCAGTTTAAGAACTCCTGAAAGAAAGGGCAACATTGTGCCTGCTAATGACAGTGGGAAGTGTAGTTGGAGGAGTGCAGCATATGGGGATTACTGCTGAAGCATACACTCTCTTTCACAGGGCTCTTGCTTTTATATTCAAATTGCTCAATAGCATGCTGACTACTGGAGTTGCTGGACTTACTCTTTTTCCACGGTGTGGAACTCACCAGACATCTCTTTCATCACACTCCTTCCACTGTATTAATTTTGAAATAAATTCCCTGAGATCCATTTAAACGTCAACGATGGAGAGGCTATCTGGGTTTTTTTAGATGTTGAAAAAACTGTTTTATGCAGATTGCAGTTCACAACAGCTAACGAGGAGGGGTTACTGTCATTGTGCTAGTCCTACATTTTTTTTTTAATGAGAGAGGAAAAGTACAGTAACAAACGCAATTGCTCCATTCACTGTCAAGAATGAAATATACTTTTAAGCTGGGCATTATCCTGAAAAAGCCCAGTTACTAAAACTGGTAAAGGTGGGAAGAATCCCCATATTTTACTTGTCATATTTTTTCCTCCCAGTTGTGTGCTTTCAGTCACAATTCTGCTCTTGTCTGTGTGCTTCACCTTGATTCAGCATTAGAGGGTATGTCTCCACAGCACACTATTGTTGTCCGCATGGAATGTGCGTACCTGCCTAGTCCCCTCTAGCCATGTGCAGCTAAAGAAACATGGCTTAGGTGAGGAAAGCCATGCCTGAAAGGCATTGGTATGGATGTACATACCGTACCTTTCATGGCTCTTCTGCTCACCCTAGCTGTGCCTCGCTACACTGCTGTTAGCATTGTAGTGTCTTGCTCCCTGCTTGTGGATAGTTGTTATGCTTATAAGAAGCAGATAGGATCCTGTCAGTGGGAAAAGACAGTACATTGAATTTATTGAGAATGGCAAAGCAGTTAGCATATACTTCCATAGACTAACAGACAGGACACCCTCCGCCCCAACAACTGATGTGATATTTACCATTCTGTGGTCTGGGACCAACCAGATTGATCACAGCTGGAGGAGTGGGGGCTATGTCGGTCCAGACCGATGTGCCTGTTTTGGCAAGAGGTATCCCAAAAATTATGTCAAAGCAGCTTCTTTTTTATAGCAGTCTTCCTTCATTGGAATCAGTAAGTTTTGCATCATTATGCTGGCTTTCTGACGGATGTTTGTTATCTCTGGTTGTTTCTCTTGCTCCTTATCATCTTTGTTCCACCATGCTAAGCTGGTTTTAATCATGAATATCTTGTCCCTATTGGTAAATGCTTGCCCTTTCCCTCGGCGTCCGGGGTTGTCAGTCTGCCCTCTCTTGATATGCAGTAATCTTTAGCGCCTCTTGTCACTTATTGGATCCTCCCTTTGTACAACATCTGGCCTAGTGGTGGCCTTCACGCTTATCTCCCAGACATTCCTCACACATAATAAAGGTAGACACAGAATTTCAAAAGAGCAACTAAAACAGCATAATGAAAACATATTAAGACTTAGCACATTAAGACTTGAATACTTAGAATGTCACTAAAAATAGGAAATAGGAATTTTTCTGCCATGTAGTTTCCCCATTTCAGGAAAGGATTCCAGTGGTGTGGGAAAGGTCTAGCAACTCCCTGCTGCTGGAAACCTTCCCTGTCATGGGTAAGACTCTGGCAATGGTGAATGGCTGAAGTCTTTACCAGGTGTAGTTTGCTTTTCGCTGTGTGCTGCAGTGAAAAGCAAACTACATGTACACTGCATACTGCTGACCTGGAGGTGTAGAGTAGAAATGTGAGGGGAAGGGGTTAACTACTGCCTTGGCACTGGGCAGCATCTAGGAGAGAGGATGCGTGAGGGCAGAGGAAATAGAGGGCAAGTGGAGATCTATTCCCTTGCTTTTTTAATCTATGAAATTTTAGGTGCTGAGTTATTTTTTTCTATCACAAAACTATCTCTGAATTTCCCAGGCTAAGGCATCTCAGGGGGGGTTGGAATGCAGTCTGACAGGTAGAAACCAAAAGCAGCAGTATGTCTTAGAGATGCTTTGTCAGCTGTGAATAACGAAAAAATGTTCTGAAAATTGTAGTGCAGAAAAATTTCCCTTCGTGCCGCTCCTCAAATAAACCCCCTTCCTTTTCGGTTTAGATGAATAAATAGAAAATGTGTTTCATACTGATGAATAATAGCAATCGATTTTCATGTCACCATTGTACTGAGGTGGGTAATTGGGATGGAGGTAGGTCACGTATACAGTGTTGTTTTTTTTAACTGATCTGTGAATCTTTCTCTTTTGGGGGGGATAGTCAAGAGAGGAATTGTCAACTGGAGGGTTTCTTCTGCCCTGGGAAAATTTGAAAACATACATCCCACGTAGACTTGGCAAATGCAATTGATATTTTTTTTTAATTATGGAGGTGACTGATTTTTAAGTACCTTCTGTTGGTTTAAAATTTCACACATCTGGTAGATTTTGAGATTCAAAATACAGTAGAGTCTGTAGCACATCCCAGAGTCACTTCCCAGCCCAGCAGGGCAAACTGCTGGCACACTGGGACTTCTTATCCATGTGAAGAATCTGTAGTTTTGGAGCCTGTCAGCTTCCAGTGCCTGTCTTTCACTGTTCTGGCTCAAGGAGAGTGGCGGGAAGGGTGGCCAGCACATCCCTTAGCCCATGCTGCTTCCTTAGCTCCCACCCCCTCTGTCACCTACCCATCCACTGTGAGGAGGCTCTCATGGCCAAAGGAGGCCCTTGGCTGAGTACGGAACCCTGGGGGAGGAAAAAAAAAGGGAAAAGAAGAGTATGGATTGGGCCCACCACGAGATTGGGAAGGGGAAAAGGGCTGGAGCATAAACAGCTGCACAGCTGGCGGTGGGAGGACAGATGGTTGTGAACGGCGAGCCCTGGGCGAGAATCGCCTGGCCGAAAGTCCCAATCCCGTGGTGGGCCGATCCTTACTTTTAAACTGTCCATGCGCCCTGTACAGTACCATCGTGGACCACCAGATGATAGATTATAAGCATGTTAGTATTATGACGTACATTGTTTTAAATGTGTCGGTCTCTTTTGGATAGTTACTGGTCTGAAGCACGGATATGCATTAATGTCATATTTCAGTGCTGTATTGTGGGAAGAATAGTCACATTCTTAATATCCTCTGAATGCCTACTCCTACTGTTTCTGCTCCTTTCCTCCTACATTTCTGAGCTCAATGCCTGTATGGTCAGATTCAGAACAGGGAAAAGCTGCCTTTATTATGTTGCTTTTATTCACTATTTAATACAGTCCTTAAATTTTAAATGAAATGGTGGAGGAATAATAAAACAAAATATTAGCTCTTCATACTGAAACTTCCATATCAATGATCCACTACTAAGATTCTAATTATAGTCACTTTTCAGACTGCTGTCAGAAATAGAAAAGAGGTGGGAAACACAATTAAATCCAGGCAGGTGATTTCACTTTGACTAAATAGGGACCATTTAAAAATTTTAAAATTAATAACATTGAAATGCTTCCCTCTCCAGGAGTAATAAACATCCAAATAAAGGAAATGTTTGACTTGCTTCCCAGGACCATGAATACTCTCATTAGCATAGCATAATGCTAATGCATTTAACATGTGCATTTAATGCTAAGCACATTGACATTTGTTGTCAGAAACCCCAGACCTGCTCGAGTCTAGGGGTTAGCACAAATTAAGAATTGCAGACTTGCTACTCTTTTTTTTTTCTCCTTAGCTGGGTGTTTTTTTTTTCTCCTTATCTTGGTGTTACAAGTTCTACTTTCATTATTTTAGCTTTGTGAGCAGCACGATCTTTGTAATAGCTTTTAAAAAAAATGTCAAATTCAGACCAGTTATTCTGCTAACATTTTCTACCATGATAACACCTTCCAAGAGACAGCACTGTCATATCATGTAAGCTAATGTAATGCAATAGTCTCTGAAGGATGAGTTACATAAAAATACATGGTTATCCTATTTCGTTAATTGGCTCACATTACAAAAACATCTCTAATCGGCAAGTATGATTAAAGGTGGGTGAATGAGTTTGAACTCTTATCCTTTTGTTGCCATTCCTTATAAATAGTGCAGCTCATTTTGCAAGGCGTGGAGCAATAGAGAAGGTAGACTGTTGGTGGAATGTGGGAACTTGGAATCTGCCTTATTATTCAATATGGAATGTGTTGGATGCTTTCACAGAGGTTAGAATGACCTATTCCTGCAAAGACGTGGACTTACCTTTATGTGCAGTAAGTAACTGTATTGAAATCAGTGGCACCATTAACTGTGTGTAAAGTGGTTTCTGAATGAGGGTTGTGAGCTGTGACTCCACTCAATCTTATTTCAAAAAATTATTTAGCTTTTGAAGTTTCTTTAAGCAAAAGATTTTCATTTGAGTGTACTCAGATGAACCGGTTTATGCCAATTAGCACTTGCAAATGTCACTCACTCTAAGAGTTTTACAAATGTTGACTCCTCAAAACATTCTGCTGAGAGAGTCCTTAACTAATTTTCACAATGTCCTGGTAAGGGAAATGTTTAGTCTCCCCATTTTATAAATAAGGAAGCTGAGGCACAAAGGATTGCTCAAGGCTGGAGGAATACTAGATTGCAGGACTGAAAGTGATCTCAAGAGACAGGGTGACCATATTCCCATTTTGCTGGGACAGTTCCCTTCTTAAGCCCTGTCCTGGACATCAAGATTTTTTGACAAAACTGGGCATTTGTACTAGCTGAGTGTAGTGGGGCATGGAGGAATGTTCAGCAATACCGGCCCTGTGTGGCAGGGCTCAGTTGAGCAATGACAGCAGATGACTTGGGCCAACCTCACACATTGGGGGTTGGGAGGAGGCTTGGGTCAGTCCCATGCAGTGTTCCATCTTTGCCTTTGGGGAAACATGGTCTTCCTACAAGAGGTCCCCCTAATCCAACCTTCCCTGAGGCAGTACTAAAAGTACTTAGACATTCCTGACAGATTGTCATCCATCTAACCTGTCCTTAAAAACGTCTAGTAATGGGGATTCCACAGCCTCCTTAGGTAACCTGTTCCACTATTTAACTATTCTGATATTTAGAAAGACTTTCCTAATATCCATTTTAAGTATCTCTTGATGCAAGTTAAGCTGATATGTACTTGTTCTACCTTCAGTGGAGATGGAGAATAAATTAATCAACATCTTCTATAATAATTTTTAACATTTGAAGACCGTTGTCCATGTCAAAAAAACTTCCTCTGCATCTAGACTGCTGCCGCGTTCTTTTGCAGAGGGGGGAGAGACAGGAAGCAGGGAGTGCATGAGATCAGGATGCACTGGCAGAGGGATGAAGTAAATGGCCTAATATGTTCCCTTTTCTTATAATAATTTGTGACTGCATGAACAAGGAGAACAATCTGGCCTGTTCAGGTCACCATAGCTGTGATGGTGTGGGTATCTCGTGGTATAGCTTTCCATGCATGCACCTGCATTCTACAATGAAGCTTTCACTTGCTGGTATGTCCAACAGTTTCAAAGAACACAAAATAAAGTTGTGGGGGGGAGACCCCACCTGTATAAGGGATAAGTGTATGCAGTCTGTGGCTGTGGTGGTCTTAGGATATTAGACACAAGAGGGGTGTAGCTAATATCTTGTGTGTCTACACTGCAGCCATTATTTCAAAATAATGTCAAGCTGGAGGACTTCTTACTCCAGCTCCTGTAACCCTCAATTTACGAGGAGTAAGGGAAGTAAAAGGAAGAGTGTTCTTCCTTCAACTTCATGCTGTGTAGGCAGCATCAAAAGCCGAATTAAGCTATTTTGATTTAAGCTACACAATTGATGTAGCTCAAGTTGCATAGCTTAATTCAACTTTAGCCCTGCTGTGTAGACATACCCCAAGTGAAGTAAGTATCTTCCTCTTTAATGATACTGGTGGAGTAACATCGTTAGACCCTTGTGTCCGCATTGAGTAATTATATTGGAATCCTGAACCTCTGTAACTCTGGTTTACATAGCTCTGTACCTATCAGTAATCCCTAAAAATAACAATAATAATTTACCCATCACTGTGGTTTTGACAACCAGAACTCTCCTTTTTAACTAACATGCTTACTAAATAATAATGACTTTCAGTATAGTATATAAACCTGGATCATTGACTTCAGTGGTATGGGAATGAGCTCTATCTAAATACTTCTTGGTGTGTGAGGTTTTGCTGTTGTCAGCTGTTAGTATCACAATAGGAAAAATCCAGTTATCCAGTGCAAGTAAATGGTCTATACTGCTTATAAAATATAGGTATATATCTATGCACTGTGCAAACGTGTGTGTGTGTGTGTGTGTGTGTGTGTATTATTGGTATCAGTAGCACTGTTATAGTATTTTCCTTTTATTAAAAAGTGCACAAATTCTTAAATAGGTTTATAAATGCCTGTTATGTTAATGTTTTTGGATAAAACTTGGACTTGGCCCAGATGCACGTTTTTGTAGATGAAATTTCATCAAATATGCTAGCTCCCTTTTTAGTTAATGACAAAGATGAATGATTATTTTGGGCCTTTGGGGATGCTCTTATTTTTCTGTTCTCCAGCTGAAAACTTGTTTAATTATGCAGTCATGTCCGTGCCACAGTTGTCATGTATTAAAAATGCATGTTGATCAAATAATTGAGCCTTCTACAAAAGCAGCATATTCCATTTTTATTGCTATAGCAGGTATCCTGAAATTGCATTTACTTCATCTGTATTTCAAAAGTTTTTTTTCTTATCATATTGATAAGGGGAAAGGCTTAATTTTCCAAGACTGCACTAATGGCTGCTTGAACTGTTCCATCAATGAGTAGCGTGCCAACTTTTAAACATTGATCAAGCTATTAGTGCTAAAGGATGGAGACTCAGATCTCCGCTACTTCAGTGGGACTAGGAGCAGCATGTAAAGTTAAGCATATGCACAGGTCTTTGTAGGATCAGGAGCTTAGCTACCATCTGTCCTTGGGCAAATCCATATAACCTTGATGAAGTGCAGTTTACACATTAGTAAAATACATGTTGTTACATACCTGCAGAGCAGAACTTCCCTGGGAACGTTGAGGCTTGCTTATCTAAAAGCATTTTATGATCCTCAAATAAAAGGTGCTGTACAAGTATTGTTAGCATGATTATTAATAATAAATAATGCAGCCATAACATTTGAATTTAAACTAACCAAAATCCAGATAGATAGCTATGAAGAGTGTTCCAGAAAGACTGTAAATTCTAGGCTGTCACCAGAGTGAAAACTTCAGTCCTGACTTCGGGAAGATGCTTTGATCACGGCTATCACTGAAGTAGTGCAGACTCAAACACATTTGCTGACATACACACTTGATGCTTCCCCTCCCCACCCCCCAAAAAGCATTGTTGATTTTGCAAACTCTTTGCTTAAAGTGCCAGGAGGTCTTTGTTATTTAAAAACCTATTAACCAGTTTAATCCACATACACCTTATAAATAGGGTTTTTCCTATTAATTGAGTTCTTCTGAAGCATAGCATACCCAAAGTGTATTGTTTACAGATGGTTGACATCACTTAATCAGCTACAGTAGTGGAATATTTAATCTATGAAAACAACAACATGGATGTGTGGGGACTCAAAGTAAACGGGGGGAGGAAGAGTTCCACTTGAAACGAAGTTAAGTGAGGAGAATGTTAGAATCGCATCTAGAAGGGAAGGTGATTGCTCAAGGTTGCCTTTGTCTATTTTGTTTTGTGTCGGACACAGTCAAATCACTGTCTGCTGGTGAATTGGCTCAGAATGGTCCTTTTACATGCCCATTTTAACTCAGTTGTAAACATTTTTAAGTCGTGGGTCTCTTCTGGCTACGTAGCCATGGAACAAACTATTAAGAGAATTCAGAACCAGTTCCTCCATAGATGCACAAGAAAACACCTCAAGCTTCTGTAATGCTGACAGGCGGACCCCAATCTGAGACCTCTGGAGCTTAGTGCATGAACCTCTACAGCTTGAGCTAAAAGCCAACCGGCTCTCCATAAGGGTTGTAGAGTGCACTCATTCTCTGTCTCTCTGTAGGTGGTCTCAGTGCCACTACCTGGAGGTGTGTGGGTTACACTTCTAACCAGTAATGTTCACAAAGCTTTTAGGAAGTTGTGTTCCCCATGTTGAAGTTTTGTGCAGAATCCTGTGATTGGAGAACAAGATTTAAGGGTCAGGGCTCTCATTTTTCTTTTGCTCTGCTCCACCCCTGCCAAAATCAGAGAGCCTCTGGAGGAAACTCCTACGGATGAAGACCTGCCACCGTGTTCCATTTGAAATTATTATCTCTTCAGTTTGAATCCAAGAGCAATGAATTAAGGATTGAGACAACACTGAATGAATGTTCAGTCCTGGGTGGGGGAGGGGATAGATCTGACAAAGACAAAAAGGGTTTTATTGTACCTGTACCATCATTGTGTAGGACTCTGAGGGGGAGAGGGAATGTTAAGGAACCATGTTTAAAGGGTTTCTTTAATTCTGTTTTTTCTTGTGTTTATCTTGCTGATGCTGCTATTTAAATATTGATATTTTCTTTTTTACCTTTTCTAAATAAACATAGGGCTTATTCATAATGAATAGTATCTCCCTGAAACATGAGAAAAAAAACAATAGTGATCAGGTTTATTTTCTATACAGTATTCACTCGCTTGAACATACAATCTAAAGTTGAAGATGGACCAGCTCCCATAGTCGACATGAAATAGTGTAGCATCTGTCTTATCATATCATGATGATAACATGAAATGGTAATGTAATATAAAGCGGCAGAATAACCATAACGATGTGATTTAGAGGCATGTTCATGGTTGATGTTCAGGTTGTATTTGGATCTGATTTTGTATTCAAGACAACACACGCAGTGGCAAGTTTAACAATGTCTTCTGGGCTGACTATTGTATATATAGCCCTCTGGGGGTTTTCTTGATGTGCCGGTAGGCACTGTGGATGGCGCCCAATGGAGATAGATGGAAGGATGAAGAAAGGCTCCCTGGGCCTGAAGTTTGTCAAGGGCCCGGAGCTGCTGCTGTTTCTCTTAGTTCATTCTGTGGAGGGCTGGATCTCTGGGGCTGGTGGCCAGACATCTCTCCAATTCTCTAAAACTTCCTGTTCCAACTGCTCTATTGCCACTTCCTGTTAGCTCTCTTCGCCCCTCCCCCCCTCCGGTGTATTTACATTGGTGTGGAGCAGGTAATCACTTTTTCAGCATCTGTTTGGGCATATCTATAAAAATTATACTGCTCCCTCATGCCCAGAGCTAGTCCTATAAATCCTCGTAGTAGGTGGGGTGGATGTGTCCATATTTTACAACCTTTCTGGGGATAACCCTACCTCTCTGGTGTCTCTGATTTTCAATCTAGCATGTTGCACAAGCACAAATTTTACTTGAAGTCTGCTGAGAATGGATTTACCTTTTGTGTGGGAGAAGGGGTAGAGCAAAGGAAGGGCCTATAATATATTAACTTTTGACTTGTTAGAGGTTTGGCTTATTCAGATAATTTACATACCTCTTTAAAATTGCATCCATACTGTGGTGTGTCATTCAGGTTGATTCAGTGTTTGTCTTTGTGCAGTATGTAATCAGCATTTAACTAGGTCTAGGACCTGCGTTGAGGTAGAATGTATGAAATCAGATGTTCAATCCCTTTTTAACAGACACAGTGGTCTACGTTTTAAATATCTTTTAAATACCTGTAATGTGCTGTGGAAAATGACTCCCTAAACAAATTGTTTTCTCAACAGGATGGGTGAGTAGGGGGCTTGAAGAGGGGTGGGGGGAGAGGAAGAAGAGTTCTCCTGTTACTGGAATTGTGGGAATAGTGAACCCATTAAAAATGAAGTGTATGGCTCAGAGCTAACCAATGAGCTGCAGGAAAGAAATGTATAGTCATGGTTGGACATATCAATGCAAAATGCTTTTTACTTTGTGAGGGGAGGATGGGGAAACACACCTTGCACTGAGTACTTTATCTTCTGGTTTTGCTTTCCTTTCCTGTGTGTTAGATGATGATACTCGGAAGTATTAGTAATAATGTATTGATTTGAGTTGGTTGCAAAAACTCTAAGATTTTTTTTCTTTTGGAAATTGAACCTGAACTCGTGGACTAATGTGTTGTGAATTGCTTTCCTTAACAGATGGAGTGTCAGTTCTGCTCACACAAGTACCTGACTGTTGGATTTGAACTCTTGTAAACCCCAGATACTACTACATGTGAATAAGTGTTGCAGAATCACACCCTAAATTAAATTAAACCAACAAAGGCTAATGGCTACTGCATTCTCTGGTGGAATGCCAGATGTGTGAAAGTGATTGTTGCTCTCTAATAGTTCATTCATACAGGATAAAAGCCCTAGTGCTAGTATAATTAATATCAGGGTTCTCCTTTTGTACCACTACTAGAGGTAGGTGTGTGTGTGTTTGAGAATCATAGAATACTAGGACTGGAGAGGTCATCAAGTCCAGTCTCCTGCCCCCATGACAGGACCAAATACTGTCTAGACCCGTGGTCCCCAACACGGGCGCCCGCGGGGGCATTTGCATGCGCCCGCTAGGTGCTCGGGGCTGTCCTGGCCCCGGGCACATGGCGCACGGTGAGCGCCGGCCCCGGGCACGCGGCGCTTGCGGGGGGGGGGGGAAGCAGCCGGCCCCGAGCGCGCGGCCCTTGGAGAGGCCCCTGGCCCCAGGCGCATGGCTATGGGGGGCCCCCGGCCCCGGGCGTGCGGCTATGGGGGGGGCACGGGCACGTGGCTATGGGGGGCCGCCCCCGGGCGCACAAGTGTCCCCACCCCCTGGCACCCGGCGGGCGAACGACCATGCCCCCTGGCGCCCGACAACCTCAAAAGGTTGGGGACCACTGGTCTAGACCATCCCCGATGGACATTTATCTAACCTACTCTTAAATATTTCCACAGATGGGGATTCCACAACGTCCCTGGGCAATTTATTCCAGTGTTTAACTACTCTGACAGTTAGGAACTTTTTCCTAATGTCCAACCTAAACCTCCTTTGCTGCAGTTTAAAGCCCATTGCTTCTTGTTCTATCCCCAGAGGCCAAGATGAACAAGTTTTCTCCTTCTTTCTTATGACACCCTTTTAGATACCTGAAAACTGCGATCATGTCCCCCCTCAATCTTCTTATTGATAAACTAGACAAATATAACTTAGATAGGGCCACGATAAGGTGGGTGCATAATTGGCTGGATAACCGTAGTCAGAGAGTTGTTGTTAACGGTTCTAAATCCTGCTGGAAAGGGATAACAAGTGGAGTTCCTCAAGGGTCTGTTTTGGGACCCGTACTGTTCAATATCTTCATCAATGATGTAGATATTGGGATAGAGAGTACGCTTATTAAGTTTGCAGATGATACCAAACTGGGTGGGGTTGCAACTTCTTTGGAGGATAGGGACATAATTCAAAATGACCTTAGCAAGTTAGAGAAATGGTCAGAGGTAAACAGGATGAGGTTTAATAAAGAGAAATGCAAAGTGCTCCACTTAGGAAGGAACAATCAGTTCCATACATACAAGATGGGAAGCGACTGTCTAGGAAGGAGCATGGCAGAAAGGGATCTAGGGGTCATAGTGGACCACAAGTTGAATATGAGTCAACAGTGTGACGCTGTTGCAAAAAAAGCAAATATGATTCTAGGTTGTATCAACAGGTGTGTTGTAAGCAAAACTCGTGAAGTCATTCTGCCGCTCTACTCTGCACTAGTTAGGCCTCAGCTGGAGTACTGTGTCCAGTTCTGGGCGCCACATTTCAAGAAAGATGTGGAGAAATTGGAAAGGGTACAGAGAAGAGCGACAAGAATGATTAAAGGTCTAGAGAACATGACCTATGAAGCCAGGCTTCATGAACTGGGCTTGTTTAGTTTGGAAAAAAGAAGATTAAGGGGGGACATGATAGCAGTTTTCAAATATCTAAAAGGGTGTCACAAGGAGGAAGGAGAAAATTTGTTCCTCTTGGTTTCTGAGGACAGGACAAGGAGTAATGGGCTTAAAGTGCAGCAGGGGAGGTTTAGATTGGACATTAGGAAAAAATTCCTAACTGTCAGGGTGGTCAAATATTGGAATAAATTGCCAAGGGAGGTGGTGGAATCTCCCTCTCTGGAGATATTTAAGAACAGGTTAGATAGACATCTGTCAGGGATGGTGTAGATGGAGCTTGGTCCTGCCTTGAGGGCGGGGGGCTGGACTCGATGACCTCTTGAGGTCCCTTCCAGTCCTATTATTCTATGATTCTATGATTCTCTGATTCTCTTTCCTAAACTAAACAAACCCAGTTCTTTCAGCCTTCCTTCATAGGTCATATTCTCTAGACCATGAATCATTCTTATTGTCTAAATAATGTCCTGAGGATTTGTCCTAAAGCTGAGTGAGTTTGGTTTAGCTAGGGATCTTAAGCCTACCTACACAATCATGAATTTGCTAACATGAGCTGGGTCTATTTCTTGAAGTTAGACAATAAGGCAGCACAGCAATGAATATATATATTTTTAAAAGTTTAACATTAAAAATCCCACTAATAAAATCACTAACCTTTATGATTTTGAGGAACCACAGCTCAAAATAGACAGAATCATTGTTCCCACCATAATGATGGTACTGTAATTGCTTTCATGTAGTTGTATAGCCCACAATGTGTGCAAGGTGCTGTCCATGTAGATAGGAAGACACAGATTGAGAGAATACTTTTCTTTAAGAAATCTGCTTTGCTGCCTTATCATTTTTAAGGGTTATGGCAAACACACTGAAAAGGGGAAATTACCTTTTCGTGACCAGATTAGAGAAGTCAGCATTTGTTTAAGCAATCTACCCTGAAATACAATAATGACCTTATGCCTTTCAATTGAAATGAATGGAAAATGAAAAGTTTGCATTTCAAGATGGGCTGTTCAAATAGAAACCTTTTGCATTAAGAAAAGGCGCAGTTGGGTACAGCAAACACAGGGAAATGAGAACCAGAAATCATTATGATGAACTCTGGAACTAGAAATAATGCACCTGCTGGGATAGATTGATGGCAGGCATTCAACATGGGCATTCAATATGTTTTTACCACATTCCTGGGTGCTTTCCTGTTAATACTGAGTAAGTAAGAATAGGCTGCAACCTTTATATTTCGCTTCAGGCTCTAATTTACTCTTTTCAGTCTTTATCTTTTTTTCCTTCCAACATTTCTTGTATTGCTTCATTTCTTTCTGCTTTAAAGTGAATTTAATGATGGTAAAAGGTGACAGCCCCTGAGAGAGAGATTTCTGTTTATAATTGGAAATATTACAGCCAGGGCAGTGCAAATTTCCCCCAAAATTGCACAGTGGGCCTCAACCCTTGTCTGCAACAGGTCAACTGTTGGCCAAGAGGATTGTTCAGTATCCAATGATTGGAGGACCACAGGCTTTCATGTAAGGTTGTTGCTCCAATGTCTACAGAATCCTGCCACAGATCTGTGGCTGGTCTGGGGCTTCATGCCTGGGCAGCCGAAGCGTTATCCTGAGAAATGAGACCCACATCTCTAAAGTCTGGTAAGACTCTCCTTTCTCTCTAGTGAAGGTGTAGCCGTGGAAACGGTGGAAGGGAGTTTTCCCGGGGAAAGCAGATGCCTCTTCTGACATTCCCACATGGAGCAAAGAACTCTGCCAGAAGGGGATCCCAGCCAGAAAGAGTGGCAACGCACTCACTGTTCATTAGGAAAGGCTGCCCATCAGCTCAAATATCTCTGCTGTTTTGACGATAGTAGGATAAGCTATGGAGGGAGTAGCCTGGACCTTAAAAGTCCTTGTGTTGTCCTCCACCAATTAACAATTTGTGGTGCATGCTCTGTCTGCAAGCCCTCAGACACAGAGTCCCTTCTCTCCCTCTCGGAGGATACCTCATCTGTGTTTCTTTGGTAACAGAGTCGGGCCAGCACAGAGCTAATCTGAGGTGGATTTGAGTTTGGCATGAGCCATAGGGTTTTGCCTAATGTGCAGTGGTTTATCATTTGGACCATTCTTGGGAAACATGGGCACTTCCTTAAAGTTTATTCTGACTAGATACTGGTGTGTAAAAAAAACCCATCTAAATTCCTGTGTTAATGGATCGGATACTTCTGACTGGAAGTTGGAATATTCAGAGTTCAGGTTGTTGTGTGGCTGTAGCACAGCATAGTCTTACCTTCATGCATATTTACATGAACCCTGGTCCATGCTGTGAGTTTCTGGAGGGTTTTCATTTCCATTTGCTCACTGCTGAGCAGTTTTTTATTTAGTGTGAAAGGGTTTTATTTGGTGGGTTTAGTATTAGCTGTGTAAGCTTTATTTTTACTGAGCTGTGTTATTTCTTTCTTATGACTGTGGTGCAACCGCTTGCCATCTGGGGGTTTCTGGGCCTGCTTCAATAAGTTATATTTTTTATTTTTCTGTTGCTCTGCTGAGAATTTGCGAATGACTAAGTTACAGACTGGGCTGTGGCCTGGAAAGGCTCTGTAGTGTCTTACTAAGAGCCTTCGACACAGATTTAAGCTTTTAACTACTATGGTAGGCTGCCTTAAATGACCAGCAGGAAATAACAGTGAAGTTTAGCAGATCTTTACTCAAACAGCTGAAATAACACTTCAGTGAGCTGCTCTAATCCCCCTTCTCTTTACTGTAGAGCCTCATTCTCACCCTTTATGAAAGCTCCAGCCCTCTTATGAGTATGGAAACAACATCAATAACTGCCCATTAAAACATGAATTTCTCACCACCAAAACCTGCCACCTTGTGGAAGGTCAGGTATTTGAGGCGGGCAAAGCATCAGAAGTTTAGGCACGCTACTAGACACTGCTGTAGTATGTTATCTGATGCTTGTCATAGGGCATTTCTCTGCAAAACCAGCCTCCTTCCACTTTAAATGTTTCTCCATCTGTTTTGTGCATCGCTTTTACACCTTTTTCAGGAGTGCTTATTTATAGGCCTCCATGAGCAGCCACAACATTTTGTGTATCAATTTTCTTTCCCAAGTGGCTGCGAAGTGACTCACTGTTGGCTTTCTGTGATTCTAGCATCCATATTTGAGGATTTGTTTGCTGCAACATTTTATTTCTTTATTTAGTACACTCTGTTTCACTTAGTGTATTACTCATTCAACCCTTTTTGCAAAGTCTCTGATTTGAATTCTCCATTTCTCTCGCTCTATTTCCTTGCTCCTCTGCCTTGGTTGCTGGTATTGTTCAAGCTGGATTTGATGTTTTTGTGGTCGCTCCATCATTCCATCAGCAACTCTCAATAATTTCAAAGTTGCCTAGCTTAATAATAATAGTTTTCAGAGTCTGCTTTGCCAACTTCGACTGCTCCCTTGACCTTATTTTGCTGGTGAGGGCATCAGGGCTTGGTGTATAATGGAAATGTGTTAAAGGAATCACTGTTTGATAATGCACTGCTAGATTTCATTTAGCACTCATTACCACTGTTTGTGAATACTGGCCTATGCTATAAACTACCATACATCACCAGCTATTGTCCAATATGTCATGAATGCAAAATGTATGTGCCTGTCTGTCTCTTTGCTACAAGAGTAACATTTTTTACCCTTCAATTTCTATGAGCAAAATAGCTAGATATTAACTGTCCCTCCCATTTTTTCAATAATGTATTGAAGCTCTACTTAGGAAACCTAGCACAACAGTTTCTGAGCCATCTCTGGAGGGTCCCCAAGTGATGGCTCTGGTGAGGTGAATGATTCTTTTTTAATAAGGCTGGCTGAGTGACTTTGGCTTCTTAATTTATTTAGAAATGCTTTTTACCCTTTTGCCTTATTTCCCCTGGATGGTGAGTTCCTCCTTGACTGAAAGTCATTATCTATTGCTTGTCAGAAGATGATATACCTATACCGAAGGAGCTATCACTTCTGGTGGGGGTAGATTTTTTTTTATTTGTTTATCATCTTCCGATCTCTGCTGTGGAAGTTGAGCAGGTCAGAATAGCTCAGTCACAAGCTAATCTTGCTGGAATTCACTGCCTAGTCCAGTCAATCTGTCAGTCTTGTCATAACATTGATATTGTCGAGAGAGAGAGAGAGAGAGAGAGAGAGAGAGAGTGTGTGTGTGTGTGTGTGTGTGTGTGTGTGTGTGGAGTAGGCTTCGCTACTACTGTTGTGTCCCAGGGGTTAAAGCATTGTCCTTATTAAGTATCTACTGAAGCTAGTCATTTGATGTGGACGTGCTCTTGAGGGCCATGTTCATATACTTTGCCCCTTGTTAGAGGTTTATTATCCTTGACAGCTGTATTTCTGTATGTGCTCTGAAATAAACGCATCACTGTGATAGGGGTGGTGCTCACAGAGACACCATAGCCCCACTGTGTAGAATTCAATTTACAGAATACCATGATCAAAAGAAAACATGAAGTCTACAATAGAACATTTATTTTAAGCTGCAGTAATAACACACATTGCTCCATTAGTGCCTAATATTTTAAGGATACACAAATACAGGATAAATCTCACTTACAGTCACTTGATTACCGCTGGTCAAAGGGAGAATTTTTTGGTTTGCTGGCGTGCAGAAAAACCCCAAACTCATCAGACCAGATTTTTTTTTTAAATTGTCAGTGAATTTGAAAAATCCAACTTTGTTCTCGGTCAGATGAAATATTTTGAGAGGAAACAATTGTTTCTGCATTTTTGAATGTTGAAAATAAAATGGAAGTCATTTTGAACCAAGAAATAAAGGTGTTTCAGTTTTTAAAAAATGACACAATGAACCATTTGGATTTTTTTTTGGAGGGGCAGAGCTAATTTTTCTGTCAAACTGCACCCCCCTGGGATTGCCAAATTTTGCATTTTTCACTGGAAAAAAGTCTGAATCTGTGCCTTGTTAGTAGGCCTACTGACAGAGCGTGGGCAAAGGGGGCAGTGGTCCAAGGGCCTGGGAATTCAAAGGGGCCTAGGATTCCTGACCACCATTGTGGTCATACTGTGGTGGCTGGAGCCCTGGGCCCCTTTCTATTGCCACGGGAGCACCACGCCATATGTGCCATGTGGCTGGGAGAGAGGAGTGTGTGTCCAGTACGGTGGTGTGGGTAGTGCTGAGGGCTGGCTGCCCCTGGCCCTGCCCCTTCTGCCCAAGAACCCAACCCTTCTGTGTTGCAGTGCCACCTTCCCCACACCTGGCCCCGGGGCTATGGAATCTGTCAGCTCCCCAGCCATGATTTAAGGCAGGTGTGGGGAACCTAACGACGGGGGGGCTGAATGTGGCCCTCAGCTTGCTTGGATCTGGCCCCTTAGGCTTGAGGCTCCTCCCCCAGCATTGGGGAGCCTATCCTGGTGCTCCAGCTCCTCCTGCCACCCCCCTCCAGGGCTGGAGCACAAAAAATCTACTAGTTTGCCCCCTCCCCCCCAAGGCTCTGGTGTGTGAGGGGAATGTAGAGTGTGTCTTCCTCTTCTGTCGGGGGCCACTTCAGTGAGGGTTTTTTTCTCATTTGTGTGTGGTCCCCGACTGATTTTTTTCCTGTAGGTCAGCAGCTTCTGACCCTCCCTCCAAAATGCTTTCCTATCCCTGATTTAAGGGTTTTTGAAGATCTGATTAGATACAGAGTAACTGAATTATCCGAGACTTTATACTGACATCTTTCATGTCATAGTTTTGTTCTATTCTGTTAAGTTCCACCTCAGGGTAAATAAAGTGATGTCTTAGATGTTGAAAATTTAGTGAAACAAATACTCTCCATACAATCTGTTTAATTTAAAGTAGAGTCCAGTCTGATCAAACTCAGTTTCCACAATCTTAAGCAATGAAACAACTGTCCCTAGAATTCTACTTCACTATAAACAGCATTTTATTTTATCTGAATTCATTACTAGCAGGTTCCATTGTACCAATAGGGCCAAACTATCTTATGTTTTGCAGGGTACATATGAAATGGCTAGGAATTGCATATTAAGCTGGAAAGACACTATTTAGTCACTATTGAGTGAATTCCTTGGTTGGAAGAGCTTTGCACATGCAAAATATTAATTCTTCCATGCAATCAATATTCTTTCCACCTCAAGGGAAGAAAACCTGGGAGTGCTCATGAAATTCAGACTGTATTTTAATGATCACGACAGCCTGGCAACTGTGCTGATACTTCATTATCTGAGAACACGGTAGTGCTGCATTATCCTCTCTCCTAAATGGATGTTGAATTACTTATCCCTGCCTTTGCAACATCCTGGCTGGATTGGTGCAATGCTGTTTGGAGCTCTTCCAGCAGAGGCCATTCATTGGGAACAATTAATTCAAAAGCATGCCTGTTTTAGGATTTTAACCGAAACTTCTCATATTTGACTTGTATTGGGGTATGCTGTGATGGCTTCCAGTTGTGCAGTACATCAGAGGGATTTTGTGAGTAAAGTGAGCTTGGTGGTAATGAACTGGACTTTGGTAGATATTTGCCTGCAATATAAAATACAGACTTCTTGGCACACTCCGTGACTGGCAGTAAATGCAAAGAAAAGGTCCAGGAGTGTAGTAGGAGAGGTATTGAGGTTCAGAATGGAGGTGAATTGCAGAGCTCGGTGGGAGAAGTGCACAATATGGGTGTGTCTAGATTACATGGCTCTGTCACCAGAGCCATGTAGATTAGTTTACTAGACATACCCAAATGAAGCGGCGATTTAAATAATCGCCGCTTCATTTAAATTAAAATGGTTGCTGCGCTGAGCCAATCAGCTGTTTGTTGGCTCAGTGCGCTAGTCTGGATGCTCTGCAGTCAACATCAAAGGCATTTGTTGACCGCCCCGGTAAACTTCATCCCACAAGGCATAACGGGGTGGTAGACAAATGCCTTTGATGTCGACCGCGGAGCATCCAGACTAGTGTGCTGAGCTGACAAACTGCTAATACCTGGCTCCACCTAGGCCTTCAGTAATTCATTTCAGTCAACACTACGCAACTGCCAATTTAAGAGGGAGAAGCCAGAAACTTATGGAGTGGTTTGCGTCCAACGTGCTTGGGGCTTTTCGTATTCTATTTTACAGGACTTACAATGCTCGTCACTCTTCATCGTCAATACCATACATTCTGTAGGTGCTCTGCTGCTATTTTTCTACAGAGTTTACATCAGTTTAGCCTTGTGAATGTTGGGGTATGCCTACGCTGCAGTGTTATTTCGAAATAGCGCCTCTACACACAAAATGCATTTTGAAATAGCGCACCCACACAGAGTGGACGCTGAATCGCATTTAAGGCTGGCTGGAACCAGCTCTGGCAGGGCATCAGGTCAGGACTTACTGTGTGGGGCTGCTGTCTGAGGCCTGTGCTTAAAGGGACCCCCCCGGACCGCCAAACCTCAGGTTTCCCTGCTTGCTTGTCTATCTCGATGAGGGACAGCAAAGCATTTTGGCTCTGCATGCTCTGGTTGCCCTCACTCGGGACACCACAGCACTCTGCAACATGGAGCTGGAGCTGCCCTGGGCACTCTGGTGCTTCTCTTGGACGTGTTGCTGTGAGCCTGGCTGCACTTTCTGCAGGCTGGCATCCGGGAGGTCCATCAGGGGGATGTCAGTATCCAGGAGGCCCTGCAGGAGAGTTTCCACCTTGAGGAGCCCTGATCTGCCCCACTGGGGGCTTGTGCCTCATTCCTCCCTCATGTCCTTCTACTTACCTCTCCCTAACCCCCCTTCCTGATGTCAAATAAAATACACGTATTTTCATGAACACAAACTGTCTTTATTTAACAAAACTGGGGGCGGGGGAAGGGAGAAAACTCTGGTGAGACTGGGGAAAGATGGCAGGAAAGGGAAGGAGAAAGGGTGGGAGGGTGAAACCTGCGAGGAGTGAGCTGGAAGAGGGAAGCAAAGGGAAGAAGGGGGAGGGGAAGCTCAGGGTTGGGGGTCTTGCCGGACCAACTTGATTTTCATGCAAACCTGCTTCTGGGTTTGCATGTGGCCTTTGGTGGCCAGGCTGGCAGCTATCCTGCCATAGATGGCAGCATTCCTCCATGGACGTTAGGGGCATCCCCCCCAAACCTGAATAAGGTCCATGATCTCCACCCTGGACCAGGAAGGCGTCCACCTTCTCCAGGCCCTGGCAGGCTCCTGGGAACTGGCAGACTGGGCCTGGGGAGCAGTGGAGAGCTGGCTGCCAGTGGCTTGCTGGCTCATGTTTTGGGGCCACTGGGTCAGGGGCAGTGACTGCTGGCTCTGGGCTGGCAGGCTTGGAGCTGGCACAGGCACTGTGGCCAGAGTCTACCCCTCTAAGGGCTCTAGGGAGGGGAGAAGAGAGGGTGAGAAGTGTTCTTGATTGAGGCTGTAGTGGCCACCAGGGCACCCCAGGAAGACTGGAGGCCCCCTATTTCGAGATAAGTGTCTACACAGCACTTATTTTGAAATAGCTATTTCGAATTTGGCATTATTCCTCGTAGAATGAGGTTTATCAAATTTGAAATAAGTCCTCCACTATTTTGAATTTATTTTGAAATAGCGGTTTGGCTGTGTAAACACTGGGAAAGTTATTTCGAAATAAGGGCTGTTATTTTGAAATAACTTTGCTGTGTAGACATACCCTTGGAGTTTTCTTTAGCCCTCAGTCTGAAAACTTGCTCATAGTTTTTCTCATGTCACTAGTAGTTTTAAACCATCTGGCTAGGCACCACATTTATTTTCTGAGCAATGCTCTATGAAAAGATTTGATGATATGTGTTGATCCTCCCTGGTCCACCTTCCCCTGCTCCCTGGGACCTTATTGGTCCTGAACCAGAGAGTTTGCAGCACCAGGGGAGACAAATGCCAGCCACTCCACTTCTGGATATGGTTCCCGGGGCACCAGCCCCTCTGCTTCCCAGGGTGTCAACCGATGGTCAGGGCAGTGCATGGTGTGTGTGTGTGTGTGTGTTATACACGTGAGTCTTCAACTGCTGGGACACAAGGTCCCATCGCAGCGGGCAGCCTAGGGAAGGCTGAGAGATGCCCCTATGGATCTGTCCCCTGAAAGCGACATGATCCGAATGCCCAGCTCTGCCTGTATCTGCTCCCTATGACTGGCAGGAGTTCTTTTAAATTGTGCTTGGTTCTGTTACAGCAACTGAAGGAGTCAGGTTAAAGCTTAAGCAGTTACAGGTTTATTAAAGAAGCTTATAAATCAAATGGTTACAATGGCTATTGCTCTATTTCTTAACTGCTAGCAAATATAGATCTTAAAAATGGTTACAAAGGAAATAAAGACAGAAAGTAGAAATAATGGTACCAAGTAACAGCTTAAACTTTAAAGAGCTCTAAATCTATGTGTACACTTAAGACAAAGGATACATCCAGGTACAATTTTTACCCCCAACTGCATGTCTCAACTCCAGCGTATTAGGCCAGGGCCTGTCCCTCTGTTCCTAGGAAAGACGTATACGAGGTGGGCAGAGATAGATAACTAAATTGCAAGAGAGTTAACTAAATTGTGAGTACTGGACATTTTTTTACTGGGCGGGAGATTCCTCACGCCAGACAGTGTGTGTTTGTATCAATATAGGTGCCAGCCAAGGCAGTTCTCGCAGCCTCGAGGTCAACAATTGGCGTATCTCTGTTTACAGCCATCCAGGGTTACAGCAGCCAGCTTATCTGAGCCTCCTGTCAAGGCTTCAAAGACTATGCTAATTTTACTGCTCTGTGTGCCCTGTGTGCTCCAGGCAAGCAAAAATGGATGTTACAGAGGGGTTCCTGTCTGGCTACACAGGGGCATTGGGGCTCCATTGTTGGGGCTCTGCTTCCTAGGGGCTCTGCTCCACTGGTCCCTAGCCTGCTGGCTGGCTTCTCTTTGCTAGCCCCTGGCCCACCGGCCAGATCCAGCCCACTGGCTAGTTGGAGCTCTGCTCCCCTCTGCCAGTTCGCCTGGGATCTGCTGCCAGTCCCAAGGTATCAGGGCTCTGCTCCTGGTGCCGGACCCACACTCCCTCAGTCTGTTGCCGGCTCTGCTCTTCACTGGTCCCCCAATACTCCTTGCCTCCACCCGCCAGGTTATCCTGTGACTGCTCTAGCCTGGCCCCCAGATCACCCACATGGTCACTGACAATGCTGGACGAAGTGTGTTGCTGGACCAGGGAAGTCTGGATCATGGAGGTTCAACCTGTAGTTATCCAACAACCTGCAGATTTTAATGTTGACAGAACTATAGTGTCATGTTAATACAGAGTACTGATATTAGAAAACCCTTGATTTCGGTTAGAGATAGGTCAGATTCCATGCTTAAATACATTTGCTTAAATTTGGAACCAGATCCAATTTAATCTTTGTGGTTTAAATTTGTTCCTGATTTCATGTATGTTTGATACTTCCATTGGCAAAGGATTAGATCTAAAAATGACCTAGTCGCTTCAGCATTATAAAGTTGTGATTTAGTTGTCTGTGGGAATCATAATGGATTGAAATGTGACATTAAAGAGGGGACATTGTTTTGCTTCATATATTTGATGCCTCAGCAACAATGAGGGTGAAACCAGACAATTGCTATGATCTTGAGTGATCTCTCACAAAAAATTATAAGGAAAGAATTACCCTATCCTCATGGATGAGCACTTTTCACAAAGCAATCACTCCATATTTGACCACCCAGTCTTTGTCCTTGTCCTTAAAGGAAATCGGCACATCTTCAGAAGACAAGCCTGAAAACTTAAATTTGAATTCTGCTGGACATGAAAATCATGGACTTAACAGAAACACTGGATTTATGGCCCATTACAAGAACTTGTATGACATCCTACTGCCTACTAAATCTCCGTTGTCCTATAACTGCAGAAGTGTTAATTGCCCACTTCATTTGAAATGGTCACCTACAATATGTGAGCCCCTTAGGTTTAGCAATCTATTCCACTTTGTATTTAGCTTGGGCATTCTAGTTTTCTTAAGACCCGAAGAAGGGCTTTGTGATGCTCCAAAACGTTGTCCCCTTTTTCAATAGAATTTGGTCCTATAAAATATTGCTTCACCCTCTTTCTTTCATATATTTGTTTAAATTAAAGAAATACAGTAATTTAGAAGGAGCTGTAGGAATGTTAGTGGTGGATTTATTTTTGCTTTTAGAATTCCTACATTTTTGCTGCATTCTTCAGGGGAAAAAGTCAACCTGTAACAAATTGGGATGTGAGGGGATGGAGTACCTCCATAGGGACCCTCTGAGGGTATTTCTAGACTACATGGCTCCATCGACGTAGCCATGTAGATTAGTTTACTCGACAAAGGGAAATGTAGCAGCGATTTAAATAATTGCCACTTCATTTAAATCAAAATGGCCGCCACACGGTGCCGATCAGCTGTTTGTCGGCACAGCGCAGCAGTCTAGATGGGGATCTGCTGACCCCAGAACCCTTTGTCGGCAGATCCTGTAAGCCTCGTTTCACAAGGCATAAAGGATCTGCCAACAAAGAGTTCTGGGGTCGGCAGATCCCTGTCTAGACTGCCTCACTGTGCCAACAAACAGCTGATCGGCACAGCGCAGTGGCCATTTTGATTTAAATGAAGTGGCAATTATTTAAATCGCTGCTTCATTTCTCTTTGTCGTCCTGCCTCATCTACGTGGCTCCGTCGACACACCCTGTCCCATGTAGAGCCATGTAGTCTAGACACACCCTTAGAAGCCTCAGGGTCCTGTCACATCCTCTCCCAGAGAGGCCTAGAAGAGAAGTCCTCTAAGGGTACATCTACACTGCACGGTTATTTTACTACTCTGCATCTACACAAGCTGCCTGTTATTTTGAAATATTTTTTGAAATAACAGGCACTCTATTTCAGCATCCTGGTAACCCTCGTTCCATGAATAACCCAAGTTATTTTGATATCTGGTGCTGTGTAGAGATGCCAAATTTCAAAATAAGCTATTTTGAAATAGATTTGAAGTAAGATACGCAATTTGCAATTTCCCTTATTTTGAGTTTAGGGTGCTGTGTAGATGCACCCTAAGTGACCTGTAGTGGCTGCAGGGGAAGCAGCCAATCAGAGGGGATGCAAAGCAGCCAATGAGAGTCTTGAAGGGCGGTAACAAAGCAGCTTAGACAGTCTGTCCATTTCTTTTTGAAAGCGCTGCAGGACCATGGGAGGTTCCCTTGGCAATGGGCAGTCCCTTGATTCGAGGATGATCTCTACCATGAATTGACATATGAGTCCTTAGGTGACTTGGGAGCCTGATGCTGGAACTGCATTTCCACTTGCTGTCACGTCACGAGAGCAGGCACTCACCCGCACGGAGCCTCCTGCTGCTCACTTTGGGAATTGGCTCTTCAGCCCTGGCACACCCCCTTTCTGCTGGTGTCACGCCTGCTGGTGCTGTCCTAGGTCTGTGACCCCACACCCTAGGGTCTTCCCCTCCCAGGGAATCCCCAATTCCTCTATGCCCACCTAGCATCAGTGACCCACTGCCAGTTGTCATCTAGCCCCTGCCTCCAGAGCAAACTGCAGTCTGGAATGGCCACTCATCCTTGGAAAGGGAATGTGGGCCTGCTGCCTTTTCCTGTCCTGGCTGTCTCCCAGCAGCCCTAGTATACTTAGACCTTGCCTCAGGCCTTGCAGCCTGGGAGAGCGGTCAGACCAGAGCTCCACAGCTCTGTCTGCCTTTTCCCAGCACTGCCCTGCTTCAGGAAACCTCGAGCTTCTCTGGCAGCTAGGTCCCTCCTGCTCCCCAGCTAGAGCAAGAGTGTGTCTGTGTACCTGCCCCTCCAGAAACCCTTAATTATAGAACCTCAGCTGGGCCCTGATTGGCTAATATCTGCCACAGCTGCTGGCTCCACAGCTCCAGCCCGTTCTTGGGCTGGGTTTTCACCCTTAAAGGGCCAGTGTGGGGCAGACTCCCCGTCACACAGAGGGGCAGACATTTTGTGGCAGGCCAGCTCCCTGTTAGGAGAAAGTTTCTTTCTTTTTCTTTCTCTTTCAGCTTCAAGAGCAAGATGCTACTCTTTCAAGTGGGCCACTGCCTGATAGAGGATGTGGCGCCACTGAGGCTGGCTAATGGCTTGCTTCTTCCAGCTTATGATGTCCACCTCAGTTTTCTTGATCATTTCAAAGCGTCTCTGTAGTGTTTCCTCTGACTACCATTGGATCTCCAGTCATTGGTGAGTAGAGTGAAGGACATTTATTTTTGGTAGATGAGTCTGGCATGTGCACACAAAGTTGAGCCCAGCAAAGTTGCTGCATGAAGATATTTGCTTCAGTCCTGGTGACATTAGTTTCAATGAGGATGCTGGTGTTTGTGCAGTGATCTTGCCACTTGATGAGAAGGATCTTCCAGAAGCTTCATTTCCAAGCTCTTGAGGTGCTGTTAATAGGTCTCACACCCATACAGGAGGGTAGGAACAATAGATTCTTGCCATAGGTCTCAGTCCATAAAAATACAGAACAATTTTCCAAAGGAAGCACTTGCACTCAATCCCATGCTGCATCTCACTGTCAATTTTTGCATTTTGAGAAAGTTGGCTATGGAGGTAGCAAAAGGGCTCAATTGTCTCAAGTTTGAAGTGATTTGTGGTGGGGCATGTACAAACCCTGAAACAGGTTGATGGAGCACATTAATCTTCTTAATATTGAGTGAGAGCCCTAGGCTTTGGTAAGCTAATATGAGGAAATCCACTATGGACTAAAGGCCATTCTCAATGTGTATGAGGCTGACACTGTCATCAGGATGCCCTGAGGATTCTAGACTTTTCTAGAGGAGACATCAAAGATTAAAGAGCTGACCATCGATTCTATATTGGGGATGTCAAATCCAGTGGGGAGATGATCTTTAGTGAGGACCAAAATAACTGCTAAACAGATGGAAAACAGGGTTGGGGCAATAATGTATCCTTACTTAACCCCAGTTTGATGATGAAAGGGTCTGTCTCAAGGCCATTACAGAGAACAGTGACAGTCATATAATGATGGAGAAGCTTTAGGACCTTAATAAATTTTTGGAGGGCAGCTATATCTGGAAAGTACCTTTCCCAGGGCTTCATGAATGAAAGCCAAAGATCTTTGTCACATCCGTAAAGGCCATATTCAGGTCCTTATTTTGCTTCCAAGACTTTTCCAGGATTTGTCAGGCACCAAGATTATCTTGGTTCTCCCACGGAATGGTCTAAACCACACTGAAACTGCCGCTGTTCTCTGTAATGGCCTTGAGACAGACCCTTTCATCATCAAACTGGCAATATTTCCCGAGAAAGGGGAAGTAATTGGTTTAAGAGGATACGGGAAAAAATTTTTATCTGCTGTAAATAGTAAGACGACGCCTATTCCAACTTGTGTCCTTTTTAAAGATTGTAGCAATGTTAGCATTTCTCAAGTCTTCTGGAATCTTCTCATTCTACCAAACATGAAGAAAAAGTTTGGAACTTCCTTACCAGTTCTTGACCTCCAAACTTGTAGATTTCATCTGGAATGCCAAATAGCCCTGTTGCCTCTTTCTTGGTTTGTACAATGGCTCATCTTACTTCTTCAAGGGAGGAGGAGACAGTCAACAAGAGATTACCTTTCATGTCATTGAAGTATAGATTTATTAGTGGCATCAGAGATAAATTACTCATGATTCAGAAGTAACTCAAAATGTTCCTTCCATCTGGCTTTGGCTTTGCTGTCCTTAAAAATATTAATCCATGTTGGGCTTGTAGTGGTGTGGGTCGATGGGACTGTGGACTGAAAATGGTCCTTACTGACGGAAAAAAGCTCCTCATGTCATGTTTATCAGCATAAAGCTCAATCTCCCTGGCCTTTTCTTGACACTAATTATTTTTGATGTCCTCGATTTTTCCTTTGCACTTCAGTCTTGACATACTTGTATGACACTCTTTTTCTTCTGCTGCGAATACAATATGTCATTTTTCTACATGCAATGAGCTTTTCTTTTCTGGTTGAGCAGGCTGTGAATCTTGGCATCATTCTTATCAAGCCAAATTGATGATGGTGAGTTGCCATAGCAAGAATGACAGTTTTTAATCCTTTCCAGAAATTTTCATTATCATTGGCTTTAGGTATAGCGGTAAAGTGTTCTTGTAGACACTGAAGTTTCTTCCAAGCGACAATATCTTTCAAGGAACTTGACATTGAATTTTTTTCATACAGATTTTGCCTGCTTGCAATGCCTTGAGGTGATGTGGAAATTCATGAATGATCTAAATGGGCAATTGTCTGTCCAACAGACATTAGTTCCATGCATGACCTTATGATGTGGACATCCTTCCAATCTTGAGCTCTAACAATAACATAGTCAAGAAGGTGCCAATCCCTGGAGCGAGGTGTCTTTTGATGGTCTTATACTTCTGACTTTCACTAAAGAGTGTTTGTTTGTGGTAACTAAGCTAAGTTCTATCCATTTGCTCAGGAGAGAATGCCATTGGAGTTAGCCTCACCTACGCCGTCTTTTTCCGACAAAGGAATTCCAGAGATCTCACTGCAGCCTGACTCTAGGTGTTCAGAAATTGACAAGAAGAATGACTTTTGTTCTCCTTGGGAATATTGGAAAAAACTCTCAAGATCTGTATAAAACTGTTCCTTAATATAATCGATAGAATCAAGCTGTGGGGCACACACATTGATGACAGCAGCGGATGAGTTGTTACTGAGCTCAAGATGAAGAGTCATAACATGTTCATTGATTCCTACAGGAAGTTCTGTAAAGTGACTGACAAACTTACTTCTAATTGCAAAATTGACACCAGAAATATGCCTGTCCCCTACAGATTTTTCTTTCCAAAAACCAAAACCATAAAAAAAAAAATGTAATCACTGTCTTCTCTCAGTTGACCTTCATCTAGATGCCATGTCTCACTCAGGGCAGCAAAGTCAATGTATCTTGCAAGTTCTGTGGTACTGATAGCAGTTCTTTCCAGCTGTACATTATCTTTATTATCCATCAGGGCAGGAACAATCCATATAGCAAAAGTCACTGTCCTTTTTATAGTTTTGACTGCAGGCAATGTGATCCCACTGGGTGCGGTAATCCACCTGGGTGTGTATGACACAGTTAGAAAAAGTGGCCTACATCTAAGCTCTCTCCCAATGTGAGGTGAACAGAGGGGATCCTAAAGAGGACTGAGCAGTTATTATACCAGGGACCAGAGAGGCTAGGAAGGACTGGGTGCAGGGATTGAGGAAGGTCTGAGCCCAGGGAAGGCTGACAAGATATTGCCTCTAGGGAGGAAGCCCTATGAGAGAGTTACCATTCCATGTCTACGGGTAGGGAGAGAAAGTCTCTATGCACTGCCCCCACCAGCACCATCCTCACAGTTTTCATTGGCCAGAAACCAGCCAATGGGAGCTGCAGGGAGCAGAGCTTGCAGGCATAGGCAGCACATGGATACCTGCTGCTCCCCTCCCCAAAGCAGCACACAACCACACATTTGCCAAATTCAGCCAGCCATTTGGAGTGGTGCAGGGACCACCATGGCATGCGCACCCTACTGTGCCACTAGCCGGGATGCACTTACGGTAAGCGCTTCCTGACCAGAGCCTGCACCTGGCACCCCATTCTACCCCATCCCTGCTCGAACCCAAACTCCCACTCAAACCCTGGACCCCCTCTTGTATACCAATCCTTGCCTGGAGCTCCCTGCTGTACCCAAACTCTGTCCCAAACCCCACATCCCCTCCATTAATATAATGGAAAAGAGTGACCTGAATTCTTGGAGTGGCCCCTGCAAAATGTGTTGCCCACCCCTGTTACCCCCAAAATATTCTCACTGGAGACCACCCAGGGTTACACTAATATGGGTTTATTTCCACTAGGTAAAACTAAAGAGGAGAAAGCAGCCACCAAAGGTTTAAGCTAAAGAAGATAGAACTCTCTTTCTCTCAGACAAGCAAGCAAGCACACACCCCTCCAGTCATTCACTCATTCATACCCATGCATTCTTGCCCTCAGACATATGGGCTACGTCTACACTGGCCCCTTCTTCAGAAGGGGCATGCTAATTTTGAACTTGGGAATAGGGAAATCCGCGGGGGATTTAAATATCCCCCGCGGGATTTAAATAAACATGCCCATGAAGTAGGAATAAGAGATCCTCCGGAAAAGGGCTTTATTCCAGAGGATCGCACCAGTCTAGACGCTTTTTTCCAGCTTTTCCCCAAGCCGGAAAAAAAGCGGCGGCCATGTTTATTTAAATCCCACGGGGGATATTTAAATCCCCCGCGGATTTCCCTATTCCCAAGTTCAAAATTAGCATGCCCCTTCCGAAGAAGGGGCCAGTGTAGATGTAGCCATGGGTTGCAGAAGGAGCCAAGGCATGTGGATCCTGGAAGGTGTGTCTGCTCATCATGGCTGGGGAAGCTGGTCAGGAGGAGAGACACTGGAGAGGAGCTTCTCAGGAGCAGGGGAAGGGGAGAAAAAAAAGAGTCTCACATGTGCTCCTTCTCTTTATATAGTGTCTGAATGGCTCCTGTAATTCATTCACCTTGTCATCAGGGAGCATGCCCAGACTTCCCTTTATCCAGCAGGGAGCATGCCCATACTGTGATGACTCATTGCTAAGTGGTCCATTGTTCCAAGCCTTCTTCAAACACACTCATACTCACACTCTCCCTCCATTCACTCAGGGGAGAATGCAGCTTAGGGAAAGTTACAAGCATGGTGGTTGCATGTTACAAAGATTACAAAATTGCAGTTTCAGTAAGTTTGATAGTGACCCAGATTACAAAGATTGACAAGGATCACAAGTAGTTGCAGTTTAAAACCTTAGACCTTACAGTTTGGTGTAGCTTTAGAAAATCCATGTATATAAATCTAGTGAGCTCAGGCAGAGGCTTTTTTATGCAACAACTCCTACTGAAGATCCACTGAAGCAACCATCCATCAAGGGCAAGATGGGCACTCATGAGAGGTGGCTGCTACCCTGTTTCACAAACTGTGGGATTGGAGATAGACCATCTCATAGAACTGGAAGAGACCTTGAAAGATCATTGAGTCCAGTCCCCTGCCTTCACAGCAGGACCAAGTACCATCCCTGACACATTTGCCTCAGATCCCTAAAATGGCCTCCTCAAGGACTGAACTCACAACCCTGGGTTTAGCAGGCCAATGCTCAGAAAGGCACAACCTGGGGTGCTTGTGAAACGTGGGTGCCACTCTCTTACAGGGAGTCAAAAAGTTATTTCCTAATGGGCAGAAACTGCCTCCTGCACGGTTATCTGAACCTTTTTCTGAAGTAGCAAGTGCAAGCCCCTGTTAGACAACGAATCTTGGATGAGGTGGTATGGTCTGGTGTGGCATTTAGCATGTTGCTATGTTGCCTTTTCAGTTGAACTTGTTACAAGGCAATGAAAGTAGATGCCAAAACACAACCAAGTTACAGTGAAGAAAACTCAGGGAGCTGTGTCCTTCCAAAGATTCATTTAAGCTCACTGTTCTTAGTGGTTTAATAACTGCATACATCGGTTTCCTGTAGGAGCTCAAAGCCTGTGGTAAAATTCCAAATGCTGGTCGTTCTAATGAAGGAGGCATTCACACTGGAGGCTGCCTGGTTTTGCGACTCAGAAAGAACACCAGGGATCTTGAAGTCAAAGAGACTATGTGGATGTAAAGGTCTGCATACTTCAAGTGAAGGACTGGGGCTACAGAGAGGACTTTGTTGCCTTAACTCCAGCAGTCTGTTCCTGCAAATTCTATGAAACACACACAGTAAAATTAGTTGGACAGCATTTTTGTTTACCCTCCAAAACATTTTATTTCATTTCAGCATGAAATGTCTAGTGTACATCTCCTCTCCAGCTAGAACTTGCAGCTACTATAGCTGATAGCATGCTGTCACTTCTGAAATTATTTTTAAAAAGATAATGAATATATTGTATTCTAATGTAATTATATAAATCACTTAAATTATATGAGGGATTTTCAAGTCTTCATTCTAAATATTTTTATAGACCACCCATAATTTAGTACTAGCTCACCTGAGACTCAGAAGAGATATTAAATGCTTCTTTTCTTCCAGTTTTATATTTTTCCAAAATAAAAGATGCCACTAATTGACAATGCTTCACTAGTCCTATAACTGTTGATTTTTAACCTTTATTCTAGGATGTTGTTGAGTGAAGAGATTTGTCCAATTTTTATCAGCAACAGTTTTTGTAGCTGCCATAGCAACAAGTATAAAATCTAAAACATCCTTCCATATTGGGTGCTAAATCATCCCAAAACCAGGACCCATCTTGGCACTTATATGTGAGTAATCTTCCACATATAAGCAGTGTCACTGAAGTCATTGTTCATAAGATTGGGCCCTAGGAAAGTACCCTATTAATTACAAATAT
Source organism: Pelodiscus sinensis (assembly GCF_052426305.1). Lineage (NCBI taxonomy): Eukaryota > Metazoa > Chordata > Testudines > Trionychidae > Pelodiscus > Pelodiscus sinensis. The sequence continues at coordinate 15,982,598 of NC_143060.1, read as the reverse complement.
AAGTTTATTTTGAAAATCATAGACTTGTACTCTTATATGAAAAATAGGTGACAACTGGATTAAAAAACAGAATAAAATCTTAAAATCATGTATTCTCCCACAATATACATAGCACGCTTTTTCAAGAAAATCATCCTTCTCCAAGCTCTTCCAGCTGTAGTTCTCTTATGTATAAGAACAGTCCCTGCCCTGTTGTAGGACTCTGGGGACCTCAGTCTATGTCTTGTGGGTCAGAAAAGAAGGCTGTTCTCTTGCAGTTATTTCTGTGTCCCCCTGTCATCACCAGGTAACCCTGGATGTGGGGAAAGAGGTCAGAGTGGAGTCAGAACAAAGCATGGCGTTTTATAGTTTGAATACTGAGCAGTCTGAGATGCAATTCTAGTCCCAGCGATCATGATCGACTCAGATCAAACCTGGATCTGAATTTCACAGCTGGCCATCTGGTTATAATAAGCCAAATGAGAGCCCTGGATCTTAATTAAGACTCCAGACTCTAGAGGCAGTCGGAATGCTATTTTTCTACAGCAATAGGTCTAATATTTCTGAATATCTCTTCAAAATGTTTAATGTTGTGGGCAACTCAGTGGGGTCAAAATGGATCAGCCCTGTGGAGCAGTTGGCAGTTGTATCAGGCTAGTATCAAGTGAATTTTCTCATGCATGTCATGGAAAATAAGAAACATGACTGTGTGTGGGCGTGCATATGGGTGTTTGTAAACATGGAATGCTAGAAGGGATTGCACAGGTCAGGGAGGCCAGCAGCTTCCGTGGCAAGGCTGGAGGGGGCGGGGGGAGGGCGCCTGGCATCACACACTTGAAGGGGCAGGGCCTCAGGCAGAAAGGGCTGGGCTGAACTCCTCCCCTGTCATCTTTAGAGCCACGTGGAGTGATGTGTCACATGGCACTCCGGCAGTAGCAGTGTTTGGCTGCCCCAGGTCCCTTTGAATTAGACTTCCTAAATAAATAGGTTTTTTTTTTAAATAAAAAGTTTAAGAAAAGGGGGAAATGGCCAATAATGAGTCAATGAGAATAATAAGAAAAAGTCCAAGCCTAAAGCCAAAGGGGAGAAGGAGGGCAGATTGAGAGACCGAAAAACAAATCAAAGCATATTAAAGGAAAGCCAGTATAATCTTCTCAATGAGATCAGGCTTTCTGGTGGGCTGTCTGACCTCCACTAAAGTCAAATGTCAGGCCTCATTGGGCTTTTCAGTATTATAATAAGTGTTTCTGACATTAAAGGATGGAAGATGTGCCAGAAGGAAATTACATAATTTATACTACAGGTCTCTGCACCTAGATGTAGTGCTAACCTTCTAGGTCACTTCCAGGCTATTACTAATGTAGTAATTACGTCTTTTGTAAGTACACATGTCTCTCTCTCTCTCTCTCTTCCTTCCAGCAAGTCAACAGTCCCTTTGCTGTTCAGTGGAGAAATCCCAATTTGGATCAAATAACATCAAATTTATCTCTGTGTTTATCTATTTTGCACTGTCTTGTCCCCAAAATGCCACACTTGAACCTAACTAGAAACTCTTTTGAAATTCAAAAGGTTTGGTTAACTTATATCTTCTTATTTTCATGTCTGCCTGTGTTCCTGGGTTCTGGTTTGACTTTAAACAGGCAGAGAAATCTCATGAGCTGTCATCTTGCAGGACTTGTCATAGAAGGATCATAATCAGAACTATCTCTAGGGGGGGGTGGAGTGGCCAAGAAAAAATCAGGGAATGGGGCCTAGCTCTGCAGCAGATGCCCTGGTGCAGGATGGCCTCAGAGCCCCAGGCACACAGGGCTGCTGCACACCTTTCCTCCCTCCACACTGGTTGCTCTCACACCAACATCTTCTGGAACAATTGTGCCAGGCAATGTCACCATCCCACACAGAGCCCCTGCAAAGCGCAGGACCTGGAGTAGTTGCCTCAATTTGCCGTACCAAAGGGTTGGCTCCAATCACAACAACATCCAGATGCCTGGGTGCTTATTCATATTCAAACCATTGTTATAGCTCAGTCTTGACACCAGTCACTAATGATTGAGACCCCTTTGTCTCTTCTCTTTCTTTGATAATAGGTGAGCTTTTTTCATTTTTATTAGGTGGCATGATTCTTGAACTACAAAATTCCAGGTGAATCCCCGTAATGGCATATCATCCTGCCTTGCAGGAAGCATGTGTTCAGGAGGAAATATGAGTCTTTGCAGTGTCCAGCGTTAAAGGACCTGATCCTGCTTTCTGTAGCTGGAATTAGGGAATAGGGTACCAAATTGGTAGCTTGTTTGCAAATGTAGCTTTTTTTTCAACTCACTGAGCAATTTATATGTCAAGTCTTTTCACAATGATGCTATGGCAGTCTTGCAAAGTGGAAAGATAAAATATAACAGATGGAGAAGAAGAGAGCGGCTGCATTTTTTTCAGGTCTGTATGATGATATAAAAGTGGTAAAGAACTAAAATATTGAATCACAATTCTTCAGGCATCTTTATACTTAAATCATAGCCCTGTCAAGTCTGTTTGAGATGCATTAATTAATGCTTCTCTTACTTCGTGTTTTTGATTGTGATGTGTGAGAGATGTTCGTAAAACTTGAAGTGCTCAAAAATAGACATTTGTCAGTGTCAGATTCTGTGTTAAGTTCTCAGTCTGCTCTGCATGTGCCTTGAATGAGGATAGTGGGAATGAGCTGTTGGAGAAATGTGAATAATTTGTGAAATCACCTACAGTAAATTAAGCTAATATTGCTTTCATTGTACTACAAATACAAGTAGCATCAGCTGAGTTGGCAATATTATGTCACACTGAGTATGACATTCCCCATAATGTGCATAATAGGTTTGTTTGAATATTGCCTGTAGATGTGTATTTGTTTAGTAAGGTTTGCTCATTGTTCCAGTGCAAAATGCTTATTTTGAACCACGACCCCCCCATGTGAAAATATTCATTCTTTGAGACAATTAATATTTACAAACATTTTTATTAGATGAGACAAAATACAGAGGGAAGGAGACAGTGCGTGTAATTGTTCCAGTGGGGATGTACAACAGAGCACGCTGTCAGCAGAAAGAGCTAGGAACCAAAAGCAAAATTGCTCCACCTGGGATGCAATCACAGATGGAGCATGCAATAATCACAGAAACCTGGAGCTTTTACCCATGGTTTTCCTATTGCTGCCAGAGCTAAGCTGTGTCATAGCTAACCAGTTCCGTCAATTGTGACACATACTGGCATGTCACATATGGTCTGATCCTGTGTGTTGCTGAATGGCTGAAAGTTTTGAGCATCCTGTTCCTTTAACATGAATAGGGTGTTAATATGAATAATATTTAGCAATTATAGAACAGTTTCTAAACATTAATTACATGATCTCTGAGTCCTTGTAGCTATTGAGGGATCTTGGGCTATGTCTTTTGCCGACAAAATACTTCTATCCCCCACAAGTGGCTTTCACTTTGTTGGCATGAGTGCGCTCCTGCTTACACAGCTCGCCCTTGCCATGGCAACATTTCTGTTTGCTTGGGAGGGAGGGGATGGAGTTTAAGCACTCGAGAACAACGAACGTTTTGTCAATCAATTGCAAGTGTAGACAAAGTCTGAAAGATATTGGGCTAGATCCTCAACTGGTTGGTTGCAAGTTGACCTTGCTCCACTGGCTTTGTTGATTTACACTTGTTCAAGGTCTAGCCCTACACTTTTTTTATATACTCTCAAAATGACTGATTCATTAGGCAAGTTGATTTAACCATCCTTTCACCAAAGTAAAAATGATTTCATCTCTGTGTTCAGTCTGGGGTATTCTTTGTTTGCTATTTGAACAGATGCCTCATTAAGTGTGGGGTTTCCAACAAAATACTTAGACATTAAATTGATACCTATCACAAGAATTATAAAAAATTCATGAGCCACTGGAAGTTGTGCTGAACACTAGAATGAATATTGAAAAACATTCCCATGAGAATATCCATTTGAAAGCATCAGTAGAAAAAGGGCAGAGGTCTCTCACCCTTGAAGTGGCAAAAGCCTGGTCCCAATCCTACTTGCTTCACATTTTAACATGAAACAAAAACAATTCTGTCTCCAGACTGATATGGCATTTAGAGCAGCACCCTCTTGTTAGTGGCCAAACTTTCCCACTCACTAGGGTTTGTCAATACTAAATTCTGTAGCAAATGTAAATGAATGGAAAATATTTGTAAGTGAAAGGATTGTTTTTATTAGATGGCATTTTACAGAATCTCTGGTAGTGATCATGCTAATGTCTAATTCAAGAAAAAAAAATCTCTTGTCTCTCACATATGGAGATGTGGAGTATTCAGTTTGCCATGGAATCCAGCCACTTTGTGGTGCTACAGAATCTTAAGTCCCAGTGTGCCACTGTGTACACTGGTCCTCCACCTTCACTTCATTTGAATGTGTTTATTTGCTCTCACTGAGAGCAAGGACTCTGGAGAGAGACGTGCCAGCCAACTATTGAGAGATCAAAGTGATGTGGAGTCATGTATGCTGGGCTGTTTCATCTATGAATATTTTTCAGCCTTGAAATCTGTATATCTGCTATTAGCATGATGAGGAATGAGCAAGATTTATACGCATGTGAGAGACAGGAGCTTGTTGGATGTATACAAAGGATGTTAAATAAATCACGTAATTTACATATATACATGGCAGGTGAAAGAGGGAACAAAATAGCTAAATAGTCTACCACAGGCACTGCGGTAGACTCAGTGTGTGATTAAATAATGAATAAAATATCATTGCAAATGATAATGTTATATTGTAAATAATTCCATTTGTCTACATCTGGTATTGAAGTTCATCTCCCTTGGAGATTACTTTGACTTTTTGATGCTGTTTTGCTTTGCATATGCTTGATTTTCTGTTTACCGCAGAGCACTGTATAAAGGTTCAGCAACTGACAATTAGAATTGAGCGAATAATTCGCTGCGAATAATGTACCTCATGAATTGAGCCTTTTTATCTTGAGTGAATATTCATGAGTAGATTTTTTTTATTAATCTATTGTTGAAGACAGTTGGAAGCATTCATTTTTCAATTTTATGGATTGACCATGAAATATTTGATCCTCAGTATTACAGTTGACTTGTGATTGGTGAAGTGGTAACTCAAATATCTCACTTCACATACGGCATTTGTCTGAAAAAGTACAGCAATTGTTTTGCCCACCCTATGTAATAAAATGTAATAGTTACACCTCACCAACAAAAACCCAACTTTTTAGAAGGATAAGAACACCAACATCTGAGACTAGCTAGGTAGCAACGGGAGCTCAGAACTGAAGTGACTCAGCATTGAAAGAGCTGAGAGGAATATATACTATCATCATCCAAAACACGGCTTATGATGGCCTGGCCAGAAAGTCAGTTGCTTGATTGTATTCTAGATCCTTCAGCATACCTCAAAATGACAGAGAACATAAGACAATAACAGCCATACTGGGTCAAACCAAAGGTCCATCTAGCACAGTATCCTTTCTTCTGACAGTGGACAATGCCAGATGCCCCAGAGGGAGTGAATAGAACAGGGAATCATCAAGAAATCCCTCTCCAGTCACCCATTCTCAGCTGCTGATAGAAGCTAGGAACACCATTCCTACCCATCCTGGACCTAACCTCCGTGGATTTATCTAATTCTTTTTTGAACCTCGATAAAGTCCTGGTCTTCACAACCTCCTCTGGTAAGGAGTTCCACAGGCCAGTGCTGTGTGAAGAAAATCTTCCTTTTGTTTGTTTTAAACCTGCTACCTATTAATTTAATTTGGTGACTCCTAGTTCTTATGTTATGGTGTGACGCTACTGGCCAGCCCCACACTGAACATGGGGGTGGAGACCCCGCCTACTGGGTAGAATACGCCCCTCCCCCACAGCCCTGCTGGGCATGCTCGCAGTGCAGCCCTGGTATAAAAGGCAGCTGTGCTGCTCAGTTGGGGCTGGCCACTGGAGGGGGAAAGAGCTCCTCTCCAGACACCGGAGCCACAGCCGCTGCAGCTGGACCAAGAGGCGCTGGACCAGTTACCCCTGCTGCTGTTGTCGCTGGGATGAGCCAGACCGCAATGCTGGCTGTGCTGTGTAGCCTCCCGAGAAGCCGTCGCTGACCCGGCCCCTGCTGTCTCCCAAGCCACACCTGCCGACGTTGCTGCTGTTGCCGGACCCGCATCCACAGGTGGGGCCGTCGTCGGACAGGGCGAGGGGGTAGGAAGCAACCCAGGGCGGGGGCCAGAGAAGGACCCAGTGGGCTCAGCAAGTTTCGGGGAGAACTCCCCACTGAGCCAGTGGTGGGAACCACCCACCACTGATAGGGCCCTGGCTTGGGGCCCGGTGAAGAGGGAGACCCCGGGCCTCCCTACCCCTTCTGTCCAGATCCTGGATGACGAGGGAATCCAATTTTAAGGACTAAAATTTCAGGGCCTGCATTTAAAGAGACCAGACCGTGGGGAGAAGAGGGTGGGGCTGGTGAGCCCACCACATATGGGAACAAGTAAATAACTTTTCCTTATTCACTTTTTCCACACCAGTCATGATTTTATAGACCTCTATCATATCCCCACTTAGCCTCCTCTTTTCTAAGCTGTAAAGTCCCAGGTTTTTTAATCTCTCTTCATATGGGACCCATTCCAAACCCCTAATCATTTTTGTTGCCCTTTTCTGAATCTTTTCCAATGCCACTATATAACTTGTGAGATGTGATGGCCACATCTGCACTCAGTATTCAAGATGTGGGCAAACCATAGTTTTATATGGCAGCAATATGATGTTCTCTGTCTTATTCTCTATGCCTTTTAACATTCTGTCTTATTCTCTATCCTAACATTCTGTTTGCTTTTCTTTACTCTGCTGAACATTGAGTGGATGTTTTCAGAGCACTAAATTAGTCCCCATCATATTATATGTATAGTTGGGATTGTTTTTTTCCATTGTCCATTACTTTACATTTAACATTAAATTCCATTTGCCATTTTGTTGCCCGATCACTTAGTTTGGTGAGATCTTTTTGAGGCTCTTAAACAGTCTGCTTTGGTGTTAACTATTTTGAGAAGTTTAGTATTATCTGCACAGGTTTTGTTTGTTTTTTTGATTGAGTCAACAATGTGCCCTTGAAACCAAGAAGGCTAATGGAATATTGGGATGCATTAGTAGGAGCACTGTCAGCAGATCTAGAGAAATGATTATTCCCCTTTATTCCACTGGTGAGGCCAAATCTGGAATACTGCATCCAGTTCTGGGCTTCCCATTACAGAAAGTATGTGGACGCATTGGAGAAAGTCCAGCAGATGGCAACAAAAATGATTAGAGGTCCGGAGCACATGACTTATGAGGCGAGGCTGAGGAATTTAGTCTACAGAAGAGAAGGGTGAGGGGGGATTTGATAGCAGCCTTCAACTACCTGAAGCGGGGTTCCAAAGAGGATGGCGAGAGGCTGTTCTCAGTGATGACAGGAGCAATGGTCTCACGCTGCAGTGGGGAGATATCTAGGTTGGATATTAGGAAAAACTCTTTCACTAGGAGGGTGGGGAAGCACTGGGATGGGTTACCTAGGGAAGTGGTGAAATCTCCATCCCTAGAGGTTTTTAAGTCCCAGCTTGACAAAACCCTGGCTGGGATGATTTCACTGGGGTTGGTCCTGCTTTTAGCAGAGGGTTGGACTCAATGACTTCTTGAGGGCTCTTCCAAACCTATGTTTCTATGTGAAAGAGAAGTTCTCTGCAAACAGAGATCCCCTGCTATTGCATGTCAGATAAAAATGTATTACAGTTCATGGAGGTATGATATACCATGGAAAAAAGAACTACATGTCACCTGGGTTCTGCTGCTATCTCTGCCACTGGTGCTGCATGATCAGGGCAAGTCACTTTAACCACTCGGTGCCTCAGTTTCTCCATCTGTAAAACTGGGATGGTGGTACTTTTGTAAAACTTTGGGTGCAACCAGACAGCATCCTTATCTCAGAATAAGCTATGCGATTTGTGTTACGCAAATTGCAAAACTTATTTTGAATGTATTTCAAAATAGCTTATTTTGAAATTTGGCCTTCTCTATACAGTGCCAAATTTTGAAATAATACGCTATTTCAAGACATCCCTTAACTCTCGTGGAACGAGGGTTAAAGGGATGCCGGAATAGCACACCCATTATTTTGAAATCTATTTTGAAATAACGGGTGCTTGTAAAAGACGTAGAATACCTATTTCGGGATACCTCTGGTATTCCAAAATAGCTCCACTGTCTAGACGTACCCTTTGAGATCTATAGACATAAAATTCTCTGTAAGAAGAACTGGGTGTTGTATACACAGATAATGTAATAATGAGAGATGGGTCCTCTCAGGAATGTGGTGGTGGTGATGCCAGGGATGAATATGTATTCTGGTAATACCTCAGAACCTCACTCAAGGATATCTGGGCCCCATTGTGCTGGGCCCTGTCAAGGAAAGTCCTAAAGAGCTTGCAGTTAGGACACAACAGACAATGGGATGGGATGGTTAAGATAGTTTGTACCGCCCTTTTGGTAGGGGTCAAAGATTGCCAGACACTTGCAAGCAGCACTATTCGGAAGATGTTAAATTGGAAAATTTAGGATTGTGGGGTCACTGTAAGCAGTGAAAGAACTGAGGTACAGCAGCAGCTCATTAGACTATCTCATGCTGTAGACCTGATACAACTCCCAAAAGGAGGCTGTAACCTATAAAGTATGTACAGGTGAACTGTGGCCTTCTCAGCCATGCTGGACTATGAAAGGAAACAGTAACATTAGTCTGCAGCTGGTACTTGAGGCTCTTATTAATTTCTACCTATGGAGTTACAAAACACAATGGGCAAAATTCTGCTTTCAGGTCCACGAGATAAAACTTAGATCTGATAATCTGTTCTCCTTTCATGTACAGATGAAAGTCTCGGAGGTAGGGAGAAGAGAATTATTTTTTTGTGTGTGTGTTATTTTTTAATGACTCAGTATTGTATGGGATTTTCTCTTAGTACTAACTAAATGAACCTCTGAGATGAGCAAAACCATAGTGGAGGGAGAAAAAAACCCAAGTAAGTACTGCATGGTACTTGTGGTCCTGTTATCCAGAGTGATCTTTACTGTAATGCTGGGTTTAATAGTCAAATTCTTCCCTCATTTCCGTTTCAAATGCAGTCGGCTTTGTGATGAGTCTAATCCGTTCCTCAGTGCAGCCATGCACCACTGCATCCACTGCTGCGGCTGCTGCTTTTGGGGTTTGCCCCTTTGCTTGCCTAGCTATTTGGGGCACCACACAGTTCCCAGCTGATTTAGAAATGCGGAAAGAGATTATATACATGCACTCTGGATTAGAAACCCGTGCATTGGGTTCTAGTGTGTGATGCCGCTATGTAAATATTGTGGAGTTGCATCACAGAGAGACAATAGTATTGGTATTTCTGCAGAGATTTTGGCCTGGAATGTCTAACATTCAAAAGGAATTAAATAATATTACTTAGCATGTACCCATTTCAACAGATTTTACTTACATTAACTAATGTATCCTTCCAATTGTTTGAGAGGCAGGTAAGCATTAGACCTGTCTCAAGTGTGAATTTGTCACACCCCAAGGGACATAAGTAGATCAACCTAAGTTTGGGCTTTAGTCAGCAGGATTTAGACTCCTACGTACCATTCTGTGAGGGTCATGGTGAGCTGGGGTATGAATTTACCTTTCATGGGCCTTCTGCAGGTTAAGGATCTCTGGGGAACCTGCTGATCCACAGTACTCTATTCAGACAGGGTTCACAGGTAGTGTGAGTCTGTATCATACTAATATGGGGATATAGTCACACCTCAGTTAGCTAATTGCCCTTGAAGGCAAGACCTTAGGCATCTAAGTGTCCAAGTCACTTTTGAAAATAAGATTTAAAATCTTAAATTGGTTATGTTGCAGCATTTAAATGCCTTCAAAAATCTGGACCTTGATTTCTTACCCAGTGCTATAGAGAGGGTAAGACTCATAACTGGATTACTTACTCAGAGCATTAGATCATGCTAATAAAGGTACATGTTCCTTTTCTTCCTTCTCTTCAAATTCTTCTCTATGGTGTGTAACTTTTGTTCTCCTCATTCCTCATTCCCTCAGCAAAAGAAGAGGAGAACCCCCCTCTCCAAAAAAGATAGCAGGACACAAAACACTCAGAGTTGGGTTTAGATACAAGGAGTACAAGGGTTTGGGCAGGGGACCACTTGATTCAATCACACACTGGAACACAAACTCTTATAGGAGCTGGTTAGAATTTTTTTTTTTTTTTTAGAAAAATGTTAATTCTTTATTATACACACACAAAACCTAACACTCCAAAATGTTCAGCAAAAAATTGACAAATGTTGGCTTTCAGATGATGATTTTCATGTATGGGGGTCGGCTTTAACAAAAAACTGAAAATGTTGAAGAAAAGGAGATACTTTCTGCAGAAAAATTCATCCAATCAAAGTGCCACATTTCCATCCAAAGTAGTTTCAGTGGGAAGTTTTTTTTTTTAACCAGTCCTAAGTCTTTGTCACAGCTTAGTGGAATTGGAGTCAGAGGACTCATGTTCCCTGTTATGGTCTAAACCCAAAAGGAAATAGGGAAGTGATGGCGTTAGTCCAGAAGCAACTCAGCCACAAGCACAGAGCAGTACACAGGATTTATTTAAAGCTTTGCTTGTTCCACTTACCCTGAATTCAGATTCCATCATTGATAGAGAAACATGGTGGCAGAGCCTAAGCTGTGAATTCTCTGCAGTCCAGCAGCTGGCAGTGTGAGCTATGGAACTTGGTCTGAGGCTCCCCAGAGACCTGGATTTTGCAGACACAAACCTAGCCCAGCAATAGATCAGAGGGGAGAGGGCATTCAAGATGTACACAGCCCAGGCTAGGCAGGCGGATGACAGCAGAGACAAAATACAACTATTATTTTACCCTATTGCAAAGCAAGGAAGAATGGTCTACTCCATCTGAAGCTCACCACTTCCTCAAGCCTCCTAGAAATCCTAGGACCTTTGGCGATCTATTCCTCCCCCAACTAGAACAACAACAGGTTTTTCATTAGGGACCAATCCGAAGGGGAGGGAAGGGACAGACTTCCTGAGTATTGTCACGTGCATGCTGGCTGCTACTTTGGGGACTTGACAGATTCCCTGATTTGGGGCAGAACAATCCGCAGCACTTAGGATCAGCCTGCAGGAGCAGCTGCTCTGGGAAGGCTCTCACATGTAGGCAGATGCTTATGCTAGGGTGTGCAGCAGAACCCTCAAAAGAAGATGAAAGCCCTAGGAAGCATGCCACTCCAGATGTACATGTAATGAGATGAAAGCAAAGGAGATCAGGTGTCCATAGTGAGATGCCCTGCCCTGCCCACAGTGTGAAATTCCTGTGGGAGATTGGCTAGGGTGAGTGATTTAAAGGAGAAATGTCCTTCACAGGAGAGTATCATGAGAAATATGGCAAGTTGAACTACTTTTAGCAGCGTGCGCAAGAGCAAGGGAAGATCCCAGAAAAACCCAGCCAGTCAGTACAAGAGAGAGCCAGCATATCAGATAGCAGTGTTAACATCATGGCTTTTTTGAGTCTTAGGGTACGTCTAGACTACAGGGTTTTGTCGACGGAAGTTTTGTCGACAGATACTGTTGACAAAACTTCTGTCGACATAGAGCGTCTAGACACATTCAGTTCTGTCGACAAAGCAAGCTGCTTTGTCGACAAAACCCTGTAGTCTAGATGCAACCCTACAGGCAATAACACCTTCTGTCGACAGAACTCTGTCGACAGAAGGTATTATGCCTCATAAAATGAGGTTTACCAGCATCGACAAAACTGCTGAGTTCTGTCGACGTTATGTCGACAGAACTCAGCGGTAGTGTAGACGCAGGTATAGTTTTGTCGACAAAAGTCCACTTTTGTCGACAAAACTCAGTAGTCTAGACACACCCTAAGAGTATCTCAGGTTCAAGCTTTGGGAACGGGAGAACAACAAGGGCAAATACCAACCCCTGGGCATGCAGCAATGTTTATAGGAAAATGCTCTGTGAAATTTCAGCTGCATAATAGGGCCTGCTGTAATGAGATTTCTGTAATGGACACCCATTACAAAGAGAAGGTGCACTCTAATAAGGTACGATGAGAGCATAATGCAGCTTGTAGAAAAATGTGATCTCCTAATAACTAACCAGAAAAATAACAGATGGTACCAGCTGAAGTTTGTGGTGGTGGATGCTAAGATCCGCAGATGCCTGTTGGGGAAGACAGCCACCCAAGTCCTGGATCTGATCAAGGTACAGTGTCAGATTGTATAGCTGCAGTGCAAGATGCCAAAGGAGAGCCCCAGGGGCAATGGAGACTATTTTAAAAACATATGGTGAGAGTGTTCAGAGGTGAGAGGTGCCTCTTAAAAAAATCCCAACTGTGATTAGAAGTAGACACCATAGTGGATGCCCTGGAAAATTCCTGTGATGCTACATAAGCCAGTATGCAAGGAGCTCAAAAGTCTGCAGAGCAGGGGTATAGTCGAACCTGTGGAAGACATGACAGCCTGAGGTAAGAAGCATGGTGATGGTAAAGAAGCCATCAGGCAAACTATGCACCAGCATAGAACCAAAGACACTGAGTTGGACATTGAAAAGATGATAGTATTCACTGTCCACAATTCACGGCATCTTGCCACAATTTCCAAAGACAGAACCCATAGCCTTTCGGTCATGAGGAATGGGTTTTGGTGTATAAATATGGATCATGTCCAGCATGCTGACAACCTTTGCAACACCTCTCAGTTGTTACAGATGGCTGCAGCTGCTGATGGTCTTAAACCCAGCACTGGAGGTGTTCCTGAGAAGACTCTCACCCAGGTACCGAAAGAACTGCCTGGAATGCAGAGATCAAGGATACCCAATAGAGATATTAGATATTGTGTCATCGAATAGTTATGTAACTGCATGAAACCTTAGCGGTTATACGACTATTCAATAGTGCCCGGAGGCGGGGCCAGCAGCCAGTGTGCTCTGGCCTTACTCCTGGGGAGCCCCATGCCACCTTGTGTGGCTGCCAGGTGGCAGTTTGCCCATGAAGGGAGACTGTTTAAAAGCCAGCTCCCCACACAGACTGGCTGCCTGGCACCCCACGTGGCTGCCTTTAATACAGAGGCAGCAGCGGGGGGTGTCAGCAATCTCTGTTGATGTGGGGGGGTCCAAGCTCCCTGCAAACAGAGGCTGCTGTCATGAAGCAGCCACTGTCGGTTTGTGGGGAAGCCTGTCTGTGGAGGGCCCAGGCTCAATGCGGACAGAGGCTGCTCTGTGGGATGCAGAGCAGCCTCTGCCCATGGGGATCTCAGGCCCGCCACAGACAGAGGCTGCTTTGTGGCAGCCTTCCCTGCCCTGCTCCATGCTGCTTCCTCTGTTAGAGGCAACAGTGCCGGGGGAGGGGGGGAAAGCAGCACTAGGGAGCTGGTGAAGGGGATGAACTGGCTTTTAATCCAGCTCCTACTCCCCCCCCCCCCACTGGTTCTGTAGGAGGGAGCAAGGGGAGGGGCAGGCAGGTCCATTGGAGCCAATACACATGGAGAATTGGCTTGGAAATCAGCTCCCTGTGCATATTGGCTCCAACCTACTCGCCTCGCCCTCTATGCTGCTGCTGCCTCTCTATCAGAGGCAGTAGTGTGGGTATGGGGAGGGCAGGTGGATCCGATGCTCCTGGGGAGCTGGATTTTAAGCCAGCTTGTCACTGGCACCACCTCCCATACCACCTCCCACTCTCCTGCCCCCATATTCACCCTGCTTCCTCAGATACAGAGGCAACACGTGTGTGTGTGTGTGTGTGTGTGTGTGTGTGTGAATGCGTGTAGTTGACAAGATTAACCGATAAACCCAGGCTTATTGGTTAATCATGTAGTCATCTACGCAATGAGATTCCTAATACACAAGCTGAATGAGACCATGACAGGGAACTACAAGCTTTTCTACAGAAATGCTGGGTGCAGAATGTAAAACTCAACCAAGAGAAGGTGATTCAGACAGCGTGAACTGACCAATACTGGACATCCACTCAGAGGAATAGAAGTTAGATCCCAAGGTAGTCAGAGTAGGGTCTACACTAGACCCAGAAGACTGAGTTAAGGTATGGAACTCCAGCTATGTAATATACATACATGAAGTCAGCTTACCTTAAACCAAGCTTGGAGCCATCTTTGTAGTGGGAGGGCCATGGGCGTAAATGCTATGGTCGGCTTTTCTTACTCCTTGCAATTGCGAGGAGTACTGGTGTTGACTGGAGCTGTCCTCCGTGTTCGATTTATCCGGTCTTAACTAGACCCACTAAATCGAGTGCCAGAAGATGGATCTCTGCTGCAAGTGGAGAAGTGGCCTCAGAGACATGCCAGCTCCGGTGGATGGGATAGGGTTTCAGTGCTTCACAAGGATGAGGATTTTTCTGTCCACACTTGGCTGGAATAGTGAAACCCATCCCTCAGCTCACAAGGCAGGACATGGAATGGGGCTGGGCAGTTCCCTAACAGCAGTGCAAGCATCTGTCACAATGAATTAGATCCTAACAAAGGGCCCTGCCCTGAAGCACTTCCAGCCAGGACTGCCACTGACATACCTATGTGACACCTGAGAGAGAGGACTGGGTGCAGCTCTTTTGCAGGAGAAGCTGGCTGCTTATGGTAGCAGAGCCCTGTCAGAGAGATCAGCAGGGTGCCCAACACAAATGGCATTTGGAGTGGAGGGATTCCATCAGCACTCCTATACCTACCCAGCAAGGGTGCAACCAGCCTGTAAAACCATAGAGACAGTCATGTCCCTGCTCCTTCATGGTGCCCATAGATACTGCATTGCATATTGACGTGCCTGCAGTGCTACCAGCCAGAGATCAGCTATTGTTAGGATGGTAACTGGTGTGAGCTGATATCCTGGGCAGGGCATATGTACCCAGCACCAGCAAGTGAGCGGAAGGGAGACAGGACACAGTGCAATAAGTTAATAGATTCACAGTCCCCATTTCAGCAGCCAAGCTGCTGGAAATCAGAGGCTATGGGAAAAAACATCTAAATAGGCAGTCTGGAGAACGATGCTAACAGTGGCTGGCTAGAAGACAAAAGTTAAGTACCGGTAGGCACAGAACTTTATTTTCAAGTGAAAGATGAGTTGTAGGTATGGGCTAGAATCATTCAGACTACAGGCAGCTGTTGTTGCTCCCTCATCACATAATGCTGTTAGACCCTGATTCTAGACATCGATCACCAACCAATTTGTCTTGGAAGAATCCCAAGGATTTGCATGCAAATGGGTTTTTGACCACCACATCTCCTCCCCAGTATAACTGCAGGCTAATGCAGGGGTGGGCAATAAAATGGCAGTGATTCACCGTGGCTAGCTCATGGTGGGCCACCATCACCACTATTTTTACTTGCACCTCTGCAGGTACTGGTGATCGCAGCTCCTGTTGGCTACGGATTGCCATTTCCCACCTATGGGAGTGGCGGAAAGCGGCGTGGACTCTGCTTCCCGGAGCTCCTGTTGGCTAGGAACATTAATCGGAAGCTAATGGGAGCTGCAATTGGAGGCTCTGGTAAATATAGTGGTGGGGGCCCACCAGGACCTAACCCTGGAGGACTGGGTCTGGCCATGGGGCTGCTCTTTGCCCACCTGTGGACTAATTAGAACAAACAGTTAAAAACAGCTAAGGCTATGTCTACACTGGCAATTGAATGACAGTTTTTGTCATTCACAGATGCTACGTCCCCATCCCCAAAAGTTTTGCCACAGCAAGTGCTCATGTAAACAATGCTGCGTCAGCATGAGCACTCTCCTGAAGACAAAGCCAATGTGCTCGGGGGTGCGGGGGGTGGGAATAGAAATATTTTGTCGGCAAAAGTGCCAGCAAACAGTGGCTACACTATCCCACTTGTAGCAATATGGCTGTGTCACTGAAAACTATTTGATGCAGACATGGCCTTAGACGAAGGGTCAGGAACCTAAGGCCCCGGGACCAGATGCAGTCCCTAACTTGCCTGGATCTGGCCTCTGAAGCTCAGGGATCCACATCTGGCACTGGGGAACCTGCACTGGCACTCCAACCCCTCCCCTGCCTGTCGGGATGGAGCACACAAAATCTATTATCCTGGGCCCCCTCTAGGCTCAGGTGTGTGAAGGGAATGTGGGGAGTTTCTTCTCAGTTAGGGGCCACATCAGTGAGGGTTTGTTTGTTTAATTCTTGTACGCAGCTTCCAACTGATTTTTCTGAGAGTCAATGGCCCCTGAACCAAAGGAAAAAAAAATTCCCCACCCCTGCCTTAGTGTTATACTACGTTTTTTCTTGTGGCTCAGACCCATTGTGACCCCATTACAGGATTGTCAGAACAGTTCAGTCCAGCATAGGCACTGATAGGAGGAAGAACCAAAACATTTTTGCCATTGAGGGGGTCTAGAAGGATGGGGACACAGCCCAGAGGTGGCCAAGTATCTGGCAACACAGTCACTAGACATGTCAGCCAAGCACTTACTGGTCCCAGGATAGACCTTTCTGAGAGGCGCCAGTAATTAGAGCGACACCAGAAGGAACAGATTACAGATGTTCATGAGGGAGCAGTGGTGCACAGATCATGAAAAACATGGGTGGTGGGTGAAGATAGGGCTAGGGGAGAAAGCCCCTAGCCCTGCCCCCATGGTAGTGAAGCCACCCCTCCACCAGCACTACGGGGAGGTGGGGTGGCTCCTGCCTCCCTGCCCCCAGAGCATGGGGAGGGTGAGCGCTCGGGGACAGCAACACTCTGCCCCCAGTATGCCTACAGTAGGTGTTCTGGGGGCAGAGAATGGGCGGGGCCAGGATGGCAGTTTGGAAAAGCAATGCCTGCCCCTGCAAGGTTACCACACAAGAGACAAGTGACCAGAAGGAACAGGAAGCATTTGTGGGCCTTCAGGGAAACAGGTCATTTCAGCACTGAGACACAGAGCCAGGTGGTGGCCAACCCCACAGGGAAGGAGGAAAGCTAATCTGCTGGACACAGACAGGTAACAGGGCATCAGATAGGTCACTACTGGTATGACTGCATGTTGAGGAAACCAAACATTTCAAAGACAATACCACAGATTAAGCTGATTACAATTGGCCATACTTGAACATGCCAAAAGGGGTACGGGCTGGGGACCTGGGTGTCTATTTGTTTCTTGTGTTTATAAAAACAGGGTAGCTGTATCTTTGTGGAACAGGAGTCAGTGGGCCTTTGTTCTCTGGAGGGACTGTTATGGACATGGCATTGGGGAACTGACCTGTTGGCATTAGGCTGGGAGGTGGGCAGCACTGCATGTTTCCACTTGTTTCACTTAACCTGCATTCAGCTTTAGTCATTGCTAATGAAACACCCTCTGCTTTGTGTAGGTTGAGTTTTTCCAGCATTTCTTTTATGCAGCCTTTCCTCATCTTTCGATCACTGCCAGGCATTATCAGGGAGATAAGACAAGGCCCACCTCGTATGTCTGCCGTCACTTGGGAGTTAAGCAATGATGCGTTAGTGCAGCAATAGCTTCCCTGGTGAAAGATATGGTGAAACCTGCAGTTGAAAGTGTGCTCTTAAAGACATAACTGAATCTGCAAACCTAGGCATGATGTTTCCTCTATCAGCTCCAGCTGTGTCATGTGAACTGCTGTGCAGATACGGCAGCCCTTTCCTTGAAGAAAAGTTTAAAGGACATCAGATTTCATTACTCTCCTTGTTGGTGACTGACTACTCTCTACCAGTGGCTTTGGGGGTTATGGCTACCTCTCGCCTCCAAATCTGTATCAAAGGCATGTTTGTGGGACATCAATATACAAGCATAACTGATGACCGTTTTTGCAAATGCACCTGCCTATTCATGTCACCTTTCTTGTTCAGATCCTAAATGTGCATCTAAACTTGGCCTAACTAAAGCTGATTCTATAGACCTGAGACAGAGATTTAGAGGTGGTATTTGGCAGGGGTTAGTGGAGGATTTGCAAAGTGAAAGGAAGGAAATCCACAGGGCTAAGCTACAATGAAACCTGGCTGAAATTTCAGTATTGATGTCAACATACATCTGAAATTGTACAGGATCTAAAATACCTGTTCCCTAGGTTTGAATCTGAATATACTAAACAATTGTCTGTCTGGTATTGCAAGTGTTCCTGGTAAAAGGAACCGAAAATGTATTGCTCCAAATACTCATAAAACTACCATTTATTCATCTGTTTATATGACCGTATTGTCATACTATCTGAACTCTCCCACCACATACACATGAATTTATCCTCACAACAGCCTTAAAGGCAGCAAATAATTATTATTCCCACAGTAGAAATGAGGTAAAGAGAACACATTGCCAAGGATCCTAGTGGGGAAAGTGCGGCTTAGAACTGGGACCTAAACCCACATATTTGGAGTCTTAATTCACAGTTTTAACCACAAGACCACAGTTCTGATTTAATTCCACTGCTTTAGTATTTGATAGATTTTCCAGCAGGAAGCTAATTTGGGTATTCTAAGCTACAAGGACCCCTTCTTTTGAGACTTTAAGTGCAATTTCATGTTTCTTATCCCTTCTAGACACTAATTTTGGCAGAAAGGATATCTGACTGGGAGATTCTTTTTACAGATGTTCAAGAAATGTATCTTTCACAAAGACCTGGTGGGTGTCAACATAGATCAAGTCTTTGTCCTCTGAGTTAACATTTATATCCAGGAAATATCACTACCACCATTCTGACCTAATCCAAAGCACCCACAAGTAATGGAATGGCATAAACACAATGTGAGAAGGGCAATAAAGTTATATCTCAATTACACACAATCAATAAGACATTCAACAGCTTTATTTGTCCTTTATCAGTCAGCAGTTAAGGGTAACAGGATCTCTGAGCCATCCATTGTCACGATGGCTTAAGGTGTGCATCCAAGAAGTCTATAAAGCAGGAAGAGCTATTCCTCCTGTATTACATATGTGACAGAGGAGTACTGATAAGAGATGGAACCTTTTTCTCCTGGCCTTGGTCACGTGTGTTGGCTCATGGTTACATAAGGCTAACAACCCTGTTAT
This sequence comes from Pelodiscus sinensis, assembly GCF_052426305.1. NCBI lineage: Eukaryota > Metazoa > Chordata > Testudines > Trionychidae > Pelodiscus > Pelodiscus sinensis. Next base: position 15,963,565 of record NC_143060.1, on the reverse strand, counting down.
AATCCACTGCATTCAGTGCCCACTATTAACCCCTCCTGGAAGGTTAATGCATACGCTCTCTCTCTCTCTCTCTCTTTTCTAAGGGGTTCAGCAACCAGCCATGCTCTGAAGATCAAGAAATATACAAAGCAGTTTAATTCTCACATTTTCTACATATTACAAGCGTGATCTCCTAGAATTAGCAAAAATCTCCAATGTGCATGTCTTAGTCGTGCCCTTTTCAAGCTCACCATTTAGTCATGTGTATTTATGGTAACAGTTTGTATCCTACCAGAGATTAATTTTACTGTTTGTTTCAGCCTATAGCAAGACTTTTGAGTGTGAATGGAAAGAAGAATAGGAAATTTGTACTCTCCTGATCAGTTTCCTTTTTTAACCATTTTTGCCTGCCAGCCCCCCTCCCCCCCACACATGGAAAAAGTGGGATTTACTTGAGGTCAGAGTTATTAAGTGAAATATGTAGAAACAGGTTGTGGATAAAGGGAATGTTCTGCCTGACTGTGCTATAAGTAGTAACTCAGAAATGTATTGCAGCTGCAGACGCTTTCATTTCTCAGAATGGATTTACTAGTAGTTACAGTAAGGGACCAGCATGCCCCCAAACCACAGGGAGAGCAGGAAACACAATCAGATGGCTAAGCAGAAATGACTGAAGAAAAAACATGATACTGTCAGTAAAATCTAAATCCATGCCCACCTACCTCTGGGTCACTGGCAACAAGGATCGAAGTTGGGATTTCTGACTTTGAGACCATGAACCTCTACTGCCTCAGCTAGAAGACCCAGTTTTGTTAGCCAAGACCATAGCAGGCTTGTCAGTCCTTATCAGGGTTCCAGATAACCTGAGCTGGGGACAGAGTGCCTGGCCAACTGGGGGTGTGTCACAAAAGATTTTGCATCCTCCATCTCTGGCCCTGGGGAATAAAACACTTTGGTCATCATTCTAATCTGCATTAACCTTGCCACTTTCAGGAAAATGTGTGATGTAAAGTCCATCTTTGTTCCATAGCTTTCCCTCAATAACTACTGCTTTCTGGCGAGGGGGTGAGAATGGTGAAGAAGAAAGAGTGGAGAGTAGAGGAAGGTGTATGAGTGTAAAGGGCAGTGGGGAAATGGATTAAGCCAATGGATAATGCTGGAGGAAGGGAACAAAAAAATTCCTCTTAATACATGCTCCAGGTTAAGGGTGAGATAAATTGTTCCATTTTGCTGGCATTATGCCTTCTTGCAAGGCACTGAGAAAGGAAGGTGATGAGCACTAGATAGGGTATTATCAATCTAGGGTTAAAAGCAAAACCATGTGACACTGTCTTTTCCTGATGTGGAAAATACCCTGTAAAGCCACAGAATGTCCCAGAACACAGGAATTAAAATTATGCAACACTTGTATACAGGTGCAAGGAACAAGATGGAAGAGTGTGTGACTAGAGAGTGATTAATAACGAGTCCTGGGTAGGACATACAGGGTGTTGTAAGTGAGCAGTATTACCCCAGCTATTTTAGGCTCTGGACACAGTAAGGGTCAGTTTCTCCCTTTGCATGCAAAGCTCATTGTACTTAGTGGAACGCTGAGAGTGCTGAATTTGTTCCAGTGTGATGAATTAGGCTCACCTGGTCCCCTCAGGTGACTTTTGATACCTTTAGGTGGCATATCCTAATGAAGGGTGTAAGTGCCCCCTCCAGGTGGTTGCCTGTTTATTTGCTGTGCCTGCTGAGCCACAAATAGTCTGCTGATGAGACAGAGACCCAGGGAATCATTAAGAGCACTCGCACAAATGTGTTCCGGCACAGCAAAGCCAAGTGCACGCGTTAGACACCAGGCGCTGAAATGCTGTCGGGCTCCAGTATTAGGAGAAATGTGGTAGTGATGTATAAGGTATGAACGATGTGGCCTGCAGAGTACCAGCACTGCCTCTGCTGCTGTTGCTTCTGCTGCCGTGACTGAGGTGCTTTCACTGAACTGAAACTGCTGAGGATTTGCTCACTGGGATACCCATTGCCAAGTCGTTCGTTTCCAGGGATCTACTGCCCACAGGCAGACCCACAGAGCCCCCCTGGGGGAAAGAACTGACAGCACGAGGGGGGAGCCTTTTTTCCTGCCACAAGAGGATGAGTGGGGGGCTGATCAGGGAGCAGCACTGGTTCAAGGTAGGAGAAGGTGTTTCGTTTGATTGCAGTAAAGAAGGAACGGGGGGCTCAGGGGAGGCGGTCTAGACAGATTCCGGTGTCTTGTCAGTGTCCAATTTCATATCGTGATATTTCACCCTCCTCCCTCCAAGGTGCTTGAATTGCCTGTATTTATTTCTGGACCTTCCAGTATGTTAGTATCCTAGTCCACAGAACCTGCTTTTTAGATCCTGCCAGTGGATCTGCCCCTACATGTCCAAAGGGTTTTTTGCTTTTTAAACCTAAAAGCTGCCGGTGGGTGTGTTGGGGTGGGAGATCTAGAAAAGTCCTGGTCAGAAAGGCTTTGCTTTAACCAGTGTGCATAATGTAGCCTCTCATTAGTGCCTTTGCCAATTGCACTTGGGTGCCTGGTTCCTATTCACTTTAAAGGGGGAGAAATAAATGGGCTTTAACTCAAAGTTTTGTTTTTCACTCAAAGACCTGTCAAAACGCTGGTGTTTGTCACACAGCAATTTGCAATCAGTGCAGGGGACTGATTCCTGGATGGAAACTGAAGTATGAATGTATGGGATTTATGCCCTGCCTTGTACCATAAGGGTTAAGACTCAAGGAAATGTGCATTTTATTATGCCTAGGTGGAAATGAGAATTATATGTCTGCTTAAATTATTTTGAACATGACAGAGAGGCTCCTCTAACACTTCCATTGCTGGAAACTAACAATTTACTTTAGAGACTGTTTTCAGAACACCAGGCTTGTTGATTTTCAGATTAAATGACCCTCTAACATTCTTTTTCTGTCTGCCTACCTATGTGTGTACATCCTAATAGGAGAAACTAGAACCAGCTGTTACAGATTGGTTTTGTATTTGTACCTAAATAAATATTTTGCTGCTTTTCAGACTGCTTCTTGATGCCTCCTTAAAATTGAGATGATTAATCAATTGGGTTAGTGGCCAATTAGGCATAACCTTGTAGGAAAATAATTATGCATGAGTATATGGGATTTGACTAGTAATGTGCTACAGTATGCACCCAGACTTCAATAGCTCCTTCCTAATGTGTGCAGATTCAGTGGTTTTTCCCCCCCCCCTTAATTCAAGATAAAAATCAAAGTGAGATGCCAAATGCTTTATCACTTGTAAAGGGACAATTCATTTTCCTTCTGCAGTGAAATATGTATTTTAGTTAGTTTTAAAACAAAGGGGGTGGGAAGCAGGAAGCTATTTTCTTGTCTGTCACGAAAGATTTTTCTCTTTTTTAAATATACTCTTTGTAATGCCACTGCTTGCTTTGGTTATTTGGTTTAGACAAATGAATTTTACTTCAGTGCCCTAGGAGTCTCAGAAGAGGAGGTTACAGTGTTATGCCTTTTGAGGACAGTCATTTTAACTGATCTTGTTAAGTAACACCATTATTAAATGAGTGAAAATTGAAGCAAATGCATTTTTCAGTGGTCACAAGTTCTGCTTCTGAGATAAATTTCTCTTTATGACTAGAGAGGTTTTTGCACTGCAGTATTACAATACAGCCATATTAAAAAGGTCCTTGGAGCAAATAACCCTCCAACACTGCAGCTTCATCTTCAATAGACTTAAGTAATTCTGGGGGAAATAATAACATTGGATTTAAACAATCTAGGCTGAATTGAAGTCCCCGTGCCCTCCCCCACGTTGTGTAAGCTTCTTGGAGCTTTTATGCCAGGCAGATATCTAAAACCCATGTCTAAAGTGAAAGAAAAACAAATATTGCCCCCTCCACTCCCCCCCCCCTTTTTTTTGGTGCAACAGGTCCTACAGCCTTTTTAAAAATAGGTTGACAGTGATGTCTATGCTTGATTGTCAATGAAGTGTAGTGTCTATTTTCTGATGAACAGTGGTACATAACAACATTTTCTTCTCTATGTTGTTTTATTATGTTTCTATAATGTAACAAAATGGGGTGGGGGGGAGGAGAGAAGAAAACTTGGAATGAAAGAAAAGATTCCAAAGGGATTATTGCAGTAGCAATTTATGAGCTAATTAAGATTTATTCTGAGGCAAACTGCATGGTGGCTAGTGCTTTCATTGGGCTGTGGCATCGAAGTCAGTCATGATATAGGCAAGTACATGCAGTTAAGCAATCTCATACCACATCCATACTTCATAATTTTGAAGTGTAAAGAACAGTTGCAGGACTAAGCCAATTAACTTCAGTGCTAAAACTCTGTTTTTGAGTGGAGGTGAAGGGAGTTTGTTTTCTTCTCTGTAATTGCAGCTTGTATTTTCATTTCATTGGTGGTGGTGGTTTTTTTTTTTTTTTTTTTTTAAACAAATGAATCTTTATTTTAATAATGTAAAAACTGTAGAGATGAAGCAGAACAATCCAATTTGTTCCAAACAAGAAGCAGAAATCTCCTATAGTAGAACCTCAGTGTTAGGAACACCAGAGATCTAAACTGACTGGTCCACCTCATTTGGAACTGGAAAGATGCCATCAGGCTGCAACCGAGGCAGCCCACCACCACTCCTGCAAAAAAGGCAAATGCAGACGAGTACTGTGTTTAAATATAAACTATTTTTTTAAGGAAAGTTTAGAAATTGACAAGCAGGGTGACTATTTCTGTGCTTGTTTCGCTTAAGATGGTTAAAAGCAGTGTATTTCTTCTACATACTACATTTCAAACCTGCATGAAGTTAATTTCAACTAACTTTTGAAAAAACAACCATAACTTTTTGTTCAGAGTTATGAACAACCTGCTGAGGTCCTGCGACACTTAAGTTCGACTATATATGTAATTTGTCCCAAGTGGCCAGATCAGTCAAATGCTTGTGTGAACCAAACATTGCTCCACATAAACCTTTTCAGAAAAGATCCTCTCATTGATTAGAGAGTAATAGAGCTGTAGCTGTGTTAGTCTGGTCTTGCTGAAACAAAAGACAGGACTATGCAGCACTTTAAAGACTAACAGGATGGTTTATTAGGTGATGAGCTTTTGTGGGCCAGACCCACTTCCTCAGGTCAAATTGTGGAGGAAAATTGGCATGACCATATATACCAAAGGGATGCAATCAAAAAAAGTGAACACATATAAAATTGACAAATCTGATTTTAGAACAGAGGGAGGGTGAAGGGGGTAGGTTAGTGTCTCTGAGATAATGATATTAGGGGTGATAATTGGGGAAGGTGGCATTGCTCAGAGTGACATCTGTTTGACAGGTATTTATTGCAGAGTGATACTAAGGGCTCTTATTTTATATATGTAATGATAAGTTCTAGCAAGCTGACGGAGAGTTGAAATGTTACCTCTGTGAGCCAGATTTGATTAATATATTTACTATTTACCTTTAATCCAGGGCTTCAGTAACTGTAGTAATGTTCATTTTCTATCAATTTGCATGTGAGTAATTCTAACTGTAGAGGCTCATGCATGAAACTCCAGAGGTCCAGGTTCAGTTCTGCCTTTCAGCGCTACACACAACTATAAGAATGATCACAGTGGGTCAGACCAGTGGTCCATCTAGCCCAGTATTCTGCCTTCCAACAGCAGGGAATACCAGGTGCTTCAGAGGGAATGAGCAGAGCAAAGTAACTATTGAGTGATCCATCCTCTGTTGTCCATGTCCGCCTTCTGGTAGTCAAAGGCTAGGGAAACAGAAAATAGGGCTGATCCATGACCATCTTAGCTAATAGCCATTGACCGACCTATCATCCAGGAACTTATCTGGTTCTGTGTTTAATCCAGTTAATTTGTGGCCTTCACAGTATCCTCAGACAAGAAGTTCTACAGGCTTGACTATAAGTTGTTGTGTTTTGTTTTAAACCCACTAAAAATTAATTTAAAGAATTCCTATATAAAGGAAGAACTAGTAAAGGAGTAAAAATAGTTTCTCATTCACTTTCTCTACACTATTCATGATTTCTTTTTATAGAACTCTGTTATACTCCCATAGTTATCTCTGTTCCAAAATGAAAACGCCCGGTCTTTTTAAGTGGCTTCCATCTGAGGAGAAGTTCCATACTTCTAGCTGCTTTTTGTTGCCTTTCGCCATACTTTTTCCAATTCCATTATATTTTTGAGATGGGGTAACCAGAACCACATGCAGTATTAAAGGTGTTGTTATACCAGGGATTTATATAATGTCATTATGCTATTTATTCTCATTATCTATCGCTCTCCTAATGGTTCCTAAAATTCTGTTAGCTTTTTGTCTCCCATTTCACCTTGAAGATGTTTTCAAAGAACTATCCACTATGACTCCAAGATCTTTCTTGAATAGTAACAAGTTTTTTTTTAAGCCTGATTATTTTGTATGTGTGGTTCGAATTACCGGTATGTCTTCCAATGTTCATTGCTTTGTATTTATCACGATTGAATTTCATCTGCTATTTTCTTGCTCAGTTTTGTAATTATTTCTTTTTCTTTTTGTATCTCCTTGGAGTCTGCTTTGAACTTTATCTTTACTAGTTTTGTATTATCTGTAGATTTTTGCCACCTTTTTCCAGCTGCTATATTAGCCAGCTCAGATTATGGTAGTATGTATAATAAACAGTAATAGAAAATTAGTTTATACATTTCATAACATGATTTTGCAAGCCAATCAAAAGTAAGCAAAATTATTTGACAGCCGTATCTCATTCGTTGTGCCTCTGTATTAGCGCATGTAACGATCAACCTCCTATATTTAGAGATGACAAAATAGATTAATAATGCCTAGTAGGCCATATCCCTGGATGGTGTAAATTAGGATAGCTCCATTAAACTCCATGATACTACATCTGTTTGCACCAGCTGAGGATACGGCCTGTTACTTTTCATTTATACAAAGCCAAATTGTTACTTATTCATGCTATACTGTTACTTATTCATGCTATACTGTACTTGAGTCTACAAGAATTCCCTCCAAAATCAATGGGATTATTCCTAGAATAAAATACTGCTCAATGTGAATGAAGGCATCAGAATCTGGTTCATAGTGTCTGTCTTCCAGGAGATGTATACAGATTGTATACAGGTATTGCCCACTGCTGAAATTCTTGCACCTTTGGGAGCAGAACAGAGTAACCATTCTGGACTTGCAGTGTTATACAGGAGGGGTTTGGAAAAAATAATTGAAGAAAAACTAATTCATTTGAAGTCATAGGGGGAATGTAGGCCATGGAATGTAATTATCCAAGTTGGATATTGGCCAGGATATGTTAGTTAACATTTTTAATCTCACGAAAAGTGCCATGGGACTTTTAATAACAAATGGTCAGGATTATGTTTTACATCTTATTTGAAAGCTTGAGTCAAGGATGGAGTCAGTGGTTTGCTTTCCCTCTGAATAAGTTGCTTTAATCCATGTACGTTCCACCCTATCGAGCTCTCCTGATATACATGGCTTTCACCACTGTGTAACCAGGAGCTATCTTCATCCTGAACTACTTGTCTGAAAAAACTCCAGCAACAAGCATTACTTTCTCCTCTTCCCTTTTTTGTATAAATTATGTACAATGGCCCTCACCCAACTTTCTTGTTACGTAACATTAGATATAGTGTTCTTTGAACGTGTGGTGTTAGATTGACCATTTGGAAATGAATGCATCAGAGTAATCATTGCCAAGTGTCATACACTAAGGCAAACCCCAATCCTAATTCTTAAGTGGCCTTTAGAGTAAATTGCATCTACATATATGTCTGCACCATAGCTTGTTTCAGTGACTGTTATAGCATTTTTTTGCAAGAGCAGATGTTGTGGCAAAAGTCCAGGTTACATTGTCATGACCTAAATTACCCGTCCTGCTTCAGTTGGTCGTGGTATCTTTCAATGTCTGCCCTAAACTCTTGTGTAGTGATTCTGTGACTGTTAGGCAGTCTTATCATTTCACTTCCCAAGAAGACTGAATTTTGTTGGTAGATGAAGTGATCATATTTCTCCTGTAAAGCACCTTTGAGATGAAAGGTCCTATTTAAAAAGGGGTTGCTATTGTACATAACAAGGATTAGTACTGAATCCCTTTTCCTTAACTGTAGTATCAAGAAGACAAGACTAATTCCATCTTTGGAAGGTATGAGGAACTTTTGGAACAATATGTAAAGTGGGTTTCCTAGAGAAATACCTGGTGATCAGGGGAATGCAAATCCTCCCCTCTATTAAACATGTTGAATATACACCATTGGGGGAGAGACCCACTGTATGCTAATTACCTGCTTCTGGAACTCGTGGTCAAAGACCCATTGACCTAAAAAAAAGTGTGATTGTTTTGTGCTAAAACTATGATCTGGTAACCACAAGAATCCCCTTGGGTGAAGGTGTTGAAGGACTTATCTTGCCAAGTGCATTTTAGGCATGGGCTACTGTCCAGTGAGCATATTACCATGCACCCATGTTCTTTTTAGCGTTTGTGGGGTTTTTTTATTATGTTTTCTCTGTAGTGCATTTTGCTTTCAGAGGCCATCTTGCATAGGAAGTGTGATGCAGTGCCTTGTAACATATAACCATATTACGCCTGTTAACCATTCTGAAAACAGGTGCATGTCTGCAGGGAACCTGTTTGTGCTGAGAATAACACTTTTATCTTCTTTTGTATGACTGGTGTGGAGCAGCAACTACAATTTCACTTGAAGTTGATTGAGCCAAATGGCCACATCAAGAGTAGCAGAAGTTATTGCAGTGATGCTGTCTTCATATTTATGAATTGGGCAGTAGGCTGTGATATGTTTGCTCTGTGGGGAGGAGCCAGGCTCGCATGCAGGGGAATTCTTGTTTCCTTTCCATTTGTGCATTAGCTACCAGCATGTACCATTGCTGGTTTGGATTCGGTTCAGAGCTGACCAAGGTGACCATGGAAGGTCAAACTCAGGAACGTTCTGCATGGGAATCCGGTGCAAGATTTTGGTTTACAAACATAAAATACATGGTGAAGGCAGAGAACTGTGCACCTCAAAAATACCCTGGTTAGAAGGGAGAGTTGCTGGTCTCCACCTAGAAAGGCAACTTCTTTGGGAGCTGGAAGACCAAGAGTGAATGTCCATGAATGCAGCTGCTCTTGGACAATGACAGTATTACTTTAAGATGGCAAGAGATGACATTGTACCTCTTATGACACAAGCCTTTCTACTGCTGTCTGTGGGTATGTCTACACTTGCACCCTCTTTCAAGAGAGGGATGCAAATGTAGATATTCAAAATTGCAAATGAAGCTGGGATTTAAATATCCCATGCTTCATTTGCATATTCATGTTATGGCACTATTTAAAAAAAAAAAAATTCTGTCCAGATGTGGTTATTTCGAAAGAAAACACTTCTTCCGAAATAACTGGTAAACCTCGTTGTAGGAGGAATAAGGTTATTTCAGAGGAAAGGTTTTCTCCCAAAAATCACGTCTAGACAGTGTTTCTTTTTTCGAAATAGCACTTTTGAAATAGCGCCATAACACAAATATGCAAATGAAGCACGGGTGTGACGGGGTGAGGCAACCCAGTCACCCCCCGCTAGCGGCAGACGGGGTGGGGGAGCAGAAAAGCGGCGCAGCGGACTCAGCCGCGCTGAGCGCGCAACCGCCCAGCGTTACGCCGCGGCACGGACAGACGCCTGAGGAGGGCGCCTACGTCACGAGCGCGCCGGGGGCGGCCGCTGACGTCATGGCCGCGCTGGGGCGTGGCAGTGAGAAGGGCGCCCCGGAAACGGGGCATAAAAGGGAGACCGGGGAAGACATGGGGAGGGGGCCCGGAGCAGGGAGACGGGCGACCGGAGGAGACTGGAGGGGGAGCAACCCGCGCACGGCGGAGGAACGCGGGCAGACAGGAGGGGTGAAGGAAGCGCACGCCGAGGGTGCAGCGCGGCGGGAAGGTACGGGAGGGGCCGAACCCGACCCGTAAAGGGGGAGGGGCGGAGTGTCTTGGGCCCAGAGCGGGCTGTGGAACCCGTGAGCAGGCGAGTTTGGGGGAACATACCCCGTCTGCTTCCGCAGAGCGTGATACGCTCAGCGTTAGGGCCCTGGGTCAGGGTCCGGAGAGAGGGTGGGCCTGGACCCCCACTCCGCCCCGGGCATATAGGGGCAAACACATCAGTCACCAACGGGGGCGACCCGTGACAACGGGATATTTAAATCCCGACTTCATTTGCAATTTCGAATGTCTACATTTGCATCCCTCTCTCGAAAGAGGGTGCAAATGTAGACATACCATGTTTGACAGTGCAGTGTTTTGCTTGCTGGACTGAAAGTGATGGTTCTTGGTAAACGATCTTGCTGTGTATTTCCACATCCATCTAGATCTGACCTTATCTCTCTGTTGGAAATGTGAAGAATGGTTCAGCCAAATTTATGTAAAGCTTTCTTAAAATTTGGTGCTGGTGAAAGCTGCTTGAATGACAGCATTGGAGACTAATGTCCTCTGTCCACAGAAGAGAGTTTACCTGGGCTGCACAAGATAATACCTGCAATGTGTGCTAAGTTACCTCACACTAGCTTTGGGAGGACTGCTGCCAGGCCCAATATAGTTCATACCTGACTAGTCCTTTCTTTGTTTGCTTAATAGACCCCCTAAGATGTCATTTACTGCCCATCATTTAGTGCCCATCATGATAAGGTATGTTAATAGACCATGTGCACTGGGGGCCTCAAGATGACCCAGAGATTCACAGTATTGCCAGTCTGATCTGTCCAAAAATCATACAAAATTATAAAAATCACAAAATTGGCTCAAATCATGTGACTATAAAAGGTGATTCATATTTTCCTCCTCTTCGGGTTGAGTCTTTAGGAAACACTTGGGTCATATTTTCAATCTCTCCCAGGAGAAATGGAAACGTACACTTTTTAATTTTTAAATAAAAGCTGAGAGTCTCTGGTAATCACTTGGCTTCAGAAAACGGCAAATTTCAGCTCTTATGATTTCATCAAGAGACATAACTGTGCATAAGCCATTGAATGGCTGTCAGGTTACTTCCTCTTTATTTTTTCAGGAAGAAAGCCTCTTGCCCAAAAGCCTCTTGCGCAAAAATGCCCCCAATTATGCAAATAAAGTGCAGCAATATGCTAATCTGCACATCATTTACATAGGCTTTCGTGCAAGAGGGATGCAATGTAGACCTAGCCGGAGTGTGATCATTATCGGTGTAACCCATATTTGCTTAGTCACTTAGGCTTTGTCTATACTATGCAACTTTTAGCAAAATGTCTGTATTGCTAGAGTTGTGTTGCTAAAAGTTGAGCAGTGTAGCAGCTGTCAGCTCTTTTCTTGCCAAAATACTTTCACAAGGGGCTTCAGAGCAGTAGCTGTTAGTCTGGAACTGGGCTGATTGAAGGGGTCGGTTCCTGGTTGAGTGGAGGTGTGCTGCATGGCTATTGGAAGCATTTGTTTGAGGTTAGGGGGTTGTAAACCTCCTGATGCCAACTCTGTTCACACATCTATACAGGTGATATCATCACAGGACCTAACCTTGTAAACCATCATATCAGAGGCTCGTACAGCTCCACATCCACTAATGTGATCTGTGCCAGCAATGCCCCCCTGCCATGTATCTTGGCCAAACTGGACAGTCTCTACGACAAAGGATAAATGGATACAAATCAGATATCTGAAAAGGCAACACAGAAACCTGTTGAGGACCTTTTAACTTGCATGGGCACTCATTAACGGATCTCAAAGTCCCTATATTATTTCAAAAGCCGGCTCATCGGGGAAGCTGCAGAACTGAATTTTATTTACAAATTTGATTCCTACAACAGAAGTATGAACAAAGACATTGGCTGGACATTCCACATCCTAATGACAAAAAAACAAAACAAAGGGTACTTAAGAATACTTAGTACCCACATTATCAGCTTAGCATGGAACATCTTAAACAACGAGAAGTCTAGCAGCACCTTAAAGACTAACAAAACGTGTAGCTGGTATCATGAGCTTTCGTGGGTACAACCCACTTCTTCAGATGAATGGAGCATCAAAAGTCCAGATCCAAGAATAAATAAGGGGGGCGGGAGTGTCCAGTTTAACATGGACGCTTTAATTGACAATTTCTCCTCCCTCCCCTTTTTTTCTTTTCCCTCAGCTTCCCTCCCCTCCCCCCCTGTGCTTTTTCTTTTTAAACTGGGCTGAACCCTTAAATTCCATTCACCTGAAGAAGTGGGTTGTGCCCACGAAAGCTCATAGTGCCAGCTACATGTTTTGTTAGTTTTGCAGCACCTTAGAGACTATTTGTTGTTTTTTAAGTTTTCACAAGGGGTGTTAGAGTGTTCCTGCTGACAAAGAGCTGTTCATACCAGCACTTCTTTTCAGCAAAACTTTTGTCTTTCACAGGGGTGTCATTCATTTGCCAGTGTAGACGTGACCCTAGATGTAAAAAATCTAGATGTATGCCATTTAAAAATGTCCTGGGAGATCTATTCCTACTGTGTCTTGGTAATGGAGGGAAGCCAGTTATTCTTTGCGTATGTCTAAACTACACTCCTCTGCCGGCAGAGGGATGTAAATTAGACGTAACGAAAGTGCAAATGAAGCGGGGATTTAAATATCCCACACTTCATTTGCATAATGTTGTCTGCCGCTTTTTTCCCCCCCGAAACTGGGCTTTTCATCAAAAAAAAAAAAAAAAGGGCAGTTTAGATGGTGCATTTTTGACAGAAATGCCGCATTTTTAAAGATCCTGTACCCCTCATTCGAAGGGGTACAGGATCTTTAAAAATGCGGCATTTCTGTCAAAAATGCACCATCTAAACTGCCCTTTTTTTTTTTTTTTTTTTTTTTTTGATAAAAGCCCAGTTTCGGGGGGAAAAAAGCGGCAGACAACATTATGTAAATGAAGTGTGGGATATTTAAATCCCCATCTAAACTGCCTTTTTTGAAAAGCCCAGTTTCGGGGGGGAAAAAAGCGGCAGACAACATTATGCAAATGAAGTGTGGGATATTTAAATCCCCGCTTCATTTGCACTTTCGTTACGTCTAATTTGCATCCCTCTGCTGACAGAGGGGTATAGTTTAGACACATCCTCACTGAAGTCTTCTTACTCAACACAAGTTCATGTTGTCTAGTTTTGAACCTTTTCCCAATTAGAAGCATGATACAGAGGTCACTGATGTCTCCAAAATTTATTCTGTCAGGTCATCCTGACTCTGGAAAGAGTTCAGAGTTTAATTGTAGGGTCACATTTTTTTCTTACCTGAGTTGAAATTTTGTAGTTAATTGTAATTTTCCATATTGCAAAATACTAAAACATTTGCCATCCATTCCATAGCATGAATGTAACCTATTGTTGACTCCAGGTTATACAAAAATGCATCAGTTAGGTACAATATAAAGAATTTATTTAAGGCATTTATTCCAGATTGTACTGCCTATGGTGCGTTATTTCAAGTGCAAGCAAATAATTTGATTTACTTATTGCAACACTGAAAAAGCAGCCAAAAATATTGTAATGCGGTAACAGTATTTGCTTTAAAGGATGCAATCAGAGAGCTATAAGCACATTGTAGGGACTTCCTTTCCTTGCCATTAAACATCTACTACATGTTTAGTTTTGATTTTATTTTTACACCATGTGAGAAATTTGTAACCACCAAGGATTTCATAACTGTTGTCTAGAAATTTCACATTGCTGATACCATTTATAACTTCCTGTTCAGAATTACCAGCTTGTACCCTCTGAGGTGTAGAAGGGTGTCTTTGTCCCTCTATGCCAGAGAGTCAATGATCACTTGTACAGTTCCTCCCTCTACTGGGGAGAATCAGTTGACATGCTCACATCTCCTGAGTTTAAAAAAGCAATATCTATGCACACATCCTACCCAAAAGGGAATTCTGACACATCAGTTTGTGGAATTAACATTTCTTTGTACTGATAAGATTCCTGGTGCGTCTCCTCCCACTTTATCTACCAGTCACAACGTCTGATGTATTATGTAGTGTACCTACTGCTTAGGTTTCCTCCCCTTCCCTTCCCTCTGCTATCTCTGCTACTCTCTTTGTATTTAATCTGTTTTAGCTCAGCAGTTGCCTTGCTAACTTTCACTTTCTCCTTCATTTATTCCCAGATGGCCTCTGAATGATTCTCAGAATTCAATGCAACTTTCTGACTAGCTGTTAAGGATGTTATGGAAGCAATGTAGTTGGTGACTTTTTTTTTTTTAAGATATAGGAATATATTCCACTCCTTATGTGAACACCTAAATCTCATTAACATTAGTGGAAGATATGAATGAACTCTGAGGAGAATATACTACCAATGCCAGTATAATAAAGGTCAGTTAAATGGCTCAACATTAATGGAGTTAATGCCAAATGTGTCTAACTTGACAGCCTACTAATTGTGCAGTTTGCTGGAGCTAAAGTGGCAAGCTCGTTGTCTAGATACCATTTCATACAGAATATATTTATAAAAAAGTTTGTGCAGCTGATTGCAGGTACTTCCTGTTGTATATCATGATAAATGGATTGTGAATCCTGCAGCACTCAATGCATTTGACTAGCAGTATGATAAAAGCACTGTAGAAATGGTATAAACACAGTAACTTATGGGCGCCTTTAAATAAGAAAAATAGTGGGACTCCAAGATAACCAGAAAAGGAGGTGGATTTGGGGGTTGTTTGTTGCACACCCAACATTATAATGGCATTGTGACTATCCATAGTGTGTCTCAGTGCAGATACTCTGAAAGAGTTCAGCTAGATCAGCGATTGGCAACCCCAGCTAGTGAGTGGGATGTGTAAGTGACCCTCCATCTCAGGGGTCCTCAAGACTGTCATAACCAAGGTGGACTCCCGGGATAGGATAGTTTTGTTAATGGTGCTTGTGTACCTAGAATTTGTGGGGTGTGTCAACTGTATGCAGAGGGAGTGCACAGCTCTCATCATGAATATTGTCGTCAACACACACATCACCTCACGTGTCCTTGCTTTGCACGTGTCACTTTAGTAATACTGGTTGGTTAAAAAGCTATGTGGGTGGAAACCAGTTGAATGAAGCAACTCTGCACATGGGCAACAGTAAACAATGTCTCATGGGCCCCACATACAACCCGCATGGGCTGCAGGTTGTCCATGACTGACCTAGATTGTAATTGATGGTGCCTGTGACCGATAACTAACAGTATCTTTGCCACAATCCTAGTTTTTCTGTATGCTACATAATTGTTATTACTATAAACAAGGAGTCTCGTGGCGCCTTAAAGGCTAACAGATTTATTTGGGCATAAGCTTTTGTGGGCAAAACCCACTTCATCAGATGCATGGAGTGTTGTTAGTGTGACAGATCAGACTCCATCTCAGCTCCCGTTTGTAACCGAATGCCTGAACTTCCAGAGATCATTGTTAAATCACAATGTTCTGCAGTCTCAAAAAACAGCTTTGCTATACAGCCTTTGAATTGTGAGCCCCATCCAACTGATGTTTGGTCTTGGGGAGTTGGCTGTGAGCAAGATATACTTCTGCAGTGTCAGAACCAGTAAGAGCCCTACCAGAATCACAGTCCAAAGTCCTTAATTTTCCTTGGTGATGAGGCAAATGAGACAGATATGGGAATAGTTCAGGAAGGGAAATGTGCCAGCCGATGGTCAGAAAACAAGTAGGGGTGACTTGAGTTGTGTGAAAATTCAGCGTATGAGAGAGTGGAAGCTCTCCTTGACTGTCTTGGGAATACCCAACAAGTGCATTGCTTCAAGGAATATATGCACTGACCTGTCTGGTATGATGCTTGAAATCTTTGCTAATCTCCATTTAACCTGGTGGTCTGCACACTGGTGTAGCCATGAGCTTTGATCCTGCCCTAAAGGCACAGAAAACTTGTCAGCCTACTTGGCCGCTTCTCACATTGAAGCAAGATGAAATTCTCTGCTATTTTCTGACCTCTTCATTCACTATGTCTGAGGTTGGTGAATTCCTTAATAGGAGTTCAGAATCAGCCATGAGAACTAGATCTCTAGCATCATCCAGCTAAGTGTCAAGACAAGATCTTAATGACACTCTATTCTATAAATCAGTGGCTCTCAAACCTTTTGGCCCATCATCCATCTGGCTCAATGCAAACCTTTCCATGGACCAGCAGTTGCTAATGGAAATTCACTGTTAATTCTATAATTACGCCCAAGCCATTTTGCTAGTGCTACACCTAGGGAGAATGGTTTATTTTAACCAGTAATAATCTGTTTAACTTTAAATTAAGAAAGGAAATAAGTGCTTTAACTTTCTCATGTTAGTGTACCAAATGTAATCTTAAATTATCTCCAACACACCGTTCCCATGTCGTCTTTCTTTAGGGCAGGGCTGAAGAATGGTGGTTTTTTTTCTTTTTCTTTTCTTTTCTTTGGGAGGCACTGACCCACAGAAATGGTTTGGGGACTACACAAATGAGAAGTGCAAAAAAAAAAACCCCACCTCTAGAGATGCCCAACCTTCATTGTTGTAGCCTCCAGCTGAGACACTTCACTCTTGGTACTCCAACCCCACAGGGGGAAGGATAGTGAGAACTGAGGTTCAGGGCTTCCCACAGGCCAGACTTACTCTTCTGGGATTCCAAGGTTAGTGAATTTTGTGGACCTCCCTAGGGATTAGGGCATAAATGGGGAGGTTCAGTGTGTGGGACAGAGCAACCAGTGAGAAGGATAGGGGTGCAGGATCTGGATGGGGGGTAGGGTGTCTGGCCAGGGGGCAAGAGCAAAGGAAGGTGT
Source organism: Pelodiscus sinensis (assembly GCF_052426305.1). Lineage (NCBI taxonomy): Eukaryota > Metazoa > Chordata > Testudines > Trionychidae > Pelodiscus > Pelodiscus sinensis. The sequence continues at coordinate 15,946,812 of NC_143060.1, read as the reverse complement.
CTAGCCAGGAGGGAGGGTGCAGGAGCATGCTGGGGTGGGGGTAGGGTGTCTGGTTGGGGGGAGGGTGAAGGAGCAAGGGACGATGCAGGAATGGGCAGGGGGGAAGAAGCAGGCTGGGGTAGGGTGTCTGGCCGGGGGGAGGGGATAGGAGCAGGCTGGGGGTGCAGGTTCTCAGTGGGGAGGTGTGCATAAGGGGGCTTGAGGTGCGGGGGTCTGGGCATGAGGGGGGGCACTTACAAGTAGACTGCAGACATAACACTGTATAGAGAGCTGTCCTCATTGGCAGAGAAATGACTGTTGAATCTCGTGTTTCACTGATACTTCACAAGGAAGCTTGCATTGTAGTTAACCCGTCATAAATCTGGTGGTCCCTGTTAAGAGAGAGACAATGCTTATAAATTTTGTTACGATTGCTCATTCTCCTCTGTGCCTTCTTCAGCGCAGCCCCTTATGCATGATGATTTCTGTGAGCTCATCTACAAGGTCCTTCTTAGGCCATATTTAAATCCCTCCTAAAAACCTAGGTTGAAATCATGGCTCCATTATAGTTTGTAATAAGACTCCAGTTCTTGCCGCAACTTCGATGGAGCCAAGTCTCAGGCTATGTCTATACTACAGGGTTTTTGTGCAAAAACAGTGGTTGATTGTGCAATGTTTTTGCATAAAAACCAGCAGAGCATCCACGCCTCAAGCACATGTTTGCACACAAAAGAAATACAGTAAATTGACAGGACAGAGGGCTTTTGCCAGTAGTTATTCCTCTCCCCACAAGGAATAACTCCTTTTTTGCGCCACAGCTCTTTCCCAAAAAGGCATGTGTAGAAGCTCCGCAGGTTTCTTGCGCAAAAAGCACCTATCACAAAAAGCACAGGTATTCTGATGGCCACTTCGTTAATAGCCATCATAGCGTTCTTGTGCAAGAGCATCCATGCAGTGTGGACGCTCTCTTGCACAAAAGCACATCACTTTTGTGATGCGCTTTTGAGGTGTGGATGTGCTTTTGCACAAGAAGTTTTTTGCAGAAGATCTCTTCTGCAAAAAGCTTCTTGGGCACAAAACCCTGCAGGGTAGCCAAACCTCTGAGAGAGCGCCATGTTTATCTGTATCTGCAAAAACAAGGAGCCCTATGGCATGTTAAAGCCTAATAGATTTATTTTGGCATAAGCTTTCATGAGTAAAACTTCATCTGAAGTGGGTTTTACCCATGAAAGTTTACGCCTAAATAAATCTTTTAGTCTCTTAGTCTAAGGTGCAACAGGACTCCTCACGTCGTGGTGGTGTGTGGTGTGGTTTTTTTTTTTTTTTTTAAATGAAGCTGGAATTTCACTTTCTTCTGTTCTACTTAAAGGAAAATCAGTTGACTTGTTTAAAATAGTTAATAAATTATCTATTTTTGTTCCTATACTTTTCTCTCCCAAAGAGTGTCTGTTTGCATGTTCTCTGGATATTTTAGAAAAGTGCTAACGTACAAAAGGTGCTACTATCCATGAATAAGCAAATTTTTACTTGAGAGAGAAAATACTGAATAAGCTTAAGAAATTTTGGTTTTGTTCTCCAGGTTACTGGACAGATTGATTAAAGAGTAAGATGGGGGTTTTGGCACAAAGTTCAGACACTTCCCCATAGTTTGAAGGCATTTGATGTGGAGTTTTGATTTGGACACATGTCTTGGGAAGAAAAGTCTGTATGTGATGATTTAATTCCAAAGAATCAGTTTTGAAGTTAGGCATCATCTTCTCATTCTTATTTCTCCAGCAGAAGAGAGACAACAGAATTAGACAGATTGACCTTGTTCTTTTCTTGGATGAGGTTGAATTTGACAGTAGCTTGGCAGGGAAGCTTGCAGTGACACTGCAGTTTTCTTGGTGCTTTGCAGACACATAGATTAAAACGAATCAGAATGAAGTGATAGAAGAAGTTGGGGGAAGTGCATAGGTTGGAAAATCAATCAGTGTTAAACATCGAGCCACATACATTTTCCACAGAGACATGGGTGTTGTGTGCAATGCTGGGGGAAGGGGAGAGGGGCACGCAACAAATATGAGATGGCTTTGGAATAAAATCCACTTCAGCTGTTCAGTATCCAAATACGCTGTTTGGGGGAGAGCACTCACAGTTGACGGGCTGGTCAGGAATAAAAAAGGAAAGAGTCCGTCAAATGGAAAAGTAACTCTTTCTAAAGTGTTCGACCAACTATTCAAGCCTAATATGGATGCTTCAGAATGAAGAATAAGGAGGAATTATAAGAGTTGGGAGACTATCTTTTGGAGGAACAACTGAAGCAAAAATGTTCACTCTTGAATCCTGAACATCTCACCTCTCCCTTGAAGCAAAAAAGAAAATACCGGGAATAAAAATGGTGCTCCACTGAAACATTTTCATTCTTCTTATCTTTATCTTGCGGCTGTTTCTCTCCTTTTTTGGGAGGGGCGGGGAAGTGTGTGTGTGTGTGCGCGCCTCCCTGTAGTGTAAAAGCCATGCAAATTAGGTACCCATTTGGCTCCATTTACTCCTAACGGTCTGTTAATCAAAATTCTTGTCCTTTTCCTTGTAATGGGTATAATTCTCCAGTACTTTATTTATAGCTGAGTAGAATAAAGGTCTTATTTTATCTATGGAGGAAGAGTATGGGCAGTTATAATCTAGGCTTTTTCACATACACATAGATAAGGACAGGTTTAATCCCCAAACTAGAGTATCCACAGGATAATACTGTGTTAGTCTCCTGGTCCTTTGGTCTCTGGTCACTGCTCAGTCTGTCAGCAGAGAGTTGCTACTTCAAGTGAACAGTAACTGCAACCTAAACACAACTCCTTGGTATTCAATGCTAATAACCATACAGACGAACTGAAGATAATTCGTACTTTGAGTGCTGTGGAGGATGGGAGGGAGGTTCAGGAAAAATGAGTGTAAGGTCAGGAGAAACTCAAGCACAGGGGTTCTTAAACAGGGATCTGGTACCCCGAGCAGGTCTCAGGTTTTGGTGAGGCCTGGGACAGGGATTGAACTCTTGAGTCTTGCTGCTCAGAGTTGAAGCTGAGCCCTGAGCAATCTAGCTTCACATGCCCTCTGTGGCTTGTTGCGGGGGTTGAGGCTCAGAAAGGAAAAAGGTTGAGAACCTCTGCACAGAAAGAAGGGGGACTTAAAAGGCAACTGGACTTTCCCCATATATCAGAGAGAAGAAAGCTATAGGTCATGGCACAGTTCTGACATCTAGATGTTACTGTGTTATAAGTACATTATATTATCAATAGTATGATTTGGGACTCCCATTAGCGTTTTTCTGTGCTGTCAGTCTAAGGAGGCCATTTAATATCCCTTATCAGATCCAGTGAACTCTCACAAACCAGTAAGAAGTACAAGTGAATTTCCTTTTGATTCATTTATCTGGAAGCTGAGTTCTGAGCCTTTTCTGGCTACTACAGCCACTAACAAGCAAGCACTTGGAATAGGTGCCTGGTGATTTGTAGGCCAGGTAGGCAATATACAATGGTGCACTGGGGGCAGAAGATCTGTGGTGTGTTTTTGTTTTTTTGTTTTTTTTCCCCCTGTGTAAAATACAGAAGAAAAAGTAAGTCTTTTGCTGAGGTTCAGCCATAGCCCTTGACTTCATTTTTATGGACACTCACTAACTTGGGGGAAGGAGGCTAGTCTGATTTCCTTACCTGTCAGAGGCCCCCATATGAGGGCTGTGGTGTTTTGAGAATCAGGAGTTTTACATTCTGTTCTATCCATATTCTTTGATCCATATTCTTCTATAACCACCATCACCACAGTGTCTCATGCCCTACTGGAATAACATTAGCTTCATCCCTCCTAGTTAGGGAAGTTTGCTATTCTCTCTTTCACTCAGTTTTGCATCTGTAAAAAGAGATTCATTTTTTTCAAAGTTCTCAGGCAAGTCACTTGTTTCGCTGTTCCTAAATTCGTCCATCTCTGAAATAGGAATAACAACAGTTAGCCATTTTTGCACAGTGTTTTGAGATTTGAAATCTCTATGAAATGATGCATTATGTCATTACTGTTAAGGCTGTGTTAAAAGCCTTAATATAAAACCTTGTGCCTAGTGGAGTTATAAAGTAGCCACTACTGTCTGCCACAGATTGAAACAGGTCACATAAAATCTAAATGCAGAAGCTCTCTCTCTCTCTCTATCAAAAAAAAAAGTTTTGGACTGTGCAAACTCAAGAATGCAAAATGAAGCAAGAGAAGAAATGATCCTCTTACAGATGTCTCCTGTGCCCTTAAATTAAACCTGTTAAATTTAACAGGTTTAATTTAATATTAGCTATGCATCATTTTCTTTTGCAATATAGGTCGGGGCTGATCCCCAGGATTGATTTTTTTTTTTTTTTTTTTTTTTCCCCCCCTCTCTCTTTAGTGCAAAGTTTCAACTCCTGTTCCCATGGAAATTGGTGGTAAGACTCCTGTTGATTTCACTGAGAGCAGAATTAACCTCTACATCTTTTGTTGCAATTAAAACAGACAAAAAATCCGATGACCTAGAATTGAGAAACCTGCCACTGAATACGGTCATGCTGTAGGGCAGCTTTCAAAATCATGTAGAATACACTCCAACATTAGGCTATCTTCTGTATTCTCCAGAGTAACATTTCAACCCTCTCTGAGAGGATTTTTCTGCAGAACCCCTGTTAGTTGTAGTAGGAGCCATGTGGCTAAATCCTCTTGCTCTGGACTAAAAATATATCCTTCCCTTAATCTCCCATAATTATTTTCCAGCAAATGAGATTTTGTATTTGTAAATCCCAGTAAATATACTTTTTCTCCCCAACTTGAGATGGGGCAGCGGAGGTGTGGCCATCCTGCTGCTGCCAAGCATTTGTTACAAGGAACCTTTCCGTGATAACAGTGCTTGAGCCTGAAGGAAGCAGTTTAAAGGAAAAAAATGTATAACAGAAGGGCCAAAGCCACATTTCCAACTCTTGCTTTTCTCCTCCCCTGACATTCCTGCTTCTGGCAGCTGTGGAAAGTCAGTGTGAAGATTCAGTGGCTGGAGAAGGAAAATGTAAAGTCTCTTCAGTTCTCTTCACAGTCTTCAGAACTTGCTTTATTTCCAAAAGTACAAACTGCAAGCCAGAACAAATCAACTCAAACTATTGGGTAATAAATACATAGATGGAAAACCCAACCAAACATAAAATCGTTAAAGATGCTGCTCACTGTAAGTACAGTAATTGTGTGAACATCTAAGAATGGGCATACAAAAAATCCAGTAGCAATAGCTACTTGATTTGAATGCATAAATCCTTGCACATGTTGTTGTTCACACCAATTGCATGTGCAGATGGAGAACCTGGATTTAGAACCCTTTGGAAAAAATTAGCCCATTGAATAGAATAATTTCTGTTAAAGACAAACTTAAAATTCAGAGTGGAAACAAAATTATTTGTATCCACATGTCACAAGCTTGTAATTGCTTCTTTCAAGATGATAATGATCTTGGAAGCAGGAATGCATTGTGTGACCACGGTATTTCAAATTGTACAAGGATTTCATTTATAAAAGACTCCTTGTCATCTCTTTGTAGGTCCTATTGTAATTTTGAACCCTCAGAGGGCTTGACCTGTCCTTGCTAGTGCATTGTAGGGACACAGAGTTAAAACCATTTAAATGTATTCTTATATCACACAAGATCTATGGTTGACCCTGACTGGGTTTCAAAATTATTCTCTTATTTTCTTTTCTTGTGCAACTGTTAGATTTCAACACTTGGCTATAATCTAGGGTCTTTACAACAAATTAACAGGTCTGGTCACAAAAAACAAGCATGTCCTTGTAACATGAAAGAGGAAAGGGCAAGAAAGATACTTGAGATTCACATCATGGCTGCATCTGCTTTAATAAAACACTGCTTTTGCCTGTAGTAAATTCTCAGGAGGCTGGCTTGTTTGTGATCAAAGTTCCAGGTCTTCGCTTGTGATGTTAAATGCAGGATTGATAGCTAATAAGGAGTTTCAACTGTCTAACATTTTAATGAAGGACAGAACCACTGGGCTTGCTGGTGTATGTTGCTGGTCCTTCTGGATTGTGACTATCTCTGCCCAATTCAGAGAGAATGCGAGTCTATTACACTGCTAATTCCAAACCCTTGTTCTTGAACTCAAGATGTAGAGACTCAACTTTTTAACTCTGAAGGGCCCAGCTATTTCTGCTGTTGGCCAAGATACCATCTTTCACATAAAGTAGAGGCAATGGGGAGTCCTTTGGCACCTTAGACAACAAGAGTATGTCTAGACAGCAACATTATTTCAAAATAACTAGCCTTATTTCTAAATGACTTAGTCCGTGTCTACACAGCTGGCAGTTATTTCGAAATAAGGTTGAAATATTGTCAAGCTGGAGGACTTCTTACTCCAACTCCTGTAACCCTCATTGTATGGGGAAGAGTGCTCTATTTCAAAATAAGTGCTGTGCAGAGGCTCCCTATTTCAAAATAAGCTATTTTGAAATAAGCTACACAATTGGTGTAGCTCCATTCATGTAGCTTATTTCAAGTTAAGCCCTACTGTGTAGATGCAAGCTAATGAATTTATTGGGGTATAAGCTTTGGCTGGTAAAACCCACTTCATCAGATGAATTGGAGTGAAGTTTTAGAGGCCTCCACTCCAATTCATCTGAAGTGGGGTTTTACTCACAAAAGCTTATGTCCTAATAAATCTGTTAGACTAGAGTCTAAGATGCCACAGGACTCATTGTTTTTACAGGAACAGACTAAGCCCTGGTCTACACTAGGGAATTATTTCAAATTAACTCAAAATAACAAGTGGCACACATACACTACCAAGCCCATTATTTCGAAATATTGGGCTGGTTATCTCAAAATAACTCCTGCTTTCCACAAGGAATAACAACGCTGATTCTGAAATTTCAAAATAACTATTTCAATAGTGTAGAAACTGCGGTGCTGCTATTTCGATATTGCTCTACAGAGTAATTGACTAATCACTCCCCAGTGCTTCCTGGGCTGTAAGTCGAGATAGCGTGTTAACATTAACAGTCTGCCTCAGACTGATTTTGAGGCTTCCCCAGAATGTGGATATGCTATTTTGATGTTTCAAATGAACTTTTCAAAATAATTTCCTAGTGTAGATGTGCCCCAATACAGCTACCCATCTGAGACTTTTCACAACGTACAAGTTTGCCTAAGATTACAGACTGTTATATATATATATATGTCCCAAAAGTTGGAAGCTTATAAGTGGGGGAACTTTGTAACCTACTGCTCCATGTGAGTTAATGTGTGTAGTGTTTTTGTTTTTGTTTTTTTGCCCAAGCCACAATAGATACAGTAATCTCTTCCAGTCCTTAGATACAGAAGCTGACCTTTTTTAGCAGTCACTGCAGAAGTTTATGCTTTTAGCTCATCAGGTCCATGGTGTGACAGATAAAATGGTGACCAGCACACCTGCTGGAATCAGTTTGGGTGATACTGCTGGTTCAGTTCTGGCCCAGTTGGTTCTGGCCAGGCATTTAGTACAGCATAAATCAAAAGAAAGGACCAAGGAGGTGGGGTTGTGTGCCTCATGTCAGTGTAGCTTCCTACTCTAGGCCAAATTCCATGTGTTCATTTGGTGTGGAAGATGGGAATAATTTTGATGTAGAGGGTAATTGGTACAAATCCTTGTACTACAAAGTCCCTGTATCAGCTGATAAATTCCTCACTGCTCAATACGTATCTGCTGTCAGGCAATCATAAATAGCAGCTTCAAGGAAGGCTTTCTTTTCATCTGTGTGCGATGGGAGCTTGTGACTACACCTGTCAGCTGTGAGCTTTTCTATCTTCTGTGTCTTCAAGATTCAAGCATGCGCTTCTGTTATATGAACAATATTGGATGCAGTGGACTATTTACTAATGTTCTCTTCAGTGGGAGAATGGAGCAGTCGTTTGGCATAATGTGCTGGCTATTTGGTCTCAGGAATGAATGAAGAGCTGGTTTGTGGTAAAGCTGTATTTGAGTGGGTTTTGAATCTGTGTCTGGTTAGTTACTTTCTTCCACTAACATGAGGAATAGTTATACCCTTGGTTGAATGACTGATTTACCCCCTCCCCAGTGTAATTCTAATTTAGGGAATAGGTGCCTAAGGCCCAGGATTGGTGCTTGATGTACATGAAAGATTAGATAACCCCTCACAATAATTTGATCTTTTAACCCACCTGGCACCAAGGTAGTTCCAGTCAGAATTACTCCTTTATTAGGATTCCCATAGAAACTTTTTGATAAAAATGAGCATACACCTTTGAGCAAATTAATGAAATCTTGAATTCATCACAAACTGCTTTCACCTAAGACTTGTGGCTTCTTATATGGAATCTATTCGTCACTGTTGCAATTTTTGTAATGAGATTAGGAGGTGTTTTGTTTTTTCCTTGCAGAAATAGAAATACCATCTGTTTTTAGTGGGGGCAGGGACTTTTCAGCAGGGAAAGGAAATCCAATGTTCTTTGCTCCTCCAAACATGATCAAACGTGTCCAGGTCTGGATATAAAATTTTGTACTTTGAAAAATGTATTGCCCATCTAATATGGGACAACACAGTTGGTCTGTTGGATTGTAGATGTGAAACTCCAGGAGTTTAGCAGTGGTTGTGTTGAAGATGCTTACGTGAGTGCAATGCTCCATTCATGCTAGAACACTCTCAATGGCCTTGTCTACACTACTGTGGGCCGTTGACCTTAGTTATGCGACTTCAGCTATGTGAATAATGTAGCTGAAGTTGACACACTTTAGGTCTTCATCCCAGCAGCATCTTCACCATTGTAAGTCGTCAGCTGATGCACTCTCATTCCTCTTACTCTTCTTATTTTGGTGGAGTACCGGCGTCAATAAGAGTGCTTGGTGATTGATTTATTGTGCTTAGTACAGTGTGATAAATCAATCACAGTCCCTTGATCCAGCCTGTAGAGAAGAAGTGCCCTATACATGACCATCGGCAGAGAGCAGTGAATTACTTCTCCTCCCCACCCCTATGGGGAGTGTCAAGTTCCTTGAGTCACAGTGGCAAGTCTTGATGACTGGTTAGTATCATTTTTCCTTCTGAGAGCCTTGGTGCCTCAGTTTCTCCAGACTAATGAGATTTTGTCTGACTGAATATTGGCATGTTGAGCTCTGAGCGAGAGAGAGAATTCCAAGCAGTTGGGCAGTTACCATGAAAGGGCTAGAAAGGACCTCTGAGTTCCTCCCCTTGACCCAAGTTCCACCCTGCCTCCCCAAGCTGCAGAGCTCCAATGTGGTGGGAAGCCTGCTGTGGGTTCTGAATATCCAGGAGAAAAATACAGTGGAGCTGCTGCCCTTCCCAAACCATGGGCCTGACTCCCTGCTTGGCATGTTGTGTTCTATTCTATTCTGCTCTCTCTAGCCACACTTGTCATTGCAAACACTAAAAGGTTTCCCAGCCCTTTAGATTCCCAGTGATCAACCATTCCCTTTTTTGCATTGTTTCAGCTGTTGTATTGTCAACCCAGATTAAAGAACAGAATTAGCAAGGAGAGATTAAAAAGTATTTACGGTGAGTAGACAGAAGCAGTTTCAAATCTGTGACGCAACTTGGCATAGACTTCTGAATACCCAAGATTTATGAGCCAAAAATATAGATGTTGTGATTTGGAAGGATGCCACAGTCTCCAAAACAGACTTAGCTTCAGCTAAACTATTCTTTACATGTGGCACACATTGTGTATGTGAGACCAAAGAAATACTTGGGAAGTATTCTAGCACTTTCATTTTTCAGTTCCTCCTGTTAACACCCAACTAGCTAATCAACGCGTGCTCTCCATGCAGCCAAACGTGTGAGCAGCTAACGTGAAAGAAGAACCTGACTGAGGGTCAAAGCTGCTCTGAGAGCTTTCCAATGGATCTTGTTGCTAGGGAAACCACATGGTACCCATTGCTAGGGAAACCATTGCATCTGTCTCTTCCTGTTCAGAACAGCTGCCTCATTTGGACTTTGTTCTGAGATAATTCAAGTCCAGGTGGAGATGGGGGAAACCAACCAAGAGTGAAGTTAAAATCAAATGTTCAGTGTAAACATGCACACAGTTAACTATGCATAACAATCATTCAATTTGGGATGTTTATAAATGTTTTCATGCTTTGACAAAATCCAGAATTGCTGATTAGCTGATGTTCTTGAGAGCCCCTCCTTACTCTACTCAAGGATGTTTGGGTTGTGGTGATTTACCTACCACCTGGCCAGTTTCCCTCTCTCTCTCTCTCTGCTCCTCCAAATATTGCCAGCACACTCTATTTCTGGTGTGTGTGTGTGTGTGTGTGTGTGTGTGTGTGTGTGTGTGTGTGTGTGTGTGTGTGTGTGTGTGTGTGTGTATATTTGCCTTTGGAACATTACACATTCTCAAGTGGCAAATCATTTCAAAGCATTCCACAGGGATGATTCCCATGGACTTTTCTCCCCAGTCCTCATACGGTTTCTTCCTTTCCACCACTCCATCTCGAATTATGCTGAGCTTTACTCTTCACTGCAGAGGTTCTCGAACTTCATAGCGCCACAACCCCCTTCTGACAACATAAATTACCACTTGACCTTTGGAGAGGGACCCCAAAGCCTGAGCACATCTGAGACCCAATGTCCTGCATGGTTGGGAGAGAGCGAAAAGCTGAAGCCGAAGGACCTCAGCCTCAGGCGTGCGTGTGTTTGTATGTGTACCCTGAGCTCTGCTGCTCCAGGCTGAACCCCTTGGGGTTTGGTTCCTGGGCAGTGCTGCTGGATCATCAACCTTGGATCTTGGGGTCCATCAAGTCTAATGTGCCCTAGTGATGCCATTAAAATTGGGTCAGACCACCTATGGTTGCCAGGTTTCTAAATTCACAACCAAACACCTCTGCTCTGCCCTTTTCCTGAGGTCCTGCACTCTGCTTGCCTCTAAGAGAGGAATCTGGGCAGAGACATGGGTGTGGAGGGATGTGGGCTCTAGCAGGGGTGCGTGTTCTAGGGTGGGGCCAAGGATGAAGGTTTGTGGTACAGGAGGAGGCTGAGGGCTGAGGCCAGGGGATTGTAGTGCAGGTGGGTGTGTGCCATCCCGGCTGCACTTACTGTCAGGTCCCTGTGGCCTGGCCAAAAGGAGTTAGAGGCAGTGCTTGGTCCTGGTATATGCAGCTGTAGCCCCTTCCTTCTCAAAATGGTGCCTTTGTTCCCAATATATCAGGTGCCCTCATTCATGGATATAAGAACTTGTGTTTGCTTGAATTGAAAAGGTATTTAATTAGTCTTCCTTGTTCCTTGCCCTAGATTTCTGTGTAGCCAGAATTTGTTTAGGATGCTAGCCCAGGACTCAGAAGAACAAAGTTCAGTTTCCTGCTTCTAGTATACACTTTTACTTTGACCTTGGGCAAGTTACTTAGTCTCTTTAGCCCATAGTGTGCTCTCTGTACAATGAGGATAATAGGACATCTGCCACATCACAGGGGTGTTATATGGATAACACTCTCAGATAGCAAAATGCAGCACTTTAAAAACTAACAAGATGGTTTATTAGATGATGAGCTTTCGTGGGCCAGACCCACTTCCTCAGATCAAATAGTGGAAGAAAATAGTCACAACCATATATACCAAAGGATACAATTAAAAAAATGAACACATATGAAAAGGACAAATCACATTTCAGAACAGGAGGGGGATGGTATTCCTAGTTCGAACTACTGTTACTCCTCGTGGAATGATGTTACTCCTCGAACTAGGAAGCCTAGTTCGAACTACCTAGTTCATGCCCCGTGTAGCCGCGCTGCACGGGGTTCGAACCAGTGGGGTTTTAAAAATGGCGGCTCCCCGCTTATGCAAATGAAGCCCGGGAAATTCAAATCCCGGGCTTCATTTGCAAGTGCGGTATGCCTACATTACCCTCCTAGTTCGAACTAGGAGGGTAGTATAGACATACCCTCAGATACTACAGTGGTGTGGTGGGGGAGGACATATAAACATGAGATACTAATATAGGTTACTCTTGAACCTGTACCTCCCAAATGAAATCTTCTAAGATGCTGCCAAGTGCACAATTCAAATGCAAGTGCTTTCTTTATGAAATATTTTCCAGTATTCTACCTTTTTGCCTCCATAATGAATCTTGGAATTTTACCATTTGTCAAGACAGCTAAGTTTGAGTCAATATTTTAGGCGCGTTTGTGCATTGAGAGAAAAGGTCAATAACCCCATTTTGCAAGTCACACGTTTGTGGTATCTGCTTCCCTTATTTAATTTTAAAAAAAAAAGAGAGAAAATGTTAAAGATATATATCAGAGTGAAACTTGAGTAATGGGAAATTAGAAATGATTGAGATTAAAGCTCCCATGGCAGATTGCCTCTGTCTGTCCCATTGTTTCCTCTGTCTTAAGTAGATAAAGGAGAAACAACATCTGTAGAGTGTGCAGTGCATGGTGTATAGAAATGGGGATGGTATAAAGAGAAATGAGTTTAAAGTGTCACTCAGCCAGCTATATCCCTGCTTTACACGCTCCTGTTCTGTGACTTGGATAAAATGTGTGTGTTAATTTTACAAAGCTTTAGAAACAAAGGAGAACTCTGGGTTTCGTTGTTTTTTTTTCTTTCATTTAAATTAACCGGTGTATTTAGAAATGAGATTAAAAAGTTATTAAAGTGGCACCCAGTGGTGCTGCAGCTATACTTAAAGCTTTGTCAGTGTTTCCATTATGCTTGTCTTATACCATATTGAGCTAAAGATTGGAATGCAAATTCTAAGCATGACAGCTAATTAATATTTTCTCTAGAAAAGTGCAGGCTTTTAAAATCTGAATAAGGGGGCTAATTCATCACTGTGCTATGGCCCCATTAATTTGGCAGGCCCAGGCCCTAGACAAAATTATTGGTGTAGTCACTCGCTTCTTCATTAGAAGAGCTACATTCCACAGCATGGGTCACTTGCAGTGGGTGTGGCTGATGAAAGGAATCAGATGTTTTTCCCTCTTGTACACTCTTCTGGCCATTTCCTGCAGTCAGAAGATGGGCAAAATTAGTGATAGGATGAGGGAGGATCAACTCCTTCCGAATTTATAATCCCAGAAATTGGAGCTCCTACCCACCACTACCACTTATCTGAGACTTCTGAAAGGATGGTTTTTATTATGATTTGATTGCATCTTCGTATGTGCATGAAGTTTTGCAGCTCTTCAAATATCTTTGGTTGAGGAGGATAGAAACCGGTTATATTGTATGTTATCATCACTGGAAAAAATCATATTTTTACCTTTCCCATTTATATCCCAATACACTGGCATAACACATTTACTTCATATTTGTAAATGTCAGGTGTTAAATGGGAATGGAATACAAAAGAAAAATAATTGGCAGAAATATTGCATACTGCAGTGTGGGGAAAAAGATGCAGGAAAAAGGTATTGTCGTAAATGTTAGAGTTTTGTTCTCTGAACAGTTGTTTAACTGTACTGTATATTACTTTGCTTTGTCCCATTACTGCTATGCAAAGTCACATTGAATCAAATGGAATGTTTGCACTCTTGATTCATTTGAACTTGCACAGTAAAGTTAACATGCTATGTAGCGATGGAGCCTAAGCCTTTCAAGGGAGAGGTGATGGGGACCCTCTCTAGTACATTCATAGAGAAGAAACCTGCAAACGTGTCCAGTAGTGCTCCATCTCCCTAAAGCTGTATGTCTGGCTGATTTGAGAAGTCACTGACAGTGCTACGGCTACACTGCCTTTTTTTTGTGGAAGAGAAAATGCAAATCTTGCTCGCATTTGCTTATTTTCTTTCGATTCTTTTTGTGGAAGAGGTTTTGCCGATACAAAGACCTGTGTAGACGGGGCCATTTGTTGCGGGGGAGGGGGGGAGGGGGGAGAACCCTCTTTTGTAAGACACTGTAAACCTTGATTTATGTGTGTGCATGCTACTCCTTTTCTGGAACCAGCAATGAAGTCCTCTCTGCTCTACCTTTGCTGAACTACAGTAACCATTATTTAAAAGGCAACATTAGCCAACAGTTACTGAACAAGGGTACTGATAAATCATATTCTTTCCTATGCTTACAGCAGGAAAACAACTAAGCTGATGTTTTAATGGTGACCAATGTATCCAGTCCTGCACTGCAGAATTCTTCAGGGACCCGCTATTACACTCAGCCCATCTACAAATGCAAGGTGAAGATTTTGCCCTAGGGGGAAACAGTAATATACAGATTGCTATAAGTGATGAAATCTGGGAACAGCTGAATCTAGCATATAGTTGTCCTTCGACTGTCTTAACTCTGGGTATCAAGAAAACAGATGCATGGTATTAATTAACATATACTTACGGCATGTTATATATTTAAAAGATTAGAACTTTGTTACCACAGGGCAAAAGAACAGAGTTGCGCATTGACCTTAGGAGCAGAATCATTTAGTACCTTGGTTTTTAAAAGGCAAGTATCTTGAAAGAAAGAAAGAAAAGAAAGAAACTAAAGGCTTTGAGTGTCCATGAGCACCGGAGTTGTCATTTAAAAAAACACAAATTTTACTCGTTGAATTGTCTGGGTTTTCACAGGTGCAATTTAAGGCATGGTTTGTCCTTGTTATGTCCTCCATAGGATGGGGAGGATATCAGTTTGCAAATGTAGATATTTCACACTAGTATCTGAAGTTTTATTTCCTTGATTTGCTGTGAGATTATACCACACTCAAATTGATTTTAGACTTATCTGAAAAGATCTCTAACAGTATGGGTCCCAAAGATACTGGGGCTTCCCATAGGACTTGAAAAACCTTGCTTTGTTTGTGAAGGAACTGAGGAAAAATTTAAAAACGTGTTTTTAAAGTGGAGCATGTTTGTTTCCATTTTGCACAGGGGGATAATAATGCTTACAACAGGGTGTAATGAACGATTATTAGATGTACACAACTTTGAAGATGTGCTGCAGATGCAAAGTACTATAAATTAATACTCTTGGTTGTGGCTGCATTTTGTGGAACAAAAACTGTGTGTGAGGGAGTGTGTTTGTTTGTTTTTATAATTTTGACTTATAGCCCTCCTGACATCGGTCAGTGCACTTCCCAAAAGCTCCTTTAGTCATGACTTACTTTCTTTACCAGGTGTTCCTTCTCCTTCTCATCTTTTCTTTCGTCAGGGCAGTGCTGTCTTCAAGACCTTGCAGGAACTGGAGAAGCTGCTCTGCTCTCAAGTGTCATAGCTCAGCTATTGAGATGACTCTCGTCTTATTCTCTCTCCCCCCCCCCACTCTCTTTTCTCTCTTTCCCTGGCCTATCCCTTAACTTTGGAATTTGTTCCTTTTCTTCAATGCTCTTCTGCAAGCTCATTCTTCTGTGTTGACTGCCTCCTTCTCAGCACCTCTTGCCTCTCTTAGTCATTAAGCAGCTTCTAGACAAACTCCATCATTGTTTCTCAACTGGAATTGAGAATGAATATTTGATATTCCCCTTATCTTCCACCCTTCCCCTTCCAAATTCTTCTAACACAGCTCAGCTGGCTTGCTACGTCTGATTAGCTGGCTTGAGGGTGTGAGTTAAATTTCACTTTAATTTCTCCTTTTCTCCAGCCTTATGGGGACTGCATGAATGGAATTTGAACACCAAAAAGTGCACATTAGCTAGGAAATGTTTAACCCATAATTCCCCAGTGGATTCAGAATCCTCAAATGCTTTGCCACTGTCTCCAGTGGAAAATAGCCTTTTCTTTAACACCATGTCCTGATCAACTACAGCCTAGTCTAAAGGACTGGATATGCAAATGGTTTCTATATTTGGATGGATGACATTGAATATGGGTCTCCTTTGTTCTCACATCTTGAGCCTATTTGCTTTTTATGTATATTGAGACATTTACTAGGGGTTGTATTTTTTTTTCTATTAGCATATCACACTGGACTTTTGATATCCGAGATAATAGAGCATTGGTAATAAAAGTGATTCCCATCTTTCTAATGCAGTTAATGTTTTGCTTTTATTTATTTTTAATGCAGTATATTTTTTTTTGATGTGGAGGCAATAGATCGTAATCAGGCTGCTTAGAACTGTTGGCAGTTATAAAAAATTATGGCTGTAGACAACAGCTAGTAGGCGTGTCTGACCGACTGTGACCAAGAAAATAAGACAAGTGATACAGTGCAGCCTGCTCTGTGCTACAAATCAGTGCCATGATGACAGGCATGACCAGCTTCACAGATGGTCAGTGTGCGATGGCTTTGTGCTGGACACTGGAGAAGGCATTTTCAGGAAAGAGAAGCTCTACTGCCACGACTCGTATGTTGATATTTTTATTGAAATGGATTATTTTAATTCTTTTAAAAAGTGGAAGAGACTTGCTGCATTGAGTAGAACTAGGGATTGTCTGGGCTGTCAAACTTCCAAATACAGTTTTTGCCTGTTCATGTCATTGACCATATAGAAAACATCCAAGCTTCACCACTGTGGACTCTTGGCTGACCAGAAAGTAGCAGCTGTGGCTTATTGTACCAAATTATGTGGTGGGGACGTGGCAGAAGGTAATTAGGGTCAAGGGAATCAATAGTTGATTTTAAGCACTTGAAAACTCCAACTGAATTCAATCTTTACATTTTAACTGTGTTGGTAAGTGCTTTGCTGGGTCAGGGCCAAGGTGTCCAGTGCCTTGCTAAGTTTAGCGATGAGCCACCATTCACATGAGCACCTCTTTGATCTAAACTCCATTGTCTCTGTTTCCGGCACAGAGTGCCCGAGGGAGGCAACAGCTGGGTTTGGTGCCCGGTGTGCACGCTCCAATAAACACACTGGTGTAGAGAAGGAAAAAAAGTTTATTTGAACACTCAAATAGGTGCCAGGAGACTAGACATCTCAGATCAAGCACCCCAACGTAAGCAGTTTTCCCTCCTTATATACCCAGGTTGTTTACTTGCAGGAAAATAGTGAACTGTAGCAAGATTCCCATGCTGGGACATGCTGCCAGCCCTATCCTCCTCCCCTCTACAGAGACGCATCTGAATTCTTCTTCTATACCACTGATAGTAACTAGGCAACCTCAAGGTCTGTCTTGCCGTTCCCAGCTATTAGCGAGCCAGAGAAGTTATGCCCGGGGGGGGGGGAGGAAAGGGGATGCTTTTAGGGTGCTTGGGCCTAGAGCAGGGGCGCTTCATCGATTCTTTTGATCTTCCACTCCTCCGAGTTACCTAGGATCATGCCCAGTGACCCCAACATCTCTCAGGACAAAATGCTAAACCATCAACTTACTGCACCACTGAGTTCCCCCATCTCTCCCCCACGCATCAATTTGAACTTCTATGTGGTTACTGTCGGTGGTTGGAAATGACATTTTGCATTGAGAGAGCCCATTTCTGGATACCTGAAGTGAATAAAGAGCCTGAGATCAAAAACCAAACACATTTGTGGGGTATATGCATACAGTGAGGCTATGGCTATGCTAGGAGTTTTGCTGCAAGAGCCTATGCAAATGAAGCGCAGATTAGCATTTCCCATGCTTCACTTGCATACTCTCTTTTGTTCTGTTTTAGCGCTAGGGGTTTTTGTGCAAAAACGGGCAGCGTGGCCGTGGCTGTTTTGTGCAAAAAACCCCTTTTCCCTCAAAATCCTTATTCCTGTCCCGGAGAGGAATAAGAATCTTGCGGGGGGGGGGAAAAGGGGTTTTGCGCAAAACAGCCACAACCACACTACCTGTTTTCGCGCAAAAATGGAATGAAAGAAGCATGGGAAAATGCTAATCCACACTTCATTTGCATAGGCTCTTGCGGCAAAACTCAGTGTAGCCATAGCCGGAAAGAAAAGGCCATTCTGTTTGCAGTAAATATGGGGGAAGAACGAGGCTCTGAAAAGAGAACTTGAAGTGGGTGAAGAATTAGTGAGACTGAAGCTATGATTTCCAGACATTACAGTTTACAGCAAAGCTATTGTGTCATTCTGTGGAGCAATAGCCTAGCCAAGCCAGGACATCCACTGTTTCATTCTGCTGTAAATGGGATTTCCAATCAAGAACACTGGGGTTCAGGAATTTTAAACTGTGTTTTTGTGTAAATGTGTATACGCTTGTATTT
Organism: Pelodiscus sinensis; assembly: GCF_052426305.1. NCBI lineage: Eukaryota > Metazoa > Chordata > Testudines > Trionychidae > Pelodiscus > Pelodiscus sinensis. The sequence continues at coordinate 15,928,788 of NC_143060.1, read as the reverse complement.
ACAGATTTACCCCCGGAGGGGGTGTGGAGATGGAGGCATGAGCACCGGCTCCGTTTTGCTCCCCCTGCTGCCTCGTGGGGGGGGGGGGGAAGAGCAGTCGACCCGGTGGGAGCCAGCACACGGGGGAAGGGGTTAAAAGCTTGTTAAAAGCTTGTTCCTTGTACACATTGGTACACATTGGATCCTGCCTGCCCCAATGCGGTTGCCTCTATATCAGAGGTAGCAGCACGGGGGGACAGGGGGAGTTGGCTTGGCAGGAGCAAGTATGCCTGGGGAGCTGGTGTGTGCCAGCTTCCTCTTGCTCCTCCCTTGTCCTCACCTTCCCCTCCACCCTTGGTGCTTCTGTAGTCGTTATGATTAACCTATAAGCCCAGGTTTTTTGTTTAATTGTGTATACAATTTATACTCTAACATCCCTACTGCGGTTTACAACTGTGTGTGACTCCATGAATTACAAACAATAATTGTGTGAAGAATAATGTAAGTACACTCTCCTTTGGCTTTTAATAATTGTGGGTAAAAATATAGACATCACAGATAAATGCTGCATTAGCCTCTTCAGAGTATTCTGTCCTTGCTGATACTATTAACCGGCATGAGGTGCAAAAAAAAAAAAAAAAAAATGTTTTTTGAGGAAGTTAAATTAAACTGGGTTTGATTTTTAAAAAAAATGAATTGGAAGTTAGTATTTAGAGATGAAACCTTTTTAGTTATCTCCATCAATTTTAAGCAGAATTTCTGATTCTATATACAATTTGGCCAAGAAAGTGTGCTAGAGAGTTAAGCTTTTTGTTTCGGTTTTTCAGCAAATTGTCAGTGAAATTTTTCAGATTTAAAAACTAGATTTGATGCTTTAAAAATGAAAAAAAAAGTTACTGAGAACTTTTGGGGTTTCACACTTTTATTTTAAAATGAAACTTTTCTATGAAATTTTTCACTGTATTGTAAAGATAATTTTAGATTAAAACTTTGAATCAAAGGTACTTATACGCCCTGGTCCCCAGGGAGAAAATTCTTGAAAAAAAATCTCATTTTCTGTTGCACAGATTTAATACCACCTCAAAGTCACATTGACTGAAGTAATTTTGCTATTCATAAAACAGATACTGTATGAACAGAAGGTATTTTAACCTTGTTTATGTTTGCTGATATTGCATCGGGGTTGACAAGTAGTTGTGTCAATTCTTTACATCCTAGGTGAGACTACCAACAAGAGTACGAGCTGTGATGATGATGTGGGGCTTTTGCTTTGTTTTTTTCTATTTTGATAATGGCCATTTTCCAACTCAGAATCACACAGATTTGCTTTGTATCTCTGAAGGGTTTATTAGATGGTTATTATTTTTGGCCACTATTGACTTAACTGTGGATCAGTAACCTTGAAGTTCAGGGTAACAGACTTCAAATCCCTCCACAAACTCAGCTTAAACCCCGATATACTTCACTCCTGCTATCCTTGTTCTGGGTATTTCTTGATCAGGTACTACTGATCACAACAAATTGGGTGTTGGCTTCAAGAGGAGCGCAAGCATTCACTGAGGCCAAAGGTGGCATCACCAAATTCATTCGGATGTATCAATTGAGAGAGAAGGTGAACCTAAGGTTTCAAATAAAATGCTCATGCTTCAATTGTCAGCAATGTCTAAACCTCCAAAATTAATAATTATGGGCAAGAAAGTGACCTATTTACACAGGTTACTGTCACTTTCACAAAACCCAAACTGTCTGAAGGGGATGAATTTGCAGCTTCTGATGGGCAGTTCCTGATCCTTCTCCTCACCAAAAAAATAGGAAGGAGTTGGCAGGAAATAAGTGTGTGAGTCTGAGTAAGCCTCTTGCTCATAACTGAGGGCAACTGACTGGTTCTTAAATGTCAGTGCACAAAAGAACTCCTGTTGAGAGCAAGAGTATGCCTTTTGTAATATCTCAACCATGAGTTCACCTCAACACCTGGTAAGAATACCTACTGGTTTCATGAGACATGATGTCTAACTGGTCAGAATGAATATCAAATTGTATTAAAGTGCAGTGCATTGTGATAACTACCATAAAACACTATTAAAGGAGCATCCCCGTGATTAACAAATGCAGCCTTCAGAAAGTATGGGTCCCTTTACTGATCCAGAATTTCCTGCACCACTTCTCCAGACTAGCTGGGTAGCAGAGAGGGCAAAATCGGAGTCTAAGGATTACAAAGAGACAGGTTGTTGGACATGAGGTGCTGAGGAATAGGAGATAGCAGCACATGCCATTGCTTTTTCTTGTTCTTGCCAATAGCCAGAACTAGGGCCCTACCAATTTCACGGTCCATTTTGGTCAACTTTCATGAGTTCAGCTATTTAAATCTGAATTTTTTTGATGTGTTTGTAGTGATCTTGACCCTAAAAAGAGTGGGAGAGGATTGCAAAGTTGGGTGTGGGTTTTTTTTGGTTGGGTGGGTGGTTTTTTTTTTTTTTTTTTTTTTTTTTGAGAGGAATATGTGGTACCGATACCCTTGCTCCTGCACTGCTGCTGGTTGTAGCACTGCCTTCAGAGCTGGGCAGCTGGAGACTGAAGGCTCCTGGCTGGGAGTCCAGCTATGAAGGCAGCACCGCTGGCACCAGCAGCACAAAAGGAATGATGGCATTGTACGAACATGAGACCATAACAGCCACACTGGGTCAAACTAAAGGTTCCATCTAGTCCAGTATCCTGTCTTCCAACAGTGACCAATACCAGGTGCCCCACAGGGAATGAACAGAACAGGTAACCACCAAGTGATCCATCCCCTGTCGCCCATTCCCAGCCCTGATGAACAGAGGCGAGGGACACTATCCCTGCCAATCCTGGCTAATATAGTATTGCCACACTTACTTCTGCAGAGCTGATCCCTCATTCAGCAGCCACCAGTCTCTGGCCACCCAGCGCTGAAGGCAGCAGTGCAGAAGAAAGGGTGGCAATAACACACCATGCCATCCTTGTGTGTTGCTGCTGGCAGGGACCCAGTCTTCAGAGTTGGATACCCAGCCAGCAGCGACTGCTCTCCCGCCACCCAGTTTTAAGGCAGCAACACTGTGATTCCCCCTAAAATTATTTTTCAGAGGTCCCCCATAACTCCCTCTTGGGTCAGAATGTCTGACTTGAGAAATGCTGATCTCTTCCTTGAAATCTGTACAGTACAAAGAAGACCACTGTTCACAATGGCAGACCAGATTTAAGGGTGCGTGATGATATTTTTAAGGCCATGGATTTGGTAGGGTCCTAGCAATAACCCATGCAGCTTCCTTTTCTAGCTTCCTTACCTTCTGTTTATGATTTGATTTGTGCAACTAGGCTCTTGATTTGGCATAGCTACCATTCCTGAGCACTACTGTAGTAGAGAAAATGCTGTTGTAATGGGTAGCACAATTTTAGACGTCAGGCCAGTCATCTGTTGGGCTTCTGCTAAACTCTTGTGTGGGGAAACAAGCCATTACCATTAATAGTCCTGTATGTGTGTGTAGCAGGGCAGCTGCCCTGTATTGGCCCTTTAAGAGCCAAACCCCAGCCTGGAGCAGGGCCCGGGAGTTCAGCCCAGCTGGGCGGCGTTGACCAATTAAGGCCCAGCTGGGAGCTATAAAAGGGAAGGGCTGTTTCAGCAAAGGCAGTGTGAGCCTGGCTGCTGAAGGAGCAGGACGCTCCCTGGAGCTAGGGCAGGGCTAGAGTCAGGCGGGGCCAGGGCGCTCGGACAGCCAGCCAGCCAGCCAGCCGGCCAGCCTGCTAGGCCTGTGGCAAGGCCTGCTGGAGAGACACAAACCCCCGGAAGGGGGGCTCAGAGCGAGTGACTTGAGCACTGCCAGAGGGCAGTGTGGTGAAGAGAGCAGCGCGACCGGAAGATTCCAGAGGAGAAACGCCACGTGAGCGGAGGCCTGTGCGGGTGGAATGGACTGATTCCGGGGACAGACAATGGACCCCCGCTACGGTGGTGAGTGACCCCCTCACAGTGTGTCTGCCTGTAATTGGAGTGGTGGGTACAACACATCATTTGTGTGTGTCTATCAACCCTGTGGTTTATCTGCTTCCCATTTGCCCAGATGGGGTGCAACACATAGTCCCAATCAAAGAGAACTTGGAGTACTACTGGATCATTAATCTCTGGTTTGCTCGATTCACATGAGAAACAGAGCAAACACCGGCATGCATATTTCTGTTGAGGCTAGTGGATTGCTAATCAATTGAATACATCTTTTTGTTTTTGTCTATTTTGGCTGAACTAGGGTGGCTCAATTGTTTTCCCCCCTTTGGCAATTCTGAGACACCATCTTTTTGATAACTGAATGCAGAACCACCTACTTGACTGTAATTACTTCAGTGTTGCTCTTTTCCTTTTTTCCGTGGACTTCTCTGTCATAGTTCACTACCAACTGCTTCCCTTCAGCATCTGTCTATCCCCTGATCAAGCATCACCTTCCATCGCTGCCAGCCATGCCACGTGTAAGGTGGGTGCTCCTGATTTTATCTAGAAGAGCAGCACTGTATTAACACGGCATTTTGCATGTGGTAATCTCGATAGGGGCTGCTGTCTCATCAATGCTGGCTACTCTTCTCATCGTAGAGGAACACTGGCATCACCAGGAGTGCTCTTGGAGATGGATTTATCATGTCTGCTGTAGACAAGGTCTAGGTGTGCCCTCCTGTTGCTATGGGTGTGCAGGTTGGCACTGAATGTTGATTTTGAGAGAGAAATAATGTCTGCCTTTTGGAGCAAGCCGTATGCTGATTTCTATTCCCTTTGTCTTGTTGGGTGCAAGCCTTCCAGCCTATGCTTTATACAACCATGACTCGTCCTGTTTGCTTCGTGTTTATGTTCATGTCTCGCAGTGGGAGAGTCAATAGATGCGTCCCTAACAGAAATGGTGTTCAGTTACTTTTTCAGTGGCATGTGTTCGCCTTTGCAAATCTAATATCCTGATCCAGTGGCAGTGACTGGCTTCTGCTGCTTGCTACAATCTGGCATGGGTATTTCCTGTTCCAGTATCTACAAACTATCATGCAGCTTTTTCATGTATGTACTGACTCCCAGTGTTCCTAAAAACCATTCTCTGTGCCATTTTTTGCATGCCTTTCCAGCTGTAGGGACTGTTAGATGCTCTGACATCACACTTCCCTGGAACCTGCTACTGGTGCAAACCAAGCACAGATTGTTGCCTTGTTTGACACACATTGTTGCACATATTTTTCTGCTCTTTTGGCCCATGCTGAGCTGCCTTCTGGGAACAAAGCCAGGAGTTAGCCCTAATTTCGCAATATGCAACAATCAGCATGAAAATACTAACTCAATTAATCTGTGCGTAAGCTAAAATGCAAGTTGTTTCTGGCTTCCCCTGCTTTTGATGCTGGAGGCTGAGCACAGAACAATGCTAGAACTTGGAAAATAGGAAAGCACTCGGTTATTACTATTTTTCTCCCAGAAGCAGGGGCTATTATCACTGCATTTCCAGCCAGGATGTATACAGACACCTGGCAAATGGTGGCAGCAGTTTCCGTTTAAATCGCTTTAAAAATGGAACCGGAAATAATTACTGAACAAAAATGCATGGGAATGTTTAACTGTGGGGGAACAGGGGTTAGAGGGAAACTTCTCTAAAGCTATTGGCTATAGGTTAAGTTGACAAATTTTGCTCAGGGGTGTGACTTAGTCACCCCCTTGAGTGACATAACTTGCTCTGATTTAAGCACTAATAAGGACTGCGGTGTCAGAGGGATAGCTTCTCTTGCCTACGTGCCTACTGCCACTCGGAGGGGTTGGAGTAATTCAGCCAATGTGAGAGCTCTTGCGTGTCAGTTTAGTGTCACACTAGACCGCTTAGAGCAGCACAGTTGCATGGCTGTTGCCAGGGGAGCCAACTGCCTCTGCAGGCCCCTTGGCAAGATTTTTGCTGTGGGCTGTTCCATGCTTCAAGAAGGGGCGTGGCCCCAAGCAGAAGGGGTGGGGACCAGGAGCAGCCAGTCTGGAGCACACCATGTCCACCACACTGCCTTGAGCATGGTGTGTACCTCCCCCTACAGCAGTTGGCACACTCAGGGAAGTGCTATGTGCTGCTCTGGTGACAATTTTTAAGGGCCTAGGGCTCCAGCTGCTGCTGCTGCAGTAGCAACAGTGGCAGATGACTTGCTTGGCAACTGTGCCTTTTGCTGTCCCCTGTCAGTGGTCCTGGGTGCAGGTGTGCCATTGTAGCATCCTAGTATGGCCACAGCCTAAGTGAGATGTTGGGTACCTCAGACTGGGTATGTCTACACTACTCCGCTAGTTCGAACTAGCGGGGTAATGTATGCATACCGAACTTGCTAATGAAGCCCGGGATTTGAATTTCCCGGGCTTCATTAGCATAAAGCCGGTGCCGCCATTTTTAAAAACCGGCTAGTGCGAACCCCGTGCCGCGTGGCTATACGCGGCACGGGCTAGATAGTTCGAACTACGTAGCCATTCCGAACTATCTAGCCCGTGCCGCGTGTAGCCGCGCGGCACGGGGTTCGCACTAGCCGGCTTTTAAAAATGGCGGCACCGGCTTTATGCTAATGAAGCCCGGGAAATTCAAATCCTGGGCTTCATTAGCAAGTTCGGTATGCATACATTACCCCGCTAGTTCGAACTAGCGGGGCAGTGTAGACATACCCTCTGGCAGTGAGTTTGTTTATTTTTTTAACACCGCTGCATTACTGAGCCACTCTGCCTCTGAATGGATGAATAAGGTACAACTCACATCACTATTATCTCGGTTCATTAGGAAAAGCAGACACAGCCAAAATCACCTCACTTGATTCCTTAACAATGGGAATTAGACAAAATATATTCCTAAATAAGCCTTCTAAATTACAAAATTGGCAGCGTCTTAAATGAATGACACTGATGTATCCTAAAATCTGTGACCACTAAATCACTCAGTGGCATTGATTCCATTAATGAGCAAATAATGTTTTGATGTTCCCTTAGTTCATTCTGACACGTTTTATTGTCATCTTACTAACAAACCACCACTGTCATGTGCAATAACATGCTGTTTTACAAATTTACTGGAGCTACAAAGAGCTGGGCTCGTTCACGTTGGGAAAGGACAAGCGTGTCTTGCTAAAGCCTTTTATTTCTCTTGTCTTGGTGGCCATAGGTCCCATTATTTAAGCCTCTAGTTATGCTTGGAGACTCATGCATTGCACTGACTGTCATTTGGGTCAATAAGGCCTGAACTGAGCCTTCTGTGATGCATTTTATTCCAGCATAGCAAATTGACTATGGCTGGAAGGAGCAAAACAAAACACATTCTAATGATGCTTTTTTCTTTCCATGGTAAAATGTCCTCTTTTCTCATTACACTGGAGACTGTCCTAGTCGGTGAGATCTAAATTTGACAATTTGTCATGTCAGCCTATAAGGCTTTTTTTCTTCTCTGCCGGCCGTTCCAGATTGCAGTCTCAGTTATCAAAGCAGCAAATGTGGGTGATTATGGACAGAGATTCCTGGCATTCTTAATGGAACCTGTATACTTTTCTCACACAGCAGTTTGAGAAGGGCACTTCATGGTTAGGGTTTTCTGGTGGCTTGATTAATTTTTTGTTGGGAAACAAAATATTGCATTGGAAAACACAGCAAAGAGCCCATGCTGCATGGAAGGGGCAGGAGGAAGGTCCAAATTATCAAAGAGAGTATGTCTACTCTGCGGGATAAGGACAAATTAAAATGTACAACTTCAGCTACATTAATTGCGTAGCTGAAGTCAAAGTACCTTAACTTGACTTTTGGCGCTGTCCACACTGCAGGAAGTAGAAGGGAGAACACTGTCCTTCAACTTTTTCCGAAAAACTTGCCAACTGTCTACGCTAGCCGCTTGAATTTCTGCAAGAACACTGACTTCCTACTGTCTGAAATCAGTGCTTCTTGCAGAAATATTATGCTGCTCCAGTTCGGGCAAAAGTCCTTTTGCGCAAAGCTTTTGCGCAAAAGGGCCAGTGTAGACAGCTCAGATTTGTTTTGCGCAAAAAAGCCCCGATTGCGAAAATGGCGATCGGAGCTTTTTTGTGGAAAAGTGCGTCTAGATTGGCACGGATGCTTTTCCGCAAAAAATGCTTTTGCGGAAAAGTGTCTGTGCCGATCTAGATGCTCTTTTCTGCAAATGCTTTTAACAGAAAAGTTTTCCGTTAAAAGCATTTGCGGAAAATCATGCCAGTCTAGACGTAGCCCACAAGTTTGATTTGAAAGCCTGAAATGATAAACAAACATCCACCCCACAGAATGCAGGGCTGTGGCATTTGCCTCAGTTTTCCCCCTTGCAGTGTGAAAGTCTGAGGAATGTCCTTTTAACATACCACTCTGCTTGCCCTACACTTCTCCCCCATCCACATTTGGTTATCCATGGTCAGTGAGGACCCGGCAGTCAGAGATGTGTTAATATGGGCTCATCTCCCACCTGTGAAAGGAACTTTGAGCATTGTCTCTACTGTTGCTGCTCCTTGCAGTTGCTGTCTGCTGTCTCTGATGCGGTATTCAGAGGGTCTGTCACTTAGTAGCGCTCTTAATGAGTCACTTAATATTGGGGGACCTTGCAACTGCTGCCCCTTGGTGGTCATTTGCTGCCACTGTCCCCACCCTAGGCCTAACGCATAGCCACTTCAGTGATTTCAGCGCTAGTAACCACTAAGCTGAAACAAGGACAGTCCAATGGAATCCTTCTAGCTCTGTTTTTAAACCTTAGAGACAGGGGATCCTAACTGTGTCTAGGACTCTTGAGGCAGAATCTGTACCATCAGGTAGGAACACTTGCTACCTTTCAGTGGACTTTGGTGTCATGGTCCTACACTGGATCTCACTTGGACAATCTCTTTGATTAAGACCAGCTAAATACAGTTCTGCCTTCCTTTACTCGTGTCATAAGGATAGCAACATCCTATTACCCTCATTCAAATTTTAAAATGTTATTGAAGCTAATACTAAAACTATGTAATACACACTTTTTCCTTAACCTCTGTGTGTGTGTGTGTGTGTGTGTGTGCGCGCGCGCATCAGAGTATAGTGCTTAGATTCCAAAAGCATAAAGGTTGGTTCAAAAGTCCTATACATACCGTATGTAATCTGTAATAACCCAAATTTAGGTTACTACATTTAATGATACGCTTTAGATATTGCCATCCAATACTTGGGTCATCACTCATAAAAGGTTATACATAGAGTGTGTTTTTTTGTGTGTGTGTGTGTGTGTGTGTGTGTGTGTGTGTAAAACAAATATAACAATGAGTTAAGATTGTCCCTCAGTAATTGAGATTTTTAGAGTACGTTGTCCCGTAGATAATACATTCCATCAGAAGTATTTCAGTTAATATCCTGACTTTGCTTTTCATTGGCACTGTGGCTTATCTCTCTTGGCATTGCTGATGTCAGTGATGTGGTCTAGGTGTCTGTCAACCCTGATGGCATCCGATACCATGAACTGATGCATTAATCAAGCACAATCCTGACCAATTCCACGTTTCTGCAACACTTGCTCATTACTGGGGTCCCATGTGCCCAGGCAGCCAACAGTCAGCACATTCCGTTGAATTTCATTAACCCTAGTTTTCAAGGCATCGACCAGAGGGGTGTATTGCTCCAGCTTTTGAGACCAGGTATCCTGGAAGGCCAGGGTCCTGTTTTCAAAGGGAACTATGACATCCACCATGAAGAACTTCTCACGGTCCTCAGTGATGGTGAAATCTGGATGTAGTTTGTTGTCTGTTGTGGGGATGGCTGAGTTCATGGCTACCTTCCCTATGGGTGGTGAGATGGTTCTGACCAGTTGATCCTGAATGGCATTGGGTTGGTGAGGCCACGCTCTGGAAGGGGGCTTGCAGCTGTAATAACACAAAGATGTGGGGTAGCCTCTCCCTGGTGCAGCCACACTAAAGTGACTTGTAACCTCAAGCCAGCTACTGGTACCCGTAGCAAAGCAGCTATGTCTGCTGAACACTAAAGCAGAGTAGGTCTATTTATGCAAATATGGTGTGTTCCTCTTTCTCCTCCACCCCAGTTTGTCACTAGAAATTACATGCAGTCCCTGGCTCACTATTACAATGTGAAGAAACCACACAAATACCCAAAACTCTATGGCTATGTCTACACTGGGCCACTTATTCCGGAAAATCAGCCGCTTTTCCGGAATAAGCTGTGAGCTGTCTACACTGGCCCTTGAATTTCCGGAAAAGCAACGATGCTCTACTGTACAAAATCAGCCGCTATTCCGGAAAAACTATTCTGCTCCTGCTTGGGCATAAGTCCTTATTCCGGAACACTGTTCCGGAAAAGGGCCAGTGTAGATAGCCCAGTAGTCTTTTCTGGAAAAAAGCCCCGATCGCGAAAATGGCGATCGGGGCTCTTTTTTCCGGAAAAGCACGTCTACATTGGCCACAGATGCTTTTCCGGAAAAAGGGCTTTTCCGGAAAAACAGCCTGCCAATTTAGACGCTCCTTTTCCGGAAAAACTGAAAACGGAATAGTATTCAGTTTTAAGCAGTTCCGGAAATTCATGCCAGTGTAGACACAGCCATCATGTGTTTACTAAAGGCATATAAATGTATCTGGCCTAGTCACACAATGCTGCTTTGACTGGCATCTGCTGCCTTAAATACAGAACATACTGAGCGCTACTAGAGGGGTAACTGTGTAAAGGGACCACACCCTATTCCTACACTACAGAACTGACTTGCAATCTTTCTCTTCTCTAGTTTTAGAGTGAGGAGTGTACAACATCTAGTTCTTCCATTATTGCTGAGGCTAAATCTTGACAAGGGGTTGTTTGTACCTCAACTGAACCCTGGGAATGCTGTGCTCATTCTAACCTACCTACAGAGCACACTGGAGGTAACTTCATGCTGAGACCCTTCTTGATTACACAGAATGTTCCTTCTGGTAAGCTATGTGCAAATAGCCCTCTGCTCCTCCCTCATCCCAACTCTCAAAGATTTGTCATCCCATCTATGGTTTCACCCCACAACACTATCCATTCCATATTCCACTGCCTCACTGTATTTGACTGCAGAGTCCTAGGTTCATTGTAGAACTTTGTCCCTTGTCAGAACCACCATGCTAGTTGGGAGGGACAGAACGAGACGCAATATGGTATGCCTTTCTGCCGGGAGCTAGAGGGAAACATAGGTTTTCCCTCATGCTGGCTGAACAGGAAACCTCTGTGCCTTCACCAGGACCAGGCAATGGGCAAGAGATACCATGATTCCTAAGAAGCAACCTAGGGCATGTCTTCACTCCATAGAAGATTGCTGCTGCTGCGATCAATCTTCTGGAGTTTGATTTAGAGAGTCTAGTTAAGACTCACTAAATCAAACAGAGGGCAACTCCACCAGCATTTGGTACTCCTGCTCTTGCCAGGAGTAAGGGAAACCAACGGGAGTGTTTGCTCCTGTCAGTTTCCCACTGTGAGGATGCTGCCAAGCTTGACTTAAGGTAAGCCTACACCAGTTATGTATTCTATATAGCTGGAGTTGCGTACCTTAAGCCAAGCTGCCGGGTCTAGTGTAGATCTGGCCTTTTACTCCGCACTACTTTCTGCTGGATCATTGCCGCGGTGGAGCAGAGAGTCCTCTGCAGTTGTAATTTTGATAACTTAGCTTGAACCACTACAGCATAACCATGCCTAAAGTCATGGTGACTGCTGTACAAATATTGAGGGTTTACATGGTGACGTACAAATGCTAACAAAGTTTCCCGGTGCCCTGTTAAGGCAGGCAGTGTTGTATCCCTGTTTTACCTCAGAGGAAACTGAAACACAGGCAAGCTAAATAACCTGTCCAAGGCAAGTCAGAGCTGGGGAGTTTAAAACTCTGCAGTTCCTAGGTACTGTGGCCTTGCTCTTTCTTCAGTCTAAAAGGGCACATGATCTAATTTTATTTGTACTACTTTATATGTAGGAGATGACTTGCAGTCCAACTATCAGATTCCAGCGTCAGTAAATAGCTGTTTTCTGAATGTTGCGCATATTTGATTTGGTGCCAGAAAAGACCATTATAGGTTTTATTGCAACAAGTTTAAGCAAAGAACTGCATTAACCCACCTTGTTGTTTGCCATTAAGAAGAACAGCCAAAAGCAAGCAGTTCTAAAGAAGAATAAAAAGCGAAAAAATGAGAGAACCTCACATTTTAGTGAACACATGCGTTGCATGCTGTCAATAGCCATCTTCCTTTTATAGTACTCAGCGTGGCATCATATAGCACAATGTAAACAAAATTATAATCTTATCAAGCCGTCTTGCTCCTACAGTGATGACAGCCACTTAGATTGCCAAAGCCCAGTCAGAAAAGCAAAGACCTTTTCAAAGCAGATGACAAAATTTTTAACAGTGCAGCTTGAAAGAAAATTACAATAAAGATTTCATTGCGTGTTATTCAGAAAGGGCAATAAAATAACTCTCCGGTACACCTAGAAGCCTGCAATTCAAATGGGCCATTTCTTGAGCATGTTGTTAGTCCAAAGGCAAGATGAAGTTGAAAATATGGGACAAAAACTGTGTCTAACTCGTCATCTTACACCAGTATTACATCACTCCATTGAATTCAGTGGACTTAGCTTTTATATGCCTCGGAATTTGTGAGACAAAAATCTGTCCCATTATTTTCAGTTATTTCACTTAAAAATAGGCATGTGTCCAAGTCCCCAAATGTGGATCTGTGGGTTTTAAAATACAGCATGACTCTACATTTGGAAAATCAGGATTGTGGGGCTCCAGTCTGTCTAAAGACTTCTGAATCAGTACTGGGTTCAAATGCAGATCTAAACTTTTTATGCTTTAATTAAGTCCTTTGAATAACAGATTACTAGTCTGGGAATTTCCGCAGATCTAGACATCTCCCACAATTTAAAACCTTCCAATAATCTTGCCCTTTTCCAGACTTGTACAGTACTTAATTCATTACACTTCCAGTGAAACCTCAGGTCACTGTGTGAAATCTTATTCCTTTGTTGCCGATAGGAGTTTTAATATTTTCAGTGTAGCTGGTGTTTTTGCCTTCTCTACTTAGATATAGTCTATAACAGGTCACAAATCCATTTCTTTTCAGGCTCATTTTGAAATATCTAGGTAGTAAAATAACATTCCCTAGGTATTTGTGTGGTGTTTATGAAATGTTTCGCATATAATTAAAACATTAATAAATATATTGGAGCAGGAAGAGAATGAATCAGATCTTTTTTCTGCAGAGTACAGAGTTTGTGGAAAAACTCGTTTTCAGCATGTTTTCCACCCGACATTATTTTTGTATTAAACAAATGAATAAATAAATAAAATAGCAGCACTAACCATGTTTGCCTATTTTTTTCCTCCAAATATCTCCATAGGATGGTAACATTATTAAGTTTTTGAATTCAGTTATGATAGGTTGTTCAAGTCCATTACATCTCAGAAAATGTCTGGATATTCAGCACATTAAAGGTCATATTGTGGCTTCACACATGCATGCGACTGAAATTCACTGTAATGGGAGGGGTTTATGTGTAAATTTTAAAGCTAAATAGGGTGCCCAAAATGCAAGCTGATGTTTCTTACAGTGCAGTCTTACGAAGACAAAGTATATAAGAACGGCCATATTGGGTCCTACCAAATGTCCATCTAGTCCAGTATGCTGTCTGCCAACAGTGGCCAATACCAGATGCCCCAGAGGGAGGGAACACATCAGGTAATCCTCACATGATCCCTCTCCTGTCACCTGTTTCCAGACGAGCAGAGGCTAGGGAAAGGCTAGGCTAGTAAGGAAAGGGCTGAGTAGGGTTTACAATGGTTGACTTTCTGTGGTGTCTTGTTTTGTTAAATTGCAGACCTGGAAGCTAACACCCAGTTCTTGCTTCCAGAATTGAGTACAGTGCCAACAAGCAGCTTTGGCAACTACCACCGAAGAGAACGAACCTCACAACTCCCAGTAATTTTATTGGGAGTTGTGCAGCTCACATTCCATAGTGAGCTTTGAAACTCCCAGCTGCGGTATACATATTACCCCAGACAGCTTTTCTTCCTCCCCACACTGTGCTCCTAATGGCTCTTCTAATGCAGGTTCTTAGTTGTGTTCCGTATGCTTACTGTTTGTGTGGTGAGTTTATGAATATCCTCCAGGCACTGGACTGAGAATACCAGATTTTTTTTTCACTTGGGATATGTCTAAAATGATGATTTGACTCTTGTTTCTGGACGTGGTATAATGTTGAGGTTTTAATTTTTTAAATGTAGCACACTCCCTTATCTCTGGACAAGACATTCAGGGCGCTGTGCGACATACATATACTTTTTAAAGTAGAGCAAGAAGATAGTGAAAACCACCCCTATTAAAAATTCAAACAAAACCAATTCCGGATGTGCTGTAGACAGAAAAGAGGTTGACAAATGGATGGGAGAGGACTGAAGGTGATAAATGTGGTCCTATTAAAACCCCCTTGAAATTTTAAAAGTAATAAAACCTTTGAGATGTTTTATAAAAGCAAGAGGGAGGGACTGAGACAGTCTCTAAGAGTGTCCAATCCTTGTCAGTTTATCAAGGGGCATAATCTTTAGTGACCTAAGCTCTGCTCCCAAAAAGCAGGTGGTGTTTGATTGCCAGAGAATACATTCTCTCCCACATAGCACCATCTACAGTAGCTCCAAGTCTCATTCATCCGAGTGGTTGAAGAGTGACTTTCTTCAATTAAAAAAAAAAAAGTTGAAAAGAGTTAAGAGTGGGTTTATGGTTCACCACTTACTTGTTTAAAGGGTTCCTTTTTCTCTACAGAACCTGATTAGTGCCCTAGGCATTAGGTTTTTCAATTTTTCTGGTTCACATCTCCGTTTTCTGCCAGAGGGTGAATTCACTTCCCTGGAGAGGAAGAATCACTCCAATAGGGAGAGTTGCTCTGGGGTATTGCTGCAGCTTTTCTGTACTACTTTGCTGAGTTAGCATGTCACTGAATCTTTGAAATATAGAGAATCCTTGTTATAAGAAAGGAAAAAAAGGCACATATGTTGCAGCTCAGAGCAACTGCACCTCTGTTCCCTTTTCATGACCCTTTGAGAGCATCCACTTTAGGTTCCAAGCTCCTTAGCCATCACCTCATCGAGCAGAGATCTTGGGGTATCTCCCTCCTGACGGGGGGGGGGGGGGGATTTCCTGGCTTCAGTTTCCCTGCCTCCACTGTGCTATCCCCAACAAAAAGGCCAGCTTTTGTGCCTTGCTTTTCTCTCCAGAGGTTAAGAAAGGGAGTAATTTCATGCAGTTAAGTTACCACACAACTCTTCATAAACGAGCACATTTAATCTTAAAATGAAAGCATTTCAGAGAAAATGTTTAAAACAATAAAAGAATCCACATGAACATGTGAAAAAGCTTTCCAGAGGTCACCCCTGTTGTAACTTCAGGCTCTCACGTGGGTTTTCCCCAGGGTGGCTTACAAGTTTATAGCTGTCTCTGATTCAAACAGAAACAATCATGAATAGCTCAGTTTTTCTCTTGTACAGCTTGGACCTGCAATCTTTGGCCTCATGTAACAGGTGATCAGTAGATCAAGATCTACTCCTCACTTCAAAAGGCTGGGTATTTGCATTCACCTTCTTCTAGATGTTTCCTGGGAAATCCATTTCATATGTATTGTGCCAAAAGTCCGTTCTTGTCTGGCACTTTGTTCAGTGTAGTCCATTGCTCATGCCGGCCTCGGAGTGCATCTTTTCCTTTAGTTATATATGGACCCAAGGAAGCCACTGGCCTGTGCATGTCCCTGGGCAAGGTGTGTGTGGGATGTCCCAACTCCGTGCTCCCAGAAATGTCTGGGCTTCAGGGGGCAGAAGGGGCAGGGTGGTGGCAGTCAGCCCTTGCTGCTTCCCAGAATGAGGTGCACACGCCACTGCCAGTTCTCAGTAGCTGCAGCAGCTGGGAGCTCTGGGCTTTTTGGAATCTCTGGGCCCCTGGGTAATACTCACTTTGCCCCCCTCTCTCGGCAGGTCTGTACAGACCGAGTGCACACTAATACAATGATCCTTGAATTTAGCTGTCCCAGTGCATTTTCTCTCTCTCTCTCTCTCTCTCTCTTTTACCTCCTTGTCTACAGGTTTGGGTGAAATACAGTGAGCATACGTGGATTTGCCATGGTCGTCACTCCAATGTAGCACAGGATAGGTTAATCCTGTGATTTCTACTGTTTGCAAAAGCCTCTCCCTACCTCCCTTACAGTATCCTAGGGTTGTAGGACTGGAAGTGACCTTGAGAAGTTATCTAGTCCAGTCCCCTGTACTCATAGCAGGACTAAGTATTATCTTAGACTTTAGTAAAACATTTGATATGGTCTCACATGACCTTTTTATTAATAAACTAGGGAAATACAACCTAGATGGGGCTACTTTAAGGTGGATGCATAACTGGCTGGGTAACCTTTCTCAGGGTATGTCTACACTACCCTGCTAGTTCGAACTAGCGGGGTAATGTATGCATACCAAACTTGCTAATGAAGCCCGGGATTTGAATTTCCCGGGCTTCATTAGCATAAAGCCGGCACCGCCATTTTTGAAAGCCGGCTAGTGCGAACCCCGTGCCGCGTGTAGCCACGCGGCACGGGGTTTGCACTAGCCGGCTTTTAAAAATGGCGGCGCCGGCTTTATGCTAATGAAGCCCGGGAAATTCAAATCCCGGGCTTCATTAGCAAGTTCGGTATGCATACATTACCCCGCTAGTTTGAACTAGCGGGGTAGTGTAGACATACCCTCAGAGTAGTTATTAATTAGTTCACTGTCATGCTGGAAGGGCATAAGAAGTGGGGGTTCCACAGGGGTCAGTTTTGAGAGAGGTTCTGTTAAATAGCTTCATCGATGACTTGGATAACGGCATAGAGAATACACTTATTAAGTTTGCAGATGATGCCAAGCTGGCAGGGGTTGCAATTGCTTTGGCGGATAGGGTCATAATTCAAAATGATCAGGACAAACTGGAGAAATGGTCTGAGGTAAACAGGATGAAGTTTAATAAGGACAAATGAGACAGTCAGTTTCACACATACAAAATGGAAAATGACTGTCTAGGAAGGAATACTGTAGATAGGGAATTAAAGGTCATAGTGGACCAGAAGCTAAATACGAGTCCGTGTGTCACTGTTGCAAAAAACCCCAATGATTCTGGGATCTATTGACAGACGTGCTGTAAGCAAGACACGAGAAGTTGTTCTTTCACTTGACTCTGTGCTGATTAGCCCTCGACTGGACAACTGTGTCCAGTTCTGGACACCATATTTCAAGAAGCATGTGGAGAAATTGGAGAGGGCCCAGAGAAAAGCAACAAAAGGGAATTAAAGGTCTAGAAAATATGACCTATGAGGGAAGACTGAAAAAAGTGGGTTAGTTCAGTTTGAAAAAAAAGAAGACGGAGAAGGGAAACATGATAGCAGCTTTCAAGTATCTAAAAGGGTGTTACAAGGAGGAGGGAGAAAAATAGTTCTCCATAACCTCTAATAGTACAAGAAGCAATGGGCTTAAACTGCAGCAAGGGATGCTTAGGTTGGACATTAGAAAAAACTTACTGTCTGGGTGGTTAAAACACTGGAATAAATTGTCTAGGGAGGTCATGGAATATCTCTGGAGATATTTAAGAGCAGGCTAGATAAACATCTATCAGGGATGCTTGGGCCTTCTGTGAGTCCAGAGGACGGGACTTGATGACTCTTGAAGTGCCTTTCAGTTATAGTATTCTATGATTCTAGACATTCCTCACAGGTGTTTATCCAACTTGCTCTTAAAAATCACCAACGATGGAGGCTTCTGAATCTCCCTAGTCAATTCAGCCCAGTGTTTAACTATTATGACAGAAAGATTTTCCTAATGTCCAACCTAAACTGCCTTTGCTGCAATTTAAGGCCATTGATCCTATCCTTAAAGTTTTAAAAGAGAATAATTTTTCTTCCTCCTCTTTGAAACAAACTTATTTTTACCTGAAATGAGGAAGCTTCCACTGCTAACCTGCAGGGTAGCTCAGACTGTCTCTGCGGTGACAGAAAAATCAGCAGCGAGAGGCTGATTTAGCACCACCTCTAGGAAAGTAGTTTTGCTTTCTATTATGCTGTATATTGGTTGACGTTAATCCAATAATTGAAGCTTCCGGTTTGAGGATTAGGCTGATATTTATCAATAAAAGCCTGCCAAAAAAAAAGTAGATTCTGTGGTAAACAGTGACTTAGACTTGCTCCTTCAGCTAGATCCCACCATCTCTCCTATCCACACTGACACCTTTCAATAATTCTTGATTCTTCTGATCATTGTAAGCTCCCTTCACCAAACTGCACCAGTTGTCAGATTAAAACTACTGCATGTAGTGAGATGCTATGAAACTGTGTCGGGTTGAATAACCTTGGATCAGGATCCTCCGAGAAAATAACCCTTGAAACATATAATCAAATAAATGCTACCAACCCAAAATTAAATTTGTAATATGTGCCATGAGCTTGCTGTCTGCGGTGATACAATCTTCTTCCATGTGAAAAATATATAAAGTCCATATTATTTGACCCTTAGATGGTTCTGATGATGCTGAGCAATGGAGAAATGATTAATTCAGGAATGGATTCAATTTGTGAAGACCAGCTGGTGCTAGAAGGCTTACTAACCCCACAAATCCAGCATCAACACCAAGATTAGTGTTCATAATTGCAGCAAGACCCAAGAGGCATGTGGACATTTTACCAGCAGGGGGCCAACAGAATCACTGACCCCACGGGCAAGATTGGGGAGGGGAACAACTTAGCATTCCCTGAAGGGCAGGGCCTTGGGTAGAAGGATCAGGGCTGGGGCAGCCAACCCCCAGTGCCATTTTGAAGCATGCCATACCCCATTTCCCAGCCACCTAGCGAGCACTGTGTGGCGCTCCGGTAGTGATTTAAAGAGACCTGGGCTCCAGCCACTGCTGCTCCTACAGTAGCAACAGTGACTGGTCCTTTGGATTGGCAGGCCCTGAAACGACTGCCCTCTTTGCCCTCTTCCCCACCTCCCTCCATGTCAGTGGGCCTGTTGACTAGAATAACTTCATAGTTTTTTATATCTTAGAACTCTTTTTATTAAGTGAAAATATGCTGAGTCAAACTGCTCAGCATTGAAAGTCCATTTTAATTTGTTCGGCTAGTTTGCAGATACCTTCAGTCTTGAATTTAGCATGAATTTAGTTCCATTCCATCACAAGCGTTCTGTCACACCAACAGTTTATTTTAGAGTAGACAGTTTTCCCCCCTTGTTGTGATGTCGTTCCATTTTCTTATTCTTCAAAATATTTCTTTTTAGGCTTTAAAAAGGAAAAGAGCGAGGTGCCGTGAATTATGTTTTTGACAGAAGGGAAGTGTGAGTAGGTGCTTTGGTACAGCTGGGCATGTGTGAGTGATATGGTGTTTGTTTTATGGCACGTAGGCTGTTGTTTTTGTGGGAACGAAAGAAGATGGTAGCTTTTTAAAGTCTACTAAATGAGTGACACTTTATAAAGTGCTTTTTGAAAAAAAAATCAGCTTTTCATCAGTGTTTCTGATATTTTGAATGCAGACTATTCATATTATTTGGAGCTTTTGACTGTACAGAACCATGTGCAAAAAGGCACTATTTGCCTTTTAATGATTGCCATCCATTTTAGATATACTTCTCCCTGAATTTGATTTTTACCTATTGTTGTCATAAGGAATGTCTAAGGTTACTTTAATTGGAAGTTGGGAGGTGGGGGATGTAGACTGTTTTTGTTTATGATGCTTATTTGACAGCAGTTTGGAGATGCTCATAGGTAGTCAGTCAGTGGTTCCTATTGTCTGTGTGACTTTCCCACAGACACAGGAGAGAACAGTTTAAAAAATTAGGCAAATGTGCTTTTAAAAGCACGCAAATTAGCATGGGGAATAGGGGGCAGGTGTACTGCCTGAAACTATTTTAAACTCTTTCTGATAATTGTCTTGTTTGACTAGACAGTTTTTTAAAAATCCCCACAATTTCATATAATGTAATTGAGTTTTATCCCATGACACCTTTTTTGTTCCTTTCATTCTGAATGTTCAGTCTAAATATGCAGAATTGATGCCCTTGGTTTGAATAATTTTGCTAATGCTTTTAACAAAGCATTTCACATTTTATGAAAACGACCCATATAAGATCTTCCAGTACTCTTCTGAGGCGAGGGTTGGCTAATAGAATGGATTATGCATAAGGGACCTGTATATTCGTTGCAGGTTTTGGAGAGGCAACTCAAGATAGGCTGTAGATACTCAGTTTCCCAAACTGTTACACAGGGCAAGGTGGAGTTGTCTTCTAGCCCTGTGGTCTGTATGTAGGTGGAGGATGGACTTAATCCCTGGTAAATTCCTGGAGCAAAACTTGATTCTTTTTTTTTTTTTTTTTTTTTTGGTTATGTGTAGACAAAAATGTAAAAAAGAGAATAAAGACACACAACAGTAATAGTAAGTGGTGAAATTGTTCCAGTAATGAATTGTAATTAGGGTTACCAACTTGACAGTAATTTTAAAAAACAGACTCCAGCAGAAATACAGGAACCTCCCCTGTGCTTCCTCTTCCTCAGGAGCCCCCACCTACTTCTCTCTCAAGCTCTCACCCCTTGTCCGCTCCCCTTCCCCTCCAGTCCCGTGCTGCTTACCCTCCCCACTCCTTCAGTCAGGAGGGACTTTCTGCAGAGCTAGGGCTGAGAGCTGTAGCCATCCAACACAGGTAGGAGGCACACCTGGCTGAGCAAGGGCTAGTACAAGTGATGACCCGGTGTCACCCCCAGCTGTAATAACCTGGCTTTGGGTGTCCAGTCAATAGATCTGACTGGACACGGTTGGTAGAGATCCATGGACATCTGCTTTATATCCACAGGTATCTGCATCTGCGGATGTGGATGCAGTTATCTGTGGCTCATTTTTGTGGCGATGGATGTGGAAACAAATTTTGTATCTAGAACCCTGTGCATTTACAGATATCTGCTTTATAACCATGGGTACCCGCATCTGCAGAGGTCAATGCAGATTTGTGGCTCATTTTTTGTGGCTACAGATGCATATTCCTGCAAATTTTGTATCCGGACCGGGCTCTGCCGGTTGGGTCCCCATTTCAGCTGTACTTTCCGGGTAAAAAAATTGGCCCTCTTAATCCTAATCTATTGGAATAGGAAAGTTAAACAAAATAAATGTCCGAGAAAATAGCTGGGAGGGACATTCAGTTGGAGAAAATATTATCTATCAGAACGGCTAGCGATTCCCAGCATGTGAAGTAATTCTTTAGAAACTGGTAAGATCATTAAGTCCAATTCCTGTCTGCGCTGCACAACTTTTCTGGATGTTTTCAAGTAGCTTCAAAACCCGCCAAACAAAACAGAATCTGAACATTAAAGATAAATAATTCCTGAAGGTAAAAATTGTATTTAATGCATCCGTATAAAGCAATTTATTTGAAATGGGTACCCGCTGCTTCCATGAATGATCTTTTGAAAGCGTTTTTTGGTTGCATAGGCTTTAACAATAGACTGGAGCAGCCAGTTCTCCCCCTCCTTTACAGTATCGGAGTTCCAGTAAATCCCTCATCAAATGTTCATCTTCCTCCTGGAGTATAAACATCAGGCATGTTAAAGAATCTAATACTGCCAACAAGCTTCTTTGTTCTCATTGATGCCCTGAAATAAAACATGTTAAGATGAGAGGAGAAGATAATATCACTTGATCCTTCCCTCCCCCAGTTACATAGGAGACCATATTGTGAAGGAGTAGATGATCCAAGTAATTCCTATCTGGAGTTTGTATTTAAAATAAATGATTTCATGGATTGTTCCATCCAGAAAAGAGGGAGAGTCAGAAACATCGCTTGATGATTTTACTTCCAGCAGTGAAGGAACATGAGACATCGTGATAAGCAAATAATTGCAGTTTGTGAGACATAATAGCTCTGGGAAAAATTTTTTAAAATATTTTGATTGGAAACTCCTTTTTAAAAAAAACAACAACCCCATCATCTTGTGCTCTCCTCCAGGGGAACCATATGGTTCCCAGGTGCAGCAGTATGCAACTTTCTAAATACCAGTTGAAGGGACATAGGAAGGTTGTGCAGGTGTGGAATAAGTACGAGTTGATGGAAGATCCATACCTTGATGGCATGGTGATATGCATTAGTAAGCTAGTTCTGTGGTCCTAACAATATGCTCACCACTGCTTACATGACACAGCTGCTTCAGTCTGGATTAGTGCTGGCCTAGCCTCTAAGAGATATTCATCAGTAATTCTACCTCTGCGGATGTTAGTTGCGGAACCTTCATGGGCATCTGTGAATTGGCACCTTTTTGAGCTTTTTATGATTTGTGAGCCCAATGTTCCCTTGGCGTAGGCTCTAGATATTTTGACGAGGCTCTGACCGTGCCTCAGTGGATCCCATATTTCCTGATGGATTCTGCTTGCCTTAGAGGCTTACTGTGACCTTCAACATAGCCGTCTCCCACAGAGACAAGGGTCACAGCCTACTGAGCCAATTCTATGGAGTAGCAAGAGGGTTGGTGGGGGAACTCCTATAGTCTCTGTTGCCTCAGATTTAATCAGAATCTGACCTAACAGGCATGTCTCCCCTCTCAAGGGGAGTCATTGTAGTCGATATGGGAAGGTTGGGGAGAACTCTACTTCGGGTTCCAGCCCAGGGACCCTGGCAGCAGCTGTTGGTAGTTTTCTCTTCACTGCCGGATCTGCTACAATTCCCTGGGCCACTTTCCCTTGCCCTCTCTCTCTTCCTCCCTCCCTCCCTCAATGCCTCCTTCCCCCTTACCTCAGAGCCCCCTTTCCTGTAGCTGGTTGGTGTCTTCTTATCCAGTCCTTCAGCAGTGCTTGCTCTCTGAGGGTATGTCTACACTACCCCCCTAGTTCGAACTAGGGGGTAATGTATGCATACCGAACTTGCTAATGAAGCCCGGGATTTGAATTTCCCGGGCTTCATTAGCATAAAGCCGGTGCCGCCATTTTAAAAAGCCGGCTAGTGCGAACCCCGTGCCGCGCGGCTACACGCGGCACGGACTAGATAGTTCGGATTAGGCTTCTAATCCGAACTATCTGTACGCCTCGTTCGCGCTAGCCGGCTTTTAAAAATGGCGGCGCCGGCTTTATGCTAATGAAACCCAGAAATTCAAATCCCGGGCTTCATTAGCAAGTTCGGTATGCATACATTACCCCGCTAGTTCAAACTAGGGGGGTAGTGTAGACATACCCTGACTGTCTAGAAGAAGAACTTTTTAAACAGTGTGGCTGGGATCTTAACTGGAGCCAGACGACCACATTAGCCTAATAGCTTAGACAGGTTAATTGGAGTCAGGTGACCACACTAGCTGGGAGTAGTCTTTTTTGTTCTGGAATATTCCAGGAACCGAAAACTGCTTAACTAGTGGCCACTATACCTGACTTCTACTTCCCTGCTGTATGAAGTTGGCTGAGGGAGGGGCTTATAGGGCCTTTTCCCATTCCTCTATCTGATCATATACCCAGGTGGAGTTCCTCTGAGCGACCTCCACTGACTCTGTCAATTCTTTCAGGGAGCAGTGTGTGCTGTGTGTGGCTCTCTGCTCAGTGTCCCCTTCTGGTTCCCTTGTTTTGGCCCTTTGACCTTCATATCTGCCCCTGTTTTCATTTTCCCCCTTAATTATTTGGATTCTGGGCTGTCGTGTGGTTCAACTTATTTTAGATCCAGGGGAAACCAGTACACTTCACGGCTGCTTAACCACTTTCTTATTTATTGCAAGCGTTAAGCAGTTAATATAGCTACAAGCCTTAAGAACAATAACTATCCAATTAAAACCTTAAATACTATAAATTCTAAAGCCAACAATACACGCAAAGCAATTACTAAAAAATCTACTATAAACAATAATAAACCCTAATTCACTTACACTTCATCCATATGCTACCTACCGTGCCAGACAGGAGGTCATGGTTCCATCTTTTCCCACCCATAGGAACGCCACCACTGACGTAGCCGGTGTGAAGGGCCTAATTACGTCTAGTTACCTGGAGCAGGGCGTGTTGGTCAATCTTGCCCATTCCTTCCCATCGATTGTTCTTACTAAACGCAATTTATAGCAGAGAGAGACTTGGTCATTCTAATAATATTTACCAATTGATTACGTATTGTGTAGGGTATGTAAGAAGCCCAATGCCCTATTTGGGGTACATCCTACTACTCAGGCTGTTGCTGCTCTGTGCGCAGTTGAGTTTCATGGCTGCATCTGTACTTTTTGCTTATCAGAAACAGAAGTACCAGTACAAGGCTGCTTGTCCTGTGTTCTTGACGAGGTCTTGTGTACCGGGCTTAATCTGCATTGTTGTGCAAAAAAATTCCTGACTCTCGGGCCTGGCCTGCGTGTTTTGTCACCCCAGACTTGACAGGCCAGAAATCCACACTTTGGACCAGGCAGATATCACCATTTATTGCCAAGTCAGGGTAATGCAGGCGCCCCTACATGGGGTTCAGTGGATCTTCCCTGTAGGTGGCAGGGAGGGACCTTTTATATGTGGACAGGCTCCTGCCCACCTCCCAGTCTCTAGCTGGACTACTCTACTCTACACCATAGGCTGGGAGATGATCCTACCGGAACCCATGGGACTACTCATGTATCCCCCTGCATGGATATTGTGACATGCCTAGTTTGTATATATAGCTTTTTCTTGACAGAGGTTTGGGTAGTGCCTGTGCTCTTGGCTATCTATGGAAGATGGCCAACTTGCAAATAATTAGGCAGAAGGCCTTGTTGACACACCACTTCCATGTCCCTTTTTCTGTGATCTTGCCTGAAAGGGAAGATGCCTCTGCAGTTGATATGAATTGGGCTTCTGCATTAATCTTAATCTCGTGTAGTTCCTGCACGGAGTACTGTGACACCCTGAGCTGTTCCAAGCAATAGAGCCCCTCAGATGTGGTAAATAGCTGGCAAAGGCAATGCATGGGGAAGGGGCTCTAGAAGGACCATAGTGCCAGTGGAGTGACATCCTAGAAAGCTGTCTCACTAAATGGACATATGCCAACCAAACAGGTCATTCCATCATTCCCTTGAACAATTGCCAGAGTCCCATTCTTCCTAGGATCAGAGTGAAGACTACGAGAAGCCTGCGGAGGTGCATCTACATAGCATCATTATTTTGAAATAACTCAGTCTGTGTCTACACAGCAGGCAATTATTTTGAAAACATGTTGAAATACTGTTAAGCTGGAGGACTTCTTGCTCCTCCTCCCCCTTGCTCCTCATACAATGAGGGTTACAGAAATTGGAGGAAGAGCGATCTATTTTGAAATAAGTGCGGTATAGATGCTCCTAATTTTGAAATGAAATAAGATATGCAATTGCTGTTGCTCAATTTGCATAGCTTATTTTGAGTTAATTCCTGCTGTGTAGATGCATCTTAGGAGACCGTGTCTTATTACCGAAGCACTGTTACATTTCTTATGGGACTTAATTGCCCTATCAGAGCCACCATTGTGTTTTGTTAAGATTTTTGTGCACACAAGCACTTACTTTGATATAATTTAAGGTGCTCAGGGGAAGGGCAAAACCACCCCCTGAGCAATGGAAGTTACGTTGAGCTAAGTACTGGTGTAGACAGTGATGTGTCAGTGGGAGACTGTGATGGGGCAGCAGAGCCCTGCACTTGCAGCCCCTCCCCCCCGGGGGGAATAGGCGGCGGAGCGGCATGGGGCAGACGCCACTGCCCCGAGGTGGGGCAGCAGAGTGCCCCGAAGCCAGACCAGCTATGGGGGACTGGGGAGCTCCAGGCAATGGGTTCTGGTGCATGCGCCATCGGCGGCACACAACGGCCCAGCCTGACCGGTGGTGCTGGGAAATGACGCTGCCCCAGCTGAAGGCGCTGGCACACACGGGGCCAGACGGAGAGATGTTGCCAGGTAGCACAAGGTGTCCTCTGTGGGTAGTGGACAGGGTGGCACGAGCGGGAGTGTGGGGGATCGGACTGGGGAAGAAGCCCCAGATATAAATAGGGGCATGCCAGGGCATGGGGGAATAAGGTCAGAGGAGACACAGGGAAGGAATGGATGCACGGAAGGGGAGGAGAGGAGTAGACAAGAAAGGGAAGGAGGAGCCAAAGTGGGGTACGGGAAGGAAAGGCCCATGGTGCGGGAGGCTGTGGAGGAAAGGGTGTTACATGTTAAGGAGAGAACACCAGGAGGACGTGGGACCCGTTGAGACAGGAGGAGGAGGAAGCGACCCAGGGCAGATGGGCCCAGGGCTAGAGAGGTAAGCCAGCAGACTGACAAGTTAAGGGTGACACCCTGTCAGTCAGGTCGTAGGAGGAGGAAAGGCTGCCCCTCGACCTTAGGGCCCTGAGTCAGGACTCGGAGAGAGGGCGGGCCCGAGTCCCCCTTCCTCTTCACCTGGAGCAGTGTTTTTGGCAGCAGCCAAGAGGGGGCCCTGCAAGGCCAGGCAGGGTCAGCAACTCGAGGACCAGATTAGTGAGTCCTTTTACAGGGACACTCACCTGTTGACACAGGTACCGCTGCTGTAGTGATTCTAGAGTAGACTAGCCCTTACAGTATAATACATTACTCAAGGTGCTATGAAATGTACCGCTGATGTGCTTTGCCCATCAGAGTTCCATTTGTATGTCTGCCAATAGTGGAATTCCAATAGTCTGGAAATTCTTAGTTTAATGTATTAAAACCCCAATATGTAATCGTGCTGTACTAAAGACTGTTTAAAAGACTATTGGACTACGTACTCCAGTGTATAAAAGTCCTGTTCTTGCAATCAGCTAACTTCAAATGGAATTTGTCTCCTATGAGCAAAAAGGCTCTTAACCTCTCTGGAGTGCCATGCTTCTGCATGATCAGCTGAAAGGTTCTGCAGCAAGGCTACCGTATTTTTGGGTGTATAGCAGAACTGACCAGGGGTTGATTATTTCATTGGGCAATAACTTCTCAGATTTCTAAACTAGTTTGCATTCCACACTGGAACAAAACCAAATCCTTCCAAATGTTTTAATAAAAATTGAGCTGTTTTGACATGTTTTGACACTTCTGGATTTGGGAAGGGGTGTGCATATTGGTGGTTGGGACACTGGCCTGGGGTATAAGAGATCTAGATTTATTTTTTTAAGTCCCTGGTCTGCCTGGTTCTGAACAGTTATTTTTATCCCATATCACTTTGAATTGGGCAAGAACAGGGATTTGAACCTGGCTGTGCATGCCTCTCTATCATGCACATTTCCTATCGAAAAATTAATTGACACCAAGACTTCATTAGTGTCACCATTTAACAGTTTTGCTACTGAAAAAGGTGAGGAAGGAAGGAGACAAAAAAAGGGCGGGGGAGAAGAAACATGATAAATAAACAAAACGAAAAAAACCAAACCAACTCTAAATTGTGTTTTTCTTTCAGTTTAGTTGAAAATGTCATACTTTTTAATTTGAGAAAAAAGGTAATTTTTTTACAAACATTTTTTCATTCCAATATTTTTGACCAGTTCTGCTTGTATGCTTAAGTGCTATTCTGCATGGGTAAAAATTACAGAATCAGTCCTTTTGGGAGCAAGCTGGGTCTACTGTATGGCACAGAAGAGCTTCATTACTAGGTCTCTGAGCTAGCCCAGCATTTGGTCGTTATGCATTGTGGATTTCAGAGGCATATTTTTCAGATTGGCTATTTCAAAGCAGTATTGCATTCAGAATTAACACCAGAGGCGAGTGTATTGGCTAGTAGATGTATTCTGAAGATGAGGCCCTATATCATAAATACAAAATGATTCAACAAAGAACTCATCTACACTACTCTGCAATTTGGACTACAGGGGTGTGGATAATAGTGCACATAGAAGTGCTGTGCTGTAACTCCCCCTTGTGGACCCTGTAAGTGTGAACTAAAAAGTTTCTACTTTTGCATGAATACACTGCTGTCCACTTTCAAACAGGGCTACGGTAAGGAGAGAGAGGAAACTTTCAATTCCTGATTGCAACATCCACAGAGGGGAGTTAGTGCAGCGTTTTCTCGTGCACACTGCTACTCACACCCCATTGTCTGAATTTGCAGGGTAGCATAGACAGGCTCTAATATTCAGATATCGTTTACCCTCCATGTGTAGCATGTGCTCTTCCTTCACTCTGTACAGAACCGCTCTTCAGACAGCTCCTTGGTTTAATATGACACAGCATGTGGACATTGGATTATGAGCTCCTTAAAATGTCCTTTATGGCATTGTTAGTTGCTGTGAAGATTATTTGAGATGTCGTAGACTAGTATGGTTTTGGGTAGGGAGTGAATAGTATGCGTTTTCTTTCCACAAATATTTCCAGTGATATGGGCTCAAAACAAACTGTTAGATGTGGATCAAAGTTAGCAGCTCAAACCTCTTTGTAGTGGGCCAAACTGGGAACATCCCCCAGTTTGGAAGAGTTCAGATCTGGATTTTAAAACCAGTGTTTGGGAGGATTTGGATCCAGGGTTTTGTTTGTGCCCACGATGGAGATACGAGGCTAGGCTGTATAATCCAGCCAAGCTGAGCTGGGTGGGAGAAGGAAAATGTCACTTTAAACATCTATTGGCCTTTGTGCTGTTTCAGCAACAAAAAAGTTGCAAAGAATCTTGGGTATAAGACAGTGTGTCCATTATGGCATTTAATGCAGCCTGCTTAACCAAGACCAGAGGATTTCTCCCACTAATTCCTGCGCTGAGCCCATAACTTCTCATTGAGCTCAGGCAAATCTTTCTAAAAGATTCCATTTCTAACTTAAATGCACCCGGTGATGGAGAGTCGTATCTATCCTATTATGGATTAGATTTCACAGGCCTCTTCTCCTCAGCAAAACATCATTATTTTAAAACTGTTCTGAAGTCTTGAGTGTAGAACAGAGATTTATTTTTATTTAAATCAGTTTTTTTGGTAACCTACAATAATACTCTCCCAAAAGCTGAACATTAAGAACCCCCACCCTACCCCCACCCCACATTGCATGTGGCTAGAGCTTTTACTCTGTATAGGAATATTCACTTCCATCTAAGATTAGGAAAAACACTGACAGCCCCCAATCCTTCGAAGGAAGCCCAAAGGGATCCTTTCAGGAGGGCTGCATTATTTGCAAGAAAGGAGATTTAGATGGAAATATTAATACAAATACACCCAGAACAAATCCTTTTAGATCTCGTGTCCAGTGGAGCAAATTCATCCCCTGTCTGGATTTTAATTAGAGACATACCTGTTTAAGGGGAACTGCTGCTATTCTCTTAAGGGGGTGGGAATGGGGTGAGATTTTTGAAAACTAAGAATGACCTGTTGCCCCCTTAACTCCTCTTCCCTATTACTTTCCCAACTGGTCAGAGATGGTTAAATCTGCCACAGTTCACAACAGCTGCTGTCTCTGCTCTCTCCTTTTCTCTGCATCTGTTTTAATTTTTAATCCTTAACTTTCCGTAACAACTTCACCTTTGGAAAGTCAAAAGGGGAAATCCCACTGATGGTCCCCTGAACCTCTTTACTCCTTTCTCTTAGCTTGATCCCTGGAGCACAGCCTAGGCAGAGCTGAGGGCAGAGCAAGGACAGAAGCTTTGCTGCTGCTCCTGCTGCTGCTACCGCAAGTTGGCTTAGTCCTGCAGGTGCATTAACAAGATTCCCAAGGGTTTCAAGTGCTGTTTGTGAGCTACTTTGCTGCCCATCTGCAGCACTTTTGCTGAGCTCTTTCAATGGAGCAGGGCCCAGGATCTGACTCAGTATATTCTAGTTCAGACCCTCCTCAATTCTCATTAATTAGATGGCTGAGAGCCACACTGGGTTTGGGATTCAGTTGAGCTGTTCTTGTGAGATTTTGGTCCAAAATGGCACTTCTGGCTGAAATCACATATCTGTTTTTGCAAGATTTCCACAGCAGCTGAACCAGGCTTGAAAAATAGCCTCCTTCCTGTGTGCAGAACAAAAATCAGAGAGCTGAGTTCTTATTCTGGAATTCAAGGCTAAACTTTATTAATTCTGTGAGTTCTGCATTACTCCATTCCCTCGCTTCAATAAGGGAATTAGACTGTAAAACACATGATAGACACACAGAATTGATCCCAATCAGAAGTTTTCCCATGATTTTTTTTAGTTTTTAATTGTTATTTAAGGACACTAACCTATGTGGTTTCCATAGCAGAACAAGTCCCTTTTTCACATTATTAAAATAGTTTAACATATCAGGCTAAACTTTCATAAATGCTCCCTTTGCAAATAGGATGTTACCATTATGTAATTTACTTCATTAAGAAAGGAGAGAACTTGTAATATTTTTTTTTTTAGATAAATGGAAGAAAAATTAGCTGATTTGCAACAATATTAAAAGCTTTAGCAAGTAGCCACCTTCTGGAATGTGAAATGATGGAAGACCATATGTAGTTATTGTGTCTCCTTCCCCCAAATTAAAAGTGACCCCTAATTTACATGTAGAGCTCACAGCAAAAAATAATTTTCATTCAATGGGAAATTCTGATATTTCAAAGTTTTATTTCAACCCAGCTTGGCCAAAAAGTTGAAATATCGAAATTTTTCACAAAATGAAAAGTTAAAAAATTGATTTAGAAACATCATAATGTGTCCTATACAGAGTTTCAGAGGAGTAGCTATGTTAGCCTGTTTCAGCAAACACAGAAAGTAGTCCAGTGGAAACTTAGGACATATCTACTTTAGGACATTATTTCAAAATAACTACATTTGAAATAATAACTCCCAAAATAACTATTTAAAAATAAGCTTATTCCCCAAGGAAAACAGGAGTACAGATCTCAAAATACTTGGTAATGTGGACACACCGCTTATTATTTTGGAATAAGGGCGGTTATTTTGAAATAACTCCCTAGTGTAGTCTTAGGGCTTAAAGACTAACAAATTTATATAGACATAAGCTTTTATGGGCTGGAACCTACTTTGTCAGATGTATGAAGTGGAAACTTCAGTTGGCAGAGAGAGAAACTGGGTCTGAATAGAGACTGTGAATTGCTAACTTACTACAAAAAGTAATTTTCCCCCCTCATCTGATAAAGTGGGTTTTACCCATGAAAGCTCATGATCCTATATATCTGTTAGTCTCTAAGATGCCACAGGACTACACGTTTTTAAAGTTACAGACTAACACGGCTACCCGTCTAAGACTTTCTCCCTTTTGGTAGTCTCCTCTTATCAACTCTTGGGAGAGGGCTACATCTACCCTGATTGAATCATCCTCATTAACACTGGCCCTCCACGTAGGAGTGTAACACTCCCATCTTCCTATGTATGTATATATCTCTGCCAAACTGAAGTTTCCTCTTCAAGCATCTGACAAAGTGGGTTCCAGCCCAGAAAACCTTATGCCAAATAAAATTGTTAGCCTTTAAGGTGCCACACGATTCCCTATCTAGTGTAGATATGTCCTCTTATAGTTGACCCTGATTTCCACACCCACCTGAACTGCAGTGGAGCCTCATGGGAGATGTAGTTCTGGGTCTCTCATGCCTCTGTTCTCCCTCACAGATTGTTACCCCATTGTAGTGTGTCTCAAGTGGCCACGCAATGGCCACCTCTTGTGTCTGAGCTGTAGTTCTACAGGGAAGTATTGGGCAATGAAGGACCCAGAACTGCAACACCAGTGAGGCATTGCAAACTCTCTGATGCAGAGATTATTAATGTCTCCCTGGAACAAAACCTTTTGAGTTAATGGGAAACATTTTTGGTTTTTTGTTTTCACAAAGGAAATTTTTATTAAAATCTATCTTTTTGTTGAACAAAACTTCATTGGAAAACCCCATTTTCTGATTGGGGGGGAAAACCATTTTTTCCCCCAAAAACATTTTGACTACCCCCCTGTGAATACACCTTTTACCCTGTTTATCTGATCTGCGTGTCTCCTTTGTAAAGGGAAGCTGGTGCTTTAATGCATTAGGACACTTTGTCAGGTGATTCTATTCAATCCCAGTAGTTTAGATTGCTGTCTGACCAAGGCTTTCAGCATGGCACTCTTCCAGTAATGGGAGCTGTCAACAGGAAATTCCAGACTGGATTTACATCTAACATAAATCTAATGCTTCGGGTGACTAAAATGGGAATCTATCAGAACTCAACTTTGTGCAGCGTGTTTACTATTTAGTGAGCTTGAGTGTAGAGAATTGGTACAGCATGTTAAATGGGATCAATTCAACCCTATTTATGGGTTACCCATGAACAGTGTTCAGTTTTCTCAAATATAGTTCTTTGAAATGGCTTGGTGAAAAATGACTGCTGGTTTGACCACTTCGTTGGAAGCTTTTAATAGCCAAAATTCAGATTGGGGTTGGTTAAACTGGATTTTCCACATGATCTCATGTCTGTTCTCCGAGTGGACTTGGATTGCTGGTGAGAGTATTTGATTTTTATGAGATAAAGTCCCTTCTTAGAAATGTTGTTGGCAGCCTGCTTAAATGTGCTATTGTCACGAACATCCCTGTCTGTAAATGAGTGCACAGCAATATTTGTACAAAGGCGCTGAACATAGGCCAAAGGAAAGACATTATTTGGTAAGGGCAAATCCAGGGAAGGCAGAAACAATGATGTTAAGCAGAGGGAAAAAGAGCTCATCCATAAGCAGATACGACCAATGGCTGAGGCTATTTGGTGCCCTATGTAAAGGAATCATAGAACATTAGAACTGGAAGGGACCTCGAGAGCTCATCGAGTCCAGTCCCCTGCCCTGACAGCAGGACCCAGACCTCTTACATATCTCCAGAGATGGGGATTCCACAACCTCCCTAGGCAACTCATTCCAGTCTTTTACCACCCTGACAGTTAGGAAGTTTTTCCTAATGGACAACCTAAACCTCCTTTGCTGAAGTTCAGGAAGTATATAGCTTTGACACACAGGCACACACTGATGTGTAAGAAGGAATGCCTTTTACCACTTGGTAAAAGACTGGCCTTTGCTTCCCAGTCAGCACCCTGCCTCTATGATCCACATCTTCCTCTCCTCCAGGTGGGTTATCTGCAACTCTCTCTACATAGGGGTGAACACAGGCACCATACACAAGCCAAAATTTGAGTATCATGCGGTAGCCATCCTCTTAAGCATCAAAGGCCAATGTGACAATATTACTTTAGTGCTCTGGACTCTCCAAACCAGTCTCTTTCAAACTCTCTGGTCTCTTTCAAACCGGGATCAGTCCTGGTCCCCGTAATCTACAAGATCTTGTCCGGTTTAGGGGGCCTAGCTGGCAACTGTGTTCCTAAGTTCAGACTCCGAGGAACTAGTGGAAGAATGTGCTCAGTGACAGAACTTGACTGTGGAAAGAAATTAGATTGAGCCCAGAGCTGAAATTGATCAGCCTGATTTTTTTGCTAAAGCTTTTCTTCAGTAATCAGCCCTTGATTACAGCAGAAAGATGGAGAAGGAGAGTGACAGATGGTCAAATCTACTATATATTTGAGAGTTTGGGTTTTTTTCTGTGAGCAAGCGAATCTGTCCATTTGTACAAGAACTTCTCTTAATGGTAAGAGCTAGGACCACCAAATTTGGCATGCAGCTTCCTCTTATAACTTAAAGCAAGGTCAGGGGTGTGTGTGTGGGGGGGGGGGGGGAAGTGGGCTAGCACCTCACCCTCCCCCCCACCTGTGTACAGGGCTGCATACAGGAGTGCTGGGTATAATAGGTGGGGGAAGGCACTGCCTTCCCAAACTGCCAGCCTGGCTGCACCGAGGCTCTGCCTCCAGAACATACTGTGGGGCAGAGTGTTGTTGCCCCTGAGTGCCCAGAGCAGGGGAGCTGGGGCTGCCTGCCTGTGCTCCAGGGCTGGGGAAGCTGGAACTGGGTAACTCCTGCCCACCCTCCCTGTGCTTCGGGGCTGGGCCACATGCCAGGCCGGGGTGGGGGGTGGCTTGCTTGCCATGGGGAAGGGGCCTGGGTAGAAGGGATGAGGCTGGGGGCGTATCACCCATCCCTCATGATAAAACCATACGAAAAGGAGTCACCAGGCAGATCAAAGGGGCTGGCTTGAGGCATGTCCCCCCCCCATCTGTGTCTGCCCCAGCCCCATGCATCCTTTAAGGAGGGCAGAGGGGGCTGCAGGTCCCTCTCATTCATACAGGAACATTGCTGGCTGTTCCCTTTGCTCAGGGAGCAAGGGGAAAGTGCACAGTTTGCTCCATTCAGCATGCTGGCTGGGGAGCGCAGGGGACAGACGAACCAGGATCTGCCCCAGCTGGAGAACATGCTCACCTCCCTCAGTTGTGCCCCATGGAGCTGTAGCAGCCATGATAAGGTGCTTCTCATCTGACTCCAAGCTACTGTGGTGAGAGAGGACTGAGGTAGTTCTCTCTCTCCCTAGGGCAGCCTGCACACTGAACCCCTCATCCCCAGCCCTTTCCCAGAGCAATGATTCAAATGAAGAAAAAGCCATTCATTGAGTTAAGGACCCAAGCAACACCAGGTAAATCTTCTAGTAAGAATATACTGAATGGTAAATCATTCTACATCTGTGGCACATGGATAACTTTGGTGACAGGTCCATTAGAAACACCTGAAACAGAAGATTCAAAGATTGCATATATTTTAAAATATGTTCCATCTCTAGTATTTGAAAAACAGAGGCTTTGGGAAAAACCTGCTGGTCAAGCCCTGTGATACTTTCCTATATATGAAAGACTGAAGTGGAGCAGAGAACAGAAAAATAAAAGAATTGAACCTAAAATGAACCAGTTCCACAAATTAAAAAATATATTTTTTAAAAAAATCAAGGTATTGGACATTAAAGCTTCCCTGGGCTACAGTATCTTGGATGACTGTGCCTTATATGGTAGATAACCTAAGGTCTTACTGAGTTTTGGCAGCATTTCAAGGGACTCTTGAGCTAAGGATGAACTGTACCTGAACCAAATCTCCAAAGGGTTAGACACACATCACTATAAAATGTGAAGTCCTTGAAAGCCTGTTTTTTACCAATAGAAGTTGGTCCAAAAAAAAGATTACCTCACTCACTCTCTCTCTCCTGTTCTGGGAGTGTTATGGCTGCAACAAAACTGCATCTTCCTAATCCAACATTTATATTCAAACACAGGGAAATTCCAGTCATTGTTTTTATAGTTCTAGGATTTCCCCAACATCTACCTTATGCTCTTGTGGAGTGCTAATGCACTGTCTTCCAGGATTTTGTCCTACACCCATGTCACTTTTTCTGGGCTCTCTTCCAGTGTCATGTGCAGCTTTGTCTCTGATTTTCTTCCAGCTTGGCTTCTTTCTCAATATCCAGTGTGCCTCTTTCTAACTCATCACCTTTTCTGAGAGTCCGGTACCCACATCAGAGAGTGTGAAATGGCATCTGCTTTACAAGCCTCATTAGAGGCAATTTAGAGAACATTAATAATAGACTCTTCAATGCCAGTTTTCCCACCTAATAAAAAGAGACCAACCAGTTACTAGGTGTGCTAATGAAGGCTGCTTCTTTGTTACTGAATAACTGCTCAGCCCGTGTTTTAAAAAAATATTGGTCATAGGTTGCTTTCAAATGCTTGGCCTGTTAATCCCTCCAAATATTGGTGTGCAGTCTTAGATATCCTGGGATCTGAAAATCAAGGGCAGTTACTACACCCATCTTATTACGTTAAAATTTCTGTAGGAATCAGGTATAAGAGAAAAATCTTAAATATAATAGTCTTTCTCCATAAAGTGTCCACTTCTTCTATGGTGTACAGCATTTCAGACTGGAACATAATGTAAGTTAAGTTACCACTGATGGGCTAAATTTACTCATTGGGATAAACAGATCCAGAGTTTAGACTGGTATAAAATTACTGAGTTAGCCTGAAATCTAGAACCTGTAAGTAAATTAGTTGACACTAGATGACACCTAGTGTCTTTTTTTATTTTTTTGTTTGTTTTCCTTTGCCAAGTTAGTTTCTCTGCTGCTCAACTACAGTCTTTAAGGGTATTTTTTATATATAATGCGTCAAGTTGTCAGTCCTTGTAACACATCAGCCCTTCAAAAGGTATGCACTGAATTTCCCACTGACTCTTCACATTGCATAGAGTGATGATTCCATATTAATGAAAAATTGAGATTCAATTTCATCTTGTGCCACTTGTGAAGCACAGGTATATTTTTTTCCCCTAAAGGCTGTTTATATTTTAACATACATATTTGAATACTAGTCAAATCTGATGTGACCTGTAGCAGATATGAAGCAGTCAGCAGAAGGGGGTCAAAAATGATACATTAAGTCATATTTTACTATTCATAGGATGGCATTTTAGCTCAGACTGATTTTATTAACATATACACTATTTGCATTCTTCAAGGGATGTTTTTGGAAGTGATTTGATTTTTGGCTACTGCAAAGGAGTTGTATATCTTTCTATTTGTTAGTAAGAGGACAGTTGAAAAAATCAGCAACTTTAATAATCTTTGCAGTTTTAGAACTTTAATCAATGGAAATTAGAAAATACTACAGTATAAGCCCACCCTTGTCATCCTATATCATTACAGAGTATTTTAACCATGGGTCTACCAGGAAAATCATGCATGTTTATCTGTTGACAAAAGTCTTTCACTTTTGGAATCTCTTCATGCAATTACCGCATCCTATCACACAACAGTCCCTTAAAATACCTCTTCAGAGTTGAGCATACAGGGGTTATGATCACAAAAACTGCTTGTGAATATCTTTACAGATGACCCTAAACTTGCAGAGAGCAGATGTTTGGCTATTTTCAAATTGGCAGTTCATCTCCATGACCACACCTGAAAATAAATAAATAAAATGAAAAAAATCACCACTGACCATAAGATAGCGGACTTAGTGCAAAGAATAGCTTAGTGTAAAAGAAACGAACAAACCTCATGTCCTATTTGAACCACTGAATCAATTTCCTTCACTGTATTAGGCCACACTAAAACTGAGCAAGAGCATAGTACAATAACTAAAATGAATCCTGTACTGGCTTTCTGAAAAAGGGGGGGGGGGGGAATAAAGTTATTAAGAGATTCCCTTCCATTACTCATTCTCAATATGTAGACCTTAGAACCAATGAGACTTTGACTAGGAGAACATAAAAGACATGGGTACAGGATGTAATGTGAATCAGTGAAAGCTGTTTGTGTGCACTGTGGCAGGAGGCAAACTTTTTTCAGCAAAAGATTTTTTTTTTTTTTTTTTTTTTTTTTTGGGGGGGGAAAATACACATTCAGCGTAACTATAACATTTCACTAATTTGTGCTGATTTCACAGAATTGTTTTGGTTGAAAAAAATCTTCATAAATTTACTAAGAAATCAAAATGCCTGATTTTTTTTAAAATGACCAATTTCATTTTAAAGTGACATTTTTCTTTCATAGTTTACTTAAAGATCAAAATGTAAAAGTAAGTGTTTGATTTTTTTTTTTTTTTTTTTGTGTGGAGATCCAAACATTCCAAAACATGTTTACTCTTAACTCTCAAATTTCAACACCTTCTGAAAAAGATCATTTTTGTTTGAGCAGTTTTTAAAATTAGTATTTGGATTGTTAGTCAACTGAAAAATCCGTTATTTGTCCAGCTCTATTTATGAAGACCTACAGTAAAATCTATCTTGAGGTATGTTCCATTGTTGCTACAGGCTATTAGTTTTGACAGGGAATTTTTAAATATCAAGAAAGATGTCAACTCTAAATTAATTCGGTTTGTTAATTCCAGAAGGGGAGGTCTCAGTAGATATTGTTTCTCAGACTCACTTTCAAAAATCTACTGCCCGGTAAACAGCAACAGAAATGGGAATTTTTCCTCTGTGTCCTACGTTCATCATTTATTTAGTTTCTGAATAGCAGAACCACTTGCCCCTGCAAATCCAATTACAGCTCAATAAAGATTCACCTCAGTGCATCATGGAAAGCTTTGAAAAATGTTCCGTTTAAAGATAATTCTGCCCATATCTATCAAGGTGTACAGCAAAAGTTTTTCAAAGTTTTTGATGCTATGTAGTGCCTTTTTCTCAGACAAGGGCAGGCAGTATGGTCTAGACATTGTCCTTGAGTTAGAACTGACTATGTCGCAGCAACAGATACATTTTAGTTTTTCTCCCATCACTTTCCTTTTGAGTTTGTTTTTGACTTGTTCTTTATTGTCAACCTTATGTGCTCAAAATTCAAGAGATTTAAAAAAAAAGATTTGGGGTTTTTATCAGCTTTTGGCTGTTTGATCCATTAGGGCTTATTTTTTCAAGATTTCCTTCCTAATCGTGGGACCTAGAAAATTAATGTTTTTAAAAATGAAAATCTAGAGTCTACCACATGACTCCCAGAGCTGAAGCTTTAAAAAATGTATTGAATATCGTGAGTCTTATGACAGGACTTGTGTAAATAAATTATTTGTTTTGCTTTGGTGGCTGACTTTGAAAAAAACGGGGCGGAGGGGGGGTCACCTAAAACAATTTGCTGATTTTTATTTATTTATTTATTTAATTTTTAAATTCAAGTCATTTGAAAAATCAGGTTGGACTGAATGAAACATTTTGTTTTCAAGTTTCCTATATATTAAAATAAAACTGGAATAAATTTTGAAGAAAAAAATTAACAGGAACACAGGAGTAAGGAAAGAAAGGGAAAAGTGACCCTGAGGAGACAAAAAGAAGAGACAAATATATGATGTAGAGGGAGCTTAGAGAACAGGGGAGTAAGTTTGCAACTCAGAGACTGGGGAAGGATCGGAGAAAAGGTTGTAACTAAAAACAGCCAGTAGAGAGGAGACACAAAATGGGCTCTGATGACATCATCAAAGTCCGATGCTACCTCATTTCGTTGCATTTGTCCCTCACTGACTCTCCTGACTCCTGCCAGCAATAAGGGGGGAAGAGACTCTATACCCTTCAGAGCTTCTTCCTACCCAAGCCCGTATGGCTAGGTTGTGACTGCTGTGTACATTGGACCATCTGCTCTGCATGCAAGTGGTGTCCTAGAGGGATTCCCCCTGCTTGGTTCTGTGTAGTGGAGGATGAATAATTTGAACCAGAATAGTCAAGAATATAGCTTTTCTCATTGTACATTATTTAGTCATCCTGGGCCAAACTCAGCCTGGGGGAAAGCTGGTCCAATTCCACTATAGGCAGTGGACTGAAAATCATAAACTTCCATTTGGTGTCTCAATAGGTAATGACCAAAAGCCAAATTCAGACTTGGAATATGTGCACACGGCTCCTTCCTGTGCATCTGAGAGCAAGATTTGGCCTTGAGGGTGGAGACTGAAGTACAATAACAGTCTTCACCTTCTGGAAATCTCAGTGCAAACACTGCAAAACTCACACAACTCTGGGCAGTGTTTGAAATTCCTGGCCAGTCCCTAATGTTTTCTCTCAATTGGGTGCAAACTGTTGGCCTTGCTGCTGATTGTTCAATGGCATTGAGAATTTGCTGAATTAAGTGCAGTGTTTGCTTGTGCAAGAATGCATACAGTTTGGAGGCAGATCTTCCATATGTTTCATTCTTAGCTAGCAGGGCCAAGACATGCTCTCTTCTATCACAAGCAGTGAAATGGCTTTGCACATCTCCATCTGCATGCTAGGGCATGGGTGCTCCCACCTGTTACATGGTACAGAAGGAAGAGGAAAGTTAGACTATAAAACAAAATATGACTCAACATGGCTACATGCACAATTCTGCCAGCTCCTAGGAGGCACGTGCCAAGCAGAAAGCAGCACTAAACTGTTGGGGAGAAGAAACTAGAAATTTGGTTAGTGGGGGATCAGGGTTCTAAGAGTTTATCCTTTGGAATTTCATAGTCCAAAAGCTAATGATGATTTTATCAGACTTCCCAAGGGCACAAAACGTTCAAAATGTCAGCTCACTAAGTGCACAGTAGCTTTTGTCTTGTCTCAACCCTTTAGTTATTATTGGAGCACCTAGTAATCTTAAGGAGTCTTCACAGATACAAAAATTATGTCTGCTTCTGCATCTGTATCCACAAAAAAGAGCTGAGGATATCCATAGATTTGCAGGGCTCTTCTTATGGACCAGGATGCAACTGTGCGAGGGGCTATGCAGGCAGAACAAAAAAGACCCCTAAGAGGTTCTTCTGTTCTGACTTGGGCAAAAAAGAAACCCATCTCATTTGTTCTTTGACAATGGATCCTAAAAAGGGAAGCCAGGGATGCAATTTTCCTTGCCAAAGAAAATTAAAATGTCTAACATACAGTGTACATACCTGGAGAGAGGCAGGAGAGTTCCCTTGTTTACTTTTCTTGCCCTGGAATGATGAAGCTTCATGGATTCATGGCTATGAAGGGAAGTGATTGCTTCAGTTCCAAATCCCTGCACAATTACTCAGACTATTCCCAAGCAGAGCAGAAACAGGACACTTTAAAGTGTGGTTAGGCTAAGAAAAGTGATGCTTGAAATTCTACCTCTGTTTCATATTTATTCTGCCTCCATCAATGATGGCCACATCAAATGAGTTCTGATTTAAAATTCAGAGCAAGGTTGTCCTAACAACCAGCTTTGCAACTGAAATCTAGTCTATTAAGAATCAAGGTGAGCTTTCTGCTCCACATGGCATTGCCAAACGTAACCTACAGGAAAGATTCAGAATAGAAATTTAGCTGGGAATGAGGCTAAAGACCTATGAGACAGGACAGAATACTACTTACTCTTGCAGCAGGTTATACCAGCTCTGCAGTGTCGATGGTGGGGACATTTTTTTTGTTAGTATGTTATGCAGATGCATGTGTAACTTGGACATGCCAGGTTTGATACTTTTTTTTCCCCTCCAGGGAAATGATAGAAACTGTAAAATGTAGGGGTATCTCCATGCATGTGATCAAGTGCTCACAGCTTGTATTGTTGCATTTCTGAACATGCAAATCTGGCTTTAGGGTGGGTTCCCACATCTTTGTTTTGACAAGTAGAGTTCATTTTCAGCTGATACCATCGCTGTTCCTGTGTATGGGTCTCTAAGATTTTTATCTACACCATGCGTCTTTATGCTGTGAGATCCAGATTGGAATTCCTAGTCTCTTTGAATTGTAACCCAGGCATAGCCTATGGGCTAGATTGTACCCACCCACTGAAAGAGACCAATAGACAGACTTCTCCCTGACCCCCTCCTTGTACAGCACCGAATCTTCCAGCTGTCTGAAACATGTCATTTCTTCCATTATACCTGTTTATAATGAGGGACTAGTTGGGAATCTAGCTACCGAGAACACCCAGATGTAAGTTGCAGAGTCAAATTCTGAATAACCCATAAATACCATATACCTTTCCAACATGTGTTGCAACATAATGCAACTACTGTGCGAATTTTCAGCACTTTGTGGCGCTATTGTACGTAGTGTTGAGCTGACTGAACTAAAAGCCTGCCTCAACCTGGCATCCGCAGGTTGAAAAACCAGAGTATAACATGGTGTCATGCTTCTCGCTTTGCTAAGAGATTGGTCACGTGTCTCCTTGCGCATTCTGTACAAGTGGCTTCTATTGTGGAGTTCTCTCATACATGACTTTCTGCAACAGTCAAAGGTGAAATATTACATCATCTACCTATGGGTTTTTTTTGCTTTTGCTTGAAACCGTTACTAAATAGATATTATGTATGCAGATGCTGCTGTGCATAAAGACGACAACGTACAGGACAACCCTAGATAACCCTTTGAGGGGGTCGCTGGACTTAGCCAACTTGTTAGTGTTCAAAATACATGTGGGAACTGGGGAAACAAGGATGAAGGCTCCCAGATGTTCTAGACATACAGCAATTTTAAGTAAGCCTAAAACAGCAATAGAGAGGAGACAGTCAGAATTAATGCCTACCAAATGGCACATGCTGCTCCCTTTTTATGCAGATCTCTGCAGCAATACATTTGTGTTTTGCAACATTACAGTGGAAATGGCTTGTTAGGTCGTATTTTAAATGGTGTTTTGGCCAGCGCATCATAAAGGAAAAACACCAAGTATATAAAAAATAATAATAAAAAAATACTCACCAAGCTATAGTGTGTTAATATCTTCCTGTCACTTTAATTTTTTTTCAATAGTCATCATTGTTGCATATTTTTTAATGTTTGACAAGAATGCTTAATAGAGCTGGATACAATTTTGTGCATCCAATTTATTGACAAAATTGGAAAAAGAAGTCCCCATTTAACAAAAAAGAAACTGCAGCTAATAGAATTCACAGGCAGCAATCGTCATTTCACAGTGGGTAAAACATCATAAGCACTGAGGTTGACTTTTGAGAATGAGGATTAAGCACAAAAAAAAAAAGCCTGTGCAGAAGTGGAGGGTTATTTTTATGCATTAGTCTTTGCTGCCCTGGCTCAAGTATAGATATATAATCCCCTTGTCAACATACGGGAGCTTGCTGTCTCTCATTGGCTGTTTCTTGACTTTGTCTTGTATTAACCATTCCCTCTCTTTTTTTTTTTTTAACCTCTCTCTTCCCCCCCCCCCCCTGTCTGTGTGTGTGTGTTTTTTTTTTTTACAGTATTTATAAAAATCTTTTCTGACATCATGTCTGTGACTCTTTGAATTCTGTTTATCTTTCCTTCGGCAGCAGAGTCTATTTAGTGAGCTTATTAATTACCATGATAGGTTCATTGAAGTGAGCACCTCATTTACGGGAACCTCCTGGGGATTCTAGCAAATATACACACACTCATTAGACAGAATGTTTTCTACTCATATATCAGCATTTTGATGATAAACACTTTATGAGGTTGTGGTGGATGGTGCAAATTAAAAGCTAGAACTAATGTTGAGGCCAGGGTTTTCTGTGGAAGTCAGTATAGTTATTACCTGTTCTGTTGTGGGTTATGAAACACCCATGGACATAGAAAATTACTTTCATGCATATGTTTGAAGAAATCCTTCTTCTCTTTCTAGTCCATGCTGCTAGTCTAGTCCTCGCCCAGTATCCATTGCAAGTCAAAATGGGCAGGATGTGGTATGTAATATGGGTGCCACTGGACCTGATACAGTATCTGGATTGACTTAACACTGAGTACTCTGTAGTTTAATCCAACATATGCAGAAGCTTCACAATTCAAACAAAGCTAATTAAACATGTGGTCTCTGGCTAGTTTTAAAGTTCTTACTGCATGGTTATCTTTGCCAATTAATATTTGTCTAGTCTGTTCAAGCAAACTTGGGGGAAGCGGAAGGAGTGGGGAAAAATGTCTCAGGACAAGGGAATCAGTCTGGCACAAACAAATTTACAGCTAAGAATTTGAAAGCATCATGGAAATGTTAGTCAGAAGGTTTTATGACATTGGTGGTCATGTGCACACTGTATAGATTGAGTCCATATTGCACAGCAAGTCTGTAAAAAAGCTAAGAAAACAAGCTGGGGATCTGGCTAGCCTCTGACAACCTCCCTGGCCCAGCACCCTTGGGACCTGACTGGTCCCAGGTAAGCAATTTTGCTGGACCAGAAGAGGTCACTACTGGTCCCCCAGTTGCCAGCTCCTCCCTCACTGGGCTTTCCAGCTCTCCAGCTGGGTTGTGCACCGGGCTTCCTGTCCCCTCTCAGGCTTCCTCCTGCAGCCTCGCTGAGCCATGCACCTGGCTCCTCCCTCTTCCCAGCCCCCCACCTACATTGGGTCAGATTCCAACTCTTCCCTTCCTCCCCCCACCATTGTGCCGGGACCCCGAGCTCCCCTCCCCCAGCACGCTGGGACTCTGGTCTTGGAACGTCCGTGGTCCTTCCGGACCAGAGAGTCCTCCCACTTGCATTCAAGGGAATCAATCCCAAGGACATTTGTCGGAGATAGGGATGGTATCTCTGGCCAACTTTCAGAACCATTGATTTCTTATTGTAATGATCAGCAGAGATACAGAGTTGAGTGCAGAGTGAACTGCAGCAATAGGAAACCCGTTTTAATGGTTTATGGGTATTGGGACAGCAGAGTCCTATCATGAACCAACCTCATTAACTCAAACACTAATTAACAGTGAACACAATGTGAAAAATTCCTAATAGTTTCAGTAACTGGAGGCTGCATCCTGTCATGTTGCAAAGGGTGATGGGTCGCCTGTATTGGCACTGAAGACTGAGTATATTTTATGAGAAATATTTTACTTTGTTGTGATCTACTCTTGCTGACTAGCTAGTTCTGCTAATTTATTTGTAAGCAAACTTCCTCCCTTTCTGTTAAACAATTCAAGGTGATTCATTGAACCCCTGTTTATAGTGCTATGATTTATTGTATGTTGTGCACATGTACTCGCTCACTCTTGCCTATTTTTTTTTCTGTTAAATGGAAAGTAAGTGCACAAGCTATCCTTCTCTGAATAACATAGTTACAGCCACCTTATTCAGGGACCAGTTATGTTAAGCCTTGTAAAGATGCATGAACAGACCCATTCCCTTCCTTGAAGATCTTACTTTGAGGTGTTTGGAGTGCAGGGAGGCACCAGGCTAGGGCCAAGGGGTTTGGAGTGTGAGAAGGGGCTCACGGCAGCAGGGTGGGGTGGAAGTGGTGGGTCCAGGAGGGGCTCAGAGCTGGGGAATGGAGTTGAGGTTGGGTGCTTTCTGGTGGGAGTGGAACACTGCTCGGTCTGCACTCACTTGCAGGCACCGCCATCTGCGGCTCATGCTGGCTGGGAATAGTGGCCAATGAGAGCTGAGGAGGACAGAGCCAGCTGCAGGTGAGGCCAGCTCCGTGTGGGGAGTACGGCAGTGCACGGAGCCACCCCACACACGCAGCAGGAAGAGCTGCCTC
Organism: Pelodiscus sinensis; assembly: GCF_052426305.1. Taxonomy (NCBI): domain Eukaryota; kingdom Metazoa; phylum Chordata; order Testudines; family Trionychidae; genus Pelodiscus; species Pelodiscus sinensis. The sequence goes on along the minus strand of NC_143060.1, from coordinate 15,884,170 downwards.
AGAACGCAGCACACAGGGGCTTTAGTTAAGGGAGCCGACACCCTCCACAGGCCCCTGGAAAAGGGTCGGGGATAGCTCCGTGCTCCTGGAAAGGGCAGTCAGCCCTCAGTGATGCCTAGAGCAACCATGTTGGCCTCCAGGCAGCCCTCACTGCCCCTTCCCCCACCTCTCCCAGCACTTCCTGGAGCATGCAGAATGGCGTTCTGACAAACAAAAGGAAGCTTTTCTTCACTCAGCGCAAGTCAACCTGTGGAACTCCTTGCCAGAGCATGTGGTGAAGGCTGGGACTTTAACAGGGTTAAAAAAAGAGCTAGATAAATTCATGGAGGTTAGGTCCATCAATGGCTAGTAGCCAGGATGAGTAGGGATAGTATCCCTAGCCTCTGTCTGGATATGGGTGACAGGGGAGGGATCACGTGAGGATTGCCTGTTGTGATCCCTCCCTCTGGGGTATCTGGTATTGGCCACTGTCGGCAGACAGGATACTAGGCTAGATGAACTGTTAGTCTGACCCAGTACGTTTTAAAGCACCCAGAGCTCCGGCCGCCGCTGCTGCTACTACAGTGACTGCTGGAGCCCTGGGCCCCCTGCAATCATCGGACCCTGGGGCAATTGCCCCTTTTGTCCCTGTTGAATCATCCAGCCTGGCTTTAGTGGCTGCAGCCCAGGGCTTGCCTCTTAGCTCAAGGCACTGGGCTGTTGCTCCTAAAGCTCTTTTTGTAATCCAGCCCTGTCTATATGTGCATCAAAAAAATCTGTGCCCTTAATGACGAGCTAATTCTACGCAGAAGTAGTTTGTACCCCGGAAAGGACATTGTACGCTCTATACAAATGGACATCTCTCAAAATGCCATTGAGGTATCTAACTCTCTGTTGTTCAATAGCTAGAGACACTGCAAATGAGCTGGGTTCCAAGATGACAGTGGCGTCATTTATCAAGCATCCCTTTTGTTAGGTTTGTTTTATTCTAAAAAGACTTCGGTACTAAGGACAGATTTTGTACTCACAGATGACCATTGAGGCTCTGTAGATTTGCTCTGATGGCAGTTTCACTCCAGGATATCAAGAATGTTGTAGCTGTTTCCCATTCAAAAGGATCTCATCCCGCTCCTAAACCAAACCTTTCCCTCTTCCTCGTGGCTCATAAGTGGAGCAGTATTGCAGACAGTTCTGCTTAAGTTACTGTTTGGATGAAAAAAGAACTCAGTTAATTAGAACAGCATAAAATGTTCCATTATGCATAAAGCAAACCTTTTCTAATTTTCCCTTGTATTAATACAGTGCAATGTCAGTTCTGTGAATGCTAAAACGTTTATTGCACTGAGATGAGAATTCCCCTTTAGTTCACCTCTGCAACTAAGGATTTTTCCTACCATGGTGGATCTTTTTAGCTGCCTTTTAGGATTGTGGCCAGGATCTAAAGAATTTATTTTTCACAAGGTCAAAGAGCTTTTGAGGAAACCATTTCTCCTTTTCACTCACCATGATGTTTTATTATCTTGAAAATAGGATCTTTTTTCTTAACGATAGCGCTTCCGTGCAGGGGAAGTCTGCCAGTTTATAAGATCTCAGCATGTAGCCTTGTGTATTTCACACATTTTGTTCATCTATTTTGTTTCCTAATCAGTATCAAAGGTTTGGAAACAAGTCCTTCAAAAAGGTGCTTTTCTCACAGCCCATCCTTTAGTCCTGTTTGTTCCTTCCTTCTGTGTCGACATAATGCTGAGTCTTTTGCAGCATACCGTATTTGTTTCTAAAGAGATATAATGCTGTAAAAGCATAGGCTGTGATGTCATTGTCAGATCAAACACGAGAAAACTGGGCTGTGAAAGCATAAGTCCACTACTGCTCAATCCTGGCTAAGAGAACATGGCAAAATACCAGGCCAGAGGAAATTATTTCTGTAGACATTTTTGTCTTGGTTTTTGGTCCTCTATAAGGGCTAAATTTTTGTAGTCCTTAATCAGGACAAGCAGCCACTAGCTCAAATTTGGATTTATGATTGGGCTGGTGTAAATCTGGAAGTAACTCCACAGACTTGAGGCATTACTCTGTCTGTATGCAAGCTGTAAATGGTATCAGAATTTGGCCTCCAGTTTTCTATAGAAGTGTTGCCTGAGCGGGGACTACAAGGCGAAGAAGTGTGCCCTAGAAGCAGGGGCGGCCTGAGGCGGGCTGCCGGCAGCTGGCGCCCCAGGTGGAATGTGCGATTGGCGCCCCCGCCTCCACAGCCCTCAATGGTGTGACATCATCATTGGGCGCCCTGTTTAATGTGGCGTCCTAGGCGACGGCCAAGTCGGCCTATACACATAGGCTGCCCCTGCATAGAAGATAGAGCACTGGGCTGGGACTCAGGAGATCTGGGTTTTATTTCTGGCACTGACACTGACCTACTGGGTGACAATGGGGAAGCCATTTCACCTTTTCATGCTTCAGTTTTCCTACATGTAAATGGGGAGAATAATACTGATCTCTGTATGTTGAGTCTTATTGATGTAAAAGGGCTACATAAGAAATGTTACTATTAGAAATCTGTAAGAACTGCTATTACTATAGTGGTTGATCTGTTCCCATTGGTTGTTTATTTCCTAACTCTCATCTGTGGCATCATAACTGGTTACCATGGAAATAGGTCACACACCCTGAGGGACATCACAGGGGAGATGATGAACCCTGATTCCATTTGCATGCATTTTTCTTTTGAAATGAGCAGAGGATCGAGGAAATGATGAACTGTATATTTCAACAGATATCTATTTTGTAAGCCTTACAAGACTGTGATGTTTATCACATTAGTGGAACTCATGTAATTTAATTGGAATCACTCCTCTGAATTTATACCCAGTGTATGTGAGATCTGGTTGAAGCCCAAGGTAGATGCAAACTTTTGCCATACAATGAAGGACCTGCCTACACTGCACTGGTTGCTGTGGTTATTTAAAGGGCTTGTGGCTCTGGCCTCTGCTCCTGCTGCCTGAACCACTGCCTGGCAATTTAGTGGCATGGGCAGCAGGATATAAATAAAGCAGCCAGATGGAGTTCGTTGGCCAGATCAAAGTGTTAGGTGGGTCAGATCCAGCCCCCGGACCGCATTTTGCCCAGGCCTGCTATGTGGTGTGGGGGGATAGTGTCGCCATAATAGCTCTCTTCCAATTGCTTATGTAAGGCACAGGGATGGGGGGAGGGGGAGGCAAAGCATGGAATCAAAACGCATTCTCTCAACTTTAGCTGTTGTAATGGATGCTGGGGAGGAGGGTCATTGTCTGGAGTAGCTTCCAAACTGCTACAGTCTGAAGGCCTGGCCATTATTAAGAACAATAAGCATTGGGGGTGCATGCTGCATTTTTTGAACCCTCTCTATGGCTGTGCTAAGCATTCCTGGGCTCAGGATCCAGCTTGTTGACTTCAGCAGAGCCTTAGGATGAACAAAAATGCTGGATTTTGATCTTCAGGTAGTCAACATTTTTCATTCTGTGACCACTCCAGACACAACGGGGCAGTTTTAGAACAAATAGACTGGGCTGGCCTTCATCTACCAAGTACAAGCTAAACATTTAGAAAGCCAATGATTGTTACCAGGCTGTAATTTGATGTTTTCAGCTAGAGGTGTGATTCTGAAATCTTAGCATAGCGACACATCAACCTACTCTCATTTCAAACATCTGTCTAATGCGAGTTTTTTGTAAGATGCTACATTTTAAAAATAGGCCATAATGAGTGTGCTGAAATTACATCAGCATTAAAAACTAACTCCTTTTCATGATTTAATTGAAAATGTTGTGGATACTTTCATAAGCATGCACCATAGCTGACTAAAATTAAAAACAAAAAACTCTAATCAAAGTTCATTTCAAATGACAATTAATATCTTCACTTTTGAAACTCTTATTTGACATTTTTGGTCATGTTTTCAAATAATAAGCAACACCTGTTGAGAACTATACTTACTATACCTTTTAATTTTAGCCTTCTGGTGAATAATTTCTTAAATTAATGTAATGTGTATTTTAACCAGGTTTTCTGAAAAGACTGGCAAATGGTTGAAGTCCATTTTCTGGCTTTTGTTCTGTTTACTCCATTATATGAACTGAAAATGGCTGGGAGTAGATCAGCTGATGTTGGCACATGGTTATTACAGAGATTTTTCATGGAAATCTTTATAGTGGGCATTGGGGCTAGTAAAATATCCAGTTCCATTTCGAAATTTCCAGAAGCAGGAAGAGTTAGTGGATGTTCATTGTACAATGAACTATACATAGCTTTCTAAAAGCTGGATCCTGAGGCTACTCTACCTGGCTCAATTCAGTAGAAGATATGTAAATATGGGACTGGTCAACAGGGTGCCACGTAAGTATTCTCGAGAAGTCTTTGGGCTTCCTGCTCTAAGTGACACTCTGTGCTTTTTCTCCATAGACACTGTGAATGCCCTATTGAAGCGATAGTTCAAAGCAGTAAGCTCACTTGAATTCAACTTCCACGGGTGTAATAATCTTGATGGTTATTGGTTTGAATTTTGAGTGTAGGTTCAGCATGGTTTGAGTTTTAAACTCAAGGTAGTCTATCCATATCTAGAAATCATTCCTCTTCCCCCTTTTTGTTTTTCCTTATTGGGTAAAGACTGATGCTAGTTTCTCATTTGAAAATACTGAAGATCTTAGGCATCACAACAGAACCGGCTGCCACCATTTCAATGGCCTGCCACAGTCTGAACAAAGCGATGGCTCAGCATAGAAGCATCACATTCTCCTACCCTCCCCTGTTGGCCACTGTCCCATCCTTAATCCTTCTTCTGCAACACAAATTCCTTAAAACAAACAAACAAAAAACGATGGAAATGAAAGAAAGAAATGCTAACACAAGATAAAATGGCCAAAATGAGCCTTCAAGTGGAACAAATGTCATCTTACATTTCTCTAGAACATTTTTTCCCTTTTCAGGAGAATTGTAAAATTACAGGTTCTTAGTTTATAGTCTTCCCAGCATTGGAAGGGTTGGTGGGAAAATATGTTTGCCAGAGATAGCATGGTTGTCATGTCATACTGAGGTGTATCTATTAAATACACTGGAAAAAAAAGCAACTAAATGGCACAGGCATGTGTTACTGCTGCCCTTGGGCAATGTTGCGCTTAACATTGCAGCCTTTTGCAAAATATCTCCAGTTGTCCTCCCCAGTGAAAAGGTGCATTGTTCTTTACAGCAGAATATGCCCCTGTTTTTGCCCTATCTTTTTGACTTTGGCACTCCCATGGAGGGTCATACAGAGGGTACAATAGCTGCAATAAGCAGAAAGCAAAAGAGGATAAAGGTTCAAGCATCCTCGGTCTTTCTCCATGCAGCCAGGGGGTGTAACAAAGCAGATTAATGAGGAAATACCCACCAGCAGAGTAGGTTTTTTTTTTTTTTTTTTTTTTTTTTTACACTAACACTTCCAACACCTGCTGAGCTATTTGCACTCTCTGCTGCTAGCTGAGAGGATGAGCAAGAGAGAGAATGAATAAGGAGAAAGTAAGATACAGGCATGGTAACATTGGGGTCTGTCTTCCCCTCTGACAGTCTGGGAAGCAAAACCAGACTGTACAGAGTAGCACGGGTTGTTTATTTTAAAAAAATGTGGCTGAACACTGGGAGGAGAAAAGATAATTAAATGGGCAAAGCAGGACTTGGTATGTGTAATGACTGGGGAAGATTTGAATAGCGACCCTGGCTATCCGGTGTCTATGCCACATGTGGAAGAGACCATTTTAACAGCTGGGTGTCACAATCCATTTCCTATGTGCTAAATTGGACTTGATGAAAGGTGGTGAAGCAGGATCCAATTACTGCCAAGGCTCTGCTGGGTTTTGACAGTATTTTTCTAGCAAATACATGACGTGATTCTTTAGTCTTCTGGTTTTACATGTATCCCTGCAACAGTGGCCCCACCTTATGCCCCTGATTCATGTTCCCCTTAGCCATGTGTCTATCTTTTATATCTATTTATTTGGTGCACTCTGTAGCTTAATTTCCAAACATAATGCCACCATAGCTTGTTGCATTGTCCATTTGTATATTGCAAACATACTTCACAAGGATCTGCAGTACTTGTGGGCCAGTGGAGACTTTGTCTCAGCCCGAGGCTTGCATTGCTGAAATGTGATCCTCTTTTTCCACCTGTAATTTTGTTGCAGATTAAGAGCATAAAAATTGCCATACTGGGCCAATCCAATGGGCCATCTTGCCTAATGACCTGCTTTCTGACAGAGGCTGAGGTCAGATTTGTCAGAGGATATTAATTGAATGGGGCAATCATCAAGTGATCCTTACCCTGTTGTAAGGTCCCTGCAGGCAGATTGTAGTTCTCATTTGTTTTTTCTCTCCTTTGCAGATACAGGCAGTCCCCGGGTTACGTACAAGATAGGGACTGTAGGTTTGTTCTTAAGTTGAATCTGTATGTAAGTCGGAACTGGCGTCCAGATTCAGCCGCTGCTGAAACTGACCGCCAGTTCTGACTTACATACAGAATCAACTTAAGAACCCCAGGCTCCTCGGCTTTGCTCTGCTTTGCTCCCCGTCCCCCTGGTCTACAGACCAGGGGGACGGGGAGCAAAGCGGCGGAACACGCGGGCAGCAGACAGCCCAGACGCGTCTGGGCTGTCAGCTGCCCGCGTGCTCCGCGGCTTTGCTTCCTCTCCCTGGTCTGCTGGAGACCAGGGAGAGGGAGGGCCCCGTTCGTAACTGCGGATCCGACATAAGTCGGATCCGCGTAACTCGGGGACTGCCTGTATACGAAAGTCACACCAGAAAACACAAGTGTGGTCTCTTTCTCACACGTTCCATCACACACTTACAGTTGCATCTTATTCTCCTGCATGGATGGAAATGGGAGTTACTTTAAGCCTGGGATGAGGGGGGAAATCATATTGTATATCAGAGAAATGGAAATTGCAGACTGAACTTCCAAAATCGGGGTCTCTGTGGTCTGGTAACATCTGTGCTACAGCAGGCCCACAGATGTTGCTAGACCCGAGAGCCTGGTAACCAGGAGTACAAATTGGCTGGGATCCTAGTCCCTGAGGAGCCCTGGCTGGGTGGGACAGCACCGGGACCAGCAAGCCCCATCCCCAGGAAGCCTTGTCCAGGAAAGGCAGCAGTGGGGCAGCTAGTAGCAGAAACAGGGCGACTGGCAAGGCCAATCCCTGGGGATTCCTGGTCAGCCAGGAGAGAAGTGGGGCCATGGTGGCTGGAGAGCTCTGTTCCTGTGGAGCCCTAGTGAGCTGGAGCCTAAGTCCAAGCTCTGCAGGCTGGAGCCCAGTGGCAGTGAGGCCAGAGCATCAGGGAGGCCAGTAGCAGGGGACATCCCCTGATGTGGCAAATTCCCTCATTTGGCACAGGTCCGGTCCCAAGGATGCCGGACAAGGGAGGTCCAACCTGTAGTAAAGATGCAAGGTTGTTTTCGAGCTCTGAGCTTAATTGCAGGTTAACGATGGCCTGGTTTGCCATTTGTCCATTGCCCCTTTCCATCAGCACAGGGTATATTTTCAGCAGGGAGTAATGTTCATAATTCCCCCTATGCTCTGCTGAAATGTTACCAAGAAAAGACTAAGAGATTGCAAATGCCCATGATGGCAATTCACTGGTGACTGCTACATTATTTGGGCGTGTGAACTCCAGTTGAAATTATTAATTGGTATTTTTAATCTTTGATAGAAGTTGATATATCTTAGTACTCAGGAAGCTGTGACCTCAGAGGCACTAACTAGAGTCAGATTGCACACAGACATGTGCCATGCAAGCTACCTAACCTGGCTTTGCCAATATGTCCATTCTGGCCTACAGTACCTTGGCATTTATGGTCCTAAATCGCTGAAACAAAGTGAGTCACTCATTTATTTTGTTGAAATAATTTATAAGGAGATAGTAGGTAAAAGTATACCTGACTCATCTATTTAAAATGTACTGGGCCAATGTATCTAGCCACAGAACCCACCAGCTTGAAGTTGTGAGATGACATTTTGGATACTACCTACCGTAGCATGCCAAAGTATGCACGAAGTATCCACTGATGAATAAGTAAAAATGACCTTACTCCTTTCCCTGGCATCCTTACTTGAGCACAAGAGACAAGATGCAACCAACAGCAAACAGAACTGCTATGCCAGGAGTGTGTGTTCGAGAACGATTGGCAAGTGATGTTGTTAGGTGCTCATGGTGACATTTTTCAAAGGTATTTAGGTGCCTGAACACACCAAGTGGTGTCTCGAAGGATACTGAAAAGCTCCAGAACAGATGAGATACCCGATGGAATGCTCTGGAAACCCCTCTAGCTTCAAGCTGCATCTTCATGTGTCCAAAGACTTTTGTCCAACTAGCTCTCAGGGCTTTGTTAGTAAAGGTTAAGAGATTGAACATTCTTACTTGGCTCCTACAAGAACATACATTTACCACCAACCATGGTTTGTTGTAAATGATCTCTGTTAGGCTCAGGATGTTTAGCCCAGGAACAAAGTCTTTCCAATCTAAGTTTCTGGTTCGAATTCACCACTAATGATCCCTAAAGCTGTTACTGCTTAATGGGCAATGGTCTGTTGATTTAAGTTAGTTGGCTTCACTCCAGTTCTCAGTACACAAGTGTGCACATCTTCAAATCTGCCACAAAAGTTGACACTAATTCTGAAGCTTGTTAGTTATCGCATTAGAGGGGCCAAGGACTGGAGGAGCTGATATCTGAGAGAAGCATACCCTCTGATCCATCACTATGGTCCCTTTAGGTCAGAGTAGAAAGGCAGGTCAGTACTGTTAGTAGGGGGCAGGGCGTATGCTGTTGTTCCCAGCCATCCAGTCTGTAGATAACCAGAAACCTTCCTGTGCTGTCAGTTGGGCACTTCTGAGTATTGGAGTTTATACAAAATTTAAAAAATGTTGATGTATCTGTTCACATTATTTGTTACTTCTTTATCCTGCTTGAGATTTTAAAATTCATTACATCAAGTTGTAACCAATGTTATGGAGTAAGGTAGGTAGCTAATTGTTGACACTTCAGTGCTATCAACCTCAAGCTCAACCTACTGTCTTGAGCTATAGAACGATTTTTTCCTTGTCTGGTTAACCTTGGACAATGCTCCGGTTTTCTCTGTCTGCCTAACTAAGGGATTCATCAATCACCATAGTATGTGAATGCCTTCCATGTAAAATCAATAGCAATAGCGAAGTCCCTAATGGACTTCATGGAGTCTCTTGCATGCCATCCTCTTTGGATAAAAATAGTGTGTGTATGTGGGGAGGAGAGAGAGGGGGGAGAAGGTAAGATGAGAGTTGGGAGATACCAAGGAATCTCATTGCTTATTTTTTAATGGAAGAGTTGCTGCGGCTCAAGCAATCTTTTTACTTTTATAATTAACACGGAAAGCCCAGGGTGGCCGGGGCTATGGACTACTGAGCCTAGAGCTGCTGCGGCTCAGCCCCTGACAAGCCCCAGCACAAACTAACACACACTCGGGGCTTATTCATATTATGGCAATACGTTTTCAAAGAGGATGGTTTTGCAGCATTTCCTAAAGATGGCCAGACCCTCTGCAAGCAAGGCTGAGGTTCAGCATCGAAATCCCTTCCCCAGAGAAGAAAGTAGGAGTCATTCACCATTCCCTATACAACATGGTGCTGAATCCACCATCCTTATTTCCTTAACCTGCACGCATAGAGTATGCAGTGTTCCCTCTAAACTGCACGGCACCACAGCCCCGCAGCTATTTAATGAGCCCCGCCCAGCCAGAGGCTCAGGGCTCCCTACCAGCTGGGAGAGGGTCACTGCTCGGTCCTCAGCAAGGAGCTGCTGCTGTCGCTGAGGGTCAAGTGTCCCTGCTCCAGCCAGGCAGCTCTGTGTGTGGTGCCCTAAGCTCCTGGATGGGCGGGGCTGATTAGGCAGCTGCGGGGCTGTACTGCTGCACAGCTTAGAGAGAACACTGGCTGAATCTTTCCCAGTTTCTTCCTCTTCAGAAGGATCTGTCTGTCTGTCAGCTCTGGCCAAAAATATTTTGTAACCAAGGTCTAAAAACCTCTCTGCAAACTGGTGTCATGGCCACATGAAGACAATACAACCCTTTCTCATCTTCCTCCCCACCAGAGTCCCTCTGTGCCATTTTTTCAATGTAGATGTAAGGGAAGAGTATAAAAAGAAAATATCTGTAAAGGGAACATGTATAAACAAAAATAAACACTATGTTGTGCTCATTATCTAGGAAGGTATGTTCATAGGAAGAAGCAAAAACATCTATTGGGATTTCCTTGATATTGTAGGACTCCAAAGTTATTTGTACATTTTAGTTCTCCAGCACCATGCAGCAAAGAATTCTTAAGTTGTATAAATACAATTAATACAAGTTTGCCACCAGTAAGTGACTGAATCTGTTGTGTGCCCATTAGTGTTGAATCTGAGCCCCATAGGGACCAACTCTGCAGTCCTCACTCTGACAAAATGCTCATGGTTATCCATTAGAATTCACAGTAGGATCAGCTTTTATTTTAAAGCATCTGTATTTTACAGCTGTCTGGCTGAGAGAAGCTCCATTCACTCATTGGAGTGAAGTGTCTGTTCACCTTTGTAGTATAACTTTTTTATATTTTCAGGGAGGGGTTGCTTTTTATTTGTTTTTATCCTTCTTTAGGAGGAAGGTTTATGGCCTAAATGTTGAGAGAAAACCCTTACTTTAACCACGTGATTAGTCATATAAATTGAGACCATTAAAGTTAGGCATTTGTTTAAGCACTTAGTGCTGTGGGCCCTATATGACGTGGGCTATCATTAAATCGATGGATAGATGAATCAGCTTGTATCTTTGTGTCCAATTTCATCTCTCTCTCTTAGATGAATTATTTTTCATTACACTTCCAGACTATCTTTTTTTCAGTCCTATTTATTTCAAAGAGTTCTTCACACTTCTACCATTATCTTTGCTTTAAAATATAACCCTTTGATGGTGCAGGCAGATTACTGTATGAGTGTGTGGACATTTATAGCACAAAATTTACAATGGAAGCAGTGAAAGTATTTTTCTGAGCTGGCTTCTCCAAACGATATGATCTTTGTCTTTTACCAAATGAAGTTTTTGGCATCTTAATCTTCCACCAGGATAAAAAAGAGATGAAAGGACGGCCATAAAAACTGCATTGAATTACGTTGCCAGGAAGTTATTTGGAAGGAAAAACCTTTAGGACCTATGTTGAAATTTGCTCACAGTTCTTTGCACTCACCAAGCTTCTTTGATTTGGGGATCTCAGTATGTATTACAATTACAAGCGCCTAGAATAAAGAGAGGCATAAACAGATAAAGGGCTTGGCCCCACAATGCTGACACCAATGCCTGAACAAGACCTGGGCCAAGATTTTCAAAAGTGATCAAGGATCCTGAGTGCCTCAACTTTTGAGTGTCCTTCTCTTCAAGAAATAGAGAGCATCCACCCTCTGATAATCAGACCTGCTTTCTAGGTGTCTCCTTGAGGTTAGCCAAACCTTGAGGTACACACATAGTCATGGGTCGCTACTGAAAATCTAGTTCTAAGTGACTTGCTTAAAGAACATAAACAATCCGTATCCCATCCTGGTGCAAAACCTCAATTTTTGAGTCCTAATCTCTGGTCTGGCCACGACTTATTCTCTAACTTCTGCTGCCTTAGGAGAATCAAAGCACAGATGCAACTTAAAATATTAGCATGGACCATTGACCATAACTGTGTCTCTTAGCATTGGAAAGTCAGTCTTATAGCCACCTCAGAACAATATGTTTGTTCTCAAGAGTGATAGAAATTGAGCAGGCTCGGTTTTCTAGCTGTTTACTTAATTGTTTTCAGATCCTTAAATAAAAATGACTCTTGGTAAGGAATCTTTTTACACTTGTTTTTCCATAGGCAGTGCTTATACATTTTAGCAGGTTTTTCTTTTGTTTCAATGTTAAGCACACTACTGTATAAAGTATGTCAATTAAAAATGAAAATGGAATTTTCAGAAGGTATTCAGATATGAAATTCTACTTGATTCTGTTGATAATTCATGCAGACTTCCACATTAATAACATATCAGAAATAACCTCTAAACATTTTCCAACAGATCATTTGCTAAAACATATTCATTTAGTCTTGACAGCAGTGCTGGAAGTTCGCTGCCCAAGATATAGATTACTTCCCCTATATTCCTCCAGTAACATCAAAGCAATCTAATTGGCAGAAATACACTCTGTTTTAGCACCTGGATTAGTGAAGGCCTTTGTCTCCTATTTATAAAAGATAAAAGAGGATTTGAGCTTTTATAAACTAAATACAGATTACAGGACAAAGAGACCTTTCACTGTAAACAGATGAAACATGTAATGCACTCTTCCCTGTTACATAAAACATAATCAATTTTAGTTAACAGCTTTAGCGGCTTCTTTCCAGAAGTTGTTACATTCCTTTCCTGCATCTTTCACACTCTAAGTGAGCTGATGCATTTGCAAAGAGGTTGGTATCAAGTCCCAGAGACCAGCAAAATAATTTTGGAGAAAAAGAAAAGATAGATGGTTTCCCATTAAACCAGCATTTAGATTAGGCACGAAATTTGTCCCCTCTAGGTTACAATATTCTTTACTGTTACTGTTGTTTATCATAGTGTGTGTGTGTGTGGGTGGGGGGGGGAGAGTTGTTGCTGGAAGGTGTTAAAATAGTTGCCATGTTTCAGCCCAACTAATGGTACTTTTTTCTAAATTTTTATCTGAGGGTGAAAATTAAATATTTATAGTTTTTGTTTAAAGCAAAATCAGGGATTGTGGATCAAAAACAGGGATCGGACAATACCTTTTAATCAAGTAAAACACCCATTGTTATGTTTCCCAGTGGCTTGTATTATCATGGTCCTTGATTTAAATTTGGATAAAAAGTCAATTGTTTTGCAGAAATTGCTGTGGTGTAATCTTGTGATTAAGGCACCATGTCTGGTCCTCGAGAGCTGACACTCAGCTCTGACACAGAATCATTGTATGACTTGGGCTACTCATTTAATTTCTGTCTCAGGTGTGTGTGGGGAAGGTACTCTTTCATGATAGGTGGCAATATAAAACCACCTAACAGATAAATTTGGGATTTACATTTCCTTTCGTCACAGAAGTTTTATAAGGATACAGTCATTTACCTGTCTGAGAAGCTGAAATACTACAATGAGAACCTAAATAGTAGACTGAGCAAAGCTCTGACGTTCAATATTTATTTTAATCTCAGATGAAGAGTTGAAATTTAATTTTTTTTTGAGAAAATAAGTTTAAAAAATTAGTTCCAAAAACATCAAAATGAAATATGTTGTTGCAAATGGAAATGTCAAAACAAATCAACATTCTGAAATCAAAATGTTTTTCATTTTTTTATCTGACCCAAAAGACTTCATTTTGAGTCAGTTCAGCATTGAACTGTGTTTTCCTATAATGCATTGCCCAATGAGAGTTTTAATTTGGGTGTCTGATTCTCATGTTCCCTTGCATGATGCCCAAAGTCATGTGACTCCCATGGTGCACCAGGCAGTTTGGTCAGCAAGACTTTCACACTGCATTATGGGAGATGTAGAGCTCCAAGGAACCCAAGTCATAAAAGAGAAGGTGCTGTCATTCACATGCTCACATTAGTTAATGTATTGATGGGATAACGTTTTCTGAAAGTGTTGTGAAACAAAACAGGTTTTGTTTATGTCAACAGAACAATATATTCCAATGGGGATCAACTTGACCAAAACAAACATTTCACTTTAATTTTCTCAACAGAAATAATAATAAACCTTGTAGCTAAATTGAAATTTTCTCAGATAAAATTTCAGTTTTGCAGAAATCCTTTTTCTAATGGATAATTCCCAACCAGTTACACTAAGTAGCTATTTTGGCATAATAATAGTTGGTGATGCTAGTTGAGGAGCAGGAGTGCTGGGTAGTGCTTGCTTTGTTTCTCCAAAGTGCTACACACAGCTCAGAGTGGACTAAAATAGCCAACAGAAGAAACAAAGAGACCAAACTATGCCTACGCTTGCGGAGTTTTTGCGTTGTCAGCTTCACTGGTGATAGGGCTTCTAGTAAAAGAAAGGTGTCAGTTTGTGTACTTGCTTAGGATCTTACCGGCATCACAGATTGATTACATTTGCACCTCTTCCATTGCTGATGAGAGCAGCGCCCTGAGGGCAGCTATCCCTCAGTGCAGCTTTCATGGAAAGGGGTAGGGGTGATGATTGCCAGACATCCTGGGTCCCTGCACAACCCCCTCTTCCCAAACAGTGGTTGGTTCCAGTAGCTCAGCATTGCTCCAATCAGGGGATCCATTTCACTGTGGAGAACTCATTGTCACCTGATCAGATAGGTGAGCACTTGCCAAGAAAATAGAAAGGGGAGTTTCAAAGTTTCTGGAGCTTTATGGGGGAAGGATGGATGACTGCTTACCTGGCATCAGATCAGCAGAGGTGCTGAGTAGAGTGGTCATGAAGGCACTGTGGGATGTTGTCTGGAGGCAACAAGCTTGGTATACAGCAAGAACATGTCTTCACTTGTCCATCACTGCAAAAGCATCATTTCTGAGAGCTGTATACTTCTCGGGAGGAAGTGTGGGGGAGGGGGGATGGTGTGATTTTCTTTTCCAGGTGAAACTTCTGAGTTTCACTGCAAAAAGTCATTGGCAAGTGTAGATGCTCCTACAGTTTTTGCACTAAAAAGGGATTTTTCCATGGCAAGTATATATATGCCCATAGAGAAAATAGTTGTACTGTATCAGGATGGCCACACAATTTCAGATGTCACCATCTCCACTGTAGCCAATGCCTCTCTATTTTCCATGATAAAGAAGAATTTGAATATATGCCTTTCATTAAAATATAGAACTAGAATCTCAGTCCCAGTGGTCAAGTATCAGAGGGGTAAGTGTGTAGTCTGTATCCGCAAAAACAACAAGGAGTCCTGTGGTACCTTACAGACCAACAGATTTATTTGGGCATAAGCTTTTGTGGGCAGAAACCCACTTTGTCAGCTACATCTGATGAAGTGGCTTTTTGCCCATGATAGCTTGTGCCCAAATAAATCTATTAGGGCTGTCAAGCAATTAAAAAAGGTAATTGTGATTAATCGTGCAATTAAAAAATTAATTGTGCGATTAATCCTGCTGTAAAACTAATAGAATACTATCTAAATATTTTTGATGTAATTGATATCAATATATTAGATGTAGAAAACAACACACAATACAAAGTTTATAGTGCTCACTTTATTTTTATTACAAAACATTTACACTGTAAAAAACCCAACATCAGTTGACCTCACTGAAATGTTGTAGTGCAAATACAGGCAGTCCCGGGGTTACATACAAGATAGGGACTGTAGGTTTGTTCTTAAGTTGAATTTGTATGTAAGTCAGAACTGGTACATATTGTAGGGGAAACTCTAGCCAAACATTTCTCCAGAGCTCAGTTTTATTCTCCCACACCTCACTTCCCTCAGTCCTTTATTCTCAAGCTGAAGTGTCTGCTGAGAAAAGCCGCTCCGCGTCTCCCTGGTCTGCTGGGGGGAAGCAGCTAGTGCGGGGTTGCCTCACCCCGTTTGTAAGTAGGGATCCGATGTAAGTCGGATCCATGTAACCCGGGGACTGCCTGTACTATTATAAAAGCTGAACTTAAATTCTTCTATTTAATCAATATATTTGTGTCCTATTCAAAAGACTCCTTTTTTAGCTCAGCCCCAGCTGTGGGCAGCACAGGGCCAATGGGGGTAGACTCTGCTGTGGGCAGTGCAGAGTTTGGAAGAGGGGGCAGCCCCCAACTGCAGGTGGGGAGGGGTCAGTCCCTGGGCTGAGAGAGTACACCCCACCATTGGCAGTGCTGGGTTCGGGAGGGGGCACTCATCCCCAGAATCCGATGTGGGGTGAGGGTCAGTCCCAGCCCCAGGAGGCAAAGAGAGAGTGGCTTGGGTGAGCCCCCAGGCTGTTTTATTTTAAAACATATGGTCACCTGGGAGGGAAGAGAGACTGGTGTCAGGGTTTTTACTTTTCTTGATTACTTGTCTGTTGGAGCTGGAACCACATCACCAGGTTTCCCCCCCCTCCTTTCTGGCTGCTTCATTTTTCCATGCACCCTCTGGTGGCAGTTTGCATTACTGTACCTTACCAGAGATGGTCTCTAGAGCAGCTCATGCTGGTTTGCTGACCTATGCAATTAATGTGAGTTAATTTTTTTAACGCGTTAAATCTGCCCTGCGTTAATCGCAGGCGTTAATGCCCACTAATTGACAGCCCTAAACTCTATTAGTCTTTATAGTCCCTGTTGTGTCTACTATTACCTCTATAGGAACAAAGACCATGAACCCTTAGTAGAAATGTACAATAGGCCTTATTTCCAGTAGTTTGTAAAATCTACTTTCCAAGGGCTGGTGTCTGGCACGTGACTGACTCCAAATATTTGTACAGTTCATGTGAATTCCTTGAGCCTGTTTACTCTGGGATGGCAATGATTGTACCAGGAACAGTAATGCCTCACCACTGTACCTGCCATTTTCAAACTGAAGAGCTCATTTTACTCTTATCACAGGCTCTTGGCGCTGGCTCATGGTGCTTTGCTGCTAAGTCCCTGAAGCTGTTGCACACCCTGTTGCAATGTGCAAGAAATTAACTTTTGTTAATATTAATATTTTTTGAATATTAAATGTGTGCGCCATTTCAATCTTACTTTCCAGATTTTGGTTTATATGTGAGTGGAAAAAAGGGACCAGGAAGGAAGCAGCACCTTGAACTGGAAGTCTTCATTTGTTCTGCCTGAGGAGCTCAGGGTCTGATCCAAGGGGGGCTGACAGAATTGCCAGGCTGCTGGGAAAGGGGTGTGTGTGTGGGGGGGGGAGAGGGCAGCTCTATGCTGCCAAAAGGGCCGGAGCTTGTCTCCCCCTGACAGCCCTTCATTGCTGCCCAGAGCCCAGTGCTCCGGTGGTGATTTAAAGGGCCCAGGGCTCTGGCTGCCACCATAGACACAGCAGCAGAGGCTAGGAGCCCTGGTCCCTTTTGAATCAGCAGGCCCTGGGGTAATGCTCTCTTGGCCTCCTTCCCCCATTCCCCTGCGTCAGCAGGCTTGAAGTCACATTGCCATGAAGTGGGAAGTGCAAAAGATGCCACAGTGTGGCTAGACAGCTAGTTGGTCCTGTTTCATGTGCTTAACTGTAGGTTAAGCTGCAGAAACTGAGTCTGGATTTCCTTGTCTGGAAAGCTAAAGCTTCAAGAAGAGGAGACTGCTGAAGAGCATGTCTGGGATACATCTTAAGACCCACAAGTGTCCTCATTGTTGCAGTGTCAATTTTCCTCCTGCCTAGGAGTTGAGCTCCTTGGTCTAGAACAGTTGCAGCTTGCAACAACTGAGAGCTCAGGCATGTGCATATTTCATACATACTGACCATTCACACTGCACTCCTTTATACATGGGTTACTGACTTCTAGGAGATGTAAATGGCAGGGATTTAGGACATGAGCAAATTAGAGGAGTTGATTTGTCAGCTTTGGTCCCTAGTGTGATATGTAATTCCATTTGTTGTTGATACTTGGGAAATGATTGCTTTAAGCATTAAAATACCAGGACTTTGTCTGACACATGTCGTGCTCTTGGTAAACTATAATTGCCATTATACCTGAGAGCCTTGCACTTGCAAATCATTTCATCTCTCTCTCTCTGGTTGTCTTTAAAGCTTATGTAAAACCGCTTCTGTAGTTTCCCTCCTTTTCCATGGCAAATTGATACAGACCTATTGGCTGTCAGACTCCCAGACAGCTTGAAAAATGTTTCAAAATTCTTTGATATGTTCTACATGGGTTGTTATATGGGTCGAACTTCTCTGGTCTGGCATTCACTCATCTGGCAACATCTACAGTCTGACATGATTTTTAGTTAGCCAGAGGTGGGTGTATAACTGGGTGTATAACTGTTTTCAGAGAGTAGTTATTAATGGTTCACAGTCATGCACACAGGTGGTGTTCTGTGGGGATCTGTTTTGGGACTGGTTCTGTTCAATATCTTCATCAAGATATTGGCATAGAGAGTATGCTTATTAAGTTTGCAGATGATACCACGCTGGGAGAGATTGCAAGTCCTTTGGAGGATAGGGTCATAATTCAAAATGATCTGGACAAACTGGCAAAATGGGCTGAGGATGAAGTGTAATGAGGACAAATGCAAAGTATTCCACTTAAGAAGGAACAATCAGTTTCATGCATACAGAATGGGAAGCGACTGTCTAGGAAGGAGTACTGCAGAAAGGGATCTAGGGGTCATGATGGACCACAAGCTAACTATAAGTGAACAGTGTGACACTTATTGCAAAAAAAAAAGCAAACATGATTTTGGGATGCATTAACAAGAGTGTTGTGAATAAGACACAAGAAGTCATTCTTCTGCTCTACTCTGCGCTAATTAGGCCTCAGTTGGAGTATTGTGTCCAGTTCTGGGTACCACATTTCAAGAAGATGTGGAGAAATTGGACAAGATCCAGAGAAGAGCAACAAGAATGATTAAAGGTCTAGAAAACGTGACCTATGAGAGAAGACATAAAGAACTGGATTTGTTAATTCATAAGAACGGCCGTACTGGGTCAGACCAAAGGTCCTTCTAGCCCAGTATCCTGTCTACCGACAGTGGCCAGCACCAGGTACCCCAGAGAGGGTGGACCAAAGAAAATGATCAAGCGATTTGTCTCCTGCCATCTCTCTCCAGCCTCTGAAAAACAGAGGCCAAGGACACCATTTTATCCCCTGGCTAATAGCCTTTTATGGACCTAACCTCCATGAAATTATCTAGCTTCTCTTTAAACTCTATTATAGTCCTAGCCTTCACAGCCTCCTCTGGCAAGGAGTTCCACAGGTTGACTACACGCTGTGTGAAGAAGAACTTTCTTTTATTAGTTTTAAACCTGCTACCCATTAATTTCATTTGGTGTCCTCTAGTTCTTCTATTTAGGGAACTAATAAATAACTTTTCTTTATCAGCCCTCTCCACACTACTCATGATTTTATATACCTCTATCATATTTCCCCCCCCCCCCCCCCCGTCTCCTATTTTCTAAACTGAAAAGTCCCAGTCGCTTTAACCTCTCCTCATATGGGACCCGTTCCAAACCCCTAATCATTTTAGTTGCCCTTTTCTGAACCCTTTCCAAGACCAAAATATCTCTTTTGAGGTGAGGAGACCACATCTGTACACAGTATTCAAGATGTGGGCGCACCATAGTTTTATACAGGGGCAGTAAGATATTCTGTGTCTTATTTTCTATCCCTTTCCTAATAATTCCTAGCAACCTATTTGCCTTTTTGACCGCCGCTGCACACTGCGTGGAAGTTTTCAGAGAACTGTCCACGATAACTCCAAGATCCCTTTCCTGATTTGTCGTAGCCAAATTAGCCCCCATCATACTGTACATATAGTTGGGGTTATTTTTCCCAATGTGCATTACGTTACACTTATCCACATTAAATTTCATTTGCCATTTTGCTACCCAATCACTCAGTTTGGTGAGATCTTCTTGGAGTCCCTCACAGTCTGCTTCTGTCTTGACTATCCTAAACAGTTTGGTATCATCCGCAAACTTTACTACCTCACTGCTTACCCCTTTCTCCAGATCATTTATGAATAAGTTGAAAAGGATTGGTCCCAGGACTGACCTTTGGGGTACACCACTAGTTACCCCCCTCCAATCTGAAAATTTACCATTTATTCCTACCCTTTGTTTCCTGTCCTTTCTTGGATTGCAAACTGGTTAAAAGACCTTCCCTCTTATCCCATGCCCATGTAATTTACACAAGAGCCTTTGGTGAGGGACCTTGTCAAAGGCTTTCTGAAAATCCAAGTATACTATATCTACTGGATCCCCCTTATCTGCATGCTTGTTAACCCCTTCAAAGAACTCTAATAGATTAGTAAGACAGGATTTCCCTTTACAGAAACCATGTTGACTTTTGTCCAACAAATTATGTTCTTCTACATGCTTCACAATTTTTTTCTTTACTATTGTTTCGACTAATTTGCCCGGTACTGAAGTTAGACTTACCGGTCTGTAATTGCCAGGATCGCCTCTAGAGCCCTTTTTAAATATTGGTGTCACGCTGGCTACCTTCCAGTCATTAGGTACGGAAGCCGATTTAAAGGATAGGTTACAAACCACAGATAATAGCTCAGCAATTTCCCATTTAAGTTCTTTTAGAACCCTTGGAAGAATGCCATCCGGTCCCGGAGATTTGTTAACATTAAGTTTTTCTATTTGTTCCCAAACCTCCTCTATTGACACTTCAATCCGGGACAGTTCCTCAGATTCATCACCCACAAAGGACGGTCCAGATTTGGGAATCTCCCCAACGTCCTCAGCCGTGAAGACTGAAGCAAAGAAATCATTTAGTTTCTCCGCTCTGGCTTTATCGTCCTTGATTGCTCCTTTTATAGCTCGATTATCTAGGGGACCCACAGGTTTTTTAGCAGGCTTCCTGCTTCTAATGTACTTAAAAAAACATTTTGTTATTTTTTTTGAGTTTTCGGCTAGCTGTTCCTCAAAATCTTTTTTTGCTTTTCTTATTACATTTTTACACTTGATTTGACAGTGTTTATGTTCCTTTCTATTTATCTCACTAGGATTGGACTTCCACTTCTTAAAAGATACCTTTTTGTCCCTCACTGCTTCTTTTACATGGTTTTAGGTCTCTTGCTATGTTTTTAAATTTGGGGTATACATTTAAATTGGGCCTCTATTATGGTGTCTTTAAAAAGTTTCCATGCAGCTTTCAGGGATTTGGCTCTAGTCACTGTGCCTTTTAATTTCTGTTTAACTAACCTCCTCACTTTTGTGTAATTCCCCTTTTTGAAATTAAATGCCAGGGTGCTGGACTGCTGAGGTGTTCTTCCCACCACAGGAATGTTGAATGTTATTATATTATGGTCACTATTCCCAAGCGGTCCTGTAACGGTTATTTCCTGGACCTGATCCTGCACTCCACTCAGGACTAAATCGAGAATTGCCTCTCCCCTTGTGGGTTCCTGCACCAGCTGCTCCAAGAAGGAGTCATTTAAGCCATTGAGAAATTTTATCTCCGCTTCTCTTC
This sequence comes from Pelodiscus sinensis, assembly GCF_052426305.1. Lineage (NCBI taxonomy): Eukaryota > Metazoa > Chordata > Testudines > Trionychidae > Pelodiscus > Pelodiscus sinensis. The sequence goes on along the minus strand of NC_143060.1, from coordinate 15,863,092 downwards.
CTGAGGTGACATGTATCTAGTCAATATGGGGGTAATTAAAATCCCCCATTATTATAGAGTTCTCTATTTTGGTAGCCTCTCTAATGTCCCTCATCATTTCAATGTCAGTATCGCTGTCCTGGTCAGGTGGTCGGTAATATATCCCTACTGCTAATTTCTTATTATTGGAGCATGGAATTGCTATCCATAGCGATTCTATGGAACATGTTGATTCATTTAATATTTTTATTTCATTTGATTCTACATTATCTTTCACATACAGTGCCACTCCTCCACCCACCCGGCCTGCTTTATCCTTTCTATATATTTTATATCCCGGTATGATTGTGTCCCACAGATTTTCCTCAATCCACCAGGTTTCAGTGATGCCTATTATGTCAATCTCCTCATTTAATACGAGGTACTCCAGTTCACCCATCTTATTAGTCAGACTCCTAGCATTTGTGTAGAAGCACTTTAAATATTTGCCACTGCTTATTTGTCTGCCCTTCCCTGATGCATTGGATTCCTTAGAATGCGGTTGTTTGTCTGCTCTGGCCCATGGTTTGTCCTCTCCCCTCCTCTCTTTCTGACTACAGCTTAGAGAATCTCTATCAATGGATTCTCCTGTAAGAGAAGTCTCCCTCCGATTTACGTGCATCTCCGCACCAATCGGCTTTCCCCCATCTCTTAGTTTAAAAACTGCTCTACGGCCTTTTTAATGTTTAGTGCCAGCAGTCTGGTTCCACCCTGGTTTAGGTGGAGCCCATCCTTCCTGTATAGGCTCCCCCTCTCCCAGAAGTGTCCCCAGTTCCTAATAAATATAAACTCCTCTTCCCTACACCATCGTCTCATCCACTCATTGAGACTCTGAAGCTCTGCCTGCCTACCTGGCCCTGCGCGTGGAACTGGAAGCATTTCCGAGAATGCCACCATAGAGGTCCTGGATTTCAGTCGCTTTCCTAGCAGCCTAAATTTAGCCTCCAGGACATCTCTCCTACCCTTCCCTATGTCATTGGTACCAACATGTACCACGACCACCGGCTCCTCTCCAGCACTACACATGAGTCTATCTAGATGCCTCGAGAGATCCACAACCTTCGCACCAGGCAGGCAAGTGACCATATGGTTCTCCCGGTCATCACAAACCCAACTATCTATGTTTCTAACGATCGAATCACCCACTACTAACACCTGCCTCTTCCTAACTGGCACTCCCTCCCCCTCAGAGGTATCCTCAGTGAGAGAGGATACCACAACATCCTCTGGGAGGAGGGTCCCAACTACGGGATTATTTCCCTCTGCTCCCATTGAATGCTCTGTTCCCTTTAGACTTTCATCCTCCTTAAGAGCACTGGGGCTCTCAGACTGGAGGTGGGACAGTACTACAGTGTCCCGTAAAGTCTCATCAAAATAGCTCTCTGCCTTCCTTAGCTCCTCCAGTTCAGCCACCCTGGCCTCCAAAGCTCGAACTCGGTCTCTGAGGGTCAGGAGCTCCTTGCAACGAGTGCACACATACGCCACCCACCCACAGGGCAGGTAATCATACATATTACACTCGATGCAATAAACAGGATAGCCCCCACTCTGCTGCTGGGCTTCTGTCTCCATTTTTCTAATGAATAAGTTTAAGTGTAAACTGGGATTCTCTTCAAACCTCTGGAATATAGATTTTAAGAGTTATGTTTTTAAAAAGGTCCGAAGTCAGTAGTGCCCTCTAACCTCCCCCTCTAAACTCCCTCTCCAAACTCTCCTGTTAGCTGTTCCTGGTCGCTGAGTCACCGGCTTATATAGCTCTGGTAGCCCCTCCCCCTGACTGAGGCTCAGCCAATTAACAGAGGCTTCTAGGTTTCAAACCTTTTAGACGCTCCTTCAAACAAACAAACAAACAAACCAAACAGACAAACACAAGCTCAGCACACAGCAAATAACTCCGCCACACACAAACACACACTTCAGACAGCCACTTACCACGAGGGTCCCGTTTTTACTCCTCTTTTACCTGGAGAACTCCCTCTCCAAACTCTCCTGTTAGCTGTTCCTGTTCGCAAGCTTCAGAAAAAAGAAGACCGAGAGGGGACAATGTAGCAGTTTTCAAGTACTTAGAAGGGTGTTACAAGAAAAAGGGAGGGGGGAAAAATGTTCTCCTTGACCACTAATGATAGGACAAGAAGCAATGGGCTTAAATTGAGGCAAGGGAGGTTTTGGTTGGACATTAGGAAAAACTTCCTGTCAGAGTGGTTAAACACTGGAATCAATTGCCTGGGGAGATTGTGGAATCTCCATCACTGGAGATACTTTAAGAGCTGGTAATACAGACATCTATCAGGGATGATCTAGATGGTGTTTGATCCTGCCATGAGGGTAGGGGACTGGACTTCATGACCTCTTGAGGTCCCTTCTAGTTCTAGTATTCTATGATTCTATGTCTACTTACCATGGGTGTGATCAACTTTCCTGGAAACATAAAGTTTATTTTCAGACTCCAGTTCTGGCTCTCAGTGTTCTGTGCTGTTATTTATTTTTAATTTATCCCTAAATGTCTAAGAGCCCAGTAAGCAGTGGAAATGTTGTTAATGCTGCTAGACTATATTGGCCTCCTGTGGTTCAGCAAATCTCTGGTTGAGCACTGGTCTGGTCCCAAAGGTGCTGGATTAGAGATGTTCAACCTGTACTGAGTTCACCATACCAGGAGTGGAGTTAAATCTTTGTTCCATTCCTCCTTACTGTTGTTCTGGTAAGTTGTAACAGAAGGGGAGCTTGTCGTCTTGGGTTTTTTCCTTCCTTTATTTTTCTTCTTTGCTTTGTGTAGCTGCATTAAACTATATAAGCCACTGGTTAATATCAGATATGTAGTTGGGTAAATTAACTTTTTTTGTTTTTGTTTTTGTTCCTAACCTAAAAGTAGATTAGGACTGTTCCTAGATGAAAATCCCAGATCCAAGTCCTTACCAATGATGCAGAAGATTAGACCAGAATCTGGCTCAGATGATACTGGAAGTTGATACTTTTTTTTCTGTAATGAACTGACCTAAAACCCCAGAGCACAATGTAGATAATGGATCTGATTCTGAACTCTTTCAAGTTTGTTTAAACTTGAAATAACTATTGAAGCCATTGGCATTTCGTTGATCTGAACTCAATATTATCATGATCAGAACCAGATTGTCCACAATAACAGTAGTATTGTTTTCCAAAGATAAGTAGCTGCCAGACAGCATGTTTAAACTTAATGTATCTTTATTGGTGACAGAATAGCTATGTAGATTCTATGTTTGTTTGAACCTGGAAATGAATAGGAAGGGTTTTTTTTAGAACAGGTGTTCTTTTTCGTCCAGGGAATTAAACACTTGGGCATGCATGTCATTTTAAGACTAACCAGTGCCCATCTTTTTCAGTCTGATTAATTGCACAGAGCAATGGCAGACAAGCAACCATTTTTCATACCTAACACATTTCTGGGTAGCAAGATGCTTGACATTTGGTTTCCAGTGAGTCCCTAACACAGCAACAGTGAAAAACTAGCAGGTTTCCTGAACCAACTGGCCTCATGCAGACAGTCTCTATCACCTTCCCGCAGTGGAACCAGATGTCCCCATGCAGAATGTAATATTACAATGAGGAAAACATTAGGTGAGATGCTAGGAAAGCTAATCTCTGCTTTTGTCTAACAGTGGGGACGCTTTTGGCCACGATGTCTCATAATTTGAGTTTTCCTCCTTAATCATTGTTTTCACATTCATTTTGGCAATAGAAAATGTCACAAACATTCCTGAGCTGTCTAGTCAACTCCATGGGGAGTGAAAATGATGCAGAATGAGAGATGTTTGCGTTTTCCCCCACTCCCGCAAGCTTTGTTTTGTTCTTCCTGCTCTTTCCTAGCTGCCCTTGCATGCAGCACACCATTGTTCTGTGGTTATTTCCAATGAGATCTAAGCTAGCCACATCCCTGATGCTCAATGCAATATAGAAGACTCTGCTCTGTAACGCTCATTAATGTTAACGAAGCAGCCATTGTGCATTCTGTCTCTCGATGTTGAGCTCATTGATTATCCCAGACTGCCTCTGCTGTGACAAGCTTAGACCCTGCAATCCCAGAGCACATGTGGATCAAACATGGATCTCCCACAAGGTAGCGAGTAAGTGTATGTTTCCTAGTTCGTCCATGCATTATTTATGCAACTGAAAATGTATTCTCTTAAAAATTATTGTGGATTATGCAATGTAGCAAGCAGTGTAAGAGAATGTAGCGGGTGATTATGGAAATCTAAAATTTGGAAGGATATGGCTCTCGCAGGCTTGATGTGGCTGCAGCTTTGGTGCACAACCTGTTACAGAGGGGCAAGGATGGAGCTAAATTTTAAGAGGTCAAAAGCCACTCCTGATGTTCATTGTACAATGGAGGAAGGAATCTAGAAAACAAACTTTCAAAACTAGGAAGCATTACTGTAAAAAAATTTTGTTGCCACAAGCAGGGAAATTTTCTCAAAATTAGGTGCTCACATGGTATTTCCCTGCACTGCATGCAGCCAGTGCATATGCAGAATAAATAAGTGCACAAATAGCCCACTTGCAGGTGTAATTGTTTTTGCACTCTAATGTGTGTTCAGCATACACATAGGTTAAATGTATTTCCCCTCCCTGGTGAAAATTTTCCCATTGTTTATATTAAGGCAGTGTTTCTCAAATTAGGGTCTGCCGATCCTTGGGGATCCTCCCGCCCCGCTGATCAGCTCCTCCTCCAGGAAGCGCTTTCGTGCCTCCCCCCGCCCAGGGAGCTTTCGTGGCTCCATCACCTAATAAAACATCTTGTTAGTCTTTAAAGTACTACATGGCTGCTTTTTATGTCCTATCAAGTCAGCCAAGGTATCTCATATGCAGTGTAGTGATAACTGAGTGTGTCCCAGGATAGTAGAAAAACAAGGTGAGTGAAGTAATGTCTTTTATTTTAGCAACTTCAGTGGTTGGGAGAGACAAGCCACACAGCTTGAAAGCTTGTCTTGCTTGCCCACAGAAGCTGATCCAATAAAAGATATTACCTACCTATTTTGTCTCCTACGGTATCTAGTACTCATGATCAAATGCATGCAAGACAGCCAGAGACCAAAAAATATTCACAAACAATTCTATGCCTATCTTCAAGTAATATTTGATGTCTGTTGGAAGCACATTAAGAAAATCAGACTGTTCACAGGCAGCTTGCAGATAAAAAAAGTGAAATTCATTAAATATTTCTTATCAACTAGTCATCTGTACAAAGTACATGTATAGAATATTCCAGGGTACTCTCCTTACTTACTTAGTCTGGTGAGCTGCTACATAGCCAACCTGGCCAGTCCCTGATTTATTTGAGAGGATACAGTGTTCTGGTCCATGTTGTTGTCTTAGCTGTGCATAGTCAGAAAATGTGCCTCCTCCCTCTTCAATCCCCCCGCCCAGGAAATAGTAGCTCTTGGCTCCCCTTTACAGCTCACTGGACTTTCGTGTTTCTACTCTTAGTACAGGTTGATCCAGGACATCTGTTCCCTGTGTGAGAAAGTGGCAGCAGATAGCAATGTGAGACCTGTTAATGATTCAGGAAATTGCCAATCTGAGTGTCTTCCTTCCCTTGTCATTTGTTAGGAATTCATAGGGTAAAGAATATTTGTAGTGGAGGGATTCATTCCATCTGGCATAATAGCTTGTTAATGAGGGAAAGTGGTTGTTTGAATACCATTCACGGTCTTAAGCAACATAACTTGTGACTCCTATTTTTATCCTGAGAGGATATTGAATGCTTTTTAAACTATTGGCTTTCATTGCCATGTTCTTATGAACACATGCGTGTACACGCTGGTGCGTGCGCACACGCACACTCAGATGCGCACACGCACACTCAGACACACACACACACCTTTACTTATTCTATATGATAAAAATTTATTTCCAGTTGAAATATGACACAGTTTTCATGCCACTGTTTGCCTTTATTGGACACATCTATTGGGTCAGCACTTTAGATATCATAAAGGAATTTTGTGTCAGTCTTTAGTATGATATAATGGGTTTTATAACTTGCTATAAGTGCCCTTAGATCAGGGTGTGCACTAATTTTCATTAATGGTCATGGGTGGGTGTAGACCTGTTGATCCCCTCCCACTAAGTGACATGTAGAGACACATTTGCTAGTAGCAGCCAGTCACTTCTGAGAGCAGCATGGCTGGAGCCATGGCAGGCAGGCTGCTTGCTTGAGCACCTTGCTACGTGGTGAGACTTTTACCAACCTGGAGGGTCATGGCAGGCCAGAGGAAAATGTTGGTGGGCTGGATCTGGCCTGTGTGCTGTATATTTCCCACCTGTGCCGTAGCTAGAAATTGCACAGACCTATGATGTGCTTGGCATTTGGTAATATTCAGCAGGTCAATAGATACCATTTCAGTAATAATGCCAACATTAATAACTTGTCTACCAAGATATGTTAAAAGCTATGTAAATCCATAGGAAAGAAGAATTTGTCATGGTAATAAATCAAGCCTCTTGGATAAGTTATTCAGATATAATTATATCTGAATTTGTAGAGTTAGTGTGTGCCTAGACTGCACTCTAAAATTGAAATAAGATACGCAATTTGTGCTATGCAAATTGAATTTCTTATTTTGATTTTATTTCAAAATAGGCTATTTTGAAATTTGGCATGTCCACACAACACCAACTTTTGAAATAAAACACTATTTCAAGCCATCCCTTATTCGTCATGGAATGAGGGTTACAGGGATGCCGAAATAGTGCCTCGATTATTTCAAAAATTATTTCATAATAGTGGATGTGTTCCTTGGATGCGGGGTAGCTATTTCGGGATACCTCCGTTCTAGACGTACCCTAAGAGTCTAGTTCCAACTCAGGAGTTTTGGAGTGAGCTGCATTTCACATGCATTTTCACATGATCTTTTGCTGTATTTTAAATGATTAAATCAATAAATATATTACAGCTAAGAACAAATATTATTTTTAAATTTACCTGATATTTGAAGAGGCAGATAATCTCCATCGTGTGGGGTTTTTTTGCTAACTTTATCTTGTTTTTACCCCTATGCGTTTGTGTTACAATTTGGCAAAACCAATAAAAATACCCAGAGTTGTTTTTACCCTAATAGAAGGGAAGGGAGTCAGAGACCACTCGGGGCTTTATTGTTGATTTCCCATGGAAGGTATTCAGAGACTACAGTGAGGGTGTCAATATAAAACCGTAAGGTGGGTTGATTTGCTTATTCAGCAGTTACATAATGTCATGTATAGGGGAAAATATTTTTATTGTATTTTTAAAAGAAAATCCTCTGTGTAGCTCAGTTTGCTTTCTTTTCTGAATTAATGGACAGGGTGTGTGTTGCAGTTACTTTATGCTCTATGAATGTGTAAAACACAAAGGATGGCTATTGATGATAATCTGGTAAAGATTAGGATTCCACTCTTTAAAAGGAATACAATAGAGCCATTTTAATTCATAGTTCATAATTCACACACTGTCTTTCCTCGCCTCTCAGGAAAGATTGAAGAGCCGATGAATGTAGTGAGCCCTTATATTACTGAGCTTTCATAACTTATAAAATATATTGTAGAACATGCAAATAATATTAACAACAATAACAACAGCACTCCTATTCTTGAGGCTCTGCAAGCACTTTACAAATCCTTAAGAATTTAGCCTAATCCATCTTGTCGGGAGGATGTATTAATATCTCCTTTGTACAAATGGGGATATCCACTAAGGTTAAGGGACTGGCCCAAATGTTGCAAGATATCTCTCATATGGCTAGGAATAAAACCCAGTTTCCCTGTCCTCCAGTCTCTCGGTAAGATGGTCTCCAAACAGTTTTTCTTCAAGATCATCTTTCTTCCCCTACTTGTTTACTGTAAAGTAGGAACTAATCTACACTTGTTAAATAAGTGAATGAAATAAGATTTGTGGTGCATTATCATCCAGGTTTTATTTTGTATCACTGTCATGTGGATTTTCAAAATTCACTAATACACAATTGGGTGGGGGAGGGGCGTGTCCCAGTCAGCAGTGCATATTAGTGAGGGTCTGTTGTATCAGGTTTCTGCCTCCAAACCATATGAACTACTCCAATTGCACTGTGAAACAGTGTGAGATGATGCTAATAGGCTACAAAGCAAACTGTTCCGTTTCTCTTTATGATGAAAGATACAAAGCAATGGCAAACTCTCTTTCTCTTTTGAAATCTCAGAATTCCTGATGAACCATCAGCCACCCTACTCATCAGTATCATAAGCCTGATATATAGGGAATTCTGATCCACAAGCATGAGGGGAACAGCGGAGGGAGGAGAGGTTCTTGAGTTTCCTCCATTTTTTTTTTTTCTAGCTTGGAATGAGGGTTGCATAATAGTGTGGTTCCTGATTGTGGAGCTTTCCCCTCTAGCTGACTTTCTCCAAAGCTGCTTGCCTTTTCAGAAGAGAATGAGAAATTGGAGCTGCTGAGAACATACTGTAGAGGGTGCCAAAACGGTTGGTAACTGATTTGATTCAGCTGCCTTTCCCTCTTCAGAAAAAGGACTTTATCCCCTCACATGTTCTTTTTTGTAACTGTAAGAGGGGAAAAAAAACTATACCTTTTTGTATTGAGAACACTTCTAGATTGCATGGCTCAGACAGCAAAGAAAAGAAGAGGCCTGTTATTTCTGTATACAATGATACGAGGCAGGTTGAGCGGAAGTAGTAGAAAGTGGAAGGTCCCAAAAAATCCCAGTGAGGACAAAGGAAAAAGGACAAATCAAGGTTAAAAATGTGGAAAGGAAAAAACAGAAGGATATTCTTTTTCACATAATGCAAACTAATAATTCTTAAAAAAAATAATTTGAACATTCAGTGGAGGAGATATTTGTAAAGTGGCAATACCTACAGAGACTTGTGAGTGATAGGGTGTGTCTAGACTACAGAGTTTTGTCTACAAAACTATACCTGCGTCTACACTACCGCTGAGTTCTGTCGACATAACGTCGACAGAACTCAGCAGTTTTGTCGACGCTGGTAAACTTCATTTTACGAGGCATAACGCCTTTTGTCGACAGAGTTCTGTCGACAGAAGGTGTTATTGCATCTAGGGTTGTGTCTAGACTACAGGGTTTTGTCGACAAAGCATTTTGCTTTGTCGACAGAACTGAATGTAGTCTAGACGCTCTTTGTCGACAGAAGCTTTGTCGACAGTATCTGTCGACACGACTTCTGTCGACAAAAGCCTGTAGGCTAGACATATCCATAGTGGGCACTGCACAATGATGATCATCTCTTACACATAAGTGTTTTTTAACCCACACATCACTTGTGAGCTCACGAGTCAATGTGCTTTCAAGAAAAGCCAATGCAATTTAGGATACACATGTCAAGAATCCAGAGGTGTAATATTTAAGATCCCCCCCCCTTTCCTACACCCACACTTGAAATACATTTAATATGCACCATTCAATAACAAAAGGAGGGATTCAGAAAAGAAGGAAAGGGAAGTACTAAAAGGACCATATATTTTGTGGTGGTTAAATAACAGGAAGATATTCTAACAGTATTCAAGTTTTTGAAGTGTTCTGTGCAGGGCTTTTTATTACAGTCAGATGCCTGTTAACCAGGAAAGAGAACAGAGGTTAACTGTGCCCTATAACAGCCTGCATCAGGAAGATCTCTCTGATTGTTGATGATATCCACTCTGGGGTTATGAGAAGAATAAGGGATGTATCGTGAGCTGCTCAAGGATTGCCCTGTAAATCCAGGCAAAAGGCTGGTTTCTATACTTGAACAGATCTTCTGTGTAGCTTGAGTGAACACTTAAAACAAACACAATCCTATAACATTCTGTAGTTATCCCTGGTGCCTCCACTCCTGCCAATCCCATGTCACTGCATTTTCTCTCTATGCCCCTATTTTCCCTTTAAGTACTTACTTTTGAAAAGGGGCTTCTGCCAACTTTCCTTCTCAGTGGTTTCCATTGTGCTATTCCTTTGGTTGTCTCCCTGCATCCTTGGCTAGAAGACACTCCCCTCTTTCCCTTCATGCTGGACAGCTTCTTTTCACTGAAGAAAATGGAATGAAATTCTGGTTCCAATCAGGTAAATAGGAGTTTTGCTTGTCACTTAACGAGGATAGAATTTCACCCCTCATATCCACTTAGATTAGAATGTTCATTAGTTAAGAGAAGCAAACTGGACCTTACCAGCCGAGTCCATCATACATGACTTGCACTGTAACAAACACAGTTAAAAGCACAGGGTCCGCTTCAGTGCCATTAAAAGCACATATGCACAATCATTATTTGAATGAAAATGGACCCGATTATAGCATGGTGTGTTTTAAGCCTCTACCAGTAAGAGGTACTAAGATGATTTTTCAAACAATTCAGAGGCATAAGAATTAGAACTTGAACTACTGAAAACCTCTCTTTGACATTGTTTCTTTAATTAGAAAGGATGAGTCTCACCAAGATGAATATTATCATTAATTTTTGTAAGCTTTTTTTTTTAAAAGAAAATATGTGGTATCACCACACTGTTTAAATGGTTATCACTGTAGTCTAATTCCATTGTGTAACAATTCACCAGTGGGCATATTTTGTCATTTTTCTGTACAATAAAAAATAACGACAAAATCAATATCTAATATAAGACCGTTTCAAGGTGTTAACATCCTTCCTTGTGTATGCTAATTTAGGAGTAATCTAAATTTGGTTCAGATACACACTCTAAAATGATTAACACTAGGCCCTAAATGTAACAACAGATTCTAGCTATTCTGAAGCCAATATGAAGAGCATTGACAGTAGCCAGCCTATATTAATTGTTTATTTTGATTTGCCAGAAACCAAACTGTGAAAAACTTGAAAACTGTTGCATGAACCAAATACATTGCAAATCATGTGGCTCTGCATATAGCTTTCAATCCAATAGAAACTAATGTGGCCTGAAGGCCCCATGCCAATTAAATGGCTTTATAAGGTCAAAATAAAAGTTGAGTCATTTTCCTTGGCTCTGTTGCTGGGAGTCGTTTAACAAAAATTACAGAGTAGAGTTGCTTTAATGATGAGACGCATCAGAACTGAAGAAGTGAAAATGGAAGTGTCAGACCCATCAGAAGACTCATCTGTAACTAGGTTATGGCTGAATTATCTGAATGCCTGAGTGGTAGAAAGCAGCATGACAATATTACAGTCTATTACTTTACACATTGCCAGTGCTTCAGGATGACTACCTGCATAAAAAATAGTAGCTCTCTCTCCTTAGTAAGATTTCATCCTAGTTTTGCAATTGCGGTTGTATTTTTAAAAAGGTCTCCCCTACCCCGGGTCTCTTTACTAAAAGAGTTAAGCTTTTAGATATCTGACGTAATAATCAATAAGTGGAAGATGTAAAGTGGTAAATATCTGATACTGAGGTACACATACAGGTGAACTTAATGGCTGAGTCTAGACTGGCAAGTTTTTCCGCAAAAGCAGGTGCTTTTGCGGAAAAACTTGCCAGCTGCCTACACTGGCCACTTGAATTTCCGCAAGAACACTGACGATCTCATGTAAGATTGTCAGTGTTCTTGTGGAAATACTATGCTGCTCCCGTTCGGGCAAAAGCCCTCTTGCGCAAATGCTTTTGCGCAAGAGGGCCAGTGTAGACAATGCGGTATTGTTTTGCGCAAAAAAGCCCCGATTGCAAAAATGGCGATCGGGGCTTTCTTGTGCAAACCCGTGTCTAGATTGGCATGGACGCTTTTCTGCAAAAAGCGCTTTTGCAGAAAAGCATCCGTGCCAATCTAGACGCTCTTTTTTGCAAATGCTTTTAACGGAAAAACTCTTCCGTTAAAAGCATTTGCGGAAAATCATGCCAGTCTAGACGTAGCCAATGTGTGTTTCACACAGCGTTAAAGTGAAAATGAATCCTATTCATTACTGCTTTTGCTATGTGGCAATTAATTGTGTGTTGAGGTACTTATGCATATGCAATTATTCCTTCCTGCCTGTAAGCGGTCTATGTATGCATGTGAATCAGTTGTAAAGCATAGCTAACTAAGTGATAGCTGAAACTCGCCATGTATAATAACATCCATATTATGCAAAATGCAGATGATGTTACTTATGCTAGGGAAATGATGTGTGGACACCAGACACAAATCTACTCCTGCACTATATCCACTGAAGTCTGTGATCTTACAGGGCACATGCCTAGAGAAGAAATCAGCCTACTGCATTCTACTGTTCATGAAGAATGAAATAGGAAGCTCAGCATTGCACAAATACGCTATAAGGTTTTTGTATGCCCATGGGGGGGGGGGGGGGGGGGGAGAGGAGGTGTATACTTGCAGTGTACCATTAAGTGACCAGATCTAATAAATACTCATCATGTCATTCTGTCCTGAACAAACACACTGTTAGAGATAAACATAAACAGATGCCAGTGGGTATTTATGATTCTAAGATCCCTCGATGCTTGAAACTTCTTATTACTTGAGTGTTTGCTTGTGGAGATTTTGCAGCATCTGGCACAAAGTGTTACCAAACCATCCTTTCCATTTGGCTTCCTATTGGTTTGTAAAAACTGGCAGTAAGAGCAGAAAGCTGCAAGTTTTTACCTGCTTTTGGGTTAAAAATTTGTTAGTGTGTGTGAGGGGATGTTTCCCCTTAAAATTGGGTTTTGCTTCATGTGAAATGCTGCTCAGTGGCACTGAATGTTTCCCTGCATTTGCTAAAATGTTTGAGAGCCACAGCAAAAATAAGGCTTGAATTTTGTGTATGTTACCAATGCAGTGATGCTGTAAATTATTAATATTGTTCGGATCGAATTGTTGAAGATTTCCGTTCCACTAGAAAATGAAACTTTTGTTTGGGATCTCAGTACCAGGCTATCAGCTTCATAGTTCTAGTTTGGTTTCTTCAAGCCAGTCACGTAAGCACTAAGTGAATTTTTATTGGCTGAAGTTTTGAACTGACTATTTTATATTTGAATGAGTTATTTGTAGAATGCTGTCAGCTATTGTCCAGTAATCTAAACCTATAACTTACAGGAATTGTTTTGTTTTATTGCTTGAAAGCTATTTTTATGTTATGTCCTTAGGAAAGTTCTGTTTAGCCCTACTTTAAACCAAAAGCAGATTCTCAACACAATTTAGCACAGGTGCCAGCAGTATTAACAAACACATGGTTTAATTTTTTAAAAATAGTTTGAGAAAATATTTCGCTCCCAGACTAAGGTCTTATGTGCCATGTATAAGCCTAGACAGAAATTTTCAGTCAACTCGTAAGCCCCTGGAAATACAGAATTATAATGGAAGTGTTAACGCAACCTTAATGATGTTGCAAATAGCAATGTTACAATGGAAAAAGCATCTCATTGCAGTGAGCTAAAGCCACTGCTGTTTTCTTTAAGGCAAACATTGTTTTTATGCCCTGCAGATAAATCCCATTATAAGCTTTGATCAAAGCAAATACACTCACTTTGAGGCTTTGGGTACATGTAAATTGCTTTGTTATACACATGTATTTGCATATATTTGCAAGGAGATTTGGTCTTCCTGTAATGGTGGCTTTTATTTTTGTTGGTGTATCGAATTTAAAATATCTCTCATAGCTTTCTGCCAATGAGATGGTAAAAATCCCTGTACCAAGAAAATCTATACCACAGATAAAACTGTATGTTCCTGTATATAAAGCTTGGTTATTAACAAAAGTTGTGTAAAAAGATATTTATTTGCTGTTGTCTGCGCTGTCAGATGCCATATGGGTATAGCATCCCTATTCAGACACATTTGGAATTACTGTGCATACTATATATAAAATTTCCAGTTTGACAGATTATGGGGTGGGTGTGTGTTTGTGTGTGCGCGCGCGCACACACACTACTTCATTTTGGGAATTAAACTGGATTAACTTTTTCTCAATTTGCTACAGATAATATTAACAATGTGTGAATATCTGGCATTTTAACTGACTGAAGACTTTAGAAGTATCAGATATGAATGAACAAAATCTCTTTAGTGATTATTTTTCAGTGTATATGAGACCATGAATTTTTTTCCTCTTTCATTTCCCTTCATTATCAAGGTTTGTGAATTCTTAAGATGCCCAATGCTAGACAATTATGGTCTTTATTAAATACCCCTTTGCAATTAATCTGGCACCTGTGGGTTTCAGCCCTCTAGCTCATTAGGCATTATGCTGTACTTCTAAGATCTTTGAGGAAAATATTTTTAGCCATCAAAAACCTCAAATGGCAAACTAAGGTCACTGCTGTCTCTTTGACTGGCTGACTGTGTAAGTAGGTTTTTCATTAGTTGCCTTAAGAGCAGCTGATTTCAGAAACGTTTTTTTGTTCCCAAATGCTTCTCAATTGTTTAAAAGTTCTATAACTATATAATGCTTGTAGATAAAGACAACATGCTGTACCTTTTAAATATACATTTTTTTCCAATAGGATGAATAGAGTTTTTTACAGGGTACTTATGTTCTTATGCAAGGCATTGTCAATGGAAACTTCTTCCTCCTTTTACGTACAAAGGGAAACTTCCTCCTTTTACCTACAAAGGGTGAGGATAGGTATATTGTGTCTCCCTATTCTTTCATGAACTAAAGGAAAGTCTACAATGCCTCCTTCTCCTGATCCCCTTAACAAGGATGGGGAACCTTTTTTGGGTTGGGGGTCTGCTGATCCACAGACAAATCCATTGGCACTGCACACAAATGAGAAACAAAAACCCACAAACAACCCCCCCATGCACAAATCCTCACTAATATGCCCTCCCCCTTCCCCGACTGAGGAGAAAAACATTCCTCACATTTCCCTCACACATCAGAGCCTAAAGGGGCCCAGGATGGTAGATTTTGTGTGCTCCAGCCCCAAAGAGAGGTGGCGGAGGTAGGGGAGGTTTGGAGCACCATCGTAGGAAGGAAGGGAATGCTGGTGGTGGAGCCCCTGAGCCTCAGGGGCTGGGTCCAGGCATGCTGGGGAGAACATCCAGCCCCAGAGCCTTAGGTTCCCAACTTCTGCCCTCACCCTTCTACTTTTTTTCTTGACATCAGTGAGGAGAACTTTTTAGATCCATTCACACAGCAAGAGGACAGAGTATGTCAGGCTCTGAATTAGCCACCCTCCATCAAAAGGGAGAGGTAGTTTTCAACCCCAGGTGAATGGCACACAGCTCACAGTTGGGTGTATTGGTTATCCCTGGTGTATAAAAGAGTTATTTCCAGACTCTGGTTCATTTGCCCACTCTGTTTAGATTTTCATATCGTATCCATGTTCTCTGCATCTGAGCAATTATCTTTAGTAGAGGGAGGCCAAGGCACTACTTTGCTACTAGTCTTGAAGTTGTAAGAACAGCCATACTGGGTCAGACCAAAGGTTCATCTACTCTAGTATCCTGTCTTCTGATAGTGGCCAGTGCCAGATTCCCCAGGGGGAATGAACAGAGCAGATAATCATCAAGTGATCTATCTTCTGTCATCTGTTCCCAGCCAGGTCAGGTTTCCATTTCCGACTCACTACAGACTTTTTTTTTTTGTACTCTTGGGTAAGTCACTAAAATCTCTCTCTGCCTTAGTTAGGGAAATATTTTTCTCCTCACCTATCTCACCGGAGTGTTCTGTACTACAGGAATGAGTGACCTGGCAAAGCTTCTGTCTTCAAACACAAAAATACTAAGATGGAACTCCTCCAAATTTAAATCAACTCACATAATAGGAAATCTACTGCTAATTTAAGGAAGAGCACACTCCTAACTGAAAACTTAACCATTGCTGTTCTTTGAGTTTCAGATGCAGTTGGTAGGAGTCAATTAAAAAAAAAATCACATCAACAGAGTGCTACAGCTATCAGAGCTAAAGGATTAGATTTGGGATGGAAACTGGTGTAATCTGAAATGCAGACAGAAAAACCTCTTCAGAATGCAGAGATGGGATGGGCGATGATGACTGGCATATTAATGATGTCAGGATGGACTCCAGATCTTGGTAAATTGGTCCTTTAATATTACTGAAATGAATTAAGAAGTTAAATTGGATGTAGAGCAGAACCAAGACCTCTAGAGTAAAGTTGCATTTAGGCTCGTTGTAAAAAGTTTTAGTCACACCGTTAATGTACATAGGAGACACAAGCCATGCTAACTGGCCTCCAAAAAGGGAACTCCAAGATCGTTCCTTCCCCCTGAAAATGTGAAGAGGGAATAGCAGATTGCTAGTCTGTTGTCTTGGGGCAAGTGTGGGGGATCGGCTCACCACCCTGCCTCAGTGACCCTCTGCCAGTCTTGATCTAGCCCCCATCTTGGGGCAAACTGCAGTCTGTAAGGGCCATTCATCACCGGCTTAAGGTGTGGACCTGCTACCCCTGCTTACAACAGCTGCCTCTCTACAGCCCTCCTAGCCATGGGCCCCGCTTCAGGCCCTCTAGCCTGGGAGCTTACTTGGCCAGATCTCCCCAGGCCCTGCTTTGCTGCCTCAGTACTCCTTGAGCTCCTGGGAGCCTCCTGCTTTCCCAGCTGCCAGCTCCTTACTGCCTCCCCCTGCATGGGGAACTGCTCTCCTTTATATAGCCCCCAGATGGGCCCTCATTAGCCTGACCTGCCTCAGCTGGGTCTTTGCTTCCAGCCCTTGCTCCAGGCCTGAGTTTTGCCCTTAACGGCAACATATCCTCCCTTTCTGTCTGGAATTCCCTCACCCCGCCTGCCTCTGTTCCGGGCCTCCGGCTTACTCTCACCCTGGACCTGGATTCCTCCCCCGCCCTCCCATCTCCCAGGGCCCTAGCTACTCCCGGGTTCTTTCTAGTCAGCTCAGAGCATGTGCAGCAGAGGCAGCGTGCCGGCCGGCGTGCTTCCCAGAGGGTTGCAGCGGCGCGACTGTCAGTGCGAGGCAACGGTGCCCCGTCACAGCAAGTATTGGTAGGAATGAAGTTGGGAGAAGGTTACTGTTATAAACCTAGTAGCACACACGTGCAGAAGGATGTCAACATAGATCTGCCAGATGAAGCATATTAAAGGGCAGCCTACTGAGTAGACAAAGCAACATGGATTGCAAAGCCAAGCACATTGAGTGCACCAACTCCCTCAGGACAAATGCATGGGAAAAGAGTATATTATAGAATCGTAAGAATGTAGGGCTGGAAGAGACCTCCAGAGGTCATCAAGTCCAGCCCCTTTCACTGATGCAGGGCCAAATAACCCTAGACCATCTCTGATAGATATTTGCACACCCTGTTCGTAAAAGCACTCAATGATGGGGATTTCACAACCTGCCTTAGAAGCCTATTCTAGACTTTAACTGTCCTTTTAGTTAGAAAGTTTTTTCCTAAAAATCTAACCTAAACCTCTCTTGCTGGAGATGAAATCTCTTACATCTTTTCCCACATTCAGTGAATGCAAGGAATATTTTGATCCTCATTCTCTTGATAACAACTCGTAACCTATTTGAGGGCTCTTATCAAGTTCTCAAGACTAACACTTTCCTTATAGGTGAGGTTTACATTTTCCTTATAGGTGAAGTTTTCTAAACCTTTTATTGTTCTTGTTGCTTTCCTCTGGACTCTCTCCAATTTTTTAATATCCTTTCTAGTGTAAGATGCTCAGAATTGGTTCAGAACTCCAGCAGTGACTTCACCCATGTAGAGTAGACTAGAACAATTGCTTCCTGTGTCTTATGTGCAACATACCTGCCAATACATTCCAAAAGTCAACATGGTTTCTGTAAAGGGCAATAATGCCTTTCTAATCTACTAGAGTTCTTTTGAAGGGGTTAACAAACATGCAGACAAGGGGGAGCCAGTAGATATAGTATACTTAGATTTCCAGAAAGCCTTTGACAAGGTCCCTCACCAAAGGCTCTTGTGTAAATTAGGTTGTCATGGGATAAGAGGAAAGATCCTTTCATGGATTGAGAACTGGTTAAAAGACAGGAAACAAAGGGTAGGAATAAATGGTAAATTTTCAGAATAGAGGAGGTAACTAGTGGTGTTCCCCAAGGGTCAGTCCTAGGACCAATCCTATTCAACTTATTCATAAACCATCTAGAGAAAGGGGTGAGCAGTGAGGTGGCAAAGTTTGCGGACGATACTAAACTGTTCAAGATAATCAAGACCAAAGCAGACTGTGAAGAACTGAGTGACTGGGCAACAAAATGGCAAATGAAATTTAATGTGGATAAGTGTAAAGTAATGCACATTGGAAAAAAAACCCAACTATACATACAAGATGATGGGGGCTAATTTAGTTACAACAAACCAGGAAAGAGAGCTTGGAGTTATCGTGGACAGTTCTCTGAAAACATCCACACAGTGTGCAGCAGCAGTAAAAAAAGAAAATAGGATGCTAGGAATTATTTAAAAAAGGGATCGAAAATAAGACAAAGAATATCTTACTGCCCCTATATAAAACTATAGTACGCCCACATCTTGAATATTGTGTACAGATGTGATCTCCTCACCTCAAAGATATTCTGGCATTAGAAAAGGTTCAGAAAAGAACAACTAAAATGATTAGGGGTTTGGAACGGGTCCCATATGAGGAGAGGCTAAAGAGACTGGGTCTTTTCAGTTTAGAAAAGAGGGGAGTGAGGGGGAATATGATAGAGGTATATAAAATCATGAGTGGTGTGGAGAGGATGAATAAAGAAAAGTTATTTACTTGTTCCCATAATAGAAGAACTAGAGGACACCAAATGAAGTTAATGGGTAGCAGGTTTAAAACAAATAAAAGGAAGTTCTTCACACAGCGCACAGTCAACCTGTGGAACTCCTTGTCAGAGGAGGCTGTGAAGGCTAGGACTATAACAGAGTTTAAAAAAGAGCTAGATAAATTCATGGAGGTTAGGTCCATAAAAGGCTATTAGCCAGGGGTAAGGAATGGTGCCCCTGGCCTCTATTTGTCAAAGTCTGGAGAAGGATGGCAGGAGACAAATTGCTTGATCATTATCTTTGGTCCACCCCCTCTGGAGCACCTGGTACTGGCCACTGTCGGGAGACAAGATACTGGGCTAGATGGATCTTTTGTCTGACCCACTATGGCCATTCTTATTATGTTCTTATTAAAATAGTAGCCTGTTTTTGCAACTACATCAAATTAACTCTTATTCAATTTGGGCACATCTAGACTTGCTTTCCGATTGCTTTTTTGAAAGAGGTTCTTTCAAAAAAGAAAGTAGTCTAGACACAGTTCTTTCAAGAAAAAAATGATTTTTCGAAAGAACTTGTGTAAACTTCAATATTTTTTTTTAAAAAGGAGGAACGGTTCTTTCAAAAAAGGGTTTTTTTTTCTTGAAAGAACCTCATCTAGACTTCCAATTGCTTTTTTGAAAGAGGTTCTTTCAAAAAAGAAAGACGATATGCAAATTCACACTGAATTTGCATAGCTTCTTTTGAAAGTGAAAGGAAGTCTAGACGTGCCCTTTGTGATCCACTATAACTCCCAGATCCTTTTCAGCAATAATACTGCCTAGTCAGTTATTCTCCATTTTGTAGCCATGGGTTTAATTTTTCCATCCTAAATGTAGTATTTTATGCTAGTGCTTGATTAATTTTGTCTTTGATTTCAGAAAATTCTCCAATTTATGAAGCCTGACAGCTGTGCTGGGCCCTTGGACAAGACACAGGGACCCTGCTCCATGCCTCTAGAAGGAGCAGGGCCTCTGGTGGGAGGGGTGAGGAAGGACTGGGGCTAGGCAGTCTGGAGAGAGCTGTACCTTCCCCAGGCAGTTGTCATTGCTGCCTGGAGCCCGCTGCATGGCTGTCCAACAGTGATTTAAATGGCCTGGGGTTTCAGTCGCCGTTGCTGTCTCCCCACCCGTCAGCAGACCTGCCTGTCCTCTGGTGTACTTTCACACCTCTCCCAGCTTGGCAGATTTTTACAAGCATAATCCACATTAGTCAAGTCAAAATATTGAATAGAACTGAATCCAGGTGTGACGGCGCATCTGGGTTCCCCGCCTCCTGCACACCTGTAGTGGCACGAACAGACTCCGCCAGCCAGTAGAATAGCGGGAGTTTATTGCTTCTCCAGGATACAGCACAGCATAGATGTAATCTGGTTCCAGGGCAGGCCTAGGATGCCTCAGCCCTCCCCTTGAGATGGGGGAGACTGGGCCCCTAAATCCCAGCCCCTTTCCTAGGCTGCTTCCTCCATGATACCAGACAGAAACTAAAAACGTCCCTTAAGCCCTGCCCCCCAGCCCGGGCTGGCCTTCCCTCCTGCCTTTGTTTCTCTCCCTAGGAGGCAACTGGTCTGACAGGTTGGGCACCCCTTGCATAATGACTCATCCCCTGTCCTGCTGGGCCGTGCTACGGACTGCAGCCGGGGGGAGGGGGGGGGGTGTCACCCACTGCCCAAGCCTAGCAACCAGCAAGGTACCAACACTACATCACACCAGGATAGGCTTGTGCAGGGTCACATTTGGTATGCCCTCCCAGTTTGACAGTGAATTGTTGCTACTCTTTGAGTATGGTCATTCAACAAGTTGTGCACTAACCTTCTGGTGGATGCACACCTACATCTTATTTCCCTAGTTTGCTTATGAGAATGTCATGAATCCATTTACTACAATTATATGCATCAAGGCAGCATTTCAGGGTACATGTTAGATTTGGCAGGGTCAGTATATAGCTGCATCTGATAAAGATCCACACCAAAATTCAAGAACCTTGAGTGGATATGAATTGAAACCCCTCTTTTGAGGCTATGAGAAATCCTAGTCCCATTAAACCTGATAATAAAACTTCCAGTGGCATCAGTGGGACAGCTACAAAAGATGTTTCAATGGGTATGGCATTAATTCAAACTAGCCGAATAATACAGAGCTATCAGTAGCACGGACAATAAATATACCAACAGTAAATAGTGTTGGGCAAAAATGTAGAAGAGCAGATACTTTAATTGGCATAACATTTTCTTTTCCAGTTTTCTGTGATTTTTTTTTAATTTTATTTTATTTCTGTCTCTCTCAAGCCATTAGTGATAGAGGCAAATTGGTGGCTGGATTTCTATTTCAGTATTTTCTGGGTCTTGGGCGGTCATCTTAAAGACTAATACTAGTCATGGTTCATGGTCCTTGCTTTCAAAAGTCTTAAAAGAACAGGTACAGTCACTTTTGCGAATACGGGAATTAGAGGACATAAATAATGCCTCTTAATTGCAAACTTTCAAGTTTATAGTTCCATGCACTATGGCATTATGAAGTCAATTTTAATAAATCTTCTCCTTTTATCTTCTGCACTGCGACTTTCCTTTAAGATCTCACCCTGCCGGCAATTTTCCATTTTGCCAGCTAAATGAATGTATGCAGCCAGAACGTCCATGGCAATTGAAAGGTTAATGGCAGGAAAATTTAGTGATATCTGTGTAATTTTATTAGGTTGAGACTCAGAGATATTCTCCATTATTGGCTCTTTTAAATAGCAAAAGTTAACAAATTTTAGTACAAAGTAAACTACTAAGTGCATACAGCTCATTAAACATGAAGAAAAAGTGAAAAGGACTACAGCAAAGAATGCTAATTTGTTGAGCTTCCAAAGTGCCTTCTATAAAAACATCTCAAAGTACTTTAATATTAATTAATTGAGTCTCAAATATCCCTAGAGTTTAGGTGAGGATTAAATATCACTAGTTTACAAATAGGAAACCAAAGTAATGAAAGGTAAAGTTACTTATCCAAGGCTGATAGGAAGTCTAGAGTAGAACTCAGGTGTCTTGATTCCCAATCTTGTTCTTTAACTACAAGATATTCTTTTTCTTTTTTTCAACTGTGCACATTGTCAGCACTAAGTAAACAAAATAACAATAGTTGGACAGATTTATAATAACGCATGACATACACAATTTTTTTTGAAAAGTTCTACCCTGGACAAATAAAGATTTATTGGCTAAATGCCAACTATGGGATAATTACCTTGTAAATGGTAAGGGGGGAAGCCCATTGTTCTCAGCAAATTACACACCTGAAAGGGGTCAACTTCCATTCAAGTAGGACAACTTCAGTTATCTTGAGAACTGCATGAACTTGAAAAGGATGAATGAAAGAGCCTATAATCATCTAAATTAGAATTTCACCCATGTTTAATAACCTATTTCAGATGCTGTAGTTTCTGCAAAGTTCTTGATAACATCAGCATTTATATATATATATATATATATATATATATATATATAAGCATTTTTAAGAGGAGACTTTGATATTAAGTATTTACATCACGCTGCCACTGCTGTGCTTTCTACTTTATATACATAAAAATACAAGTCCTTGCCCAATGGAATTTACTATACAAATCAGACAGAAAACCAATAATAAAAGCTGATGATAGGAAGAGGGATTGAAGAGTGAAAAGACAACAGCAATAAAGGAGATGGGAAAATAGATATTGGAGTATGTTTCACAGTATGCCAAAGGAAAACAGGTAATAGATGTGGTTGAAATGTCATACAGAGTGGTTTTTTTTTAAATGTTGTGTTGTTTATTAGACTGTAGCCAACTTTCATAATTAATATTGAGTGAAATATTGTGGACTGTATGGACATTTTCCATTTTTGTTACTTTTTATTGATACAGTTATCAAAATATTTGGTTACATTACTGAAATTTTACCTTTTCTTGTAAGAGAGCATCAGTTCTTGCAATATTATCTGGAATTTTTATTGTATTTTTGGTTAACAATGTTTTGGACCCATTTCCATTTTAAATCCTGTGAAATACAAATCACTATTTTTTTTTTTTTTTTAAATTGCAATTGTTATCCCTATATTTTTTTAACCAGCTCTAAGAGTAGTTTATTTTGTATACAATAGTGTTCTTTGACTTATGGCTGACATACATATAGTTTTCATGCTGGTGTAATTCTATTGAGAGACTGAGATTTTTGAGGCCAGCTATAGAGGTTGGTTTAAGGTATGCAACTTCAGCAGCGTAAATAACGTAGGTGGAGTCAACCTTACGCTGAGCTGAGTTTGGCACTGTCTCCTTAGTGGGAGGTTGATACATGTACTCCTGTCAACTTTCTTTGCAACTTTCCTTGCCAAGGGGGGTGCCCTCAGCGTTCAATTTAGTGGGTCTTTTTTTGTACATCATTGGCTGCGTCTAGACTGGCAAGTTGTCTACTTTTCCGTTAAAAACATTTGCGGAAAATCATGCCAGTCTAGACGTAGCCATTGTGTTTATGTCCAGGATCAGATTAGGAAGCTAGCTGAGCATGGCAAATCTTGGGTATGTAAACTGGAAGGGAATATTAAGACCACAATGGTGACATAAGGAAATGGAAATTGCTCAAGGCACGGGGGAATGATGTTGAAGCATGCAAATAGAGGAAACTAAAGGTGGGCAAAAGCAGCGAGGAATCCTGTGGCACCTTATAGACTAACTGAAGTGTAGAAGCATAAGCTTTCATGGGCAAAGACCCACTTCGTCAGATGCATGCAGAGGTGGGCAGAGGATAAGGTGCAAGGGAGAAAGAGATGAGGGAGAACATAGGAGAAAGGAGGGGTGAGCATGAAAGCAGGAGTGACTAAAGGTCTGCACACCTCTGAGATATTGAATTTCCACTAACCCTGTCAGCAGAGCAGTAACAGGGCATGTGCTCTTAAGGACTACCCACTCTGCACGTTAAGTTTGAAACCATTTTAAAAAACAACCTAGCAAAGTTTTAACATGGTTGGTATCCACACCTGTATCTAACAATATAACACCTGTTTGACTGTTTTATAGCCATCTTTAGAAGCAGTGTTTTTGACTACTTCATGTCAAAGCATAGTTCCAGCTATCCGTTTAAAAACATGAAATAAACCAAACACCAAGCACTGCACAATGCAAATGGAAACTGACTTAGTTGGGAAATAGTTAAAAACATAGTTCATGCTGTACTGTATACAAGGCCAACATTTTCAGAGGGGTAGCCGTGTTCGTTTCTAATAGGAAAAAAATAAAAAATAATGGATAGTCCTGTTAGAGACTAACACAAAATCTAGATGATATCGTGAGCTTTCGTGAACACAATCCACTTCTTTAGATGAATGGAATATAAGGGGTCCAAGTTTCAAATAAATAGCAGAGAAAGAGAAGGATATGGGGAGAGAAGGGAAAGAAGAAGAGAATGGGGGGAAATAGTCTATTGGAGTGGGTTCTATGTACTCTTACGTACCTGGTGTTTGGCTTTTTGTGTCATTAGGATGTGGAATGTAGCAGGTAATGCAGTTAAGGTCTTTGTTTAAATCTCTGTTTAGGTATCAGACTTGTAAATGAAATTAAGCTCTTCAGCTTCCCTCTCAAGCTGGTTTTTGAAATTGCCTTGTAATAATATGGAAACTTTGAAATCCATTAATGAGTGCCTGGGCAAGTTAAAATGTTCCCCAACAGGTTTTTGTGTTTTATCTTTTCAAAAATCTGATTTGTATCCATTAATCCTTCATTGTAGAGACTGCCCAGTTTGGCCAATATACATAGCAGAGGGGCATTGCTGGCATAGATCACATTGGTGAATGTGTAGTTATATGAGCTTCTGATGTGGTGGTTTATATGCTTAGGTCCTGTGATGATGTCACTTGCATAGATGTGTGAACAGAGTTGGCACCGGGAGTTGATTGCAGGAGTGGATTCTTGGATGAGTATGGTGCAGGTATGTTGCGTGGTTGCTGGAAAGAATTTGTTTGAGGTTAGGGGGTTGTCTGTAAACGAGGACTGGCCTGTCTCCCAAAGTCTGTGAGAGTGAAGGGTCATTTTCCAGGATAGGTTGTAGACGGTTGACAATGCACTGGAGGGGTTTAAGCTGAGGGTTGTAGGTGATGACAAGTAGAGTTCTGTTGTTTTCTTTGTAGGGCCTATCTTGAAGAAGCTGATTTCTGGGTACTCGTTTGGTTGTCAATCTTTTTTTTTTTAATTTTTAATTTTTTTTACTTCTCCAGGTGGGTATTTTAGTTTTAAGACCGCTTGATATAGATCCTATAGCTGTTTGATCACTGCCTGTGGGATTGGAACAAATCCGGTTGTATTTTAGGGCCTGGCTGTAAACAATCGATTGGGAAATTGCACTTCAGTTCCAAGGAAATGGATCTCTTGTGTGGGCTTGTCCAGGTTAAGGTGGTTGGTGGGGTGGAAATTGCTGAAATCCCTGTGGAATTCTTCAAGGGTCTCCTTCTCATGGGTTCATATGATAATGTCATCAGTGTAGTATAAGCAGAGTAAGGTTGTTAGGGGGGAAGAGCTGAGGAAATGATGTTCAAGGTCAGCAGTAGGTCAAAATGTCACTGAACCTAAGCTGCCTGGGGATATTGGCATCATAGGTTGGTAGAAATATCTCATGTTGTCAGTATTCAGAATGACTAATCCGCATTCTCTTTGTGAATATTGTTTCATTTGAAATTAATGCAGTTTTTCTGGAAACAGGTTGAAAGGAAAAATAAAATGGAAATGCATCCAATATACCACAGATGAAGATCGGCAAAAGTGCATTCTGATTGGCCTTGACTATGATCTTATTCAAATTACTACTTCACTTTTATACTTTTTGCTACCTTTCTGTGAAAAGAACGAACTCGCTTTTTTTCCAAAGGATTCAACTGGCCTTCAACGTAATATGTTTCAATCACATGATCAAACTGGGTGTGTATGGTTGCATGACTATCTGTTGCTCTTTGAGGCATGGAACCATCTTTTTGCCCTTTTTTTGTACATAATAGGGTCCTGACCCAACACTGGGGATCTTAGAGGCTATGGTAATACAAATAATTTTTTATGTACAGTTATACTATGTATTAAATATACATTCATTCCAGAATCAGTTTTTCAAATCCCTCAGGGCTATAAAGAGTATGACATTATTTGAATGTTTTTCTGTGATTTGGAAACCTTCCTTGTAGAATGACCTTGATGCAAGAGCATCTTATCTTTTTGAGGCAGACATTACAGGAGATTTTAGTAGGACATAATTTTGTAGGAAAATATTACCTCTGTGTCAGAAGAAACATGCACTAAAATGTTTAGTAAATGAATGTTAGTTACCTTAGTTGTATATTATGCATCTTTTTAAGTGTAAGTTCTGCCGTTGAATGTGTGTTGACTTACATGGGAGTTGTGCATGTGCACACGGGCAGGTTTTTTAACCCTACATGCCTTAATTCCCAGATTACAACTTCTATTTACCAGCTGACATTTTAGAATTAGAACTGTTTGATTAATTGTTTAATGTTTGAATAATGGAGACAAGAGGATGATCAGGCAATATTCTATGTAATGGTACATTTCCCTACTTCTTGTACCTCCGTTAAATTCTTTGCTGGAATACAGGTTGCAGTTCTTTCTTTCCAGGACTTTTAAAAAACATTACACAGTGTTAAATCTCAGTCAGGGCTATCCTATCTAAAGTCCTGATAAATGGACGTTAATTATTCTTAGTTAATTATTCTTAGTTAATTTAAAAGAGAAATATATATAGACCCTTTCCCCTCTTTGTTGCTGTTACAAACATTTAAATGAGGTTTAAATGTAATTTTTTTCTATACTTTAGTGTGCATATTGAGCACAGTGTCTCTGATCTTCTCTTGGGGATGTTTTCTCATCTCAGTCTGCGTGGTGTGACCATAATATGTATTGTGTATTGCTTGGACTCTTCAGAGCTTGAGAGGGTGGTGTCTGAGGCCTTCCAAATACTTCAGAACTCTGTCAACAGTCTGGAAACCTCCACAGCTAGTAGCATTCCAGCCGCTAGGTCAGTAGCTGATGGGTCCGCTCATTTGCTGATGAAACAGAAGTCTGTAGTCTGTATCCCAGGAGTGTAGGGATGAGTTCAGCATATAAAATGTCCATTTTTTAGATGTCTAGAAGGCTCTCACCATCTTCTCCCCATATGCCCAAGCAAGAATTCACAAACCCACACCTCACTAAGCACTGCCCCTTTCTCTCCTTAACTGAGACAGTCCCCTTTTATACAGTTAGCTAATAATTAAATGCATGCTTCACAAGCTCTGTTGCCACTAGGGGTGACATATGGTCCCCTCCCCAGCTCCAGAACTCACCACAGAGTCATGCCTGGATTGTATTATCTTTCCTCCTTTGTACTCTGATTGGCTCAGCTCTTAAAGTGTGGCTAGGATGTGCCTTGCCAACAAGGAAACCTCCCTCCACAGCCTCAGAAGTAGAAACTGAGCAGATTTAGTAAATGCCACATCCTGTTCTGGATATTTCTGGATCCTTCTAGCAGAGTTTCTCTGCCCTGCTCTCTGCATATGTGCAAGACACCCATAATATCAAAAAGTAATATCTAGGTCTCCTACTGCTACTCTCCCCCAGCCCTGAGAGAAACAAAGTCAAACACTGTATAAAGCATGTGGGTTACATTTAAGCCCTGGTTAGAAAATGAAAGGCACTAAATACATGCCAACAGTTACATTCCACCCTAAATTTCAATTGCTCAGCTCCATTGACTTCTGTCGATTCCATTGATTTTTTTTTTTCTCCCATACTGAAGGGGAAATTTGCCTGTTGGTGTTGGTATTTCTAGAATCCAAAGGACATGACACATTATCAGAGGACAGAAAGCATGAGTTGCTCTGTACAAACGCCATCTATTTAATTCCAGTGATGATTTTCAATAAAGAAGAGATTATGGTGTCTGTCTAAACAGGCAGAAGGAAAGGGGAAATAATGGTTTTACTTCTAAACAATATACTTAGACATTCTGATGCCTCTTAGAACTACAGTAGTAAAGCAAAGTCTCGGAGTTAACAACTAAACTTGAAGGAGCTGAAAGAGGTCTTTTTCCTAATGGCTACGTCTAGACTGACATGATTTTTCGCAAATGCTTTTAACGGAAAAGTTTTCTGTTGAAAGCGTTTGCAGAAAAGAGCATCTAGCTTGGCACAGATGCTTTTCTGCAAAAGCACTTTTTGCGGAAAAGCGTCCGTGCCAATCTAGACGCACTTTTGCACAAAAAAGCCCCGTTCGCCATTTTAGCCATCGGGGTTTTTTTGCGCAAAACAGTACTGTGCTGTCTACACTGGCCTTCTTGCGCAAATGATTTGCGCAGAGGGCTTTTGCCCGAACGGGAGCAGCATAGTATTTCCGCAAGAACACTGACAATCTTACATGAGATCGTCAGTGTTCTTGCGGAAATTCAAGCGGCCAGTGTAGACAGCTGGCAAGTTTTTCCACAAAAGCAGCTGATTTTGCGGAAAAACTTGCCAGTGTAGGCACAGCCAATGTGTTTCCAGCTGCCAGACAATCTCACTATTTACAGAGTTTTTCTTTCCACAAATAAAATATCACTCCAATGCTCTACAGGCCCAGGCAACTTTGATTAGAATTTGTTCACAAAATTCTGCTCTGTAAGAGTCTTAACTCTGAATAAGCTGAAGTTTGCCAAGTGTGTACTTAGCTTTTACTCTGTGCAGAATGTCACACCCGCAATGGGTTGGAATATACCAAACAGGCTCTTTTTAGCCAGCATTACTGCCATATTGCAAAAGAGATTTGCTCACTGGATATCTTCTTTTAAAAAGCTGCATCATATGGGACATATAAAACAGAGGTCCTTGCCATTTGTGTTCGTTTAATGATCTCCTGGCACATTTGGCGAGAAATGGGTTGTTGGACCACATGCTTTGGCTCCCACTCCAGTTTGCACTGGACATATTCCACTATGGATAATTGTATTCTGCATGCATAAATTCCCCCAGTAGTTTCAATTAGTTGTGGTATTGTCTTTCACTGCATGTTCTGCATTGTTTCATAGTGTAGTTATGCTGTGAAGTATTGCTACATTCCATCTCAGGGATAGGTAAAATGTTCCTACTCTCACAACTTGTAAAGCATTTTCTTTGGATTGAAAGGACTAGATTCATGTAGCATATTGGCATTTTTTCTTTTAGAAATATTGAGGACAAGTTTTTCTTTGGGTGGGGGATGGTGTGGAGGAGAGAATAGTATTTAATGCACTGTTGTGACACCTATCAGATGGTTATGGTCACTTGGTGCGTGGAATGATTTTAAAAATCATCAAACATAAAATTAAGACGATGTGTCTTTAGTATGTCTATGACTTAATCAACAATTTATATGGGACTGGGAGAATTTAAACTAGATCTGGATGGAGTCCAGTATGTGAGAAGAGTTTAGATGAAGATGTATTTGTCAGTGCTTGGGGAGGCAGCCATTTCTATTCAGCTTGATCACATGTTCACATTTGGGACTTGCCAAATCCTTGATCATCAAGACACTGTGTGAACTGATTCCATTTGCCGGTGCCCTCAAGTCAAGCCGGAATGGCAGAAGATAAAACCTGCTGCAGAGCACATGCTGCTACTGCTCTTTCAATCCACTAGTCACCTAGCCCCAAGGCATCACCCCAAGACAGCTTGAAAAGATTGAAGCTTTGATGACTACGAAGCATAAATAATTGTACAAGAAGTGCCTGTAGTCAACAGGGTCACTGATCAAGGGCAAATGGTTGGGTGCCAAAGCTGGGAAGTATCCCTAAGGAATAGAGAATAACTTCAAGGGCTATCCCCCCATATCAGCTGAATGGGCACGCTGCTTTTCAGATAATGCAAACCCTACCAGTCTGTTAGTGAAAGTCCCTAGTGATATCAGTGTTGGTGTTGGGGGGGAAAGTCTTCATTGCTCTAGAAAACATTCCCTGTATCACATCACTAACGCTTCTTCGCATTGCCTCAGTAGGTATGGGGGAATCAGTAGTTCTGAATGAAAACATGTAAACTCCACAGAAAGTATCCTTCCTATGTCACAACAAAACCAAAATTATTGTGCAATTTGGGCATTTTGGAAGAAAAAGTTGGCTTGCCAGCCAGCTAAAATGACAGCTCTAACCCCGAGCCCTTTTTTGTGGCAAACAATCCATAGTGGTATGTTTTGGAAAAGGTTATTCTCACTGCTGCTCCCTCGATAATCTTTCTTTCAAAAACAGTGTCTTGCTACTTTTTCCAAGTTTTAAGTATTTAAGACCCTTAAAGGGCTGCTGCCCATCTGCTCTTAACCTGGACAGTCTGCTTTTTTGATTTCTATGTCCAGCTGCCAATTAGTGTTGCCATGTCCCTAGTTTTTGGGGACCTGACATGACTGGATGGCACCTGACTCCAAAGCCTGATTACTGCAGGACAGGTGGAGGTGTTGGGTCATTATACTGGGCTAGCCCCCACTCAACCAGGGCTGCCTCCTGCCTTCAGACAGGCTCCTTGAGGTGATCCCGAGAGCAGGAGAGGAGCAAGAGGCAGAGTGGGATCTTGGGAGAAGGGGGTGGGGCCTCAGAAAAGAGCTGGAGAAGAGGGCAGGGCCTCAAGGGTTGAGTTACCTGGAATTAGAAAGATGGCAACTCTTAAGTCCTTTCTCAGACAAAGCTCCCAATAGAGTGGTTTTTGTTTTGTTTGTTTTTTTCTTGAGTAAAGTCAATCTTGGTCCTGAAGTGAAATCTAGGATATATGAAAGGAAACTTGTTCTTAAAATGATTGAAAAAATCCTGATCAAAGAAATATCATTAGGGAAATATTTGTATTAATAAACCTATTTGCATTCTGTCAACATGGGCAAAAATGGCAAGTGTTCATTTAGGACTCTACTGTGCATATTTATTTGAACTGTTGATGTTTTGAAGATTACGGTGGCATAACTGAGAATTATTGTAAGGAGCCTGCCTCAATATGTTAGGACCCAATTCTGCTCCCTTATTCATGTGGAGTAATCCTCACTCCAGCAGTTGTTTTGATTAGTTGATTTCTATTAGATTATTTTGTGACATAAGATACAACACCACACAGAAAAGCAGACAAAGATCGGATCAGATCATGGCTTAAGTGAAAGAAATTCAGAATCATAAATGTATTATTTTTTAACTCTTCGTCAGGTTCTAGTGAATACAAATCAGGAGTTTCATGAACCACAAAACTTATTTGTGGTGTACATTGGCAAAAAAACAACAAACAGTGGCCAAATCCTTTTTGTTGTGTGGATACATTTTGAAATCTGTAGTGAGATATAGATCAGATCTAAATCCAAGTGTATTTAAACTTCCATCTTTCTCTTATGGATGGTGGGAAATAGTAACATTTTGTGGATTTGACTCTACTTTTTTTTTTTGTATAACCAGTGCTTTTTCTGAACTGTGTATTTAATAAAACCTATTTTTTTCAGTTCAGCCCATTACACATTATCCCACTGGGAGCTTCACCAGTTCTGATGTAATCCATAACTGTCACACCTTTAGTTTCAAAATGACGTGCATGGAGTGCATGCTCAGATTTATTGTTTGGTGGTAAATAGTGTGTAATTTACTGAATCTCAATGAATTAATGTTTTGAAATATTGACATGTCTGTTTAGCTGTTCAACAAAGCAAGGATTAATGAAGTAGAAGCTAGTACTCTGCAACTCAGGCCCAGAAGTTGTGTACTTTTAACTCCAACAGAAGTTAATGGGAGTTGAATATGATCAGAATTTGGCAAGATCAGGCCTTTAATTAGAGGTGTACAGGTGTACTCTCTGGCTGTACGTTGAAGCCCAGAGACCTTCAATTTCTAAAAATGTTGCATTGACTTAATGAGAAAATGAGTTCTTTCTGCTTACTACTGAATTTATTTCGAAGTCTGTATCTCATTTGCCTATTTTGTACAATCTGTTTTGTTTCCAAGTTTAACATTACTAGATCAGGTGCAAGTCAGTCTTTGAAATGAGAGACGTTTTTAAACAGTTGTTTTTAAGAGCACAATGGAGGCTTAAAATTGCCATTCTCTATTGATACTAAATTCCATCACTTCCAAGTATGGAATGTCAGAATAACCTACCACCCTGAAGAGTAAATTGAATTAATGGTGCACATAATAAATCAACATCTGTATGCTGTAAGCTATGAATTGTCAGAGGAGTGAGAAGATAAAGCAGGTTGCCATCAATAGGACTAGATCTTAGATGACACAATTTGCATAAAAACAAAAGACAGTTATACTGCAGACTTTTTTTTGAAAGCTCAGATGATTCACCTTCAAAATAATATTGATACATAAGGGAAGGCAACGTGGAAAGTGGTACTGATGTTTCATCTTAGGCATGCAAGTTTGACCTTCAATCATGATAAATGACTTCTACCCAGCATCTCCACAGGAAACAATGGCAATCGTATGTGACAATTCAGGCCAAGTCAGTACATGATTATTTTACACACACTAGCATTTAGACTAAAACCATGTGTATACTTAAGCACTGGAGATCAATCTTCTGGTGTTGAATTTAGCAGGTTTAGTAAAGACCCACTACATTGAATGCTTGGGGCACCTCTGGTCAGCGACAGTACTCCTCTCAGTCACAAGGAGGAGGGGAAGCCAATAGGAGCCTTTACTCCCATTGACCTCCTACTGTGAGGATGGTGCTGTGCTCAGCTTTAGGTACATCGATTCCAGCTATGTTATTTATGCAGCTGGATTTGAGTATCTTAAGCCAACCTTCCAGGTCTAGCATAGACCTGGCCTAAGACCAGGAAACAGCAACTTCTCAGTGTTGCCTGAAACTACTTGATAGAAGGGACACACATTCCTATGAAGAACAAATATGAAAACTGGACACCAAAGGGTTGTGAAGACTTGAGGAAAAGTTGCGTGCAAAGCTTGAGTGGCAGAATGAGCAGCAGTGACATAGACTGGAGTCACTTCTAGCTCCATTCCAGTTTAAACCCAACCAGACTTATGTTACTGAATTCATAATTCAAAAGTTAGCCTGAGTCCAACCCAGAATTTCCCTCTCTCCTGCCAGGTAAGTTTATCTGTGTTTGAGGGAACCTCTTAAACCAACAGAATGCAGGACAATGTAGCACTTTAAAGACTAACAAGATGGTTTATTAGATGATGAGCTTTCGTGGGCCAGACCCACGAAACCAACAGCACTCTCCTCATGATAGGGAAAGAATCTCCTTTTGGATTGCTTCATGAACATGCATTTCTGGTGATATGCCTCCCCTCACCCTGACCTCTTTCTTCCCAATACTCTTTGACCTGACCCCAGCTGGCAGACTTGTCTTAGAGGTGGCTCAACTTAATAGGTATTGGTGCCATATGTTTGGCTATATCCTATCTGCCTTTATGTTGTCACAATAGTCAGGATTGTGACCCCAGCTCTGGTCTTTTCTGTGAAGTTAAACAGGAGTGTTGGACCATCTGATAGAACCTTGCAGTTATCTCACAGAGGTGTGGACTACTTGCATTCAACTGCAGCAGCATCCTCAGGCCACATCTGTCTGTCTTCTAGTTCTGTGAGTCACTTGCAAGCTTGCCAGTTTCCTTGTTGTGTTCTCTTGCTTTCCTGCTTAGTCATCAGTATGGGCAAGGATAGTTGCTGAGACTCCCTCACCACTATTTCTAGCAAGTCAGTACATTCATTCCATCCCCTGCACTTGTTCCTTGTTTCCAGTGAGAGAACCCTAGCTTGCGGGATCAGGTGCTGAGGAGATTTAGGGCTGAGTTTCCAAAAGAG
Organism: Pelodiscus sinensis; assembly: GCF_052426305.1. NCBI lineage: Eukaryota > Metazoa > Chordata > Testudines > Trionychidae > Pelodiscus > Pelodiscus sinensis. The sequence goes on along the minus strand of NC_143060.1, from coordinate 15,829,666 downwards.
AAAGGTGGGAGTCTTTGCTACTGACCGATCAGGGCCACCTTCAAGCAACCGCTTCAAATTGCTCAGTTGAAGTGGGGAGGCTCAGAAGAGGAACCCAACCTGGACCTGAGGGAACAGAGGAGCCAGTTCTACAAGATGAGAGGCTAGGGAAGAAGAGATGAACTGTAGTTATTTATTTGGTGTATGCAAACTGGTCAAGCCAAGCCATGGCATTCTTATCACTGATGTTCAAGGCATGATGATCTCCAGGGAATGGAGTTATTTTGCAATTCTCGGCAGTGTGTGTCATGATTTGTAGATGCCCACGTTGACACAGCAGACTGTCTCAAAAATGGCACCAAAATTCTTCTGCAGCAGACGTGAGAGAGATGGACTTGGGGGCACTGGAGAGCGGTTAGGTAGAACTACCCTTCTGGCATATGGGTGGCAATGACTGTTGGATTTGTCAGGAATTGTTTAAATTTTGGTTGGGCTATTAAGGCAGGTCTGACTCATATTCTCTCTTGCGTCCCTCCAGCTATGGAAGAACTCAGTCTTAGGGGTTGGACTCTGCCTACCCTTTCTTACCCAACAGTGATTGACATACCTTTTATTGTACAATAGAAACATTTGTGTTTCTCTCTGGCCCATTGGGTTAGAGCTCAGCTTACCACTTCATCCAAGTATTTATATGCTTCTATTAATGGAGTATCCAAGTGCTTCCCACACATTTAATTTACCTTCATGGTGCTCTTGTTCAGTAGGGAAAAATTATTTATCCCTTTTGACTATGTCTGCAAGTCTCTCTAATTGTAGCACCATGAGATGTACCAAAGCTATTTAAATCTCTCTCCTATGCTTTGTCATCCCTGCTAACTGCTTCCAGAGAGAGCAGGCTGCCCAATCACCCTTACATTCTATTTTTCTCCTGCACAATTTTAGGCACCCAGCTTTTGAAAACTTTCACTTTAACTTCTCTCTGTTTCAGTGTACACATCTGTAAATTGGATGTAGCAAAACCCATCTTACAGTCTTACTTCATCTCTGTAAAGTGCTTTGAGCTGCTTAGATGAAAGGTTCCAAGGATTATTAGTATTTATCTTTAATAGTGTCTTATTTCCAAAAAAGACTGTGAAAATGAGTCAACACAAACATGCTGCTGTATTTTAAATTGCAGCACAGATCAAAAGGACTGCCTCTGTATAAATTACATATTTTCAAACTAAATCTTCATAACAAATTCTGCCTTAGTGGGGAAAATAACTAGATTAAGGACTCTGTGCCATATCCCACATCAATGGGCGCCTGGAATTAATACACTAAGACTCAGTATTAATTTAAAGCACTTCCAGCTAGCTTTATTGAATAGATTCAGACAGCCTGGAATCATCTAAACACTACTACATATATTGTCCCAGCATGTACTTTTGTAAAACCTGAAATGATTATTGAGGAGCCTTTGTATGCTTCTTCTAAAGTTCTGGTCAAAAGCACAGAGGATCTTTTGAGGTCATTTTCTTTTCCTTACAGCTGAACACATCCCAATCATATCCATTTGGAACTACAGGTTCAACCTCTCTAGTCCAATGCTCTTTGGTCCAGCAACATCCATGGTCCGGCATGATTTTAATTAGCTGGATGTCCACATATCAGTGTGTCCAAGTTTCATATGGTCCCATAAAGTTTGCTTACAGCCACCAGTCCTGGCGTTCAGTGTTCTGTGCTGTTATTTAGCTCTAATTTACCCCTAAATGTCTTCTAAGAGCCCAGTAAGCCGTGGAAGTGCTGGTAATGCTGCTAGACAATATTGATCTCCTGTGGTTCAGCAAATTCTCTGGTTCGACACCAGTCAGATCCAGCGGTTGTCTAGAGAGGTGCAACCTGTAGTGCTTTTAACCCTTAGGAAGTTGGCCAGGTGGCTGTCTCCAAGGGCTATGCTCCTAAGCTATTTTCGGTCCATTGGCTACTGTATTTGCAAGGCCAGTTCAGGACTTTTGCCTGAAATGACCTCTGGTTTTGTTTCAAGCCCTACCATTGAGACACTGTGAAACTGAGCTAATCATCCAACTTTTGTCTCACTTGTTTTTCTTATCTGTAAAATGGGCGTACTAATACTTTCCTACCTCATGGAGGGCTGTGAAACTTAACTGGTGAGTGTTTGTAAAGTTCTCTGAGGTCCTTGGATGAAAAACACTGCAAGTTAAATGCAAAGAATCTGTGAAGGGGCTCACTCATGCGCTCTCGATCTTTCTGCGTCTATCTTTGTCTCTGGGTACCCACTCATATCAGTAGGGCCCTACCAAATTCGTGGTCCATTATGATATTTTATATTCCTAGGATTTTAAAAATTGAAAAACTCCTGCTTTTAGCTATTTTAAATTTGAAATGTCACGGTGTTGTAATTCTAGGGGTCATGATCCAAAAGGGAGTTGGAGAGGCTGCAAGGTGATGGCAGTACAGGTTGCAGTACTGCTACCCTTACTTCTGTGCTGCTGCTGTAGCGTGTGCTGCCTTTGGAGTTGGGCAGCTGGAGAGCAGCAGCTGCTGACCGGGATCTCAGCTGTGAAGGCAGAGCCACTGCCATCAGCAGCACAGAAGTAAGGAGGGCCTCGTATGGTGTTGCCACCCTTATATCTGTGCTGCTGACTGCATGGCTGGACCCTCAGTCAGCAGCTGCTTCATTCTGACCACCCAGCTCTGAAGGCAACAATGTGGAAATAAAGGTGTCATGCTACCCTTACTTCTGCACTGGTGCTGGGAGGGCAGTACTGTCAGAGCGGGGAACCCTGCCAACAGCTGCTGCTCTTCAGCCACCCAACTCTGAAGGCAGCACAGAAGTGACGGTGGCAATACTGTGACCCTCCCTAAATTAAATTTGTGATCCCTCCCCACAACTCTCTTTTGGGTCAGGCTCCTCCCCAGAATCTTCATCTGATGTCACAGTTCCGCCACACAACAATGGGCTGTAACTTGGCTGTAGGTTGCCCAAAAGCCAGACCTTCCATGGGTGACATTGTCCATACAGGACTTCCACCTATTGGCAGGCATTTGGCTTTCTTGTTTCTCCCAGCAGCTTGTTTCATCTTGAGCAAATTAACCATTCAAACATTTCCCCCATTCTGGCTGCCGGCTGAACGTCACCATGCACTCTCACAAATGTAGCCGTGCATATCCCATCATTTAAACTTACAAGGATTACTTTTTATTCCCATTTATATTCCTCAATATTCAGTTTTATTTTCCCTATCTCACCCTAATTATTGAATCTGAATCCCCTTTGAAGTTTCCTTGCTGCTCTGTTCTGTTCTGTTGAACTCCCATAGTTCAGCTTCATCAGCAGATCTAAGCATGATCCGAGTGACTGACTCATCTTAGGGCTCGTCTACACTTGAAAAGCTGCAGCAGCAGCATGGCTGTAGTGCTTCAGTGAAGACACTACCTCTGCCAACAGGAGGGGTTTTTCCCATCAGCATAGCCGGCGGGTTACATCAGTTTCACTGTGTTGTACAGGAGTGTGGATTCTTCACCAGTTCTACTGGCCTAATGTCTTAGCATAGACCCGGCCTAAGACTCTGCAGGTTACAAGCAGTAAGAGGCCTTCCACCACCTCTGCTGAACATCCTTCCTCTCCCTTACTCTGGACCCCAGTTCCTCATAGCTTCTGTTGCCAGTTCTTGACTTCCTGATGTTTCTCTGTTAATCAATCAGTTCATTTGTTCACCCTTGACAGGAATTGCCAAAACAGGCATGGTGCCAGCACTCTTCATGATTAGAGATGCCATAGATAGCCTTAGGAAACTGCTCCAAACAAAGAAATGCCCATCACTTCAGGTCAGGTGGGCACTTTCCCTTCTAATTTGACAACTCCTGCCGGAGAGCTGCCAGGTCCTATCTTCATCATAGGCTGCAATGTTAATTATGGAATTGGAAGTCCTCGAAGCAGTTAGGTGTGGGGAGGGGAAAGAAGAGGAGGCCCCACTGAATATACAAGCACTGGATTTTTATTTCACATTTATAGCCTTTCTTTATGCTCCCAATTGCTGTCTGAGCTAAACGTATTATGGCTCTTTCTGTGCTACTTTCAGGAGGGAATTTGTTGCTTTGAAGGTGCCACCTAAGGGCTGCTTTTCATGTGGCGTAATGGACTCCACAGAGGGCTGATTGCTAAAGTGCATTAATGGGTTGCACATTAATTCGTCCTGCTGGTGCACTTTCAGCATAGTGCTGTTTCAAACAATACTACGTTAGAGCACACCTAAGAACTTTTAACGTGCACCAGCCAAGTTTACACAGACAAATTAATGAACAACTCATTTGTGGCACTTTAGAAATCACAGCCATGACAATCATGTTACCCGAACATGAGTACAAGCCCTACATTTTCCATGTATCCATAGAGGTCTGGCATGGGCAATGCCTTAGTCTTGCTCTGGAAGGAATTCAGGACAAAGGGGCATGTCGCTTTCTGTGCTTTTTTACTCCTTAGCTGTTTTGTTGAAACTGCCACAAAATACAAGACGTACAGTTGCTTTGCCCAGCAAAAACCTGTCCACTAGGAACTGAAAAAAGATGTTTCACATTCATCTCCGTCAGAATACCATTCAGCCGTCAACTGCAAACACTTACACCGACTCCCTTCCTGAGCTGTATTTAAACCAGTGATCTAGATGCAAAAAGGTTCTGTAGCTCCTTTCTAATCTCCTAAACCATCTGGTCTCTGCCCTGTAATTTAGCTACTTTGGAGTTTTAATTACTGTTATGATTATACGGTACACACTTTTGTAGTGTCTGTTGCTGTGGCAGCTAGACACTTTAATTACAGAGATTAACACACAAAATAAGGAGTATATAGAATAATTATAATAATAAAAATAATAGAAATGTAGGATTGGAAGCGACCTTGATAGGTCATCTAAGCCAGCCCTTTGCACTGAGGTAGGACTAAGTATTATCTAGATCTTTCCTGTTAGGTGTCTGTCAAACTTGTTCTCTCTCTAAAAACCTCCAATTACAGAGATTCCACAGCCTGTATATGTAATCTGTTCCAGGACTTAAGTACACTTACAGTTAAAATTTTTGTTTGTAAAGTCTAGCCTAAATCACTCTTGCTGAAATTTAGCATTATTACATCTCCTGTCCTTACTGCTAATTTTCTGGTAAAAACTGAAACAAGAAGTGTACAGGTTAGACCTCCAAAAACCGGGACTCCCTTTTCCGGCAACATCCGTGGTCCAACAGAACCATGGATGTTCCTGGACCAGGGAGCCCTGGCTAGGAGCCCCATTGTCAAGAGGGCTGGCCGCTTGGAGCCCAGCAAGGCTGGGGCTGGGGCCCCAGTAGTATAGCTGAGGCTGCAGCAGTCCTGGTGGCGGGATTGGAGCCGGAGACACGGCAGCCACAGCAGCCCCAGTAGCAAAGCTGGGACCGGGGACACGGCAGCCGCAGCAGGCCTAGTAGAAGGGCCGGGGATGCAGCAGTCCGGGCTGCAACAACTTGACAGCCAAGCAGTGGTGGGGAGTGGGGTGGGCTAGGGCCAGCAGCGGAGAGGGAAGGTGAGTTATGGGGCCGATAGCAGGGGTCAGGTCCTGAGGGTGCTGGAACAGAGGTCCAACCTGTATTTAATTTTGCTCATTATTGGTTTCTTACTGTCTTTTCCCCTCGTTCAGTAATAGGTCTGCCCTTTCCTTGGTTGTCTCCTTGCTTCTCATGTATTTGTAAAATATGTTTTTGTTACTTATTATACCCCTAGCTAATTTAATGTCATTTTGTGCCTTGGCTTTTCTAATTTTGTCCCTACATGCTTGTGGATTATTATGTATTTATTCATTCCTTTGAAATTTTACTTAGTTTTACTTTTTGTATGAATTTCTTTTGTGTTTTAGGTCGTTGAAGATGTCCTGGTTAAGCTTGAGTGGCCTCTTACCATATTTCTTATCTTTCCTGTTCCCTGCTATAGTTTGTTCTTGTGCCCCTCATAACATCTCTTTAAAAAATTACAAGCTCTCCTGAAGTAGTAATGATATTACCAAATTTGAATGTTTGTAGAAAATTGGCCACTTCAGCCACTGATGTTTGTGTACATACCAGTACGATTCAATCCTCTTTTGACTCCTGTGTTCAAATAGTTCCTTGGGTCACAAGTCAGAGTGAATATGATGACCTTAAATTTAATTAGAGCTTGTCAGAATTTTTTGTCCATGTTTCTCCCTAAATTGAAACATTTTGGGAAACTTAGAAATGTTGGTAAACTTTTATTGAGAGGGGAAAAAAGCAAAGCATTTTCTAATGTTGAAAAATCCCATTGTGACACTTCTGAAAAGAATATTTTTAATTTGTTTCAAAATGAAATTAATTGATTTTATATATCAACATAAAATGTTGAAACAAGGAAGATGGATGTTAAAATTATATTGTCTGATTTTATCAAAACAAAACGTATTTAGAAACATTTACCCCTTCCGCCTCCAAAACATCACTGAAAATGTCAGGGGTTCCATTGTTCCATTTTTGGAATGGAAAAATTTAGAAATTCTGTAATTTCCTACAAAACGTAAAATGTTTCACGCCCAGTTCTAATATTAGCCCTTATTTGTCAACATTGCAAAAGCACTGTGCAATTTAGTGCAGTGGCTTTTTCTGTTGCAGAGAGAAACCTATAGTTACAATTGCAAATCCAGTTTGAAATACTTTCACAGCATTGGATGTGCAAACTTTAGAAATTTACCTGAAAGGCTCAAACCAGAGTAGTTGTTCTCTCCCACTGAGTTTTATTTAAATGCAACATTACTACTTGAATATCAAATTTTGGTTTTTTTCCCAGCACATCTGCTTTTTCTCTATTAACATGGCAATTCGGCAACTTGCATTAGAGCAACACGTTCTACACTGGGGACCAAACTTTTTCAATATTGCACATGCTGTCAAGCATGTAGTTTGGAATTTGAAAGTTCACACTAGCATGAGCATATGTGAAGTGTACACATGCAAAAGCATGCACGCTTTGAAAATCTGGGCCAGAAAGTCAATGAATAATGGGGATTTTTTAAAAAAACAAAACAAATACTTTATTATTATTGGCTCATAACACTATAAACAAAATCTTTGGCCATCTTGTAATTTGTGGTTGTCAAGATGCTGAGTGCCCTGGTCACTTGGAAGGGAGGATGCATGTCCTTTTGCTCTAAAAGTATAGATTCCAACACATGAATTATGTGCTCCCTTAGTTCAAAAATCTCATCCTCATGCATATATGGCTCAGATTTTCAAATCGCACTACATTGGTATACTCTGCTACCACTGTAACTTGAAACTGTAAGTCATCCACATATTCACAACGTTTCAAGTTAGTCAAGAGAATAAGGAGCCCCTATAGAAATCCTTCTGTCTCGTGGCAGTCATGTGCTGACAATATTGTTTGACACCTGACTATTGTCCTTTGTATCATGAGAGAGGAATAAGTTGCTTTCTTTTATCCTTTTGAAATTAAATTAGTTTTGTCCTCCTTTGGCTGGAAAGAAGTAAGACGTTACCAGCACCAGCCACCCACGAAGAACTATAAACAGAAGAAATCAGCTATTTTGTGGTAGTCCCCCATGCATTTCAGTGGATAGTCAGTGTTTCATTCCTAGTAACAGGCTGTGTAAAAATAACAGTTCTTTCCTCTTCCCCCTTGCATGATCTAAAAAGTGTAGTGTTCTCCATCAAATATAACTTTTTCTTGATTCTGGTCCAAAGTAAAAAGTATTCCCCAGGCATAGGATTGCCCCATGTTTCCCTTATTGCACAAAGACAAGAAGAAAGAAACTAGCTCTGTAGATTTGGTCCTGCCATGAGGGCAGGGGACTGGACTCAATGACCTCTCGAGGTCCCTTCCAGTCCTAGTATTCTGATTCTATGATTTCTCCTTTATTTCTTGTTAAGGTTGCATATGTGGCTTCAATGAAGGTATCTGTCTGCTGCAGGAAATTCTCCCAGGTGTCTTAACACTGGAATGGGTTCCCTCTGAACAGCATTTGTCCAGGAAAAAAATTTAAAGGAACATAACTGAACATGGATGTTAGGGTGGACCTAACCTGAGGCCAGGTCTTTGTTATGGGGAAGACCGACACTGCTGTGATCAATTTTTCCAGAGTTTGATTTAGCAGGTCTAGTAAATGGCATCCCTGTCAGTGCCAGTACTCCTGCTCCTCATGAGGATTAAGGAAGCCAATGGGAGCGTTTGCTCCCATTGATCTCCTGCTGTGGAGACCGTGCAAAAACTCAAATAGTCAACTCCTGCTATGTATCTTACTTTGACCTTCCCCTCCATAGTGTAGATCTGGCCCGAGTGACTGCCATCTATTTGTTTTTAAGGGTATCTGTCTACCGAGAGTTTTTTATTCAGTAGTGTTTCTTAAACTTTTTAAGACCAAGGAACATCAAACAATTTTTTTTTTTGAAGAACACCAAGGATTTTTTGTTGAGCAATAAATAAATAAATAAAAGGGGGAGAGGGGCAGGGAAAAGTTATTGACTAAAAAAAAGAAAGGGTCAGGAAGAAAGTTATTGAGCCCCCCCCCCCAAAAAAAATGGTTGCCTGCCCCTTTAAGGGTGGCCATTTTGAACTCTGTTCTCCACAGCACACCTCCCACTGCCAAAGTTTAAGAAACACTGTTATACAGTGTAATATAATTTTATTTTATAGTGTCCCCAAATGCTGTATAGAAATAAACACAAGAGAGCAAGTGGCCTGAATTATGGAAAAGAGTGATCTAAAAGCAGTGCTGAATGAATAAATCATTAATTCATAAAACCAACAATGGTGAGGGGAAGGAAACTGAAATGAGCAAAGAAGGCATGCTTACAGATGGGCTTTAAAGAGGTGGCATCATTGAGCTAGAGGGAGAAAGAGGCCAGAGCATAAAGTTGGAGTTGAGGAGGAGGCTGTGTCATACCTGAGCCATGGGCAGTCTGATTTAGTGGTTAGAGTAGAAGTAATGGAGTTGGCTGAGTCAGATATCAGGAATTCTCCATCAGAGTTCAGCTTCTATTCGGACAACTCATAGCAGACCCCTGGGTGGCAGTGGAACTTACGAGCTGTGAAGGGCCTTTTGAATCAAGGTTCAAGACCTGCAGTCTCTGACTGCCATTTGCATTTACAGTAGTAAGATTGTGGAAAGTAAAAAAGATGCGGTAAGGGCTCAGTGATTATCTGAGGGAAGCAAAGGTCTAAAGATGAACTAAGAGTTTTTTCAAAAATGACTGAGCCACACAGCTCTTACTAAGAGTAGTCAATAGTCACTTTGCCAAATATCAGCTGGCCCATGAAGAGTTTTTTAAAAACAGAGAAAGTGGTTTTGAACAGGACAGTGAAAAGAATGAGACCCTCATGCAGTTGAGTTGAGGATGGAGAATGATGGGCTTTGTGGTATATGTGGGCAAGCAGCAGAGCTGGGTCAGGATGTGGTCCCTGAAGGGAAGTCAAAATGAGACATCGGTCAAAAGGAGAGATTCAGCAGGTGCAGTCAAAAGAGTGCGTACAGGGCTCTGCAGTTCACTGCTGTGAAATGTGACTTTTCCTTTGTTTTGTGGTTTTCCGTGACAGCCAGTCCTTCCTACTGAATAAATTTACCTGCTAGGATCCCAAACTCTCTGGGGCTTGCGTGTCCTAAAGTGCACTGATATTTTCCATTTGATAGGTACTGTATATATTAGGTGTCAGTAAAGCATACTGAACAATCCTTAGGGGACTGATATTTTGTTTATATGATATTCAGGACAGGATCTATCATTGTTTTTGAGTATTGCACCTCACCAAGCACGTTACTGATGTTAAATAAAGTAAATAACTAAGAATAATAATAGGCGAGCTGACACATTTACTGGGCCCTGGGTCAAGGTGTGTGTGTGTATGGGGGGGAGGGGGAGAGGGGACGCCCTCCGGCTTCACACTCCTGGAAGGGGCAGGGCCTCATACAGAAGGGGCAGGGCCAGGGCAGCTGGACTTTGGTACCACTCAGACTGCACTCCTCCCTCAGCGCCAACCACTGCATGCTGCCCACGGCTCTGCAGTATTCCACCTAAGGTTCTAGCAATGGCCTACCACTGATGCTGCCACAGTAGTGGTGGTAGTGAATGGATCTCTGGGCCCCTTAGAAACGCCGTGCCCCGGGGCAACTGCCCTCTTTGGCACCCCCAACAGCAGGCTAATAGAAACAACAGTATTACTAATAGAAATACAGTAAGAAAATGCCACTCCCACTAAAACCAATGGGAATCATGCCATGAATTTTAATAGCATCAGGATTTGGCCTTTAATGTTTAAATGACCTATAAAAATCTCAATTTGGATAACTATTGTGTAAATTAAATTCCTGATAATGTCTCCAAACATTTGAGAATTAACTAGGTAATATGTTAATAATCAGCATGTATTTGTCAAACAGCATTGGATAGTTTAATTGAAAGTACTGCCACTTTTCTATTGACTTTTTTTAAATTTTGGAAGGCTCTAAATAATAGATTATATTAAAACAACAGCAACTTATTTAAAAAGCTTGCTGTGACTTGTCAGAGTGGTTGGACTTTCTCATGTCTGAAACACCAACTTGTCAGCCTGTCTGTGTTGTGTCTCATGTTGAGTCTTCACAAGTTGGTGTGTTGTTCTTCATTCCTCCTTAAAAAAACAGATTCGTTCATTCGGCTGTGCCATATCATTGGCCCACATTACTCTTATGGTGTGTGGTACGTAGCAATGACTGAATCTGAATGATCTCCAAGACATTTTGCTTTGAGGGAACTGAAAGACCGCACTCCCAACTGACATTTACTAGCCAAGTTTGAATACTGAAAATCAATCCCGCTCTCATTGAAATGGAGCACACATCTTCACTATGCACGCGGAGAAACTAGGCAAACCTTTTAGTCCAGAAACACATCCTGCTTTTGCCAGCAGCAGTGATCTAAGAGACATGGCATATGCATCCATTTCATTAAGATCCCCTCAATCTTTTAACAGTGGCAAGTGCTAATTTCACTGAAAGTGTGTCATTTCTTCAGTGTTTTGGGAGTTTGAATCTAGGACAAGAGTATCAGCAGAATGCAGCAGGTACAGAGCATGCATCTTATCAGATATTAAGAATGCAGTAAGAAATGTCACGGGGAGCTTTCCACAAAATATTTAATTAACAGCAACAGCTACAGAAATGAAAAACAACATCAAGGCAATTACAGTGTTCAATAAAGCAGCTCTCGGAGGATGGAGTAGTAACGGATTAGTGACTGTCATTTAAATATGTTATCAACCAGTTAGGGGCACCAGAGTAATTTTTTCCCCCTGGGCACCACGCTAGTGCAAGTATTATAGCTATATTATTGTTTTGGGGGTAATAAATTGAATTATTAGCCAATATTTCAATAGCCAGTTGTGGGCTGTATAACTGGACATAAGGTATGGTAGAGTAGGCCATGTACTTCCAGTGCCTTCAACACCAGCATTTGTCTTATTTAAAATCAATGGCTATATAAATTCTAGTTGTGGGCTTTCCATGCAGGAAATGCTAGAAACTGTATAATTTATAAAGGTGGTGCAATATGCAAATCTTTGGACATTGAAATAGAGCACAATAAAGAATTCATGTTATCTTTACCTCAAGGGGCAAGTATATGCTGAGAAGGCATAATTAGAGTCTACCATTGTAATACCTTCCTGTCTAAGATTGGACAAAGATAGAAACAGAATTTCACTGACTGGTGATCTTTGCTATTATAGATTTTTATATGAAAACTAGAATAAATAACTGCTTTCAGTATGATGAATGAGACAAAATTACCTTAACTGTATCTAGTTATCCAGTACTTCTGCACAAAATAATATGTTTGCTTTCTTTACGCTCTCTCTCTCTCTCTGGTGTAACAAAAAATCCTGTTTCATGATGAAGTGGTATTGTGCATATACACAGTCGGATATATGTTGAGATATGTTTGTTTTTAATTTTCCATCCCTAAGGGGCCAACAGATATTAGCAAAACCCCTTAGCTCCCTCTCCCTTTAGGGGTGGTAGGGAACAGACAGCAGCTTGAAAGAAATGCTCAATACCTTGTAAGATTGGGCCCTAATTAAAAGCTGAGGGGGTTGGTGTACAGTGTATTCTGGACAGTTTAACTGGTAATTATTCAGGCTCCTTGCCAGCACATAGCTGATATAAAGAATACAGCAGGTCAGACAGAGTCCTAATTTGCCAAAATGAGTCAGCAAGGGATTTATATTTCCTTAGTACTTTTCAATCTTCCTCAGAACTGGAGATGGTAAGTTCTGAGGTGATTCTGTTACTCCTATATAATAAGTTCTTCTGCTTCCTCAAAGAGCAAAACAGCAAGGGACACTCCAACACAATTTACTTTTCATCAAAGTTATTTAAAACTCTTTTCCTCCATTTTCCCCCTCTCTGCTTTAAATCCATTTTCTAAGGTGAGCAGCATTAGCCAGAGGGAACCCTCACTCAGATAACGAAAGAGTCTGAAAGTACAGCGGCTGCAATGGCACAAGGCGGGCCTTCCTCACAGGCCTTCTGTTGTGGCACGGCCCCCAGGAATGGCAGCTCAGGCAGCAGCTTCTGGAGACAGATCAAACTGCCAGCCTGCATCTCCTAGGCTACTTACCAGCATGGCCGAAGGGAGTCTGTAGTCTAAAGCAGAGTATCTGCCATGAATGAATCCTTCAGATTCGGATACATTCCTTTTGGCAATACATGGGGACCTGGTCATAGCAAAAAATGGTTTCAGAACCTCTTCCTTGGAGTTGCTTCAGGTCTGGGGAGTATCACTTTTCCCAGGAAATCATTGCATGGCTCAACCAGATGGTTCGTCTAAGGCTTATACTCAGCTTTGGTTCCCCACCAGAAGTTTCCTTGTCCTGATGTTTGAGAAACAACTTGAGGCTCTGTGTAGCATAGTTTCCAGAGAGTGGTAGGCCATTGAATCTTCTCTTGTCTTTTCTTTCCTTTCTCCAACAACTATCCAAAAAAGTTGCATCACGGGAGGGGAACGTCTATTTTAAGGGTATGGCAGAGTCTCTTAAAATACATTTTGTGGTAGAATGGGAGAAGCAGTCCTGCCTTGCTCTGTTTCTAGAGGGCTCAAGAGGGAGGAAAATACATACTGGCTCCTCTCCAGTATGATAGCTAAGGCTTTAATGCTTGCTGGGAGATCCAGTGTCCACAGATGATGCTATGAATAAACCAATCCGCATGAGCAGCCCAGGATACTTGTTTAGCTGTCCCCAGAAGAACTGCTGTGTAACAACATGCATTGAATGGTCATCCATTCCATTAGAGGCTAGCTTGTCTCCAAAAGGGTATTGTTGTGTGAGACTCAGATTGCCAGGGGAATTCTGAGCTGGCTGTGACTTCATCGGGCAGTACCTTGGGTACTTCATGTAACGTTAAGGTGACCAGACGTCCTCCTTTGAGGAGGACAGTCCTCCTTTTGAGGAGTTTGTCCTCCCCAATAATTATGTCCTCCTTTTGTCCTCCTTTGAAAAAAAAATTCTTTCTTGTCCTAATTTGCCAAAAAAATATATCCGGCTGTTTTTTAAAGTATCATTATACTGCAATTGAACCCCTGTTAAAAGGCTTAATATACAGTAAAAGTACACTTAGAGGGTATTTATGAAATATTATTGTTTATTTTAAGCCATTTTAATTTAATGTCAATGTGATTTTTTTTTTTTTTTAGTTGACATTAACACAAGTACTAATTTTGGTGGTGTAAATTGCAAAGGCGATAAAAATGTTCATAAGAAAATGATGCATTTACTTGGGAAAACAATTACTGGAATCAGTTGCAATGCCCATATTGTATTTAATGCCATCAATACAGCATCAAGCTTAATGTCCATCGATGTTGAAGTTGTGATACCTCAAATTTATTTACATTTTGAACGATTCACTGTAAGAGTTACATCATTAAAGACTTTTTGCAAAGAAGCCTCAGTTGAATATAAAAAACTGTTGGAATATTCGAAAACAAGATGGTTAGATTTAATGCCAGCCATTGAACGAGTGTTGCAATTGTTTGAGCCTTTAAAATCATATTTTCTAAGTTTGGAAAAATGTCCACTGACCTTGAAAAACTTTTTTAAGAATGAATCTGCTGCAATAACTCTGTATTTTATTCACAATCAAGCAATTTTGTTCCAGTCAGTTATAAAAAGTATTGAAAAAGATCATATAACTTCTACAGAAGTGGGATTGCATATTAAACAATTAAAGGAGCAACTTCAATCACATCTTGAGTCCAACTTCCTTCCATTGGTTGTAATTACTAATTTAAACAAATTACAAGAGAGCAATCCGGGAATGAAGAAAGAATTTACGAGGGAGATGATGAGCTTTTATAAAAATGCTCTTGAATATCTAGAAAATTGGACTAAAATGAACCAGTGTACGTGTTTGATTGGATTCTGCTGAATGAAGAAATTCAATGGAATAAAATCCATTGTCCATAAAAGACAATGAATGGACTGAACATGAAATTGATAAAAAATTGATCGAGATTTTTAATTTCTTAAGAGCGACAAATATTGATGTTTTTAATGTTGTGATTGTTTTTGTTAAGTCTGTCTTTTAAGACGACTAATATTGTGATCATTTATTTATATGACTATTTATCTACATATACAAGTATGGTTTTTTGTCAACTCAGTGTCCTCCTTGCACATTTTCAAATTCTGGTCACCTTATGTAACATAAACATCCTTAAGAAGAGACATGTCGGGAGATGACTCTCAGATAATATCTGATAATATATTGCAAACCCTGTTCTCCTAGCGGGCTCCCACACTGCTGAACATCTTTCAGGAATCCTGATTCTTAGAGTATGGCTATACTGTAGTTAGACACCTGCAGTGGGCCTGGGGCCACTACAGATCACAATTAAACAGACTCTTGGCCTGAGCCCATGCTTGCTGACTTGAGGAGGTCTCCGTAACTCTGCACAGATTATTGTGGTTTTCCACATTCGGTTACTATTAATCGCCTTAGTTCTGTTGAATACTTCCATTGCCATGGCACAAGAAATATCTAAGTCCATCTGGCTACATCTGCACTACATGCCTCTTGCACAAGAAGCCTTTTGCACAAGAGCACGTCCACACATCAAAGCACATGGCAAAAGCAATGTGCTTTTGCACAAGAGAGCGTCCACACTGCATGGATGCTCTTGCCCAAGAAAGCTTTGATGGCCAGTCACAGAATGGTCTTCAGAGCACCTGTGCTTTTTCTGGGGCATCCACACTTGCGCAAAAGGGAGTTATGCCTTGTAAAAGGAGGTTTACCTACAGCGGAAAAATCCCTCTGTTCTGCCATTTTACTCTTGATTTCCTTGCACAAAAGCGCATTTGAGATGTGGACGCTCCACAGTTCTTGCGCAAAAACCTTGCAGTGTAGATATTGCCTCTGTGTCTGCCCAGAAATCTGTGCCCTGTCCTATCAGATTCCGAGCTGACCATGTCCATGACCTCCCAGCTCATGTCATGTAACTCATTATACCTAAGTATAGAGGTGAGCATGCCTTTACACAGCTCCAACTGGTACAGAACAGGGCAGTCCATTTGCCAAATTACCCAGGTGCCCTGACATTCCATCCATTGAAACCTTTGTGTGTTGTGTGGCTGTATTCACCTGAGCTTGTGGTTATGCTCTTTCCTGCTTTTGTCAAAGCTCCATCAGGGCAAGCATTATACTCCTTTCCCCCATCCTCTAAGCTCTGGTGTGATGGCAGAGATGGGCCTCATTACGCTGGATCAGGTCGACTTAGGATGGTGTTTCCTTTCTCATTTCCCCCAACACTGGCATAAGGTGTGCAAAGTATGGAACAAATCCCTTGTGGAAAAATAGGATGCTGAATAGGAATTTTTACCGGTAGTGCTTTCCTGTACCTCAATTTCACCAGTATAGTAGCAGCCTAACTTTTTGTGTAGTGACAAGAATCAATGTGCTTAAACTGCACCAAGGGCGGCTTAGGCTGGACATTAGGAAAAACTTCCTAATCGTCAGGGTGGTTAAACACTGGAATAAATTGCCTAGAGATTCCACAACCTCCCTATCACTGGAGATATTTAAGAGCATGTTAGATAGGGAAGGTCTAGACGGTACTTGGTCCTGCCGTGAGGGCAGAGGACTGGACTCGATGACCTTTTGAGGTCCCTTCCAGTTCTAGTGTTCTATGATCTGTGTATTTAGATTTAGTATAAACTCTGGTATTAAAAAAACTTAACAGAATAAGTACTCTCAATGCAATTAAAATACACAATAGAAACACTCTCAGGTGAATTGTATACAATACATCCCCACAAAAATATATCCTCAAAAATCCCAGTCACCAGCAGATCACAGAACATGTGTTGCTACATGCAGACAGCCCACCCAGAGATAAGTTGCTCTACTCTTTGTATTAGAAGAAAAAAAAATGCTGAATTTCCTCTCTGAAAATCTTGGGTGACAACAGAAGAGGCTTGAACTGGTTGGCTAGAGTGAGCCCAAACTGGAAATGTTCATTGGCTGCTGAGCCACGTCTCAAAGAGAGGATAAGAGGTTGCTCGTTTATCCTGAACAAAAAGAAATTACAAAGTAAGCAATTCTTCTATTTGTGCAGTAATGGAGAAATCTTACCCCAGTTACACAATGAAAAAAGGACTCCTTCCTTTATATTCAAGATGGCTAATATCTAATAAGGACTAAATATGGGACATGCTGCTCTGCAATGTTGCTGCTGGAATGAAATTTTGGATGAAATTAAGTACAGTCTAGGAGGGACGAATTTTTCATTACCATTCTTATTGTACCAACCACTGAGACATTTTGAAAGCTCACATGCACCCCACAGCAATACCTGATAATCCCACATCAGAGCAAGTAGAGGAAGTAAGAAACCTATGGAAAAGCTGTCTGTATGCTGCTCAGTGTGCAGAATATCTTTTAATAGGAGGAAGGTATATACGCTCCGGTATCTTGGAAACTCCCTCAAGGTAAACTTGTCAAAATTGGGACTGCTTCTCTCACTGAAAATTATAAACTCACTCCATGCAAAGTAAAATATTCAGCATCAGATTGCTTCAAGCTCATTTTTTTTCTCCTTGTTACCCTATAGTACAGAGAATGGGGAAAGCAGATTGAAAAAGAAAAAGACATTCCAAATATGAGAAGATGACTTTAATTAATGCTTGTAAAGCTGTTTGAAGATGAAAAGCTTTATATAAGTGCTAAGTGTTATTAATAGTATAATAACCCTGCTGTTAATTATAAATAATACTTCTGCTACAGAGTGCCCTTTATTCAAGGAGCTCAAAATGTTTGTCAAATGTGGGTCGCTGATTCATTCTAATTTTATAAATGGGGAAATTGAGAGGTGGAGAGTTCTAGTAACTTGTTCAAGGTCATGAAGTAAAGTGACTAGAGAAGATGGGGAGAGAACCCAGGTCCCCTCTCTTTGAATACTAGAGACCCTGCCTCTCTGACAAACCTAAAGCAAGATTCACATCTTTTTTGTTTACCTGAAAAATGCAGGTGTTTTTGATGGCAAAAGTGTGCCTTGTGAATTCCATGAACATAGAATCATTGAAATGTAGGCCTGTAAGAGACCTCAATAGGTCATCTAGAGTTTATGGCCTAAGCACCATGCAGGACCAAGCATTATCTAGACTATTCCTGATAGGTGTTCATCTAATTCAGAGACTCCCGAACGGGGGCGAGGAACAGAGAGGGCTTGCCCTCCCAGGGGGGCATAGATAAAAGTGTGAGGGGGCATGTTGATGCCCTGGTAACCCCACCCAGCCTGTCCCCACCATCAGCTCTGCTCCAGTCCCACTCCCAGTTGTGTCTCCAGCTCATGGCCTTGCATCTTGCCCAGTCTCCAGCCTCATCATGATTCCCCTCCCAGCCTCACCCCTAGCCATGGCCACTCACTGCAGCTCTGTTCCTGACCTGGGGTCGAGGCTGGAAGCAAGGCCAGGAGTGGAGCTGTATATGGGTGTGGGCTTGGCTGCCAGCCCCCACCACAACTAGGGTTGCCAGATGGTTTAAAAAGAAATGCGGTTGCGGCCCCTTTAATTGTCACCATCTAAAATGTGGGGACCTCTGGACTAATCTGTTCCTAAAATCCTCTAATTACAGAGATCCCACAAACTTGAGGTGGTTAACACCCTAGCTAGATGGGTAGTTTTCCTGATATCTAATCTATATCTCCTTTCTGAAATTTAAGCCCATTACTCCTTATCTTGTCCTCAGTAGTTAAGGAGAACAGTTTATCATCTTCCTATTTATAACAATTTATTATGAAGACTATTATGATGTCCTCCCTCAGTCTTCTCTTTTCTGAACTAAACAACCCCTGTTTTTCATTCTTTCTTTCTGGATTATGTTTTCTAGATCTTTTATAATTTTTGTTCTCTCGATTTCTCCAATTTGTCCACATCTTTCCTGAGGCGTGGTGACCAGAACTGCAGATAGTTCTCCATTTGTAGCCTGATTAGTTGCCAAGTATAGTGGGGGGTGGGGGGGGAAATAGTTCTTGTGTCCTGCTTACAACACTTTCACTAGCACATCCCAGAATGACATTCACTTTTTCAAAACAGTTGTACATTGTTGGCTCATAACTTCCAGATCCTTTTCGTCAGTACTCCCTTTTTAGGTGGCCATTTCTCATTTTATATGTGTGTAATTGATTACTCTTTCCTTAGTGTAATAAGTTGCATTTGTTTTTGTAGAATTTCATCCTATTTAATACAGACCATTGCTCTGGTTTGTCAATATAAATTTGAATTCTCATCCAGTCATCAAAAGTGCTTGTAACCCTTCCCTCCTTGGTATCACCCAATAACTTCATAAGTGTGCTCTCTTGTGTCCTTAGCCAAGTCATTTAAGATAGGAATCTGTCATGGGTCTGGTTCTATTAACGTCCCCCCCTCCCGCCACTCAATATGCCTTTGCAGCTCAATTGTTTACTACTGATAACTACTCTGAGGCTACGTCTAGACTGGCCCCTTCTCCGGAAGAGGCATGCAAAGCAGGCAAGTCAGAATAGGGAAATTCGCGGGGGATTTAAATATCCCCCGCGGGATTTAAATAAACATGGCCGCCGCTTTTTTCCGGCTTGGGGAAAAGCCGGAAAAGAGCGTCTAGACTGGCGCGATCCTCTGGAATAAAGCCCTTTTCCGGAGGACCTCTTATTCCTACTTGCAAGCGGCGGCCATGTTTATTTAAATCCTGCGGGGGATATTTAAATCCCCCGCGGATTTCCCTATTCTGACTTGCCTGCTTTGCATGCCTCTTCCGGAGAAGGGGCCAGTCTAGACGTAGCCTGAGAGTTGTTTTCCAATCAGTTGTGCACCCACCTGATAGCCTAGATGAATCTACTCTATTTCTCTAGTATATTTTTGAGAAGGTTACATGAGACAACATCAAAAGCCATACTAAAGTTGAAATATAGAATGTTTACTGCATTGCCCAGCCACAAGATTTGTTACCTTGTCAAAGGAGGGTGTCAAGTTGGTTTGACATGATATTTTTCTTGACATATCTATGTTGATGGTCACTTACCACCTTATTTTCTCTTAGGGGCTTATACACTTCTGTATGTTATTTGCTCCATTATCTTTCCAGGGACCAAAGTTAAGCTTTTCACAGAGATTGCACCTAGGTTGTCCTTATCCTCCCTTTTTATACAGAGATTCTGTAATGACCCTTTTCCAGTCCTCTGGAATCTCTCTCATCCTCTATACCTTCCTAAATATAATTGCTAATGGCTCACAGATCTCTTCAGCCAGTTCCTTAAGTATTTCATTGGGTCTTGCAGACCTGAAGACATCTAACTTGTTTAAGTAATTCAAAACTTTGTTCTCCTATATTAGCCTCACATGCTAAGCCCGCTTACACTGATAGTCCTATTTTAGACATCCAATAATTGCTAACTTGAGAAACGTGAAGAAAAAAAAAAGCATTTAATACTTGGACTATCAATGCACTCTCTATCACTGTGTTTCCTGACTCATTTAGTAACGGGCCTACACTTTCCTTGGTTGTCTTCTTGCTTCTTCTGTATTAGTGGAATGATTTCTTGTTACTTTCTATGCCTAACTAGTTTAACTTCATTTTGTGCCTTGGCTTTTCCAACTTGCTCTGTGTGTGTGTGTGTGTGTGTGTGTGTGTGTGTGTGTGTGTGTGTGTGTGTGAAGGGGTGCAATCACAGAGGTCCACAGTGAGCTGGTCATGCCACTGACACCTGCCTTCTTGATCTCTGGGGCTCCCACCACCTTGTCCTGCTGGGCTAGACCCTCTGGTCTCCCCCAAACAAGGCACAGAGCTGGGGTTATCACCCTCCTGCAGAGCAATGCAGACACTGAAACAGTTCAGCTCTGGGGGGATTCCATTCTAGGGCCCAGCATCCAAGAATCCCCAAAGGAATCAAAATGCCAAAGAAATCAGTCTTTCTCTGCGTAAAAGTTTTACATAGGGAAAGTTCATAAGGTAAGCTTTCTTTATTAATGAAAGAGAAAGATGCACAGTGGTTGCTCTCCCCAGGTAACAATTATTTACACTGGGCTTGATGATAAACAACAGAGTTTTTATTGAGTACCAGCACATTTACCCAGCATTGCTCAGGTCCTCAAGTCAATTACGGGTTATTTTTGGAAAATAAAATGAAAATGTACTTGCTTTACAGGCAGTCCCCGGGTTACGTACAAGATAGGGACTGTAGGTTTGTTCTTAAGTTGAATCTGTATGTAAGTCGGAACTGGCATCAGCCGCTGCTGAAACTGATCAGTTTCAACAGCCACTGAATCTGGACACCAGTTCCACTTACATACAGATTCAAGATAAGAACACCAGGTGTCCCCAAGTCAGCTGCTGCTGAAACTGATCAGCAGCTGATTTCAGGAAGCCCACGGCAGAGCAACTCTGCCTCGGGCTTCCTGTAGTCAGCTGCTGGTCAGTTTCAGCAGCAGCTGACTTAGGGACGCCTGGGGCAGAGCAGCTCGGGTGCTGCTGGCTTGGTCCAGTAGCGCGGCTGCTCCTCGGAGCTACTGGACTAACCCAGCAGCACCCCAGCTGCTCTGCCCCAGGCATCTTGATTCAGCTACTGCTGAAATTGATCAGCAGCTGAATCAGGACGCCTGGGGCAGAGCAGCTGGGGTGCTGCCGGGTTGGTCCAGTAGCGCCAAGAAGCGGTGCTGCGGGACCAACCGGCAGTGCCCCACCTGCTCTACCACAGGCCCCCGGCTTTGCTCCACGTCTCCCTGGTCTGCTGGGGGGGCACTAGCTGCGTCCCCCCCAGCAGACCAGGGAGACGTGGAGCAAAGCTGCGGAGGACCCGGGCCGAACCGTGGCGCTTCTAGATCAGCGCCGCGGTCCGGCCCGTGTCCTCTGCGGCTTTGCATAGCGTCACCCTGGTCTGCAGACCAGGGAGACGCTGAGCAAAGCCACGGAGGACCCGGGCGGACCCGCGGCTTCCAGATCAGCTGAAAGCGCTGCGGGTCCGGCCCGGGTCCTCTTCCGCTCTGTTCAGCGTCTCCCTGGTCTTCTGACCAGGGAGACGCTGAACAGAGCGGCGGAGCACCCAGGGCTGGACCCGTGCCGCTTCCAGCTGACCAGGGAGACGCTGAACAGAGCAGTGGAGCACCCGGCAGGACCCGCGCCGCTTCCAGCTGATCTGGAAGCAGCCGCGGCTCCGGCCCCCGGTGCTCCGCCGCTTTGCTCCCGTCTCCCGGCAGCTTTTCTCGCTGCTCTAGTTCTCCAGGGCGAGAAATCCCTGTTCGTAACTACGGATCCGACATAGGTCGGATTCGCGTAACTCGGGGACTGCCTGTATTTAAATGATTGTATCTTGCAAAAGAGGGAGCAAGAGCAAAGTGCACAGCTCATCTGCCCTTCTGCTCCCCAACAAGAGTGAAGAATGCAGCAAACTGTGTACTTTGCCTTCACTCCCTGCCAAAGGGGAACAGCCAGTAATGTCCTCTATATCTCTCACACTGGATGATCCCACCCTGCCTGGCTTTCTAGGTCAGGGAAATGCAGGCCAGTCTCTGCAAAGCCACACCAGGACCTGAGTAGGGGGATCTGTGGTCAGGTTGTGGAGAAGCCAGTGGCACCGCTGGCACTGGCAATGTGGCCTTTCCAAACCATGCTGATTTTAAGTTGTCTCCTTCCTACAAACTCCCTGTCAAACTCCTCCGTTGATTCTCCCCTGTTTACTATCTCGACTTGGTTGTTTAGAATGTGCCGTTTTAAGGCCTGCCATTCCAGGTCAGCCCTGCCCCTTGTTAACACACAGGAGAAGGATGAGCAGAGGGATGATCAATGGTGATCTTAAGGATCAATGGACAAAGGACAGGAAACTAAAGCCTCATTAACACTCAACTACAAGTGAGCCAGGCTCTTGGCCCCCTTCCCAAACAGTCTTCAAACACAGCATCCCCAACAGACCACACTGCAAACTGTAAGCAAGATAAAACAAAACTCGTTGGGTATGTCTACACTACAGCATTAATTCGAGTTAACTTAATAGTTAGTTCAAATTAAGCTAATTCGAAATAACGCATCTATACACAAAAACTATTTCAAAATAGCATTTTGTTATTTCGAAATAGCATGTCCACACTGAGTGGACCCTGAACCGAAGTTAAGGCTGGCCAGAACCAGTGCCGGCAGGGCATCAGATTAGGACTTAGTGTGTGGGGCTGCTGCCTGTGGCTAACTGAGTTCGGTGCTTAAAGGGACCCTACCCCCATCCCAGACAGACCATTCTCAGGGTTCCCCGCTTGCTTGTCTATCTCGATGAGGGACAACAAAGCAGTCCTGTCTTGGAGTGCCCTGAGTGACCACACTTGGGGCACCACAGCACTCGGCCACAAGGAGCCAGAGCTGCCCCTGGGCATGCTGGTGCATCTCATGGAGTCGTTGCCATCATCCCGGCTGCACTTGCTGCAGGCTGCCATCCAGGAGGTCCATCGGGGGGCTGTTAGGATCCAGCAGGTCCTGCAGGAGAGGGTCCACCCCGAGGGGCCCTCTGAGCTATCCCAGTACTCCCCACTGGGGGCTTGTGCCCCATTCCTCCCTCACGTCCTTCCACTTACCTCTCCCTAGCCCCCCTTCCTGATGTCAAGCAAAAGACACGTATGTTCAAAAATAGAAACTGGGTTTATTGAACAAAACTGGGGGGGGGGGGGGATGAACCTCTGGAGAAATGGGGAAGAGAGAGGGTGGGAGAGGGGAGGGGGGAACCTGGGAGGAGGGAGCTGGAAGGAGGAAGTAAGGGGAAGAACGGGGAGGGGAAGCTCAGGGCCCAGGGTTGGGGGTCTCGCCGGACCAACTTGATTTTCATGCAAACCTGCTCCTGGGTTCGTATGTGGCCTTTGGTGGCCAGGCTGGCAGCTATCCTGCCATAAATGGCCTCATTCCTCCGTCTAGTGCAGAGATCATGGACGTTGGGGGCATCCCCCCCCAAACCTGAATAAGGTTCATGATCTCCACCCTGGACCAGGAAGGCGCCCACCTTCTCCAGCCCCTGTGAGGCTCCTGGGAGCTGGCAAACTGCTCCTGGGGAGCAGTGGAGGGCTGGCTGCCAGTGGCTTGCTGGCACTTGTTTTGGGGACACTGGGTCAGGGGCCCTAGTGGCCACTGTTGGCTCTGAGCTGGCAGGCTTGGAGCTGGCACAGGCACTGTGGCCAGAGTCTACCCCTTAAATGGCTCTGGGGATGGGAGAGACGAGAGTAAGTTTTCCTGGTTGTGCCCAGAGTGGCCACCAGGGCTCCCTTGGAAGGGCTGGAGGCCCCCTATTTCGAATTAAGTGTCTACACAGCATTTAATTTGAAATAACTATTTTGAATTTGGTGCTACTCCTCGTAGAATGAGGTTTATCAAATTCGAATTAAGCGCTCCACTATGTCGAATTAATTTCAAAACAGTGGTTTGCATGTATAGATGCTACTAAAGTTAATTTGAAATAACTGTTATTTCGAATTAACTTTGCAGTGTAGACATACCCAAACAGACTGTCAAGGCTGTTCCCCACTCTGGCATGATGGATGCAAGAGTTGGGGGCCCACAAGAGCACTTCAAAGCCTTGCCTCTCTGGTACAAAAACTTCCCCCCACAAATTCCAAATACCCAGATTTTGGGGGATCTGGTGGCACCACCAAAGTAATTCTGAGAAAAATCAGGGAAGGAGTCACTTGGGGAAATCCCCTCCCTAAGGTAAAACTCTCCCCTCTTCTCCAACCTCGGTTTTACTTGAAGTTGTGAAAAATAGAGGGAATCCAGACAATAATGGAATCTGCCCTTGTAACTAGGCACTGAGTTCTAAGGAAACAACAATCAATCAATACCGGTTAATTAGGGAAAAAACAACAAACTTTTATTATCAAAACAAACCTACAGTTGCAAGCATAGTAAATTGGCTAGATGGAAGGAGCTACCATTTGATATAGATACAGGCAGTCCCCGACTTACGCGGATCCGACTTACGTCGGATCCGCACTTACGAACGGGGCTTTCTCGCCCTGGAGGTCGGGGCGAGAGAGCCCCGTTCGTAAGCTGCTTCGGTGCCCCTGGACCGTCTGCAGCAGACCAGGGGCACCGGGCGGGTTCCCGCGCTTCTGCTGCTTCAGTCTGGGTGCCTGTGGTCTGCTAGGGACCGTCCCCAGCAGACCACAGGCACCCAGACTGAAGCGGCAGCCGCGGGGGGGTCCTGCGCCTCTGAGGCTTTGCCAGAGCAAAGCCTCAGAGGCGCGGCACCCCGCTGCCGCTGCGGCTCTGCTCCCCGTGTCCCTGGTCTGCTGGGGGGGGGGGGGGGCGCAGCTAGTGTGCTTAGTGTGCTCCCCCCCCCCCCCCCAGCAGACCAGGCTTTTGTTTTGGACTCTGGGGAAGAGCAGCTGGGGCGCTGCCGATTGGTCCTGCAGCGCCGCTCTGGGCACTACTGGACCAACCCGGCAGCACCCCAGCTGCTCTGCCCCAGGTCCTGATTCAGCCGCTGCTGGTCAGTTTCAGCAGCGGCTGAATCAGGACGCCTGGGGCAGAGCAGATGGGGCGGCGCTACTGGAGCAACCCAGCAGCACCCCAGCTGCTCTGCCCCAGGCATCCCAAGTCAGCTTCTGCTGAAACTGACCAGCACTGACTACAGGAAGCCCCAGGCAGAGTTGCTCTGCCCCGGGCTTCCTGGAATCAGCTGCTGATCAGTTTCAGCAGCAGCTGACTTGGGGACGCCTGGGGTTCTTAAGTTGATTCTGTATGTAAGTCAGAACTGGCGGTCAATTTCAGCAGTGTCTGAATCTGGACGCCAGTTCCGACTTACATACAGATTCAACTTAAGAACAAACCTACAGTCCCTATCTTGTACGTAACCCGGGGACTGCCTGTACTCAGGGAAAAAACCCTGGCTTCTAAGGCTTAGTTACAAAAGAGAAATAATAATAAAAAAAACCTACTTAGCAAGCTCAGACATTATTTCCAAATCCCCAAACAAGGAAAACAATAACCCTGACTGGCTATCTAAACTTTTCCCTACTTGCACCTTTTAAGAAGTCCATTCTTGGAGAGAGAGAAGCATCTCCCATCTCCTTCAATAGCTGGGAGAAACTGCTCTGAATCTAAAACAAAAAAGAGAGGACCCCCCTTTTCCAGTTTGAAATTCCTACCTGTATTGTTATTGGCTGACCACCCGATACCTGGCTAGGCACCTCAGTTAACCCCTTAGTAATCAGGTGCTGGTCAGCACTCCTGATTATGACACAGACAGAGTAATCTGGTGCTGGTCAGCACTCCTGATTATGACACAGACAGACAAGCTCTCCTTCTCACTCAAGAATTAGTGCTCAGTCCTCCTTCAGCAGGGGATCTGTCTTTCCCTCAAACTGCCCTGTTTGCTGATTAGCCATCTTTGAGCTCTGTTCTATAACTTAGACTTGGCAGAATACAATTTTGATTTTCTTATCATTGTGACAGATGATATCAGGCTATTTTAAAGGATTTTTGTTCAAGTTTTGTTTTGTTTCACTGTTTTGGGAAATGAACAACATATGTCAAAATATATAAAATGTCCCTAAATCAGTCTCTTAAGTTCTCAGTAGCATTTTTCTTTCTTTGTGTATCTGTACATTTTGATTATTGATGGAAATAACTTTTATTGGAATTTTTTATTGGCTTGTGTATGTGCAGAAAAATTGATGTTTATTGGCATTTATCAATATAAATATTTTCCTTCCAAGCCCTATTTATTTTGTCTGAAGATGTGAAAACGGAATAAAGCAAACTAGACCATACAATAAATCCACCAGAGCCACCTCTTAAAATTCCAGCCTCCCTGCTTATAAAAAATCCCATAATGCATGCAATTCTCTCTCTCTCTCTCTCTCTCTCTCTCTGTCTCCTCTCCCTCCCCTTCCCCCCCCCCCCCCCCCCCCAACCATTTCTTTGTTTTTGCCATGGAGCAATGTTAGACTAACCTCCAAAACAGAGATTTAGTAACTCAAGGTCTGCAACTTATCCCTAGAGTTCTCAAAAACGAAACGTGCAGAATAAAGCCATTCAGTAGCCCTAAGTGAGCAGTGACTGTCCTTCAGTCAGTGTTGGTAATCATTCCCAAAGAGCTTCTCTGCATTAGAGAATGAGGATTCTAAAATAAAATCAAAAGTTCCAGCTGCAGTGTAAGAGCAAGAGATAAAGAATGTATGAGATACTCTTCTCTCTTCTCTCTCTGGGGCTAATAGACCTATACTGTCACATTAGTTTGCTTCTCATTCTCATCAATCCTCTTCTAAATGAGAATTTTTAGGTCTCAAACTAATCTTTTCCAGGGTTCAGTGCAGCCAGCCATTTGTATGCAGTTATTGTCGTCAACAGCATAATCTTCAGTCTTAATGTTAGTGTCTATCTTGTGCTTCCTTGGGGTGAAGCACTTCTCCGCTAACCCTTGAGTGGTTGCATTTTCACATCTTAGCTGGGACTATAATGTGCAGTGCTCGTCTGCTAAGAGCGGATATTAGCTGATGCACAGCAGTCTTCCACGGAAGAGATGAATATTGTTTGCAGTTGAGTGCAACAGGCTTCTCATTTTATACTGGGAATAATCACACTCTGTCACTTTTTTTCATTATCACTGTCATTTTTTATTAAGATTTTTTAAAATGTTTTTAATTGCTGAATCTTAAAGCAATTCCTTGTTTCACCTTCAGGACTGTGAAATATGTGCCATCAGTTTATGAGGAAAATAAACGGTTTCAACCTTCTCATGTGGAACTCACGTCGAAGTCAGTCTACCAAGAGCTCGTTGAGCAAAAGCATCCTTTAGGCAGTGGTCCCCTGTACTTTAGACCAATTTTGCTTCATAAATAACATCTGGACGATCAGAATTATTAACACCTACTTCAGCAAAATGTTGACAGAACACAAAGCTTGAAACACCTTGTGCCGAAACTGCAAACCAAATTAAATGGGCTAATTCACCTACTGCTTAATTGGCTGTAAGCCATATGAGTAATTATGCTACTGACATCTTCCGAAATTATATTCTTAATTGTTACATTTATTTGCATTACAATGAAATAACCATGTCTCAGTTCGGCATAGCTCAGCTCCTCTTGTAGTAATAGCTGCACTGGGCTAAGGCAAGAATGTGTTTTACATTTCACGGGCTTGCTTGCATGAAAATGTCAATTGGCGAGCTATCAAAACAAGGCCACCAGGGAGGTGGAGCAGAAAATGTAAAGTTTTTTTGGTTAGTTTTTAATATAAGTAAGCAGCTATTCTAGGACAGTGCCTGTATATATCGTATCTCAGTGCAGATGACCTTTCCCCCCATACACACACATCATTGTTTTCTACAATTCATAAGTGTTTACCAAAGCAGTGCTGAATTGGTTGTACTGGCAAATTGCAATATGCTATCACCCTACAGAGATGTAACTTACCTATTTGTTGTGGTGGTAAATGTTTTTTGAATTAAAAACAACCCCCTTTTTAACGCAAACAATGTCATTCCAAGGAAAATACATATGGAACCATTTTACAGAATACCTCTTGTGATGGATAAATAACGAGAAGTCCTGTGGCACCTTATAGACTAACAGATTTATTGGAGCATAAGCTTTCATGGGCAAAGACTCACTTTGTCTTGTGATAGATAGGAGGAGTGCTGGCTAGCATTGGGTGACTAAAGGGTTACACTCAGATAGCTAGGGAGTGTTGGCAGGGAGTCAGGAGAACCAATGGGATACAATGCTGAAATTTTAATTGAAAAGATATACGTGCCTGCTGTTCTCTTTGGGCGAGTATAAACCAGGAGCTGGGGGAAACAAGAAGAGTTAATCCTGGCAGGATTACCATGCCTACAAGGAGTACTAGACATGGAAATGGACTGGACCTTGAAGCATATTGGAAGTAAATAGGGAGGAAATATATATTTAGTCGTGATCAGGTTATTTTCTTTGTTCTGTTGATTGGTTAAGCATCTATGTGCTAAGTCTTTGTGTGCTCCCCCCCGTTCATTGTGTCTAAATTGCACCCAGAGATAACAGTTTCTGTGTTTTAATCTATTCTTTTCTCAGTTTCTCTGTAACACCTAGCAACCAAGTATGCTTTATTATATCTCTTTGTCTTGTTAATAAAATCACCTTTGTTAATGCAATGATTTGGTTCTTGTGTCCCGGGAAGTAGCAGGAGGTCTCTGTATGTGTGCCTACGATTAAGAGGTCAGCTATCAGATATTGCAGTTTGTTTTTCTCAAGCTCTCTTGTGGTAAGAGGTTCAAGTGCCCATGGAAGAGGTTCAAGTGCTTCTTCCTCGGTTTCAGAAAAAGGGGTTTCTTGTTTTTTCACTTGTTGGTGGCACCCTATCTCCCAAAGGCAGGAAATCTGTGACCCTGGGGAGCTTTTGTAAGCAGAAACCTATAGAGGCAAGGTATTTAAGATGTCTTGTGGGCCCCCACCTTCTGCTCTTGGAGTGCAGAGTGGGGAACAGCCTTGACACCTCAAAAAAAACATGGTTTGGTTTTGCTGGGTAGATCTACTTTCTAATTGCGTTGAATGTACTTTATTGCAAGGCAGGGGATTGCTTTGAAGTGGTTATGAAAGACTAAGCAGGCATCTGCAAAATTTTTAGAAAAAGCTTTAAAAAGAAATCCTAGTTTGCAGGGCCAGCAGTTCTCAAACTGGGATTTTGGACCCCAAAGCGAGTTGGAAGCCCATTTTAATGGGTTCATCGGGGTTGGTTTACACTTGCTGGGTCCAGGGGATGATGTGGAAGTCTGAGCCCCACTGCCCAAGGCTGGGAGCTAAAACCCTTGGGCAGGCCTCACGATGAGGGGGAGGGGAGTGCAGACAGGGTAACTGCCTCAGGGCCAGTGATTCCAAGAGGGCTCCTGGCTGCCACCACCGCTACAGCAGCGCCCTGGGCCTTTAAACCTGTGGGAGTGCTTGCATGGTGGTTGGCTCAGAGGGCCAGTGGAAGAGGTTAGGAAAGGTGTGATCTGGCTGGCACTAGGGACTGGCTCCTTGCCCCTGTCCCTTCCACCTGAGGCCCCACCTCTTCCAGGAGCACAAAACTGCCCCTCTCACATTGCCTAGGGGCCTGGCAATCCTGTTGGCCCCTCTGCCTTGGGCTTAAGCTTTGGCCCCCTGCCCAAGGTGATGGGGCTCAGGAGGGCTCAGACTTTATTCCCCCCTCCTGGGATCATGTAATTGCTGTCAGCAGGGGGTCATGGTGAAATGAAGGGAACCCTTGTTCTAGAGTGTCCTGGTTACTAAAATGGAACATTCACTCCTTCTCTAACAATGGGCTTTCATCAGCCATTTTTCTACTGGCTTGAAACGCACCGCTTAAGCACTCACTCCCCCCATCTAGATCACTTTGTTAAATCAAGCCACAATATTATTATGTTTCTTGGCATCTAGAAAGCAGCGTGTGGAATTTTATTTTTATATGCATCCGTGCACATTACCCCCCTCCTTCCACCCTTGGATATCCTACACAGCACGAGTTGCACAGCTGCATGGTATTTAGATCGCAAGAGCCTTTGAAACGCACACACAGTTGTGGACAAAATTGGACAAAAACAGATCGAGGTCTGTTTTACAAAATAACCATAGTAAAGAACAATACAAAATAGAAATTCACACAAATGAGGGTTGGCTCAGACCTGAGTTCTGTTTTCTCAGAATCATCAATGTTCAGGGGATTTGGATACAAGCTGCAAGGCTTGGTTAACCTCTGTATGGAGGAAATGAAGAGATTTTTAATTTTTTCAAAACAACATTGATTGTGAATTTGTGACTACAGACCCATTCAGTGAAAGTTCAACTCCAAGTGCCAGTTTATCTGAATTCCAGTAGGGTGGGGAGGAGGTGGCAAAGAGCAGAATCCACAATACTATTTCTTCTTAAGGCCTCCATCTAGCAATCAGATAATGCTCAATATTGTCTTTGAAGGAGAACAGTTTGTGTTTGTCCAAGAACTATTTGTTCAGCAACATTATTCAGAGCTTGGTCAGTCCATAGGGAACAGGAACAGGTTGGCGATGTAGCATGGTGCTAATCAAGCCTGATGTAAATTCAGTATTAATATTAAATGCTTGTCTGCCAGATTTTTATACTTGACCCCAACATGGTAATATCTGAAACAGTGGCGAATATAGGTCAGAGCGAGTGGGTCGGCTGCCCCAGGCCCCACGCACACACCCCGCCCACGCTACTTCTGGTCGGCTGCTGTTGAGACGCATGAGCGAAATGCTACTTCCAGTCCGCTGCTGCTGAGGCACATGCGCAAAACGCTACTTCTGGTTGGCTGCTGCCGAGGCGCATGTGCGAAATTGTGCCTCCCCGGGCCCCGCGGCGCAGCCCTGAGCCCCGCAAAATTATCATCCACCCCGATCTGAAAGCCTTGTAGAACACCAAGTCTCCTGATTTTATATTTGTGATTCCCTGAAGAGTGTGTCCACAAAATTATCACATTTGCATCTACAATTCCTTTCTATTTACAGAAACGCAGCTGGTTGGGGTGAAACGTGTGTGTGCATGCATCCCTACACATGCCTTGCTTGCATCTGCAGCTGCTCACATCTGCATACAAGCATCCTTTCCCCACAGCTGTTGTGCATGTGAATGTGGTGGATTAATGGTTGTAAGAGGTCACAAATAGGTGGTACTGTGAACTGAATGATGAACTGGGAATAAGAAGAGCTGGGCTCCTCCTTGTTTTTCTGCTGACTTACTATGTGACTTGGGCAAACCACTTCATCTGTTGGTGCCTCTTTCTTCTACTTTGTTGTAGGTACACGGTATCATTTTGTTAGTCTTTAAGGTGCTGCTAGACTATTCCTTGCTTTTTAAGTTTTTCCAGTTACAGACTAATTAGGCTCTCCCTCTGAAGCTTTTGTTGTATGTGTCCATGTGGACTGGTAGTGTCATGGCTCCTTCCCCACTCTGGCATGATAAATGCAGAAGTGGGGGCCAGCAAGTGTACCCCAAAGCCTTATCTACTAGGCTTTGGTATAAAACTTCCCCCAAAATCTTAAAAACCTAGATCTTGGGAATAAAACTTCCGCTGCCACCACCCAAATGTTGATAAAGAAATCAGGTGAAAGATCATTTGGGAAATCTCACCCCTCAAATAAAAATCAAGGCACACAATTAACCACTGCCAGGTTAATAAAAAGAAAAGAAAGAACTTTTATTATTACAACAATATTCCTGTTGCAAACATAATGACTAGATAGGGAGGTAACAAAATATACTCATGGAGAAACTCCATGGACCTAGAACTTAGTTACAAAGAAAAGCCAAAACATCTTTTAAACAGTGCCAGATCTCAGATCCCATACCCAATCCTTAAAACAATAAAACCTAACGAAACTACCTAAACTTTACCCTACTTACAGAAAATGAAGAATGGTGTCTTGGAGGGAGAGAGAGAGATGCTTGGACCTCTCTGTAGCTGCAGAGAACTCACTTCCAGAGACAAAAGGGAGAAAAGAAAAACCCAAATTCCTTTGTCCCAGTTTGAAAGTCCCACCTACATTCCTACTGGTCACTCCACCTGGCTACGTGTAGTTAACCCCTTAATCCCCAGGCTGCTGGCTAACCCTCATAATCATGACTGTTAGCACCTCGCAGACAGTGGTCTTGATCTCAGAATGGGCCTGTAGGCACTACAGCAATACCTAAATAACAATCAGTTCCTGTTCTTTTTCCTTTTATACAGAAGAGTCTTTTATTGATGTTGAGCAGAGAAGTAGAACCTAACCCATTGAAAAAGAGCATGTGGGACAGCAATAAAAATTATTAAGCCGTGTTAAAATTCTGATGTCATACCTAGCTGGAAGAAAGAGTCTTGTGCAAAAAGGAAACTTTTTTTTTAACAGTACACCAGGCCAAATGTTAAACTAAATTCTAAATCCTGATCACTCTAAGTGGTTTTTATTCCTATGTAAAAGACCAGCACAAGGTTTAAGAGGGATGTGCAAGTGGCTTATAAGCCGTTGGCTAGATTTGTACACAAGGATGAATTTCAGCTTCAGTCCCTCACTGTGTTGGGGGCACTTAACAGCCTGAAAGCAACCTTGCTTTAATCCCCTCTTTATCAATGATTATATCATGGGGCTACCTTCAATAGGAGGGGACTAGACACACTGACCCATAAAGTCCCTTCTAGCCCTGTATTGGTTATCCATTATTTTTCTATAGCAAAGAGCCCTTTCTCCTCTCACCTGCTTATTTAAAATCAGTCAGTCCCACGCGTAACAATCAGTTGGTCTTACCTGTAACTCTCACTTCAAACACTCACTGACATTAAGATTTGTTCAGAATTCAGTTTTATTAACCGTTCGTGCCACAGTTATATCCCTAATGATTGGCTAATACTCTTTAAACATGTCTTACATATC
Source organism: Pelodiscus sinensis (assembly GCF_052426305.1). Classification (NCBI taxonomy): domain Eukaryota; kingdom Metazoa; phylum Chordata; order Testudines; family Trionychidae; genus Pelodiscus; species Pelodiscus sinensis. Next base: position 15,796,783 of record NC_143060.1, on the reverse strand, counting down.
TTTATTGGTACAGTAGCTTATATTGAACCAGATATTCTCCTTCTCTTGTGGAGCAAAGGACCCTAGATCAGCAATGAGAGAGGATCTTAGCCTAAGCAGATGCATTTCCCTGAGCCTTGATGTGCTCTTTTTGTTACCCTAGCAATTTGCAAATTTTCCAGTGGAAATGGGTGCAGCTCCTAGCAGTGTTAGCTCTCTCTCTGTGGACCTGGAGTCCCTCCCTCATCATGTTTTGCTTTTTATATCGCCAGACAAGTGTTGCAGTGTAAAGAATACAGATTGGCATTCTCCAATGTCATGTAACCTGATGGGAGATTTAAATGTATATTAAAAAAAAATCACCCTTACAGGCACTTCACTCAGAATACTGCCTGACACGATTCACAACATCTGTGTCACATCATCTCTGGAGTCAAGGGAAGACTTGACAGTTGGAATCTGCTTGTAAGGCACCTCTGGGGGAAGTGAGTGTGTGTGGGGGCGGCGTCCTACTCAGTTGATCATTTTGAGAGACTTGGCAATAGCTTTTTTTGATTTTATAATCTGACTCAAACAGCAGTGGCAAAAAAAAAAAAGATTCTACACAAACATTTGGTATATACCCACACTAGCATCTCTAGCACTCGCCTTTTCTACTTTCAAATTCCTTCCTAATACTCACTCCTTCTGCAAAGCCTGCAAATGTTAACCCATGTCAGCTAAACACATCCTCAGCCACCCATGGGGGAAAAAATAGAACGTTCTTTTTGGTCACCAGTGTATTTTTTGTTGTCTCACTATTGGTATTATAAGCACCTCTATATAGGGATTGTCATCGTTTTTGGTCTTGCATCAAGCAGAGAACCCTGTGAGCATTTTAAATAATATTAGGTCACTACTCAAATCTGGCCCAGACCGACAGCATCTTCTACTTATTAATTAATTATATGTGTGTGTAGTGCCTTTCATCCACAAGAGCCCTAAAGCAGTATGCAAACGGTATTGCTTATATAAAATTGTTTTACCCACCACTGAAGTGCAGTCACCTTTGAGCTGAAATGTAACAGCTGTTGAACAGACTAAAGCAGGCAGTGAGGAAGAATACATGAATATGGTATCCAAATAAAACTATAATGGGGAGACTTTTTACAGGCAAAATAAGATTACCTAAACTGAAGTACCATAGCATGTCTGGGAACAAGGCACACGCCTATGAAAAGAGCTGCGAGGTCTTAAATGATTCATGTGGTGAGGGTCTCAGATGTATGTCCCATCTGAAAGACTGAGTAACAGCTGTGTAGTGGCTTGAGTGAAATGAATTGGTGGTTTAAATCCAATGCAGAGTAGACAGGCTTCTATATAGCAAGTAAACTGGCACCCTTATTGGCAGCCTTAGCTCAGAAGGCAAATATTGATTTGACATGGAGATAACTAAGCCTGCCCTTTTACCTGAACACAGTCCATGATCCCTCCAGGACATATCTGAGGCATGTTTGTGAGATGCTTTTACCTGTGTCACTGCTGAAATAAAAGTATACACTTTCAATGCTCTTAGTTCAGCATCTTTCACAAGAATCAAGTATCAGAGGGGTAGCCGTGTTAGTCTGAATCTGCAAAAGCAGCGAGGAATCTAAAATCTCTCTGTATAAAAAAGTTTTTCCTGTCACATTAAAAAATTGTGTCATCAGGCTCTCTGATTACAAAAGCAGCTAGAGAGAGGGGAGTTGGTGAGCATAGTGGTAGGGGTTTCATGGCCACAGACTAGGGGGTTGGGAAGTGTAGTAAGCAGGGAGCAGCCCCCATTAATTCTAAAAAACATATTTTGTGGAATTGTAGATAAAATAAAATATACTTTGGGATGGTGCAGTATCTGTTTTCAGTGTGAAGTAAATTGTTGCTGAAACTTGCAAATACACCTAGGATACGTCTACACTGGCAGCTTCTTGCAGAAGAACAGCCGTTCTTCTGCAAAAACTTGCCGGCTGTCTACACTGCACGAGTGTTCTTCCAGAAGTAAATTTACAGTATAGCATTGTAAAACAGGGCTTCTTCTGGAAGAGTTATTCCTCTCCTTATGAGGAATAAGCCCTCTTGCGCAAGAGCTCTTCCAGAAGAGGCTAGTGTAGACAGGCAATATGAATTTCTTGTGCAAGAAGCCCCTATGGTTAAAATGGCCATCAGAGCTTTCTTGTGGAAGAGAGCATCTGCACTGCCATGGATGCTCTTGTGCAAAAGCACATCTCTTGCACAAAAGCATATGGCAGTGTAGATGCTCTCTCATGGAAGAGTTTTTGCACAAGAACTCTTCCGCAAAAGAGTAGCCCTACTGATGAATCTAAGAGCATAGTTTGCTGTCATAAGGCTAATCCAAAGTCCATTGTATTCCTTGCAACTTTCTCTTTAGTTCATTAGCCTTTGGATCAGGCATGTATGTGTTGTACAAAGGGAGCTTTGGTTATAGATACTTTGTATATAGGATAAAATGCCAATAGTACCTCTGCATGGTGAGGATTCTGGAATTATTTTGTACACAATGTGGTTAGAATTGGGGAAAATTACAGAGAACAAATGTTACACATCGGGCATGAAAAATAAAATTATAGGTGTTCAATATTCAGCTCGTCTACATTTATCCAGAGACAAGGGGAATGAGGTAATGAGTCTTATTTTACTATCTTCTTGTCTTTCTTCCCAACTGAAGCTGGTCCAATAAGAAAGACTATTTCACCAGTCTGAACTCGCTAATATTGTAAGAGCAACATGCCTACAAGTACATGACATACTACATTTATCTGTCATTTTTTGTAATTCTACGTTATCCAGAATAGCTGTGCTCTGATGCCATGATACTGTGAAATGATTTCTGTATCAATGCAAGAGATTATATTGCATTATTATGTACTGTTGCATGGTACTGAACCACAGCACTGGACTTTATATGCAGCTCATACAAGTCAGCAATTATTTGAGGGGAAGGAGGAGTCATCCTCTAATGAACTTTCAAGATGTGGGGTAGACCTAAAACTCCTGAAAATATTCTCTACCCTTCGCTGAAGTGTTAATGCACAATCTTGAGAGGAACTACCTACAGAGTCCACATATCAAATAAAGATATTTACTGCCATGCTTCTTCACTATCATGCAGGACATACCAGCGTAAAGGAAAGAAGGGAAAAATCAAGTGTCTATTTGACCATTCATGTGTAATTATATAATTTTAATAAAGCATTCAGATACCATGGTGATGGACATGATACGACTGCCTAGATTTATAGATGGGCTCATGAAATTAGGGCTGCATTCAATCTGCGTGTTTACATGGCTTTGGTAATTGTTGGGGGTTGGTTTCTCCTATATTGCTTGTGAGAGCTTAAAGCAGGTTGAAACAATCTTCTGAAAAGAAACTGCAAATTACCTTTGTTTCAGTTCAGGTTTCTGTAGTCTGGGCCAGTGGGCTGACAGCCTCGCCAAACACCTGGCCAAGGCAGAAGAACCCTGCTCTGTGCCCCTAGAAGGGGTGGGACCTTAGGCAGACGGGGTGGGTCTGGGCCAAGGCAGCTCTTAGTGCTGTACCTCACCCAAGCAACCCTCAGGGTTACTGGGTGCCCGCCATATTGTGCTCCAATCGTGATTTAAAGGACCCAGGGCTCTGGCTACCATTGCTGCTGCTGGAGGAACAGTGGTGGCAGCCAGGAACACTGGGCCCTTTTGTATCACTGAGTCCCAGAGCAGTTGCACCCTTTGCCTCTCTCTTTCCCTCGCTCTTTCCCCGCGCGCCCCCCCCCCCCCCCATCAGTGGGCCTGGCCTGGACTTTATCCCTTAGTTAAGAGCTTGCTACACTCTCCCTCTGGACAAGAACGGTTGTACTTAACATTAACTATAACATCGTGTCAGCCGGTTGTGGTAAACCCTAAACACACCAGTCCTTGTCAATGCTATTTAATATCATGTCGGTTAATGTTCTAACACAATATAATTTCTCGGTATAGTCAAGGACTTTCTATGCTGTTGGCATCTCAGTAGAGTGGACCAAAATTGCAGTTTTCTTAAAGGTTGTGGTGTTGGATCTTAAATTATGTCTCCCACATGTGAGTTCAATTCTGAATGTGAATGTTAGGAGACTCTGGATGAATGAGAACTGCTTACAGTATAAAGGTCAAACAAAGAATTTAATGTTCGTGACGCTGCAGATTAACAGTACTGTATAGTCTCACGTGGACATATTGCAAAACTTTACTTGAGTAGCCTTAATAACAGATTGATGATGTATTGGGGAGTACATAGTCTGCATTTTTCTGCTTCCTCTTTTTGACAGAATAGTTCAGTGCAGAAAGAGCTAGGGATGGAGTCAAAACAACAGCCAAAAGAGTCCAGAGCGTGAACCAAGTGAAAATGGCACAAATCCAAAGTAACTCCATTGAAAACAATGGATCATTTGTATTGGTGTAACTCAACTCAGACAAGAATAGAGCACTAGGTTTCCTAGTCTGAGATGATAGAAAATAATGGCTCTTTTTACTTTATAATTTAATGTAGTATTTTATATCATAGTAATATCGAAAGGTACCCATCAGGACCAGGTGCCCATTGTGTTTGGGGCTTACAAATAAACATGAAGAAGCAGTCTAAGGAGATAATGTGATATACTCTAGCTACATCAGGCTGGAAAAGATTGCAATTTTTAAACTTGGCAAGAGAATGCATTATATTTCGTTGATCAGCCTTATCGATACGATAGGGTAGCTTTCAAGCATAGGAAACTTAGGCTCTGAAAATTAATATTTTATCGATGGTCTTGCTTGAATAAATACAATAAAAATGTGCTTGATGTCATTGCAAGCCAAAAAAGCAGATGGCAGTCGGAAGCTGAGCAGCGTACAGCAGTTTGAAATTTTAAATTAAATCAATTTGAAGCTTTGTTTGTGCCTTAGGCAAGCTTTCCCCTCAGATGAAGGAGACAGGGTATCTGAACTCTCTGTACATGGGCTCTGGTTTTGAAGAGACTACTGAAGGATTCTAAATCCTTTAATGCCTGTTCCATCACTTATTATGGGTTAAAAGCAAAGAAGAAATTTGAAAGTCTGGTTAGTCCAAAACATGAAACGTTTTCAAAATATAAACTAACATGGCAAGATGGGTACAAAAGAGTTTGCTTTTAGACAACAGGAAGCAGCTGTTCATATTTTATCATGAATTTCTTGTGCTCTGTAACTGCCCCCATCTTAGGATTCCTTTTCAAATGAGATGCATAATGATAAAATCAACTTCTCTGATTACTTATACTCTATACAGCCCTATTGACTTCTGGGAGAGCCCACAGAAGAGAGTAGAATTACATGAGTTGTTAAGTAGGCCAGTATTTTTTCCTAGAGCCACATGATCTGATCAGTAAGCTATGATGAGACCCAAGCTTGAAGTCCTTAGTTCTTATTTATGTAACCTAGAGGCACTGAGAGTTAAATCTTCTCTACAGCCTTAGCTGAGAGACAGATGGCTTTTAGCTCATGCGTTAGCGGCACATGGCTTTAGTCCCTAAAGTCACAGGTTCAATCCCACCTGGTAGCAACCAGGGTCCATCAGCTTAACACTTGGACAAAGCTGTCTTGCTTTTTAATGAGAATTCTACCTGAATAAAGACTGCAAGATTTTGTTCTATGCCAACCTCTCTAGCCCTGCACCCTCGTGACCTGACCAGTTTTGAACCAGAGAATTTTCTAGATCACATGAGATCAATAGTGTCTAGCAGCATTACCAACACTTCCACTGCTTACTGGGCTGTTACAGGACATTGAAGGGCAAATTAGAGCTAAATAACAGTACAGAACACAGAGATCCAGAATTGGTAGCAATAAACAAACTTTATGGGACCATGGGAAACTTGGACACTGAGCTAAAATTATTCTGGAGGACGGATGTTTCCAGACCAGAAAGTTCTGCTCTAGAGAGATTCAGCCTATACTATATTTTTGTGGTTCCCCCTCTTTTCCCCTTTTGGAAATAATCACTTCAGAGAGCAGCTCTACTCATCTGTTGTCTTGAGCTCTGGATGGCTGCTGCTGATTGCTCGTGTAATTCTTGCCCTTATCAACCGTTCCAAAATAAAACTGTGGGCCCTGAGATCCTGTTAACTCCTTGGACTGCTGCTCTGTGAGTTCCTCCCTCCAGAGTGATTTTGTAGCTGTTTCTGAAGAGGGTGTACACATGTATGCAGACGTGGGAACCTTCATTATAGAAAAGCTGCAGAGTTGGGGATATTGAGGAAAAAGAGGCTAATGTGTTTTAATGTCCCAGTGAAAAAGAAAAGGTCAGTTTATTTAACCATAGCTAAATTTCCAGCTCCATAACTCTCAGAATGAGACTGTTTGTTCCTTGGACTCAAAGTGGTATTGCTAATTCATACACCAATGATGGGCAACAGGTACGATATATTCACCTGGAGTTCATTGCTATTGCAAACAATACTCCTGGTAAAAAAAAGACTTTGCACCCATTTTTATATGAATGGGATTTAAACACCTGCTTTAAATTAAATGCAAGCTGAATAGGGATAGACTTAAACATGTGCTGAAGCACTTTCCTGAATTGGGGCCTATATAGAAAATCCCAACCCTAAAATCATGTGGTGCCCGCATGGAACAAATGTGCACAGAAGAACACAAATACACAGTTTCATTCTCAAGCAGGAGGCATAGAATAAGTAGGAGGCTGAATCCAAAGAGACAATGGAAGTGGGCGAATGGGGCACCTGGGTCAGCAGCTCTTACTTGGTTGCATATTCCCTGTCATTTTGTGGTCAGTTTGTATAAATGTGTCATTCCTGAATAAGAAATGGGCCGACAGTCTTAAATGCTTAAATTTTTAATGAAGGAGGTTGAGCTAGAGGAGTCTAATGCTGAAGTTTGCTTGTGACCTTTCTGGTTGTGCGTAGCATGTGTTTCCTAGCCGTCATACATAGCTGCCCTCTTTGGTCTCATTGTGGATGCATCGATCTGCAGTAAAGTGTTTGAGGTAGTTGATAGGCCACTGTTGCTGTTAATGGTTTCTCTAATGTTTTACCCCCTCATTTGTTTATGTGGGGCATCGTTGCTTTCATGTCTTGCAGCTTAGAGAACACATTACAAAGCGCATTGAAAATATTTCTGAGGGATGTTAGCATATGCAGTATGTGATTATTATTCATGTTATGCTAGTGCCCAGGGCCCCATTGTAATGATGTGGTTGGTAGATTAAGGAAGGGTGAAGGGAGCTGAAAAAGGAAGAAAAGCCACAATGGAAAGGGGCAGCAGATGGACAAGTCAAGCATTGTTGACCTCAGTTGATAAATCTAAGTGTAGATATCAGCTGAGAGAATGTTTGAAGGTGGCTCCTTTATACAGAGACCAAGTATGGTCTGTTACTTACGTACAGCAGGGAGAATCCCGGTTTTGTTAATGAAGCTTCAGAATCAAAATAGAAACTAGTTCCAGCTTCCCCTTCATGGTTACATTTGTGAAGCTCAGACTGAATGTCAGCGCTCTAGCTATTTTCTCTTTGGAGGCGTTACTATTGAAATCGCGCCATTAAAGAGGGATGGAAGAAAATGATTATTTGCTGTGTGTTCTAGTCTTTCTGAATTAGCTTCCCAGTCTGAAGCATTGCAGTAGAGCAATGAGTAAAGGCATAGAAGACAGCAGCACTTTCCTCTGTGCACTCAGGCCAGGCCCACTGCTGGCGGGGGAGGGAGACAAAGGAGGCAGTTGCTGTGAGGCCAGGTGATTCAAAGGGGGCTAGGGCTCCTGGCTACTGCTGCCAGAACCCCAGCTCCTTTAAATCACCGCTGGAACACCCCAGAGCCCTGTGCTGTGGGCTCTGGGCAGCTCTGAGGGCTGCAGGGGGACATCAGCGATGCTGAGCCTGGATGGGGGTGGGGAGGCGGCAGCAGCATGCTCTTGGTCTTGGGCATGGCACTCTTGCCCAGATCTCTACCCCTTCTTCTGGTAGGGGCAGGGAGGTCATTGGGGCAGCTGTTGTTGCACTACTCACTTCTTTTCTTGTAGGCTGTGTCTACACTGGCCCCTTCTTCGGAATAGCCATGCTAATTTAGAACTTTGGAATAGGGAAATGCACGGGGGATTTAAATATCCCTTGCGGGATTTAAATAAACATGGCCGCCGCTTTTTTCCGGCTTGGGGAAAAGCCGGAAAAGAGCATCCAGACTGGTGCGATCCTCCAGAATAAAGCCCTATTACAGAGGATCTCTTATTCCTACTTGAAAAAAAAGCGGTGGCCATGTTTATTTAAATCCCGCGGGGGATATTTAAATCCCCCGCGCATTTCCCTATTCCAAAGTTCTAAATTAGCATGGCTATTCCGAAGAAGGGGCCAGTGTAGACGTAGCTGTAATGTTTAAAAGCTGTGCTTACTGAGGATATATACTGTACAGGAACCTGAGGAGGAGAAAGAGGGTGTATAGCCCTCCCTGGTGATCTTTGTGATCATCCAATGACCTATGTTTATATTAGAGTTTGGCCCAAACTGGTACATCCTGTTCTGCACTGCAGACACTGAAAACTTTAGTACATCTGGATTTTCTGTTCTGGTCAGGACTATTATAAGCATAGGAGCCATATACAAAATGGAGATACAGACATGAATTTTGAACACCCCTCCTTCCTATGCCCAAACAAAGCTTATAACGGTCTAGAACTGGAATTTTGGTATGAGACCATCTTCAGTCTGCATGCTGTCAATGTTGTCTTGCATTAATCTTCTAGTGGCACTATTTTATCATGATCTTCCCTATCAAAATACAGGTTTCCAGGTACATAATAGGTTGTCCTCTCTGTACCCTACCCCCAAATCATTAATATAGATCACAATAATCAGATATCTGTAGGAGTAGACAGTGGCTCTCAGCCTTTCCAGACTATTTTACCCCTTTCATGAGTCTGATTTGTCTTGTTTCACATTCTTTAAAAATTACTTGCTTACAAAATTGGACATAAAAATACAAGAGTCAAAGCCCATTTTTACTGAACAATTGCTGTCTTTCTTATGTTTACCATATCATTATAAAATAAATCAATTGGAATATAAATATTGTACTTAAATTTCAGAGTATAATATATAGAGTAGTGCAAACAAGTCATTGTATAAAATTCTAGTTTGTACTAACTTTGCTAGGGCTTTTTATGTAGCCTGTTGTAAAACTAGACAAAAATCTAGATGAATTGATGTTCCCCTGGGAAAATTGGTTGAGAACCACTAGACTAGAAGACCATCAACCTAAGCAGATACTGCTTAAGTATCTATAAAATGTGTATATGTATTGATTGGCAGTGTGGATTAAAATTACGGTAAAACTCCAGTTGTTCAGCATCCAGTGGTCCAGCACTCCCAATAGTCCGGCACCAACTGGAACCCGGAAGTCCTCTGGCCAGCTGGACAATTGGAGCTGCTCGGCCCCCGGCTTTCCCAAGTCCAGAGCTGCTGAAACTGACCAGCGGCGGACTTGGGGAAGCCGGGGCCAGAGCAGCTGGGGTGCCAGGTTGGTCCCGCAACAGCGCCCCTCACCTGTGTGGTGCTGCGGGACCAACCCGGCAGCACCCCAGCTGCTCTGGCCCTGGCTTCCCCAAGTCCGGAGCTGGTCAGTTCCAGCAGTGGCGGACTTGGGGAAGCCGGGGGCAAAGCTGCTGGAGTGCTGCCCACGCTGCGCAGTTCCCCGCCTACCCTCCCGCCCCCCCAGACCCTTCATAGCCCCCCTTCCGGTACTCCGGCATATCCAATAATCCGGCACCACCTGGGTCCCAAAGGTGCCGGATTATTGGAAGTTTACTGTAGAAAGAGATATGAGGGCCAGGTATCCAGATGATGTAAATTGTCCACTGATTCCACTTGGGCTCTCTCTGTACACTTGAACAGCAGTTCAATGTTGACTTTTCCAAAGATCAAGAGTGTTCTGAGGCAGGGCTTTGATTTCATTTCATCTTTATTATAAAGAAACAGAAAATTAGCTCTGTCATTTAGCTGGATGTTGCAATGCCACTGCTAGTGGGCATCTCAATAATGAATTAACCAGACTAATGTCGCATCAGAGGCAAGCCCATATGCAACAGTCACACTGACTGCGTGTCAGAATTTAAATAAATGCACTGCCTAATGTAGTTAGTTAATTATTTAAATTTTAATAATGCTTGCATCAGAAATCCTCAGACTTTTTACAGAAAAAAATATTAAATATAAATTTCTCCTGGAACATTGCAGTATCATTGTAAATTATAGGAAATTAACAAGCTTTTAGCTGAAATCTGCTCATTGTGTCTTGACAATATAGATGCTACTCTGGTTCATGTATATGCATCAAAACATCCACTACAGACCCATATTACATTTATCATGTTTCCCTCAGAGCCACTCCACTTTCCCTGTCCTTCCTCCGAAAGATCTTAGCTCTTTCTTCTTTCCTTTGTGTGTCAGAGATATGTGATTTTGCTGTCAGCATGGTCTATGTAATGAAAGGCAAATAGTGTCCAATGTGTCTTGAGGAAAACATGCAAACAACAGCAAAATTACATGTTGTTAGAGAAGAAGATATGTGACTTGTTTGCTGTCAATACAGCTCTTAATGACAGAGTACAATGAAACTGTGCCCAATATTCATTACCCATGTACAGTAATATGTATATACTGTAGTGCATATAATGAAATCTAGAACTGCATCTGTATATTGCATTAGTATATGTAGTAATTCTTAATAGTAAGGATGTGTGCTGACTCTGTGGAATCAGGACCACGTGCTGTAAATGATGAATGAAAAATCCCAGGACCGCAAGTGCACAGAGAGAGTACAGAGAGCTCTTTGAAATTACAGTTCTACAATTTGCTGTAGTTTAAAATGTAAATGCAGATCGATGAGTTTAAAACCATAAGTCTCAACGTGGAAAATTAAAATAAAACCACACCACACCACACATCTATCTATCTAAAATACGTATTTTGATAGGGGGTTATGTGTATCTTAATCTAATTTAATCTGTATAAAATAGGTATGCCTTTTGGTAAGGAAATCTCTTCCTGTATTTTTTCACCATGACAACCCTGCAGCAACAGCACTGTGCAAGGCAAAGAACAGCTTATACTCCTTTACATGGTTGTGAATTAGCCTTGAAGAGGTGTTGATTTTTACAGATGTCTTTGTTATGCAAAATCATCTGGGAACTTATGTCAGTCTATGGAGTGTTTGCTACAACTATTGCTATGAGCAGTGTTTTCTCTAATCTTTTCCATCCATGTGCACAATAAATTTTATGGGCATCAAGGCATGTGTGGATGTGCACCACCACTAGAAACACAAACCTAGCTGCTAATCAGCAGGGTGGTATTGGAATCAATCGTTAGTGGCTACCGTCCAAGCACCCAGCTTCCAGAGAACCCTGGCTATGAGTACTAGTTCTTTTCACTGTGTAAAAGGTTACTTAAATTACACAGAGTGACATCTTGGCGCTGTTGAAATCCAAGGAAAAGTTGTCATTGGCTTCAGTAGGATCAGATTCCACCAGTAGTGTTTGTGTGTGCTCCCCGACTGGGTGTCTCCCAAACGCACAAGGCAGTTGTGTGAACACTTGCTGCTTGAAAGGCTATGTCAATATTTATTTGCATGAATATCTGTGACATTTTGTCTTTCCGCTAAGATTTCTGCAAACAAAAATTCACTTGAGGTCTGAATGTTTGCCGAAAATGAATAAAAATGGGGAGTGGATCCTGTTAAAGTTAATGAACAGATTTTATTTGAACAAATGCCCAAAGATATTTGTGGAAGTATTTGCCTTTCCATAATTAGGAGTCTTGACAGGGTATGTCTGCACAGCAAATGAAGATATGACTGTAAGGAGAGTGGGCATACTCACAAGTGCTTTTAGTTAGCTAATGTGAGTGACAACTGTGAAGACATGTCAGCTTCTGAGTGAGCTAGTGCTCTGAGTACATTCCCAGGATGTCTGGTGGGCAAGTACTGAGGTTGCTAATCTATTCTGAGGTCTGTGCTACCACACCTCGATAACTACTGTTAATTCCGGTATATTTATAACTTCATTTGGTGTGCAGAGCCAACTCTGTCCACTCATCTATCCTAGTGATACCATCATAGGATCTAACCACATCAGCCACACCATCGAAGGCCTATTCACGTGCACATGTACTAATGCAATATATGCTATCATGTGCCAACAACGCTCCCCTGCCTTGTACATTAGATAAACTGGACAGTACCTACACAAAAGAATAAATGGATTCAAATCAGACATTAAGTATGGCAATATACAAAAACCAGCGGGGAATCGCTTTAACCTCCCTGAACACACAATTTCTGACTTGCAAATGGCCATTCTCAGGCAAAAAACCTTCAGAAACAGACTGCAATAAGAAACTGCTGAGCTAGAATTCACATTCAAATTCGGCAGCCTGAAACAAGGTTTAAATAGAAACATGGAGTGGTTTTTACATTCCAATAGGTAATTTCCCAGGTAAGTACTCGTGCCTTCTCATCACTGTTGGCACTGAGCCACATCAACTCTGATTTAATTAGTCCTGATGTCACACTCCCATCTCTGTAACTCTTGCTTTTCTCTTCAGTGTCTGAAGAGGTGAGTTGTATCTCATGAAAGCGTATGCTCTAATATGTCTGTTAGTCTTTAAAGTGCCACCAGACCTCTTGGTATTTATACCCATAGATAGTCTTTCTTTCATCTTTCTCTCCACAGTTTGTTTGGCAAGCTGAGCTGCCCTTTTCCCTTGTCCAACTGTGGAAACATTTAATTGTCAGATATACCATTCATTTAAAAATCCAGAAAAATATTCCCCTGAAATTTGTTTTGCTATTTATCACTCAGCATTTGTCCAACTTAACACTAGCATTAGCTTGCCCGGCTAGTTTAGAGTTTCTTACAAAAAATGCTCCATTTCTGCAGCAATCTATAAACTCCTTTGAGGGAAAAAAACATCATAGAGATTTTTCTGATGATTTCTCCTCTCCTACCTAGTTTAGAGCTCTTTACAAATGCTTTACCTCTGTAATGCCTCCTTAGATAGTTTAGATGGTTGGATCTATCCAGGTAGAGAATTTTTTAAGCTTGTTTTACCCATCTGTTTTGGCCTTCGCAACATCCCTGGCAATGAATTCCAGAGGTTGACAGTGCATTGTGTGAAGTATTTCCTTATGTTTGTTTGAAGCTTGCTGCTTATCGACTTCATTGTGTGACCCCTGGTTCTTGTGCTATGTGAAGGGGTAAATAACACTTTCACTTTCTCCACAACAATCATGATTTTATGGAGCTCTGTCATATCCCCTTAGTCATATCATATCCCCTTTATCTCTTTTCCAAGCTGAATAGTCTTTCTCATTTCTTCTGGGATGAAACTGTTCCATATCCCTAATCATTTTTTGTTATCCTTCTTTGTATTTTCCAACTTCTAGCATATATCCTTTTAGAGAGGGGGTGACCAGATATTCATGCCGTATTCAAGGTTAGAGTATATAATGTATTTAGACAATGACACTTTTTGTCTTTCCTAATTGTTCTTAACATTGTTAGCATTTTTGAGTGTCTTTGTTCATTGAGGAGATGTTTTCAGAAAACTATCCATGGTAATTCCCTGATCTTTCTTGAGTGATAACAGTTAATTTAGACCCCATCATTCTGAACATATCATTAGGATTAGGCTTTCCAATGTTTATTACTTTGCATTTTGCAACCTTGAATTTAATCTTCCATTTTGGCATCCCATAAGAGATCCTTTTGTAATTCTTTGCAGTCTGCTTTTGTCTTAACTATCTTGAATAATTTTGTACGGACTCCATACTTTGCCACCTCAGTGTTTACCCCTTTTTCAAGATAGTTTATGAATATGCTGAGTATCATAAGTCCCTGTACAGATCCTTGGAGAACCCTACCCATTGCTTTCTATTTTTCAATGAGGAACTGATCCATGAGAACACCTTTCCTCTAATCCCATGACTGATTACTCTGCTCAAGAGCCTTTGGTGAGAGACCTTGTCAAAAGCCTTCTGAAAGTCTAAGCACACTATATCCACTGGGTCCTCCTTGTCCACATGCTTGTTGACCCCCTCAAAGAATTGCAATAGCTGGTTAAGACATGATTTCCCCTTTGCATGGAAGTAAACTTTCCGAAGATTCATTTTCAGGCACAATATTCAATCCAGTAAAGATTTAAGGGCTGACTACTGTCTCTGTCTCTGTGTTTACACCGTTCTAACTCATTTGACTGCAGTGCTATCACTCCTGATTTATAGCAATGAAAGTTAGATCGAATCCAGGCACAAAATATGGAAGGTGGAACAATATGCTGCTGCTGTGGTAGAACAAAATACTTAAATAGAAAGGGCAGCAAAAAATGAGCATGACAGTAGCTCCCAGTGATGCTCTTTGCATTTTAGCTTGTCCACATGAATATGCTGTTTAGTAAACCCTGTTGAGATTTTACATACAGTATTATGTAGATTGGAAATAAATAATTTCTCAAGTATACTTAATTTTTATAGCCATGAAACAGCAGGGTGCTTGGACCACTGGGGTGCATTCTCAACTTAGATGTGTCAAGTATTAGTCTCACAGCTTTCATTAATGCTAATGGGAGTTGCACACCTAACTGTTCATACCCCTTAATTTGTAAGAGACAGGGAATCCAAACTACACAGTACGATTGCTTTCATTAAATGAAGACTTGTTCATATGTGTCCTCAGTGAGGACTACATATGAGAAAAAATTTAAAAGTTATATATATTTTAAGAAGACATTGTTACTATTGATGAGGTTTCTAATCATGACTGGAGTTCTCCAGAAAAAAGTGGGTCTTAAAGACACACAGCATTTTTCAAGGAGTTGATTGTTCTCTTTCTAGAAATATATAAAGTGGCAATATGGAAATGTAAAAATTAATTCAGAATATCCTTGTGCTCATTTTTGAAGTTTCCACTGAAGGCACTTTTATTTCCCAATTTAACAGTTATGAACAATTTTTCCAGAGAGATTGCATAGAGCCCTTTTATAAAAGAACAGACTTTAAATGTTAAATTAAAATAATAATAAAAAAGACCTTACAGGTTTTTTCCCCACTCTTTTTTGCTTGAGGCATTCCTTGCATAAAAATATCCATTCACCAACTGTTCACCAACTGTTCCTCCCATCAATGCCATATCCTGGTTCTTGGTTTTAAGATGGTGAATATTTGCACTTCAGCCTGAAAGATTTTGAGGATTTCTTCAGTTCTTAAAGATAACAGTATGATATGAGAAGAAGAGAGAGCAAGTCCATGAGCCTATTGAAAAAGGAGCTAGGTGTTACCAGGTTAAACTGTTCTGAAACAATTACTAACAAACTACACAGAATCAAAGCACAGGAGTTTTGTTCCTCCTATCAGAATCACTCACGACAGAAGTGAAATAAATAAAACCCAGGTACAGATCTATCTCCATTAAAACATCATAGAACTTTCCATTTAAGAAGCAGCTTTGTACTGGTTTTCCCCTCAAGCTTGTTAATCCCTTTTTACAGCAAAAGGGAAAATTACACTTCAAGCCAGCCAAATTCTCAATAGGGAATGTCATTGAAACTATTCCAGTTCACATCAGCTGATGATCTGGCCTTTTGTTTTCAGTTATGTCTCTTCTGTTCATGGTACAGAGGTACATGAATGGTTTCCTGACACTTCCAGTGTGATTTTGGACAAAGAGATCTTCAGGTGGTATAAAATTGTGCTGTACTACTCAAGTTTAGTGAAGTTACACCAACTTTCATTAGCTGAGGATCTGCTAATGAAATAATATTTAAAAACCACAGATTTTTCAATGGAAGATACTATATATAATATATATACCCAAGTTCTTGTCATTCTGATTGGAACATTTGTGTATGACTCATTCTCAACTTTATATAGGGATACTGCATGAAATGTGTGTGGATTTACAGCAAGGACCACTGGCAGTGCTCTGAGAAACCATTCCGGGTTAATTCCCAATTCAGGGGTTTATACACATGACTGGGAATGCTTTTTATGTTGGGAGAGCATGACCAGTTTTATCAGTACCTCATGCTTGGTTCATCAGTTTGACTTTTCATAGATTTCAAAGCAAGAAGAGACCACTAGGTTATTCACATAACACAGACCATAGAATTTCACCCAGTTACCCCAATATCATCAATTTGACTAAATCATAACTCTTAAAAGGGCAGTTTGTCTTGTTTTGAAGCCATCAAGAGATGGAAAATCCACTACTTCCTCTGGTAGTTTGTTCCAGTGGTTAATTGTCCTCATGGTTAAAAATGGATGGCTTCTTGGTAATTTAAATTTGTCTGGCTTTCACTTTTACCCATTGGTTCTTGTTATTAGAACTCATTTAAAAAGACACGTTGCATTTTTTGTATAAAAGAAACACAATGTTTCTAGCAGATGAAAAATCTTACCCTATGCCCCATTATTTGTATCCTGTTTTTTTATAGCTATTTATATTATTTTTCTCTTTGAAATAGAGTAGCAGATTGAAAACTCAAGCTCTCTCTATAATCATTAAAATAGATGTTCTGTCTATAACAATGAACCCATGGCAGTATCAACTAAATTATGCACAAACATGCCAATTCTTCTAAGGCTGTGGACAAGTGTAATAAATGTCTCCTCTTATCAGCCAGGGGGTTGCTATATAGATTATATTTTTCATTTCCTGTGCTGGGAGAGAAGTGGCCCTCCCCAACAAGCTAGTTCATCTCACAAGAAATTTGGGAAAGAGGCAGCTTTGTTTATTTATATTGCTCACACTCTTCATTGAAGTCATATAAAAAAGGTTGTCAAAAGTGAAATATGCCGTGTACAAAGCCATATTTTCTGGGAAAAGATGAGTGTCCTATCTTTAAGGACTGTCAGGCAATGCAAAGTGTTTCATCTACCAGGAATGAAAACTGTGCCAGAACTGTAGTAGAAATGGCTTACACTAGGGGTGGGCAATAAATGGCCCATGGGATGGATGTGGTTCACAAGGGTTAGCCCCTGGTGGGCTGCCGGTACAATCTGCTTGCAACGCCCAGTGGCGGCAGGTCACAGTTCACAATCAATGGGAGCTGTGGGAAGCGGTGTCTTGGTTTGCGCCACTTCCAGCACTTCCATGAAATGGTGATCCATGGCCAACAGGAGCTTCAGGAGGCCGTACTTGTGGACGCCAGGTCAGGTAAATATAGTGCTGGTGGCCTGCTGGGGCAAATTGCTTTGGGCCCAGAGGCTGCTTATTCCTCACCCCTGGCTTAGACTGACCTAATAGCCCCCCCCCCCCTTTTTTTTAATTACACCCATTTTCATCAGACACAGCATTTTTTGCTACCACTGCCAACTACTTCTGGTTCTCCTTTCTCTGTTAACATAAGAACAGGAACTGGTATAGTGGTTCAGAGCCAGGTCCACCTAGTCCTGACAGTAACACGGCTCAATGGCTTCAGAAGAAGGAGGACGTCTCCATCTGAGTTCAAAAAATTAGAAATTTGACCTGAGACTTGAAACACAGGATTTAGTATCCCTTCCAAAAATGTTATCACTAGATATAACGACATTCAAGCTAGGAGATGGCTGTTGCTTCTGCT
The DNA here is from genome assembly GCF_052426305.1 of Pelodiscus sinensis. Lineage (NCBI taxonomy): Eukaryota > Metazoa > Chordata > Testudines > Trionychidae > Pelodiscus > Pelodiscus sinensis. Next base: position 15,779,181 of record NC_143060.1, on the reverse strand, counting down.
GATAATTCTGCAGCTTTTATTCTCTTATGAGGCGGATGGCAGTTTCGTTGTTTCAGAAGACAATCTGTGCAGTTCACAAGCAGATGGCTTATTGCCACATCAAAAGGAAAATGACAAATGGCAGCTTGTATTGAATGGAAGTAATTTGGGCTTTTTGGGTCCCCTTCTCTGTCTGGATCATAGCATCTCCCAGGTAAAGTCTAGTTTTACGACAGCCTGAGAACTTGGAGCTGACCTTTTTTATTTGTTTGTTTTCTGTCTTTATGGATTAATTTCAGAATCTGTCTGTCTAATCTATGGGTTTCTCATAGTACCCATTGAAGAGATGCCGAAGTGCTATACAGGTAAATTAGAGATGCAGACTTATATGCAGAGTTATTTAACAGAGAATTATTCTCTCCAGCCCTTTTGGTGTTTGTATTCACAGAAAACTTTGATTGTGGTGAGAAAACGTAAAAAAATAAGGATTTGTTCAAAACCCCACTGGACTATTGATTTGATTCCTCTGATGGGGTTGTTTATTGCATCAAGGAATTCTACCAGAGAGAAGTCTTCTGCATTTTCAATATGTCCCCCCAAAACTCTATTTTCAGAGATAGGCACTTTGGGCCTTATTTTGAAAGATATTTTGGTGCCTCGTGGTACAGATTTCTTTTTTCAAAAGCTCCCTAAACAGGTTAGCCTCCTGCATCTTGTGGATGTCAGAGGAGCTAGGGGTATCACCTGCTTACATACATTTGAGAATTCCACTAGGGGTCTATCCAGAGGTGCCAGCTCTGTGGGTGTTCTAAGGCTGGAGCAGCCATGGGGAAAAATGAGTGGGTGCTCACCACCCACTGGCAGCCAAGCTCTCCTTGTGCAGGCCCCTCCCACCTCTCCCATGCACCATGAAACAGCTGTTGCATGAAGTTGAAGATTCTCTGGGAGGGAGGAGGAGGAGCAGGGATGCAGTGCATTCAGGAGGAGAAGGGGGAAAGAGATAGGGAATGGGGGAGGGGAGGGAATAGGGGTGGAAAGAGTCCGGGCAAGAGGGAAAGTCAGTGCATAACTCTATTTTCACATTTTGGCCCCTTGATACCTTGGAAAAGGTATGCCTTGAAAATGTGGCCGTAAGAGTCTGAGTTCCACTGACTTAGACTTCCCAAAACTTAAATCTATCTTTTAAAAAAAAATCACATTTAGGCTCCAGATGAAGTCTTGAATTGGCATCAGAAGTGAAATGAGAGCCAGCAGAAGGAACATGGCCTTTCATCCTGCTGTAGAGAGAGGCTGCAGCATTCTTCCCCTTCTTCAAACACTTACCTGGACTTGTTGTTAAAGCCCTTTTGAGGGTAGTTCCTTCTTTCCCCTATGGTGTAATAGCCAACATTTGTTTTTTCTCTGGACAGGAATTCTTTAGGTCTGGCTCTCAAGTGTTTCATCAGGGGTTTGATTAATTGCATTCACACCACAGAAATTATGCTAGTCTGCCATATCCGTAGAAACAGGATCATGTGACCTGTAGCCAGTTGCAACTTTAGCATTTGAATTTTGACTACCAGGAATAGGCAAAACTGAAAATGCAATCAAATGCCTTTAGAACAAAAGTCACTATTTTCTCCTAATTAGGCAAACAAGATAGGTGGCAAAACTAGCAGAATTATTAATTATGCATTTTCCCATAGCTCTAATCATAACATTGCAGCCTCTACACAGGTACTGTGCGTTGAATGACAATGTAAATGGAAGTTGTTTCAAAGACCTAGAAAAGGTCTCTCTAGGTCAGAACTGAAGCACATCATCTCTGCTTAAAATGCATCTGCCTTTGATGTACCTGTTCTGAGGATTTCATGGTCCACCGTTGTCTGACACTATCTTTCAAAAGCACTACCAGCACTTAACCTTTTAATTTTTAAAAATAATTTGTATGCTAAGTGACATGTGCAAGCTCTGCAGCGTAATATAGAAAGTTTTGCTGTGATAGCACTAAAGATGTCTGTTCTATTCTCAGTACTGAAGCATGACCTGCATTTTTCACTCCTTATTTTTTACTCATTCTTGCCTTTGTCCCATGATATTAGGCATTGCACGTTGTGCTGTGCAGCCCTTGATTAGAAGATACTTTGCTATGAGGAGCATAATTACCCTTTTTGTTAGCATTTTGTTCATTCTTGGACACATGTGAAGCTCCTCCTGGATTTCTTCTTTTGCCCTCTCAACATTTTCTGATACAACATTTCATTCTCTAAATTCATATGATCTTTGACCTCAGCAATGCACCACAAGGGATATATAAATCAAAATACAGAGGAAGTTGGTTCAGAAAGAGCCAAGAAGACATTATTTGCTTCATAAAATGTTTCATACCATATTCCCAAAGGAAACATGTTTACATTTTCCAAAACTAAAGTGTAAAAAACCTTCTTGCTGGAGACAAGGGCATAGAATTTCAAGCACTGCTTTATATTTCGAATGAATAAATAATTGTATGTCTAGATATAAGAAAAATCTTAAGTGACTTCCATGGGGAACAGATTTCTGAGGTTCAGTACAATTCCAAACAAAACTGTGTGTGTATAAAATAAATTTGGAAATGTATTTATTTTTCTTTTATATACCATTTCAATATTTTATAATAAATAATTATTAAAAATATTGAAAAACCCACAACTAGCAGTTGGTTTTAGGAGGCACAAATGGGACATAGATGGCCAACCCACTTTGATGTTAGTTGTGTATTGGGTGTCTAAATCTCCTATCAGAATAATAGCACATAACTAAACTAGATCTTTGACCTCTCTTATTTACACACACCTAGGCCTGCCGGCAGCAGAGGCGTGGAGGGGGGCAAAAGCAGCAGTTGCCTCCAGGGCTCATGATTCAAAGGGGCCTGGAGCTCCCAGCTGCCCCTCTTACTAAGGCTGTGGTGATGGTCAGAACCCAAGGCCATTTAAATCACTACTGGAGTGACATGCCACTTTCAGGAGTGCAGAGTCACACACCTTGTCCAGCGGCCCATGAAAGCTGTCAGGTCCCCTGCACACACCTTTATCATTTGCTTTGAATTGGGAAGAGTGATATATAGATGCAGTGATCATCACTGCATACAAATTCTTACAAACTGAATTTGAGTTTGCTTCGTCAGCTAACCCCCCAAACTCATCATGTTATTACATTGAAAGTTAGTTTTGTACCAAGTCGCATCAGCTCTGAAACGCTTGAGAAAATTGTACTGAGATGAAAATCCTCAACTTTGATTCCTATTATTGGGAGTGAAAGGGAGTTTGCTGTAGTGGGAAAAGAGTAGGAGAGGAGACTTGCATAATGTGATCGGTGGGTGGCAAGTGAATTTAGCTCAGTCTGGCTGTTAATGTTGTCCAGGCTTGTGATTTTCAGTGACTGTGTTGATGGGAAATTCACTGTGACTATGCATAGCCTTCATGTGAATAAAATATAAAGGACCCATATTAGTCATCTGCCAGATAAAGTGAATGCTCAAATTTGCTCATTTGGCTTATAAAGTTTGGTTTTTGTTATTATAAACCTAGCTACAAACTATTGCTGTTCCCATGCTGGACTCTTTCAAATTATGACAGCCACAATATTCCTCTAACTCAGAAAAGCTCATGTGTAAATATATTTTATACTGTAATATTTGTCACGGGGAGTGTGGGTTAGTGAGTTGCGCACACCCACTGGGAATAGGGTGATCACAATGCAGAGTTCAAGTCCTGGTCCCAGCTCAAATGACTTTGGGACAGCATTTTTCTGAGATTTCTTGCAGCATCACCACTCAGCCTTCCTGAGACTCCAAACTCTTTCTGCTCAAGGGGCTCAGATGGACCATAGACCCCATCCATGCCTGAGCTGGGAAGCTATGGGGATCCTAAGGCTAGGGGCACAAGTATTCAGGAGCGCTTTAAGTTATTATTTTCAGTAAGTCTTGCCTTGCATTTATCAATGTCAAGATTTGTATGATATCATTATGCTGCCGCACATTCACCTAGCTTTATTAAGTCTATCTGAAGCTCCTTCCACCCTTACTGTTCTAGCTATTTTGTATCATCTGCAAATGGTTACCATCTCCGTCTTTGCTTCTTTTTTTTTTTTAAACCATAGTGTGCATGTTTCTGTGGCTTCCTATTACCAATGAGTTCCAGGGAGTGCTTTAAAAATTGCTTTCTGAAGAAGAGATCTGAGAGATGAAATCTTGTGTCCCTGATATTTTGCAAGCCAATAAGCACACTCACATTCACAGATACAGCTTAATTCTATTGATGTTTCTCATTCCTAGATCACATGTCACTGTACACTTGGTACCTCAGGACAGTGTGTAATGGCCTAGAAAGCTGCAGCTCTGTGATAACTTAATGAATTCTGGGATGAATAAGAATATTTTAAACCGGAAAAATAGCAGACTAGTGGGGACAATGCTGGGCTCTCCAACCTGCCCTGGAAAAGTATTCTATGAATAATAAAGTAAGCATGCAAGAACAGCAGCAGCTTTCTTAGGATTCAGACTTCATTTGTAGGAGATTTTAATAACTTATTTGTCAATAACTCTTATATTTGTAGAGGGATTACATACTCTCTTGGTTAACAATGTGGTTTGTAAATGTTGAATGTAGTGAAAGTCAGCTAACTCTGAGCAGTGGTAAAGCCCCTGTGATTGGGGACAAAAATAGTTTCTTTTGTCACCTCTCTACTTATGTAGGATCATGCTCACTTTCCAAATTTGTCCAAGTCTGACTGGCATAGTATTCTAACTGTCAGTCATCCTGAGTTAAAGAAAATGTCCGCTGTCACTTTAAAATTATTCCACCTACTCAGCAGACTTGTTTCTGGTTTCATCATCTTCATACAGTACATGCTCGGGGTAGTTCCATGTATAGATGATGTTTCCGCTCAGCATATCCATTGAGGCAAGGAATATTTTTTTTTAAACTCACATACAGAATCTAGACACTGTAATGTATTAAAATATTATGAGCCTTAACATTATTTCTTGGACATTTTAATGTGTTTTGTGCTATATCCAGGAAAACAATCATCACCCATGTGTACATATCTGCTCTACCACAACAGATTCTATTAAACCTCCAATGCATGACATACGCCAAAACATTTATTCCCTACCACTTTAAAAACTCCCACATCTTAATTGGGGTCAATGCTCATTATGTACCCTCTGTATCTTGTCAATTGTTTAACTATGACTTGTAATTCTTCATAACCCAAACTTGACCCCAGATGTACAGTGCTTTACCTTTAAGCCTGTGTGAATTTTGCATCTCAAACATTAGCTTTCATAAAATTTTAAATCCGTTTAATGTGTTTTGGGCAATATTGTGTATCTGGGATGGTGTGTGGTCGAAGCTTTCCTATTCTTTATCCTTTTTGTTTTATTTTGAAGAATCTTTCTGTTTTTGTCAATAACATACACAAAAAGGAAATATAATCATTTAAATTATACCAACGTTTATCCTTTTAACAAGCTAATGCATTAACATTCATGCACAATTATGATAAATTTTTCCATAATTATAACATAATTTCTATTCTTCTCTCCTACTAATATCACCTTATTTAATTTGCAAAGAATCAAGACAGCCTCAGACTTCCAGACAGTTACATCACAAATACCCATTTACGTCTGTCTGTTAAAAAGTAGACTAGGGCTCTGTTACACTTCTTTCTAAACACTTTTCAATGCAATTACGTCTCATGTAGTAAGTAGGTAACCATAGAGGAGGGAAAAATTAAGGTGAAAAGAAGCTTTACCAGCTTAATATCAGCATAGTTATTTTAGCAGAAACAGGTCTTTAAAGTTTTGTTTGCTTACCTTAGCTCACACATATAATCAGATAATACACCATGGACTAGAAAAATAATGAACTAAAAAATGCTCTCCTATTGTGTGGAGTGAATGGTATGAGAGTGACTCTCACAAGGTTTCTGTTTTCAAAATGAAGAGGTGAACACAGTACGAACACCAATCTTTGTCATTTAGAAGACAGTTAAATATATGCCAGCGCATTGACATGAGTGTTGTATACAGCGTTAGTTAACTTGAAGCTAGAACTAGTTGGGGAAAATTCAACAGCTCCATAGTCCATTGAAGTACACAATTCAATTGAAACCAAAATAAAGTGAAAACTGGAACACCACATTTTGGTTTGGTCAAGGTAATACATTTTAATAAACTCAAAATGATTTTTTTCTGGAAATTTCCTTTGTGGAGAATTTCAAAATTTGCAGCTTTTGTTCTAGTCAGAATGAAGACACATTTTGGAATCTCAATCTTTCTCAAAAGAAAACTTCTGTCCTCCTCACAGTTGTACTTCCAACCAGAGAAGAAATATAGGCTCCTTCAGTCAGGTGAGGAGCGAATAAAAGTAGAATAACTGTATAACAGAATGGAAAAACTTTTGGGGCATAACTTATTTAAGCAGAAGAGGAAGAGTAATGCATGTATGTAAATTACATCTGCTCTGTTAAAAAGTTCTAAAAGAACTGAGTACTAACAGAACCTTTGTACTCTGCAGGCCATTGGGGACTGCATAAATCAGGCAGTGTGTTCAGTGTCTAAAGAATCATAAAATCTGAGAAATTACAAATGGAAAAGATTTACTTGGTCACTTGCTGTTCTCCGTCCCCTTGCTAGTTTCATATGTTATTTAAGGCTTTCTGCAGTTCAGTTCTAATGGTTCCAAGTCTGGAAGCATTCACCCACTGCCTTGGAGACTATTCTGAAGTCTAATTGACCTCCAGGTTGGGCATATTCTTGGCATTAAACCTACATTGTGTGTTCTTCTCCTTCCGCTTAATGACCCTGAGGGTGAGACATGTCCCAACAGGATGCTTTGCGAGCTGATTCACAAAAATGGCACAAGAGAGTTGCTAAGTGTTCCATGGTTCTGGTCAAGAAGATGGCTCAATGAGGAAATCTGGGATGGATGCAAATCCCTTTGGAAGTATCTCTTTCCAGAGACTATTAAAAAAACCCTAACCCTAAACTTTGAAGTGTTTAGTTGTTTCAGGGTGCTGCAATTCCCCCACTTTTGCACTAAACTCCAGCAATAATTTTACAGTGGCTGAGGAATATATCTTATGCCCTATGGACTTCAACACACGTAGGGGCGGGGGGCTTGAGATGCTAGATCTATGGATCATCCTCTGACTTACCAAAATAGACTCCTCCAACATAGCCTACACAGATCCCTTCCTCACTATGTGCAAAGCATGCAGAGATTCCTCTCTCTCCCCAGACACGCTTCTTGGACGTACTTCCTTCCCTTTCACAGTGGATCTTGGAGGCTTAGCTGGAGTGGAAGGTTTTGCTCAGATCCTTTTGGCCTGGATGAAATTCCCTTAATAATCCTTAAATGAGGACCGCACACTATTCCCCCACCCCAACCCAAATCTACACTTGATATTAGAAGAAGAGAGCAAAGTTTGCATTCATAATACATGTGAATCTGGTGGCTTCCTGCTGTTTTTTTTTTTAATTTTGTGTTCACGCCTTCTTTGGCTGACCCAGTTATTCCCATGTTCCCATTAGCCTGCTATGTTGTTCAGTTTAACCAGCTGCATGCACTAAATAATAGAAACATTTAATGTTTTGCTGCTTGAATGATCCCTAACAACAGTTTGGAAGAATCTTGTCACAGTGAATTGTGTTAGCAGAACACGGGATGAAAGCCCTTCTTTTTACTGCAGCCATTTCCAGGGCTAAGACTGTGCTGAGAAAACCTGTGCTATTTTCAGAACATTTTCAGAACAAACAGGGTGACTCTCTTTTATGTGTGTTTACATTTCATGCAAATTAGAATGTTCCTAAGGCAGCACAAACAGGTTTGGCTGCTAGTTTTGAAAAGTGGTTTTCATAGGCTGCTAGATTTGAATGTCAAGATTTTACTATGCCACAGATTGTGTTCTTTGTCCATGTTCTGAAAGATCAGCCCTCCACCTGGCTCTGTAGTAATCACACTTGGTTGTAGCAGTCCCAGCTACTGAAAGCAAAGCAGCATATATTACATATGGATCTTCTGACAAACTGAGAGAAGATAAGATCTGTCTCTTTCCCTCTTGCTCTCAGCAAGTGGGCTTGTGGCAAAACTCATTTCCTTTCATTGCTTTTCTTTTTACAACTGAAGACTACCATGAGCAGGTTTTCAAGATCCAGTAATGAACAGTTGGAGGAGAATGTCTCTAAGAAGAACCAGGCTCTTTGAGCAGGCTGAATAGGAGGCTGTATAGCTGGAGGTGTGCAAAGAAAGCACTATGTGTGATCTCACCACTCCCTGAGCATCATGGGTGATCAGGGGGCCTCAGAAGGGTGTGAGCCCTTTGGTTAGGCAAAAGTTCCATGGTCAGGTATAGATAGTAGAGCCTGTTCTTTAACCACTGCAGATAGTCGTGTGACTCTCATGATGCACCACATGGCTCAGTCAGAAGGGAGACCATGGGGAAGCCTGAGAGATGTGATTTGCCAAAGGAGCCTGGCCTACAGAGGATATGTGCACGAGCCACTACGAGCACCATTCCTTTGAGGCACCACAGCTGATGTAGATGAACACGGAGCAGACTCTAACTGGAATATTTCAATTCAGTTCAACAAATAGAAACTTTCCAATTAGGGTCAAACCAACTCCGTATGAAATCTGAACTGTGATTTTTGTGAAAACTATCTTCTGTTGAGAAATTATTTTGATAGAAAAGTCCTGAGCCAGCTGCCCTGAAAACCATTGGGACTATCTGGCCCCAAACTGTACCAGATGAATTCCTAAAACATGCTTACCATGAAGCAGAATCAGTATGAACTGGTCTGTCCTCATCTCCTAGGCTCTTCCCCTTTTTCTGCCCTCTGTGGTTGGCCAAGTTGAGGAGCAGCTTCTGTTCTTCTTGCTACTCAAAACAGGATGAATGCATTATTTTCTGCTACATGTGGTGCTCCTTCGCTGGCAAATGTTTCTGCTGCAAGCTGTGACAGGATGCTGAGGCCTGAAAGATGGGTCAGCACTCTGGTCAGTGTAGTCTGAATTAGTTTCCCCAGTGAAGGCTGATTGAGCAATTAGCTAATCAGAGGGGGAGAGGTACAGAACTAATTAGCCCTCCGCTGGTTGACCTGATAAAGGCCAGGAAAGAAGTGGTTCCAGGGAGCGAGATGGATGGATGACAACAGGAACAAGGCTAGCTGAGTTCAGACTGACAGAGTTCTCGATTTCTCTTCCTCCTAGTGCCAGAATAGATGGACGGAAAAAAGCAGGGATTAGAAATGCAGTGGAGTTTGTAGAGGAGTTTTGGAATAAAATATAGGCTGAACATTAACACGAGACTGGATTTGGGGCAACAGGATGGGGATAGAGCACTGCTCTGTCACCCAGCTTCACTCTGTGGGCAGAAAGACCTCTGTAAATAGAATGGTTGAGCCTCTCTCAAAACCCCAGACTTTCCAAAAAACAATCCTGCTAGACATCACATTGGTCCATGCATTTTTAATGCAGTGCTATTGACTGGATTCTGGGGATGTAAGGATATAACAAATTGCTATAGTATAAAGGAAAAGGCCATTTGGCCCAGCACATCTGTTCTCTGTTGATTCATTTCAATCATGTTGTCCTGTTTTTGTCAGTCTGAGCCCTCCCCCTTAACATAAAATGTATTTGTCTCTTAATATCATTTTGCTATGTGCATTAGTAGCCTTGCCTGTCATCCTATTTCATATGCTCATTCTTTAGAGAGAGGGGAAGAGTGGGAGGGAGAGGGGAGGAGGAGAGGATGACACTGAGTTGAAATACTAGCAAGACCTAGTTACTGGAACAATCCTTATGATAGATAATCTCACCTCCTGTGTATCTAAATGTGGCGCGTTGTGATTGGTAGCTAGAACTAAAATGTATCTTGGGGAGTCAAAAATTCTATTGAAACCCGTGTGTGAAAAATGGGGGAAACAAAGCCCCTCCAAGAGCATAAGCTGTTTGCTGTTTTCTTCAGTAGTGTTCATTACCTAAGCCTTTCAAATTGAGCTATTAAATAAATGGCCTATCATGAATGTGAAAATCCCCGATTCAAAAATCACAACCATTTGGGAGAAAGTTGCAAACACTGGAACCATTGTGGATTGAGGGGCCAGGAAAATGAGTTCCAGAATGAGAATACTATGTTAAAATCACACTCAAAAGCACTATTGGGAGGCCAGTGCATAAATCCTATAGTTGTTGCTGGTAATATTTGTTAGACAAGCAAAGACATGGGCAGTCTCTGAGTAATCACATAGGATATAAAACAGGGGTGGTCAATAATTTTTGACCGAGTGCCACTTCAGAAATTTTCCCAGGGTGGGGCCTCAGGAGGAAGGGGCAGGGCCAAGGCACTTCCATGCTTCCCCACCCACAGACCCTGATTGGACTGTGGGTGGAGGAGTGTGCAAAGTCTTTGCCCCCTCCCCCAGAGAACCATCAGCTGTCCTGAACAACTGGTGATTCCCTCTAGATGCCCTGCCCCTGGTGGTGGGATGAGACTTTCCGTGCTCCTCTTCCTGTCCCCAGGTCAATCAGGGCCTGTGGGAGAGGGGAGCACACACAGTCTCTCGCTCCCTGCTGTGCTCCGGGTCCACCACCAGCTGAGTGGCAGCTTGTGGTTGACTTTAAATGCTGAGTCCCTAGCAGGGTGGGTGGCCCTAGGCCAATCATGGCTTCAGGGGGAGCACGCAAAGTCTCTGCCAGCCCTGCCAGGGGTGCGAGGGCAGGCGAAGACTTCACATGCTTTCCCCTCCCCCCAGACCCCGATTGTCCTGGTGGCAGGGGCGCAGCCTTTTTTTGAAAAAACTTCACCTGCATCTAGACTGCCGTTGCGTTCTTGACTGCAAACAGGGCTTTTTCGAAAGAGAGCGTCCAGATTGCCTGGGTGCTCTCTTTTTTGAAAAAGCGACTCACTTTTTTGAAACCCTTGTGACTGTCTAGAAAATCTCTTTTGAAAGAGCTCTTTCGAAAAAGCCTCTTTCGAAAGAGGCTTGTAGTCTAGACGTACCCTTAAATTCAAAAAGCGATCTTGTGCTTAAAAAGTTTGGAGACCACTGCTTTAGAGGAGTGTTTAAAAAAAAAAATTCCCCTGGAGTGCTCTAACCATTAGGGTGGAAACACTCACAGAAGAAAAATTATTTCCCAACAAATGTAGATGATCAGCCACTGCCTTGGATCATTAGGTTTGTTCATATTGTAGTAGCCACAAACAGTGGATTGAATCAATTTTATGTTCACATGAGTTAAATAAATGCTCCTGTGTATTTGGGAGAGGATGAATGAGTTTGTGGGGGGATTTGCTTTTAAAAAGAATTAGGTATCCTTGTTTTCTGTGCTGTCTTCAACTGGCAGATTCATTACAACTCATTCAGATATTGCAGAAAAAGAGACCGATAACTGTTAGGTAAGATGTGGCAGCATGAATGTACACATTTAGAGTAATCAGAGAGACTTGTGAAGGAGTTTCTCTATTTAACACATTTCAATATTTGTATAAATTGTCTTATCGACTCATAATTGTATATTACAGTTGAGGATATATATTGTATGAGCGTGTGGGTTATGTATATGAATGGTGAAAGTGAAAGTTCAATTCTAATGATGAATTAGAAATAATCTGCTCTCTCTGCTCATTCAATTACATGTGAGATGTCAATCCAGTATAGGTTGCTCATAGAACAAGAGAAGTTCTGCCTAAGGACTTGTCTTCACTGCCACAGAGATCGATGCTGCAGCGATCGATCTTCTGGCATTCAATTTAATGGGCCTATTGAAGACCCGCTAAATAGAATGCTGATGGCACCCCTGTCAACCATGGTACTGTAAGGAGTAAAGGAAGTTGATGGGAGCATTTCTACTGTTGACCTCCCACTGTGGGGCCACCACAGAAAATCAATGCAAGGTATGTTGACTCTAGCTATACAATTGTCATAGCTAGAATAGCGTATCATACACCAATTTTCTCTGCCAGGTCAGGAACTTCATGGAGCAAACAGCTCCACGCACACTTTGATTTACTCCATTTTATGTTGACATTCAATTTTCAGGCTCCAGCCAAGCCAAGGTGTTTTTCTTTTCTTTCTGTAATGTCATTTGGACCATCTTACTCTTCCTTTTTTAAAAGATCTATCAGCAGTATTTTTCTTGATGGCCTCCCGTGGAAGGCAAAGGTATGAAAAACATTTAAATATCCACTGTAAATGTGCAGCTCAGACACATTTGCATTTACATGGTCAGTTAGGTACCCAAGTGGCTATGTTTGTGTAGAAATAACCACTGTGCATGCTCACATTGGGTGTTACATGCACAAATTAGGTGTGTGCAACTATAGCTTTTAATAGTTGGGCAGTGCTTAGTGGACACTCCTGAGACTTTGGCCCCATTGGTCTATACTGTACACACACAGGAATACACACTTCCTGCTGCCAAGTTTTACAAGCTAAATAGAAAAGTCAAAGAGAGGGACACAGCAGGGGAAGTGATTTGGCCAAAGTTACATAGCAAGGCAATGGCAGAACCAGGTGCCTCATTCTAGTGCAGCATTCACTTAACTGTCTCCCTCTTCATGTGCACAAAAATGAGCTCCCACAGAGACATGCTGGGTGTCTGAGATGAGACTCAGAGCCTTGTGTTCCATACAGAGCAGTTTCCATCTGCAGCAGTGAGACATGTAGTATATATAATATCAGGCCTTGTCTCAGCCAACATAAAAGCTCGCAGTGTTTCACTTGGCCAACAATGTGGCCGTGACTCTACAAGATGTTTCTGCCTCTTTAATTTAATTGGAATAGCATGGATTGTTTTCACCTGCCTCAGGAGCAAATGTCAGCACTGTGGATTTGGAAAATAGGCTCTCAGTGCAAGGAACACAATGCTGACTTGACAATTGGCATTAGAACTTCAAACACTGTCCTTGGAAGCAAGCAGCTTGGCAGACAAGAGACTAGTTTAAGGATGTCAGTGGAGTAACCTAACATTCTCTTTAGAGACCATGTATCATTGGGCTGTTTCAGTTTACAACCATTTAATATCACAAAGCAAAATAGCTAGTAAAGAAGCTCAGTGGAAATGTAAATCCCTCTGCATTAGGATGCATTTTCCCTAAAGCATCCCTTAACAAAACTCAGTGTAGGATTTCTTTTGTCTCACATTGCATGTGAGCTACTCTGGCTTTAAATCATGGATACAAAATGTTTTGACATGTCCTTAAGAAAATGTATTGTGTCTGTCTGTAGCATGGACCCACAGCCAAAAGAGAGAGGTTTTTTGTTTTTGCAGAATTTGGTAGCTGGTGACTTTGAGGGATAAAGTTCTTTAAAATATTTCTTTTAATAAGGAGAATATTGAAAGACAGAGTCTATGCTTTGATGTCCTAAAGTATGAAATCTCAATAGCTTGCTAGTGACAAAATTCTCTCTACTGTAGCAAGAGGCATGGCTTAAAATCATGTAAAGTAGGGCCAGCCGTAGGGTGTAGCTGCAATGCAATGCAGTGCATTAGCATGCTGGAGACCTGAGGACTGGACTACACAGTGGCACAACAATTTCTTTCTAGGGTGTGAAAATCAATACCCTCTGAGAAATGGAGCTATGCTTATCCAGCCCCAGTGCTAAGTTGATGGCAAAAGAGGGAAGGAGGCAGGAGAACCCCTCCAGTCACTGTAGTGAGGAGCCCCATGGAAGTGCTGAAATGGTTTAAATATAGGCACACCCTCATTTTAGGTTCTGCAACTAGTATCTCTCTGTCGAGCTAATATGGCCTGGGAGTGCTGTAAGGCAAAAAATCTGAGTCTCTGAGAGGAGAAAAATTTAGGTGTGGACAGATGGATTCCAGCTGCAACAACCATTGAGTGGTTCAGGCACTAGTTCAAGATTTGAGAGACCTAGATTCCCTACTTCCACCACAGACTTCTCGTGTCATCTTGGGTGTTTATCCTATGTCTGCACCAGTAGCCTATCTTTAAAAGCCTCAGAGGGGTAGCCATATTAGTCTGTAACTGAAAAAAATTAAAAAACAATTAATGGTCCTGCAGCTTTAAAATCAAGGTTTGAACAAAGACATGAACTGGATGGGCTGTCAACACCCTAAGGACATCAAAAGCTAAGTATTATTGAGCACTTATTGCATGCTCTATTAGCCTTATTTATTAGCATGGGCACTCTATGGCTACGTCTAGATTACAGGCTTCCTTTGAAAGAAGCTTTTTTTGGAAGAGATCTTCCGAAAAAACCCTTCTTCCGAAAGAGAGCATCCACACTGTAAAAGTTCATCGAAAAAGTGATCTGCTTTTCCGAAAGAGAGCGTCCAGATTGAATGAACGCTCTCTTGCATGTAAGCTGTGATTGCTGTGGACAGAATGGCCACCAGGACACGTGCTTTTTCCTCTTTCCTCCTCTTCTGAAAGTACTCTCTCTTCCCTGTCCACATACTCCTTTTTGCAAAAAAGCTCTTTCACAAAATGGCTTCTTGCTCATAGAATGAGGATTACCAATACTGTTCTTTTGATTTCCTTGCAGAAAAACGCAGCTGTAGTATGGACGTTCCTCAAGTTTTGTTGGGAAAACGGCTGTTTTTCTGACAAGACAAAAGTCTGTAGTGTTAACATACCCTCAATTACAAGATTTTTTTTCCTTCTCTTTTCCTCTTCATTCCCCCTCCTTTTTTTGCTATTTATTTGTAGCTCTGGACCCCTTGCTCCAGTCATCTAAGTAGTGGGTTGTGCCCATGAAAGCTCATGATACCAGCTACATTTTTTGTTAGTCTCTAAGGTGCTTCAGGACCATTCGTTGTTTTTTTTTAAAAAAATTCTATCTTTAAAAGGGACACACCTCTACCTTACAGAGGAAGATTACATTAAAAGTTGGTAGACACTCGGATCAGATTTTTTTTTAAGGCATTTAGGTGCCTTAAGATGCAGGAAGCCACCTAGTGGAGTTTTTTTTTAATGCCTAGATGCCCGCTGGCTTCACTGAGTTTTTTGTAAATGACTTAGATGATAGTGAACATGCTATAGATAAATAAAGAGACCCTAAGGAATTTCCACTTTATGGCACAATAATTAAAGAGAGATTTTAAAGGCAGTATTTCTGCAGTGGGAAAAGTGGCATTTATGAAATGGTGGTAGAACATAGTTAACCTCTTACTGAGTTTTATTAGTATTCTTTACACTAAAGTCCATGGAAAAATTGTCCTGTAGTTATATAGCTTTTGGATCTGAATGATTAGAATGCATGAGGTTCCTTTACCTTAAGATACAAGATCTTGGGTCTGACCTTTGAATAACCCCTGATATTTTAGTGTTAAGCTTATTACCGGCAGTTTGCTCTAGTGAAAATACAAATGAAACACCTCTTCAGTACTAGAGTACCTGGCTAGGTGCACCATTTGCAGCTGGCATCAATAGATTTTCAGCTAAATTCCCAAGCCCATCATTGTGTTTAAACCTGAGCATCTTCTTTTGGAAAAGCAGTGACTAAGATGCGTTAGCTCTGCAGTATTCGAAACAGTTTATACTGGTATGCTGTCTAGCTATAAGGAGCGGCTAACTAGTCAAAGCATTTCCCATGCTCTCCTGAAATAGATATTACCCCTAGTGCTTGGTAGGGGATGCAGATGGCACCTTTCACTCTGTTTTCTACTGTACCAAGGCACAAGGCTCAAGGGCAGGCTGTTCTTAATCAGGGATGGGGCCCTCATGCTTAACAATGAGCAGGATGAACAATAGAGTAAATCATTTTTGTTTAGCATTAGCTCCTGGAATAGAGAACTTCATCCACTGCAGTTGGGGATCTGGTGCCAAATGATAGATTGGGTGAACGTCCACTGTGGACCCTGCATTGATGCACAGGTCAATGAAGTAGAGCTGCTCCTGACTGATTTGGGAGCAAACTCTATTAGGGGGGAAGGCGGGTTGTTTTGGTTTTAATTTTTTTTCAAACTCTTGCTTAGGTAAGCCACCGGTAGGATGAATAGTCAATTGATTATATTGCTGCTATCACTTATGGAAGGTGAAGGTGCTAATTCATATCAATTATTGCTGGAGGAGAAGCTGATGCCCATCAGGATTTCAAGAGATGTAGCTTGCACTCGCTAAGCAATAAATCTCTATTGGATAATACATCTCTCACAGAGTGCCGGTGAAGTCCAAAATGGTGGCTGCAAATATTGTATCAAGTTAATAGGCTTGGTTAATACATCATCATCAGGAGGGATGACCCTGCTCAAGTAGACAGCATTATCAATATTTAAAAAAAATGTACTGTAGCTAAGACAGTACCTGTGAGCAGGGAGGGGAGGAGACCAAGATGCCTCACTGAAGTGTATGAAAGCCTGAAAGGATAGATAATACAAGCCTATTTAAACTAGTGCCAAACATAAGAAAAAGGGGCCATCCATCCAGCTGAAGTTTGGCCATGCACCAAAGGGGTTTAGGCATTATTTCTTTACAATATTCAGAGTAGTTGCTTGCTGAAAGCTATCGAGATTACAATAGGCCAAACAGTATAAGATGTTTTTGAATGAACATCGTATAAGCATCATAATCTGGTTGCAGCTTCCCTAGCTACAAAGTATGTGGTACAGTTTAGCTGCTATGATATAGATCCTCTCATTTCAAAGTCCTTTCTTCATTGCTTCTCTTCACTGTACGCCAGAGAAAGTTCAAAACTGAAGGCGTTATCCAGATTAGAGTGGCTATTGGAGAAAAAGAAAAAGCTAGCATTGTGCGTGTTGGTCAGGGAAATGACTCATAAGAATCACATGCCTTAGATCAGAGCTACCCAACACGTGGACCGCATGCAGCCCGCAGCCCATTTGTTTGTGGCCCGCAGTACAGTTTGGGTTTACGTGGGGCTCAACATGTGGCCCATGGGAGAGAGTCAAAACAAAAAAGTAGTCAATATAATGGTCTTCTGATATGCATTTTAGTAGTTAAATTGCTGTCATTGCTCAATTGTCATTGCTCATTAAAAGTGTTGTCCTATGGGTGGAAATTGGGTAATTATTGAATGTTATTATCAGCAGAACTGACTTAAATGGGGCCTGCGTGTTGTGTAGTCTTGCCTTGACCGTTGTATTCCTGCCTGTCAGTGTGAAGGCTATTTGCATATATTTGCATATATATTTGCGTGCATGTGTGACCACACTTAAGTTGCAGCCCTCGGCATGTGCTGTTAGTATCATTGTGGCCCCCAGGGCTTCCAAAGTTGAGTAGCCCTGCCTCAGATGACTACTGCTGTAGTTACCATGGTTCTCGTCCCAGCATTCCAAAGTTTTCATGCTCCCATTCAGTTATGATTGTGTTTATATTTACATCTGATTCCACTATCAGATCAATTAACTTATTTGAAAGCATAGTGGGTTTTCCAGCCTTGTGTAAGTAATTATTAAAGATACTATATATTGCATCCTTTTTATCAGCCTTAAATAAGAGTGGAATGGGGAGGCAAAAGCTCATTGAAATGACGAGATCCCCGAAGCAAGTGCTAGAGAAGCCACTTACAAGATAATGGGCTAATAGCTATGACAGAATGTGTCATATCTGTATCAAGTTCAGTGCCTTTGTACATACAGCTGGGGAAATTGTACAAGATGTGGCTTGCTCAACCACGAAAAAAAGAGGGAAATGAAAACTTGAGATTAAAAGCTGCATCAATTCAGCCTGCAAAGGAGTGGGGTTTTCCAGAATGCGGCAATAGCAAGTGTGTTAGTCAGTAAGCTACATTTTGGAGAATTAAGAAATTTAGCTAGTAGGGGGGCAGTGAATGGAAGGACCAGTCAACAGCCTGTGTGACTTAATGAGGAGCTGTTCAGACACCCGAGGCTAAAGAAAATTATATTGGAAACAGACAAGATTTTGACATGGGAATATGCAGACGGGCGAGACACACAAGGGAAAGATAAGACTGGTTGCAAAGGGGAGTTAACGTCAGCAAAATAGGAGTTGAGAAGCTTTTGTAGAAATAGAACTTATTTCCCTCCAATATATTGTAACAGGAGAGTAGCTTTGTTAATAAATGCAGGAGGGAAGTGAATTTAATGATAACCCATATGACTGAGACTATGAAATCCTTAGAAATGTATGAGACCAGGAAACAGAGCAATAAGATATCAGAAGGTCTGGATAATATTCATTCATAAAGCATGAGAAGTTGAATTCACAGCTTTTGCTGTGGTCCACCTGTACAAGAGCCTTGGCTAGAATTTAAAGGGGTAATGTTAGATCCCGTTACCTGGCTTGATCTAATGCACACCTTCGAAAATTCCTGCCAAGACAAAGGGATGGTATTTTCACACATCTAAACTGATTAAGATAAAAGCTAAGGGAAGAGCTAAGCATGTTAGATTGTATCTACATTAGTGTAAAGTGGTGGTTTTAATTGTTATACTTGCTTAATTTAGCTAACTTGATTAAAAAATAGAACGTTTCCCCTCCATTTTCGATTAATCCTAAATGATGCATAGACCTTATGCTGACCATCCACAGAGGAGTGAACTTCATTTTCAGGGAATTATTTACCAATGCTGATTTATCACACACAAAAAATGGAAACACATAAAAATACTCCCCTACATTTGAAAAACCATTAAAAAGTGTGTACTGTATTGGCAAATCTCCTATCCATTTTTTTTCCAAAAAGGAAAGGAAAGTGTTCCTGAAAGTTACCATTTGAAAAATAACTTAAATCATTAGTATAATAAAGGAGATTAATTCACTGAATTTGTAAAACTAATGGAACTAAGTTCAATAAACATGGGGCTTGACAAATTCATTTAGCTAGGGTAAATGGTCAAGAGTAGGAATGTTAAAACTGTTAACTGATTAAATGATAGCGTCTCACCAATTAACCATTTTAACCGAGGGCCTGCTCTTGGTCCTGCCACAGTGGTGGGAACCTACTGCCTGACTTGGTGGGCTCTCTGTGCCCGGGGCTGCCACCAGTGTTCAGTGGTAAGGGCTGTTTAACCAATTAATTGGTAAGCCTAATTAATGCTTATTGATATGCTTACCAGTTAACCGTTTAGCATCCCTAGTTAAGAGACCACAAGCAAAAGCTAACTGATGGTTAGCAAACTATTGCAATGAGAAGAGGTGTCTAGTATATTATACAGGGAGAGGTGGTAGGTCGAGTTAAACTCTTTATTAATGAACTGGAAAAAGCTGTAATCCACAAGTTAATGACGTCTTTAGATTGAGAAGACGTCCAAAGAAGAGTTCAGAGATGATATTTTAAACTTTTTATTAAGGTGAAGGTAGGGCTGGCCTGTACTTTAAATGTTACAAAGGCACTTCTCTAGGGTTCCAGTGTAGACATTACTTATGCTGACATGTGATTCTCCTGTGAGGATAAATAATCCACTTTCCCAAGAGATGGTAGCTAGGTCAAGAGAAGAATTCTTTCATCAGCCTAGCACTGTCTATACTGCAGATTAGGTTGATATAGTTACATCTCTCAGGGTGTGGATTCTTCATGCCTCTTGAAGACATGTTTTTACTGATGTAAATATCTAGTGTAGAATAGGCCTTGCAAGAAAATGTTAACTTTCTACATCATACATTACTGGTTTGTGTACAGATTAACATTCAAAGAATCTGGCTACAGATTATGGCTTGCTGGTTGGGGTCTGGGGATCTTCTTCTGAATAGGCTTAAAAGGGTGACCAAATTTCTAAATATCTACCCTCTTTTTTTATGCTTCTCTTGTGTAAATACTTGGTGTAAATTTTTTTCCATTACAGGAACAATCCATATTTTACTATACCACAGTCCCATGGGAAAGACACATTTTTTCTAAGAAAGTGCAATGCAAAATAGTGTTACTAACTATAAAAAATAAATTAATTCGTCATTGTATTTAAAATATAGCTCCTATTCCTCAAGGCCCATCTCCAAATACCTATATTCATAATACTGAAGCTTATGAGGGAGAAATTTATAGTCTTTTACAACATATTTCTACAGTAAGCAGAGCAGGAAATCTTCAGAAAACTGGTGCTGTGACATCAGATGAATCTCTTTAATAATTTTACTCACCAGACCTTCAAATTGGAAGTATGCAAGCTGTGGGTGTG
The DNA here is from genome assembly GCF_052426305.1 of Pelodiscus sinensis. Classification (NCBI taxonomy): domain Eukaryota; kingdom Metazoa; phylum Chordata; order Testudines; family Trionychidae; genus Pelodiscus; species Pelodiscus sinensis. Next base: position 15,759,109 of record NC_143060.1, on the reverse strand, counting down.
TCTACACTAGAAAGGCATAGACACTACAGTGAGAAAAGGGGCTCTTCCACTATTATACCAAATACACATCTCTGAAGTGGTAGCTCGATCAATGACGAATCCTTCCATTGACATAGCAGAATCTACACTGGGGAGTTAGGTTGATTTAGTTATATTGCACGGTATACAATTTTTCATACCCCTTAATGGTGTGGTTAAGCCAGCCTGTCTCTGTAGCAACTGTCTAGGAAGGAGTACTGCAGAAAAGGATCTGGGGTCATAGTGGACCACAAGCCAAATATGAGTCAACCATGTGACACTGTTGCAAAAAAAAGCAAACACAATTCTGGGATGCATTAACGAGGAGTGTTGTGAGCAAAACACGAGAATTGAGTCTTTTGCTCTACTCTGTACTGATAAGGCTTCAGTTGGAGTATTGTGTCCAGTTCTGGGCACCATATTTCAAGAAAGATGAGTAAAAATTGGAGAAGGTCCAGAGAAGAGCAACAAAAAGGATTAAAGGCCTAGAAAACGTGTCCTTTGAGAGAAGACTGAAAGAACTGGGTTTGTTTAGTTTAGAAAAGAGAAGACTGAGGGGCCAGCATAGCAGTTTTCATGTATTTAAGAGTGTGTTACAAGGAGGAGGGAGAAAAATTGTTCTCTTTGGCCTCTGATGATAGGACAAGAAGCAATGGGCTTAAACTGCCACAAGGGAGGTTTAGGTTGCACATTAGGAAAAAACTTCCTCCTAAAAGATGGTTAAACACTGGAATAAATTGCCTAAGGAGGTTATAGAATCTCCATCGCTGGGGATATTTAAGAACAGGTTGGCTAGATATCTATCAGTGATGCTTCTAGACCGTGCTTGGTCCTGCCATGACTGCAGGGATCTGGACTAGATGATCTCTCGAGGTCCCTTCCAGTTCTAGTATTCTATGACTTTCTGATTCTAAGTGTGATAGAAGGAAATCAGATGTGTTTGTAATGTGAGAGAAGTAAATTCAACTTTGGGTTGTAAATGGGCAGCTTCATGCCAGGGAAGAGGTCAGTGTGAGCCACATCACAAGAAATTTAGAGTTCAGCTTGGAGAAAATATTAAAATATATACTGTGAGAAATGATCTTGCATTGACAGGTGAATGGGAGGAATGGTCTTTTCCTTATGTAAATTCCCTGTTTCACTGACACAATGAAAATCGATAGTTTGAGCTGGATTTGCTATGCTATAGAGTTAAACAAAATGAAAACCAGTAGATGAATAATCCAGGTAATTGATTAGTGACAGAGGAATGAAGAGGAGGAGGAGGAATAGCAAAGCTTGAGGCTTTGTACACGTAGGTTTCCATCTCTTCTGACTGAATTTTTCAGAAAGCTTGTTCATATGTGATCTTCACTGTCTTTGGTTGTCTCTGAACTGACAAGCATTGTAACATAACATCTGAAGGATTTTGAAATATGGAGAAAAAATATTTTACTTTTTACAAAAATGGTGATCAAAAGGAGCATGACAATATTTTTATGGGGTTTTTTTTTCATTGGGTTGCAACCTAAAACCCCTTGTTATGGATTGCAAGGATTTTAGTGAAACAGGTGTCTTATTAAGTAAGGCTTATGATAGCGAAGGTTTAACAAAAGGGGTTTTTTTTTTTTTTTTTTTGTGGGCGAGAGGGATAAGGATAAAATGAAATAATAGGTCAGAGTGATTGTTGGAGCAGATTGAACTTCAAAGAACTCGAAGAAATTATTTTTAGTTACAGATGGTTGGAGAGAGAGAACAGAATCAAGATCCTCTTGTTCTCTACAGAGGGGCCTTGTGCTAATGAACACACTGGTTTCCTAGAGCCAAGAAACAATAATTAACACTCCATGTATTTTGTGCTTCCACAGCCCCGTTTATCAGAGAGTTGAAAAATGTTTAACAAAGTATCTGGTCACTAAGAAGCTTATGCTTCGGGTATATTCTGACAAAAATATGAACAAACCAAGAAATAACATACCACCTAAACTGAGGAACCATGGTGGCAAATATTGACAAATTTCAAACCAAATTTTTCCCTGGAATAAGATAGTTATTCTTGGAGAATGTCTCTAATTTAGCACTGGTTATATTGTTCATTAAAAATAAATCAACTCATCAATTAAGCCCTTTTTTCCCCATTGGTGAATTTTGTGAACTATACTTGATTTTTTTTAATTTATTTTTTGTTAATGAAATAATTATTTTCATGTAGTTGGCAAATAATTCATGCAAATAAATTTCAGTCTATAGGATATTTGTGAACTATCCTCTTTATTTCTTACATTATGAAACTAGTTGCTTAAATCCTATAGCAATGCTTTTTACTTCTAGATAAGCAGACAAGAACACTTAAAACTTATCATTATTTTTACCGGATTTGAATTTTGGTAGTGCCCGAATCCAGTAGAGTTTAGCCTGTGTCCCCAAAAACGTAACTCTAAGAGAAGATCAATAAATACCATTTTAGGAATGATGAGTATTAGACAGGCACAGCTCTTGTTTGAGCATGAATATAGTTGCCCAATGCGAGAATTCCTGTAAAGGATACTCATTCCCCAAACTGTTATGTTAGATAAAATGTGCCTGGGGTAGTAGCAAGTTCTATTTGACCAGCTATTTGGAATTCAAATGAAGGTCTGTAACCACTATTTCAGCCTGGTTTAAATAGCTTTTGTTCAACACAATTTCTGTGTCAGCCTAGATTTCCCTCCCTTGAATTGTTCACCAGTGGATGTGGACTATGTTCATTGCAGAACTAAGTTTACATACTAAGTTTGCGCTTTCTTCATCTCTGCTCTTTTCTTCATCTGGTTATCCATTGGCACTCATGTGAATGAGTGTTACCTACGAGGAAGATGCCACCGGGTCAGAGCACTGCTTCAATATGAAATGGCTTTTTAATTAACATTTAACCGCAAAAAGATACAGGTGTCCAGACATGGGAAACTTGCTACAGATTCGCCGGGCTCTCAACTTTCCCAGAGTGCTTTCAGGAGCAGGTCTTTAGTAATGTTGAGGATATTTTCTGAAAACATACCATATGTTACTAGGCACACAGTTTGTTAGGATTTTAGACTGACTAGACAAATTTTGTTCCTGCACATTAATTCTACCATTTTTAGCCTTTTTATAGTAATTCAGGAACAGTCATTTTCAAAATGGAAAAAGCATCATGAAAACATATCTGTGGAGTAATTTGTTGTAAGATGACAATGCCAAGTCGTGTCAGAAATTATGGCATTTGTGTTTCTTGTTTTATTTTTATGGTTGCTAAGGGAGAATATAAGAAACGTTTGTAAAATATGTGCGATTTCTTCTGTCTCATGTTAGAAGAAATCAAAAGAAAATCTGCTACTATGAAAACTTTGCAGAGTCTAGTATCAGCTATATACCCACAGATGTAAACCCAGTCCTGTGATTTATATAAATACAAACCTTTCATGGAGAAGGAGGTGTGACTGCATTTTCATCTCGTGCAGAGGACATCATAATTTTGTTCATAAATAGATTGGACAGTGTGTCTAGTATATCTAGTAATTCATCCAAGATCGTTGGTCACATGTGGAACATTGCAGTTCATTTACTGGAGCAATCAATATTAAACGCAAAATATTTTATTCTGGATAAATTGATGTTGAAACAATCATGTAAATATAATATTACCTTTTGTAAATGCACATTACCGAACAAAATTCAGTGTTAAAAATGTCTCTAGAGGTTAAGAACATCCAAAGCTAAATTAAATAGATTTTTTTAAGGAAAAAAAAAAAAAAAAGGACTAGAAACCCTGATGCTGTGGGCTCATAAGGCAAAGCCCAATAGATGGACGTTACTAAGAAACTTGCTTTATGAGCAAGATATTCCATAAGTGTCAATGTTGCATGTCCTCAGGAGCATCTGATGCTAACCACTGTCAACCAACTGCTGAACTAGATGGAGTGCTGCTCTGATGTGGTATGGCAAATCCTATGTTTCTAGATACATCAGCGTACAGTAGCATTTCTGCTTCCTAAAGGTCATAAAGCCTTGACGTTTTGAATTGCGTTATCTATTCTATTTGCCTTTCCGTGGAGTGTGTGCTGCATGTAGACTGAGAGGCAGCTGTCACTGAATGCCCTCATCTGTTCAAACCAGTGTCGAACTGACAAGCCTGAGCTATCCTGCTGCTGAGTTACGCAGCAATCTACATTTAGATTTGTTATTTGTGATAGGAAATCATCGGTGCCCTGGCCAAGGGAGTCGTGATGCTTTTTGAATTGGATGCACTTTGTATTGCTAAACTGACGATCTTGTGAAATCATTTGGGAGAGGAAAAAAAAATCAATGCTGGATTTTTCAGGATGAGAAGGCAAGCTAGCCACACAATTAAGCACTAGAACACAGTTTCTGCACTCTTCCTGTCATGTTCTCCTGATTTCATGCCATGGCTATTCATCAGAAATAATTAAACTTTCTCCCATGGGCAACAATTACTTGCTTAAAATATCATGAGTAAAAATAATGCATTTATAATTACTTACCCTTTTTGAAGGTGAAAATGGACATTACCTTTTGTATACCAGAGCATTGTGCCATAAACTGATCTGAATACATTGGCTGTCAAAATCAGACCAATACCCCTAACATCCCTTCTGGATTAGGTTGTCATTGAAGAACTACTTCTAAGGTTTCAGTTTGAGTTTGATATTAACAGTGAACTCCAATCCTTTCAGTAAGTGATGTGCAGTCAGAAAAATATGCATATGGCATGCCATTTTTAAGCAGCTAGAATTATGCAGAGAAGATGCACAATTTGTACCTATCAAATAAGTCTCCCTTATTTAGTCATCCTACTACTTTTCTTTTTATACTAAATTTTCTTTATTCCTTTTGCGTATTAGTCACAAGGGAGTTGGAGTGCTGAAGGGTTTTTTGTTTTTCATTTTTCAGAACATTTTTTTTTATTTCAGATTTGCGTAGTGATCCATCCTTCGAAAGACTTTTCAGTGAATGTGATAGGAAGGTTATTAAAAATAAAATATTCATCAGGAAATCAGCTGCAAATATGCTGTTCTGGTTAAAATTCTAATTCTAATTCCTTCAACCTTGACATAATTTTGTCTCTCACTTTCTAACCTGATACACAAATTTGTGAGCTAATTTACTCTTTAAACTCACACTTCTTTTTGTTCATGCAATTTGTTCTCAGCTGCTTTATAGTATCCAATAACCTGACAGTAGTAAAATGACAAACTCAGGACTGAGATATAGTAACTGAACTGAATGTATTGCATTAGAAAATGGTTACGAAAACCAATTCATTAGCTAAAAATCATGACTGCTTTTTCTCCTTCTGTCAGTCACTGCTTTGGATCTCATTCTAAACTCAATTTTGTGTTTTAGTACTGCATAGTACTGCATTCATCAATTCCAAGGCTAGAAAGAACCATTTTGATCATCGCTTTTGAGCCAGAGAACGTCCACAAAATAACTTTTAGGCTATGTCTACATTATGAGTTTTCTTGGCAAGATCGGTGTATCTCCTTTTTGGGAGCATAAAGATCTTGCAGAAAAGGGAGGTTTTGCGCAAAAAGAAACATCCATACTGCTTGTTTTTGCGCAAAAAACCCAGCGCAAAAACAGATCAGCAGAAAATATGCAAATAAGATTGAGACTTATGCAAATGAGTCCCTCATTGGCATAATTTTTGCCAAGAAAACTCGTAGTGTAGACGTAGCCTTAGACCACATCTTTTGGGAAAATATTCAGTTGTAATTTAAAAATTGCCAGTGATGGAGAATCTACCATGACCCTTGGTAAATTGTTCCAAAGGCTAATTACTCTTCCCATCAAAAATAGACACCATATTTCCAATCCAAATGTGTCTAGTTTCAATTTCCAGCCATTGGATTGTCTTATACCTTTGCCTACTAGGCTGAAGAGCCCATTACCAAATATTTGTTTCTCATATAGGTACTTATAGAATGCAATCAGGTAACCACTTTGCCTTTTCTTTGTTAAGTTAAATAGTTTGAGCTCCCTAGTCTATCACTATAAGGCACATTTTCTAACCCTTAATTATTCTCAGGGTTCTTTTATCAACACTGTCCAATTCATCAACAGCATTCCTGAACTGAGGACACCAAAATTGGATGTGGTATTCCACTTGGGTCAGGTCTACTATGCCAAATTGAGGAATAAAATAACTTCTCTCCAAAATTCCCCGCTTATGCATCCATAGATAGATTATTATTTGGTCACAGTGTTACGCTTGATGTTGAGCTGATTGTCCGTCACAATCTCTAAATCTTTTTCAAAGTCAATGCTTCCCAGAATAGAGACCCTATCCTGCAGTGATGACCTGCATTCTTTGTTCCTATGAATACATTTATATTTAGCTGTATTGAAATGCATATTTTTTCTTGTATTGCTCTGTTCCGCTGACCTGTCCTCTTCTTTATCTATCACTTCTCCCATTTTTGTGTCATCTGCAAGCATCATTAGTGATGATTTTGTTTTCTTCCAAGTCATTAATAAAAATGTTAAATAGCGTGGGGTCAAGAACTGTGCCCTGTGGGACCCTAATAGAAATACACCTACTTGATGATTCTCCATTTATATTTACACATTGAGACCTATCCGTTAGCTAGTTTTTAATCAATTTAGTGTGTGCCATTGTACACTGTCCTTTGTAGTGTCAGGGCTGTAACGGTTTCAGGTAGAGCACCCCAGATAGGCCTGTAGAGCCTTAATGCCCTGTCTCTGGGGGGAATAGGGCTTACCACCCTCCCCATGACATGCCCAAATAAATCTTAGTCTTTAAGGTATAACAGGACTCCTCACTCCTTTTTATAGTTCGTGCATTTCTTCCCAAATCCCTGTTTTCAGTGACCTATTGCATATGTGGGGATGAAGGGGGAGGTAGAATGTTCCCTGGGTGTAGAAAAGCCAGTTGACCCCTCGGTGGCCCCTTCCCATCTCCTGTGTGAAATTTTGTAGTTGTGAGATGCTTGTAATTGTGGACCCACTGGCTGCAATTCTATCCCTCTCTCTACTCCCCTCCTCCCCCCCTCCAATTTTTATGCTGCCGAAGGCAGAGTTAGTTTGGTGTGATATAATACAGGGGCCCCCAGGCATCCTGCTGCATAGCTTATCCTCCCCTGAGGCGGGTCCATGGACATTTCACTCCCTTAGAAACCATCCACATTCCCTTCACTTCGGAGAGCAGAGTAAAAAATAACCCTCATTAAAAACAACTGTTTAACAAGAGGTTCTTTTGGTTTCTTCCTGTTCTTTGACATGGGAATTCCGGGTACGTGCTGAGTAGGGAATGCACCCTCTGAGTATTTTAAGAAGCATGAGTTAGGTAAAGAAAGAGTTGGGGGGATGTTTTTAGTTTTGAGGTTCACTCTGAGATTGATTCCGTATGAGTGTTTGGATGCTTCTGGAGCCCAAAGGGATCTTTAATTCCTGTATTGGATAGTTTCATTAGACAGTAAATAAAAGGAGTATGTAAAGAGGCAATTTTTGTATTCATTTTTTTTCTTTGCTCATCTCCAAATCTCAGCTAACATAGAATGTCATCACTTCTATGCAGACACCTCCTTCCAGGGATCAGAACTGGCTGGAAATCTGTCTATTCCATGCATGTCAGTCAGATTCCTTGTATGGCTTTTATTACTGCGGTCACCTGCAGGCATCCTAGCAATAAGAAAATAATTACATTTTTATTGCATGCAGTTTCTCCATGGCTCCATTTGATTCCATTCAAATCTCCCTATTGAATAACTGAGAGGGTATCAAAGGGCAGTTTTTGAAATATGTGCACACAATTGTTAAGCCATCTTTCTTAGTTGGAAATCACTATTATCGTAGAGACGGGAGAGTAATTTTCTTTCTTGACCATGTTGTCTTTCACAACAGGAGACGGTGAGTGCCAAATCTGCATAAAATCTTGCTTGTAGTCAGTAATGATAAGCATTCCTGCAGCTGGTCAAAAATCTTGCTGGTTCACGAAGATCTAAATGGAGGTCTAATAGTAAAACTAGTGCTTGGAGTAAAATGTCTCTTTTGATAAATCTGTCCCCAAAAGCCCCAAACTAATGACTTCCTTTATGGAAGGCAGTCTGGGAAATACAATGCAGAGCAATGGCTTGTTTACTACTAGTTTATGTATCAATCTGATGGCAAATGTAAATAGTTTTCTTTACAGATAAGGGGCTTTGGGAATAGAAAACAGGGATAATTTACTAGTCTGTGTATTTGTGAATGTACATTTCTGTCTAGTGGCAAATGTTAAATCAACTCTGGAGTCAGTTACTCACCATAAAGTTTCCTCAGCCTAATGTATAGAGAAACGTATGCATATGCCAGCAAAGAAAGCATTTTGAATTTGCTTTAATAATGCACTATTTCAACATTGCTCATGATAACAGCATAATAAAGATTTCAATATTGCCCATGATTAGAGCATAATAAAGATACATTATATAGCATTTGATAGACAATAAGTGATTGAAATGTAAGGTAAGTGGAATATTTGATTTTCTTGTTCATTTGTTGGTAACAATATTATATGGGAAAGCAAAGACTCTCATACCTGATTTTTTTTTTTTTTTTTTCCCCCAAGAGATGACATGTCTTGAGCATCAGTTGTACCCTTTCCTGTTGTAAAATGAAGGCTTCTTCATTAAATGAGAAAACAATTGTATTTTTATTTTAGATAAGTCTTTTGAACATCTTGTTTGTTTTTACCATGTAATTACATTCTGTGTGTTAACAAAACAACTTTTTTTTCCAAGAACTTCTTCACTACAGGCAGTCCCCGGGTTACGTACAAGATAGGGACTATAGGTTTGTTCTTAAGTTGAATCTGTATGTAAGTCGGAACTGGCATCCAGATTCAGCTGCTGCTGAAACTGACCACCAGTTCTGACTTACATACAGATTCAACTGTCCCCAAGTCAGCTGCTGCTGAAACTGATCAGCAGCTGATTCCAGGAAGCCTGGGGCAGAGCAACTCTGCCTCGGGCTTCCTGTAGTCAGCGCTGGTCAGTTTCAGCAGCGGCTGACTTGGGGACGCCTGGGGCAGAGCAGCTGGGGTGGTGCTGGGTTGCTCCAGTAGCACCGCTCCTCGGTGCTACTGGACCAACCCAGCAGCACCCCAGCTGCTCTGCCCCAGGCGTCCTGATTCAGCCACTGCTGAAACTGACCAGCAGCGGCTGAATCAGGACCTGGGGCAGAGCAGCTGGGGTGCTGCTGGGTTGGTCCAGTAGCACCGAGGAGCGGTGCTACTGGAGCAACCCAGCAGCACCCCAGCTGCTCTGCCCCAGGCATCCCCAAGTCAGCTGCTGCTGAAACTGACCAGCGCTGACTACAGGAAGCCCGAGGCAGAGTTGGTCATAGTGGACCACAAGTTGAATATGAGTCAACAGTGTGATGCTGTTGCAAAAAAAGCAAATATGATTCTAGGTTGTATCAACAGGTGTGTTGTAAGCAAAACTCGTGAAGTCATTCTGCCGCTCTACTCTGCACTAGTTAGGCCTCCGCTGGAGTACTGTGTCCAGTTCTGGGTGCCACATTTCAAGAAAGATGTGGAGAAATTGGAAAGGGTACAGAGAAGAGCGACAAGAATGATTAAAGGTTTAGAGAACATGACCTATGAAGCCAGGCTTCATGAACTGGGCTTGTTTAGTTTGGAAAAAAGAAGATTAAGGAGGGACATGATAGTGGTTTTCAAATATCTAAAAGGGTGTCACAAGGAGGAAAGAGAAAATTTGTTCCTCTTGGTTTCTGAGGACAGGACAAGGAGTAATGGGCTTAAAGTGCAGCAAGGGAGGTTTAGATTGGACATTAGGAAAAAATTCCTAACTGTCAGGGTGGTCAAATATTGGAATAAATTGCCAAGGGAGGTGGTGGAATCTCCCTCTCTGGAGATATTTAAGAACAGGTTAGATAGACATCTGTCAGAGATGGTGTAGACGGAGCTTGGTCCTGCCTTGAGGGCGGGGGGGCTGGACTCGATGACCTCTCGAGGTCCCTTCCAGTCCTATTATTCTATGATTCTATGACCCTTACTAAATTATACATGTGCAGGAGGAATACCGCCACTTCTTACATAAAAAACCAAGCAACTGCTATTACCTTAGAATTGTCTGTGATAGAAAAAGGTTACATCTTTCCCAAACCAAAGTGTCAATGATCACATTCTTCTGTTTGCTCTCCTGTTTCTGTAGCCCCTGCTACATTCCACACCGCATTGATTCTCCAGAATGAACGGGGTGTTTAATAATGTCACTTGGTTGCCCAGTACATCTGTGTACGTTATGTGCTTCCCTCTGAATGTTGATACTTCATCTTGGGATTCTTGAGCAAATGCCTCCAACTTGCTTCTTAATGAGCCAGGATGTTTCTGATTTAGTAGTGTCTTGTATAGAAAATTAGCGAAGTTATTTTCTTGGGGTTAGAAATTTGTTTGATCACCTGTGAGCACCGTCGAAGACATCAGTGAGAAATAGACTCAGGGCATTTTAATAATAATGGGCAGGGAAGAAGGCACAACAGTCACTGCTTTTATGCAGTGTTGCAGCCATTATCAGTCCCAGGATATGAGAGAGTCAAGGTGGGCGAGGTAACTATCCTTTTATTTGACCGACTTCTTTGGAGCTTACACTGAGTTTCTTTTTCAATCTGGTAAATGTACTCAGAGATCCACAGCTAAATAGAAGGTAGAACAGATTGTTTCGTATCAGTAGTTTCCACATACTTCAAGGGACTAAGGTAAAGTGGCCTGTGAACACCCTTCTAATCACAGTGGGAGAAGTAAGGAGACGGGAGAGTGGGGGAAATCATAGACTGAATTGAGACATGCTCACTGGATTTATGGCTTTTTACCACAACCTGTAACCCACTAACAAGCTCTGCACCAGCTGCCATTCCCTACTTCCCTTCCTGTGACTAGAGAGGTGTTAACAGACTAGTTCACCTTAAATGGTCCCGTGAAATACTTATGCTAAACAATCTGTTCCACCTCCTATGCGGCACTGAGTCTACTGACGAGACCTGAGGAAGAGCTAGCTTCTTGTAAACTTGAAAGATTGTGTCTCTCACCAATGGAAGTTGTTTCAGTAGCAGAGATTATTGTTGTATTTCTGATTGTAGTTGTTGGTTATTAATATTATACGTTTACCCCTAGGAATGTGCTGGGCATTTCAGAAAGCACAAAGATATCATCTTCGCCCTCAAAGTTTAGGGTGGGGTTTTCAAAAATATAGACTTGACTTAAGAGTATGAATCCTGTAGCTTTTCAATTATACTTGTACTCCTGACTCATGTGAAAGTTCTGACAATCCCAGTTTAGAATCTAAGGTTATGTCTACACTAGACCTCTAGTTGGAACTAGGGAGGCTAATGTAGGCATTCGAAACTGCAAATGAAGCCCGGGATTTAAATATCCCAGGCTTTATTTGCATGTTCCCGTCCGGTTGCCATTTTGAAATTCCACTAGCCTGAAGTAACTGCCCGTGGCTACATGCGACAGTGAAACGGTAATTCGAACTAAGTCCTTAGTTCGAATTAACTGTTACTTCTCCTGGAATGAGGTGTAACAGTTAATTCGAACTAAAGACTTAGTTCGAATTACCATTTGACTGCCGCGTGTAGCCACAGGCAGTTACTTCGGGCTAGTGGAATTTCAAAATAGCGACTGGACGGGACCATGCAAATAAAACCCGGGATATTTAAATCCCAGGCTTCATTTGCAGTTTCGAGAGAGTCAGATCATCCTCAGCCCGGCCCAACCCCCCAGAAGCTGGAGGGAGAGAGCTGGGCCAACCACAGTCTTGGCCCAGCTCAACCCCCTGGCAGCTGTGGGGGGTGAGAGTTGGGGCTGGCCTAACCTTGAGTGGGGGGCAGCAGCCAAGGGGGGAAAGATGGGGTAGGCCAGGGCTGCCACACCTCAGCCTGGCTCTCCTGAGAGCTGGAGGAGGAGTCTGGGGCTGCCTACCCTCAGTGGGGGGGGGGGAGGCGGTTGGTGAGCAAGGGACATCGCTCCCTAAGTACTATTTGTATTTTTTCTAGCACCTAGAAATATCAGGATCAAAACTTGTTACGTGCTGCAAAAAAACAGAACTAAAAGATGGTTGCCTCCCCCAAAGACTTTATCATCTAAGGGTATGTCCACACTACCAAGTTTTGTTGACAAACTGCCTTTTGGCGAGAAAACCATGAGAGCATATGTAACTGCCACCAGTTTGAACTTCTGGAGCTTAGTGTAGGAGCCTCTACTACTCGAGCTATAAAGCCAGCTGGCTCTCAGCTCAGGCTATAGAGCTCTCTTGTTCTTATCTCTCACTGTAAGTGGTCTACGTGCCACAACATGGGACCATGAATTACAGATACACATAGGGTTGCCAGGTGGCCGGTTTTGAACCTGGCAGTCCAGTATTTGAGCTTTCTGTTCGGGAAACAAATTGAGAAAATATAAATGTCCGGTATTTTCTGAATAAGATGTCCTGTAGATTGTGATGTAATGTCAAGTGTGTCCGGTATTTTTGTTGAAACCATCTGGCAACCCTACATATACACTGAAATGTGCCAGTTTCAGTGCCAAAAACCTTCCACCCCTACAAGAGACTTTTTTCTTTCCTCCTACCTTTGACAAAGAGCCAGTGTAGACAATGTTGCTTGTTTTGTCAACACAACTGGGTTCCACTAGTATCCCACAGTGCCTGATTGCTCTCCTCAGTGTTTTGATCTCTGCTGCCCTACAAACATATGCCCCTCCCCTTTCAATGCTCCAGCAAATATCTCAGCTGACTGAGTTGCTTTGTTTGTGGAACAAACAAGGACCAAATCATTGCACTGCTCCTGCTCTGCCCTGCACTAGGAGCACAGTGCCAAGCAGACTGGCAAATCTACTCTGCCTTCCCACTGTGCTGCGCCGGGGAGTTATCTACCCACAGTGTATTGCTCACACCATCAATGATGGTGCCCCATTGTGAACATGATCTGTCAAGAGAGGGAGTAAGTCTGAACACCCATTCGCGATTTTTTTCACCTTTTGAGTGTTGACATAAGTTTTGTTAACAAAATGTGGCAGTGTAGACATGCCCTAAGTAACAGAGAGTGAGGAATAACATATTATAATGATCATGGGGATGGTTATGAACTGCTAAAAAATACCAACCTGTGATCAGTCCATCCCTCATTATCAGTACCCGTGAACTGTGGGAATGAATCAAAGCAGCATCGTATCACTAGTATCTTAGGAAAATAGGATTTGCCATATCACATCCGACTATTTATCTGTGAGAGGCAGTATGGTTTAGTGCAGTGTTTCTCAACCTTTTTTTTTTTTTATAAAGTACCCCTTTAAAAAAAACAAAACAAGTACTCCCTTTTTTTGGGGAAAAAAAAAAAGTATAAGTACCCCCAGTACCTACGGGTTTCAGACACACACATTTTTTTTTCTACCATTGCAACACATTTGTTTAAACAACTTAATTGTAGCCGGGCAGGCAATACATTTTTTGGGTGTAGAAAGCACAAAAATAAAAAAGTGCTGTAAAACGTAAAACAAAAATTCAGTTTTCTCCAAATTTCAGTTGTTGACGTACTGAAATTCTCCCAGACTTCTCTCGAGTATTCCTAAGGGTACTCGTACCACTGGTTGAGAAACACTGGGTTAGTAGATGTGGCTTAGAGTTGTGAGCCAGGAACTCATAAATGTAATCCCCACTTAAACTCACTGCTTTGCCCTGAACCAGTGTATTGCACTACAGTTTTCTCCATCTGTAAAATGGGGAAAATGATTCTATTGACTGCACTGGGATGCTATGTACATTCCCTACTACCTGAACAACACATTGAAGATGTAAAGTACTAGAGAAGTAGTAAGTATTATACATTAAGTCCACAGTCCTGCTGTGGCCAATCCCTTATACTTCAGAGGAAGATGTACCTCCAGCTGCAAATAACAAATCTAACCGATATGTGCAATTCAATGTGCGGAAAGCCTTCTTGATTCCTGTTGTTTTGGGTCCTGAAGCATGAAATGTAATCACCATTACTTTATTCCACTCCCTTCTCCCCACGGTGGTGTCCCCTACCCCATTCCTTTCTCTTAACAAATATTGTTGATCAAAAATATCATCCAGCCTTTACAAATCCAGCTATGGCATTTGACTTGATGGCCTGATATAGGCTGGCTGTATAGAAGTATTTCCTTTTATTTGTTCAAAACTTACAAGCCCTTATCAACTGACCTTATAGTGCTCGTGACATGGGGCAGTGTGAAAAAGGAGGGATCGATCCATTTTTACTGTACTAGCCTGAAGCAGGTTAATGATATTTAATTTTCCTGTATTTCGAGGAAAAAGGCTCTTTCTTTCATTCTGTGTCTGATTAATTTCTAAGCTTTTCATGGCAATTCCACTTACTGAACTTTACAGGATTGCGAAGAAGAAGGTAAAAAGGCCTAGAGTAATTCATGAAATAAGACTTTCTTCTGCTTTAAAGAAATATAGAGCTGTTTATTTGGATATATTGCTCTGTGCCTTAATAAATTAGAATCAAAATGGTCCAGCTAAGGAAATGCAGGCCTCTGCCATCTGTGCTGCATAAGATCTTCCAGCTACATTGATGGATTTTGAAAATAATATTTTTGGTAATAAATGGCAGAAATATTCCGTTTCTGCATCATCAGATATGAGGATTAAAGGATTTGACCATATTAAATATTTTTGCCCAGCTTTGGCTCTCAGGGCTTGGGGAATGCGTTATCAGAGTTCATCTCATGGCTAGCCCAGACCTGATTTAGGAGCAAACACGGCCCTGTTTTGCAAATTGTTATTCCCTAATTTAGCCCCTCCTGGATGGAATTAGAGAGAGAGAGAGGTGATTATCTGCCCCTTGAAATCTGGGTGGCTTCCTGAGCAAGCTTTCCCAATCAGCCATTTGAAGTAACAGGGTTAATTGAATTGTATGGTCTCCCCTCTCCATTCCATGCTCCAAGCTTTACTTTTGCTGAACTACGGCACCGAGAAGAATAACAGTTAGATCAGACTGGACAAGGAGAGCAAAGGAGGCAGTTGCCCTGGGGCCCAGCAGAGCCCCAGGCCGTTTAAATCAGTGTCAGAGAGCTCTGTGCAGCGCCGAGATCTGGGGGGAGAGCGAGCCGTGCTCTGGGTGGCTGCCTCCTGTCCCGTCTCTTCTGTCTTAGGTCTGCTTCTTCTGGGAGCACGGAGCTGGGTGGAGCTCCCCACCTTGCCCATGGGCCCGTGGAGGCTGTTGGCCCCTCCTGTAGCTGATCCCTGTTTCTGGGAGTGGGAAGGTCTGTCTGTTGTTTGACAAAACTAAGCTGGTCATTCAGATTCTGACACACACCCTTCAGCCCCTCTGCGCTCCCTTTCCCTCTGGGATGGGACTGCAGCCAGTCACGCATCCATCCAGATGTGCTACCCCATGTACTTGCCAACCCATTGCCTTTGGGAGTCCTTCAGGAGGTTGGTTTGTTTGTTTGTTTGTTTATTTACTCTAAGCCCATTTAATCATATTTGGCCATCGTGTATGCTATGCAACCTTTAAAGTGCAGCGCAAATATTAAAAGAAACCGGCAGGCACTCTGGGCCAAACTCAGTTCCACCCAGAGCTTACGTACCACGACAAGAGAGGCCTGTGAAATAACTAAGTTGGAGATTCTGGGCACTTGCGTGGAATCGGGTTGTTCTGGTTTGACTAAGGCTTCGGCTGCACTATAGACCAAAGGTGGGCAATAATTTTCAGTTGGGAGGCCACTCCAAGATTTTGGAAAGTGGTCAAGGGCCGCACTTTTCTGTGAAGGAGATGCGAGGTTTCGAGTGAAGGTTGGGCGCAGAAGGGTGCAGAAGGGTGCACAGGGTAAGGGATTGGGGTGCAGGAGACAGTGTGAGATCTGAGAGGGAGTTTGGGCGAAGGAAAGGGTTGTGACCTGGGTCAGGAGATTGGCGTGTGGGGTCAGGGAGAGAGTATGGGTGCAGGAGGGGGTCTAGGAGGAAATGCGAAGTCTGGGAGGGAATTGTGACCTAGGAAAAGAGGGTGCAGACTGCAGAGGGTTTGGGTGTTGACCTGGAGCAGGGCATTCGGGTGCAGGATCTGGGTGGGTGTGTGGGTGCAGGAGAGGATTCTGGCCTGGGGAAGGGAGGTAGGAGGTGGTACAGGGTCTGAGAGGGAGCTATGACCTGGGGCAGAAGGGGGTGCAAAGAGTTGGGATGGTGACCTGGGGGAGGGAGTTGACGTGTGGGAAGGGCAGGGTGCCAGGCTCTGACTAGGAGGCACTTACCTAAGCCAGCAGCCCTGCAGCACCCCCAAGGCAGGTTGGGCTCCCTGCCTGCTGCAGCCCCAGATCACTTTAAACTGCAGGCTTGTTCCCTCTACGTGGCTCTCAGCTCCAAGAACAGGAAGAGGCTTGTTCTGGCCCCATTCCCCAGGCCAGTCTCTCAGCTCTTATTGGCTCAGCAGTGCTACAGTAAGATCTGCATAATTCAACCACCCTAAGGAATGGCAGTAGCTATGGCAGCAGGAGAGGCTCTTTCCCCAGCCTGGAGCTGTCCATGTTGTTGAATATTTTGTCGGTTGGAGTATTTTTTTCACACCCTGACCAACAAATGTTTTATGTGCTAGTGTAGACAAAGCCTCTATGTGGCGGTTGGGCTTCTGATATTCTATCACTGGGTATTACTCGCTCTAGTGGACTGTCTCCCAACAGCATCTCGCTCTTTCTGTTCTCCCTGAGGAGTTGTCACATTAACAACCCCATAAATATTGAATTTCATTTGTTCATGTTTTCTGATGGGATTTACCTTGTGTAGGCTATTTCTACCATCTACAGTCCATTTTCCTACTTCCATCCCTGAGTCACACGGGTTCCTAATTACGCATGCCGGGGGCTATATTGTGCACTCAGACTTCTTTAGGCTTCTAGGGTGAGAGTGAGTCAGGGTCAAGTAGCCCATGCCCACTGATTCAATATTTATTAAACCAGACACGTGTCTTAGTCTGAATCAAGTGCTTTTCTTTTCTGAACACGTATGTAACCATTGAGGAAAATGGAGGGAGGACAAATTACAATTTGTCTGGTACCTATTTTTTTCGTCACCTGTTGGAGAAGATTTACAGGGGGTCTCCCACAAACCCTACTTCCCCTGCCATCTGAAACTGGGACTACCTACCCTTTTATTTTTGAGTGTCTCTTTCACCATTTGGTTGTTCTCTCTCCCCACTTTTGTGGAATTTTAATAAGGCACATTCCATCTAGAAAGGGCTGTCCTGTTGTAAGCAGCATTCTTGCTCTAGTGCCATGAGACTTATGTGATATATTGAAGGTCTGTTGTACTACATGTGTATGCTGCAGAGAGATTTTTATGGTCTATAGGGCAAGTTTTTCATTGGTTATCATTTTATGCTTAATGTTAGAATTTTTATTCTACAGAATAGCATGTAAGAGACCCGGGAGGCTTATAAAAACTGATTTTGTTTTGTTTTGTTAGGTGTTTTTGTGCAGTGAAGAAGCAGAAAGCTCTTGGGCAAAAACTATACAGACATCCTTTAAACTACACTTCAGCTGTAGGACCCTTCATGTTTAAGTTTTTTCAGTTACAGACTAACACAGGTACACTTGAGCTGACAAACCTGACCCATCCTTCCCATTCTTCCACACTCATCTGTTTTCAGTTCCAAAACACAAATGTGGACTTCAGAGTGACACAAACCCTTTTAAAATTTCTATCAAACTCTGTGTACTGCAACATTAGTATTCTCTCTGTGCTGGTGTCACAAGACCTATTTAAAAAAGTGGCTTTACCTTTAACCAAGAAGACTTTCAAAGCCCTAAATGCAGAGCTCTCCTGCCGATTAACTCTGCTATATGCAAAGGATTAATCAAGGCTGTCTCACATCTAGCTGTAAAAGCTTTAATATTATTAAAAGGTTTCAAGCTAGTCTATGCATCACATGCATCGGTGAGAATAAACCATTTTAATTGCTGCAAAAGTAGGCAATGATGGGTACAAAATGGCTACAAAAAACTCTAGCTATTAGGCCGAGAGGCTGCTCATTGATGCTTTAGCCAATAACCGTGTACTCGTTGCTCCAGTATATGATGTCTGATTTCCAAGAAAATCCCAATCTCTGTTTTGTCAGAGTGGCATAAGTGAGATTTGGCATGAAGCTGTTGAGATGTTTAACTGGTTTCATGCCTGTACATGTACCTGGCTCTGACATAGCATTTATCATCAGCAGATTTCAAAGCACTTTACAAAGGATACCATCATCACTTCCGTTTAACACATAAGAAGACTGGGGATCAGAGAGGTCACCTAGCAGGCCCATGGCCACACCAAGAATAGAATCCAGTCAATGTCCAATGCTCTTTCTACTAGGTGACACTACACCCTACATGTTTATTTTTAAACACTGATATAGAAAAGCCACTATTTTATAACCGGACATAAAATTGGTCATACACCCAAAGACCCTGGTACTATTCACAGGCTCTTAAAACAGTGACTGAAAAAAAAAAATACAAGTATTTGCAGGCTCTGGTTAAATAATCATCAAAATGTTTTTGCTTGTTCAAACCTAATCCAAAAGTCTTGAGTCTGCAAAATGGGGTTGGAAATGCCACAAGGAGAAACTTTCTTTTTCTATTTCTGCAAGTCTACTCGCAGCCCTAGGTGAGGGTTTGCACAAGTAACAAATGAGGAAAAAATTATATTTAACTTAAACTTTTTACCTTCAAAACTGTTCCTAGTTTGGGAGAAAGCTTGGATCCATTTGTTCATCTCTATCTAAAAGCACTTTGAATTATTTAGGTGTAATGAGACACAGTATACCAGATAGAATATGGGACACTGGTACTCATAGATCTTGTCTGGAGGGGGAAAATATACTTGTCTGTTTCTCCTTGTGAACTCTCTTATTCTCATATAAAAAGCCTTTTCCTTCAGGGTATGTCTACACTGCCACCCTAGTTTGAACTAGGGTGGCTAATATAGGCATTCTAAGTTGCAAATGAAGCCCGGGATTTAAATGCCTCGTGGAATGAGGTGGACCGGTAGTTTGAATTAGAGAGCCTAATTCAAACTACCTACCCCGTGCCGTGTGTAGCCGCGGGCACGGAGTCCGCACTAAGGGGGATTTAAAAATGGCGGCACCTGGCAAGATGCAAATGAAGCCGGGGATATTTAAATCCCGGGCTTCATTTGCAACTTCGAATGCCTACATTAGCCACCCTAGTTCAAACTAGGGTTGCAGTGTAGACATACTCTCAGTAGTTTATGCCACATGGGAAGGGTTAATTTTTTTTTAAAGCAATTCTTTGAATGGAATGAGACTCTTCAGACTGGCCATGTAAGTGTAATACCAATATAACTAGCAAAATTTTCCCATATAGACAAAGCCTACTTCCATTAATCACTATGGCTATGTCTAGACTGCAGGCTTCTTTTGAAAGAGGCTCTTTCGAAAGCATCTTTCGAAAGAGCCTCTTTCGAAAGATCGCGTCTAGACTGCAGGCGGATCTTTCGAAAGAGAAATCCGCTTTTTCGAAAGAGAGCACCCAGCGAGTCTGGATGCTCTCTTTCGAAGACGGCCTCTTTACATTGAAGAACGCCTTCTTTCGAAAGAGGAACTTTCGAAAGAAGGCGTTCTTCCTCGTGAAATGAGGTTTACCGCCATCGAAAGAAAAGCCGCGTTCTTTCGAAATAATTTCGAAAGAACGCGGCTTGAGTCTGGACGCAGGGGAAGTTTTTTCGGGAAAAGGCTACTTTTCCCGAAAAAACCCCTGAGTCTGGACACGGCCTATCAGACAATAGACTGTGCTTATATATTCCTATCCCCTCTGAAAATAAGTGATTGACATTCTCTTTGAGTTTTCATTGAAGTTCCTGGATGCTGTTCACCTCTGCCTCAAAGTTTCTGAGTACCCTTGATTCCCAGTGACTATAATGGGAGCTAAGACACGCTACACTTTGCACAACGAAACTCCACAAACATATGTGAGGCTGAGAGCCTTTGTATTTCTGAATTCTTCCCTGCTCTTTTCATGTAATCAAGGCATTATGATGGCTAAATTTTCCAATAAATGTCCCTGTAACAATGGCAATTAGAGGCTTAATTAGGCATGCAATTGCAGTTGCTTTAAAATTTTCAACAGGTGGTGCTTTATATCAAAAACAAAACAAAACCCCCTCCGACTATGTACCTAAATCAAAAAGCAACCAGAGAAATCCATAGGTGTGTGTGTCCATTTAAGTATACCATGTCAGAGTCAATATAATTAGTTGCCTAATTGTGTGCCCAGCCTTGTCTGATGCCTTTAGTGTTCATATGTAATAAATGATGATTTATTGAAAAGCACTTTCTCTGCAAATGCTTTTCCCTCCATTTCCCAAAAATCAAAGAGCTGAGGGACAGATTACAATTTGGTTTTACATGCACACACCTACATATAGGATACGTCTAAACTACATGGCTCCATTGATGGAGCCATGTAGATTTGTTTGTTCGGCAAAGGGAAATGAAACTGCGATTTAAATAATCGCGGCTTCATTTAAATCTAAATGGCTGCCGCGCTGAGCCGACAAACAGCTGATTAGCTGTTTGTTGGCTCAGCGCACTAGTCTGGACACTCCCCTGCCGACATGAAAGCCCTTTATCGACCTCCCCGGTAAACCTCATCCTATGAGGCATAACGGGGAGGTCGATAAAGGGCTTTCAGGTTGGCGCGGGAGCGTCCAGACTAGCACGCTGAGCCAACAAACAGCTAATCAGCTGTTTGTCGGCTCAGCGCAGCAGACATTTAAATGTAAATGAAGCCACGATTATTTAAATCGCGGCTTCATTTCCCTTTGCCGAACAAACAAATCTACATGGCTTCATCGATGTAGCTATGTAGTTTAGTCGTACCCATAGAGAACACAATTTGGAACTCCTTTACATTTTTACTAAGTTACAAACAGACAACTACAAGCTGTGCAGAGGAAATAAGAATGGCAAGTTAAACATAAAAATAAAGAAATACCAGGGGCTGGAGGAGGGGGACATGTATACTGCCATAGAATCATATAAATAATGGACCTAATGTATATGATGAGACTCTTTCACACGAGCCCTGTCCAATTCTCTAATCGTTGGCCAGAGGGGAGAAAAAGTAGGTGATGCAAAGAGCAGAGAATAGTGGAAGCAGCATCTCCACTTCATGTTTTCTCTTTCCTGAGAGCTGCCCCAAACCCACCCCCCACTCCCTCATCCTGTGGGACTCACAGCCCAGGGAGTCAGAAGCTCTGTGAAGACTTCAGGGCCTTCCATGTGAGAAGTTCAAGTAACTGTGATTATCGCATTTTACATGACCCCCATAAGGAAAAGTCCTATAGCTTTTAATAGAAGACAATAAGCTGATTGTGATAAGTGTTCTTTCTGAATAACCCAGTAGAGTTCATTGCAGAAATATCTCCCTGTAATAGAATTCTATTAAAGTGGAGGGAGGAGGGAGATCATTCTCTACTCATTTCTGTTGTGTTTGTAAGAGCAGTTTCTATAGAAACCCATTGGCTTCATCCTTGTTAAATTCTATAGATCGTTTTGATAAGGGAGAATGAACAGAGTGTCAAGTCTGTCCGTCTGAATTCGGATAGTATCGTTAGTTTCCATCCCATGTTCAGTGGGGAAAAATTGCTAGTATGTCAGAGGGAAGGGTTCCTTTTGTAACCATTCAGCACAGTGGTGGGCAACCTGCAGCCCATTGGGGTTCTGTGTGTGGCCCATGAGACATTTTATTTATAGCTGCCCATACTCAGCATTGCCAGATTCCGTGGTGTTTCGTCCGTGTTGGGATTTTTTTCCTACTGGTATTGCAAAAGTGACATGCACTTAAAACAAGGACCCATGAACTGAGGTGTGTGCTGATTGCATGCAACATTGTGAAAGCCGTGCGCTCCCTCTGCCTCCAATCAAAGTGCTGCTACAGTTCAACGGCGCACCCCGCAAATTCTGGATATGTAAGCACAGTTTGCAAAACTACCCTATTGCGGGAGACCATCTTGGTTAGGACACTCTTGCGTCCCACTGAGATGAAGGGGGACCACTCATGTGGCCTAATCACTAGCCTAGGTTGCCCCTTACTGCTTCAGAGGATTAGTTGTTTCCTAGAGAGAGATTTCACAGACATTCTATGCAAGATCTTCAGTTTGGGGTGCACTATTATAACTTTGAAGTTGAGAGATGTGACAATTTTCACTAGCTGCAGATTCAGCTCTGGCTAATGTATTTCCATGAAAGAAAAAGGATTAATAGAACAATAATGAGCCTAATACTAACAATTCTGACTCTGAATAGGGCATGATAAGGTTTTGAGCAGTATTCTATGGTGTGGAGTAGCTGTTTCATCCGGAACAGCTGCTTTATCTTGGCCTTAAAAGCTTGTGCATATACCTTCAGGGTACATTGCTCCGTCGTATATCCATGATACGGAAGCCCTGCTGCCATTCCCAGTTCCTGTGTCAGTGTAGCAGTGAAAAGGAGTTTGGCTGGAGGGAAAGGAGAAGCAATCAGGACACCTTCATGACCCACCAACCTTGCCTCTAGCTAACCTGAGACTCTGATCTCTGGGCTGCCCCTTCCAGCCCTCACATCAGTTTTGTTCCATCAGCTTCCCATCGGCTTCTTCTGCAGCTCCTGAAATCTACATTCCCTCTCAGGCTGGGGGCATGCTGCAGCAGAATCCCTTCTCCCCCATCCCATGCTGGACATTGCAGGGAGAAGCTGCGGAGCCACCCCTTGCTCACAGGAGAGAATGGTGGAGGCGGGAGAAGAGCTGCCCTGAGCTGTGGGGTTCTTTCTGCTCCCTCCTTTTCCTACCCCTTGTTAGAATGGTGCTGACTCCTGAAGGAGGCATGAGCAGGGGAAGAGGGAAGAGCTCGGCCTGCCCTATGCAGCAGTGCTATTGGCTGCTCTTCTCCTAAGGGACAGTCAATTGATTAGAGCTGTCAGTCAGTTCCCTCCCTCCCTCCCTCTGGCAGCACTGAAAATGCGAGCCCCTCGGCAACCTGGCTCACCTTTGGAAATTTAATTCTGCAGGTTGGTGGCCCATTTTGACTCAGGGCACTTATGAGTACTGCCTTCTCCAGAAGCAATGGCATTGTTGCATTCTTCTTTTGCTGGTACCTCTCTCTCCATTCTGATCATGGATCCTGAAAGCTCCTTAAGCTATTTCTAAACCAGTCCCAAACCATCCAACAGTAATTGTATCACATCCTTGTCCTTTCTAACTGCCTGCCTGCTTCCCTCCGGTGTCGTCTTTTCTTGCACTGGAAGGGTCTTATGGTTTCCTGGGCATCAGGTACTGAGGGGAGGCAAGAGAGTAAAATGCTGCTGTAAAATCTGTCATAAAAATCTTTCATGTTTCCGAATAGTTTTTGCTCCATTAGCTCTTTCGTTGCTATTTTTAGCCAACTTAGATGTGTGTCTGCCTTTTTAAAAAAAGTCTTTCTTCCTAGTATTGTTAAGCTTTGGTTTCTTCCTTGCTTTTCTTGATGGGCTTGACATTGCTTCCCCTGATCTTCTGCTCCTCTTTGTTTTCACTGACATGCACAAATTCTCTATTCATTCTGGCATTCAGATCTCTCTTCATTTCCCTACTTTCTGTTAACAATCTTTTCTCATCTCTTTAGATGTGTCTTCCAAGCTGTCTGGCTTCTTCTCCTAGCCACCTTTCAGTAAAGTAAGAGTAATGTTATACTATTTGTAGCAGGTCCAACAGGGGGAAATAGCAGCAGATTTATGTATTGCAGATTTTTTTTTCATTCTCTGCATGCTAGCTCACATTTGGATTGGATTAATTGCTTGGAAATGCACATAATTATAAAATAAACATTGATCAGTCCCACAGACACTAGTCTACCCTTTATATTTCAATCAGATCATCTGTTCTATATGGGTTATTTATCATCATCCTAATCATTCTGTATGCCATCTCCAATTGTTACTTTACAAGACGTAAGTGGCTAAAGGAAAATTTTAAATATATAGTATAACAACTAGGAATACTATGATAATTGAGCCCCACTACTGCAAGTTATAGTGTGTGAGGGGATCTAGGTGGAGCACCATAAATTTCAATATGTTTCACGTGGGAACATCCCTATTTCAAGATCTGTCCCTTGATCACCACAAGAATCCAATAAGAAATTATTTAATCCTCTTCTCGCTGTTCTATTTATTCCCTATGCCAAGATCAGAGCTACCTTTAATATTTCTCCCTGCTCAGAATTATTAGAGAGATTTTTATGTTTCCATTGCAGATTTAGTAATACTAAGGCAATATGTTAACTGGTTAAATAAAAATTAAAGCAATGGCAAACAAATCAGTAATAATACTTAAAACTATTTAGTGCATTACATCTTGAAAGCACTTTACAGACATTTGCTAATTAATCCTCACAGCAGCCATATAAGGTAGATAATGGTTACTGTCATACAGCAGGAGAAAGTAAGGCAATAAGCTTCAGTCACTTATCCAAGGCCTCTGAAAAAAACATGTTAGAGGAAGGATAAGAAATCTGGGATTTCTGGTGAAACATGCAAGAAAGATGGAATTTCACTTACCAGTGCTTTTTGTGACTCATGAGAAAATGGCAATGCTGACTAAATACCGTATCTCTTCTTCTCTCTTTTCTTCCTTTGGCAAGTTGTTCAAACTTCTTTTTCCTTTAATAAAAAATGTGCTTGAGATGTGCACTAACTTGAGGGGAGTGTAAAGGTCATGTATGTTGGCAAACTAAATCTTCTTGAATTTCCCAGCCTGATGAGTCATTCATTGCAATGACACATCATGTCTGTTTGTATTAGTCATGTCATGTTAGACTCGGAGAGTTAGAATGATTCTGCCACTTCCTAGCTAAGCGATTTCATGAAAAAAAACTTTAAATTAAGAATGACACTACAGAGCAAAAGAGTAATCTGAGGGAATGCAGTTAACTTGCTTCAGATTTTATTTATTTTGTACATTGGAGTGACAAGCATGTTTTTCTTTGCAGCCTACCATTTGCCACCAGTTGTGTTATCTAAGATTATACACTCTACAAAAGTGACAATGTTTATATTAAATTAAAGAAACAAATCTTTACTAGATTAAAATATGATTTATTAAATGAGCCAATTTAAGTTGGCACTTTCCAGAGTTTAAATATTGCAATAACAAGCTACCAATTTTAATTTCAATAACAAGCACATTTCTTTTACGAGGGTAAGTCAAAAAGTATCTGCAAAGTGTTCATATCCTTTTTTTTTTTTTTTTTTTTTTGCGATTGGCCCAACTGCTGAATTCGCGCACAACCGTAAGCCCGGAACCTCCCTATATTGTAGTGACATATTTGGCCTTGATGGTTCAGATGTCTTTCACTACCAGTGGGGTCAACATGGCTGCTCCACTTATCACATGTACCAAAGAAGAGCAGTGTGCAGTGATTCGATTTTTGTGGGCTGAAGGTGTAAGAGGTGCAGAAATTCATCAAAGACTATCAGCACAGTATGGTGACAGTGTTTTGCCACAGCGAAGTGTGTACGAATGGATTGACATGTTCGAAAATGGCCGAACAAGTGTCACTGATGAAGAACCATCAGGGCGCCCATCCACTTAGACTACTGAAAGGAACATTGAACAAGTCTGCACGCTAATTCTCTAAAAGAGGAGGGTGACTGTCGATGAAGTGGCAAACCAATTGCAGATTAGTCACGGTTCTGCCTATGAAATCATCCACCACAAACTTCTCTTCAGTAAAGTTTGTGCAAGGTGGGTTCCCAAACAACTCACGGAACAGCACAGACGTAACCATTTGGACATCTGTAACTGCCTTTTGAACCGGCATCATGAGGAAGGTGACGCTTTTTTGAGTAGCATTGTCACTGGTGATGAAACATGGACCGGACCCACCACTGAGCCGGAGAGCAAACGTCACACAGACCCCTCAAAGATGCTTTAAGAGGCCATTATTTTGCCAGTGATCATGATTTGAAGGAGGCAGTGCATACATGGCTTGCCGCTCGGCTGAAAACATTTTTTCTGAAGGCATACAAAAGCTTGTGCGACGCTGGACCAGGTGTATTGAAAAGTAGGGGAACTATGTTGAGAAATGACACACTTATGAGTTCTGTATTGATGTTGTGTTAATTTTAATAAATACATTGCGGATACTTTTTGACTTACCCATATTTTCAGCTAGAAGGTCATTATTTGCCTAAAACTGAAGATTATTCTATTCTATTCTATTCTATTCTATTCTATAGCTGCTTATTCTGCCCTCATCACTAGAATATCTGAGAACCTTCCAATAGTGCATTAAGCAACATGACTAGCTGTCACATATGACTTGTTCCCTCTCTCATCCTTTCCCCAGGGGAACAGTTGTGAGAGCAGTGTACGGTTTTGTTTTTTAAATGTATACTCTGTGGTGTGTCCATTGGAAAAAAACAGCTTGAAAATGTGTGTCTTTCACTTGGAATTGAAGGTAGTGAGATTTGGGATGGCCTCTAGTTCCTGGAGGAGTTTGTTCCAGGGTTTATTCGTTTTTTTGACAAAGGTCTGTCTTTCACAGACAGGTTAAACCCTGACTGTAGATTTCTATTGTAGAGAATTCCATTATACTAGAGGAGCAAAGTTGTCAACCAGTCTTCCACTTGGAGATTTAGGTGGTCTTTTAGCCATGGTCTACACTAGAGAGTTATTTCAAAATAACTCCCCTTATTATGAAATAACATGCAGAACATTCACACTATGAAGCCTGTTATTTCAAAATAATAGGCTGGTTCTTTCAAAATAATAATTCTTGCTTTCCACAAGGAATAATGCTTATTTTGAAATAATTATTTCAAAATAGCGGTAGTGTGGACATTCCGGTGTCGCTATTTCAAAATAACTATTCCCCAGAGTTATTCAGACTAATTACTCCCCAGTGCTTTCTGGGGCTCTGTCAAGGTAGCACGTCCACATTAAGGGAGCTTGCCTCAGGCTAATTTCAAGGCTTCCCTGTAGTGTGGGCATGTTATTTTGAAGTTATTATTTTGGGAGTTATTTCAGAATAATTTCCTGGAGTAGACATGCCCTTAAATATGCTTGTTCCAGGTCCTTGAGAACCTTGAAGATAAGGACTGAGATTTTGGACTTGAATATTTCTAGGAAGCCAGCATAGAGAGAAGTGGAGAGCTCTCATGTGCTTGCTATCAATCTATGTGGCTGAGGTGATGTGCTCCTGGGTTCTGTACTAACTAGCTAGAGGTCTGGACTGATGCTTTCATGACCAGATATATTGCATGAACAGATATAACCTCCACAAGGGAGGTTATGAAGGCTTGTATAACTGGGGCCAAGACATCCTCTGCCAGGTTAGTATGAAGTCTCTGGTGATGGTAGACAGTATTATTTGTGCAGGATGCTATGTGAGTGCTTAGCATCAGTGAGGAATTCAGCACTTCTGACGTACAGGCTGAATTAATAGAATCCTAGAATTCATATGGTTTTATAGAATTCATAGGATCATAGGGTTGGAAGAGATATTACACACTCTACAGCTGGGTCCATTACATAAAACAGGAACAAATGGATGCATTGTGCATGTGGATCTGCAACCAAAAGAGAATGCAAACTTGTTATATTGCTTTCCTCTGCCAAAACCATATCTTCCATCTCATTGGAGTTCAGGTTCAGCCACGGGTTGCTCATGTTGTAGCTTGTATATGTAGTCCATGAGCTCATCTTGTCTAAACACAGGGCCGTCTCGGTGTTAGTGGTATGGTCATAGAGTGATGGATCTGTAGAGTTGTGTTCCAAATGAGCATTGCTGTGTATACCTGTTCATGCAAACTTTTTTATATTAGTGTTAGAAAATTTAAAAGACAGTGATCCATACATTAGCCTCCATCTTTTCCAATAATTATATATTTTTGCTCATTTATGTATCCTGGCCATATCAATTCAGTATATCCCTAAATTCCTCTAAGGAAAAAAAAAAGGCATCATGGCCAACAACTTATGTCAGTTTGTGCAGTCTCATCCAGGCCTCCAAGCAGAAGCATGAGAAAGAAGAGACAGGACTTTCACATGATTCTAAAGCAAAATGAAAACATTCAATTTTAGGGTCTGTTTCCAAGGCTGCAGCTCCTTAGGAAATCCTTCAGGAAACACCACGGTTTCATAAAGGGGGATGGCAGTAGGAGTTGTATTTTTTCCAGTGTGAAGTCCATTACTGCCAATAGATGTGCCTGGAACTGACTGTGTGATTAATGATCCTGGTTATGGGCCTATTACCAACCGAGAGTTCAATTCATCTCACTTCATGAAAGCATTACCCACCGTGTATTGTCATCAGCGAGGATATGGTCTTTTGGCATTACAGTAGGTAAATTCTGCCTTTCAGGACATAAGTGATAATTCCTTCGTTACCTTTGTGTTAAGAACTGAATTGGCAAATGGACCCAGCTGTGTGCTCTAGGAAATGAACCACCTAGATTTGATTCTTTTTAAGTAAGTGGCTTTACTCTGTGGGGGTGGGGATAAGAGCTTTGTTCCTCTTCCTCTGGGGATGGTGGAGATGTGAAAAAACATTTAGGCTCCTGTTGTGTACACGCTGGATAGCAATTAATCAATATACAGATGTTTAATAGTGGTTGTGGTAGCAACTGGCAGAGTTACCATTTATATAATGGTTTCCACTTTAATCTCTGTATCTTTTTTTTGAAACTTATGTCTTTTCAGTTAAAATTTTTCAGATTTGGTATCTGCTAGAAAGTTCACTTAAAAGTTTGAGCAGAGTCAGTTCAACTATTTTTTAATAGAAGAATGGACTATTTTTTTCTATAGGATACTCTTTGTGCACTATTTAAATAAATACATAAATAAGCAGCAGGTTATTTAACCACTCCACAGGCCAGGAGAGCTGGGAATAGGAAGTTGTACAGGTTGAACCTCCAAAATCTGGGGCTCTCTGGTCCAGCAACAGCTGTGGTTCATCAGGACTATGGATTTTACTGGATCAGAGAGCCCTGGTGCCCAGGAGTGTGAACCCCATGCCTGGGGAAAACTAGTCGGTCAGGGGAGAAGCGGGGCCAGGGATGCTGGGGAGCTCCATCCTGGGGAACCCAGCAGGCCAGAGCCCAAGTCCAAGGCCTGCTGGCGGGAGCCCAGTGACAGTGGGGAGCCAACTCCAGAGAGGGGGTGTGTCCTGGGAGGCCAGTGGAAGGGGACCTCCCCATATCCGGCAAATTCCCTTATTCGGGAGAGGATCATGTTCCGATGGTGCCAGACAAGGGAGATCCAACCACTATGTGTGACAGGGAAATAACCTCATTAAGTCCCCTATGAGTGTTCCAGTTAAAGTGGGTTCAGATTTGATGCATGTTACGGCCATTGTTCATTCTGGTTTTTTTCCCCAAGCATAGCATGAATAGCATGCAAGTTTAAAATATACAAACACAGCCTCCCCCAGTGTCGTTCCATCATCCCTTTTGTTCACTTGGACAGGGGAAAAGGTATGTCAACAGGTAGAAGGTGGTGCCCCTGGAAGTTCTCCAAGACCCCCACCCTAGCTGGGTAAGGAGATCCCTGCAGTGTTTCTTTCCCCAGTCGCTGGTTCAGGGGCATGAGACTCATAGAAGCATAGGACTGGAAGGAACTTTGAGAGATCATTAAATCCAGCCCTTTGTCTCATGGCAGGAGCCAACACTAGGAAGCAGACCCCTGGAACGTGTCTCTGCCTCCTCCCTCCTTCCAGATGGCAGTATTTTGAATGGAGTTCACCTAGTCAGTAGTCTGTGTTCATGGTACACCAGCTAAACACATCTCTGTATGGTGTCTCTTAAATTCCATTCCAGAAGCATATCAGATCAACCCCATGTTTTTCAATTAATTCACTGCCCAGGATCTTGGCCTAGGTGGGTTCGAACCATACAGATTGTAGAGTAGAATAGGTCAAAATTGGATTCAGCAGAGAGAGAAACTATTTCAGTTTCCCTTTGGATTCTCCATGCAAGTGAAGTAGAAGCAGAGAGAGAGGCATGACTGATACTATTGCAGGACTGATAAACTTTGCTGCAGTTTTTGCTGAACTGATAAGACTCTGACCAGGCCCCTCTCCTCCTCTGTGGAGTTTGTAAATTTTGCTGAAGCCCAAGTACAGATTTAGTAACTTTTTGATCTGGAGCTTGTATCTTACAAAGGAGGACTCACTTATAGTGCCTGTAACACCATTGCAATATAAATCAAGAAAGGTACAAATGCTATGTAACCTTTGTGGAGCTATTGTGTAACACCAAGGCGTTCTTTTTTCCCTTAGCAAATAACTTTTCACATTTCCAACCGCATAATTCAACATACCCTTCTGCACTAGTTCAATTGTAGCATGTTGGGAATTCCTGCCCAACTTGGCGTGAGATATTTGATGGGAGAAAAAGAAGATCTTTACTCAAAATAAAAATGCCAGCTATTTTTTAAAGTTGCATGTTTCACAAATGTTTATGGTAATGATTTTCAATGGAACTTAGGTTCCTGAATGTCAAAGTCACTTAGCATGTGACAATTTTACTCCGTCTCATTTTTCTAGTTATTTAATAATAAAAATAATTCGCATGCAGAATTTCAGCTAGAAAAGACTTTTCACAATTTGTGCATTTGGGGATTAAAATTAGCCATTGAGCTGTGAATATTTTACCACTTTATCTATGGGATTCTTACTGTGATACACAATGGGAAGTACATGTGTGTGACTAAAGACAGAATGTGGTTGTCCAGCAAGGGTGTTTGTTGAATCATGCCTCGATTACTGTATGAATCCACTTGGTCACCTAGCTATGTGTTAATTTATAGAAAATCAGAAACTAGACATAAAACAGAAGTGTAGTCCCTAGCCAGCCAAAGCAGGAACATCCTCTTCTGAGCAAACACTGAGAACAGCCTTTCCCAGACTATCCCTTTTTCATGATCAGGCAATTGGTCTGCAGGAAAAAAAAAATAGCAGAATGACTGCTGCTTCCATGGCTTTGTCAAATAGCAAAGAATTATAGTGACAAACGGTATGCAACCTGCCATATCTTTCCCACTTGAACTGAAGGTTAGTATGCGCTGTGTGTGGTGAACAGGGGAAATTCCAGATCTGGGTCATTTTTCTGTATATTTTGCAAGAATGCAGGAAGATCAGTTGTATTGTTGTCATTGTATCTGGTACACTCTCAATTTCATGAGGACAATGATAGATTGAGCTACCAGATGGAGTATTTCCTTTTTCTCTTGGCACTTTGTTTGTTTGTTTGTTTGTTTGTTTGTTTGTTTGTTTGTGGAAGTCCAGCAAATGACAGCTTTGGGGTTGCGGCTGTGCTGAATATTATAGATTGTATGTACAGTGCTGTGTTCAGTATCTCTATAGACTGTAAAGCCTCTGAATATTGGTTCCATTATATTTCAGTATTACTCATAGGCATAGAGATTAGAACTGCAGGGGTGGGGGGTACTGCAACACCACCAGGTTTTGCACTTGACTTTCCCTCACCTGGGGGCCAGCCCCACTGCCAGCTCCTCCAGCCCTGGGTCCTGGTCTCTGGGCAGCCCCCACAGGGTCCTGCCAGCCCCACTCATTTGCTGCCCCCCCCCCATGAGGTGCTGCTGCCCACCAGCCCTGCAGACTTTGTCAGCCCTTCAGGGTTCTGCTAGCCCAGTGGCCTCTGCCAGCCTTTGGGATCCCACCAACTGCTGACCTCACACGGTCTGCTGGCTCATGGGGTCCTGCTGGCAGCTGGCCCTGCTGCAGGCTGTGCAGCCCACTGGTTCCACCAGCCCCAAGGTCCCACCACAGGCATGAGGCAGTGCGGATTGCCACATCTCCCAGATTGGATGGACTGGATGTCATTTGTAGCAATGGAGTACGGTTCAGGAGAGTTGGCAACCTTATCTCAACACGTCTAAATGAGGTGGAGGGGGTTGCAGCTTAGCATTTCCGCCCCAAATATAGCTCCAGCACCACAGGTATTACTAATCACACTCTAAAACATTAATGCTAATTGAAAGTGTTGGGGTTTATTTAAAAGATCTGGCACAGTCAGTAGCCCATAGAACAAAATAGTTCTATAGAATTTTTGGCATTTGATGCAAAAGCAAACAACTAAATCAAATATGGATGCTACCATTTTGATCTTGCTGGGTTTGTACTACCTGTATTTTTAAGCACAAAAAAAGAAAAGGTATGTCTTCAATATTTCATTTTCTCCTCATTTGAAGTTACAGTGCAATACAATAGGAAGTTGCATCATGCCAGTATTGATAGGGCATGTTTTTAGTGATTTTCAAATGGTTCGTTTTCATCTTCTACACCATGTGTGTATCTTCAATGTGAATGAACGGTGGCAGTGATCACATTAATGAAATGTAACGTTCGCCACTCAGTTGTCAGCAAGGCAATGGAAAGTCAATATTTGCCAATGGTTCACCACGCATCTAGGATTGGAAGTGAAGGTAATGTGAAACCACTATGTTGCAAATGTTAGCAAATGCTGCCTTTGTAATAAGTGCTGTGCAGTTGAGAAGTGATATGTTCCCTACCACTGTAAGCATCTTAGTGCTTCTAGGACAGTACGTCAATTAGGTTTGGCTAATCACATACTCATTACTGGACAGTGGATTACACACATAAGTCTCTTGATTTCCTGCCTTTAGACCATACCAGAGCTACCTGCAGGATCAAAGGCAGATAACTGCATGTGTTCAGTATTTGGCAATAGAGAACACACTTGAGTAGCATATCGTTAAGTGCCAAGAGAGTCTGGTTTCACTGCATAATGCGGAGATTTGCCTCATCATAGTCTGCTTGTGCTGCTGTGACACCAAAAGCTCCTGCCTTCAAATCCTTTGCAGTTGCTCTTGTCTGCAGTGTAAATACTCCATTGTTGGAGTTCAATTCTACTGGACGTTTGAATGGCGGCCTGACTGTAGACCAGGGAGAAGGGAACTGCTATAAGCAGAGTCTTAGAGGATTTTGAGGTTGGAATTCTCAAATGGGACTAGGGGTTTGGGACCCAAATCCCACTGAAAGTCAGTGAGTGTTAGGTGCTTAGCTCTCTAAGGCTGCATTGAGAACTCAAATCTAACCCAATACCGAGCTTAATATGCCTGCCCATCTAAAGACCAGTCCAGATAGTGCCCTATGAGTTACCCTTCGCTCTTCATCTGGGGTAAACTTTTGGCCCTATCAGTCCTTGCCTTCTCATTCACTAAGCTACCCAAGTGTGCAGGGAAAGCAATCCCATAGTGGCACTCACCGTTAATACTGCCCTGTGACTATTCCAGCTGTTATACTGAGAAAGTCTGGTGGCTTGTCCCCATTGTTTGCAGCCACCTGCAGGATGCCTTTTAGCCACAAGAGCCTGACCTCAGGAGGCTTTTCCTGTTCACGTGGCTTGGGCAAAATGTGTGGATCTGGATTAAGTTTAGATTTGTGTTCATAGTGGAGGTGTGAAGCTGAACAAAGACCCAGGTGTAAAATTAGGGTTAATATTAGCAAAATCGCATTGTGCCACCATACAGCTATAACTTCCTGCTTGGTAATCGATACAATGGAAAACCTTAAGGATAAAAGACAGATGGAGATTTCAGCCCCAAATAGCAGGAACCTCAAAAAGCAGCTGATTTCATGAGCTCTCTGCCATGTCGGGCAGAATCTGGCCATACCTGGAAACAGGCCTCTCAGGGTTTTACATCCATCCACGAGATCAAAACCTGATGGATGGATTTGGATCTATGGATTTGACTCTGAACATTACCCTGACCCCTAAAATATCTGAAGATAAATGTTGAGGGTTGGGAGCCATCTGGCATTTGCTTTTGAGTCACAAATCTAATTTTCTGCAGTCTGTTCTTGAAAGGGAGGAGACAGGGAAATGTATTATGTGATATAAAAATGATAAAGTAGTTGGTAATATTAATATGCAAAAATTATATTTAGCAGTAGGGTTGGATTATGTATAATGCATATTTAAAATATTTCTGTTTTGAATTCTCTCAGCAGCTGACAAGGTGCATAATTAAAAAGAAAGCCGGCTAGAGCCAACTAGCTATTGCTGTATGGGGTACTGTGAAAGGATAATTGTTGAGGAAGGCTGGGTGTTGCATCTAATGATAAAAGATTAGAGCAGGGATGAGGAACTGCCATATGTACTAGAGAGCATCAGAAAGAGCTTATGGAAAGAGTGAGGGGGAAGGAGAGAGACAAGAACAAGTGTGTAGAAAGCCATTCATATCACTGAACTACTATCCAATGCATTTGCTGGGCCTCCGTCTCATCTTGTTTTTGCTCTTGCCACCAGAGGTTTTTTGAGTCACTACATCCAAGGAATCTCATGATGCGCCATGATGGCTGAGTAACTGGGTAGATCATGGTGCATTATGGGAGATGTAGTCCAGCCAGAGACACCAGCCCATCATGGGAAAGAACTTCAACTCCTTTCCCCCCGGCATTGTGGTGATATTTTCAAAATGGTAATTTTCATTTTTCATCCAAAAATGTTCAGTTTTGAAATTTTTTCTGGGGCATAGAAGGGGTGTGGACAGGCAGGATGGAGGGTTATACTGAGCAACTTTACTGTGGGCTACATTTAGAGAGGAATTTAACATTGGTGACCTCTGTTATTTTCAAATGGCTCTGGATATTTTCAAGTAGCTTTTTAACTTCCCCTTCCCTCTTTTTATGTAACGTTTCCCTCATTAAAAATAAAAATTTCTGGGGAAGGAGGAAGAGAGAAGCTGTGAGAGCTGGGATGCCCAGCTATTCAGTTAGAATTTGACTTTTGGGGGTGGGGGGAATGAAGATATTTGGCTTTGATTTAGCTTTACTAAATTTGATGTTTGCCACAAAAATTGCACTTCAGGTCACCCCATTCCACAGATCACTGTTCAGGCCACTGCATGAGAAATACTGAGCTAGAGCAAATGTGTGAAACACAAGACAGTATTTGTTCTACTTGTGTGTTTCAGGGCTAGCATGCAAGTTGTCCTTTCCCCTTCCCACTGAGAGTGTCAAATGAGCCCCCTTAGTTACTGGAAGGAGATTTTAAACTGTCACTGTAATTTCATGTTAGTTATGTCATTTTTAATTTCCTATCCCAGCTCCTTCATGTTTGAGCCTATTCTTTGGTTTGCTGAATGGTGCATTGTATGTTTCTGCCACTCAGGTTTAGCTCTGTGGGGAGATTTGCTGCAATGTTGAGTATGGAATAGAATGGAAAAGTGGTTTACCTGACAAATTTCAAGAGGATTGTAGATTTAGGTAGAATAATCTGGTAGACCAGATTGGTAGGAAAACTTCATAGACATTCAGTGGAACAGAACAAATATTTAAGTAGCCATTGTGCCACCATTCTTCAAAGCACTTACTGAAGTGGGTTTATTTGCTAAACATTTTTGGGGGCAAAGGAGGTGATTGAGAGAGGGCAATAGCATCTGCCAGTGGAATATTGAAATGTGCAGATGTAACAGTCACTGTGCAGATTTGAACCTAGAAGCTCTTGAGCTTTAGGTAGGAGCCTCTACTGCTTGGGCTAAAAGCCAGCTGACTTTCAGCTTGGGCTGTAGAGCTCCCTTGTTCTCCTCTCTCACTGTAAGAGGTCTAAGTGCCACTACATGGGACAGTGAACCATACTAGATGTGTGCGTTACACACACAAAATATAAGCATGTTCTCTAAGCGCAAAAGGAGCTGCCGTCACTTTTAAATAACTGTAACTGTTACATAAGTGTAACTGTCCTACACTGTTTGTCTCAAAATGGATGACAGGAGAGGGATCACATGATGATTACCTGGTGTATTCCCTCCCTCGGGGGCATCTGGTGTTGGCCACTGTTGGTAGACAGGATAATGGTCTAGATGGACTTTTGGTCTGACCCAGTCTAGCCGTTCTTATGTTATGTTCACAGCTAGAAGAATCTACATGTTGCAAATCACTGGCATGCATACCCCTCTGCCTGCCATTTTTCAAATCTGGACAATGGGAGTGTTGGACTGTGTTTGACCTGGTTTCAAGGAAGGAGTCATCAAGGTCCTCCTGTATATTCAACCTTAACCAGTGTCATCAGGCTTCTGTTGTTTGAAAATGCAAATAATAAAACTAGTGCATGAGGAGGAGGCTGGGAGATGTAATTGTACCTTAAATGAAGTGTTTTTGATGGATGATTTGCACTGGACAAGGTGAGGTGACATCTTCTATTTATGGAGACAAGAACATAGGTAGCTGACAGATTTGACAAGACCACAATGGCAAACAAAATAACACTAAAACAGAATGATAATGTATTTCCTAATGGTCTCTTTCACAGCTGTATACACTGATTTAATCTTTCCAAAGCACTCCATTGTTTATGAGGCCTGTGGGTACAATTTAATGCCTGACTGAAGAGGTTGCTAATAGCTGCCATATTTGTGTTTAAGGACCTTCAAAGGATTAAGCTAAGTATTTTAAAGCAATGAGCCATAATAAACTAATAATATATTGAAAGAATAGTAAATGTTTTTAATTCAATAATTGATGCTGAACTGGTAAACGTTAAGTGACAAAAACATCATTATAAATGCAGTTGCTAGACATGTATTC
Organism: Pelodiscus sinensis; assembly: GCF_052426305.1. Lineage (NCBI taxonomy): Eukaryota > Metazoa > Chordata > Testudines > Trionychidae > Pelodiscus > Pelodiscus sinensis. Next base: position 15,722,480 of record NC_143060.1, on the reverse strand, counting down.
ATTAGAGAAAGTAGACTAAAATATGGTAGAAAGTGCAACTAGTTACAGACACAGGCCAGTACCTCTCTGCCTGTTTTCCTCATTTAAAAAGATTCCAGAACTAAAGGGGAATAGTTTACTCTTTTTCAAAATACTGCATCTACTTAGAGGTGTGATGTCAAGGCCTGAAGCTCCTACCTGACTGGACAAACAATGGACCCTCATCCATTTCATTAGGGCGTGTATCCATAAACTTACAAGTACAGGCACTGCATAAGTTAGAAGTAATGATGGACCAAAACTCAAATGTTTGGGTGGTTTGGGTAGTTATCTTTTTCTTTCTCCTTCCTTTCTTCTTATCTTTCGTCACGTTAAGTTAATGACCTTGCCATTGCTGTTGCTCTCTCTCACAGTATGGATCCAATAAATTCTCCTTGAGCCCACCAAAAAAGATTTGGAGATTCAAGTCTGTTTGTCATGATCAAGTTTTCCTCTGATCTTGAGTAGTATCTTTAATAGAATGGATTGGATATTGATGGCCCTGAGAGAGGATAGAGGTAGGTGCCCTAAAAAGTCCTGCCAACAGATAAGTAGGAAAATCTGTGATGTGCTGGATTTTGACTAAGAAAATAGACTGCAGCCTGGAACAGATACACCCACTGTAGTTTTTCCTGCTTCAACATATTTTAAAAGTAAATATGCTCAGTGCTTAATGAGGAACCAGGTGTAATAAGATACTGTTTGAAATCACTGTATAGAATTTCATCTTATGAAAAAGAATCTTTATTATTGAATCAGGCGAGGTGTTATGATGTCATGAGATTACATATGCTAGGACTCTAAGGGCACATCTACACAGCAGAGCTAAACTCAAAATAAGCTATGCAACCTGAGCTACGCCACTTGCATAGCTTAAGCCAAAATAGCTTATTTCAGCTTTCAGTGCTGTTTACACAGCAGTTATTTCAAGAGAGAACACTCTTCCTCAGACTCCCCTTACTCCTCATACAATGAGGGTTACAGGAGTTGGAGTAAGTAGTCCTCCAGCTCTCCATTATTTTGATATTATGTTGAAATAACTGCTTTTGTGTAGACGCAGACTGTGTTATTTCGGAATAACGTCACTTATTCTGAAAAATTCTGCTGTGTAGACATAGAATGCCTGAGGTATGCTCTAAAATTAGCACAGGATATTATGAGTGCTTCTAATGGTGTGTGTTATGAATTTTCAATATTTTGCTTATTAACAAGTACCGGTAATTCAAATAAGACATTGGCCAAATAAACTGTCCAAACCTCCAAGTACTTAGCACCTACAAAAATGAAGACACAATTGGAGTTTAGCAGCCATCCCCATGCACATTTTCTGCTAATCAGTAGACTAGAATCCAGGAGGATGACAATGACTGTCTTTTCCCCAATGTGCTGAGGGAAGAAAATCTTTCACACATACACGCTTCCTAAAGCACATCACCTCACACTTCCAAATCCATCCAAAACTGCTAGTCTACAGCATTGGAAACCATCTGACTGTAGTTTGGTGGTCTTTATGAAATAAATTTGCTTGTTCCAGCCCACTTTTAATCAGACAGGCTTTCACATATACCCAGATAGATCCCTAATTACTGGCACCCTCATAGGCCATCTCAGCATAGGGACACAACACTAAATAGGCCTAGTGTGCTGCAGTAAATTTTCCTTTCAAGTCTGAGTTGAGATATTGGTACAGCAGTGGGAAAGCCTGCAATGCTCTGCCCTTGCTCTTTCTCTTCTTGGGCACAGATGGAAGATTTCAGTATCTAGGGCAGTGGTCCCCAAACTTTTCACATGCCCTTACGTCCATGGGAGTTGTGGTTGGGAGCCAAGGCTGGGAGCATGGCCACAAATGTGGGGGTGGGGAAGGAGCAAGGCCACGAGTGGAGCTGTGATGGAAAGACCTGGCTGCAGCTGTGTCTAGACCAGAGCACACCTGGGGGCAGAACAGGGCCGGGTGGTACTCCCTCCTCATCCCCCATGTGGACTGGCTTGGGCCCTGCCACACACCCCCAAACATTCAGGGTGTGTCCCACAGTTGGGGGACCACTGTGATGAGCTATACAAACCCCACACTTTGACCTAAAGGGATTAAAAGGCAAAATGGGGACCAGATAGCCACCTCCTGAGGGCCTACTGAGCATGCTTCAGCTGGAAGAGTGGATTAAAACAAGCTCAGAAGCGCAGGCAAGGAGGAAAAGATGGGCTGCAGGAGAGAAATATTTTTTTTAAGGAAGCCAGTTGGAAGGTGGAGCCTGAGATGGGACCACAGCCCTGAGCAATGCCTTCTCCAACCACCTCCCACTTTGGCAAAAAGCAGTAGGGTTGCCAACCCCCCTGGATTGTCCTGGAATTTAAGATTAATCGTTAATTAAAAATTAAGTTGGGTGATAAAACCTCCAGGAATACACCCAGAAGCACTTGGCAATCACTAGACCAGCTGGTCCTCCACACACATCACTGCACCCACTCTGTAGAAGAGGATTGCTCTCCTTTTATAGCACTGGAAACTTAATGCTTTGTGTTTTGGATCCTGTGTATTTTAGTGCAGTAGAATATTTCCAATCCCATTTTGTTCTGTTCTATTTCTGGATTGTAAACAGGTGCAAAGAGTGCTGTTTTTGCATCTTGTTATAACCCTCCATGTACAAACGTTTCCATACAGTTACAACAATGGCTATTGATTATATTGCATTTGAGGACATCTACCCCATGTTTCTATACTGTATTAAATCTTCTCCAGAAAGACTGAGCAAAATCTATTTCTTCTTTGCCTCCTCCCCTCAATGTTGCCAAGCTGTCCTGGCTCGATTTGTGCCTGAACGTGTGCCAGATTCTCAGTAGGATTCATGCAGTTGGTACTGTAGAGAGAATAAGTATCTGACAAGATGAAAAATGTTGAGGCACACCTGGTGTTGAGGACTCTCTGCAAGTGACATTTCTGCCTCCTGGTTCTAATAGAAGCTATTTACATGACAAATATTTCCAAACATTCTTCTTATATATAAACTTGCTTTTAGGAACTGGCAAGACTTCCATCTTCCGTTAATGGCCTGTGTACCCCAAGGAAAGTTGCACGTAGGTGATTATGTGTAGAAACAACAATTTAGTAGCCTTAGGGAGTAGCAGCACATGCACGATTCATACCCTCCGGGAAAACACTTGTAGGTATAATAGTAGTCCAAGTATACTGCTAGTTTGCTGCAACAGTCTCCACTTTTTACCTGCAGCCTGGTTTGCAGCCTTTTCTTAGTCATTCTGAGTGCAAGGTGGCAGGCAATATAAATTTGCATTAGGAAGGGAATGTCAGAGCCACTGACTTTGATAGGTGCTGAGGATGCTCAACACCTCTCAAAAATGGGCCAGTTTTAATTAGGTGTCCAAATACGGATATGGGTATCAAACTTTAGATGTTCAAGTTAGAACATGTTAGCCCTCCCTTTCCTGGATTGTGAGCTCTATGAGGTGTATCCCACAATGTCACCTCAGGTACAGACAATTCTGTGCCCTACCTGGAGAACAGTGGGTGGGTTAATGAATAAGATGAAGCTGTGCATCTATCTAGCCTAAACAAGTAGGAATCATTTCAATCAGTCATACATTCATAGTAGGAGATTTCCATCATTAGATACATAATTAGGGCCTCATATACATGCAGAACTCCCATCTACTTGACTGGGAAAACATACAAGTGTCTGAGGGTAGAATTTACCCTTTGGTGTTTGGAGGAAAACAATATGCGGGAGGGGAGGAGGAGCTCTGGATTTATAAGATTTTGGAATGCTGTAGTCAGAAAAATGGACCAGGTTTAATGGGCAACAGGTAGCTGGGGGAAACTAGAGTAGTAAGTGTTTAACTTACTTCACAGCAATTAAATGCCGAGAAAAAATTATTATGCTTTTGCCATAATTGACAGTCAGTGGAATTGGATGAATGGCTTTTAGAATAATATAAAGCAATAAATTATGTAGGAACTCATTAATATGTCTATTATGTAAAGGACTGTGAATCATACGCTTTTGTATTGTTAAAAAATGAAACACTAGCAAGAGGTTTGAATTTCAATAAAACATATACGCAGCATTTAATATAACACACTAACTGCAATATTATGAAGTGTATCCCTGTCTCACAAGAAATTCCTTTATAATCTAATACTTCTCATTTCAATAACTCGATTTGAGATCAGAAAGGATCTATTGTATGGAACATGCACTTTAAAGTAATGCACTTTAAAGTAACCTGATGTTTTTTCAGACAATGCTTATTTAGCCTCCTCATAATGCAAAAGCTGTCATTCAGTCCATGTGATGTCCCTGATTTTCTTCATTGATAAACCTGAAATGACAAATTTTGTTAATTTGAAATATGGACCTCGAGTCAGGCCACTCTGCTTCTGCAGTTTCAGCACTAAGACTTACATTATGGTGAGAGTTTAAAGTGAATTACTGGACAGAGTTTGACTTCTTTAATAAAGTATTGCTCCGGGCAAAGATTTTTAATGCAGCATAAATTATCGTGGCAGATTTCACAGACGGTGTGGCAGTTTCTCCCTTATTTTTTCCTGGTTTTGTTTGGAATTATACACGTATGTAGCAGGCCTTCTGACAGGGAGGCCAAAGGCACAGATGCCCTGGGGCCCTATGATTCAAAAGAATCTTGAGCTCCTGACCACTGATGCTGTTACTGTGGCAGCAGCTGGAGCCCCGGCCCTTTAAATCGCTGCAGAATCCCCGTGCAGGGTACTCTGGGCTGGCTAGGGCAGAAGGGGCAAGGTGCGGTATGTTCCAAATAGCACTAAGGGCTGACTCGGGGCGGGAGGGGAGGCACAGCACAATCCGGGCAGTACTGAGGCTTGGCTACCTCCCACCCTGCCTCTTCTGCCCAATGCCCTGCCCCTTCCAAGAGTCTGGAGCTGCCCCACTTTGCTCAAGGGCCCGGCAAGGCGGTTGGCCCCCCTTAGTATGTAGGCTGCAATGATCAAGCGACTGTGTGTTATGAATGATCAAGCGATTTGTCTCCTGCCATCTCTCTCCAGCCTCTGAAAAACAGAGGCCAAGGACACCTTTTTATCCACTGGCTAATAGCCTTTTATGGACCTAACCTCCATGAAATTGTCTAGCTTCTCTTTAAACTCTATTATAGTCCTAGCCTTCACAGCCGCCTCCGGCAAGGAGTTCCACAGGTTGACTACACGCTGTGTGAAGAAGAACTTTCTTTTATTAGTTTTAAACCTGCTACCCATTAATTTCATTTGGGGTACTCTAGTTCTTCTATTTATGGAACTAATAAATAACTTTTCTTTATCGGCCCTCTCCACACCACTCATGATTTTATAGACCTCTATCATATCCCCCCTCAGTCTCCTCTTTTCTAAACTGAAAAGTCCCAGTCGCTTTAACCTCTCCTCATATGGGACCCGTTCCAAACCCCTAATCATTTTAGTTGCCCTTTTCTGAACCCTTTCCAAGGCCAAAATATCTTTTTTGAGGTGAGGAGACCACATCTGTACACAGTATTCAAGATGTGGGCGTACCATAGTTTTATACAGGGGCAGTAAGATATTCTGGGTCTTATTTTCTATCCCTTTCCTAATAATTCCTAGCATCCTATCTGCCTTTTTGACCGCCGCTGCACACTGCGTGGAAGTTTTCAGAGAACTGTCCACGATAACTCCAAGATCTCTTTCCTGATTTGTCGTAGCCAAATTAGCCCCCATCATACTGTACGTATAGTTGGGGTTATTTTTCCCGATGTGCATTACTTTACACTTATCCACATTAAATTTCATTTGCCATTTTGTTGCCCAATCACTCAGTTTGGTGAGATCTTCTTGGAGTCCCTCAAAGTCTTCTTCTTTCTTGACTATCCTAAACAGTTTGGTATCATCTGCAAACTTTACTACCTCACTGCTTACCCCTTTCTCCAGATCATTTATGAATAAGTTGAAAAGGATTGGTCCCAGGACTGACCCTTGGGGGACACCACTAGTTACCCCTCTCCATTCTGAAAATTTACCATTTATCCTACCCTTTGTTTCCTGTCTTTTAACCAGTTCTCAATCCAAGAAAGGACCTTCCCTCTTATCCCATGGCCATGTAATTTACACAAGAGCCTTTGGTGAGGGAACTCTAATAGATTAGTAAGACAGGATTTCCCTTTACAGAAACCATGTTGACTTTTGTCCAACAAATTATGTTCTTTTACATGCTTCACAATTTTATTCTTTACTATTGTTTCGACTAATTTGCCTGGTACTGAAGTTAGACTTACCGGTCTGTAATTGCCAGGATCGCCTCTAGAGCCCTTGTTAAATATTGGTGGCACGTTGGCTACCTTCCAGTCATTAGGTACGGAAGCCGATTTAAAGGATAGATTGCAAACCACAGACAATAGCTCAGCAATTTCCCATTTGAGTTCTTTCATAACCCTTGGATGAATGCCATCCAGTCCCGGAGATTTGTTAACATTAAGTTTTTCTAGTTGTTCCAAAACCCCCTCTAATGACACTTCAATCCGGGACAGTTCCTCAGATTCATCACGCACAAAGGACGGTGCAGATTCGGGAATCTCCCCAACGTCCTCAGCCATGAAGACTGAAGCAAAGAAATCATTTAGTTTCTCCACTTCTTAAAAGATACCTTTTTTGTTCCTCACTGCTTCTTTTACATGGTGGTTAAGCCACAGTGACACTTTTTTAGGTCTCTTGCTATGTTTTTTAATTTGGGGTATGTGACGCCCCCACGCCGCCCTGCGGCGTTAGTCACGGGGGCTCTCCACTGCCCTACAGTTCTGAGTTCCCCAGCGTCACCTATTCACGCGTTTGTCTTCGTTTTCCCGCTCCCTAACAAGGCGGGAGGGGAAGGGGGGCCCGGGCCCGCCCACTCTCACGGGCCCCAGCCCAGGGCCCTAAGGGTTCTGGTCCAGTAGTCCCGAACCCGGCTGACGGGGTGCGACCCCTTAACTCGTCAGCCCACCAGTCATTTCTGACTCTGCCCTGGGCTGCTTCCTTCCCCTCCAGCTCCCGTGCTCACCGACGCGTCGCTGTCCGGTCCACCCGCTCACCGGGTCGAGTGCTGCTGCCGCTGAGCCGCTCCTCCCGTCTGCGGGGTGCTCCGCTCGGCTCCCTCGCTCTCTCCCCCTTCCTTGGCTCCGTGGGGCCATTTTAAAGTTGGTGCCGGGGTCGCGGCCCCGGCGTCCTGCGGAGGTCCCGCCCCTCGAGCCGGGGCATCCTCCCGTTGCCGGGGCGACGGGGGCCTGGTCTCCGGGGCGCCCGGATGACGTCACCCGGGGCGCCTAAGGCCGACGCGCTCTGCGCTGCCGCTGAACACCGCGGGCAGCGTCAGGCGGCGCACGGCCTCCCGCTGTACAATGCGGTAGGGACGGGGCTCTCCGCCGCGAGCGAGGCTGCCCCGTCACAGGGTATACATTAAGTTGGGTCTCTATTATGGTGTCTTTAAAAAGTTTCATGCAGCTTTCTGGGATTTGGCTCTAGTCACTGTGCCTTTTAATTTCTGTTTAACTAACCTCCTCATTTTTAAATGCCAGGGTGCTGGACTGCTGAGGTGTTCTTCCCACCACAGGAATGTTGAATGTTATTATATTATGGTCACTATTCCCAAGCGGTCCTGTAACGGTTATTTCCTGGACCTGATCCTGCACTCCACTCAGGACTAAATCAAGAATTGCCTCTCCCCTTGTGGGTTCCTGCACCAGGTGCTCCAAGAAGCAGTCATTTAAGCCATTGAGAAATTTTATCTCCGCCTCTCTTCCTGAGGTGACATGTATCCAGTGAATATCCAGCTGAATATCAAGTATTTGCAGACGCTTTTCTGTAAAAAGTGCTTTTTGCGGAAAAGCATCCTGCCAATCTAGATGTGCTTTTCCGAAAATGCTTTTAATGGAAAACTTTTCCGTTAAAAGCATTTTCGGAAAATCATGTCAGTGTAGACGTAGCCTAAGTGCTGGATTGTAGCTTGTCCCTATTCATAACATTATAGTGGGGAAGGAGCACCCAACCCAGTAAAGCCCACCATAGGTACTAGCCACAATTGTAGCTCCTCTGCTTGGGGACACAACTAACAGTTCTCTAATATTTCAGTAATCTACCTCTTACAAAATGAGACTTAACAAGCACTGTTAACTATGCCAGGCACGTTGGTATTGCTTATTCAAAGACACTTGCTGTCATTTGGTGATTTACTCTCTTACTGCTCTGCAAATACTTTCACAATTTACTTACATTAACAGAACTGTGCATCTGGCCTTGATTTACAGATATTGGCTTTTCAGAGCATGGCTGTATTTTGAAAAGTGCACTTTCTTACACAGCCTGTTAGTATTCAAAGTCAGAACAGTTTAATTTTGTCCCAGAAATAATTGTTTTCTACTGTCACACCTTGCAGAGCCCATACATTTCAGAGAGTCAACTGGATTCTTTTCTGGCTTGTGCATCTTCAAGAAAATTGTTCACGAAGTTCCATTTGTCAGGACACATGTGAAAGCACATTCAGTGCTGACCATGGTTACACCTGTGTTCCCTCAGTGAGGACAATAAGGTTGCACAGGTGCAACTTGAGAGCAGAGTTTGACTTTCAGAACTTTTATTACAGGTGATCACACATATGCTTTCAGGACATGGCTTGATTTTTAGATCACATGTTGAGTTTCTAGGGCTGGGATTTGGTGAAAGCATCTTTTCACATGTAAACTGAGTCTACTTGATATTCAGCTTGATATTCACTTCAAATACTGAAGAACAACTCAATTTTAGGCTACCTTTCATTGCCTAAATTGTCTTCACATTCCTATCTACTACTGTTACCTCCCTCTCTCTTCCAATGGCAGGTTTGGATCCATGTATCAGGGCCAGATTCTGATCCAAATTACACCTGTGTAAATTGGGAGTCCTCCAAAGACTTCAAATGTAATAAATATCACAAAAACTTTCCTTCATTTATCCTAATTACATGATCACGTTAGCTCTCATTCCACACAAGTTTTTTATGTTGTGGAATACATGTATGTAATCTTAATGAAATAGAATATAAACAATGTAGAATCCTCTTTTGTTTTTCTTAAATGGTTCAGTCTCCTATCCATGGGAGCTTTGCAATGTAGAAAATAACCAGCTGATGCACAATTTAAAGTGCAAACAAAAATGCTGATATGTGTCTTGCTAATCCGGGGTGAGTAACTATAATTAATGGTTTGTCCTGTAAATGTTAGGCAGCTGCATTGCAAGAGGTTTGTGCTGCATTGTGAAAGGACACTGGTGTCTGTTACAACACTGGTAAGGGGGGAAATGAGGACAGAATTTAGTTTGAGTTCAAAGTCTTAAGGGGATATACAGAGATGGATTGACTCCCTGCTTCCATTTACAGTCTTAATATCTCCTAAATAGGCGAATACAGTCATTGTCAACCTTTTCAATGTCATGACCCAAAGTTCCACTAGACAAAAGTTTCAAGCACAATATATACAACTAAAGCATTTACCTTTTTGTAGTCCTTATTCCCACGCCATTTCCTACAACTAAGAATTAAGTAGGGTCAAGTGAATAATTTCTACTAACAATAATTTATTCATTTAATGAATTTTGCCTTTTTTTCCTGTTTGTAAATTGCCTACAAGTAGATTACAGTTTTCACAAATTTATAATTATTCATTTTTATTCACTGAATAATTTTTCTGAAGAATTCTTTGCCTGTAAATTCTATTTAAGCAATTCATTACACTCCCACGGAATTGGTTAGCACTGTAGTCCAATAGGACAGATGGTTTCGTTTCTATTCTCTGATGATATAAGTTACTCTAAGAAGCACTTCTCCACTGTGGATGCTACAAATCCACTTTCTGTGACTATATGACATAGTTTGCTTAAAACTTTCCATTTCTGTAAATATTCTTGATAAGAAAAATCTTTATAGAGCATGAACACTGACTTTAGAAAAAATCATTTAAAGTGGATTCATTGTGCTCTAGCATCAGTAAATACTATTGTCTTGGCCAAAATTCACTCATCATATCTAAACTGCATCCGTATTTCCATCTAGCTATGGAATGTGCTTCTTGCTTTAGAGGGACATGTTCAGGTCAAATTTGACCCAAAATTTAGGTTTTCTGTTAGCTCAAACTAAGAAAATTCCAGGGGCACTGGTTTGTAAAGCAAAATTATTTCCTTGAACCAATCTCTAAACAGCAGTACTAAGTACAGTAAAACTCCAATAGTCCGGCAACCAATAGTCCGGCACTCCTGATAGTCCGGCATCAAAATGGCAAGAGCCTAGTGAGTGAGCTTCGGCAAAAAATGAGTCCTAAGGTAACAGCGGCAGCAGCTGAACTGAGCAAAAAGGGTAAAAAAGGCTTTAAAAAACTAAAACGTTACAGTATACTGTATACAGTATGTATAATAAAAAGGGTTAAGAACACTTTATATACAGTATATAATGTATACAGTATATATATAACCAGCTTATAGTGCCTCCTGATAGTCCAGCATATTTGATAATCCGGCACCACCTAGGTCCCATAGGTTCTGGATTATCGGAAGTCTCCTGTAGTTAGAAAGTAGAATAGTCTAGAGAGGTAAATCTGATTATCTGTTCTTATCGGCAAAGCTAAGATATGTGAAAGACTACCAAATATAAACATGAAAAAACACCTTTTGTTTCTTAAAATTTCTTCCATATTAATAACTAGAAGATTTACCTGGCGTTGCTTATGTCCTTAACTGGGGGTCCTTAACTGATTTTTTTTTTTCTTAATTTAAATCATTTTTCTGAGTTGGGGCTGGGGCTGAGAGGTTCGTGTACAAGCTGCCCTGGGGAAAGAGGACAACCCCAACCCTCTCTCTCCACAGCAGCTTGGAGTCATGTGAAAAGCACCTCTCTATGGCCACTGCAGCTCTAGGAGGCAGCTGATGAAGGGACGTATGCCCTCCTGATGGGGCAGTTCCAGGCACTCCTCAGACAGAGTGAGGAATATAGCAAATTGTGAGGGCACTCCCAGCCAGCCACTTTCACCTGCCTGGTGATTCTCTCTTTTGTATGGATTTGTGTGTCCCCATAGGCATTGGGGCAGGGGGGGAGGGTGGAAGCTTCAACCCACCTTCCCCTCCCCCCAGCACACACAACTAAAGCCTTGTCTTGCTTTAAGTTAGCACTTACTGTTTAGGAGTTGTTGAACAGACAGAGGGATGGAGAGACAGAGACTCGCTCACTCAAAGATAAACTCTCTCAGATGTATAGTACAGTATATAGTAGATGTAGGCAGGTGTGAGTACCAAGGAGAGGAACAGCAAAGTCACTGCTATTGGAGTTATAGACTGTAAATCCAGAAGGGGCCATTTTGACTGTCTGCTTATCACATCCTATAGAGAACCTCACCTAGTAATTCCTGCATCAAACCAGATGTCTGATTGACTTTAAAGTCCAATCTCCGTTAAAAGATACAGAGAATCCAGCCCTAGGTAACTTGCTTTAGTGGTTAATTGTTCCATGCTGTCATGTTCCTAGCCTGTCATTGGATGATATCCTGCCACTAGCTCCCTCTTGTCTCACTTCAAACTTATCTTCACTTTCTAGGTTTCTCCAGGCTTCTCAGTTGGGGTGTGTCTAGACTACATGGCTCCATCGACGGAGCCATGTAAATTAGTTTATTTGACATAATCAAAGAAGCGGGGATTTAAATAATCCCTGCTTCATTAAAATAAACATGGCCACCACGCTGTGCCGACGATCAGCTGATCTGACACAGCACGGCAGTCTAGATGCGGATGTGTCAGCTGGGGAAGCCTTTGCTGACTGATCCTGTAAACCTTGTTTCACGAGGCATAAGGGATTGGTCAACAAAGGCTTCCCCAGCCAACACATCAGCGTCTAGACTGCCGCGCTGTGTCAGATCAGCTGATTGTTGGCACAGCGTGGTGGCCATGTTTATTTTAATGAAGCAGGGATTATTTAAATCCCTGCTTCTTTGATTATGCCAAATAAACTAATTTACATGGCTCCATGGATGGAGCCATGTAGTCTAGATGCACCCTTGTTGCTTACTGACAGGCTCTTGGTGCTGGTCTTCATCACCCACCGGTTAAATTTTCACACAAGCTCCTGCATGTTATATCCCATGCTGCCTCCATGTATGCAAGGCATTTTACATAAATATCCACAGAGCCACTTTGTAATAGTGTATCCTTACCTCTTGTGCACCTCCTCATGTTGGGAAGTGGCATTCCAGGAGTTCTTCCCTGCTTGCACCCACCTTCATACACCACTTCAGCCAGAAACTTTTCCCATTGCTGGCATCTTTGCCTGTGGCAGGAAAAGGCTCCAGCAGCCAGGACCTAGCAGGACACTAGTCTGCTCATAGTAGCGGTAGAGACAGGGAGGCACAGCTTGGGTGAGCACAGAGCCATATGGGGGAACATCTTCACATACATCCCTGCTGCCATGTCTTTACTTGCTCAAGCCGTGCCTCACCAGTCACACTGCTATTTATCCCTGTGCCAAGGGAGCTACATGCATGTTTATTCTATACATTGCCAAAAGAAGCATGGACGTTGATGACACATGTAGAGAGGTGATCACTTTGCAGAAGCCAAGCATGGGGCCTAGACACCATGTTAAGTCCCACCTAGCCCTATTTTGCAGACTGAAGTGGGGTGGGAGAGGGGCACAGGAGTGGCCCAACTAGGAGAGAAGATAAACGAAGGGTATGGTCGAAAGAGCTAGTTCTCATTTTTAAAATCTGATCATTTTTATCACTGTAGTGGATATAAAGAGTGTTAAATTGTTAAGTGAGAAATAGCAGCTTTATCGTTGTCACATTTTCCTCCACTTCTTGGTTCCACAATAGTGTTTAGAACTCATTTTAAGATAGCTACTTTAATAAGAGTTTAAGTTAAGAAAACATATTCCTAAGTGTCAGCTGTCACACAGAAATATACTGTGTTCCAGAAGAGCAACAAGTGAGTCTATTGCCTCTCTGGCAACTGTTGGCCGTGTTACATATATCATAGGACTTAAAGGGGCTTAAGAGGTCATTTGCTCCAGTCCCGTGCTCTCATGGCAGGACTAAGTGTTATATAAGTACAATCCATAATGACCTACAATGAGAAACTAGAAAGTTTTATTTTCCTCTGACTTGACCCTCTGTCCACCTCCCCCAGTCTACTTTCTCTCTTCAAAAATAGAGCAGCACTGGCTCCAAGTAAACTCTGTTTTTATAAAATCAGGTGCACACTCTACTATTGTTAGTGAAGTCAACTGCAGGGCTTAGGTCAAGATTTGTCTTTATGGCATGTCTGGATAGGAGCTATGCACTAAGGCCTTTCTTCTCAGTTTGTTCAATGACACTTTCATGGCTTCCAGCCCTGTCAAGTCTTACGAGGTTTTGATGGTTGTCCTAGTGATTTGAAGAATCTCCCCAAAGTATGAGGTTAGACAGTGGGTAGGTATACTTATTCTTAATGGCTGTAATAGTGGTCTATTAACCATTTACTTTTTTGTTTCTGCTACAGTAGAGGTTTGTGCACTAAATTGCAGAGGTCCCAGGTTTGGTTCTGCCTGTCAACATTACAAGTGGGGACTTACTAGGCTTTCAACTAGTTGTCTAGCTTGGGAAGCCCTCCCTGAACTAGGGGAAATATGTAGCCTTCCCACCTGCTGGGTGTGGTGCCCTGTCCCACCTGGTGCCACTTAGACCAGGGGTCCCAGGTTTAGTTCTGCCTGTCAGTGCTATATGCAGACTTTCATTAGAGGAACAGGGCCTCACTGCTGCAGGACCATACACAACAGGCAGCCCGTAGACAAGAAGCTACACTCTGCTAACTGAGATGCTTATTATTTTAAACAAGCTGTTGCTTCCCAGAAACTATTAAGTACTTGCCACAGTGCTGTGATGAAGGCTCGTAATCTGAGCCTTCCTTGTTCACTATCTTGACCCTGCTTTTCTTCACTGCTCTGGTGTGGTGATAGCCACTTAGTGAGCCCGTTGGGTTGTAGGGAGCAGCAGACACATGCAAGCTCCTGATCATGCTGTGAGTGACGCTTGGAGGGTCGCAGAGGTGTGGCCATAGGTGTGAGAGAGATGGGGATGGGCACCAAACACTACCCCATGTTCTTCTCTTCTAGTAGTAGGGCCAATAGAAGTGAGTGGGAGGCTTCAATGAGTGGAGATGGGGAGGTAATTCTGAGGGAGGGGTTTCCTACATGGTCCCTTTCCATCCCAGCATGGCTCTTGTTGACCGTCTGAGAAGAGCCATCTACAGCGTCAGCCCAGGGAAGCAGCTGTCAGACATCTCTAGAGCCAAGAAGCCGCTGTTGAGTGATGCTCCTGGCCCATTGTGCTCCTGAGTGCACCCTATCATTCTACCAGTATCAGTGCTGGCACATTGTTTTCGCTGATGGTGGGCTCCCCAGTCTTCCTGGTGTAACACCACTCCCGCTAGTGAGTGTGCTCCTTGTGCACCCAAACTACACGAGTCCAACGACCCCCTGCCAGACTGGGGCCCAGGCCTGTGAATGTCTTGCAAGGTGACATTTGGCAATAAGTCACTTGAATTCTTTTACATCTCTGTCCTGGATCTGTGCAGACCCAGAGACCAGCTCTGCCCACTTGTAATCCTGGACAGTCACAATTATTTACCGTTATTGGATCAGCAGGTATTTAAACAATCTTTTTTATTCCTTGCCAGGTTTAAAGATGATTAAAAGGAGACCGATTGAAAAGCAAGTCTGGTTTATTTGTGGCTGACCCAGCAAGCCACATCTTTTTAATTTCATGCACCACTGGTATGATACGTCATGCTTTTTGCAGTGCGACAGCTTGCTACATTGCATAACTCAATGTGCTGATGCAATCGGGCATGCAAAATTAACCTGATAGTCAAACCCAGGAAATTCAAATCAACAAGCCGCTTTCTCAGAAACACACATTGTTCGATAAACACTGCCCTCCCCTCTCCCTTTTGCAATCCTATTAAAACTCAGCACTTTGAAAGATATAGCTGGGTCACAGTGTTGTCATGTGAATTATTTTGTGGTTTTTTTCTACAGCCCTGCACTGGGAAGCGGGGGAATGGTGTGGAGCTGCATTTCCCCACAGAAGCGTCTCCTGGGCTTCCTGGTTGCACTGGGGAGGGGTGTAACTTTACATCACCGCTTGAATGGATTCAACCTGTGCCCCCTGTGGTGTTTCCAGTTCTACACTCAACTTACATTGGTATAGATATGTATCTCAGTGCTATGAAATAGCCATACCTCTAAGAGCTGTAGCTGTGGCAACCTACCCCCAGAGTAGACAGGACAGTGGAAGAATTCTGTTGACCTAGCTGCTGCTGTTTGGTGTCAGCCGACGGTCAGGGCAGTGTGTGTGTATGTGTGTGTTTCCAAGAAAAGGTTTAATGTTCGTGTCTTTACTGCTAGGACTGGGGTCCCGTTGCAGAGGGCAGCCAACAGGCTGACACACGCCCCTGTTTATAGGAAGAGCTTATTACACCTCAGATTTTAGCTGCTAGGATACAGGATCCCTTCGTAGCGGGCAGTCTAGGGAAGACTGAGAGATGCCCCAACGGATCTGTCACCTGGGAGTGGCAGGATTCAAATGCCCAAGCTCTTCCTATACCTGTCCCTTATGACCGGCTGAAGTTCTTTTAAATTGTGCTTGGTTCTGTTACAGCAACTGAAGGAGTCAGATTAAAACTTAAACAGTTACAGGTTTATTAAAAAGAAGCTTATAAATCATATTGTTACAATGGCTATTGCTCTATTTCTTAACTGCTAGCAAATATAGATCTTAAAAATGGTTACAAAGAAAATAAAGATAGAAAATAGAAATAATGGTACCAAGTGACAGCTTAATCTTTAAAGAGCTCTAAGTCTATGTGTACACTTAAGACAAAGGACCACATCCAGGTACAATTTTTACCCCCTTCTGTGCCTCTCGACTCCAGCGGGTCAAGCCAGGGCCGGTCCCTCAATTCCTAGGAAAGACGAATACGAGGTGGGCATCCCCATGGAACTTCGGGAGGTCAAACACCTAACCCGACCAGCAGATAGATGGTAGATTGACACTCAGAGTAAATGTGCTGCTGGACCCATCTTTATACCCATAGGGGCCCGTATCCTCTTTCTTAGCTAAGATGCCAAATTGTACTGGTCCGGTTTCTGTGGCACCAGTTCTTACAAGCAAGTTTCAACTTAATTTACACTTGCAAGAGAGATAACTAAATTGTGAGTACTAGACATTTTTTTTCCTTCCCCCGCGGACGGCTATGTGTTGGTATCAATATGGGATTTAGTCAAGGGCACTCCTCAGCAGCCTCTTGGTCAGCAATTGGCATATCTCTGTTTAAACGGTCTCATTCACGGTCACAGCAGCCTGCCATATCCGGGCCTTCTGTTCTGTGTGCCCTGCATGCTCCAGGCAAGCAAAAATGGATGTTACAGGGGGGTTCCTGTCTGGCTACACTTGGGGAAGTGGATTAACTACAGAGATGGGAGAACTCCTCCTGTACTGTTGTGAATGTCTACACAGCTTCACTGTAGCATTAAGTGTAGATGTAGGCTTAGAAGCATCTGCCACATTCCACTGGCACAAGGACTTCAGTTCTGATGTGGGCCTTTATGCAGGACTTAGGAAGTGGCAAGGTTTTTTTATTTCCTTCCTTCCAGCCAGTCTTTGTGGTTAGTGTCTTTTCTGAGACATGCACAAGGCTCTCACTGAAGCACTTTTGCGGTATGGGTAGTAAGGCCAACTGGGTTATCTGCGGTAAATGTAGGTCGTCTGGGTTTCCTTCTCATCCCCAGTTCATGGAATATAAGTATTCTGTGCTGGTCCTTTCCTTAGTCCTGTCTCCATTTTAAACCTGAACTGATGTACCAGCCGCGGATGGATGTTTCACAGTCTGAGAGTATGTCTAGACTACATGCCTCTGCCGACAGAGGCATGTAAAATAGGCTCCCCAACATAGTCAATGAAGTGGGGATTTAAATATCCCTTGCTTCATTAAAATAAAAATGAGCCAGCACAGTGCGGCGGTCAGCTGATCGTCGGCATAGCACGTGAATCAAGATGCGGATCGTTCAACAAGGGAAGCCATTGTCGACCGCTCCTGTAAACCTCATTTCATGAGGCATAAGGGAGCAGTCGACAAAGGCTTCCCTTGTCGATCGAGCCGCGTCTTGACTCGCGTGCTGTGCCATCGATCAGCTGAGCTGGCACAGTGCGGCAGCCATTTTTATTTTAATGAACCCGGGGATATTTAAATCCCCACTTCATTGACTATGTCGGGTATCCTATTTTACATGCCTCTGCTGACAGAGGCATGTAGTCTAGACATACCCTGAGGCCCTAAGCTATGTCAAGTGTAAGAGGCCCCATGCCATTAAAAAATGAATTATTTTCACATAAAGGACATAGATGACATAAACACACAAGCTTTATGTTCTCATAGGGAAACAAGAGAAGCTATATAATTATTTTTACTCCATAAACAAGGGAAATTATCTTTTTCTTTTGCATAAATGAAAAAAAGTTTGATTATATTTGTTAGGGAAGCACAAGATTTATCCAGACTATATATAAAATATATTTATAAATGTTTATTCTCAATTAATTTTCACTATGAAACAATAAATTTTTGAGCTTTTTCTTTTGGCTTACAATAATAAATACAGTGAAGGTTCTCAAAACTGATGGAGGAAAGCCAATACAAATTTATCCTCATCAAAATCCGCTGGACCCAAGTCCATAAGACAATCACCTGCAAACTCAGTCAAGTGAAGCATGGATGAAGCCTGAAGCAGAAAGCAGCATGCACACTGAAATACACAAGGGTACATGTGTACAAAGCAAAAAGAAAATAGAACACACAAACACTTAAGAAAACAAATTAAAATAGGAGCAAAGGTGCTATAGGACTGAGCATGTTGGACCCTAAACAAAAGATGGTGACTTTCCGGCTATTACTAGCCAAGGGGGCCGCTATATAAGACATCACTCCTAAGATGAGTCCCATGCCAATATGAGATTGGCAGGATTGCTCCATAGCACCATCTCCCATCTGTGACAGGGTCAGGCTAGGGAACTGCTGCAGAGAAGGAAAAAGGCAGCCCAAAAGGGGAAAAAACCCTGTGAGAAGAAGCAGAGAACTGCAGCCAAATTAGATGCAGCTGGGAGGGAGCTGGCTCAGGCAAATTGGGGCCAGCTGACTTCTCTGCTGGCTGACTGAGGGCTTTTAAAAGCCTCAGCAATTAAAGGCTGGGGGAGGGGGAGGGGGAGGGTGTAGTGTAGTGTAGTGTAGTGTAGTGTGGTGGGCAGGGCAGACAGAGGAATAAATTGGAAAGAACAATTTTGACCAGAACTAGGTAAAGGTGGCTAGGAAGGGAGCCTGAGGGCACCTGGCCGGGCTCCCTACCATTGAGACCCGCTGCAAAACCCCGAACTTGGGGGGCTAAGGGAAGGAAGCCTAGCCAGTAGTGGCTTGGGGAAGAGAGGCCCTTGCCATACATCCCACATATTTCCCTAAGTTATGGGCAATGAAATGATTTGTTCATTTAAATAAGTTATGATGGCACGGTCAGAATTTTACCTGTAGCAGCTGGTTTAGGAGACTGGTAGCAGACTTACTCATACAAATACTAATTTTATAAATGTTTTTTTTCTTAGCTTTAGCCTCTTGTCCGTCAATACTGAACAGGCAGTGAAGGACAAAGGTATTTGTATCGTTAGATGTGCATTTTGTCACATTTCAACAATAATGTCTCATTTAGAGAGACTCTTCTTTTGAAAAGGAGTCAGGGTTTTGTTTTTTTGTTTTGTTTTTTGGAGTCCCTCATGTTGTGAGGCCATAAGATGTATCTTACTTAGCTTGCACTTTAATCTGGCACTGCTACCAGCTGTGGTTTGAGTTGTACTGTAGAGGTAGGGTAAATCTAAGCTGCCAAGAGTAAAGGATTGACATAGGGAATACATATTTTCTGTGTTAAAGGTTAGAATAAGCTGTTGGATAGCACTCGCTTTCTACACTCATTTCTGGCAAAACTTTCAGGTAATATCTGACCTTCATCTGACACACCTTGCATATCCCTGAGTAAACCCTACTATGAATTCTGGCATGAGGAGTTTCACACTTAGCTACTGTAATCAAAAACACTGACAGTGCCCTTTTTGTAATCAGGCTTAGAAATATGGAAGATGGGAAGGATTCTATGTAAGCTTACATGTCTTATCTACTGCTGCACTCTTCGGGTATGTCTACCCTACAAGTTATTTTGAAATAATGTGTCTTCACACAAAATGCATTTTGAAATAGCACGTCCACACTGAGTGGATGCTGAATCACATTTAAGGCTGGCCGGAACCAGGTCCAGCAGGGCATCAGGTCAGGAGTTTCTGTGGCTCCTGCCTGAGGCTATCTTAGGCCGATGCTTAAAGGGACTCGCCCTGGACAGCCGGTTCTCAGGTTTCCCTGCTTGCTTGCCTATCTCGATGAGGGACAGCAAAGCATTTTGTCTCTGTGTGCTCTGGTTGCCCTCACTCGGGACACCGTAGCACTCTGCAACATGGAGCCAGAGCTGCCCCTAGGCACTCTGATGCTTCTCATGGATGTGTTGCTGAGAGCCTGGTTGCATTTTCTGCAGGCTGCCATCTGGGAGGTCCATCGGGGGCCTGTCAGTATCCAGGAGGCCCTGGAGAGAGCTTCCACCCTGAGGAACACTAAGAGCCTCCCTGGTCTGCCCCACTGGGGGCTTGTGCCTCATTCCTCCCTCACATCCTTCCACTTACCCCTCCCAACCCCCCCCCTTCCTGATATCAAATGAATTATATGTATTTTCATAAACACAACCTCTCTTTATTTAACAAAACTGGGCTGGGGATGAAACTCTGGGGAAAGGAGGCGGGAGAGGGGAGAAGAGAGGGTGGAAGAGGGGAAGGGGAAACCTGGGAGGAGGGAAGCAAGGGGAAGAAGGGGGAGGGGAAGCTCAGGGCTGAGAGTTGGGGGGGGGGGGGGAGGTCTTGACAGACCAACTTGATTTTCATGCAAACCTGCTCCTGGGTTCGCATGTGGCCTTTGGTGGCCAGGCTGGCAGCTATCCTGCCATAGACGGCCGCATTCCTCCATCTAGTGCAGAGATCATGGATGTTGGGGGCATCCCCCCAAACCTGAATAAGGTCTACAATCTCCACCCTGGACCAGGAAGGCGCCTGCCTTCTTCAGGCCCTGGCAGGCTCCTGTGAGCTGGCAGACTGCTCCTGGGGAGCAGTGGAGGGCTGGCTGTCAGTGGCTTGCTGGCTCATGTTTTAGGGCCACTGGTTCGGGGCGGTGACTGCTGGCTCTGGGCTGGCAGGCTTGGATCTGGCACAGGGACTGTGGCCAGAGTCAACCCCTTTAAGGGCTCCGGGGAGGGGGGAGGGAGAGGAGTGTTCTTGGTTGAGGCTGGAGTGGCCACCAGGGCACCCTGGGAAGGCTGGAGGCCCCCATTTCGATATAAGTGTCTACACAGCACTTATTTCAAAATAGCTATTTCGAATTTGGCATTATTCCTCATGGAATGAGGTTTACCAAGCCCTCCGTTATTTCAAATTAATTTTGAAATAGCAGTTTGGCTGTGTAGACGCTCGGAAAGTTATTTCGAAATAACTTTTCTGTGTAGACATACCCTTCTATAGCTTTGAAGCAGTTCTGGAAAGAGGTCCAGCAACACCTTTCCCTAGCCATTTTGGCAATCATGGGAAACGTGGTATATGTGATTCACTCATCTGATCACAAAAAATAACCTCTACTCGGGCTCCAGGGATCTGTTTCTGATGGTGCTGGGTCTATTAACATTGCAAAAGAGCTTTGTGACATTAGTTAGTCTTCCAATGAAAGCAAATTTATGAACACTGGATGGTTACATGGGAGCATAGCTGATGCTGCTTTAATTTGAAATGTAGTTCTTTGGAGCAGGTGCCTTCCCTGATGATCTGTTTGTGTAGCATCTTGTACAGTGGCATTCAGCCCGTTAGTGTCCCTGAGGTAATACTGCAATATAAAAGTTAAGTAATAGAAGGTAAAAATGTCACTTAAATTCATTTCCAGCGTTCCCTCTCTCCCCGTAATCCCAACATCCAGCAGTCGGGATCTTACCAATTAACAAGGATTACTATAAACCTCACCAGTGGTTTTGATGGTATGGAATCTTTAGACATTTGTGCTTACATCAGTTGGTTGGCCTTTTCTCAAGTGTACAATCCCCTCTGGCATTATCTACATATACACTGCATCACTAAATGCCTGAAACTTCACATCTTAATTCTATGTGAGTGCTTTTCTCTTGGGGCTTTGATGCATCTGTGGAGGGGAAGCCTGATAGCAACATCGAGGAGGTTATGTGTTACGTTGGAAAAATGTGATGAAGCATTTTAAAATATCTTCGCTAAGGTCTTCTTTTGTTTGTTTTTTGTTTTCTACAATCAAACTTGAAGTACATCTGCTTTGAGGCTCAGCGAGGAAAAGCCTGTCTATTTGAAGTTGTGGGAAATACTTGAATGAAGTGAAGTTACACTGTAGGCTCTGGGATCATTTACTCCACTTGTATTTCCTTTCTTTTTTTTTTTTTTTAATCTGGAATGCACATAAGCCATGCAGCAATATTATCATCACTTTGCGCTTTCCTTAGGATGTATCTTAATATTCTGTAATCCTCTTTTCTACAGAATGGGGGCTAAAGTAAGATGGAATTATATTTAATATTTTAATGTAATTCCTTGTGAAACAAAAGAGGAGTGTGTTCAACAGCTGCCTAGATGTATGGCAAATGGGAGCTAAGCAAGCCCTGTAACATGACCAGTTTCTATGGCAACAAAAATGTCAGCTATCCTTTTGGCTGATTCTATTAATCTGTAGTAGAAGCAGTGATACTGACACATTTGGAATTGATTTAAACAAGAAGGTGAAAAGATAACCCCACTGTAGTTTAAAAACAAGGGGAAAGTTAAACCACTAAGTTAATGCTATCTGACATGTATATGTGCAACAGACAAGTAAGACTTTTCCAGACTAGTCATTCTGAATTTTACCTGAAAAGTGATTTCGCTATTTACCAGGAGTTATCTTGAGTTGTTTATATGTATATTCTGATTAAACTCCAAATTAGCCTGTGCGATTGAAAACTTGCAGGCCTCACTAGCAGAACTCATTTGATGCTCACAAAAACTCCACTCCTTAAACATGCAAATGTCATTCAACATAGCATAGCATCCTGGGTTTTATGCTTTGTGCAATAAAACTGTAAATGGGACATTGTAACTCAGTTGTCTTCATTCTCTTTCATTCAAGATGGCCCCGTTGCCTGTTCGTGTTTATGTGGAGCAAGATTAAAGTTGGCCTTCTGAAGAATGCCTGGTGACCGCTTGTTAGAATACAAGGCCTCGCTAATGAAATATGGCTTCATATTAAATAGCGGTTAAAAGCATACCAGGCACTTTTTGAATTCTATCTATGTGGGTCAGATATTTTCCTAGGGACACTCAATGATTGTGTTACGCTATTTCGCCCAGTGGTGTGTTTTCCTTTATCCTCTGATTCTTTAAATAGAGAAATATGTGCCTACTTTTCAATGTACCATGACAATACTCATAGCAAATTGCTGTTGGAGCACAAAATAAATATGGATGCTGATACTTGTCATTATGATAAAACAACATCTTTTCATCTTTATCTTGGAATTACAGGCTTCTTGGGAAGATGAATTTCTTGTTATGGAAAATGAATTTGCAGTAGTAGAAAGATATCTCTCAACTTAGTCTTGAGTTCTTCTTGTTTGCCAGAGGCATGTAGGAAAATTAACTTATTTCTTAGCTTTTTTGCTAGTTTTATTACAATTCATTGCACAAAAGAGAAAATATATAAAGCATGCTTGGTATGTGACTAAAAATACAAAAACCGAAAATACATAGTCAAACCTGTTACTACATTAACTGATGGCAGCCCTAGTATTAATAAAAGAAAACATGGAGAGTTTAACTTTTGTCAATGTCTGATTTGACATTACAGATTGGGTGGAACATTCTTGATTTTTTTTCTTGTGAAGCAAAATTTGTCAATTTCCAAACTTCCACAAAATTGCAACAATTTGACTCAGATGATGTATATATGGTTTTTAGAGCTTAGAAAGGTTTTTTACAAGGTTGGCAAAAGTCTCAGTCTGGCAGCCATGACACCTAAGTTCTCTTCCTTGTTTGATATTGTACTGCTGTTTGATTTTGGGTGTTAATTGTGTCTTCCTGTAAAATGGAGAGAACTATATTTACGTACTTCAGAGCAAACTTTTGAGGCCTCCCCAAATGATAGCTGTAGAATGCGATGCGATGCAAGTGGTCAGGTTATCTTGAAGACCTGTCAGTAGGATTGGGCAGAAATAATAATTGAAGGTTTGGGGCTCCCTGCCTTGTGGTCAGTCTTCTACAGCAAGAAGCCTCAAGAGGGAAGTACCTTCTCTGTTGTACCGCCTCAAAAATGTACACACACAATTTGTGTGTGAAAAGTTTTCCTTTCTCATGACAAATCTATGAAAATTTACATTTTTATATCTATGGTATCTACATAGCTCCCTTGTGCAGGAGACTATCTTGAATGTATTTATCCCCAGTGAACCTCTGTGAGGTAGGAAATTATTCCCATTTATAGATGGGCAACTGAGGCTCACTGACTCAAGCTCACAGAGGAATTCACTGGTGGTGCAGTGAACAGAACTCCAGTTTTCCAAGTACCAAGCAAGCAACCAAACCTCTGAATAATCCTCCTTGAGATGTCTTGCCTTCATCATTTCATGAGCTGTGAATTGACACCACAGCTGGTTTGGCAGAAAATGAGTACAAATGTTCACGAAACATGTTTCCAGTTACTAACCGTAATCTGTCAAGAGTGACCATGAAGTGAACAATGTACATTTGTAGGGATCTTTTCTGATGTAAAACTGGTGTTGTGGCAGAAGCTATAATAAGGGATGTATAGTTAAGGTAACCTCAGTTACCCCAGATACCAATCCTAGAGTTCGCATCAGATGAGGTGTGAAACTTTCTCCTTTTTTTTAGCATCAACGCTCCAAAATTGTCTTCTATATCAATAGTGTAGGCAGCTTTTCTCCCCCAACTTGATTATATAGCAGTAGACATGCATCTTGCATCATGTGGTGACAAATAAGATAAAGCAGGTGCTATGTAACACAAAAGTACCATTGTATCAGAACACTTGAAATAACAGTTCCTGTCTCCTGTTAAAGAGGAAAAGAGGCGGTAAAAGCTTATATTTTTAAATATGTATAAATAAATTTTATAAAATCACCTCCCGGCTTTGTATAGAGGCAAATAAATGTCTGTCTTCAGAGATTTAATTACCATTTTGCATTGCTTGTACTAATGAAATAACAGATCAAATTAATGTAACAAGCACTGGGTACGACTAAATGTGAACAAACGAATGCGCTCTCTCAGACTATCAAGCCATAAACATTTGAAAGTGGGTTTGATTTAAAACGTATTGTTACAGGAACAACAAAACATAGACTTGGTTTTTCAAAAACAAGACGTCTTCCTAAAACAGCTCCTAAGTCTGTAGGACAAAAAATCTCTTATTGCTCATACAATGAACATCATTAATGATAAATGATTTTAGTCACATTATCTAGAAAGAGAAGCAAGTGATGATTTTGAGAGGAGTGTAAACTTGTCTGTCTGGGAGGGAGACACTAAACTGGGAAACTTACAGAAAGAAGACTGACCTTTGATAAATCACAGATATTAGCTTTTGATTAAGAACTGTATTTAATTTCACTGAACATCTGTATCGAGGATGGGATCTAGTTAGTGGACTTTGAAGTCAAGTGCCCGGCTGGTCCTATCATGATCAAAATACATTTTTCAGTCATAGAAATTAAAGATTTAAAATAGTTCTTCTACTCTGTCAGTATGGGGCTGGTACAGATATATCTTGTATTGTTTCACATTTCTTCACTCTGATTTGCAAGGGCTTAGCTGGGATGTTGTTTGGATCACTGTTCCAGGAAAATTTGTACTTGATTGTTTCATATGCCAGATTCAAACCTGGCACAAATGCTTAACTCCTGTGAGGTCAACAGAGTCATACCCATATATGCCAGGTCTGAGTCTGGACTATTTTAAGGTCAAATTGCACTTGGATCTCAATTGTTATCTCTCCCCCTCCCATCCCCCCACCTCTTTTTTTTTTTTTTTTTTTTTCAAAAACACAATTCTACAGATTGATTCTGGATAGTGATGTATTTAGAAGCCACACGTTTTTCATTAATAATTTAGCAGTGGGCTGTCAGATATATAGCCAACAGGCCAGAGGAATAATTTAATCTAGCATGCCAAACTACTAGAAAATCAGCCTGTCTTTTTTGGCAGGCTTAATCTGCATGCCTGAGGCAGCACCTCCTGTCAGTCAGCGAGAGAAAGTAGAGAGTTTCAAGCAGTGATTCAGAAAAGTGAATGCCATGGGGGGTGAGAGGCAGATTGTAAGAAAATGGCATCTTGGAATGTGGTATGGGATAGACTTGTTCACATCTAAATAGATTAGTAAGATTTTATCTCCCACCCACGATTTTAAATTTAAAAAAACCAGCTGAACTTTTAGCAGTTACAAATGTAGATCAGTCAGTATCAGTGACCCCTGCTCAAAATAAGTGAGTCGAAATGATGAACTGCTTCTAATGAACTGGTTAGATTGTATGTACACCTCCACCCTCCATTGGATATATGCAATATGAGTTGGTTGTGTGCTATTTACTGTTAATGACTAATAATTCTTCTTTTGTTCAAATAGTAGGTCCTGTGCTCTTGAAAGAGACACGTCTGTATGTCTTTTGCACATTGTATGTCTTTTGCACATCACATTGGTGACTCATAGTCTTCCAGTGATGGAGCCACACACCTGGGTGTGTCTCTTCTTCTGTCACTTCCAACTGATGAGCCCCCAGATTTTATAGACCTCTATCATATCCCCCCTCAGTCTCCTCTTTTCTAAACTGAAAAGTCCCAGTCGCTTTAACCTCTCCTCATATGGGACCCGTTCCAAACCCCTAATCATTTTAGTTGCCCTTTTCTGAACCCTTTCCAAGGCCAAAATATCTTTTTTGAGGTGAGACCACCACATCTGTACACAGTATTCAAGATGTGGGCGTACCATGGTTTTATACAGGGGCAGTAAGATATTCTGGGTCTTATTTTCTATCCCTTTCTTAATAATTCCTAGCATCCTATTTGCCTTTTTGACCGCCGCTGCACACGGTGTGGAAATTTTCAGAGAACTGTCCACGATAACTCCAAGATCTCTTTCCTGATTTGTCGTAGCCAAATTAGCCCCCATCATACTGTACGTATAGTTGGGGTTATTTTTCCCGATGTGCATTACTTTACACTTATCCACATTAAATTTCATTTGCCATTTTGTTGCCCAATCACTCAGTTTGGTGAGATCTTCTTGGAGTCCCTCACAGTCTGCTTCTGTCTCGACTATCCTAAACAGTTTGGTATCATCTGCAAACTTTACCACCTCACTGCTTATCCCTTTCTCCAGGTCATTTATGAATAAGTTGAAAAGGATTGGTCCCAGGACTGACCCTTGGAGGACACCACTAGTTACCCCTCTCCATTCTGAAAATTTACCATTTATTCCTACCCTTTGTTTCCTGTCTTTTAACCAGTTCTCAATCCAAGAAAGGACTTTCCCTCTTATCCCATGGCCATGTAATTTACACAAGAGCCTTTGGTGAGGGACCTTGTCAAAGGCTTTCTGAAAATCTAAGTATACTATATCTACTGGATCCCCCTTGTCCGCATGTTTGTTAACCCCTTCAAAGAACTCTAATAGATTAGTAAGACAGGATTTCCCTTTGCAGAAACCATGTTGACTTTTGTCCAACAAATTATGTTCTTCTACATGCTTCACAATTTTATTCTTTACTATTGTTTCGACTAATTTGCCTAGTACTGAAATTAGACTTACCAGTCTGTAATTGCCAGGATTGCCTCTAGAGCCCTTGTTAGAGCCTAAGTGTTTGATCATCTTGCATTTTGTACTATGGAATTTCATCTGTTTCTGTCATTCCAGTTTTCAGGTCATCTAGATCTTCCTGTATCATATTTAGATATCCCTCTTATTTACACTCCTCCCAACTTTAATCATCAGCAAATTTCATTAGCACTCTCCTATTTTTTTTTTTTTTGGCTCAGGTCATTAATACAAATATTAAATAAGATTTGTCTCAAAACCAATCCTTAAGGAATTCCATTAGTAACCTCTCTCCAGTTCAATAGTTCACCTTTCAGCAGAATCTGCTGCCTTCTTTCCTTTAGCTAGTTCCTTATCCATCTCACAGCTTGCGTACTGATCCCCCATCTTCTCTTATTTAACTAATTTCCCATGAGGTACCATATCAAATAATTTACTGAAGTCCAAGTATATTAGGTCTACTGCACTTTGCCTATCTAAAAATCAGTTATTTTCTCAAGGAAGGAAATCAGATTACTCTGGCATGATCTACTTTTGGTAAACCCAGTATTCTTTTAGTATTCTGCTGGGATGGAAATTATCCAATCTGAGCTCTCAGGCCTTTACGGGTTTTTTTTCTTCCACCTCGGATGTAGTAATTTTCCATTTCTATACACTCATTTCCCTCAGCCATCCTAATTCAGGCTTCTGTCCATATTAACATCTGTACTGAAAACTGAGGCACAGTATTCATTTATTAACCTCATTCATCCTTATTTTTTATAACTATGACTAAAAAAACTTCTTATTACTAATTTTAATTTTCCTGGCAAGAATTAATTCAGCTTGACTTTTAACAATTCTCACTTTATTCCTACATTTTTCTAGCCTCCAAGTTATAGCTTTCTTTGCTGATTATCCTCTTTTTTTCCATTTGCTATAGACTCACTGCTTATTCTTAATAACCTTTTTTGAGGTGGTTATTCATCCAGGTAGGTCTGGAGCATTTTTCCTGAAAGTGTTCTTCCCCCCCCCCCCCCCCCGCTTGGGATGCAAATTTCAAAAAAAATTTGTAAAGTTGATTTGAAGAAATTTCAGGCCACCTCCTCATTTAAGTCCTTGAGCTTTTCAGTTTACTTCTTATATGAAGTCACTTAATTTTCCACTGTGCACCCTCTTTGAAATAATAAACCATAGTTGATGGCCGAGTTTTGATTATTGTTCCATTTAGTTAAGACTTACTCAACTTATGGTCACTACGTCTATGGGTATTTCCTACATACAGCTTTTCTGTGATGTACTCATTACTTACCAAACCACATCTAAAATTGTACTGCCTCTTGTTGATTCAGTTACGTTCTGATGAGGAAAACTATCAACTATATCACACCCAGGCAGCATTTATTCTACAGACTATATCCTGGAAGTGAGTCTTGTGACACATTTCTCAACTGTATTTATGTCTTTAATAGTCTTAAAGGGATCTTTATTCATATCCAGGTCTAATCCAGCATGTCTGTAGCACTGCCCTAATGCAATCTATTTTACAATGTTTCTTCAAAGCTACAGATTCTGTTTTTCCATACTATCACTTTACCGTTCATTGACTTGCTGATGTACAACATTACTCCACCACCTTTTTTTCTTTTGTTTCTGTCTCCTCTTTGTTATCTATATTGGACAGTAAAGCCTGTTACACGATGTTTTTGTAATCCTTGTAATGTCCAGGTTGGCTTTCTGAACCAGTAGTTCCACATCCTCTGTTTTATTGCCCCAAATCCTAGCAATCATGTGAAGACATTTCAATTGTTTTCCTTGGATCTCACACCGTTTTCTAGCTGGATGAGGTATAGTCCTTTCACTTAACTGTAATGCTTACCTGATTATTACTAGACTTTTTTTTCCCCTGTGGTGCTTCTATTATCCTTTATTATGGCTTAATTATCCAGTTTTCTTCCTCTTGTATTTTGAAGCCAGGTGTGGAGATTTCACAAATCTGTTCCAATCTTCTCCCCTCATCTCCTAGTTTAAAGCCCTTTCTTATCCTTTAGGCCAGACTTCATCCCAGAGGGTTAATATCTCAGGAACTCAAGTGGAGTCCCTCAGTCAAGAAAAATCTTTTTCTGAAAGTACCCCAAAATGGTTGATCATCCCAAAACTTTCTTCATAGCCCCCAATGCTGGAACTATCTAATGGTCTTCATTATTTTGTCACACCTTTGTCCAGCTTCTGGGAACCAGAAATATTCCACTGCAGGTCACCTGAGCATCCACTTTTTTAAAGTGTCTTACCCAGCCAAGTGTTGTCATCCTTGGTCCATTCCAGTGGGAATCTTGCAGTGTCCTTCACCCACGCATGCAGCACAGTCAATGGATTTTTCCCCTCCCCGTCAGCTCCTTTTCATCCTCATGTCCATGTCTCATGTCTAGAATACGGGGTTTTTTCTAAAAAAAGTGGCCTTTTTTCTAAAAAACTTCACCTGCGTCTAGACTGCCGCCGCATGCTTTTGAAATTAAATCGAAAGACTGTGGCAGTTTTTTCAACAGCGGTAACCTCATTTTATGAGGAAGAATGCCTTTTTTCGAAAGAGCTCTTTTGAAAAAAGGCATTCTTGACAGCAAACAAGGCTTTTTTGAAAGAGAGCATCCAGATGGCCTGGATGCTCTCTTTCGAAAAAGCGGATCTCTTTTTCAAAAAATTTGTGGCTGTCTAGACGATCGCTTTCAAAAGAAGTTTTTTTTAAAGATTCTTTCGAAAAAGCTTCTTTTGAAAGAAGCGTGTAGTCTATATGTACTCTTCCTGATTCTGGTACATGACTTACGTTTTCTTTCACAGTGGCCTGTACATTATCCTCATTTTTCCTTAGACTCCTGTCCCGGGCGATTTTCACTAGCTCTTTTGAAGGGCTTGCTTCCTTTCTTTTCTTGCCACCTGATCTGCCTGTTTTTTCCTGTGTATTCTGTAATTTTTAACTCCTCCCACCCATCTCCATATATTATGGCTGTGAAATCCTAAATTATCCTTAATTCCAGCATGTATTTCCTTGTCTTGCTTATTGGGCCTCAGATATTTCCAGAGAATATGTAGGGAGCGTTTTCATGTGTTGACTGTACAGTGGTTCTTTGACTGGCAATGAGCCACATGTAATTGAATATTAATAAAGAAAATGTTTTAATTAAACAAAGAAGACCTTGTCCCTGACCCATATGTTTTTTGATGTTCAAAATACTTCCACAGTTTAGCTTCTCAGGCCCATGATCCTGCCTGGCAATATGTGAGTGGAAAAAGGAATGTATTGCATCTTTTTCCTTTAACTTCCTGTGGGGATGTATCATTGATTGCTGTTGTACGACGAAGGAATAAGCGTGTGTGTGTGTGTGAGAGAGAGAGATTAATATCTAACACTCTGATTCAAGAAACAAGTACTGTCCAAGGTCTCCTCTGCTTCATAGCTCTCCATATTCTTAACTCATGGAGAAAAGTCAGCAGACCCAATATGCTAAAATGAGTCCACTGGGTCCAATTTGACAACATGTATAACATTGACTTTGCCCTGTGGAAGCACAGAAAAGCAGATTTTCCAAAGCTTTCATAACATCATGTGGCCTCTTTGTATTATAGAGGGCTAGCTGAATTTTAATTGAATCAGGTAATATGTAGCACAATCTTGGGGTAATGCCTGTTCAGCATTAATGATAAATGACAGAGATGCATTTCAGAATCTATCTGTATTCAGGGGGGAATTATATCTTCTAAAAATAAGCCTAAACTATAACTTTTCATTTGGTACACAGAAAAAGGGGACTAGTTGTATTGATGCTTCTTCTAGGAAAAAATATTCGTATTCATGCTTAGTGTGTGTATCTGAAATATATATGCTATATCCATGTAATGTGCACATGGATATATACAGTACACACATACTGTACATATGAAATATTTATGTATGAAGTCTGCATAATATGTACAAATACAAAACTGTAAAAAACAATTTTGGACTAAAAAAAAATGATTTCCTAAAGAATCTTGACTATTTAAACCTCTAGCACAGATTTTTAGGACGGTGTGCTGACAGTGGTTGGCATAACGTGTGTCCATAATGATGTACACAGTCATGTTAAGTTCCATGCACTGAAATAAGGACTTAGCCATTGAACTGCCCTGTGCCATGTGTGGTCGTCTTCCCCCTCTTTCCAATACTCCCTTACAGCAAAGACAGTCGCTTTGTCCTAACATCGAACAACTTCATTAGAGTACGTGAGGTGATAAGTCTTCTCTCCGCTATAGCCTGATTTAAGCCATGTGCAGTGATGAGCCATCTGACGCTTGGCCCCAGACAATCCAATAGCCAGGAGCAGCTTCTTTGGTGACTCAGGGCAGGTCCTTGCAGGGAGAAACAGTCACTCATTCTGATCAATGTCCATTCATCTCCCCTGCCTGATAGAGGTGACAGACTCTCCAGGTCATGGCCTGCTTCAGCCCAGCTCTCAGACCTGCTCATGGTTTGTCTGAAACTCCCTCTTGAATTCTGACTTTGGCTCCATCCTTTTCCTGAAGTTCCTGGACTCGCTGTCAATGCACTCACTGATCAGTAGCCCTGGCCCTCCACATCTCAGTCTCTGGCAGAATAAGGGGAAAGAGTTATTTCTAACAGTAATCGGTTTCTCTCTCTTTCACTATAGAGGGTCTGCTTAGAGTCCTCCTCAGCCCTTTTTATGCTTGGCTGCTTGGTGTAGTTTTAAATACATGGTGCAGAGCTCCACTAGCCCTTGCCAACTTTGACAGCTCATATGTGACATGTTCAAATGCTAAGTACTTGTGAAAAGCTCCTATGCTCTTTTTTTAGAAAAAATAAAAAATTATCTGACCCTCTATTCAGTGCCTGCTTGCATGAAAATCAAAGAGATTTTAATATAGAGCAGCTCACAGTTTAGAGAGGTGTGTGTGTGTGTGTGTGTGTGTGTGTGTGTGTGTGTGTGTGTGTGTGTGTGTGTGTGTGTGTGTGTGTGTGTGTGTGTGTGTGTGAGAGATATGGCATGCGGAACTGCAAATGACTGTGTGCACCTATATATGGAAGTTGAGCCCCAGGAATTTCTCATGTGAAGATGTGCAATTTTCAGCATAGATTATTTTTATGTACCATGGTTAAAATATCTATTTGCTCACTCTCATTTTTATGCTTCTTAATAGTTCACTTTGTATTGCTTAGCCTAGACAGCATGCTAATTTAAAAAATGTGTGTAACTTTCTTTGCGCTCATTAGATGCTTCTATCTGGAATACAGACCACACAACTGGTGACAAAAAATTATTTGCAGGAGACTGTATTTCCTCACTTTTGTATTTGAAACTTTTCTGTTCTATTGTATAATCAATAGCTGCCAATACTAAGTCAAATATCAGATTCCTCCTTGAACTATCAAACTCTATCAAACATTGGGGGGTTCCGTTCATGTACAACTATATACTTTGTTTAAAGAAAATAGGAACAAAAGTTTTACTTTCTTTTGCATTAACTCTGTTTTGTTTTTATCATCCTAAATCCTGAGATGGAACAACTTCTTCAGCTGGTGTAAATCTAGTGAGTTCATTGGAGATATGCACCTTTGTACTGACTCAAGCTTTGAATGCAAATTCTGCTTCCCCCTCACCAAAACCATGACCAGCCAGGAAATAGGGAATAATCACAGCATTACTGAGTGGTGATACAGGATCAATGGCTCTAGGCTCTAGTGTGAACACACCTCCTTGTGCCCCACTGATTACTATGTCCCCTTTCTAATTAGATCACACATATGGGTATGTCTACACTTGCACCCTCTTTCGAGAGAGGGATACAAATGAAGACATTCGAAATTGCAAATGAAGCTGGGATTTAAATATCCCATGTTTCATTTGCATATTCACGTTATGGCACTATGTTGAAATAGAGCTATTTTGAAATAACAGGTACTGTGAAGACATGATTATTTTGAGAGAAAACCCTTCTCTCGAAATAACTAGTAAATCTCATTGCATGAAGAATAAGGGTTATTTCAAGAGAAGGATTTTCTCTCAAAATAACTGTGTCTTCACAGTGTCTGTTATTTCGAAATAGCGCCATAATGCGAAAATGCAAATGAAGCATGGGATATTTAAATCCCGGCTTCATTTGCAATTTCGAATGTCTTCATTTGCATCCCTCTCTCGAAAGAGGATGCAAGTGTAGACATTCCCATACTTCTGCCCTGAGCAACGTACATATAGTTATCGTGTAGAGGCTTGTGAATGGCTCAGAGCCAGCTAAAATAAGGGTGCAAATCAAAGTTACTTTTGCAGTGGCCATTTGTGCCTGGAATGGGATAAACTCTGCAGTGAGACATAACATGGGGCAGAAACACTACTGCCTGTATTTTGATGCTAGCTACTGATTAAAAAAGGACTTAATGATTTTTAAAACACTCAATTATAAGGCACAGCGCGTGCACGTGTGTGTGTGTATATATATTAAATAGGAATTTTTCCATAACACACAAACTAGGGAGTCACCAAGTGAAATTAATAAGCAGATTTAAAACAAACAAAAGGAAGTATTTTTCACCCGGTACACAGACACTTGTGGAACTCCTTGCCAGATGATATTGTGAAGACCGGGACTTCAACAGTTTTTCAAAAAAGAACTAGATAAATTCATAGAGGATAGGTCCATTGATGGCTATTAGTCAATGCGCAGGAAAGGTGTTCCTAGCCTCTCTTTGTCAGAAGTTGGGAATGGGCAACAGGGGGCAGAGTGGATCACTTGATCACCTGTTATGTTCATTACCACTGGGGCACCTGGCATTGGCCATTGTTGGAAGACAGGATACTGGGATAGATGGTCTGACCCAGTGTGCCCATTCTTATAATTCCCTACCCTCACATTGTTGGATGCCTTATTAGATAGGGGAATTGTGGCTTTTTCACTTTTTCTTATACTCTCTCTTGGACCACTTTCCTGATATCACTTGTGGTGGCTATGAAACTGTCTTTAGAGTTAATCCAGGGTCAGTCCTCTATTTAGACTCTTCTATCCAACTGTATTTGTTTATTTTTGATCATTAGGTGGTTGGTATCTGGATATATTTGACAGGAAAAAATAACGGGGGGGGAGGTCAATTTAGATTTTGATTGAGAGTGAAGCTGTATTTGACCTTTGTGTGATGTTCAAAAATATAACTTAAGTGACCAGAAGTGCTGGGTTTATGTACTAATAAAAGGAAGTAGTGCAAAAGGGTCAGCCATTTATTTTGTATCAAGTGCATAAATCCGTCTACCCTACAAGAATATCACAAACTTAAGCAAATTAAGTTTATATATCTAAATTTCACCCCTCCTCCCCCCAATTCCCTCCATAGTACCTCACAGTCTTTCTAAGGATTTGTAACCAAAATGGATGAGAACTGTGGATGGGCGAGAGAGGATCAAAACCTTTGCAGTAATACAAGTACAGTGGATAATTATCTTAATACATTATCCAGCAGTAATGAGCACAGTAAATCAGAAGTGTCTTTTATAGGTCTCTATTCATACTGACTGGCTAAAAACTGTTGATTAAGCTAAGTGCACATCTTGGTTTAGATGGATGTTGTTTTTCTCAAGAAGGGGAGATCTCTGGCTAATAAATGGCTGTTCTTAGAAGGCTTCCTATAAACTCTATCCCATTGCTGTTCTTCTATCTCTCTTTTAGCATGATCCTTCAAACTGGAATTGCAAGGCTGGATATCTGTTTCAGGAGGCTGTGTGTTTCTGATAGATTTCATTTTTAATCCTACCTCACTGTAGGAACTCAAGCACCGAGCAAGGGAAGTGTGGCTGTAGGGAGGTGATAAAACACAGGTGTCAGCTTGGGGTATTTCATGAAGCACTTTTGTAATTTCAAGCCAAATTCTCCCTTTGCTTTCAGTGCCACTACCCTGAATGAAGTTTCTGGATTGGCTCCTGTGCAGGTAGTGGGAGAATTTGGCCCTTTGAAGGAACTGGCATACCTGAATGGCAGTGACTTCAAAAATATTAAATCAATAGGCTCAATCTCAAGATCTCTCTGTCGCTGTTGGCTCCATCCTGAGGTGTGCAGTTGAAAGGCAAGTTGGCCTGGGGCTCTGTGTCTGTTACTTCATGCTGAAAGCAAAATCTTTAGTCCTTTCTAAATATTGGTGAAAAATGTCTGTGTGAATTTCTGCTGGCCTCTCACGAAACACAAGAGCAGGATTCCATCTTTCAGATGCTGCCATACCCAATTTGTAGAGTGTTGAAAAAACACGCCTTTCTGGGACTGAGAGATCATAACTAATTTGATCCTCCAGCTATTAAGGACTTTCCCATTAGCAAACCAGGACGTGAAGATATCAGTGTTATCTATCAAGCGAATGTAGTCACTTCTCACAAAAGTTGCTAGTGATGCTGTATATTTTCTGCCCACTATTGTGCTTGTTTCAAGGAATTTTGAGACAGTAAAGTCCAGATTTAGATTTGGAGCTCCATCTTTAGTGCGCATTTCTCTGTTTGGCGCATGGAAAAATAGTGGTGGAATAAGCAATTTGAAATTTATATACACATGGACTCCAGATCTATCCATAACCTCTGAGAAGTGGATTTCATTAGATATAGACCACAAATGCCTGGTCTGTGTGGTACTGAGTACCTATAATTTCTTCCAATTGAACAGCTCTAACCATAACAATTGTATGTAGACAGCTGAGAATGGAACAATAAAATGTGATGAAGAACAAAAAC
Source organism: Pelodiscus sinensis (assembly GCF_052426305.1). Taxonomy (NCBI): domain Eukaryota; kingdom Metazoa; phylum Chordata; order Testudines; family Trionychidae; genus Pelodiscus; species Pelodiscus sinensis. The sequence goes on along the minus strand of NC_143060.1, from coordinate 15,686,720 downwards.
AATGTCTTTTTACTATATGCGGTACATGGGATACACTTCAATTTGGAGACGCTATACTGTAATAAAGCTAAGTCATTTCTCCTATTAGTCTCACATCTAGCCAGCAGACTGATGGAAGGAATTCACCCTAACTTCTTATGAGCGAGTGCACGTAACTAAGGGTTTGTCTCTGCTAAAATGGCCTTAAAACCATTTGACAAAAGTATGTATTGCATTTAATTAAATTTAACAATCAAGTCTTGGTGATATTTGCTTGCATTATACATTAATTCTGCCAGTTGAACTTTTATAAAAATGTCCAGTAGCAGAAAAACTCATCCCTGTTCTTTTAAAAATCTATCTGTGAAATATATTAAATTTTCACAGATTTGAACAGCCAGGTTCTGATCACCATTGTCATGTTGTAAACTTCTCCAATAGAGTTCTTCCAGATTTATGTCACTGCAAAGGAGGTCAAAAGCTAACCTTTAAATTTCTGCTCAGCGATAGAAAAGCTGGTAAAGCAACAATCCCTTTTATTTCCCTGCCATTTTTATGTGTTGAGTAGGATCAAGTTATTTTCAGCCAGGGCTGAGAGTGTTAATCTTCCTGATAGAGATGTGAAAATCTGGAACCATCTTCAATCTCAATACCACATACTGCCTTAGGGATCACAGAGTGCTAAAACCTAAGATAAAAAGCCCTGACACAGATTATTGACGGTTTACCTTTTAATGAGCAGCTTGGATTGATTTTATTTCCCTCCTGGGTAGTTGGCTTTGCCTTGTTTCCACCCATGATGTCATGATTAACAAAACATGCACATACACAAACTGAAGCTTTATAGATGAATAATTGCAAAGCTATGAGACTAGCACAGGCATTAAAAAGAAACCTGTGCCAAGACTCTCTTGACTGTAAGAAGAAGCTGACCCATTGACTTCAACCGCTGGATATTTCTTCTTTTAAAGGAAGTGGGCCTATCATAAAAGGAGAGAAGAGGGTTGGTTCTTCGTTTATGCTCAGTTTTTAAATTATTTTACCCTGCTACTGCTGAACAGGGGGGATGTCACAAGAGTTCCAGGTCAATGGAAGACCCTCTTGGGGATTTTCAGATGTATTGTCCAATATTTCTGTTAAAATAACCCTGCTAATCCAACAATAAAATAATGGAACAAGCACCCTCTTGGTCTCTGACTACATTCCATTCGTGTATTTTAAATCTTAAATGTCAAAATGGGAGAAAAATCCATAAACACAAACTATCACCCAGAGAGTTTTTATATCACCTTTTCTATTTAGGTTCTAGCAAATAGAGCTTTCTGGAAAATGAAAATCCATCCCCTGAAAACATTCAGTGTTTCTTGGAAATGTTCTCTCCCTTGAATCAGGAATAAAAGTCAAAGATGTTTTGCGGGAGGTGATTTCCAGTAAAAATTCCATTTTGGGAGAGCAGAACCAGAATTTTTCATCTTGTCTGTTTCCTGCCTGGAAGAGTTTTGTTAATCTTACTTTCCCCCATGTCTTTTGGCAGGAATCTTTCAAGCATCATTTCCATTTTTCCAGTGCTAAAATGTTTTGCTTTCTTTTTCCTAAAAATTTAAATTGTCCCATGGAAAATTTTGGTTTTTGTAGAGAGGGTATTTTCCAATGGCATATTCCTGACCTGCTCAAATTGGATGGCCCTTATCACCGTGGTATGAGAAGTACCCTGTCTTTCAGGGCTGGTTTGAGGAACTATTAATTACCTAGTAGGCTAATTGTTAGTCAATAAAGGAAGGGGGAGTTGCTCCAGTATGCTGGCTGAAGGCACCCAGAGCAGTTGTTGGAGTCCTCTAAGACAGTGGGTGAAGGGGAGCTGAATGATAGCGCCACTTCCTTCACTTGGGCAGCTCCAGAGAGGCACTTCTATGTCCAAAATAGACAAGAGGAAGGATTGGAAAGCATGAATTTGAGGGACTCTAGAGTTAAAAAGTCTGCAGGCTTCAATATTCCTGGAACTAAAATATCCCCAAGGATGCTGGTAGTCTCTCTACCATGAGGTCTATTGTGAATCACCAGTTGTGAATGGCTTACAAGAGTGAGTTCTCTCGGGTAATGGACCACCTCTTACTACAGATTAGTATAGCACCTTGCACAATGAGGCCCTGATCTGATAAGTGTTCTGGTCACTGTCATCATAGAAATGCAGGTCTATGTCTGCAGCCTGCCCACAGCTGAGATAAGGAAGAGTCAAAAAACTCCTGGGAGCCTGACTTCAAAAGCTTTCTGTGAAAATGTGTTCAGATTTTTTTTTTCTGAAATTTTAGGCTTGCCCATCACTAACCTAATACCTGACATCTCTGCAGTACTCCATGTGTGATAGCTCAGAGTGGTCATCCAGTTTCCAGGAGCAAAATTTGGACCAAAGAGGACCATTTCACCTAGCTTGATATCTCAAAGGAGTGATAAAAGGAGAACAGCCTTATTGGAACATACCAGCGACAAATCTATTCTGATATCATGTCTCCGATATTGTCTAGTATCAGGTGCTTCAGAATAAAATGCACAACTCTTAGAACTGTGCAATAGCATGTAGGAATTTTCTTCCTGTCCCTGGCTGGTGATCCATTTAATTTATGCCTTCAAGCATGAAGACTGATAGTCCTTATTATCTGAGAGGCAGACTGCTGCAGATAACAGGACATTTTCCACCCAAAGGGAACTTTCCTTTCTTTGTCAAAACATAACATAACCCTAAAGACAAGTGGGACTTCATTCACAATCAGAAAATCATACCGTTCTCTAATACTTCCAGACAGTCCTGAAAGTGAGTCCACAAAGGCAGAAAATGTAGTTTTGGAATTTGTACTTGTGATATGAAAGATTTCTTACATTAACAGATCCCTCTCATATTGTATTGTCATCAGATAAGGATTTGTTTTCACTAGTAATGAAGAAGCTGCTAATATGATTTGTGTTCATATATTGCCAACTAAAATGAGTGTTGATATGATATGATGTCAATATGAAATGACAGAAAATTGCTAATTTCATATAAAACTGCTAATGCAAGATGATTAACCTTATGCAAACTTTTGGTGAACAGCGCCTTCTCTTCAGTCTGAAATCCTCCTTTACCTGTTTGCGGGGAAGAGAGAAGGATAGAATTTAAAACAAAGCACAAACAAAAGGTGGGGGGGAAGTTCTGTAAAAAGAATATTATAGTTACTTCAGTTTTTCATGACTGTCCATTTAATAAATGTTTGTATAATGCCATAAATCTCCAGGTTTCTTATTAGCTGGTAAGCTCTGGCCAATAGTCATTGTTCCGAGATATGCACTGTGGTGCCCATTTTTTCCTGTTCCAACCTCCAATTTGTTTTTCTTCCACCTTTTTTAAAACTTGAGCCTGCAGTGAGCTCTATTTGGATAGAGAGATTCCGGTGCCTATGTAGTTCCTCTCATTGCTATATAATCATAATTTGTTAATATAATGAGTCCTTCATAGCACACTTAATTTCAATGGGTTCTATATAGGTGAAAGGGTCTGCACACACAGAATTCAATGCAGAATTGGGGATTTCAACTGTAAGCAACATGGCATGACTGTCCATTTAATAAATGTTTGTACAATGCCTAGCACAATGGAGATAGGAGCTCCAGCTTCAGTTCTTTGTTTGGCTCACTTCATCTGTAATAAAACATTCTCATAATAGGGTGACAGACTCTAAGACCTTGTGTAGAATAAGTCACCCTAGATTCCACTGGGAGTTGAGCAAACGGATTAAGGGCAACGAATGACCTTTACTTTTGAGTAGTGCATAGGCACAATTGGATGAAGAGGTGAGGGGGTAGCTAAAGAATACTGACTGTAATTTAATTAATTGGCATTTAGATCGGTGGTGATGAGAGCCTCAGAAATTCCTTGGCTAGATGGATATATAATAAGACCAAAAAGGGGAAAATAAGGGTGAGAGTTCAGTGGAACAAACTTTGGAAAAATAGATGAAATAAAGAGAGAAAAAATTGAAGGACAGAGGAAAACAAAGATAATAGGTGCTGGACGATAAAGTCATATATGTTTGAGTCATGAGTCTCCTCTAGCTGGAAGCATGTGAAGCATTAGAATATATCCAATATAGATGAACATGGAAGAATAAAAAATAATCAAAATCTGGAAGAATAAATCATCTGGTGGTGAGAGAAATTACAAAGCTGGGAAATAAGTATAGAAAGAAAAACAAATGTAAAGCATGAAAGGAAGCTTGCACAAGAGACAGATATAAATAATAAGGCACTTTTCAAAACGTTGGGAACAAGGCATGGGGTCTTTAAGGCCTGGCAAAGATAATTTACTAAGGACCTAATTTCAGCAAAACACTTATGCATGTGCTTTGGTGACTTGCTGAATAAGGATGAATTGATTAATTAGGGCCTAAAGATGTGTTTAAAAACAAAATAAAATTCTTAGTAATTCTTAGTCTCAGTTATAGTTTAAAAAAAAAAAAAAGAAAGATGAGAGAAGTGCTGGAAGAAAACTGATATTCATTTCCTAGGAGTTGAAAGGAAAATGCTGAAGGAAATCAGAAGCATCATGCCTGAAAGGTGGTTGAGAAATTAAAGAATATAAACAATGACAGAACTCCAGAAACTGGCTCATTCCATCTGAGAAAGTTGAAGAAATATAATTGAGATTGTGGAAAACTGCATATGATTATTTCAAAACAGGAGAGATATGAATGGAGTTCAAATATTGAGCCTGTTCTTGGTAAAGGATTAAGTAAAGTGTTGGTTTGTAAATTTGAATTCATAGTACACATACCAAAATACGCCTCACGGACTTAAGATAGGGGCATGTAGAAATTTATTTTGAATGAGAACTCTCAGCAGCGATTTATAAATATCTAATTAATCCTACTCTCATTTTAGAAGTGTTCAGTTACCAGAAACAGGAATATAATAAACTGTGGGTTTGGAAGAAGTTTCTTGAGATACACTAGTGCACAAGAAGAATAATCTGCTACTGTTTAGCAAGTATACCAGGTGATACACTGCAGAGAACAGAATTTCAATAGAAAGACTGGAAGTAACTTTTAGTGGTGAGTATTGAAACAACCCAAGGAATTGTTGTATGCACTTTATGCATATAAATCTTAGGCCAGGGAATATACGGTAAGATTTTTTTTTTAAATACACAAATTGGTGTTGCAGAACTGGCAAACAAGGAATTAGTGAAGGAGGTAAGCAAAATGCTGTAATTCTGAATGAGTTACATACACTAAGAGTACATCTGCACTACAGTTGATGCATGATTTCCAGCTTCGCTAGACAGACATGCGCTAACTCTGAGCTAAGAGCACAGACAGATAAGCAAGCTGAACAATTCATGGTAAAGTAAGATAAGCCTTTGGACAGACAAAGCCAGAGAAATAAGAGATGTAGGCAAATCACCTCCATGACTGTATTATATCCAACACAGAAAAGCAAATGAGAAAGATTGACGCCTTCATCACAAATGTTACTATCAATACGTTAAAGCAAACATAGGAGAATGAAATAGAAATCATAGAAAATTATCCTAAAACCATACAAAGGACCAAAACACTGCAATAACATATATAGCTTTTGTTATCTGTGTGAGAGAGAATTAAAGATGCTGATGCAGTGGAGCGCAGCCAATTTTTTTCTATGTTCCTGGACTATTCATGTTTCCTGTTGTATGCTTATATGTACTATAAGGCTGAACATTGTATTGTCCATGTTCATTAAAATGAATCTCTGTATTGTAAAGACTTGTGCCACAGTCTTGCAAACAAATACCTTGCGGTAGTACTGCAGTGTGCACTCACAATCTTCAGCATCTGGCTTCTTTCCCAGTAAACTGAAAGAGCAGCACTAATGCTTTCTTCTTCCCGTTTGTTTCCAGCCGCTATATATCCTCTTCAACTCTATTGGCTATTGTTATTTTTGTGCAAGTACTGTAATAGGGAGACTGTGTATAGAAAGCACTGTAAAAATAACAAAATAGTTAGTTTTACATTGCTTTTTATACATAGTATTTGATACATGCTGTCAGTGTTTTACCAACACTGCTATGCTCCCATATACCTTAATTCAATTCAGCATGACATCAATACAATCTCTGGCTGCAAAGGTGAGCACTTTGGTTTTGTCGTCTTCTGAATCACGTTTGCTATGTATCTTTCTGGGCCAGATTGAACACAGTCCTGCCCTTGCAATAGTGCACAGGGGGCTTGTAGAGAGGCAGTACTCCTCCCAACCTCCCCAGCATACACAGGGGAATGCCTGCTGTTACTGCCTTTTATGAGCTCCCTACATCCCCTCCTCCCTTGTGTCTCAATCCCCCTTCACAGACCCGCATCCTCTGCACACTGCCTATACGGTGTTTTACACTCCTTAGGGAGCATGGAAGGACCCTGTTTAGTCCCCTGAATGAAGGAGCTGAAATTGTGTCTGGTCCAGATGTAGTCTGTGAAGTGGTTTCAAAAGGGCCAGAGAGTAGAGTTTACGCCTATAAACTGAGAATACCACTGCATACTCAAACAGAAACTTGCTCAATGGTAAGCACATAGAATCATAGAATACTCGAACTGGAAGGACCTCTTGAGGTAGGGGTAGGGCCATGTTTTCCACCGCCTCCCTTTAGCTGTGCACTTGGAGCTCAGAGAAAAAATCTGTGCAAGCTCGATTGTCCACTGTCCACAGGCAATTTTCAAAGGGGTTAGAATGGCGACTGATCTGCAGCCTGAAGAAGTTGCTGCTGCGTTTGCGGCTGTACTGAGGAAATAGTATCTTGTATTTACTGTGAAATAAAAGATTATTCTAAAATTAGGGATGCGAATGACAAAGTTTGGCTTGTGATTCAGACCAGAATGTCTGGTGTGTCTCAGGGATTTGAATATAGGATTTTGTAATCAAGCTCATTTCTAGTCAAAATGGGGTTAAGGAGTGTTAAACTGATCTCTCAAATATATGCATTTTCCTAGCAGGAATAATCTGTGCAATAATCTAGAAACGTTCTGAATAGTTGTTCAATGTTCTTGGAAGATATCCCATTTAATTTGGAGCTAATTCCACCTTCATTGCACTACGGATGCACTTGAGGTGCTCTGTGGTGTTTAATTTGGGTTCTTTAGAATGCCAGATGCAGAGAATTAGTGTAATTATAGTTTGTAACTCAGCTTTTAAAGGCTGCTTCCTTTTTAGCGTGTATAAAGAGTATATAAATTGTTTTAAATGTTTTAGGAACTATCGATGTCACTGGAAGATTATCCAGCTGGAAATAAAATGAAAATTCTTTGTCCTCACCGTGTCTGGGTAGTTGTCCTTAAAAAAGGAAACTGACTGTAATGACTTTATAGCCTGCATTTTGTGGTCCTTTGTTACATTAATTTATGGTCTTAGTCCACCTCCTAGCAGACTGATGTTTACTGGCAAAATCACTGCCACAACTGGCACTATTGCTGCAACAAAAGGACTGAATGGGGCCAGAGCACTACCATAAAGCTCTCACCTCTAGAACTGGCCTCTCCAGGTCAGGATAAGACTTAAAACTTGCACTGTGCATGTTGTAGCTCATGGTTTTGCCATGCAACCATTCTGTGAATTAAGAGGATCCATCAACACTACAGGAACTTCAGTACATCATAACTACATCAACGTTACTATGCTTGTGTAGCCATAATAGCATAGTCACAGCCTGTGCGAATGGAAGGAATTTTTCCATCAGTGTGGGAACACCCACTTGCCCCATGACAGTAACTATATCAGTGGAAGCATTCTTCCTTTGATATTGCCTCATCTATGCTTGGGCTAGGATGTCCAGGATTGTAAAAAAGCAACACGCTTGGACTGATGCAACTATGTTGATCTCACTTTTAAGTGTAGGCCAAGCCAGAGACTTCAGTATCTAGGCCTGTCAATCCAGCACTTTCATAAGCACTTTTAAGTGCATTCATTTTTTTAATGGCTGATTAAAATCTGTAAAAACAACAAGGAATCCCGTGGACCTTTAAGACAAACGTTTATTTGAGCATTAGCTTTCATGGATCGAAACCACTTGGTACATGATTAAAATTAGTAAATTTCACTAAAAATGCTATTTTGTTTTAATACAACAATTATTGCTGGATTTTAGTACAGCATGGGGCCAAAAATACCTTTGCATTTTCTTGTCCAGATAATTGGCTAAAATTACAGTTCATGTCTAGTGCCTGTCTCTTCTGCCAGTCCGATTGCTGACAGTCAGTCATCATCGTACATCCACGGAGAAGCTGACTTTCAGATCTGTATGCACTAAGAAAATTGGCTGTCTTTGGAATACTCCTAAATTTCCTGCTCTTTCCTGCTAAATTTGATCAGCTCTTCCAGTGGGAACTGAAATAAAGAAGTTACATGTATTCCAAGTCTAGATTAACCTTTCTGCAAAACTGGGAAGCTTATTGCTCATGTGTTAACTATTTCTATACTCCGTGAATTACCAGTGCACTACCAGTGCTTCCTGATACAAATCATCACAGTATTGCCAACCTTACTTGTGCATTGTCTTCTGAGCTGGACACTTAGAAAGTGGTGGATGTTGGCCAGGCACCCAGCTCTGAAGGGCGTTTGCAGTGAACAGCAGCACAGAAGTAAGGGTGGCAATACCATACCATGACACTTATTTCTGTGCTGCTGCCGTCATAGCTGGGTGGCCATAGTGGTGGCTGCTGAATAGGAGCCCAGCTCTGCAGGCAGCAGTGCAGAAGCAAGTGTGGCATGCCATGGCATAGCCACCCTTACTTCTATGCTGCTACTGGTGGGGCAGTGCCTTCAGAGCTAGGTGCCTGGCCAACATCTTCCACTTTCTGGCCACCCAGCTCTGAAGATAGTAGCAGCAGTGCAGAAGTAGGGTAGCAGTACAGTTTCTTCCCCCCAAACACTTTGCGATCCCTTCTACCACATTTGGGTCAGGACCCCTACAATTACACTGGGAAATCTCAGATTTAAATAGCTGAAGTCATGAAAATTACAATTTTTTTTAAATCCCGTGAGAGTGAATTTGACCAAAATGGGCCCTGAATTTGGTAAAGCCCTAGTAATGAGACTATAGCCCGAGTCTCTGCATCCTTAGGTAGTTTACACATATGCTGCTTCCTTGTGAACATATGTAATTCTGCTAGAGAGCCTGTGCCCAGGATCCTGGAGTCTGCACTTTTCTTAGTGTAAATATAATACTGGAGAAACCAAGTTGGCGCTTTGCAGACAAAAGGACTGATCTGATTCCCATTGAAGCCTGTAGAGATTTACTATTGGCGTCAATGGGAGAGAAACTTGGCATTAGATGAGAAAATTAAGAGCTGACATCCCACTCACATCACTGGCAACTGTAATTAATTTATAGTGCCCCTTGTCCTTTTGAATGTTTTTAAACTTTCCCGGCAGTGTCTCAGCCCGGGTATATTTGCATATAGAGGGAGACGAAGCTTCCGTGATGAGCTTAGTACATGTGACCCTTTCATTGACCTTAATTTTCATTGTTAAATTGAGCAAGTCTCTAAATGTTTCATTGTAAAAGGAATGCTTTGAGAGTAAGGCCACTGATCCAAGCTTGCTGTGTAATGCAGTGATCTCTGGAGACATGGGATAGCTGTGTTCCTGCTGAAAGCTTTGCCTGAGAAAATAAAGATGCCCAAATAAAGCTACATTGCTTTCCCCTAAAATAGCAGAATTTACACTACTTGGACTGGCTTAGAGATGCTCACAATGCAGTTATTAAAAGTCTAGTCTAGATTGGCCATATCATTAGTTTGTGTAAATCACATAACTCCATCAACTTCAGTGGAGTTTACACTAGCTGAGTATCTGACCTACTGTATACCGTGCTTTCGAACATTATTTGTATTCTTCATTGTGCCCATGACAAGAGTGCTTAAAAGTCCTAAGCAGGTTTGGGGCCCATTGTTCTAGGCACTGTGCAAACATAGTAAAAATGGTTTCTATCTGTTTTAAGGTTTAATACTGTTGCCTATATCTGAGCACCTCCCCTAAGAAACAGCTGCAATAAAGAAGTTCCTGATGGACTTCATGATGTCTTTCACGCTTCTCGGTGTGCCTCTCCCTACCTGCTACTCTAGCTTCAGACTTCCAAAGGAACAAGGATCCAGTGGCCATAGAGAGAGCACCTGTGAGGGCCACGTGTCCCTGAGGTCTTCACTAGGGATAAAAGGTTCTTAACTTGAGTTACCCAACACCAGGCAAAATCTGAGTGCAGACAATGCAGCTGGTAGTTTTTACAGGCTTTAGCAGGTTGAGTTAAAGACTGTTGGAGGAGGCTGTGTCATAATTTGGCCTACCTTGTGTTAAGAACAGTTTTCTTTCTCCTTTCCATGGGGCAGCGGTGCAGAAACCCAGGATCAGCTGGAGTCCTCAGCTGACCCCAGGCTCAGTGCAGCTGCCCCTTGGAAAAGCCGCCCTGTCATTTCCAAGGAGCAGCACTGCAGGAGCCCGAGATCTGGTGGAGTCCCTAGCTGACCCTGCTCGGTGCATCTCTGCCCTTTGGAAAGGCCGCCCCAGTGTTTCCAAGGGGCAGTGTCCCGGCGCCTCAAAGGGGCAACACATTAGGAGCCAGGAATCTGCTGGAGTGCCCAGCTGATTCCCGGCCCCATGCTGCATGTGCTTTAACGGGGCAGTGCAGCATTAGCACCTGCGATTAATGTGTTTAAAAAAAATTAACGTGTTAATCCATCCCTGCGTTAATCGCAGGCATTAACGCACATCAATTGACAGCCCTTATATAAATGTGTGTGTTTAGTCTGGTTTGGTGGTGCACTTCCACACACTTCCTCAAAATTAATGTAGCACCTAAGAAAATACAACCCACCCAAGAACAGAAAATGTTAGAGGAAACACGGGTGGTGGTGGTAGGCTTGGTTTGCCTAGCCCAACAAGCCCTACAGCGAGAGCTGCTTGGTCCCTTCCCCTTCTTGTCCTCTTCCCAACATGCTTCCTGTTTTCTGTGCCCTGCATTGGATTTGGTGGTAGGGGCATGGGGGAAATGAAGGAAGGGGGTGAGGAAATGGGGGAAGAGGCAGTGGGGAAGAAATTGGGAGTGAGGGGAGAGGGATAAAGAAGAAAAAGGGATGAGGAATCAGGGGGAGGGGGAGACAGAAGTCCTGCATGCAGTGTCCCTTCAGCAGCAGCTGGGGCTCCCTGGTTAAGCAGGCCCATTTAACCCTTACCCTGACAAGCCCTGCTCCCTTACACCAGAACTCATCCAACAAGTTCCCTCCACCCTCCACCCCACTGAGCCCCAGCAAGTTGTACCTGGACCACCTATCCTATGAAGTCCTACTTCCCCAGCACCTGGCCCCCACAACAAGCCCCATCTCCTCCACTGAGCTCAGAGTCCCGTTGCCCCTACATCAGATTCCCCCACCGAGGCCCTGTGCGTCCAGATCTGCCCACACCAGGATTGCACCACACCCGGATTCCCCCACAATAACCCCTTCACACTTGGATCATGCAGAGCTGAGCCTGCCGAGCCTCACCTGTACTGGAGGAAGCTGGGGTTTCAGGGTGACTTTCCTACCTCAGTGCAGTCAGTGCTCCCTTCTGCTAGAAATGTGAAAATCTGGGCTTGTCTTAATGGCCTTCCTATCTCAGACTTCCAGTATAGCTTTGGGCTCATCATTTAAGGCAGGATTGGGGAACCTAAGGCCCAGGGGCCAGATGCAGCCCCCAGCTTGCCTGGATCCAGCCCTCAAAGCTCAGCATTGGGGAGCTCACAGGACTGGGCCCCACTAGGCTCTGGTGTATGAGGAGAATGTGGGGAGTGCCTTTGTCCTTCTCAGTCAGGGATCGCCTCTGAGGATTTTTTTTGTTTTGTTTCGCTTCTCACTGGTGTGTGGACCCCAACTAATTTTTCTGTGGCCTCTGACCAAAAAAGGTCCCCACTCCTGATATAAGGCTTTGTCTTAAGGTGGAGTTTTTCCACTTTTTTTTTAAACATCAGATAACTTAATTATCCCCTGCCTCAGTTTCTCATTAGAAAAATAGTAATACTTGCCTGCCTCACAGGAGTTTGTGTTAAATTCATTGGTTTTAGTGAAGTGTTTTGATGTCACCAGATGAAAAGTGCTGAGAAATGCTTTTTTACAATTTCAAAATCTTTCTGCTTTATTCCTGCAGTAGCCACTGCTCCTAGATTACAGACAAATTTCAATTTGTGACTTTATTAAATGACTCGTTCTCCAATTATGTGATGCTGGAGCAATTTGCCAGAAGAGGACAGGGTAGTGAGAACAGGGCTCCACCGGGCCTCGCCCATCATCACTCTTCAAAGGGCTAGTCAAAGACACAGGTAGGCCAGCCAGGGAGGGCTGGATCATTTGTGATAACAAGTACCCTGTGCTGTCCTGCTAAGTGAGACTGGGCAGAACAATAAATGGCCAGGAGAAATGGATCCCCCTCCACTTGGCCCAGAGGAGCCCAGAGGAGCTTTCCCAGAGGTAAGCAGTGGCCTGAGCTTAGGCAATTTTTCCCCCCAAATTCTGTGATGGGCAGGGCAGGGGGAGTGTTTGGTTGGGGAGGGCAGTGATTTTGAGTGGTGAGAGCCTCAGGAGAGATTGGTAGATAGAGCTCAACTCTTTTCAATTTCAATTCTTTTCAGTGGTTGGGAGATCATGTTTGCTTGGTGAGAACAAGGCTGGGGATTTGGTTCCTACACCCCTGGGGACATTGTGTCTGCCAGTCTGATACATAAAGCTGGCACCATCATGCTGCCTCAATGGGACATTTTACTTTCTTGGTTCTGTGAGCTGAACTGGCGCTGTTGTTAAACTGGCACTATTTTACTGGCATGTGCCTTGGCAATTCTTATTCATTGTCTGAGATGCTTACTCCTGTTGAAACAATCAACATAGGAAGCCCTCAACTTGTTTGTGTGAAGAAGTGAAAATGAGGTGGCCACTCTTACAGTCTGATTCTAGGCATTTTCTTCCTGTCAGGGGTTAAATGTCAGCTGACGGCAAGACCTGACACCTTGTTTGAGTGTGTGAAGAAAGCACTGAGATTTCTCAATTAGCTTTACCTGGTGCTTGCCATTCTGTGTTCCCGAGGATCAATGAGAGGGGTTTGCAAGCTGCCAGCATGTCAGCTACGAGGGTGCATAATAAACCTGTGATTGACAATTCTTTCTCCCAAATATAGTGCTTTTAGTTAAGTACCTTTTGTATCTCTGGCACATTGTACAAACCATACTCTATTTTGTTGAGAAAGAAACTACAGAAAAATGGAGGGCTTTTTCAAAAATAATTTTCTTGGGTTCAGGGATTTGACTGGAAGGAGACAAGCATGCAGTAAGCAGGGACACAGGGGCTGTGTCTAGACTGGCAAGTTTTTCCGCAAAAGCAGAAAAACTGCTTTTGCGGAAAAACTTGCCAGCTGTTTACACTGGCCGCTTGAATTTCCGCAAGAACACTGACGATCTCATGTAAGAAATCAGTGCTTCTTGCGGAAATACTATGCTGCTCCCATTCGGGCAAAAGTCCTTTTGCGCAAAAGGGCCAGTGTAGACAGCTCAGATTTGTTTTGCACAAAAAAGCTCTGATCGCAAAAATGGTGATCAGAGCTTTCTTTCGCAAAACCACGTCTAGATTGGCATGGACGCTTTTCTGCAAAAAGTGCTTTTGCGGAAAAGCGTCCGTGCCAATCTAGACGCTCTTTTCCACAAATGCTTTTAACAGAAAACTTTTCTGTTAAAAGCATTTGCGGAAGATCATGCCAGTCTAGACGTAGCCAGGATGTACAGGGAAGAGAGGAGGGAGTCAGTGGGAAGTGGGCGGAGTCTGGGCTGGAAAGGGGGCAGGGTGTGGGCTGGGAAGCTATTGTCTCCACAAGTGGAAGCTTCACCAACCGCCCACGAGGAACAGGAAGGGTCAGAGACCTCAGCCATCCTTGCCTCCATCTTTTGTTGCTCTCTTTGTTCTCTCACTTATAGTGAGATGCTTCCTTGTCACTCGTCTTTGTTTTGGATCCATACTGTAGGAAAGACAGAGTGGTAGATTGTTCATTACAACAAGGAAGCTCTGCAGTAGTGATTTGTTTGCCAAGTGATGTGCTGCTGTTACAGAAAATTACTGTAAGTGCCTGTTGATTTCACACAGTTGTATGCTCAGGCTGGACCTGAGAGATGCTGAGTCCATGACAGTCAGTGAAAGTCGAGGGGACTTTGTACTTTGCAGAGTCACCTAGCACTTCATGGGAGCTGGATCCAGCTGTTTTCAGGCACTGTTTGATACTGGTTCAGAGCTTGATTCATAAATAATAGTTCATCATTTCTTGGGTGCTGGATTTTTTTTTTTAATAGAAAGTGAGCATTAAGCAATTGGCTGGTCGCCTTATTCATCAGTCCGCAGTGATGCTTCTTTGCTAAGCAACATAAATAGGGGCAGAAGGCCAGACAGCAGAATCTAGCTGAGTTATTTCTAAGCTACTAATCACAAGAATATCTGAGGTACAGGAAATAGCATATGTAAAAGGGTTGGTGAGCGAAAACGGCCTATCAGTGAGGGCTGAGGAGTGCAGGTTGTTCATCGGATAAAGGCCAGCATTCAGCTGAAGTGATGCTGTAGAAAGGTTTGTGAATGTTATTATGCCCCATTTATTTACTATTTTAAATTAAATTTGGATCTTTTGCTTCTCTCTCAGTCTAAAATGTGACTAGTTTTGACAGACTAGGGTTTTAAAGTCAATAGAAAGCAAGGGACAAATTGAACCAGTTCCGGTACCTACACACATCACATCATAGAATGAACTTTCCCAGGTTTGCTGGTGAAGTGAATAGAATCTGCTGTTGAGTGCACACTTAACCTTGTGTGCCCCTCTAGGCCCTATTCTTGCTTCTAGACAGAGGTGACTTCAAGGTGTCTCAATGAGCTTTTATTATTTCATGATCATGTTCCCTTGCACTGACTGTTCTGCTCATTACTTCTTACCTGGCACAGAAATATGCATCTCTTTATAGAACTGTACTGAGGGGTTTCCAGCCACATTGATGTTAACATTTCCATAGTTTTATTATTTGCTGCGGAGTGGACGAGTAACTATACAGCCCCATATTGTCTAAAAATAAATCATGGTGTTAATAATATGAAAGCTCATCATGGCGCTATCCTATTAAATCTGGTACTGGGGAGAAAAGAGAAACAGCCAGTTTTTGAGTAGAGATTATAAAGTGTGAAGATTAGTGTGGTTCTGCTGTATGCTTCTGAGCCTATTTAGTTCTTCCTCCGTCTCCTTATTCATTTAGGCTGAGATTCAGCCCAGTGCAGACAGTCGGCACAATCCACCATTTACATCCTTCTCAGACCCTCAAAATAGATTCAGTGGGTACAAAGTTAATCGTGTGTAAATATTTGCAGGCCCATCGCCTGATTTATCACACTAGCCTCTCTTGAGCAAAGAGAGGACTCTGCCATGATTCACAGCTCCTGAAGTAACACTAATTAGTGTCTGAGGAATACAGAGTATGTGGGAAGGAGGCAGTCATGTGGGAGCAGTTTGAGGGAGAGCTCTTCCTCACTGGACATCTGCATCATGTGGTGGTTTGCTTCTTGTTTCTTTTTTTCTTTTGTTTTTTAAAGATCGTTCATTACCCGACAGCAGCATGAACCAAGAGCAGTCCCTGAGAAAGTGAATCACCTCCACTAAATCTTGCTGCACTTACTATCAATTAGTGTTCAGTCTCTCAAAATTAGTGTCCCCCGATCCAGCAACTTACTGTTAGGTGTAGCAGTCACATAAGTAACACGGATCTTCCAAAAAAAACTTTTTCCGAAAGAGAGTGTCCACACTGCAACAGTGCATAGAAAAAGCAATCTGCTTTTTTGAAAGACAGTGCCCAGACTGTATGGATGCTTTCTTGCGTGTTAGCCATGATTACTATGAATGGAATGGCCACCAGGGCACCTGTGCTTTTCCCTCTTTCCTCTTCTTCCAAAAGAACTCTCTCTTCCCCACCCATACACTAAGCTCTTTCACAAAAAGGTTTCTTCCTTATAGAATGAAGATTACCAATGCCAGAAAAAACGTTCTGTTCTTTCAGTTTTCTTGAGGAAGAACACAATTGCAGTGTGCACGTTACTCAAGTTTTGTCGAAAAAACTCTGTAGTGCAGACATTCCCCAGATGGGCTTATCTGCTTTACCTCCTGGACCTAGAAGGCTGCAGAAAGCCAAACCTCACAGAATGCCAGCCTACTGAGGAGATGATACTAAATGTGTGTTGGTTGGTATGCAGTCCTGTGTTTGCATTTAATTAAAACTTGGTCTCAGCCATGTCCTCTAGAAACATCAGTTCAGCCTTTGCTTGTGGAAGGGCCAAAAGCTTGGAAAAACCCTTTAAGACCTGCAAATGGGGGAAATGGGCTTGTGCGGGGGGAGGGGGGGGGGGGGGCAGAGGCCACTTCAGAAATTTTTTTAATGACCCTGGGCCACATCGGAAGGAGCGGGGCCAGGATACTTCCCTGCTTTCCCACTTGCAGACCATGATTGGTCTGGGGGTGGGGGAGCACGTGAAATCTTTGCCTCCTCCAAGTCTCCATAGGCGCTCATGCCTCTAGCGGTGGGAGGAGACTACACACACTCTGCCTTCTGCTCCTGGCTAATCAGGGCTTAGTGCCAGGGCAGCATGTGAAGTCTTTTCCCGCCCTGTCAGGAGTGTGTGGCACTTCTAAACACTGTGCACTCCTGTATGGGCAGAGAAAACTTCATGCGCTTCCTCCTGCCCTTGGGCTTAAATTTGCCTGGGGGTGAGGGAGTGGCAGGGCCTCTGCAGGGCCAGATCAACCTACTTGGCAGGCCGGATCCAGCCCGCGGAGGCCCTTTTGCCCGCCCCTGGGCTTGTGCCTTTTCCTTCCCTCCCCTCCCCCATCTTGTCCTTTGTGAAGAAGGCCTGGGGTTTGGCTTCTCTCCCCCTCACTTTATTTTTATTTTTTTAATGTATGAATATTTGCAATGTAAAATCTTGTCCTTCTCAATTTGGGTGACAGACTTACTGGATGAATGAGATGTTATGGTGCACATTAAAAGGAAGCAGAAAAGAGAACCCTCCGGGCCTCTTTCATATTGACCGCTGAAAAGAAGCAAATGTGACGTGAACTCAACTAACTTTGTTGATCACCTCTAAGAAAGTGTCTGAACCATGTAGGAAGCAATAGGAATGTCATACGTGACCCATTACTTCAGCCACCAGCTGCCCCACAGCAGCCTCTCTATCAGCCTTCAGTTTTGCTGCACTGTGAGGATATTCCTGTAGAGCAAAGAACTCATGTGCAGTTCTGATCAAGTTAACAGAACAAAACATTAGAACTGCAAACTGCGTGCAGGTCACCAGGAATCAATAGGGCCAGTATATGTTGTCTGCCTGAAATGCACAGTTCTAATCACCTCACTACAGTGGAATTCAAATTAGAAAAATCCAACATTAAAATGACCTCCAGTTTCTTTTGGGGCTACAGGTTCAACCTCCATGGTCCAGGACTGGCCCAGCAGCATCCATGGTCTGAAAGGACCACGGATGTTGGTGGACTAGAGAGCCCCAGCACAGAGGCTGCTGGTGGCTGGAAGCCGAGCTGGCTTGTGGGTCAGCAGGGCAGCAGAGCCCAAGGGGCACCACAGCCCACAGCCAGCCAGGCTGGAAAGCTAGGAGGGGTACCAGAGCTCATAGCCAGTGGGGCTAGGAAAGGGGAGGGACTGCAGAGCTCACAGTTGGGGGGGCTGCAAGTATCTGCAGGGCTGCCTCCAGGGCTGCTGGAGCTTGCAGTGCCATGGAGTTGCAGGTCTGCCGCAGGCAGGGGGCCAGGACAGCAGTGGCACATAGCTGGGGAGAGGAGCCCAGCAGAGAGGCTGGCTGGCACCGCTTTCCCCCCAGACATTCCCTGGTCTGGAAAACTCCCTTGTCGGAAACCGGTAAGGTCCTGAGAGCTAGACCAGGGGAGGTCCAACCTGTACTGAATATGGCAAAGATATGTCACCCTTTCAGAATAGCTGATGTTTGGTCCTTTGTAACAGGAACTGAACCTTGTGAATTGTAGGTTTTTTTTTAATTCATTCTTTGCATCATAATAAAACGTCTTGTTACCACTGAAATTTTACAACAGATGTTTTCTAATCTGTAACTGTGTAGCCAGTCTAAGAGATGAAACTGTATGTTGCCAGTCAATGTACAGTTTTACAGTTTGTTTTTCCTAACCGTTGTACTAGATTACAAAGCTAGGCTCATGTGAGTGTCCATTTTTTTCCCTCACTAAGTTTATCTCTGCAGAATTCTCTTTTTAAAGTTACATTTGTCCTTGAGAGAATGAATATAATCAAGACAGCAAAAAGGACCAGATGCACTGTTTTGGAGGTTCTTTGTTCTTTCCTTCATGATTAAGCATAAAAATTCTCGATAGTTTAACAAAACACTAGTATCTTGTCCTAATTGCCATAAGGAAAGCACGTGTGATCTAAATGTTAATCAGATTTCTGCATTTAATGAGGAAAAAGGCAACTATTATATGAAAAATGTTAAGGAACAGGAGCTGTTCGTGTTCGAATCAGGTGATTGTGCATTTGAATAGTATTTCCATTTAAATAGCTTTATCGCCCCGCTGATTCCTGAACAGTGAGTCAAAACAAAAACTAACAGCTAAATTGATATTATTGCTAAGGAGGGATGAATGCTAGGCAGCAAATCCATACCTGCTGGGAGCTTTAAGTATATGCATAGGGTATGAAGGTGTAAGGGTTTGAGATATCATCATGGAATTTAAATTTACAGATAGGCGTACAGGGATATAATTCCATCCAACTGAGTTCAAGTTCCATTTCTATTAAAGATTTTACCAGGATCATTTCCACTGATGAGTCTTCTGAAAATGTTTAGTCATGCACCAGGCACCCTTCAAGAGCTCTCTCATTTGGAGAGAGGCATGTCTTTCAAACATATACATTGGAATCCTTAGAGGTCCTAGAGGACACACAAGCATGATTTCAGGAGATGGTCTCTGGAAGTAAAACATGTCTTACAATGTCTGTTTGAATCTGTTGCTTGGGCCATTCTGGAAAGCCCCATATTTCTTAAAGCTCCTGACGGGATTATATTACACTCTTACTTTCTGGATTCAATAGCAGTAAGCCTAGATAAATTGCATTCCTCATGGGCAACAGAGTTGGGAGCAACTTCAGCTACATCTGAGTGGAATTACATTGGTCATAATATTAAACTGTTCTTGACTGCCTTCGGTTACATTTGATTCAACATAAAATCCTTCTTACAATGTGGTGGACATCTTTCATTTATTTGAGACAAGCTAAGAAAGGATGATAAGTGTTGGCTGAGTAGCAAAGCCACAAGCTCCAATAATTTATATATGGACACAGCTAAATAGGCAGATACTTGTTTGTAACAAGGTTTTCTTAATTGTTGTTACTTTTATTTTTATTCAATAGCAAATTGGCCACAACTGGGGCCACATTGTGCAAGGCATTATGTGTATACACATCGTAAGAAACTCTCTGCTTTCCCTCCTCCCCTCCAATATATTGCAATCTAAGACATTTCTGTTGTAACATACAATATTCTTGAGTGGAGCTGCTCTCTGCTCCATCAGTACAAATGGGAGTGCCAGGAACTAAATGGACAAGATAGAGGAAAAAGTGGCATTAATATATGCACCAATATGTAGCTGTAATGTTTGAAGGGGTTGTTACTGTTCTCTTCATTTTTCAGATAGGAATTGATGCGCAGAAAAAGGCGCACAAATTTGGTGGAACCAATAGGAATTGAATCTGGACCATGAGTGTTTTCACAAGTTCCTCTTTCACCACTTATCTATGAAAGTGCAATAACTTCTTTTGCACTGATAGGTTGACTCTTAAAGCACAGGGATCATTCTTGAAAAATATGCCCATAATATAAAAAAAACTATCAGAGGTTAATCAAGAACTAATAAAAAACACATGCATTTTTTAATGCATTTGTATCTGAGAAATACCCGTTTTATTATATATTTTTTATCATTGTCCATCTGAATTTCACACTTGCTGCATGCAGAAACACACTGGATATTGGCATTGCAACTTAACACTAGGAAATCATTTTTATGCATAATCTTTTTTAAAATGGGAAATATATTTCTGACATCTAAAGAAACATTAAAACTGAAGACTTTTACTAGAAATTAAATCAATATGGAACGCCAAAAGATATTTGATTGTGAAATTTAAAACCTGGAGTGGATACTTTTCTGGTTTCCCATTACATGATTCCAGTTACTGAAGATATCAGTAGTGTGACCAGAGTAGGGATATGGAATAAAATGATTAGGCAAAGAGTTAGCAGAAGAGCTGCAAAAATTCTTTGTACTAACTATACCTCCTTTCTCAGGAAATGTATAAATTTCATTTGTCCCTGAGCTGTGCAAAATTCATAGGCATGGAGTTTCAGGGGTTCATGTCGACCCGATTTAGTCTGTTTATGATAGCAATGCCTAAAAGTTACCATTGTGTTTCAGATTCAAAGGGAATTCTCCAAACTTGGTCAACACTATGGCTATGTCTACACTATGGTTTTTGCCAGAAGAGGCAATGCAAATGAAGTGCTGATTAGCATTTTGTCATGCTTCATTTGCATGTGCAAAAACAATCAGTGTGGCCGTGGCTGTTTTGTGCAAAAACCCCTTTTTGCACAAGATCCTTATGCCTCCCCAGGGGTTTTTGCACAAAACGGACATGGACATACTGCTTGTTTTTGTGCAAAAACCCCTTGCACAAAAACGGCTCGGAATAGATTATGCAAATGAAACGCGACAAAATGCTACTCAGCGCTTCGTTTGCATTGCCTCTTCTGGCAAAAGCCGTAGTGTAGACAAAGCCTATGAGTTTCATCAGGTTTGTGTTGAAAGGAGAAATTAGGCATGGTTTGAACCAGAGATGGGCCTGAACCAGAATCCTAGGTTGGGAATGCCGCACACTTTACCCAGACAGTTCGGATTGGGCCCTATACTGGAACCTGGTCTAGCAGTGAGGTAGCAGCATGTTCAACTGACTCAGAAGACACAAATTCCATTTCTGGTGTAAGCCTTTCGGAGGTGCTTATCCTCACTGTGCTAAGGTTCTTAAGTAACGGTAATTTACTAGTCGAGTAGTTGATGGAATTTCCATCGATTACTCGACTAGTTGATAGGCTCTTCCACATTCCTCCTTTGAAATGGACAAGAGCCCCCACTGGGGCTCTTGTCCATTTCAGAGGAGGAATGAGGAACTCCACTTGCAGCCCAGGACCAGCGGGAAGTCCTGCTTCTTCCGGACTGCACACGGACTGCCAGCTTTGAAATATACAAGAGTCCCCAGCGGAGCTCTTGTACATTTCAATGCGGCAGTGCAGCATGGAGCCTGGAGTCAGCTGGGGATTCAGAATCCCCTGCTGACCCTGGGCTTTATGCTACGCTGCCAACTTGAAATGCCATGCAGAGCCGGGATCAGCTGGGGACTCCACAGCTGATCACAGGTTCCACGCAGCATTTCCCCAGAGTCCCCAGCTGACCCCGGGCTGCACACACGGCAGCGCCGCACAGCTGATCCCGGGCTCAGCTGTGCAGTGCTGCCGCTTTGAAATACCTCCTCTCCCCCCCCCCCACTTTGCTGTCTCTATCAGATAAAGTCAACAAGGTGGGGAGTGGGGGGATCGACTAGTTGACTAACTAGCCGATAAGCATTTGCTTATCAGATAGTCGGCAAGTCGACTAGTCCTTAACATCCCTACTATGTGCCTGTTTCCCCATCTGTATAATGTGGAAAACAATCTTCATACATGATTATCTGTGAACAAATTTTTCTGTTGGACTGCACACCTCACAACATTAATGAATGTGTCCACAACTAGCTGAGTTATTTTAATTTAGTTTTACGACTTTCACATTTTCAAATCTTTAAAGAAACAATGACTAGTCCTGTAGCACGTTAGAGTTAACAACAATATATAAATAGTATCATGACCTTTCGTGGGCAAAACCCACTTCCTCAGATGTGCAATGTCCCACCACTAGTGCCATATATATCACAGTTGAGGGTAACTGCACCTGTATTACCTCTCTGTGGTCTAGACATGGCATGCACTCTGGGCTTCTGCTCTCCAGCCACTACCTTGTGACCAGGATATTTCTAAGCTGCACAGCTCTCTGACTATACTGCAAATTCACCTGGCAGGGCACTTGCTTAGGGTGACTGTATTTCCCGAAGGCCAGTACAGGACACCAAAGTTGGGGGACTACCGGCACTCAGGACTTCTGCCCGACAATGGAGGAGGGGGAGCAAATGGGATGGGGTGAAAGCTGAGCCCTGCAGCCAGGGCTGCCCAGGAAGGGAGCTTCTGCCCCATGGTCATGGAGAGGGAAGCCAGAGAACAGGGCTGATTGCTGTGGGGGGAGCGGGCAGCCAGAGAACAGGGGGTGGGTGTCAGCCCAGGAATTGGGCTCGAGCCCTGCAGTGCATGGGGGGTTGCCTGGGAATGGGGCTTGAGTCCTGTGGCAGGCGGGGGGCTCCCAGGAACTGGGCTTGAGCCCCACAGTGGCTGAGAGGCCCTGAGCCCCACAGCGAGTGGAGGCTACCCAAGAACCAGGCTTGAGCCCCGCAGCGGGGAAAGGGCTTCAACCCCATAGTGGGTGGGGGCCACCCAGGAATGGGGCTTCAGCGCTGCGGTGGCAAAAGGTTTCAGCCCCGTGGGAAGGGCTGCCTGGGAACAGGGCTGCAGCCAGCAGTGGGGGCACTTGAGAGAGGGGTTCCAGCACTGGGGAGGGCATTGGCAGTTGGGGCTTCAGCCCCATGTTCCTGGAAGGCTGGCAGACTTCCCTCCCTTCTTTAGAGTGCACAGGGAGGGAAGACGCTCCTACCTGATTTCTCCCTCTCACTCCACACACCGCGTGCTTTACCATCAGCCACAGATAGGAGGCTGCTGAGGCTGCGCTAACTGGGGAACCCAAGGACAAGAAGGGTGTGTGCAAATATGGCACATTTTGCCCCCCTTTTTAAAAAAAGTTGGAATGCCTGAGAGAGAGCTTAGATATGGGCAGCCCCTGTAAAAATGGGACAGATGGTCACCCTACTCTTGTTTAACTTCAGAGACTAACAGGAGTGGGTGCCAACTGCTGTAATTAACCACACAGCTCTTCTTAAGCAAGCACATTTATTTTAAGGTATAAAGCATAGCAAAGAAAACATATTACAAAATAAAAGAATAATAAAATAATAAAAGTACTTACACATGTGCTCATAAACTCATCCCCACTTCAACCTAGACTCTGGCAGGTGAGCAGTACTTCAGACCCCACACAGGAATTTTCCTGTGGTTTCAAGTTCCTAGCACCCTTTGCTCAGAATAAGAACATTTATGAAAATGTCTGCTCCTGGGAAGACCCCAAAATGTATAATTAGTAGACTCGATTTTTCTCCCTAGAGCACAGCTTCAAAGGCATCTTAAGTACCTCCACGTCACACATATTGTCCCAAACCATTCTTTGACATTCATACCGCATCCCAGTGATTTCGTTCAGATTTCATACGTTCCTGTTAAAGAAGTTCCATACAATCCCATAATCAGGGGATCACAAACCGCGGCGAAATCCACTTGCCAGCCCGCACCGCACATGCGCCAGACCCGCATTGCGCATGCACGCGCCGCTGGTGAACAGGGCGACCGGCTGAAATCTACTCGCCACAGACGAGTAGATACACTGATTTGTCGAGCCCTTCCCATAATAATGTACAAATATCTGCATTTTAAATACCGTAAATTCCTAAACTACTTAAACTTAATTCAATAAACGTTAACTTAATTCAGTGAAGTTTGTCCAGGATATTGCGGAGCATTGCCAGAACTGTCACATATTAATCTTAAATAATCATCTGACTACATGGTAAATGTTGATGGCTTAGAGACTGAGGCTTCCTGTCCATCTAAACTGTCACATAAAATAAGCTAGCCACATTTCAACTTCTTCAAAAGCCTCCTGACAGCCCAATGGAACACATCCCTTCTCAGTTCACACTAGCGATGTAAAATCCTGATTCAAATATTAACTGGTTAAGCTATAAGTTTAACGAGTTTACCACCTGCTAAAGCATGCCACAGGACTTGCCAGCTAGAGTGGGCCCTGCCCAAGGTGCAACGTGGTGGGCCCAGCAAGGCTGGAGAAGGCCCCTGTACAGGACACTCTGGGTGTAGTTCTGCTCCAGTCAGGCTGGGCCGGGCCCGCCATGCCATGGGTGGGGGCTGCTCTGGCTGGACTGGGCGCCGGCTAATTGGCTACCTATTTACATCCCTAGTTCACACTTCACACTCTCCTGTTGGACAACCAGGGCATCTTTTTTCTATGTTAAGCCATGTGTTTTGAGGCTGGATATATAGTTACAGGGGGAGACTGATTAGAAGAAAAAGCCTGAAAGGTGAGGGATAGAGTGAAGAAAATGGTTCTGGGTTATTCTGGATGTAGGTAATTGAGTGAGGATGACATTGGACAAGGTAAGTGAGTAGGAGTCTTTCTGCTATGAAAAAAACCCTGCAGTTTGGGAAGTCATAGTTCTTTGATGAGGGAGTGGGGGAGAGTGGTTTTCTTGCTGTTTTCAAAATGCCTTGAAGATGAACACAATAATAATGCTAAGTATTACTGTTGAACCTCAACTGAACTCTAATCCCTAAACAAAACACTAAGCTAAACCAAATAGCTGGGTCAGTAGAAATTAAATCAGCACTGAACCTCCAGATTATATCTGATTGTGGGTTTGTATCTGGATGGACGGTTGCTTTGTTGTTCTCTCATTATGTACTGATTGCTGTCACTAAAGAAATCAATACTATGTCCACAGTCGGGAACTAGAATAGCATTCAGCACGAGGACTTCATAGCGTAAGAGCTTTCCTGGGGACTTACAAATCATTATCCCAATCCTGCTAGCTACCGAATGACTCTTGTGAGGCACTTAGTAACTTCAACATAGATGTTGAAGTCTTGCAGGATTGATTAAGCAACACATTTCCTCATGTTTTCTAATGTCACATCCATAGCTGCAATTTCATAAACTTCATAATGGGATTTATAGACCCCATTGGTATTGTACACTTGGTGGTATGAGAGTCACACGTCAAAATTTTAAAAGATCACTGATGCATCAGAGTTAACAAAGAGGAGCTTGTTACAGAATTCTTTTTAGTGCGCCCCTCCCTCCCCCAGTTGGTAAAACTAAAAAGGAGAAACTGTATTTCCCTATTAGAAATACAGTTTCTCCTTTTTAGTTTTACCAACTAAAATCTGTATTTACCAACTTCTTTTTAGTTTTCGCGATCAGGGCTTTTTTCCGGAAAAGACTACTGGGCTGTCTACACTGGCCCTTTTCCGGAACAGTGTTCCGGAATAAGGACTTATGCCTGAGCGGGAGCAGCGTAGCTTTTCCGGAAAAGCGGCTGATTTTGTACAGTAGAGCGTTGTTGCTTTTCCGGAAATTCAAGGGCCAGTGTAGACAGCTCGCAGCTTATTCCAGAAAAGCTACGCTGCTCCCGCTCAGGCATAAGTCCTTATTCCGGAACACTGTTCCGGAAAAGGGCCAGTGTAGACAGCCCAGTAGTCTTTTCCGGAAAAAAGCCCCGATCGCGAAAACTAAAAAGGAGTTGATAAATACAGTTTTTAGTTGGTAAAACTAAAAAGGAGAAACTGTATTTCTAATAGGGAAAAATAGTTAAATGCTTCAGTGTGAGATTTGCCACTTCTGTCATCTTCTAGGAGTAGTAATTGATATTAAACATTAAGTTCTTTTTCCCCCCAGTAAACGTCTTTAAATGTAAAATTAATCCTTGCCCTGTGCAACCACAGATCTTATTGAAGAAGAGCTTATTTTGTTCACAGCATTCTCAGTTGTATTTGTCATCAATCAAATCTCTAGTTTGAGATTTTATGTGGTATTTGTGAAATACAGAAAAAAAAGTTTTATAAATGGAGTAAAATCCACTTTATTGGGTGGGGATGCTTTACCTATGAATGATTATACACTAGCCTCTGTTTTAATAGATTTTTAACAAATCAGACTTGCTTCTTAACCCCGGGGATTTCATTCAAATGGCATTAATTTTATAAGCATCTGTCTTATAGAAACTTCACTGATGCATTTGTTTCAAGAAACTTGCTGGTATCTCTTGCAACTCTAGGCCAGCACTTCTGTTCACCACTAAGGCGTGCTTTCCTACAATGCAAGAGTTAGATTTAGCAATTGGCTATTAACACATGGTTATTTTTCTGGCATGTTAAAAGAAAACTGCATAAGATACTATCCCTTATGGTGAGTCCATTTCAACCTTCCAGGGAGGAGGTGACATTTTTACATTTAGAATAGTGCATAGTATTTTGAATGTAAATACTGTTTTGCTGATTATCTACTTCCTCTGTTCATAAAGACCAACATTTTTGGGGATGCATTGATGTCAAATTTACTCTTTTTAATGGCAGAATTAGTTTGTGAAAATTAGTATGTGGATATTCTCCACCTCCATATATGCACCTGAACCCTAAATGATTTCATTGGGATTAGCTGTGCCTAAAGGTAAACATGCCAAAGAGCTTTGCTGAATTGAGGTCTTGATTAGTGCTAGGTTCATGCATTTTTATTAATTCCTGAGCACAGTCTATACCACAGCTTTCATTACTAATACCATCAATGGAGTGGCATTGGTGTTAAAAGCAACTCCTGCTTTTGCCCCTGCAGAAATAGCTAATGGTGGTTTGTGGAGTGGATTTTGAAGCAGGGAAGAGATGGTTACTGATTTTTGTACACGTTTTGTTATAGGAAAATATTCCATCTCCCCTTATATCAGTGGTGGACAACCTAGGCTAGTGAGTGGCCCTCAAGGTAATTGTAACCGAAACAGTCTCCCAGGATAGGGTAGTTGTGCTAACTGTACATGTAAACCTAGATTTTGCAACACATGCCAGTTGAACTGTAGCAGCACTTTGGATGCAGCGGGAGCACACGGTTCTCACAGTCAGTGTTCTGTGCAATCAGCATGCACTTCGGCTGTGTCTACACTGGGCCACTTATTCCGGAAAATCAGCCGCTTTTCCGGAATAAGCTGCGAGCTGTCTACACTGGCCCTTGAATTTCCGGAAAAGCAACGACGCTCTACTGTACAAAATCAGCCACTATTCCGGAAAAGCTACGCTGCTCCCGCTCAGGCATAAGTCCTTATTCCGGAACACTGTTCTGGAAAAGGGCCAGTGTAAACAGCCCAGTAGTCTTTTCCGGAAAAAAGCCCCGATCGCGAAAATGACGATCTGGGCTCTTTTCCGGAAAAGCGCGTCTACATTGGCCACAGATGCTTTTCCGGAAAAAGGGCTTTTCTGGAAAAGCAGCCTGCCAATGTAGATGCTCTTTTTCCGGAAATACTTATAACGAAAACTATTCTGTTTTAAGCATTTCCGGAAATTCATGCCAGTGTAGACACAGCCACCATGTCATGTGCCCTTGATTTACATGTGTGTCACTTTAATAATACCAGTAGGAAAAAACCTAAGTGGACAGAAAGCATTGGAATCTGGCAATTCTGTGCATGGGTAACGGTAAACAAAATGTCTTGTGGGCCACACGTAGAACCCTAACGGGCTATATGTGGGCTATGGGCCACAGGTTGCCAACCACAGTCTTATATTGTAATGGCAACAACATGTGATATTACACAGAATGAAACTATTACTAATGTAATTCTATTGATATTAATACCTCTGGAGATTAAAGTCAATACTAGGCAATATAATCATATGTACTTGTCAAATCTGACATCCAGTCCAGTAGAGGGCAGTGGTGCCTGTGAGAGGACAGGCAAACTAACAAAGTTAGCATAGATTTTAGCTAGTTCTCTGTGTCTCAGATTGAAATCTAGAGCTAATTCTTTTTGGACAGACCTACAGAGTCTGTTTTTGATGCCTATGATGAGTGTCAGCTTACTTTGTCACAAATGTTTTTCTACCCTTTCTTCATATTGCTTATTATTTATTCTGCTTTAATATATTCACAAGATTAAGTGGGTAAACAACATCACAACTACTTATTACTACACAGTCCACTAAACATAATGATGCCAGTTTTAAATGCCGGATGGCGCTGATTAGAGCTCTTATGCTAATATGCATTTGTTTGTTTTACCTTT
Source organism: Pelodiscus sinensis (assembly GCF_052426305.1). NCBI lineage: Eukaryota > Metazoa > Chordata > Testudines > Trionychidae > Pelodiscus > Pelodiscus sinensis. The sequence continues at coordinate 15,658,531 of NC_143060.1, read as the reverse complement.
ACCACTTAACTCACATACTTCACAAATTAGGGTATTAGCCTTTTTTCGTAAGGTTTTTATCAAGTGAAGGTAATTTACCATTTTTTTCCATTTGAATTGTAAAGCTAATTGAACTTAATGGCTTTAGAAAAATCAATAATTTCCTACTGTTATTGATATAATGAAGCACATGTAAGAGATTATCCAATAAAGACACAAACCATTTAAATGAATAAGTCAGCTGCAGATGAGCTATTTAACTTCTGTATATAGACAAGGGAGGGGGGAGATTCTTGTATGTGAAAAATAAACTGCACTTTAGTATGTTAAGGTTATAACACAAGCCATGTAATTCATATACAAGACTAACACTCCATTTTTTTAAATCACTCTGTACTGCCTTGATAATGTAACACATTTAGGATGGATTTCTTGGGAAGTTTAAATCTCCCAAAAAATGTAGGTTTAGGCCCCAAGTTTGAACGACTTAAATTGACTATTCCTATCAGTCAGTGCCTTTGATTGGTGGCACACATTTAGGTTTTTACCCTGTAATGTACACCATTCTGAGGGGGTGACATAATATTTTTTTTTTTTTTTTTGGTTGCAATTTGAACACACTCTTGAATTGTCGAAGCATCAGGATCGCCAGTAAAAGCAGAGGGGAAATGTCCATTCGCTATCAGTAGCAATGGCCCTATTATACCATCTTTCCAAGTAATCCCTCAAAGAGAAGAAACTTGTGAAATATTATGCTATTAGTTCCGCAATACAGAATTCTGCAAATGGAGCAGGGCATCTGTACTTAATAAACCTCGCTTTTGTCAAAACCTAATTCTTTAACATGAAGCTTGTGGTTGTTTTTTATGACTTAACTAGCAGAAGCGACGAGGAGTCCTGTGGCACCTTATAAACTAACCAAAGTGTTGGAGCATAAGCTTTCGTGGGCAAAGACCCACTTCTTCAGATGCACGTGCAGGTACCTGCATGTGACGAAGTGGGTTTTTGCCCACGAAAGCTTATGCTCCAACACTTCGGTTAGTCTATAAGGTGCCACAGGACTCCTCGCCGCTTTTGCAGATTCAGACTAACACGGCTGCCCCTCTGATACTTAACTAGCAGACTTACCCAGTGTCGCCCCTGTCCTTTAGGTTTAGGGGGAAGTAGGCTGGGGGCCAGGGGCTTGTTCTCTCTCCCCCTACACACACACCCAGCACCCACCCACCCAGGGCCTCTTCTCTCCCCTACCCAAGCTAGCCCCTACAGCAACCAGGACCTGTTCTTTCCCCCATCACCAATCAGGGGCCTGTTCTCTACCTCCCCTCAGGTATTATGGCCAAAGGCTGTGAGGAGTGGAAGAAAGAGTTTGGGGCAGGAAGTTATTTACCAGTGTGCTGGGAGGCAAGATGGCAGAGCCTCACCCCTGCTGGCCACCCCCTTGGAGGTACGGCTGCCCTGGTGGCCACTTTCATATCATGGCCCTCAGAACAACAGCCCCTCCCTTTGCATGTTATGGAAAACTGTCCTTTTCCTGGGGCTTCCAGTTCTCCAGGCACAACCCTGACCTTGCTTTAAGTTAGGAGACGAGGAAGCTGCCTACCAAATTTGGTGACCCTAGCTCTTACTATTTTGGAGGAGTTGTGGAACAAATGAACTCACAGACAGACACACGCTAAAATATATACATGACTGAATTAAGTTTATTTTTATAGTCAGTTTTACAAAAAATATTAGAAATCCTATCTTGAAATGCATTTCAGGTCGTGAAACATATAACAGTTATATATCTCTGTCAGTGCAGCTGCTTGCATATTGGCACTAAATCTGACAACTGTAAATACTTTTGAAATAATATTGGGAGCAGGAAGAAACATTGTGCTTGTGTTTGCATGGATGACAAATATTAAGATTTCCTCCCTCTTTATATACGTAATACAATATTTGCAACCTGTAGCCACTGCCTCTCCTAACATAAATGCACTAGTCGGAATCAAAATCCCAAAATGGCATACAAGGCAGTAAAGTCTTCAATTTTAGGGATAAAGTGAAGCAAAATGGGAATGACAGATATACAATGAATGGCATTTAAATGACTGTTTCATTAGAAAACAATTCTCTTGGAATATTTTACCGAGTTTGGGATAACTAGAGATCAATAACAATTCCCTTTATTTGAGACACTTGTGCTATTTACTAAGCGATATTTGGAAACGAGTCGTTTTTCATAAAAATGTTCTCTATAATAGCAAGAGACTTGATTGCACTGTAATGCTATTCTGGTTTGGCATTGGAAGCCTTTTAATTAATTTATGTGATGGAGAAAATGTTGGCGTTCTGGAAGTCTGTCACTGTATTTGTTAGAAGGAAAGGACAGGTCTGATACACGGAGTACTCAGAATATTAGATGGAGAAGTAGAGCTGATTGGAAAATGGATTTCTTTTCCTACAGAAAATTCCAGCTTTTCACCAAAAAAAAATCAATATTTCAAATGAAAGCCAAATTATTTTGTTTCAGAAACACTGCTGTCATGCCTCTACATACTCGGTTTCCTGCTTCCAGCTACATCTCTCCTGATATATTGTGGTCTTATATAAAGGTCTTATATACTCAAAGGAAGAGTAAGCCATTGTATCACAGGAGATTTAATCTGGCTGGGTAGCCTAGCACAGACTGGAGAAAGAGGATATGATGCAATTGAATTCTAATATTCATGAGACGTCCACCCAAGATAATTTCATTGAGATATTTTGATTGAAAAGCCAGATTTTTTTTGGCCGGGGGACTTTTTTCTTTGGAAATCTGATACTCTCTGTGAACTCACATAGTTGAAAACTTAATTTTCCATTAAAAAAAAGGTTTTGATAAAAAAAAATTTGGCCAGTCCTAGCAAGAGATTTCTGACTGTGTTATAAACTTCAAAGTTTACTAGATACATTTCACCCACTCTAGTAAAGTTTAAAAAAAACACACCTTTGTTTTGTAAGATGCTAGGTGTCTGACCTTGAAAACACAGGGAGTTTTGTCACAGGGTCGCATTCAAGGTCTTTATCCATTGATCTACATAATGCTTTCAGGATGATGTTCACTGGAGGAAATACACTGGTAGAAAAAATAGGAATAAAATAATTTTCCTTTTTAACACTAGAAACATTGTAGCTCTTATCTTTCCACCCACCCTTCAGCTGAATGGTGTGAAATGGGGAAATATTAGCATTTCTTAGTAGTATATTTGCTGCATAATAGCATCCTGAGTTTTCATTCTTTACAGAGATTGAATTACAGTGGGCTAAATGCAGAAAAATATGTCTTACCATGGTATACTGATCTCACCCTCTTGCACTGACCAGATAACAGGTTAGCCACAGAGAAAGCTATTGGATTTTTTAATGCACTTATTTATGTATAATATATATTTTAAACTAGCAGATGGCAATAGAGGACACTGCATGTTTCTGCAACTGAGACCTTTTCTCTTGTTAAAAAGGTTAGGAAATCTGCAAAAATTTGCGGCATGTATAATTGGAATACCGAAGGGTTTTTGGAGAGTGTCTGTCTGATCACAGTACAGGTCCATTCACCTGATAAACTGAAGTATTAAGCTTCAAAAGCCACAGTTCTGTCTCTACAGATACCTTTTAGTGAGACTGAATAATGTGTTTTGAGTCAGTGAAAAGACATCAACTAAGCCTTTGACTGTTATAATATTTGCTTCTAAATATTCTTCATCATGGAAACAACCATATAATGGCAACTGAAAAGCTATCTAGGGCTCTCTGTTTTTCCTGTTTCAGCCTCTGAACTTGGCTTTTTTGCCAACAAAATCCAAAGAATCCCAAAGGTTCAAGGGCTGTAATCCTTGTGGGGTTTGAGAGTCTAGGCAATACTTTTTTTGTGGTGGGGTGGGCTGTTAATGTGACAAGCACTTATTATTTTTGGCAGTTGTGGAGGTGCAAGATTTGGAACTAATTTCAGCTGGCTTTGTCCAACCTTGCTGTGAAGAGCGGTAAGTGTAGAAAAGTTTGCCTACCTAGCACAACACTAACATCATGTTCTTTTTTACTAGGGAGACTGTATGTAATTTTCAAGGCTTTACTGCTTACGTGAATCCATCCAGCATCCATTTGTTGCTGATCTAACAGCTCATTGGATGTGTAGCTTTCCCTCCTTCTTACTATCATCTGAGTCCTGATGTTAAAATGTGCATATTAATCTTGATTTTAAGACATTTTACAGACACTGCATGCAAATACACTGAGCGATTTTTAAAATTGTTTTTCTCTGTAAATGTAGTGTTCTGTGACTATTCAGGGCAGTACTAACATATGTTCCTTAATATTTGACATTTTTCAAAGTTTCTAGCTAAAGAGAATAGTCTTAACATAACCTTGTATGCCTATTATACTTCTTTTGCTCCCCTCCCTGTGATTCTGCGGTGAGCCCACCCAGACTTTGCATAATGTCAGGGTTAACCAAAATGTGCGTAAAATATTTTTGCAATAGCAGAATGCTAATTTTCTGGCGTTTAAATAGAAGAGATGCATTATTTACCTTTCCTTTCAATTATATATTAAGCAGAAGGCATCACGTAAGAATCAAATCATGAATCCTCCCTCATTAAATTGTCTCTCCAGATTCCCACTCTTGAGCTGAGAACTAATAATCTGCCAGAAGAGATCCCCAACTGCACTGCATATGCTATGACTGCTAGCATTAGATCCCCAACTCCAGTGAGAACATAAGAACGGCCATACCAGGTCAGACCACAGGTCCATCTAGCACCTAACCCTTTCTTCCAACAGTAGCCAATACTATATGCCCCAGAGGGAATGAACAAAACAGGTAATTATCAAGTGATCCGCTTCGTCACCCATTCCCAGCTTCTGAGAAACAGAGGCAAGGGAAATCATTCCTATCCATCCTTGAATTGATCCAGTTCTTTTTTGAACCCTGTTAAAGTCGTAGCTTTCACAACTTCTTCTGGCAAGGAGTTCCACAGGTTGACTGTGGCATTTCATGTCTGTTTGCTGGAGAACCCAAGAAAGTGCTAGTGGTCTTAGTGCTCCTCCTCCAGCACTTGACCTCTCACATGCCCCACTTTGCTCTCTTAAGGATTTGCTCTGGTCTCTAGTTGTTACTGGGAGTTTCAGGAAGAGAGGAAAAGGGGAAGAGTGGAAGGTGCTGGTGTTTCTCATTGTTCAGGCCTGGATTGTAACTTTACGGTTTTCCTTGGGTAAGTGGCACAGCATGGCTGCATCATCTCCTGAGCAATTAATGTGGGCTCACTCATCATTGCTCCCAGCTCACCCCTTCGAGAGTTCACTCTCCTTCTCCCCCATGGGCCTGGGCCTGGAGGAGATGGAGTATTGGCAGGGCAGTGAGAGGAGCCAGGGGGCTGGGCTGGTATGGGAGCAATGGATTGTTTTGGAGGACGAGGGAAGCCAAGATGGAGCATTACCAGAGAACCTGGCATGTGAGAGGATGGAAAGTGTGCGGAGGCAGGAGAATATTGAGAGCTTTTTGTTTAGGGTGCAGAAAGGTTAGGCGGTGGGGATCTCTGGCTGACGAGGAGTGTGCTGGTGAGAGTGAGGGGGTCTTGTGAAGTTAAGGACAGATGAGGAGTCTGGCTGAAAAGGGGAGACCTGCATCTCATTAGGGCCTTTACTCTTCCGGATTAATAAATCATCACAGTCAAACCTATCATCCTTTACCTTCACTTCTCCCTCCTAGTTATAGGGTCTAGTTTCCCCTGTGCAGGCCCCTCCTCATACATTCCAGGGCAACCTCAAAGGCTCAGTCTGGGATGGCTCAAAGAATCGGGGAAGGGAGGGCTTGTAAGCTTATTATTGGCATTTTATATTTTAACTCACCAGTTTGATTTCTGTGGGTGTGAGTGTTTGCTATTCAGTGCTGATAGTTTCAATTGCAAGTCCTACCTTATGTGACAATCTAGACTATATGGTAATATTATCCCTGGATATCTAGGTGACAGCATGGTTGTTGCTGTGTGGCACAGCTAGGGATAAAGTACCAATGTGCAGGATAAGCATAATGCCCTATTCCTGGTGCTGAAGTAGAACAACCATGGGGCTTATGGTACACAGTTGAACAGAGGGCAGTAACACATTAACATCATTATATTATAATCTACAACTCTTGTTTGTGCAGCGCCTAGCACAGTGGGCTTCATTCTAGAGATGTTAAATATCGGTTAATTGAATAGTCCAGTAACCTCAGGAATTCTTATCTATAGTCTCCGGAGACGGGGCTAGTAGCCAGAGTGCTCCCGGTACCACGCTCGAGGAGGAGCGCGAGGTGCCAGGCGGGAGCTAATCTGCAAGGGGAGGCAGTTTAAAAACCAGCTCCCCTCGCGGACCGGCTGCCTCTTGCCCCATACTGCTGCCCCTGATACAGCGTGAGCCAGAACTAAGCCGGGCTGCCTGCCCACCCGCCCAGTGCCTAATACACTTTAAATGCAGAGCCACAGCAGGGATAGGTCCCAGACCCGTTGCAAGCCAGGACAGAGCCAGGCTGCTGGCAGGGAATGGGAGGGGGGCATTTGCTGGTGGTGGTGGGAGAATGTGTGTAGTCTATAGCATTAACCTATATGCTTTTGCTTATCAGTCTATTAATCAACTACACTATTACATCCCTACTTCATTCTGGTAGCTTTTTAGGCACTACTGTTATAAGCATGACCAATAATAATAAAAATTCATTAATGTTTATTAAATGTACAGGACTGTACTCCACCTGTTGGACACTCAAAGATGCCACAGTGTGAAAAATGGCTATCCCATTTGTTGTCTTTACCTAAGGTATAAAATCAAACCTCTGTGCTGGTTGTTGGACACTCTTTTGTGACTGCCAGCCATGAAAACCCTTTCACATAAACTAATGAGCCTGACTTATTCCTATTCCTTCTAAGTAATTCTTGAAGAAACAAAAGTTTGTCTTAGTCCTAGTGCTTAATGACCTCTATATATTGCAGTTAGCACAGAAACACTGTGAAGTGATGGAGATCAAGAGTTAAATACATGAATTAAGCAGAGACCCTCCAAGCACACTCCATCAGAAGAGAAATTGTCTCTAGACAGACACAACAAGATTTCTCCCTATACATTATAAGAGTAGCTCATTGATCCTCCAGGCCTTCTAATGCATTACAGGCACCTGAGCTATGTGGACAGAATATAATTTATCAATATCACATCGCTTCTACTGGGGATTGTGCTAGATTACGGGCTCCATAGCATAGTAAGATTTAAAGAAGTATGAAATGTGCAATTTCTCTTTCTATCATGTATATGGTTACAGCCTATTACTCTTCTGGGACATCGACGAAAGCTTATAAAATTCTGTAAAGATTTTAAAATATGTATTGTCCTTTTAATAGTCTACCCTCTAATGATTTCTGCTTGTATCATCTCTTTGGACTACCTGGACAGTTTCTCTGGTCAGAGGCTACCTATTTAATTTGTAAGCAGATGCCTTTTTTGTGCACATGATGTGTTCAGCAAGTGTGTGTGTGGGGAGGGGGGGGAGAGACTCCAGTAAACCTTCTGCCACGGATTAATGAAAAAGAAGTGCAGCAGGAAACTTGATGGAATGGCATAAAGCTATTTAGGCTGCTATAGTGCAGCCGAGCCTATTTCACAACTCTTGCAAGCAACATTTCTGTATCTTCAATAACTATGGGAAAAGAGCAGAGTCACCATAAAAAGACTGTTTACAGTCTAAAATGTTAATGCTGCTATCTTTATTCTTACAATATTGTATTGTATTTTATGTGCATTTGATGTAAATGAAAGAAAGGGACTAACACACCTTGACCATTGCCATCTTAACTTCTTAAGTCCATTTAAAATACTGCTACCAGAATCACCTTCCTATCTCATCACTTTGATCTCATAACAACCATCATTCTTCACCATATCAGACACACATTTCTGGTCCTTAGCCTCTAGGCCCTTTGTAATTTAAATCCCTCCATTTATCCAGGCTTAGACCACTGTGACAATGTACCCCTTGTACTTCTGTAATGATGGCAGCTGTCAACTTTCAGCCACTTCTCCCAAAAGCACCTTCCTCCTCACAGTTCCTCAAATGCCCTCCCCAAATCATTTTGTATAGCTGTTATTCAATCCACCTTCAAACCTTTCCTTAATACTTACTTCTGCCATGATGTCCAGGGTAAGTGGCTATGGACTAATGACTGACTCAGTAAAGTGGCTGCTGCCTCATCTCAGCTCTTCTTCCTCATCTCGCACAGGCTTCAACTCTACCACCAGAGTGGCTAACACCTTCCCATGGCAGAACTATGCCCTGATTGTCCCTGGGGCTGGCTACAATCAGATTGCCAGTGCGAGCTGAGAGTCAATGGGAAGGCTTGAACCAGAGCAGGGTAGCAGGAGCCAGAGCCCCTCCCATATGTGATGGAAAGATGGTTGGGTAAATGGTATTGCAGGCTGGATCCTGGACTCCTGTTCCCAGATCCTGGTCGTGTTCCACCGTGTACCTCCCTAGAGCTGCCTTCACTTTCAACTCTATATCTGGTGCTGAGAGGCAGACAGACCCAAGTACTAATCAATTAGGCCATACCCCCTGCAGGGGGGTGAAATCCACTATCAGAGGGAGTGAAGGGGACAATTGCCCTTGAGCCACCATCATAGTAGTCATGACGACCGGAGCCCTGGGCCCTTTAAACTGCTGCTGGAGCACAGCTGTGAGGACTGGGGGGGCCCCGCCATTCTCCGAGTGGCACTCAGGGCTACAGGGGGCAAGGGCAGTGTGGCGCAGCCCCCCCTTTCCTCTGGAGGCCCCGTTCCTTCCAGGAGCAGAGCAGAGCAGGGGCTGGGTGAGGCTGTTGACCCAGCTACCTATGGCTACCGTCCCCTCTCCCCCAGAATATTTTCACCAGCCAAAAATGGGCATGTCAAATAAAATGATCTATTGAGCAGATGTGGTGCCCAGGCTGCTCACTGCCTGCCCTGACTGTAAGCTTCTCAAGGCAAGAACGTTTTTTATCCAATGTTTTATGGGAAGTTCATCCATAAACTTGAGAGAATACACGGGAGTCTCAGTCCTGAACTGGGGCCTTTGCAAGCTACTGTACTCAGTCTAAATAAATAACAGCGAAAGGCAGAGCCGCTCATAGTAGGAACAACTACTGTGGAAGCTTTCCCATGCAGCTCTGGGAATTCACCTCAGTCCTACTCTGCAACATCGCTGCCAGTCTGTTTCAATGTCTCTCGGACAAAGAGAGACCTACTTGTATTGAGCTGAACAGAGTTGTTTGGATATAGAAAGTGCCCCTCAGGGATTAGAGTGAAGCCATCAAAGAGACTGTGTACAATGATCTGTACGTTCACTATGATCCTTTTAAAAAAAAATTTCCATCCCCTGTAAACTGTGTCAGTCTTTTGATTTTATTTGGACAAAATCTCGTTAGCATCTCTCAACAGAGCTTGTGTGACCTTTCAAGAAAAAGCCTGCAGTTAACTGTTTTCTTCTCTGGGGTGTGTTATCAATATGAAAATGCCAGGCTGGCTCCTTCGGACTGAATAAGTAAATAAACGCCACGCTGAGCGTCACAATGGAGATTCTTTCCCAAAGAAAAGCAGAAAGCATGATTTCAATTCTGTTACACTATGTTTTGGACAGTTATATTTATCTCTGTCATTGTCTCAAATTCCCCAGATGCCACCTTCACAGTGTTTACTCCACAGTTCACAGAACTTTTCAGAATATTCTCCCGTCTGGCAGTCCTGTTCCTCACTTGTCTTCCTTCAAGTGGCTTGGGCTGGGGGAGCCACCACAGACCCCAGAGTTTTTACATCTAGGCTGCCAGGAACCATTCGTAGTCTGTATAATGACCTGGCTGAGATTGCATTCCAATTTTGGGTGGTTTCTATAACATAAACAATTTCCATTTTCAAATGCTGGGCCTTACCAGCAGCTCCTTCGTGGCAATCCCAGCTGTCTTTATTTACCTATGTAATTGGTTTTGTCACACCCACACTCCTCATTTCTTTAATGTATTTTGCACATACATTTTTTAGATTCTTTCTGTCATTTTGTGTATGCTGTGGAGCTCTGGGTGTGATTCCCAACTCATGCAGACAGACTCATACAAGCTCTCAGTGGGCTGGCACACAAAACACAGTTATGTACCTGCTGTGGTACACACAGTACAAAGGCAGCATGAGCTAGCTGTGGCGAGTACAAACCCACCTGAACCCTTGGGTACATAGCATGGCTAGCCTGTGTCACTGCTTCCCATGTTACCTTAGCTACCTACTAGGGCTGCCTTGTTTGCGGTACCAAAAAAACAGTAGCTCTGGCATGATCCTGAGCCCACAAAACTGAACAGTTGACTGTGTGTGCAGAGCACCATGATTTTCCAGAACAGCTACCTCAAAAAAAGCGATGATGCTGGCAAAAACCGGGCAGGTTGCAACCTTTGGAGTCATGCCCCAGCTTATAGTATAGGTGTAGCCTTTGGATTTGCAGTCCTGGGTATGCTTATCTCCAGCCATGAACTTTGTGAAGACCTAGGCCATATCATCAGCCATTTCAGTCTAGAATGAAGGAAAAGACTATATGGGGTTTCCGGGTGGTTCATTTTCACTCTGCATGGCAAGGTAAAGAACAGCGGCCAATACCAGGTGCCCCGGAGAGAATGAACAGAACGGGTAGTGATCAAGTAATCTCAGCCCGTCACCTATTCCTATTCTCTAATAAACAGACGCTAGAGACACCATTTCTACTCATCTTGGCTAATAAGAATTGATGGATTTATCCTCCATGGATTTATCTAGTTCTTTTTTGAACCCTGTTAATGTCCTGATCTTCACAACATCCTCTTGCAAGGAGATCCACAAGTTGACTGTGCATCGCGTGAAGAAATACCTCCTTTTGTTTGTTTTAAATCTGCTACCTATTAATTTCATTTGGTGACTCCTACTTCTTATGTTATGGGAAAAAGTAAATAACTTACCTTGAGTCACTTTCTCCACACCAGTCATGATTTTATAGACGTCTATCATATCCCCTCTTAGTCTAAGCTAAAAAGTCCCAATCTTTTTAAGCTTTCTTCATATGGCAGCCATTCCAAACCCCTAATCATTTTTGTCCTTTTTTGAACTTTTTTTCCAGTGATAAAATACCTTTTTTGAGATGAGGCAACAACATTTGTACATGGTATTCCGGATGTGGACATACCATGTATTTATATAGAGGCAATAAGAGTCTCTGCCTTATTCTCAATCTCTTTTTAATGATTTCTAACATTGTTTGCTTTTTTTTGGCTGCTGTTGCACATTGAGTGGAAGTTCTCAGAGAACCATCCACAGTGACTCCAAAATCTCTCTCTTGAGAGGTAATAGCTAATTTAGTCCCTATAATTTTGTATGTATTTTTGGGATTATGTTTTCCAATATGCATTACTTTGCATTTATCAATACTAAAATTCATTTGCCATTTTGTTGTCCAGTCACCCTGTTTTGTGAGGTCCTTTTGGAGCTCTTCACAGTATGCTTTGGTCTTAACTATCTTGAGCAGTTTAGTATCATCAGCAAATGTTGCCGCCACCACTGTTTACCCCTTTTTCTACATCATTTATGAATATGTTGAATAGGATTGGTCCCAGTATGGGCCCCTGTGGGACACCACTAGTTACCGCTCTCCATTCTGAAAAGTAATAATTTATTCCCACCATTTGTTTCCTATCTTTTAACCAGTTATCAGTCCATTAGAGGACCTTCCCTCTTATCCCATGACAACTTACTTTACGTAAGAGCTTTTGGTGAGAGACCCTGTCAAATGCTTTCTGGAAATCTAAGGACACTATATCCACTAGATCTCTCAAATCAATCTAATAGATTGGTAAGGCATGATTTATCTTTACAGAAACCACACTGACTTTTCCCCAACTATTTATGTTCATCTATGTGTCTGACAATTCTGTTCTTTACTATAGTTTCAACTAATTTGCCTGGTTCTGACTTACCAGTCTGTAATTACCAGGATCACCTCTAGAGCCCTTTTTAAAGATTGATGTCACATTAGCTATCTTCCAGTCATTAGGTACAGAAGATAGGTTACAAACCACAGTTCTTTCACATGCCTCCCTTTCTGTTTGATGTGAAACAATCTCATTCCAGGCACATCCCATTATCCTGGCAAAACCAAGATAATTGACCTTGCTTTAAGGTATGATTAGGGATGTAAGCAACTAGTCAACTATCCGATAAACTAATGCATAAGCTTATCAGATAGTTGACTTGTGATGTGACTATTCGCTCCTCCCCCGCCCCCCGCCACAGCTGCCTCTATCAGAGAGAGGCAGCGGGGCTGAAAGCAGAAGCTGATGCTGGGTGGAGCTGGCTTAAAAGCACTGTCTCTGTGAGGGGCAGGAAGGTAAAGGCACAGTGGGAAATGGAACGAGCAGGGATTGAAGCAGTGTTCACTCACACCGGTTCTGCTATGATTCTGCCCCCGGCAGGGCTCTTGTACATTTCAAAGTCTGAGGTGCTGCAGGGAGTGAGGGGCAAGAAGGGGAGTGGTGGCTCTGCTCTCCCCATGGGTCTTTTGCTTTTGAAATGTACAAGAGACCCGCCAGGGTTCTTTTAGGCTATGTCTAGACTGCATCCCTCTGTCAACAGAGGGATGCAAATGAAGTCCATCAAAATTGCTAATGAAGCTGGGATTTAAATATCCCACCCTTCATTAGCATAAGCATGGCCGACGCTTTTTTTTGACATGGAGTTTTGTCGACAAAAAATGACAGTCTAGACATGGATCTGTCTACAATTAACACTTTTTCGACAGATCCTGTATTCCTCAAAAATGAGGTTTACAGGATCTGTCGAAAAAGGGCTTATTGTCGACAGAGCTTCATCTAGACTGCCGTTTTTTGTCGACAAAACTCCATGTAAAAAAAGTGGTGGCCATGTTTATTCTAATGAAGCATGGGATATTTAAATCCTGGCTTCATTAGCAATTTCGATGGGCTTCATTTGCATCCCTCTGTTGACAGAGGAACGCAGTCTAGAGACAGCCTTACATTTCAAAGGCTCAGGCACCACAGGGAGTACAGGGCCACCACTTCCCATGGGTCCTGCACTGCCTGAGCCTTTGAAATGTACAAGAGCTCTTGCTACAGTTAAAAGGCGGAGGCACCCTCATCCACTAATCGAATAGTCAATGGAAATCCCATTGATTATTCTATTAGTCAATTAATCTAAATTTAACATCCCTAGTTATAAGAAGAAACTGCATACTAAATTTGGTGGTCCTAGCTCAACGAACAGACAAATACACAAACTCTCTCAAATATATAGTAGATTCCCATGTTTTTGTTTCCATTCCTATATTTTCCTTCCATTTCCTGTATTTATTCCATCTTACTTCTCAGATTCTATTTTCTATCCTCTGATGTTTTTGATTTGAGAGAAGCTTCTTAACAGACTAACAACTGCCCAACAAAAGGGTGTCAATCAAATGGCTGATCTTTCTTTAGCCCATGTTTATTTTGCTGTCCATTTATGAGTCTTTCCTGGGGCTTCAGATTTCAGGCAATTTCCTGAAACGAATATTAAATGTTAAACCTATGTTGTGCCAAAGTGAAGGCTCTATGAGGAAAATGTGGTTAATATAATTCATCTTGCACAGAATAACAACTTGTTTTGTGTGTAGCATTCATAGTGTTATTGAGTGTTTTATGCAGGATGTACCAAATAATAATACTGAACATTCAAAGTAGTTTACAGCTTCAGATCTCAGTACAGGATTGGATAATTACTATAGGAAAAGTTGTGTTGTTGTATCTACCAGTAATCATTACCGTTCTTATTTATTTAATGGAAAATAGGTAATAAAAATATACTTCAACTTTCTGAAAATGTGACCGAGTGAACTGATGTAGTACACATCTGAGTAAATGTATGAAGAGATGCAGAGACCAGGAGAGCTCTTGATGAACATTAAGACATTGAACAGGGAGCATATCCAGTGTAGGCAATATGTCTGAACGATATTAGAGCTAAAGGAGAAGCAGAACATAAGGTTTGCCATACAGCAAGAAAATATTGTCCCATCAAGTCCTGTAAAGTTGCCTTTGACAATGGGCAACTACTGATGCTTCAGAGGAATGTAAAAATCTCCTATCATGCATCTTGCAGTTGTGCAGCACTGTACATGGGGAGGTACTAAATTACTTCTTGATTCTGCTTATGCCCTAAAACACTTTATTACTTCTATAAAATATGGTGAAAACATGATGAAAGCTGAGCCTTTTGTGTCTAATCATGTCTTGTACAGAACTCAAGGGATAGTGTACAGTGGGCAATGCTGGTATACAGACAGGAGCTGCTCGAGTAGAGCTGCTGGCAACTAGCACCCTAGGCGGAATGCGCAATTGGCACCCCCACCTCCATTGCCCTCAATGGTGTGATGTCATCATTGGGCGCCACGTTAAACGTTAAACGCGGCACCCTCGGCAATTGCCGAGGATGCCTACATCCACGGACCGCCCCTGTATACAGTACAGTAACTTGGAGCTGAGACTAAAATTTAAGCATTAGGATTTTCCATGCAAACAGAGAACATTTTTCAGGGAGAAAAAGATTTGAATCGGATCAACTGAAAGATTTTCCTCATTCCCTAAGGCTATGTCTACACAGCAGTGTTATTTTGGAATAACTGTGCACGTCTACATGACAAACCTTTATTTGGAAATAATGTTGAGCTGGAGGATGACTTACTCCAACTCCTGGTAACCCTCATTTCACAGGGAATAAGGGAAGTCAAAGGAAGAGTGTTCTCCCTTCAACTTCCTGCTGTATAGACAATGCCACAAGCCCAGTTAAGCTATTTTGACTTGATCTACACAATTAACGTAGCTGAAGTTGAGTAGCTGTCAGCCGAAATGGTCAGGGCAGTGTGTGCGTGTGTGTTACACCCAAGTCTTCAACTGCTGAGACGCAAAGTCTCGTTGCAGTGGGCAGCCTAGGAGGCTGGAGGGCACCCCGAAAAATAGTTTAACATCTGTGACTTTACTGCTAGGACTGGGGTCCTGTCGCAGAGGGCAGTCAACAGGCTCTCAGACGCCCCGGTGTGTGTGTGTGCGCTATACACCCGAGACTTCAACTGCTGAGACTGGGGTCCCTTGCAGCGGGCAACCTGGAGGAGGTTGACGGGTGCCCCAATGAGTTTATAGAGAGAGCTTATAACACCTCAGATTTTAGCTGCTAGGATACAGAAATCCCTTCGCAGCAGGCAGCCTGGGGCGGCTGAGAGGTGCCCCAATGGATCTGTCCCCTGGAAGTGACACGATCCAAAAGGCCCAAGCTCTTCCTATACCTGTCCCTTTTGACCGGCTGAAGTTCTTTTGTTTGTGTTCGGTTCGGGTACAGCAGCACGGGTTCAAGTCAGAAGCTTGACACGCACTGGCTTATTTATAGGAGAAAGAAAGAGAAAAGAAATAAAGAAACTTGGTTCAGTGTATATATATATTTTATAAGTGAATGAGGGCACCCCACTTATTCCCAAAGTTTGTAGCTAAATCACCTTACCAAAGGCAGTTTACAATAGAAATGAAGCAGTTTGACTTAAGAAAACTATAATAAAGTAACTAAACTTACAACAGAGAGACAATTAGAGTGTACACATAAAGAAAACACATTGCAGGTACAATTCTCACCCCTGCGTTCCAGACTTGGCGTGGCCAGCATCTTTCTCTCAATCCCTTGGGAAGAAGTAGGGCGAGGTTGGGCGTCCCACGGACCTCGGGAGACAATCAATACCTGCCAGCAGGTGTAGGTGATTGGAGCTCAAATGGGGTGGGCAACTAAACCCTCTTTATACCCCTTGGGTCACATGGGCTTCTTCCTCATCTCAAGTGGCCAATTAGGAAAAATGGCTTTGAATGCCAAGTTTCCCATGAAGGGTGCAAAGCATAATTCACACCTGGGAAGATGCAGACAATGGGCACCTCTGGTATGTGATGGGTGAAGATTCCTCTCCTGAGACAGTGCAGGCGTGTCAATTACTGATACTAGCCATCACGGCGACGGGAGGCCTCCCAGTTGTCAGCTAGCCCATTTACTGTCTGGTTTCTGTTTATGGTAGAGTCAGGGACAGGCACCACACCTGCGTTCCCAGAGCATCAAAGGCTGACTGCCTTTCTCTTGCTCTCTGGCGGGGGGGAAACAAGATGGGGTTTGTGGAAAAACAAGATGGGGTTTGTGTCTGGCTATAGTAGCTTAATTTCAACTTTAGCCCTGCTGTGTAGATATACAGGCAGTCCCCGGGTTACATACAAGATAGGGACTGTAGTTTTGTTCTTAAGTTGAATCTGTATGTAAGTCGGAACTGGCGTCAGCCGCTGCTGAAACTGATCAGTTTCAACCGCGGCTGAATCTGGATGCCAGTTCTGACTTACATACAGATTCAACGTAAGAAACCCAGGCGTCCCCAAGTCAGCTGCTGCTGAAACTGGTCAGCGGCTGATTCCAGGAAGCCTGGGGCAGAGCAACTCTGCCTCGGGCTTCCTGTAGTCAGCGCTGGTCAGTTTCAGCAGTGGCTGACTTGGGGACGCCTGGGGCAGAGCAGCTGGGGTGCTGCTGGGTTGCTCCAGTAGCGCGGCTCCTCGGTGTTACTGGAGCAACCCAGCAGCACCCCAGCTGCTCTGCCCCAGGCGTCCTGATTCAGCCGCTGCTGAAACTGACCAGCAGCGGCTGAATCAGGACACCTGGGGCAGAGCAGCTGGGGTGCTGCCGGGTTGGTCCGGAGCAGCACTGCGGGACCAACCCGGCAGCCCCCAGCTGCTCTACCCCAGGGGTAGGCAAGAAAAGCCTGGTCTGATGGGGGTGGCACTAGCTGCACCCCCCCCCAGCAGACCAGGGAGACGGGGGTGGCGGGACCGCCCAAGTCCTCCATGGCTTTGCTCCGTCTCCCTGGTCTGCTGACCTGGGAGACGCGGAGCAAAGCCGCAGAGCACGCGGGCAGCGGGACAGTCCAGGCGCGCCGCGGCTGTCCCACTGCGGGCGTGCTCCGAGGCTTTGCTCCCCATCTCCCTGGTCTGCTGGTCAGACCAGGGAGATGGGGAGCAAAGCCTTGGAGCACGCCCGCAGTGGGACAGCCCAGGCGTGCTCCGCGACTTTGCTCCTGTCCCCCTGGTCTGCTGGGGGGGGGGGTCCAGTGGCTTTGTTGGACCCCCCCAAGCAGACCAGGGAGACCGGGAGAAGCTTTTCTCGCCCCAGAGGACACGGGTGGCGACCCGCCGCCCGTGAGCTCCGGGGCGAGAAAAGCCCCGTTCGTAAGTGCGGATCCGACATAAGTCGGATCTGCGTAAGCCGGGGACTGCCTGTACCCTAAAAGACAGACATTATGCATGGTAGAGACTCCTCTCTCTGTCTCTCTTCCTCTTTTCACAAAGAGCCACCAAGTTTGTTTACACTCCTTGCAGCAGTGAAAGTAACTTAAAATGTCTTATAGGTACTGTCCTATTGCAACCCAGGTCCCTACCGGTTCTTTAAATAGCTCCCTGCTGGCTTTCGCCGCAGCTCACCCAGCTCTTGCTGGAGCTGTGCACCAGGGCGCAACCACTTACTTTCACCTCTGACTCCTTGCCCAATACTCTGTACCACACATAGTGATGGCAGTGCTCCAACAATATGTAGTATTAATGTTTTATGCTAAAGGTCATGAGTGGTGGGTTGTCATAAATTTATACTAGAACAGTAGCAACAAACTCCATCTCAGATCAAAGCTCCATTGTGGCAGGCATTGAATGTTCACATAGTAATAGAGAATCGCTTTCCTGAAGAGCTTGCAGTCTAATAGACAAGACAGCATGGGCAGGCGAAGGCATTACTATACCCTTGTTACAGATGGCGGGCGAAGGCCTAGAGGAAATAAGCCCAGAATCACACAGGAAGCCTATTGCAGAATCAAGAATTGAGTTATGATCTCTTGCATCCTACTCCACTGCCTTAATCACAAAACCATACTCCCTCTCGATGGTTTGAGTTGTTTATCCAAAAAATGCAAATTGATTTAGTTAAAAAATAGTAAATTTCTAATTTCAACATAGATTAATTCAGTGTCTGTGGAAATTTTGAATAATGGATAATAGACATCTGTAACTCCTTTTCTTAACAGATGTGTTTTCATTTACACAGCTGGGAACAAAAATTATATTTATATTTTTCTTGATGTATGATTTTTAGCCTAGAAATAGACTTCACATTAGCATTAAACTGCCAACAGGTGTCATTTTCTGGTTTGTGGAAATTATCCTTTTTGGCAAAAAGCGGGTATAATTCCCCTCCCCCCAGATAAGTTTTCTTCCTTTAAAACTTATTTTTAAATTATTTTATACTTTCTGAAACAAATCCTCCAAAGGGTTCATTAACCAGACACTACCATTATCTGACTGAATATTTCAACCGTAAGTTTTTTTGGAGTGTTTTAGCACTTTACACGGGGGACTCAACAAGGCTGTAGAGGTGTGCTCACAAGACTTTGAGGTATTGTGGTAAGAAATTCAGATGATTTTAAATGCACAAAGTTCATTAGAGATGTAGCTACCAATAATTATTGTTACTATTGGTTAAGAATAAATTACACTACCTGCCTCCTTCCAGAGATAATCAAATGCATCTGCTTAGGGACCCGATCCAGCAGTACATTTTAAGCATGAACTTAATTTTTAGTATGTGAATATCACCCTTGACTCCAGTGGGGCTACTTAAGCAATTAAAATCAAGCATGTGTTTAACTGCCTCAGTGAATACTTTGCATCCTCTTAGGCACAAAAAACTTGTCAGTCACAGTTTTCCCTGCCTGAAATGCTTTTTGCAGATCTATTTTTGTGTTGGTGCTTTCCTTGTAATGTAATGTTGTTTCATGTAGCTTTTCAATGATTGTTCTTACACAGTGACAAGAGAGTTAGGACACCTTCCATGGTGATTGTTGCATCAATAAGCATATATGTTCCAGAGCATGTTCTTATCAGCCAGACTTGACAGAGATACCACTCAAGGACTGTTGTTACTAAAGCCATTGCTGTTTATTGAGACTGTGCAAGCATGTGTTTAACTGCCTCACTGAATACTTTGCATCCTCTTAGGCACAAAAAACTTGTCAGTCACAGTTTTCCCTGCCTGAAATGCTTTTTGCAGATCTATTTTTGTGTTGGTGGTTTCCTTGTAATGTAATGTTGTTTCGTGTAGCTTTTCAATTATTGTTCTTACACATTCAAGGACTGTTGTTACTAGAACCCTTGTTGTTTATTGAGACTGTGCAACAGGCACATTCTAGTAATCAAGGCAGGTGAGTTCCCATTTTGAGACCAATTGCCTGCATCTTATCTTTCCAAAAACATGGTTCCACTTGATTAGTTGCCAAGCATCTATATATTTAGTCAGAGAACAGAACATGGCTAATGTGACCCAAAATACAATATAATCAATGTAAGTTTGATTGTCTCTAAAAACTTTTTTTCTTTAGTTTTGTTTTGTATTGTTTTCTTATTCAGCAGACACAGTCACACTGTCATCTGAAGAAGTGGGCTGTGCCCACGAAAGCTCACGATACCATCTGCATGTTTTGTTATTCTGTAACAGGAAAAACTTAAACAACAAATAGACTGGTAGCACCTTAAAGACTAACTTGGCTGCCCCTCTGAAACCAAGCATGCAGACAGACACTCATGCCTACGCTTAATTCCTAAGCGCAATAGCCGCTCACTGAAATCAATGGAATGACTTACATGTTATCATTAAGCACAAGTGTAAGTAGTCGCAGGATCAGGGCCACAAGGAATAAATACTTGCTGAGGGAAAGCAGGATAAAACAGCCTTTCTGGCTTCATCCCTCAGTATGCTCCCTGACAGTCCACTGAAACAAAAAGTTCAAAAGGTAAACCAAGGACTTTTGATTAGCTAATCAGAATGCCAGCTGAATGCCTATCAAGAATGCCAACTGTAAAATTGTACAGTCTTTCAACCCCCATATCTCCCACACACATGCGTGCACACAAGGAATATAGGAAAGATTTTGGTATATACATATTAAGCATTAGACCCTTGGGCTTATATTAACACAACTGAGTTCTTTTGTAGCTAAGAACCACTTGTGAAGGTTGTTCTCCTTATTTCGGGCTCACATTAGGTTTCATGAACTTTAATGAACAGTAAGTAATAAATTCGTTGAGGAAATTGGGTTAGCGTGTGATTAACATTCAGAGTGATGCAGATGAGTGTACCAATAATGGGAACATGTGCTCACATCGTGATGAAATGCAGATTAGAGGCCCTGGAGCAAGCCCAAGGATGTGGGCCAGCACAGTTTCATCTCTGTCAGCTTTAATCTTATCTAAAGTGAGCGTGCTACCGGTCTGCAAGAGGAAGCTCAAATCCTGGAAAAAGCACTAAATACAACTTTTTTGTTTTCTATTCACGGCTATTAAAACATTTGCTTTAAAATCAAAGCTCCGCACCATTAAAAAAGACAAGATATTGCGCACAAAACAATATCACTAACAGTGGGGAAGAGAGAGAAAAATGATATGCTCGACTCCTCTTGATTTGGTTTAGAGTTTATAACATGCTGCGTTACTGAATTGTCATTTTAGTCAATTGAAACCCAGCTGAGCCTGGTGGTCTTGTTATAGCTTGTGTGCAGGAACAGAGAAACAATTCCAAATCCACACTTTTAAATGAAGAGCAGAGTAATGCCACAAAGGGAAGGTCGAAATCCATTTCAAATGATAATCTATGAAGCTGGACAGAAAATGATGAGCACTGAAGGACATAGGAAATTGACCTTGAAAATGTAGTTTATCTTTTAGGAGCACCATGGCAAGGTCTCTCTGATTACTCAGATTTTTGCCTGAGGGGGCAGCTTGAGGTGGGAATTTAAGTCAGAGTTTCATTTCTTTTAATCTGAATTGTTTTGCTGGGGAGTCTTTGTGCTTTGGCATTTATGACAACAGTGGTACTTGGGTGAGCAGGCAGGATTTCTCCAATTGTATCATTAGAGATATTTACACAGTCTTTATAACAAGATAATTATATATGCTTAGTGATGGTGATTGGCAGGTGTCATAAAGTGGAGTAAAAAATATCCATGTCTTTGTAGCAAGTATTTGTTGGAAGAAGAGATCTTGTCATTTTTGCCTGATTTGGTATTGTAGCAATATATTAAACGGGATAAAAGAATAAATGAGTCACATCTTATGCAAAGCAGCTGAGCTATTTTTGAATCATGACAGCATCATAAAAGTATTTGTCATTTTGTTATGTATCAAAATTTGCAGTGAACAAAGGGGGAAATGGGAGTGAAGGGGAATAAATTGAAATTTAACTGAGGTTTCTCTAGAGAAAAACAGATTCATGTGTCACCTAAAAATTCTCAACTATTTAGAGTGAGTGATCTGAAGTTCCCTTAATTTAGCAGAACCTTTGTCAGTATACATTACAGTTTGCTTAATATAATTCAAATATATGGCATCGTGAGAAGTTCTAGGTCAAGCCATTATATGCACCACCACTCCTACTGGTGGATCAAAGTCTATCACTGATCAGGGATATTACAATAACATTTAATTTCAAGAGACAAACTCCTGGACTCATATCCTCACTTCATGTGTATCCTGTTCCCATCTTAAAAATGTGCATAATAGCAGCCCACCCACTTTTTTGCAGGTTTTATCTTTACAAGAATCTTATGGCTTCACTTGACTGCTGACGTGTAAAATCATCCAGTTCTCTTCTGAGTTAAGTGCTGTGACCCAGAAATCTCGTTATGGCAGCTGGTAAGGGGCATAGAGGCAGTGCAGAAAGGTTACAGGAATCTCCAGAGTTTGGAATTTACATTCCAGCTCAGCAAAAGCATGTCATGTGAGGTCTTCAATAAAAGCCTATGTCACTCTAGGCATCAATGCCCTTCAAAAATGTATATGCAGATACTGCGTAAGTTATATATATCT
Organism: Pelodiscus sinensis; assembly: GCF_052426305.1. Taxonomy (NCBI): domain Eukaryota; kingdom Metazoa; phylum Chordata; order Testudines; family Trionychidae; genus Pelodiscus; species Pelodiscus sinensis. Next base: position 15,636,557 of record NC_143060.1, on the reverse strand, counting down.
TAGATGAAAGTGAGCCAGTATGGCGGACTGGTAGCAAGTCGCCACCAGTACCGGCCTGTACACAGCCACCAGTAAGGTGCTGCTGAGTCTGGCCCAAAGCCCTGCCCCTTCTGCTGATGCCCTGCCCCTTCCAGGAGCCCAGAGTCTTCTCCCAACCTTGCCCTTGACACGGGAGAACTTGTGTGTGCGCGTGTGCACGCGCATGCGCACGCGCGCACGTACTGAAAATATGCTTTTAAAGTCTATGTCTAGGGACTGGTAACCAGCAAAGGCAGAAAAACAGGCTTACTAACACACAAGAAATGTATAGTTTTCTGGCTATTCAAATGTAAATTAAGCATTGTGTAGTTCTTAATCGGTCACCCCACACCAGACTGAACCAAATGAAATGTGAGAACTTCACAAGAAGAAATTAGCAAGAGAAAAACCTCATTCAGAGAAGTGAATGAGGGGATCCTATCTGGGAATGTATATCAAGGGTTTGTTGTACCATATTTGAGGGCAAAGCAGATACCCCATTGCCATTCACCGAGGAAGTAGACAACATATTTGCTTCATGAAAATCAGCTTAGCTGAAAACCCTGGAGACAATTTAGTTGTATGGATTACTTTCACTTCCAGATCTATGCACAGAATGCTTATTTTCCAGCATGGAGCATATTGGATATGGAATTGTTCCAGTACAGTTACTGAAGGCATTTCTATTAGCTGCTTGCAATTTCTGATCCACTCAGTCCTGCAAATGACTAACCAGATCTGGCTCGCTTTGGAGAGTGAATCTCACATAAGATTAATGGAATCAAATGGGGACATACCTATGTTCACTAGTTAAGCTACATGAAGAGATGGAGGGGCAATGTATTAAAAGACCACCTGGCTTTGAGTAAAATTAAATGGAAAGTCTCTCTGATCTAGTGTTTGGTCATTTTTAGAGATGATGTGTGTTAGCTCTGGTGCTCTGGAGGAAACCCAACAGACAATAAATCCAAGCAATGTGTTCAGGCAATGAAAAAATTAAGAGATTTCATAGTATGCTTTTCCCTATCCAATCCTTTAAAATTCAGCAAGCCTTTTTTCGTCCTAGGTCTTGAGATGTTAATGACTTTGACTAATTGTCAACACCACCAATTACTATGACTGATACCTTATCATTTCCCACAATGAGCAATGCTAATTAAAATTGATTGTGCTGCTGTTCTGGCACAGCAGCAAGTTCCCATTTTATTTTTTGTTTAAACATGAGCTTATTGTGCCGATTTGGTGAATTAAATACGGAAAGCTCGTTATTTTGATGTTTATTTTCTAGTGGGGATTTTGAGACACATTGGAAGGCAGTTCCCAGTGTCAAAGAAAGAAGAGCTTAAAAAGAGTGCCTTTTTTGGAGTCTCAAAAAATATGCTAATAATAATAATATTTATCACTCTCATGCCCTAGCACTTTATATTTTCAAATTACTCTACAAATGTCATTCCTAATGAAACACCCCTGTGACGTAAGTAAATATTTCTTTTTTACAGACATTGAAAAGGAAACATGAGGGCTGGATTCTCCCTTGTATCAGTGTCAATGAGGAGTCCCCATGTTAGTGAAATGTACTGGTGAAAGACAGATATAAGTGAGATCAGAATCAGAGCCAGAATGGTTAAGTGGTGTGCCAAGAAGTGCTATAAAGGAAATGACATTCTCAAAGCTTATTCAAGTCTGCCCTTACGCCTCTTTTCTAATCTCTGAAGACCCGTTTCTTTCAAGGTTGAATCAAGAATGATTTAATGTTGCTCAAAAATCTGGTTCTTTGCGAGGGTATAGACTTTTATCTGTTGTTCTGACTTGGTCTCTCCTGTAATGGATAGCAGCTGTTAGAAAATGTTTATCCGTGTTTTTCAGTAGAAAATTTGGCTTTTGGTTAAACAACTTTTGTGAGATGTGCCTGCTTTCCATAGAAACTGTCTTCTGTTATTTGTCAAAAAGCTAATTACCCAAAACATTTCAGCCAAAAACCAAAATACTTTGATTAGTATATGCCTTACAGGAGCTGTAGTTCACTTGCCTCATGGCTTCCCAGATGGATTTCAGCTCCTGTGATACACCAGTTCTCCTCTCCAAGGTAGGAGGGCATAGTGCATTGTGGGAGAAGTAGCACAACAGAGAATCTGGTCTATAGAGAAAGAATAGTAACTTGAGCTGTCAAGCAATTTACAGAATTAATAATTGCACAATTAAAAATAAGCTGTGAATAATCTTGTGATTAATCATGTGATTAATCATGTTCTTAAAACAATAATACCATTTATATACATATTTTTAGATGGCTTCCATATTTTCTAATATATTGATTTCAATTTCAACACAGAATACAAATTCTATGATGCTCATTTTATATTTATTTTTATTATAAAAATTTGCCTGTAAAAATTTAAAAAATAGTATTTCTCAATTCACCTAATATACGGTAATGTACAGCAATTTCTTTGTCCTGGAAGCTGTACTGTAGAATTACGAACAAAAAAACCCCCCCTGCATTCAAAAATAAAACAATGTAAAACTTTGGTGACTACAAGCCTATTCAGTCCTACTTCTTGTTCAACCACTTTTCTACATTTGCAGAAGATAATGCTGCCTGCTTCTTCTTTACAATTTCACCTGAAAGTCAGAACAGGCATTCACGTGGCATTAAATGCCCGATGTAATAAAAATTCATACGTCCCTTCAAGCGTCAGCCACAATTTCAGAGGACATGAGTCCATGCTGATGATGGGTTCTCCTTGATGATGATCCAAGGCATTGCAGACCAAGGCGTGTTTATTTTCATCATCAAGAGTCAGATGCCACAAGCAGATTTTCTTTTTTTGGCGGTTTGAGTTCTGTAGTTTCTGCATTGGAGTGTTGCTCTTTTAAGACTTCTGAAAGCATGCTTCACACCTCATTACTCTCAGATTTTGGAGGGCACTTCCTCTTGTGTCAAGTGCTGTAGATATTTATAGAAATCTCACATTTGCACCTTCTTAGTGTTTTGTCAAATGTGCAGTGAAAGTGTTCTTAAAATGAACAACATGCTGGATCATCATCTGTGACTGCTATAACATGAAATATATAGCAGAATGTGGGTAAAACACAGAGCAGGAGAAATAATTTTTCCCCAAGGAGTTCAGTCATGAATTAAATTAAGGAATTTTTATAATGAGCTTCATCCACATTGAAGTATGTCCACTGAAATAGTGGCCCAAAGCATGAAGTGCCATATGTATATATAGCATATCTGGCAGGTAAATATCTTGCAGTGTTGGCTACAAAAGTGCCACGAGAACATCTGTTTTCATATTCAGGTTACACTGTAAAAAAGAAGCTAGTAGCATTCTCTCCTGTAAATGTTAAAAGAAACTTGTTTCTCTTAGGGTGTGTCTAGACCACAGGATTTTGTCAACAAAAGTGGATTTTGTTGATGTAACGTTAACAGAACTCAGCAGTTTTGTTGATGGCAGTAAACCTCATTCTACAAGGAATAACACCTTTTGTCGACAGAGTTCTGTCGACAGAAGGCGTGATTGCATCTACACTGTCCTTTGCATCTTCACTCTCATGTCGACAAAAGTGGATTGCTTTGTCGACAGTATCTGTCAACAAAGCCTCTGTCGACAAAAGCCTGTAGTCTAGAAGTACCCGTAGAGTTTCACTGAACAAGAAGTAGGACTGAGTGTTCTTGTTGGCATTCAAGTTTCTCTTTAAAAAGGAAAAAATAAACTGCAATTTCTGATAGCTAACCTCAGCATGCATACACAGACCTTTTACCTTCCAGGACTCAAGAATCAAATCATAGCCTTAAGAAAGGTGATTTTATTAACAAAACCCCAAAATATATACTTGGTTGCTCGGTGTTTTAAAACAACTGAAAAAAGATCAAATTAAAACACAGAAAATTTCATCCTTGGGATTCAGCTTAAGGTTACAGTGTATAGGGGGGCATATGGATTTGGCACAGAGAAGTTTAACCAAACACAAAACAAAGAAAGTTACCTGACCATGTCTAAATAGACATTCCCTATTTACTTATATATCCATGCTTCAAGGTCCAGTCCATTTTCATGCCCAGTATTCTTTGAATGTGTAGTAGTCCTGCCTGAATCAATTCACCTTGTTCCCCCAGCTCCTGATTTAAACTTAACACAAAGAAAAAGCAACAAGAAGGGTTCCTTCTTTTTTTTTTTCCCCAAAGCTTAACACCTTCTCCCATTGGCTCTCCTGGCCCCATTCCAACATTTCCTAGCTACCTGAGTTTAACCCGTTAGTCATTGAACGTTGGGATACCCAGCAAAGGACAGCATTGCTCCTATTCAACACAACAGTGCATATATATGCAATAAGACAATATGAAGTGAGCATGTGCACTCTGGATCCTGAGTTGTAATTGAAATTAATATATTTGAAAATGTTACAAAGATCCAAAATATTTAATAAATGTCAGTTGGTATTCTATTGTTTAACAGTGCTATTAAAACTTTGATTAATCATGATTAATTTTTTTGAGTTAATCACGTGTCAACTGCAATTAATAAAGGCCCTAATAGTAATAAGAGGCAACTAAATTACAGCTTCCATGAGGCACTGCTGTGTCATTTCCAAAACAGAAATATTTTGCATTTTGAATTTTTGCTAAAGAGTCTAAATGTCCCATGCAAAGCTTTAGGGACAATGGGAGGGTGGGGTGAATCCTTCATGCACATGTGTGAGTTCTCCTCTTCATTGCCTATGAAAGAAAATCCACGTTTTCTGACTACATCTAGTGAGACCTCTGTAAAGTGGCCAACACCAGCTAATCATGCAAGATCTTTCACTTCTCATCTTAGAGAGTGATGTGATCTAAATAAATTGATTCATTCTGTTATCTCTATTAAAGAGTAAAAACTTATTAAAAGTTACGATGCAGAGGTATGATGGATATTCCAGTACTTCCCTATACATAGCATAAGAAATAATGGTGTCATCTCAAATGTTGCAATGTGATAGCTGTAAGTGAATGATGACTTGTACTAAGGTTTAGAATTCTGCATGCACATTTCACATGTGCTAAAGGATTACTTTCTGACAAACAAGGTTTTCATTCTACATTGACTCAGTAATTATCCCACATTGGAATGGGCCTTTGTGTTGCCAGCATTTAAGGTGAAATGAAAGTATTTTTAAGTTAAACAATTCTACATTTATTGAAACAATTCTACATTGTTGCTTTTGCTCCATAAGTCCCATCCCCCTGGGCTGTGGGCTGAAACCAACATAAGTAAATAAAATAAATACATGTACTCCACAGAAATGCCAATATAAAATAATTATAGCTGTGGATTAAAAGTATAATCAGCAAGAAGTTAGTTTTGTACAATGTTGTCTCATCATTTGCAGCCTGTTTGACAACGTGGATTTTCCCTATGGGCCTGATACTCTTCTGATAGTTGTCTCAGTCAGGATTGACTCCAGATATTTGCTGATGTGATATATATGTGAGGTGACTTCAGTGAGAGTCTGTAGCCATCTTCTCTGCAGTAGAAAGGGAAGGGAGGGAATCCAGGGAATGAGAAGGAGCCTGGGCCTGAGGGAAGAGGATGCCCAGAAGAGAGATGGATAGGAAGCAGCACAGGCATAGAGCAGAAAGGCCAGGACTGAGCAGACCTTGGGTGAATGTTATAGAATCCCTACATTTGGAAACTGGAGCAGTGGGCTCCACTGATGGAATTGTTGAATCCAGTGAGACTCTGTATCTTGGAAGGGTAAATCACACACTCTTTGTGGCGGGCTGAGTTACAAAGAGGAAGCTGCACCTCCCAGTGTGAGGAGGCCATAGAGTGAGAGAGAGGACAGCAGGGGGAGATCCTGTGAGGGAAGGTGTCAGATCTAGCAGAGAGCTAATCCCCAGAACGTGCAGAAGGAGGCACCACCTGTGGTGTGAGAGTACCCAGTGACACACTGCTCTGTACTACTAACAATCATAGTACAACTGCCTTACCCATTACAATAATAGTTTCCCCAATTATCACCTCTAATACCATTAGCTCACAGACATTTACCTTTCCCCACCTCTAATACCATTAACTCACAGACATTTACCTTCCTTCCCCCTTCCCCCCTGCATCCCCCTTCTGTTCTGAAATGTGATTTGTCCTTTTCATGTGTGTTCATTTTTTTAATTGTATCCTTTGGTATATATGGGTGTGACTACTTTCTTCCACTATTTGATCTGAGGAAGTGGGTCTGGCCCACGAAAGCTCATCATCTAATAAACCATCTTGTTAGTCTTTAAAGTGCTACATAGTCCTGTATTTTGTTTCAGTATAACTTCATTGATTCACTTGGAGACACTCCCCATTTACACCAGTATAAATGAGATGAAAATAGGTCACCTCCGTCTACAAGATGTGCAGCAATAAAACTTAACAAATAGCAATTCTCAATCTAAGATATAGTAAAATCTATTATATTGACCTGAAACTAATTCACAACTAATTTTTCTAAACGTATATAGAGCGCTGTTTTGGTAGCTATCAGTTGGAAATGTTAATGATGCCGCTTCCGGCCTCGTTGCAATTTCTGGCAATGAGTGACGTTGCTTGGGAATGATTCTTCTCTGACTTTCAAAGGAGCAAATAATGAGTAACTTCATTAAATGTAATGGTGTAGCATTAGTGAAGATGAGAGCAGAATTGGGCCCAATGTGTTTCATACCCTCGCTTCCCCCTTCCCTCTCCCCCCCCCCCCACACACGTTATTTCACAGCTACATGTGCTAATGGCAGCACATTATTCCATGATAATGGCTCCATTAGTGCATTTCACCCAAGAAGCAGGCTATGCACCACACTTTCACTGAGAAATGAATGTGTGCGGTTCCATTGCTAGAAAGAGAGTGCTGCTGTCATTAAGAAGACTGCTTTGCACTTCTACAGTGGGATCTTACCACACTTTATAAACATGAATAAATTAATCTTGCCACAAGATGTCACAGCAAAATTGTGGAACAGAACCCACATTTCCCAGTGTGGTGCAAGAGACCTTAGGCGCATTTCCAAAACTTTCCCATTGTTGCTGTCACAGTTGGCTTTACAATAGCTGGCCTCATATACATATTGCTACTGCTGCTATTTCAACACAATGTTATATTACCCCAATCAGTGTGGCTATGATAGAACTTGGTAAAAATTAGCACAGCCCATCCATTCTAAGGCATCCCATGCTGCTACCCCTGGGAGAGTTGAACCAGTTTGAATTTGAAACATTTCCCAAATATAGACAGGACTTTGATCCTACATGGATTCCCTAAAAATGATACCGTGATATTGATATTATTGGGAAAAGCTGTGCTGTGGTGTTAGTTGATAGATATGAAAATATTTGCTCCCTCATAATCTTGTGTTGTGATCAGTCTGGGATTCATTCCACCAGTAACAGTTCAAAACAGTAAAATGGCAAGTCCTAAATAAAGTTGTCTTAAACAGCTAAAATTAGTAAAAATGTTACTAATAATGTAATTTATCTAAAAACATTTGTTTGGAACATTTATCTGAAGAACATTTATCTGAAAAACATTTATCTGAAAAACATTTATCTGAAAAAATGGGTATAGAACCATGTTATGATTCAGTCTCCATTTGAATAAATATCCTAAAATGCTGACTGCAGGCATTGTCTTCATTTTACTTCTGTTGGGGCATACATATTTTTAAAATTTAATTTTGATTGGTTTAGTACTTTGGCTTTAGGCATACCTTACCTTTGCATGCTGTAGGCATAGCTAATATTGGTATTTTAAAGCAGAAGACAACCTCCAGCAGCCTGAATGTGGGAGAAAACAAACAAACCATATTATATTTTCTTACTAAATCCACCCATTCAAATGCTACTTAAAAACACCAACACAACTATTCTAACAAACAAAAAACACCTGCTAGTGTGTGTGTGTGTGTGTGTGTTAGAATTGGGTATGAGGCTGCCTGTGTTTCTTTTGGTTGTTGGGGAGACTACTTTTTCTACTACTACACCCACCCCAAAAAATTATGCACAAACCTACTGGCTATATAAGAATCTCAGTAAAATTTTGGGCCAAGTTCTGGAAGTGGAGTAAAGGCTCACACAATTTATGCTCTCTGCAGACAGGGGCTAGAGATGGCTATTACATCAGGATGGCAAGCTTGCTAATATCCGTCTGCTCCCTCTCAGATGTAAGTTTTAGCTCAGTGTATTTGTGTAGTGCAGGAGTGGGGAACCTCAGGCCCAGGGGCCAGATGCAGTCTTCGGCTTGTCTGGATCTGGCCCCCAAAGCTCAGGGCTCCTCCCAGGGCTCTCCAGCGCTGGTGTTCCAGTTTCCCCACCAATCCCCCATGGGGCTGGCGCATACAACATCTACTAGCCCAGGGTCCCCTAGACTCTGCTATGCAAGAGGAATGTGGAGAGTGTTTTTCTCCTTCTCAATCAGTGAAGGGCTTGGGGTTTTTTTTTTGTTTTTGTTTTTTCTTTGTTTCTTACTTGTATGCAGCCCCCGACTGATTTTTTCTGTGGATCTGCGGCCCTGACCCTAAAAAGGTTCCCCACCCTGGTTTAGTGCATGGGTCCACTAGCCATAATCTTGACTTATCTACAATTGTCCCTGAGCATCTCGAGCCTTGCAACTAGAGAACTTCACACATCTCAGTTCCCACACTAGAGTCACCTGGGGTAAGATTTCTATTGCTGCTGCCCATCTTTGCAGCTAATTGCAAGTCTGATGCTTTTTATACACTTAAAATGGCAGCATAAGGCAAAAGCACATAGAAAATGCCATGCCCCCCAAACAGGATCTGCTATGAAATCCCCATTATAATTAATGACATATTTTGCCATTCTGAACTATTTTGCTATACCTTGCTGGAATAGAATTGAGTGTCATTTTTGGCACTGAAGAGCTGCTATTGTGTAGTATTGTATGTTTGTCCAGCTGTGAGATTTACATGTATTCTTCATTTACCCTTCTAGTGTGCTGTGTGGGTAATTAGCATATTCCCTTCTGTTATAGGACTTTAAAAAGATTCATCAGGACTGTCCTGGAAATGCGCTGGGGTCCAGTGTCATGCAGAATGGCAGTGGCTTGTTCTTAATTATTGTTTATATGCAAATGATCAGTGATTAAAAGGGGAAAAAAAGTGAAGACTAATTTGTATGCCTTAAGTCTAATGATGAAATCAAGAAAAGGAAACAATTGATTTCGACCTTGATCTCTACATCTGGTAATGTGTGTATTTTCATCACTTCCCAAGGTTCTCACTGTCATATTTGCTTTTATGGTGTCAGGTTGAAGGGTACTTCCTGGTCCCAGTGACTGAGAGGTTAGCTCTAGTTTAGCACCTTCCTCCACACATTGACTTCCTTCTTTCATGTCCTTCTTTCCTCCATGTCCTTTGGAAAGATGCTGAGGACAGGCAGCTTCCGGAGCAGAAAGGGGAGAAAGGCAAGAGGAAAAGAAACAGAAAAATGATCCAGCCAGCCCTACCAATCAGTAGGTCTAGCCAGCATGGTTTCTATAGAAGAAAATCAGATCTCATTAATTTTAGTCTCAGAGTATGTCAGTAAAGTAGTGGATAAAGGAGAATGGGGGTATATAGCTATTTACAAAATACAGGACTATGTAGCACTTTAAAGACTAACAAGATGGTTTATTAGATGATGAGCTTTTGTGGGCCAGACCCACTTCCTCAGATCAAATAGTGAAAGAAAATAGTCACAACCATGGTATATATGGTTGTGACTATTTTCTTCCACTATTTGATCTGAGGAAGTGGGTCTGGCCCACGAAAGCTCTTCATCTAATAAACCATCTTGTTAGTCTTTAAAGTGCTACATAGTCCTGTATTTTGTTTCAGCTACACCAGACTAACACGGCTACATTTCTATCACTATAGCTATTTAGACTTTCAAAAGGCCTTTGGTAAGGTCTTTCACAAGACGCTACTTAATAAAACAAGTATCAGAGTGAAAGACAAAATATTGCCATGGATCTAAAACAGGCTAAAAACAGGAAATGGTAGTAATAAATGGGCAATTTTCCTCATGACTAAAAGTTAACAAAAGGAGGCCTCATTAGTTCCAAAGTTTAACACACTTATTAATGATGTGGAATGGAGGTGACCAAATATGCAGATGTTACCAAGTTATTTAGGTTTATCAAGTCTAAAGAAGACTGAAAAGAACTTAATGATGCTATGTGAATGAACAACACAATGGCAGATATAGTTCAGTGCTGACGAAAGCAAAGATTCAACAAAGACCCGCAGATCTGTTATGAGTTTGTATATTAAAACCCTGGAAAAAAATTCTCCTCAGTGTTAGTTGTGTATAGTAATAGACCCCTGTTGGATCTGCTGGTGTTATAAACCATTAACTAGTTTATGGAAGTTGCACATTCTGTTTATTGATGACCCTATGGGTTAATTCCTGCAGCCCTTATTTATTCATGAAGCCAATAGGAATTTAGAACATGGAGCATCTGCAGTGGGCCTTACATTACTCTAGGCATATTCATCAATCATAATATGTGTGTCCTTCAAGAATTCTTTCGGTCTTCCTTTTAGGGTTCTGTGTCTCAAGAATGATTGTACCCTTAGTTTCAAATTAATATTCAAAATCTCTTTCCAGAAGCTCAGAAGAGAAGTTATTATAAATCTTTTTATATGTTCTATTCATTCCTTCTTTTAAAATCATAACAATTCTTTGCATAATTCTGTTCAAGGATCACAAAACACTTTATAAACCTTAATTAATCTAGCCTTAGGCGTCACTGTGAGCAAAGCATTATTATCCCCAATTTATACATGGGTAAACTAGGCAGAGAGTCATCTAATCTCTTGCCCAAAGTCACACAACAAATCATTGGCAGAGCTAGGAATCAAGGCCAGATCTTCTGACTCACTTTAATGACTAGACCTTGCAACCTCTCCCTATCTGTTGTTCTTTTTTGTCCTAAACAAAAATGTAAAACGGAGATAGCAAAATATATTTTATCTTTTTGTCCCTCAGCCTGGCTTTTGCAGTTGAAAGTGGTCCCTCTAAAATTGATTTAAGACACCTACTGACCTCTGAATTAATTGCAGCCTGCTGTCTAGCTTTCTTCTGTTTGCCGCCTACTTCCCCTACTATCGAGCTAAATCAGAAGCCACTAGGTGTCCCTTTCTGAGCAAGAAGCTAAAACCCTGAGTCTCCATCATTAGTGAGAGAAAGCTTTTACGGAATTGAAACATTGCATTGTTATGATTTGTAGAACAAAAGCTAAATAAGAATTGTAACATTTAGTTATGGACTTCCACTTCATTTCTCTCTAATGCAATGTAAGCTGCCTATAGCAATCTTTTAAATGTAATGATTAAGACTATTAAAGGAAATACTATACAAAGCAACATTTTTTCAGTCCAAAGTAATATTTAGGGCACAGTTTTAAGTGAAGATAAAGTAATGACTACTGTTCAATAATTTTGATGATAAATTTCCCTAGAGGATAAAGAGGAAGAACAAAAGTAGGCTGTATTTAATCATGCAAGATAAACAAATGCAGGCATACAAATATTTGTGGAGATACAATTTCTCTAATGATGGTAAGGTATTCATTCCATGGAGACAAGATCCCAAAGACCTCTGCTCTACTGATCAATACTTGGAACGTATATTGATTTCCAATTTAATAGTGTTAACTTCTTAGCTGTTAAAAAGATCTCTTGGTATCAATTTTCACCTTGCCTAATTTTCATTATATGTGAACACTATTATGAGAAAGCAAACCAAGGTCTCATCTGGTGTGATGATTAGCTCTAGTGACTTCAGATTTGTAATGTTCAAAGATTTACTTTTCTTATGTAAGCATTATCCTAGCATGAAATGTCTATGTTTAAAGGCAATGACCTGAGAATTGCCTTTATTCTAGCCTGACATACATTTTCCCTAGTGTTTCTTAATTTTATTTATGTATCCCAGTTCCCAGATGAAATAATACACTAATTAATAGTGCCATTTATTACAGATATGTTGTTTTCTTGTAACTGTTCATGCCAAATGACTCTGATGTCAGCTGATCAGATTGCTAAATGGCCAGACTTTATTTAAGCAATAAGACACACATGACAAGCAGTGCATTCCTGTGTGATTATGCCTCCAGGAATGTTAGGAGATACAAGGTCAACAACCTCAGCAACTTTTAACTACCTGAAAAGTGCAGTGTAATCCTTTGGAAATGGAGCGTCTGGACTGTCTCATTTCAATTTCAGAGAGATAATTATTTCTTTTTTAAAGTAAATACATGCATTACTTTCTGTAATTAACATGGGCATGACATTCCTGACTAGCAATCAGAAAACATTTCTGTCCAGAGTTCTCAGAGCTCTTAATTTCAAGGACAGTTCTGGCAAGCAAAGTTACTTGGTTTTTAAATGGTATCTTGTCATCTTTGTCTATTCAGTCACATCTTGCTTTAGCAAGGAAAATAAGGTTTACACTTCAGTCCTATAGATGTGTGTATACTTAACTACATTTTACTGTGGCTTTTGCTTTAGCAACTGAAATGTTAACTGCATTTTGATCGCAATAATCTTCATATTACTGGTGGTGGTATGTAAGCCAGAAAAAAATACAACTTGGCTTTTAGCTTCCACGTTGAGCCTGCAGAATTAGACATTGTAAACTGACCATATGTAGTATAGATTCCGTGAGAGATGACAAACACTGAAGCTCACAACATCATTCTTAGAATCACTTTGAAAACCAGCACAGTTTGAATAAGATTCCCATTGTCCTTACCATACATTGTTTCTTTACTGCGCTTCAAGGAGCAGAGTCTTCTCTTGCATTCCTTTAGCTCCCATTGAAATAATGTGAAAGTGAAAGAAAGGCCAAGTGCATGATGCAGAGGTGAACATGGACGAGCGTAAAGAAACATAGGACCTCCAAGTGATGGGGGGAGGTTGAGTTTCCACAGGTTTTAAGAGAGCAGTCAGGTCTGGAGGGGGATGGAGCCCTGAAGCTGTCGCTCTTGTGACAGGACCCTGTCAATATGTCACAGATAGCCAGGAAGAAGTTTATGCCACACTGAGCATTATTTATTTAGTGCCCCGCCACACTTGCCCACTTCAAAGGGTGGGGGAGGTGCGTGTGTGGCAAAGATCACTTCCTGGTAAGAAGGGTGATGGCCTTCTATGGGGAGATAACAATTACCTGATCTATATTGTCAATCTTTTGGGCTCCATGGAGGTTGATATCTGTATGTTCTTGCCTCTTTACAGGCCCGCTGATGGGGGGAGAAAGAGGGCCAGAGTTTCAAAGGGGCCCGGAGCTCCCGCTGATGGGGAAAGAAAGAAGGCCAGAGTTTCAAAGGGGCCTGGAGCTCCTGGGTGCCACTGCCACTGCCAGAGCCCTAAGCTCCTTTGAATTGCCACCAAAATGCCACTCCCTATGGCGCTAAGGGGAGGCATACTGCGGGCTGGGCTGCACAAAGGATTCACTCCCCTTCACTCTGCCCCTTCTACCTGAAACCCTGCCCCTTCCAGAATGCAGAGCCGTGCCCCCTTCTCCTCCTCTCCCCATACAACTTGCCCTGCTGCCTATTTGAGCCGTCTTCAGCTGCTTCTTTCAGGAGGAGGAATCATGATGCCACTCATCTGTGTTCTGTTCATAGCATATGTCCAGGAGTCTTTCCCCATTGGTGGAATACAGGGTGTCACTTTGTATTTGCCCTTCACATTGATTTATATTGTTGTTGCCTGACTAGGGTTTATTGTAAAATACAAGTTTGTGCTTGAGTAAAAGTGGCTTAAATATTACTTAAATTCTTAGGCAAGAAGACAGAAACAGAAGAGAGAGGTAAACAAGAACTTCAGTATCTGATCAGGGCAGCCATGATTTCAAAATCATTGTTTACCCATCCCACTCTTTCAGCCTTGCTTAAGCGTTTTCCTTTTTATTGGCAAACATAACTCTGCAACAATAAAAACCTGCTAATTTACAGTGGATGAAATAAAAAAATACATGAAGGTTGCAGCGTCACCAGCCGGAGTCTGTCAGGAGGACCAAGACTGGGAGAAGGAGGGTGGTTAGCACTATAGCATTAAACTGAACATGGACCGTAGATGAGCTAACACAATTACAATTCAGCCACTGCAGCTAGAGATCTGCTGACACTAAAAAGCTTTCCTATAGCTATGCCAGTAAAACTGAACTTTGACTGGTGGTTTGCTCCAGTTTCCCCAAGCAACAGAAACACCACCAGCAAAATTGCACCTACCCTAAGTACTTTTTCTGACAAAGCTTTGTTGGTCAAAATCATGCTGCTGGCTGGCATAGCTCCTACAAGCAGGAGGCTAGAACAGTTTCTACAGTGGTGGTGCTGACAGCCATTGTACTAAATTGTACACCCTGTTTATAATTAAAACCATTTCAAGCCAGGGGGTGATGCACCACCCCTTGAACCTCTAGTTCCAGCACCTATGCTTTCAAGCATAGACACAGCCTCGGTGATGTTATGGCTGTGAATTTCAAAGGATCCTAATTAGCTAGACATTCAACATTCACTGAAATTAAACGAAAACTCCCAGCATGCAACAATATTTGCGATGTTCCATGTACCTGAGGTCTATTCTTCATACAGTTTTTGTACTAGTGTGATTTTTATAATGAGATACTTATATAAGTATAATGCCAAATGTGGACACAGTTATTCTATTCTAATAGAGTACATCTACATGGCCGGGCAAAAGTTGAATTAAGCTACACAACTTCAGCTACGTCCATTGCGAAGCTGAAGTCAAAATAGCATGATCTGGTTTTTGGTGTTGTCTACACAGCAGGAAGTTGATGGAAGAACACTCTTCCTTTGACTTCCCTTACTCCTCGTGAAATGAGGGTTACAGTAGTCGGAGTAAGAAGTCCTTCATTGCAACATTATTTTGAAATAATGTCTTGCTGTGTAGACGTACATTTTGTTATTTTGGAATAACGTCCGTTATTCTGAAATAATGCTGCTGTGTAGACATACCCGATAGTGTTTTTTCCCAATATAGCTTATTCCCCTTTCTGTAACAATAAGCGATAACAGAATAAACACACATGTCCCCACTAAGCTGACTGTATTGCTTTATCTTCACTGCTATAATTAAAGCAGTGCCACTTTTCTGAGTAGACATGGCATTAGTTGCCTGCCCTCTTGCTCTGGTGAAAGGTGCTGCTTGTCTAAGGAATGAGCTTTCTGAAGCAGAACAAATTGTTCAGGGAGAGGGAAAACGCTTGCTCTTGTAGCCTTTTCTTGCTCCTATTCTTCAAGCGCTTATGACTGGTGGAGTGGGCAGAAGAGACAGAAGAACACAGTTTCGGGGAGGGAGATGAGAGCGAGAGGCAGAGTTCAGAGAGGCCCTGTCTGCTCCCTTATGCTTATCTTGCTGCCCTCTGTCAGCTCCTAGCAGAGGAGCGAAGAGAAGGCCAAGCCTGTGACAAGTCCCGTAACACAAACTACCTGCTGAAGTATAGGAATACTTAGGACATGGATAGCTAGTATGAAGCCTCCAAACTCATGTCAGGGAGACACATCCATAAAGCCCTTCCCAAGTTAAATGGGAGAGGAGTCCAGCTTAGATGGAAGGAGGGTTTGGAGGTAAGGAGAAAGGGGGGAATACTCAGAACGACTGACCTAGGGAATACTGTGAATACTGTTGTTCATTTACAGAGGGAAATGAGGGGAAAATAAGGACAAACACTGTATCATTACAGAGCACATTTTGGCCAAATATTTTTGTACTCTTAAATAAGGTACAGTTATGTATATGCTGTATTTTTTAAGAATATTGCAGTTGTAGTATTCTTATCATAGGTATACTATAAAATTGATGTCTATGAAACTTGATTAGCCTCCTGCAACCTCTTATGTGATAGTTGACTCTAAACCTTGATTTTGTACTAGGTCAGCATATGACTTGATGTTCATCAGAACTCTGGATTAGTAATGGCCATTTTCTTATTGTTGTTCATTTGTTTTGTTTTCAACAGTGAGCAAGACATGGTGGCTCTGAGTGGGATCTAGTCTTCATGGTTGAAAGGAATTTTTCGTACAGGACCAAGGTAATGCTGTTTAAAGCAAAAACTGTGTCAACCTGATGTTGATGGCAAAAGTCATTTTGGGGATGTTCACTGATGATAATATGATGTTCAAGGATTTTAGCTGGGGGAGGTTAATTAGCATTTACTGACAAATATCATGTGACTACTCTCTGTAACAGACATGTTACGTTTTGAGTGCCCTTTGTAATTGCCTCTGGAAAGAAAGAAATCAGAGTATCTTTTTTTCTGCAGCTATTTTTTTACAGAACTATTATTCTCTCCTGTGATACCCTTTAGTAGATGCATTTAACATCACCACTCTCAATAACGTAGATGTCTCATACACTGCTGCAGTGCCGTCTAGATCCTCAACTAAACACATCCTGGGAGAGAGTATAAATAGCCCTGAAGACTGAAAAAAAATGCATTGGAAAACAAGAGAAAGAAATGGTCTTGCATAGCGCATATGGTCAGGGGGATTGACAGGCTTAGCAGGATCCTGGGCATTCTGGGGGAGGTGGCACCATGCTCCTGGAAGGAACAGGGTCTCAGGTGGAAGGAGTGGGCCTAGGGAGCCAGCCCCTAGCACTTCCGGGACCACACCACTCCATGCTCCCCTCCCTGCACTTCCCGGACCACACCACTCCATGCTCCGCTCCCTGCACTTCCCGGACCACACCACTCCATGCTTCCCTCCCCACTGTCCCTCTAAGGGCTCTGGAGCAAACCACCCAGTGCTCCTGCAGCAACATAAAGGGCCCTGGGCTGCAGCTGTTGCTACAGAAGTGGCAGCTGCAGCTGGGAAACCCAGGCGCTAAGGCAACTTCCCCCTTTGCCTGCTCCCCATCGGTGGGCCTGCATGCAATATAATCAATAATTGCTGTTTGATAAAGGAGAATGTTCTAGCAATTTACCTTGTGTGGGCGGATGTGCTATTTAAAAAAGACACAGTCAGATCTATTTAGCCGACTGGTTTATGAAAGCTGTTCGTGTCAGTTTGTGTCTCTTATTTATAGCATATAGCTGAGTGAATGATGCGCTAGTCGCAGTCCTTCCAAGACAGTTTTAATTAGCAACATTGGCTATCAGGAAAGCAGTAAGTCTCTCATCCTGTCATAGATATATCCACTTTAGACTAGCTAGAAATCTCATTCACTACCACATGAAACTCCTCTCCTCTGGTCCCACAAGTAGAGACAGGGCTGGATTACCCAATAGGAAGACTAAGCACGTGCTTAGGGCACCAGCAAATCAGAGGAACCAAAAAAAAAGAGATTTTATGTTATAGTATTGTTTTTATTTTGAATTACATATGGGGGGGGCACCATAATCTTTTCAGTGCTTAGGGCCTCCAAAGGTCTTAATCCAGCCCTGAGTAGAGACAAGGACTCCAGGCTTTCAAAAGCTGTCTGAGGTGTTGAGCATTTGCTGCTTGTATGGCGCAGGAAGCAAATGGAAGATGATGCCGTTCTCTGTTGTGTCCTCGGGAGAGTGGAAGACTCCCCAAGGCTCTAGCATGTTGTTGCACCACACCACTTCACCAGGGTCAGAAGAACTTCAGTGACTTTTCAAAGGTAAAACCTAATAGAAACGTGAGCCTGCCGTGCACGTGCTAAAGCGGGGGCTGTTGATCTGAGTTGCTGGCATTCCTGGTTTGTGTCACTGGCAGTACAACACAGAGTGCAGGGTGGTTCAGAGGTGAACCACTGTGGTGGGAGGCACAATCTCTCCTGGAACTACCTGTTGTGCAGCCTTTAGGAAGCTGCAGCCCACGCCGCCTGGTGAGCCTGGCCTGAGGCCTGTCACAGAGAGGAGCAGGCCTATGCCCTCCCTGCCCTCAGAAGCGAGGATGTACGCCACCAGGGCTGTCACAAGTGGCTTCTGAGCTTCTCCAGGCCGAGGGGCTGCGAGTGTTGCAAGCCTGGGCAACGGGAGCCTCCTTGCCCACTCTCCCGATGAGCTCCTTTGTGAGGGAATTGCCTTGCTCCGCACTACCAGCTTCCTGGGACGAGTAACTACAGTTCCTGTCATTACCACACAGGAGCACAGGGGTGTATAGGAATGGCTGTGCTGGTTCAGACACACAACCGCTTGAGAGCCCTGTGTGTGAAGACCGTGGGTGTACCTCTCTGCCTTCCCCTGACCACTGGCTGCTCTCCTCCCAACCTGCCAGTGGCAGCAAAGAGCAACAATACGAAAAACCTCTCTAAAGCTCTTGTTATGTAGCATTTTTGTACCTTCTGTGGCATACACAGAATGCATGGTGGTGGTGTGTAATGGTTTCAGAGGCTCTACTTGAAGGGGACATGTGAGCTATGGAATTATACTGTCTTCACACCCCAGCAAAGTGTTCATTGTACCACCCCACAGCTTTAGGCAGCCTGATCATATATACAGAATGTTATTAGCATGAGAGAGAGGTTTTCTTGCATACCTTTCTGTGGCCCTGGCTCTGGAAACCAAACCGCACTTGGGAAAGAGAAAGTCAGATGAAGCATATCACCACCCAACCACCACTGTAAATTCATGGGGACTCACAGGCTGATAAGAGAACTCGGAGGAGAGAGAGACAGGGATTTTAAAAAAATGCTGTTATAAATAGAAAAAGACCTGAAGAGCAGGTGATCCATGGGATAGTAAATGAAGGGGGTGCCTTCCATTGCAAATTGCAGATAGTCGATCTAACCAGAAAAGGGGGAAAGGTGTCCAACAATCCACTCAAATTTAGTCCATGCTAGGAAAAAGTTTGCGAGCCCCTGGCTCAGCAGAAACAGATGTAGGATTTTCAGTTTTCTTTGGTACAGCTGTGTTTTGAAGCCACGGTTCTGAGCACGTTATTTAAGAAATGTTCATGATTTGAAAGTTATCTAGTACTTGTCTTCGATCCACATAAATAGTAGTCGACCTGCTCACTGAACTTGTGCAAATCATCTCTCTGCTCTGTGCCTCAGCTTCCACATCTGTAAAATAAAGAGAATGAAACTTCCCTCCTCTGTGAAATGCTTTGGGATCTACAGGTGAAAAGCGCTTTAAATGAGCTGAAGGAAGAAGGTCTGCAACAGGCAGAATTCCAGCTGCTGTGGCTGAATTCTTCCTGGGGACCTTAGAAAATGTACATTCTCCTCTCTGAAACTGATGAGCTCTACTGGCTGGTAGGAGACTGTGGATCCACCCTCCCCCACTCTTTTTGGGGTTAGAACACCTAGGGGTGCTAGTGTAATGCTGACAGGTGGGACTGAACTTGGGATCTCTGGAGCTTAACGCATGAGCCTCTATCGCTTGAACTAAAAGCCAGCAGGCTCTCAGCTAAGGCTGCAGAGCACGCTCATTCTTTCTCTCCGTATGAGGTCCAAGTGCTACTACATGGGATAGTGAACCATGCCCAGAAGGTGTGTGAGTTACACTAGCAGGAGCATAGTGATAGAAATGTAGCAGGGGCAGTAAGTTCATTTCCATGTCATATTGTGACTTGCTGCTGTGCAAGCTTCGTTCTGTGTCTTCCTCCACATCCCACTTGTGCAGAGAGCCAGTAGGGGTTGGACATTTCAGTTTTTAAAAAACTCGGTTGCTCTTGTTTTGAAGTAGGGATTGCTGGCTGAGGTTGTGTGGCCTCTGTTACGTAGGTCGGATGTTAGGATCATTATGGTCTCTAACTCTTGAAGCCAATATCTGGTCTTAAACAGATCTGGCATTACTTAGTTCGCGTGACTATATGGGATATAAAATTACAGACAAAGACAATATGCTCCTGTGTTTGTGCCTAGAGCCTTCCAAGGCGATAATGAAGTACCCAGAATGAGATAAAACAACCGAAAGGGCATCTTAAACTGGCATGCAGAACTGCGGGATATGGATCATTATTGCTGCTTGGCACAGCGTATTTTAATTGGTGTAAAGTCCCGCGTTTCTAAACAAGGGAGCAAACAAAGGAGGGGAATGATCTGAAGAGCTGAGGTTTCATCTCAGAGCAGTTGAGGGAGTCCTACTGGGAAGATTATTATTTTTTTTTTTAGCATAACAACAAATCCCACTGTATCTGAGGTTTCCCCAGGTAGCAGAGCATGAAAGAGGAAGCTGAGAGCTAATAGGTGTGGAAGAGGGAAGCTGGGAGAGAACTAGAGTAGAACGCAGAAGCTGAGAGTGCTTTCCAGAGTGACAGAGAGAAACCTAATGAGGACTGCAGTTGCACGTAGCATAGAAGAAGCGAGGAGAGGGAATTATAGCCACGAATGGGGCCTACATTGTGCAAGAGGCCGATTTTTTTTTAATAGCAGCAGCTGAGCAGTCACATGAACGCTATTTTGAAATAACAAAAAAAAAATACCACTATAAAAAGGGCGTGGACGTATTGCAAAGGGTTCAGCGGAGGGTGACCAAAATGATTAGGGGGCTGGAGCACATGAGCTATGAGGAGAGGCTGAGGGATTTGGGTTTGTTTAGTCTGTAGAAGAGAAGAATGAGGGGGGATTTGATAGCAGCCTTCAACTTCCGTTAGGGAGGTTCCAAAGAGGATGGAGAGAGGCTGTTCTCAGTAGTGACGGATGGCAGAACAAGGAGCAATGGTCTCAAGTTACAGTGGGGGAGGTCTAGGTTGGAAATTTGGAAAAAAACTATTTCACTAGGAGGGGGTGAAGCACTGGAATGGGTTACCTAGGGAGGTGGTGGAATCTCCATCCTTAGAGGTTTTTAAGTTTCAGCTTGACAAAGCCCTGGCTGGATTGATTTAGTGGGGATTGGTCCTGCATTGGGCAGGGAGCAGGACTTGATGACCTCCTGAGGTCTCTTCCAGCTCTATGATTCTGTGATTGTTCCTCATGAAAAGTGGGAGTTATTATTTTGAAATAACCAGCCCATTATTTCAAAATAACGTGCTTGGTAGAGTGGACATGCCTAGTGCAGACCGAGGCTAAGGGATCTGCCTTATGGACCCTGTTGACGGGAACAGCCTGTGCCCATCTAGCACTTCATAATGCTGCATGCAGGACCCATTCAGAACTCCCTGGTAAGTGTAAGGATAGAACTCAGATCTCTCTGCTTTAAAAGCACAAGTTCCTGTTATTTGTACTGAAGACTTTCCTGCAGTTGACAGCACTACAGAGATAGTGACACACAAGTGAGCAATTCCAATTATACCCACCAGAAGCAGTGCTCCACATTCACATTCGTCTGTGTGTTACAAGTGCTAAAGGCTTGGTTTTGCTAGCAAGGACCTGACGCTGTTTCTAGGCAACTGTAGATGGGTGGACTCCATGAAATTTGCATGGACCAGCAAAACATAGGTAGGAGTCACCCTTGGAAAGTGGACTGCTTCCTTGAGCTTCCTATCTGGAGTCTTCCCTGGGACTGTACAGGGATTTGGAGGCCATAGACTGCTGTACAGGCTCTTTGGAGCTGTCTATGATGGAGAAGGCTGTGGTAAGGAACCTCTAGAGGTCTCATATATAATATAGGTGCCGTGAAGAGATAGAGGTACCTTTTCCTCAGGTGTGCTCTAGGCAAGTGTTTTAATAAATGAGACCAAACTTAGCTGGAGGGATCATAGCAGCCTCCTGTGTGGCTTTTCCTTTTTAAAAGCTCTCCTATTAGCCTTGATTTCAATTCCTGCAATAATGCTAAGGCTCTGGTTTAAACCCACAGAATAAAGGGGGTTCACAGAGTAAGATGCAATGGTCAAAAGAGGCGCAAAGTGGTTAATAATTGCACGTGCCCTATGGGTTATAATACCTAAGCACAGTGGGGGGTGAGCTAAGCAAGCAGTAAATAATGACTTAGTCCCCCACTGAGAATGCATTTCTCTAATGTTGTCTGATGCTGGGTGTTTCACACCTAACATTAATTATATGATAATGCAGTTTTTTGTATTTAATAATGTCTCTTACCTCTGTGTTCTAGCACTCTGCTTCCCATTGAAGGTAATGCTGGTAGATGTCTGACAAATTAGTTTCAAGGCAGCGAAGTCTATCGTGAGGCTCTACTGTTCACCCCATTTAACTTCTTCAAACAATAAAATAAACCTACTCTCAGTCTTGTTTTCAAATTTGTATCAAGTCTCGGAATGTATGGCCTTGAATTGCTTGCTAAAGGGGAGCATGTCTGGAATCAAACCAGACAGTTTGATTCACAGAGGAGCATTTTACCACTGAGGTGGGATGTCACGGAACTTCTTTTCTTTTCTTTTCTTTTCTTTTCTTTTCTTTTCTTTTCTTTTCTTTTCTTCTTCTTTTCTTTTTTCTTTATGCACCAAAGCTGAGCGAATAGCCTGAGTTCCTTAACCCCTTCTTCTCTGTTCCCTGCTGATTCGCAGCTTTGCTTGTGGATGTGGAAACGGGCAAAAGATGGAGCTTTGTCAGTTTTCAGATGCTTGCTGCATACTGTTGTGTGGCTGGTCATTTATTTGGAATTAGATTCAGCCACTCATGCTGATGCTGATTAAGTGCTCTTCTCCACAAATGAACCCACTGGTCTGACACCAAAAGCCTGCTGAGGCTGCTTTTAGGGTTGTGAAGCATATACGGCATCCCTTGCTTAGGGCCAGGGGAGCTGGCAGCCTCACCAGGCCCTTGGCAAGGTGTGGGGAGGAAGCAGCTGCATGTTCTTAGACAGGTTGGAGCCTCAAGTGGAAGGGGAGGTGCTGAGGGCAGCTGGACCTCAGCAGCATCAGAACTGTGGTCTGCCCTCCCTAGCCTCCCCAAGCCGTCTTAAGAGCCACTCGGAGCACACAGCATGGCTCTCTGCTGGCAATTTAAACAGTTCTGGTGGCCAGGAGCCCTAGGCCCCTTTGGAACTCTGGGCCCTAGGGCAACTGCCACTTTTGCTCCCACCCCCACCCTCTTGGTGGGCCTGCTTAGGACCGTGCCTCAAATAGACGTCTAATGCAGTGTTTGAGTGTTTCTCTAAGGAGTTCATCCTGACATTAGAGATTGCTAGAAATTTATGGGCTCGCAACGTTATTCTGCCACAGCCAGAATTCTGCCAAGCCCCAAAATCCAGACAGGGATGATTTAATGACAATGGGAAAGCATATGACTTATTGTAGTTAATTTACTGTTTCGTGCAGTGCCACAGAAAAGCGTAGTGGTTCTTGCCCTAAGGAATTAACAACTTAACTGGGACAATCACGCAGCAATATAGGACATTAATATGTTTTTATATAGTCAAATAGAGGTTGCCAGACTGGATTCAAATCCCTTCTCTGATAGTGGGTAGCACCCGGTGCTTCTGTGAAGGTTGAAGGAAACTCTGTAGTGCACAGTGCTGGAATAGCCTGCCAAGGCAGGAAATTTATTTCTAACCCTTGTCTGTTACTGGTTGGGTTATGCCCTGAAGTATTATGCCCTGAAGTATTAGACTTATCTCTTGAAAAAGATCTTATCAAATGTAACTGTGAAGTTATTTTTGTACAACATAGATATCTACCCTTGATTGAAGTCTGCTGAGCTCTTGGCTTCAGTCATATCAAGTGGCAGTGAATTCCACTGGTTAATGCTGTGAGGGTTTTGTTGTTTTGTTAAAAAGCTATTCCTGTTATCAGGTTTAAATTTGCTGCCTTTCAGTCTCGTTGTCTTTCTCCAGATTTATACAGCGGTAAGTAAATTGGAGGATTCAATTTACGTCCTGTAAGCTATTCATTTTCATGTATACCTTGGTCTTGTCCCCTCTTATTTATGTCTTCTCTAAACTAAAGTCTTGCCCCACATCTTTCCTTGCTTCTAATCATTTTCAGTGCTCATCCCTGAATCCCTTTTATTTCTGGTACACCTTTTTGTGAAAGGATGAATAGAATTGAACCAAGTACCCTGGGTGCGGTGGACCAACATAAAGGCACTGTGCTACTTTTCACTGTTGTTCTCTATCCCATTCTTTATACATCTTCAATTATGTTTGCCTTTTTCATCCACTGTTATACAGTGAGTGGAGTTTTCACTGGGCTTTTATTTCTCATAGAAATGCTGCCTCAGAAAAGAATAGCTAGATTATTACTGCCCTAACCTTTTTGCAGCTAGAAAGTGGGACATCTGGAGTGAATAACTGTGGCCATTGAAAAAGCCCTGTGTTCGTGCAACATCTGCGTTAACATTTTTCATGCTGTTAGGGACCTACTGGCTCCCAAGGCATCTTCAACTTCAGAACTTTTAGAAATGGCTGTAAAGAAATCTCACTTCTTATACTTCCATCCATTTTTCAGCCTAGACAGCTTTTCATTGCATATTACAGAGGTGCCAAAGGCATATCAGTGGTCCATAGGGCCTTGGCTGCTGGTCTTCCAAATGAAGCATTTTAAGAACCACACAGAAGAGGACTGAATGAACAGATGGTTCAAGAAGGCAGATTTCTCTTAGAAAGAGGTCCACAGAGTGCACAAATGATAGACCTACTTGTCTCCCATGTAGGTGTGAATTTCCAGCTGTTTACCAGTGGGTTGTGAGAAATGGGGCTGACAGACTCACTCAGCCCCTGGACAAGGTAAAGGTGGCCAGCTTCATGCCCTGGGCATAAGGGGCAGGAAGGGCTGGGCTCCCTCAGGCAGCCTTCTGGCCTCAGTGCCGCCCAGGGCTCCAATGGCAATTTAAAGGGCTTGGATCCTTTTGAATCGCCAGGCCCTTCAGCAGCTGCCCCTTTTGCCCTTCTCCCTTCCCCCCATGTTGTTGGGCCTACTGGTAAAAAAGGAAAGTGATGCCTTGCTAGAGGTAAGGATGTGCACGTAGGTGCTGGGGCCAGAGATGCTCCCATGTCTCCTGAATTGATGCAGTAATAGTAACCCAAACACGTTGTTTTTGCCTTCAGCACCCCCACTATAAAAGTTGTCCCAGAACCCCTGGATAGGGACACTCATGCTCCACGCAAATCAGTTCATATTACAAATTAAATGGGAGAATGCACTGGGACAGGATTAGAGGAAAGGTTCTGTAGCTTCCAGATGAGTAGCTTTTGAGAGACATGACATGACCTGGATAGCTAAATTAAACTTACAATGAATTTAACACTTGGGAATCAACAGACTAAAGCAGAGAAGATGACAAGCCTTGAAGTTTGAGTCTGGAGTTTGGACCCTTCCAAGGCTCAGAGGAATTAGGTCCAAGGGCTTTGGGTCATACCAGATATTTTAGGAAATCCACAAGAAGGACTGAAGAATGTTACTACAGTCATCTTACTATATATTTGAGAAATGCTCATCTGTCTGTCTGTCTGACCATCTGTGTGTCAGTTGTTCCTAACCGGTAAGAGATAGGGCCATTAAATTTGGTAGGAAGCTTCCTCTTATCATAACTTAAAGCCAGACCAGGGTTTGGTTGTGCCAGAACAATGGGATACGCATGAAATGTGATTGTTTTGTATCAAATGGAAAGGAGGGGTATGATAGCAGGGACAGTTATACTTACACATGTCCATAGGGGGACAGCAAGCATGGGAGAAAGTAATACACATGAATGACCACAGGGGGGCAGCAAGTATACCAGGCAGAAGTTGCTGGCTGGCAGCACATCCCCAGCCTACCCCAGAAAGAAGTTGTGAGCCGCTGCACATCCCCCGCCACCCTGGGCCAGCTGGCCCTGGACTTGGGCTACGCCAGGTAAGTCTTCCAGTATGTTAAAAAAAATAAAAACAGCCCTGCTTGTATCTTTTGCACTAACCCTCATGAACTATTTTCTACATCTGTCTCTTGTCTTAAAAAGACATCTGGGGAAATGTAACTATTCTTTCTTTTTTTTCCTCTTCCCACATATTGTACTTTCGATAGTAAGGTACATCATGTCTGTCTGTTCCTTACATACACTAGTGGCACATTTTATTAAAGTGAAGTGAGACTGGAATTTAAAAGGACTGTAGAACTGAGACAGTTGGAATTAGGCAGAAAGGTTGTTTAAAGGCATTACAGTGCCATAACAACACTATAGCTTTGTCCATTAATAATCAGCAGAATGCCTAGAACCAATGTCTCTAAAAAGACAGTTTTCCTCCATCCAAAGAAAGAATAAACTACTTGCAGAGTCCATCTATGGGCTTGGGCCAGTGTGGCAATAAAAGAGCAAACAGAAAGGTGAAATTTTCACAAGTCCTCAGCATTGGTCTAGCTCTGCTTTTATTGAAAGCAACGGGAGTTGTACCAATGCACTGGCTAAAACTGAGTGTATTTGAAAATCTCATTTGAAGTCATTACTGTTCTCGAGACTAGAAAATACTGAATTTGGTTCTGGTACTTAAAGGGAAAATATTGCAGGAATATGTAAAAAAGTGTTGTATTTGGCACTGTAGGGGTATGTATGTGTGTGAATGACATGTAGAGCTATGAGAATTATTGATTGGTTTGCTGAACAAACCAAAACACTTGGGGTGGGGGGAATAGTTTCAGAATGACCCAAAACAATATTTTTTCAGCAAAACCAAAACAAAAGGGGGTTTGAGTCATACAAAACATTTCATTTAGATGTTGAGCATTTTAATGGCTTATTATTATATTTGATTTATAATTAAAAGTAATGGAAATTTAGAAACACTTTTCACAGACCTGCAGGAGGTCCCCAACCATCCTTTAGTTTCATGGGTCCGGTGTAGGAGGCACGAGTTCAAGTCCCCACTTTTTATGAATCATAGGAGGCAATTGAATATCATTTTCCCATGATGTGGGCAGGCCAGTGCCCAAATACCAGCCAGTAGGATAGTCAACAGTGGATCATTCTCAGTCTCTCCTGTTGAAGCTGTTCCACTTTGTATAAATAATTAAGCATTAATTGAGCCAGACAGACCTGGTGCAAATGATTTTATGGTAATCCTGAAGGTCAAGGCACTCAGGTGGCAGGGTTTCCAGATCCCATTATTATTTATTACTATTATTACTATTTCCTCCTCCTCCGGTTTTGTGAATTTTTGTTGATCTAAAACTGCAATTTTCTGTAAATAAACTATTTGTCCAAAAAAAAAAATTGCCTCGCTCTAGTGACAATGACCTTTTGGCTTTACTTATAGGTCAACCACCCACCCATGGAATTAAAGTAGAATCGGTGTTTGGTTTTTTTTAAAATCAGCTCAGTATTGCCCAAAATATATGCAGTCAGGAAACATCAATTGCAGTTATTATGTGGAACAAGTTTCTGAGCAATGCTGGCTTATTCATGAGAAACTCAGTCATGTTAAGAGAGCTTATCATTTATCTATTCTGCAAAGATCTGCCGTGTAAGGTAAAAGAGTGGGAGGAACTTGTTTTTCCTTCATATATTTCAAACAGGCATTCTTCTGCTTAATTCAGAGAGGTAAAAATCTTGCCTTGTGTCACCCTGAAAGCTACTGTGTCATTTTTAAACCTGAATGATTTACACAGCTGGATTAGTGATGGTACGGGAGCCTTTACCAAAGGTGAACAGGCTGAAGGCAGACAGATGTTCCAATGTTCTTGGCTGGGAATTATGCCTTCATTTGTCATGCTCTTATGGTCTTGTGTGAAAACACAGACGCACATACCTCCTTACACTCCATCACACCTGTTGACACTTACCCTGCATGTCTCAAAAGAATAGTTGAGCAGCAAAGGAAGACAGAAGAGAGATGTACCTTTGGCTCTGAAACAAGATAGGCTACACGGCTGTGCACAGCAAGGAAAGTGACAATTAGCAAAAGGTTCTCTATAAATAATAGCGTTGGTAATTTACCAGTGTGCAGTATATCCATAAATATAGGGGCTTGTGTTTGTGTTTACTTCCCTTCCTGAGAGCTACCATCCCGAGAAGAATTTTTTGTTGGTGCTGAGTTTGATCCACTCGCAGAGATCAAGAAAGGGGCTAAAGGGGAAAAATCATCCTAGAATCCAAACAGAGAGCGTGTTCGGCATTCAGGCCCTGATCCTACAAGCAGTCTGTGTGAGCAGACCGTTGCACCCATTCAGAGCTACATTGAAGTGAATGGGGCTCTGTGCAAAGCTAGCTGCCTTAGAACGAAAGACAGAGTATGGTTGGAAATAAATGAAGAACTGGAAGTTATAATGTTGTTTAGATTTGGCTCCTGTTGGGATCTTGCTGCTCAGTTAATAAAACTGAAAAGAGGATCCATATAAAAGAGAAGTGTATGTGTGTGAGGAATATGGAAAGGAAGAGAGAGGAATGTATGTACAAGTAGAGTTTTATTTCCCTCATTGACATGCCTCATTTTAAGAACTTTTTGGCCACTTTGGCCTCTTTAATTCTCTGATAAATACTCTGTGCCAGACAGTCAACTGGTGTAAATCAGTATAGCTTCATTGAAGTCAATGAAACTGCACTTATGCCTGATTGATACCCTTTAGGAACAATGTTCCCCCTAATCTTTTCCATCCATGTGCAGATTTTTTCCATTTATGTGTGTAACGAATTTTTTATGTGCACTGAGGTGTGAATGTGCACCACTAGTAGAAACAAAAAACCTCGCTGCTCGCTGTGGGTGCTCTGCCAATCAGCTGGGAAGCATCTGAATCTCTCCTGAGCATCCACACAAGCACACAGGTTACAGGAAATGCTGCTTGCCCACTAGGTCTGTTGTGTGCTGACTAAAATAGAAAATACGTATTACAGTTTTTAAATTGAGGATTGGCACTTGGGAGTTCAGTATTTTGTTTTACATCAGCTGAAAGCTTGAAGGGTGCATCAAGCGGACCTGCAGACAGCTCTAAAGCGTAAATACCAACCTCAGTGCAGTACAGACTGTTACAAACCTGGGCACAAGCCCCCAACTGGCTCTGAGTACTGTGTTTTGATTTCACCCACCAGTTATCAAGTCTAAATGCCCCAGGTTCTATAACAGCCTTCACATCATCACAGATGGTCCTCTCCCAGGGGTATTGTGGTATGTCTTGCTTCCCAGGTAAGTGTACCTTTATGATAGATGGTCCCTTACACCAAAGTTCACAGCCATAGTCAGGTTACTCCCACTCCCAAAGGACCAGGCACTTACCTCAGGTCAATTACACTTTAGCTCTATGAGCACAGACAACCCTTGCAGCCAATTTTATAATAAGCTCTCTGTAGATTGATGATCTAGGAAAAGGAAATGAGAGTTAATTACAAGGTTAAAGCAGGTAAACAAATGAGTTCCAATGTTAACTTTCAAAAAGTAAGCGAAGCTTCTATAATAAGCAAGTGCAATATCACCTTTAGAATGAACCCACGCTAAACACTGGGGATTTTTTGCTTATGCTCAGTTATCCTTGTCCCTCAGAGTCCAAGCAGCATAAGCAGAGGCATTGACTTGCCCAATTCCCAGGGGAAACTTGGGTCCCCTCCATCTACTACACCAGTAACCCAAACCCTCACCCATTCTTTCCCCTGCCTCTTCTTGGCCATATTCCTCCCTCACCTCCTGAACTCTGCTGAACAGCTGCTGGTTGCTAGGACCTGCCAACATAGGGTGGGGTGGGGGGAGGAGCTGATCTGTGGGGATGCCAGGGGATGCTGATGACACACTATTTTTTTTCCCCATTGGCATAGATGCCTATGAGCACATGGACACAGTTCTTCTTTGTTAGGGGTTTTATCCCTTTCCCCCTTCTGCTTTGAATTGAACACTGCTAACAGAGGGAATTCACTTGCCTGTCTCCTTTGCATTTGGCAGTAGGAGAGGAGCAACCAAGGAGACTTTTGTTCTCCTTGGCTGCGTCTAGACTGGCATGATTTTGTGCAAGAGCAGCCACTTTTGCACAAAATCTTGCT
The DNA here is from genome assembly GCF_052426305.1 of Pelodiscus sinensis. NCBI lineage: Eukaryota > Metazoa > Chordata > Testudines > Trionychidae > Pelodiscus > Pelodiscus sinensis. The sequence goes on along the minus strand of NC_143060.1, from coordinate 15,606,805 downwards.
GCCTGTCTACACTGGCCGAGAGTATTTGCGCATGAACACTGACTTTGTAATGTACTTGCGCAAGAGGGCCAGTGTAGACAGCAACGTTAATTTATAGCGCAAGAAAGCCGATGGCTAAAATGGCCATTGGTGCTTTCTTGTGCAAGAGAGTGTCTACACTGGCACGGATGCTTTTGCGCAAAAGCAAATCTTTTGCACAAAGGCACATGCCAGTATAGATGCTCTCTTGCGCAAATACTTTTAACGGAAAAACTTTTCTGTTAAAAGTATTTGCGCAAAATCATGCCACTCTAGATGCAGCCCTTGGTGTTCCACAATAGTTCATCTGATATTGATGGGTCTGCCTAAGGGCGGGGCATATTTACCATCCATGAGAGGCCAGCATTTCACTCTAATTAGTGTCTCTCTCTCTCTCCTGCCTGGGGATTTACACATTAAGAGGTTTACCATGCAAACACTCAATTATTACCTTATGTAGTATTCAAACAGGGGTGACACATGGGGGGGGGGAGCACAAGGGTTCACATGCTCGTCTCCTATCCCTGAGTAGAAGGGGCCAGCCAGCAGCCAATAAAAGGGCTGACAAGGGTCTGCCGTGCCCCCTGCACTCCTCTCTCCACCACTTCAGAGGAGGGGTGGGACCACCCCATGATCCCAGTCCATGGTGGGAATGGAGCACAGCTGGGGCCACCGTGTGCTGCTTTGCCCCCACTGCTGCCAGTGAGTATAGAGACCAGTGCTGTCTTCTCTATTCCCTAGGGACAGGGGTGGGGAGAGGTGGAGCAGGAGTGGGGAAGGAGTGGAGGTGTAGCAAGGGCAGGGAGAGGCAGGGTCTGGGATGGAGGGGGTTCCAGCTCTTCACCAGGTCCTGGAGCTCTGCTCACCAGTTGCCTCAGTATTCACGTGAGGCACAAGGTTTGCCAGGATCACTGAGTACACTGGAAGGTCTATACAGAGTATATACTTGATATGTCACCTATAGCTTTTTTTTTTTTTTGTATCTTTAAGCACTGAGTTATAACAAATTATTGTTTAGAGATTTTTGTACATGTGGGCACTTTAAACTAGTTTTTTAATGAATTCTTCTGCATAGAAAGTCATTTTGTTTATTTAGTTCTAGAGCTTTATGGAGCACACTAGCTAGAATTCATACACATTGGTTAAATGAAATGTAAACGCATGATGGTTTGTGTCTTTATAGATGCTGTTGACTTATATATGCTGCCTAGCATGCATATGTATTATGCCGATAATACTACCCACAATATATATTCCAAGCATTTAAGTATACATAGCATTAAGCATTAATTTAGCCGTTATGTAGCCCAAATTGGCCTGTACCATGATTATAATCCTGTTTGCTTATGCTAAGTATCCCAAAACACATTGCATTAGTTGATACAAGCTTTGGCTTATGTAGATAAGAAAACTGTCAGTATCAAGACATACTTTTTTTCCTCATAGCAATGAAAAGGGAATTACTTTCACAAAACTATTTAAACTGCTGCCGGCCTTGGAGTTGCCTACATGCCCCTCACGAACCTGGTATGCCTGTACCCTGAACAAAGATAAGGGTGCATCGTGGCCTGTAATGCCTGGGCTCTGAACAAAAGATAAAGGGATACACCATGGTGTCAAACAAATAAGGTAAAAAGCTGATTCATTGTCTCTAGTTGCGGGTGATTTATAGTGGTTTTCAAATTATGGGTTGCAACCCAGTAATGGCTCACACAGTGTCAGGCGCTGAGTTATCTTGCTGTAGGGTGACTTGGTGAGTAGTGCAGGTGCTAAGGCAAGTTTCCTGACTCTCCTGGCACAGTGGATTACCAAGCAGTCAGCAGCAGAGCTGGCTCCTACGCGGGGTGGGGCCATAGGGCTCTGTGTGCTGGTCCTACCCTGAGACTGGCTACACACTCCCATTGGCCAATTCCTAGCCAATGGGAGCTGTGGGGGGGATCAGTATGTGTGGGCCAGAACAACATGCAGAACTGCTTGTGTGCCTCCACCTAGGAGCTAGACCTGCTGCTGGCCACTTCAATGGCACAGCGTGATCCACGGTGCCAGGAGAGGCAGGAAGCCTGCCTTAGCTCCCCCACTGTGCCACTGGCCGGGAGCCACTGTAGGTAAACGTGTGCACAGCCATGAGCATCAACCGCCTTCCCCAGCCCTGAGGTCCCCCCTGAACCTGGAGCCACCTCCTGCATCCCAGACCTCTCATTCCTGCCCCCGCTCCAGAGCCCACACTCTCGTCAAAAGATTATAATTATGTTGGGTCACGGCCATCAATAATTTTCTCCAACTGAGTCACGAGAAAAAAAGTTAGAAAACCACTGTATTGTACCATTTACTGGTAAACGCGTAGAATATGGAAGACTGGCTTTAAGAAGGATGTAACCTCTGTTTAAGATAAATGTAACATTGCTGCACAGAACTGCTTTACAGAGATTGGTGTCATATAGAACCTTTCCTTTTTCTCATATCCTACTGATAAATGCAACGGGCATTGGCTATTCGGGTTTCCTGAATATATTTCATAAGGCAACAATTTGAATCCCACGTGAGTCACTGCTTCGGTGACAAACCTGACCTAGGCTGAAACACCATAATCTTAAACTAAAAGTATGAGCTGCTAGATGTTGAGGTAAAGCTCTGTAGTTGAGGACTATAACAATTCATATCCTCTATGCATCAACTCAGATGGAGAGCCCTAATATACACTCAACAGTGGATTACACATAGGTCTTTCCATGTGGTTTAATTCTTTCATGCCTCTCCCCTAGTGGCTATGATGTAATGACTAACTATACGGTCAAGAGCTTCAGAGAGGTAGCCGAGTTAGTCTGTAACAGGAAAAACTTAAACAACAAATAGTCTAGGAGCACTTTAAAGACTAACAAAACAAGTAGATGGTATCATGAGCTTTTCTACACATTTTGTAAGTCTTTAAAGTGCTCCTAGACTATTTGTTGTTTTTAAGTTTTTCATACGGTTAAGATCCTTTTACAAACAAACATGGGAGGGAAAAGGGAATTTTGTGAGGTTAATTCTGCTAGTAGTTAACTTTCATGCAACTCAAAGTGATGCTGCCACCCCATTGCTCGGATGCGAATGTATGTCATGTTGCTGACCCAAGTCTTCATGCTGTAGATATTTTTGCATGAAAGGGTGTCTCAATAATAATAGCTGTGCAGTAGCCTAAGCAGAAACACCATGATAAGAAATAAACTCCTACCTTTTATCTCTGCCTGTCATCCTGTTAATTAGATTGAAGCTTGTTAGACGTATTGATTTTTTTAAACCCCTTTTATTTTGAAACCAGCATAGATGGAATTATGGGTATAATGACTATGGCTAAACAGATGGCAGAGCTTCAGAGAAACAAATTCCTGCTGGGTGAATTTTGTCCTAAGAGTTTACAAAGCAGCCAGTAGTCATGTAACATCTGTTTGGTTACATAGATACATATATGTATATAGAATTTCACATCATTATGAATGCTAGATAAATGGTATGCTGGAGATTAAATATTGTAAATCTCAGCCCATGTCTGTCAGTCTTACACTATCTCAAAACCACAATAAGAAAAATAATCTGAAATTAAGTTGCATGTTGATTTAAGAGGTTTTATGAGAAAAAAGCTTCTGACTTTGAAGAAAACTCTCTTCTTAGATCCACTGGACAGATCGTGACTTTTCTGCGCTCCTTCCAAGCATCTCTGCAAGCATAGTTGTAGGGTATTTCCCCCCTTGCCTACCAGGTCAAATCTCTGAACGGATTATTTTGGTACATGTCTAGTGAACATTTTATATGGTTTTCTAATAGCTCATTGTGTAAAAAGCAGTGCACAATGAGACAAATGCAGCACATGTCTGAAGCAAAGCTGGCTACTACAGGCACATCAAACATATATTATGCTCTCTGGCTTCCAATACATAATTGACTCAAGTTAACGGCTTGACTTTATCATGGTTTTTTAATCTTTGATGTGCTCAATGGCCTTGTGTCCAGCATAGCTAAAGCTCCACAATGAAGACTGTGCTTGGTAAGTCTAGTCCTCTGGCACATTAGACCTTTCTACAATTAAGGTAAATCTCAACTATGGAAGGAGAGCTTTCTTTGAGGCCAGTCAAAGACTGTAGAATGAATGGCATAAAAACGAAGGATCCATCCCCAGCCTCACTACCTTCCACTTCCTGTTGCTCCCATTGGCCAGGAACAGTGATTTGCAGCCAACAGGAGCTGTGATCACCTGTACCTGTAGAGGCCCAGGTAAACAAAGTGTCTCATGGCCAACTAGCAGATTGCCCTTACAAGCCACGACCCAGAGTTTGAAAGCCCTTGGTATTGACTCTGCTGGTGAGTTAAGATATGGCTTCTAGCACGTGGATGTATTTCTTTGACTTTGCCTCCTTTAACAGAAATACCTCACAAGTACGTCATAACCCACCCCATCAAAACAAGTCCTTCCACTGCACATGCTCCTTCCCTGAGAGAGGACGAGAGGATGAGCTACATGTTTTATGCATTACAGGAAGTCACTCAGGCACTGTACTATGGTAATAAACACAATAAGAACCTACCTAGAATATAAGAGAATATCGATTTGTTTCTCTCCACTCCCTGAAGTGCGGTTAATAATATTTCCCTAGCTAGTGTATGGAAGCATGGGAAGGACTATTTAGTAGCTGACTGTACTTTGCCTTTGGAAAGAGAAAGTATTACTCCTAAAGCAACTTAGAGAACTTCCATCCTCATTTATTTTATTTGCTTTTGGATCAGAGCCTTCTTTGCAAAAGACTCTTGTCTTCAGTCCTGCTGGCAACATGGCAGAATCCCAGCCAGACCACATCCCAGGTGAGAAGTAGGATGCATCTCTTCTTCCAGCTTTCAAATAATGGTAGCCACTGGTTTCTGTCTACATTTAATCTGCTGGGATCTTGGAACCCTTCAAGGAAACTTCTGAGATGCAGTAAAAGGTCATGAAGTATTTTCTTCTAATGCTGGTGGTTGCAATTCTTTTTATTGAACTAGTGTAAAATTTCATCTAGACCTAATGGTTATGGGCCCTCGATAAATAGTTGTGATATTAATCATAGTTTGCATTTCAGTACCCAGTATCTGTTTCCTGATCAGAGCTATTCATAGATGTGCCGGAATCTGAGAGCAAGAAACATGTTTATAAGTTTAAGCTTTGGAGTAACCAAAGGAGAATGAAGATCCCTCAGAGCAGGCAGAGCATTGAGTACCTTTTAAGAAAATCGATTTTTCATGGTCTTTACCTCCTCTGGTAAGTTTTGCCTACTTAGTCTCCTCTGCCTTTAGACTTTGGTGCTAAGGCATTGAGAAAAGCTCATGTTAATGATCCAATCATTAAAGACCCATACCTTTAAGAGAAAGTTGAGAGCAGGAGGAGCTCAGTACTTCCGAAAATCAGACTGTTAATTAAGGTCCCATGTAATACAGTATCAAGTGTTACAGTTTCCATCAAGAAAACTTAAGAAGTGTTAAAGCCCTCCTAAGTTAAAACACAAACACGTTAACACCTTTAAAACTTTAAAAACATCAAAGGTCCTGTAGCACCTTAGTGATTAACCAATAATATATAGATAATATCATGAACTGGGCACAACCCACTTCTTCAGGTGACAAATTTGGAGCAAGAAGCACGGAGATTCAATTCTAAAGCAGAAAAAGAGAGGAGAGAGGGAGGGGAAGAGGGAGTTATATTGTCCTTGCTAAATGAGGTTAACAGAGCGGGCTGAGAGTGCCCAATGCTTAGCTTTTGATACCATTTGGGTGTTGAATATAACAGCCCATCCAGGTCATGTCTTTGTTCAAGCCATGCAAGATAGTATCAGATTTGCATCGGAAGGCCAGTTCTGCAGTTTCTTTCTCTAGTAATTGACTCCTGAAATTACTTTGTAAGAGAATAGCCCCTTTTAAATCAATTAATGCGTTCGCTGGCAAGTTAAAATGTTCCCCAAAAGTTTCTGTGTGTTACCATTTAGAATATCTGATTTGTGTTCATTAATCCTTGGTCGCAGTGATTGTCCAGTTTTGCCAATATACAGGGCAGAGGGGCTTAGCTGGCACATGATGGCATATATCACATTAGTGGATATGCAGTTGTATGAGCCTCTGATGTGGTGGCTTATGTGGTTAAGTCCTGTGTTGATGTCACTTGAGTAGGTATGTGGACAGAGTTGACACTGGAGTTTATTGCAAGGGTCGGTTCCTAGGTGAGTATGTTTGAGGTGTGATACATGGTTTCTGGAAATAATTTTTTCAAGTTAGGGGGTTGCTTGTAGGCGAGGACTGGCCTGTGAGATTGAGGGAACATCCAGGATAGGTTGTAGATTGTTAATCATGCAGTGGAGGGGTTTAAGCTGGGGGGCTGTAGGTGATGACTTGTGGTGGTGTTCTGTTATTTTGTTTGTTGGGCTTATCTTGAAGAAGCTGATGCCTGGGTACTTGTCTGTCACTTTCAATCTGTTTTTTTCCCCCACTTCCCTGGGTTGGCATTTAAGTTTTAAGAATTCCTGATAGAGCTCCTGTAGGTGTGTGTCTCTGTCTGTAGGATTGGAGCAAATCCAAGGTTGTATCTTAGGGCCTGGCTGTAAACAGTTGATCAGGTAATGTGTCCTGGATGAAACCTACAGGAATGTAGCTAATCATAATGGTTGGTATGTTTCTGGTGTAAGGTGGTGGAAATCTTCATTTTAAATTTTAAATATTTCCCAATTGTGCTACCTGACATAAATGCTGCTTTATGTGATCATTGAGCTAATGAACATGTAATTGGGACTCTTACAAATATATAACACAAGAAAAAACTAAAATATACACATAAATTACAGAACTTTATAGTTCAGTTTACTGTGATTTATTAAGATCAGTTGTAATGTTATATTGCGACATATTTCAGAATTTTCTTTTCTTAGCATATCAAGTATTTATCATTAAGCAATAGATTAGAATTTATCGCACAAATAAGGCAATTTTCTCAGGTTAAATGCATTTCCCAATCCGTTTTTTCTTTTCTAACATATTCATTTAGCCCAGCAAATTTATATAGGTAATTAAAATCTAAATATTATTCCACCCAAATATATTCAAGTTAGAATGAAAACCAACCAACCAACTAATGCAAAATTGTACTTATAGAATAGGAATGAGATGAAAAGAGAATATATTGGTAGTTTTTTAAATAAATTAGGTCTGGGCTTTAAAGTAGGGAAACCAACTCAGGTAGGCTATTCTGAAAATATTTTTTGCCCTTTTTCCCTAACAGAGGTCCAGATTTGGAAAACAATTATGGAGTAGAATTCCTGCTGGGTTTTGTGACCGTTTTACTGCCTCCAAGACTGCAGAAAATAATCCATATTATTTTGTGTCATTTGTGCCTTATTGTGGAGTTTCTCTATTTTGTTTTTAGTGTTGATCCCAACGAACAATAGCTTATTGAAAAAGAATGGGAAAGATAAAATTACAGCACTGGGAATTGACTTCTATGAGGTAAAGTGACAATGATTAATTAAAGTTGCAGAAAGAATTTGCTTTACTATATAGACTGTTGCTGTTGTTTCTCCACTCACCTCCCTAATAATTAGAGATGGGCTCAAGACACAATATTAGGATTTGGATCCAGGTTTCCAGTTTCCCAGAATTGTCAGATTTGGGTGCTTGGTTCATCCCCAAAGAAGCAGGAGAGACTTATATGAATATACACCAACTGCAAAATTCACGTCTAATTTCAGATACTGAATTCTCCAAAATCTGCAGGAGTTGACAGGTAGGGTTTTGAATTATGCCCACTAACAGGATATAAAACATGGTGAATTGACTGTATATTACAGATCTAAGTCACGCCCCTTTTAGTAGTTTTTCAACTTCCTTTCATCACCCTTAAAACATATACACAGGCTGAGAATGTTGTCAAAAGGTAAAAGTATGTTAACAATTACTGAAGTAGGTGATAATGAATAACACACAGCGAGAAAATAATAGCGCTAAAATAACTGTGCACATTTTAACCCGACAGTGTGTAATAGTGCTATGCAGTTTATATTACACTTCTCCTCATCAAGAAAGTGAAAGGAGTATTTTATGCACTTCCTATAAATTTCACTGTTTAGCTTCTTTGCTCAAGGATGTCTCCAAATCCTTAGCCACTTTTCCTCCTTCCCGCTTCAACCTTGCTCTCTGTGCTAATGCTGACAACTTTGCTTCTTTATGATAAGGAGCGCAAAGAACATGGAACATTGTTTGAGCTCATTGGATGACAGGCCAGTGCAGGTTTAAACACCAATTACCACGTTTCACATGACAAATCTGAAAGAAAAAAAGAGATCATTTAATAAATTTATTATGAAGGCAAATGACTCCTACATAAATCAAACTGCCTTGTTAAGAATATACTCAGTCAGCTAAATACAGTGGTGATAAAGGTTAACTCCACAGTCATGACACTAACTCTTGTGTCATTTCTTATAAGATGATGTGATGTGCCATTATTGTGATATCTAATATTTCTAGCCTAAACATCTTGTGACGGGGATGATGTTTGTTCATGTCACCCCCTCAATAGGTCAAAAATGGGTTAAATGCCAGAGGACTGTGAATATTCAATCCACCATTTTGACAGTGGGTGGAAGCATACATACTCTATTTTACTCTCTTTTTCTGTGTATATTGTGCTATCTACGGTATTTCTAAGAGCTCCCATTAATGCATAATTCTGAATTAATATATACTGAATTAAAATAAGTAGTGTCGCTGTTCTGCTCTTTTGTATCCCTCCATAATATATATATAATCCAGCCATCATTCCTATAGACTATATTGTCTTCTCATCATCAATAAGTCCCTCCTCTCATCCTTCTTTTAGCTGAACAGTTGTCTAGCATCCTTCCAGAGTTTGTCTGGTCTAACTCCAAGACCAATCTTGTGCACCCTAAACTACAGGAATTGCCACCTCTTGGGTACAGCACACGTAGAAAAAGATATTACAATATAAGTCTATCCAGAAGTGACATGAACAAACATCATCCCCATCATGAGATGCTTAGGCTGGAAATATTTCCACTGATGGAGTTAGTTTATAAGCTCAGTCTCTTAGGGTATGTCTAGACTGCATGGCTCCGTTGACGGAGCCATGTAGATTTGTTTACTGGGCAAAGGGAAATGAAGCGGCGCTTTAAATAATCGCCACTTCATTTAAATTTAAATGGCTGCCGCGCTGTGCCGATCAGCTGTTTGTTGGCTCAGCGCACTAGTCTGGACGCTCCACGGTTGACATCAAAGGCATTTGTCGACCTCCCCGGTAAACCTCATCCTCATCGCCGCTTCATTTTCCTATGCCGGGTAGAGGCATGTTGTCTGTCGTCAAAGGCATGTAGTCTAGACATACCCTTAGACACCAATCTTGTCAGGAGCACCATGCAATGATCTTTGCACTTCTGGGGAGGCCCAGTGATTTTGTGAATCTGTTTATACAGTGGTCCTTACAAAAATCAAAACTTCAAGTTGTGATCTCATCTGTCAGGAAACATGTCTTAATTTGATCTCAATAAATTCTTTCTTATTGTAAGAACAGCAGGACAATGGAGCAGATTACCTAGGGAGTTTGTGGTTCAAAACTAGGCTGGATAGCCATCCACCATGGATGGTTTAGCTAGAATAAGTCCTACACCATGGCAGGGGCTGAAACAGATGACCTTTCTGGTCCCTTCTAAAGTGATGAGTCTATGACCTCGGCCCTGTTTTCATCATTCACCGAAGTAATTTTATTGAAGCTGCTGGGGCTGCGTACATGAATGAAGTTTGCCAGATTTGGGTTTTAATTTGTAATGTGATGCATATATTTACAGGTCCTCTAAATGACTGTAACAGTTATAAAGAACAATATATGAAGCTGCTAATGGGGCATTCCTCAGGGCCCCAAATCCTCCAAAATCTGTCCCATATTCCCTGTTTTTTCCCTTAAATTTTGTTTGAAATGTGCATGTCGTTCTTATAAGTCTTCATCAAAAGATCTGCTTTTCAAGAAGCACACACACAGCTAGCCAAAGATGCATGTACTTGCTCCAGAATTTAATATAAGTGTGAATAAGGTGCCAATCACCTTGATAACTAACAATGCTTACCCAAAGATGGCAGATGCAAACCAGTAGAGTCAACACTAAGGGACTGAAGTGTCTATCATTAGTAGAAGGTTTAGATATGGGTAAGGCTGTACATCCTTTTGGATAAACCACTGGATTAGGGGCCTCTGCAACTTTTGACATATGACTTAATTTACACTCAGCCTCATCTGTAAAATAGGGATAATACTCCTTTAGTTAATGGTTATTGTGAAGAGAAGATTCATTAAGGATCTGGAGTTGTTCAAACGAAGACCATGTAATTACATAGATTATCATGATGATAATGTATATAAGAATTTAAATAGAAAAATATTTATTTTTTGTTTAGTGCCAGTATCAATCTGGCTCATAGCAAAGGTAAAAACATTTGATCAGTTTCAGGTTTCCGAAGAGCTCTTAAGAACAGTGTGGATGGGGTGGGGATTTTAAGAATATACATAATTAATGTCTTTGAATTCTATGCCTTATGATGATCTGTATATGTCCCCAAACTGGGTTTAATTCAGTTATACCTATGGTGAAGACAATCCAGTCACAGTAAGAAAATGCAAACAGCAGACTGCCATATGTTGCTCCTCATGATTCAGATGAGTAGGTGTGTCCTTTGCTCTCCCAGAGTATTCCTAGGGCCAGATGCCTGTGGCACCACAGCTGTTGTGCTTTAATTCCCCCTCTTTATTTTACTTTCTGCTGCTGCTATCTGCAACATGGAGGTTTTAGGCTGCTGTTGCTGTGATACAGTTCTGGAAATATAGTACTTCTCTGTAGATGAAATTACTGACACTTACTGTACTATGAATTACGGTGGTCTTGGGTAAGCATCCCTGTTGAATGACACGGTGTTTTAGGCTTTTGTTTGTTTGATCACTCACTCTAAAGAATTTGGCTCAGTTGATGGTATATTGATGATTTTGATCATCAGCATTACAGGCCAGGAATATACCTCATATCAGCAACCAGCATCGACGGTAAAACCATGTAATCACACTGCTAGGTAATTTTTTACAGAATTCTTTATGAATTCACATTATGACTCGGTCCTTTAATATCTTATCACCAGATGATTTACTCAGCATTGCTTAGGTCTTTAACACAAATAAGTTGTGTTTTTCTTCATTTAAACCATAGCTCTGGAGTGAAGCTGGGTTGAAGAGTTCAGAGTTCAGGCTGCCCTAGAGAGAGAGGACTACCCCAGCCCTCTCGCACTGCAGCACCTTGGGTCCAAGCGAGAATTGCCTGTCCATGGCCACTGCAGCTGTAGCGGTCCCAACTGGGAGAGGGGTGAATGTCCCATGGCTGGGGGACAGATACACACAGACAGACAAAACAAACAGACAATCTTTCTGAAATATAAAGTAGATAGTTGTCCCTTTCTCCAGCCCTGCACCCTCCTGGCCCGATGGGGTTATAGCTGTCCCAATCCCCATCTCTGGCCCCTTGTTATCCCATTGTGGTCATTCTATACTATAACTTTTTCTTCTACCAGACTCCTCCCTTTTCATTGTATGAGAAACAGTCAAATTCCAGGCACATCCAATTTTAAATTATGTAGCTTACTCTTATACCAAATTTGATGGTCCTAGCTCTTACTGTTTAGGAAGAGTTCTTGAACAAATGGACTCACAGACAGATGAACACACAGACACAGAAACTCTCTCAAATAGATAGCAGATTGCAAACAGTCAAATTATGCCCTACTTTATTGTTACGACTAGTAGCCCAGGAGAGACAAGCTTTATTACAACAATAGAAATCTACTTGTATTCCAAAACATGTAAACATTGTGGCTATGTCTAGACTACAAGCCTCTTTCAAAAGAGGCTTTTTTGAAAGAATGGTTTGAAAAAGCCTCTTTCGAAAAGGAGCATCTAGACTACAATTAGTACTTTTGAAAAAGCAAGTTGCTTTTTCGAAAGAGAGCACCCAGGCAGTCTGGATGGTCTTTTTCGAAAAAGCACAGTTTGAATTACACAGCGCCTTTTTTCGAAAAAAGGCGTTCTTCCTCATAAAACAAGGTTTTTCATGGTTGAAAAAACTGCTGCGTTGTTTTGATTTACTTTGGAAAGAACATGGTATCAGTCTAGACGCAGGTAAAGATTTTTTTTAAAAGACCACTTTTTTTTTTTGAAAAATCCCTGTAGTCTAGACACACCCTGAATGTGGAACGTTTATGGCTTTACTCAAAATGCTGGCATTCGGAATACTTGTTGGTCTGGTTTGTTTATTGTCCATGTTGGGAAAAATTCAGTGCAGAGAATACAGACTTCAAAGAGAAACTGCAGAGCTACAATTCATTTGACAATTTGACACTATCACTTTAGGATTAAACAAAGACTGTGAATGCCTAGCCAACTACAAAAGTAATTTCTCCTCTCTTGGTGTTCGCACCTCCACATCAGCTGCTAGAAGTGGGCCTCATCTCGTTGTTAGTGCAGAGAATGTGACCAACGTCAGTGATTCAATCAAGTCCCTATTCAGACCCGTATTTTCTAGACATAGAGGGTTTGTACTGGCCCACTGTAAAAATCCCATTGACTCAATAGAGATAGGATATCACCCATTGTAAGTTATGGAATTTTGTGATCAAGTTAGCAAACACATTTAATAATAACAAAATAGATACAAGGACAATTAAAAACTAAATATTCTTTATCTATTTGAAAAGTGTAGAGTTTAGTTTTATTTATAGTGCTTGATGATACAGTGGTAAATATCCATTGGCTATGCTTTAACAGGAATGAAGTCTCAAGAAAGTGAGATCTCACAATGAACCTTGTCAGTTAACTTTTGGCTAAGAATTGAAGAGAGACTTGCATTTTCTATAAGAATGTCATGGTGTGTAGATTAGCAAAGTGCAAAATAGCAAGATTCTTTTGCACTATAGTGTTAAAATAAAGTTGAAGGGTTGTGTTACATTGACAGAAGCCAGGAAATTACCTTTATATTCTGAAGAGTTTGCTGAAATCTCATAGAAAAGAGTCTATGTGGAGATAATTCTGTTGATATATATTTTCTCTAGCATATTTCTCTTTTCAGGAATACAAGTTCTTTGTTATTTATGAGTTCATTTTCTCCTGCTGCTTCTCCGTTCATTACAAGCATCGTAATCTTCCATTTATGACATCACAATTACTTGGTAGGGAAATAATTATGATTTCACAAACTGAAGATTCTGACCTTCAAACAAGCAGGGCACAGCTGGAGAGAACAGATTCATAAGCAACAGTAATTTGGGGTGAAAATGTCCTTCACAATTAAGAGAGAGCGAGAGAAAGAGAGGGCAGGAGGGAAACATAAATATTACCATGAGATTGATTTTTGAAGAGATTATTTTTCTGGATTTTTAACTTGCCTCATTTAGCCTTAGTGAATTTAGCCTCATTTAGCCTCAGTGAAACCTAGATGTATTTTTCAAGAATGCATGTATACTGTATTAACAAAACTGCAGCCAAATATCTTACTTTTGGATGTCCTGACTCTATTGTGCCATAACTTAAATTTTAAATAGGTTAATATTTAGGTGCATTTTTCTTGAGAGAAAACTTTCTTGTGGAAATGTTAAAGAACTGACCCAACCAGCTGTAATGATCAAGAAAAAAACTATTGCTTTTTATCATTTCAATAAGCAGACTTCAAAACATACAGGATGAAATTCTGCCTCTGCTGAAGTCAAGTGGATTCATGTAATTGACTTTAATTGGGTCCAGAATTCAACCCCGGATGCTAAGTCATTTAAAAACAAAGGTGAATTTGCCTTCTGTCTACAGCCACATTTTTGGGGTAAACTGTGATTATTGCGTTTTAGTAACCAAGTGTCAAAGTAAATTTCTCAGGGCATGTCTATACTTACCAGAAGATCAACACTCCAGAGGTCGATCTTCTGGTGTTTGATTTAGCGGGTCTAGTATAGACCCGCTAAATCGAATGCTGAAGGCAGTTCCCACTGGTGTCAAGTACTCTTCCTTGTGTGGGGAATAAGGGAAGCCAACACAAGCATTTGCTCCCATCGGACTCCAGAAGTATGGGCAACGCCAACACTTGGCTTAAGGTAAGCCAACTCCAGCTACGCATTTTACATAGCTGGAGTTGCGTACCTTAGCCAACCGTCCTGATCTAGTGTAGACCAGGCCTCAGGTACAGCAAAGTAGAGTTGGGGTCTCAGCTATTTCCATAGTGTGGCACACATCTCAAGAGCAACAATGTCATGTGGGTCTCTTTCTCTGCTCATTTACAATCACAGACAGTCCCATGCCAACGATTCAGTGTGAATTGAACATATAATAAGTTATCCTGTATGAACACATGCTCTGAAATGGTAAATTTCACAAGCATATGGGAAAGTATTTGAAGAGAAGTAGGCGTCTCCTTATTATTCATAGCACTTAGAAACTACAGAACTGTGTTATGTTTTATTTTTACTTTTGTGGTTGGAGGAAATCCTACCATCCTTTTGCATTTTAGTAACATGACATCTCCATGATTGGATTTGATATAGGCTAATTAAAGGTGACCAGAATGCCACTTAAATCAGTTCAAGTTTTTGTACACTTGTCTAACAATAATAGGAGTGTGGGTGTGTATGGTGTGCTCCAATATTTGTAGTGCAGAAGTCTACGAACAGTTGCAATCAGCATGGATCTAAATTTGGCAGATGGTTTAAATGGCAAGGAAGGAACATTTCCATTTTAAATGACATGAACAAGGGAATTTTCCTACTCTCTGTGGTTTCCCTTGAATTGAAAGGGCAGCTGGTGGACAACACTTTTCATAATGAAGAGACTCCTGAGTGCCTGCAGTGGAAGACTGACAAGTAAATAGCTTTATATGCACATCTCGACTATGTACATTTTGTGTCTTCACAGAGTGGTTTCCTGAATGCTGAATGCATAATATCTACAGGGTGTCTGGTTGTAGCTAGGAGGATGAAATAGTTCTTGGTAGCAAGAAGGGCAGGGTCAAAATTATTGCATAGAGCAAGTCTCCAACTATCCTGTTCCAGTGCTGCTTTGTGACCAATGTGTGGAACGTCACCTCACTGCTCTGTTTCCCCATGTGTAAAATGGGGATAACAGTACGTTCTCTCTTCCATCAATGGCTTGAGATCTATGGGTAAAAAGTGCTACACAGGAGCAGATTTTTAGGAATATGGATGAATAGTCATAGATGATGAATGCTGCGTTTGGCCATTTGTCCAGTATTTGACCATTTCAGATTCTCACTCTTGTCATGGGGAGCATATGAGACTATGGAGTGAAAACTGATTGAAAATGCTATTTAGCTTAAAATTATTGTCATTTGGGGGACACCTGAATTAATCATTCAAACATTTGCTAACTGAAATCTGTCTATTATCAATAGCTAGTACTGCTTGTCCGTATGAAGGAAGAATCCAGATAGTCCTCTGGTTAATATGTACAGACTCTTTTGAAAATTGTTTTTAATGTAAAAAAATAATAATTTCCTTTGCCTAATTAAAGATTTGAGCATGACCAAAGATCTAGTAAATTGACTCCTTGAGCATGTGTTTTTGTTAAACTTGGATCACCGAAGATGAACTTCAGAGATGGCAGAATAAATGAATGTAGACTAATGCATGTAGGAGTTCAGTTTTCATTTTCCCCTGTTGAAGCCTACCTTTTAACGACTACATCTTCCAACTGACAGCTTATTAATACTAATTACATTACATATATGCAACATAACTAATGCACTGGTTCTTGCAATTATCTTCCCTTGGCTGCGTCCCTCCTTCTCCTCCAACCAACTTTCTGTGTAATTCCACTGATACGTTGGGCTGCAGCTCAGGCTGCCCGGAAAGCAGCCGAAGCACAAAGCCTTTCATTCCACGCATATAACATGCTAGAAAAATGCCACAGATCTGTCTCCAAAACTGCTTGCTTGCTTCATCAAATAAGGATTGATTAAACCTATGACTGACATCTGACTAAGGCCTGGTCTACACTAGGACCTCAGTCTGAAATAACACCCCCAAGGTCAAATTTGTTAGCTGCTCTGGTGCCGCTAATGCAAACTAATTGGTCTGCAGGAGGCCTCCAATAGCTCCCCAGAGTGCTTCCTGTGGCTTTGAGTCCAAGATAGCGTGTCCACATTAACGGAGTCTGACTCAGACTAATTTCAATGCTTCCTCATAGTGAGGACTCAGAAGTTCGAATTTGTAAAATTGGGTGCCCAGAAGTCGAATTTAGTAAATTTGAAATAATCTCCTAGTGTAGACATGGCCTGGCCTAAGGTACTTGTGTAGCTCCCATTACCATAGTATCTTTGAGGTCCTCACACATATTAATCCTCATAGTACATCTAGAGGAGAACATACTATTATCCCCGTTTTTCAGCAGGGAGATGAACTCAGAAAGATGTAAGTGATGTGCCCAGGCTCACACAGGAAATATGTGATGGAAATAAAATTCAATCCAAATCTTGCACATGCTAATCTAGTGCCCTACCCACAGGACCATCTTTCCATTGGTGCATGGCTGCCCTCTCAGTTCCTGAAGGAAAGTATCCCTAAGTTGCACATAGGGCCACATGGTGGAAGCCTACGCTGAATCACTTTTGGATGCTCTCCAACCAAGCCAGTGCTGCCCGCTAGTAAATGGCTATTTTCTTTTGTTAATTTGCTTAATTGGGGATCTAACTGCCTCTTCCTCAACTGGCTCACCCCAAAATTGCCCTCTACGCTGGTCTATTTGTGTTGGTTGTGTAGCCCTCCCTGCGTGGCAACTCCAGACATGTCCCATAGAAGCGTCCATGGAGGGTGAGGGGTGAGTCACTGATATGGAGGATTTTGTATGTTGTGGTAAATTTAATCCTATTTCCATTATATGTCACTCTCAGTGTGTCGTACTTACATGGAAAGCTCCACAGTCTCTCCTGAGTAGATTGCAAACCCAGGATGTTTCAATAGGTTTAAAGGCAGCAGAATTAAATCACTTTTTCCTTATTGCGGCCTAAGCAAGATTTGTCTGTGTAATGTACTGTTTCTTGTAATATCTGCTAATATCAGCCACTTTCCCAAGATCAGTTTTTGAACCAAAATCCCTGGAGCAGTCTTGGTTTTAATTTTGTCATGTTTCCTCATATCTCACGAGCTGCCAATTACTCATGCAAATTAGGACAGAAGAGACACTTAAAGGTTATTTACACTGCCTTCAAACATTATGAAATCAATCATTCCAGCTTTTACAGCTTCTTCCACTTGTCTGTCAGTCAACTCTCTTAACTTTTTTACATTCTATTGCTGGAGTAGGTTTGTGTAAGAAAACAAATACACTTTGATTTTATGTATGGCTTCCTGATTAGTAAAATATCTGTGACAGGGAGCAGATGAAAAAATAGGGAAGGTTTTGATTAAGCTTTTCTGATATGTAAATACTTGTGAACAAATAGGAATTTACAAAATAAGTGCAACAAAAATGGGCAGTAAGTAGCATGCTGCAGTGATTAGGAAAAGTTTGAGATGAATATTTGTATGAATGAGATGAACAGAAAATAAATACCAACTTTCGGAGGAGCTAATCTATAAAGAAAGTTGGTGAAGAGGCATGCATAGTATTCTCTAATTAGGCTACATCTACACTGGCAGCTTCTTGCGCAAGAACAATTGTTCTTGCACAAAAACTTGCCGGGTGTCTACACTGCACGCGTATTCTTGCGCAAGTAAATTTACAGTCTAGCGTCGGAAAACAGGGCTTCTTCTGGAAGAGTTATTCCTCTCCCTATGAGGAATAAGCCCTCTTGCACAAGAGCTCTTGCACAAGAGGGCAGCGTAGACAGGCAACATGAATTTCTTGTGCAAGAAACCCCTATGGCTAAAATGGCCATCAGAGCTTTCTTGCACAAGAAAGCGTCCACACTGCCATAGATGCTCTTGCGCAAAAGCACATCTCTTGCACAAAAGCACATGCCAGTGTAGACGTGCTCTTGTCTAAAAGAGTTCTTGTAGACGCGCTCTTGTCTACAAGAATTCTTCCGCAAAACAGTTCTTGTGCAAGAAGCTGCCAGTGTAGACATAGCCTAAGAGTTTATATGGGGCTGTAGTACAATAACTGGTCCTTGATGACTTCTCAAGATCTCTTCCAGGTCTATGATTTGAAAATAATCTTAGCTAAGGATCTGACTCTGTCATGGAGGTCACAGATTCTATTACTTCAGTGAACCTCTCTCACATCTTCCACCCAGTCCAGCAGTGGGGCTGGAATAGCATCCTCTGCCCAGGAATTGCAGCCTGGTGCTGGAGCAACCCCCAGATCAGATCACTGGCTCAAAGCTATTGTAGTTGGTTCACCAGAGGAGTGACGGTGGCTGCATTAGCTCTTATGGCTGCCAGAGTAGTGGCTGGGGCCAGTTCAGCTCCTGAGGCTACCAGAGCAGTGGCCTGAGGCTGGGTTAGTCCCTGGTGTTAGAGCAGCATCCGCCAGGACGGGACTAGGACCAATGTTCCTGCTAAGATGCGCATCTGCATGGGCATGCACCAAGAATTCTTCCCCTGGGACAGCTGTGCAGCAGTACTCATGTGGCAGGCAACTGTGAGGGTGGGGCGGGGCCAGCTGAGGCGGCGTGGTGAGGGAGCTTCTGGGGCCCAGGAACTGCTGCAGCCATGTCGCTGGGGTGAGGACTGCACCGGTGGCTGGGACTGCAACATGGCAGGGGGCTGGGGCCTGTTCTGGCAGCTGAGGCTGGGAACTGGACCTGCCACATGGTGGGGGGGTGTCTGCTCTAGCGGCCAGGAACAGGACATGCTGCATGGCTGGAGGTTGGTGCAGGGTCTGCTCTGGTGGCTGGGAATGGGACCTTCCGCATGGCAGGAGAGTGGAGGGAAAGAGTGTCTGCTCCAGAGGCTGGGAACGTGTGTGTGTTAATAACTTGGGGTCTGTCTACACTACAGCACTAATTCGAACTAAGTTAATTCAAATTAGTTAATTCGAACTAAGCGAATTAGAACTAGTGCATCTAGACCTAAAAACTAGTTCGAATTAGCATTTTGCTAATTCGAACTAGCATGTCCACATTGAGTGGATCCTGAACCGAAGTTAAGGCTGGCCGGAAGCAGTGCCGACAGGGCATCAGATTAGAGCGTGGAGCTGCTGTCTCAGGCTAGTCGAGGGCTGTGCTTAAAGGGACCCAACCCCCACCCCAGACAGACAGTTCTCAGGGTTCCCCGCTTTCTTGTCTACCTCGATGAGGGACAGCAAAGAAGTCCTGGCTTGGAGTGCCCTGAGTGCCCACACTCGGCACATCACAGCACTTGGCCATCAGCCTGGCTGCACTTGCCACAGGCTGCCATCCAGGGGGGTCAATTGGAGGGCTGCAGGAGAGCTTCCACCCCGAGGAGCCCGCAGAGCCACCCCAGTCCTCCCCATTGGGGGCTCGTACCCCATTCCTCCCTCACCGCCTTCCACTTACCCCTCCCTAGCCCCCCTTCCTGATGTAAAAAATAAAGGACACGTGTGTTCAAAAATAGAAACTCTCTTTATTTAACAAAACTGGGGGGGGGGGGATTAACCTCAGGGGAGACTGGGAAAAGGATGTGGGAGAGGGGAAGAGAGAGGGTGGGAGAGGGGAGGAGGAAACCTTGGAGGAGGGAGCTGGAAGGGGGAAGCCAGGGGAAGAAGGAGAAGGGGAAGTATCAAACTATGGTACGCCATATCTTCAGTACTGTGTACAGATGTGATCTCCTCACCCCAGAAAAGATATTTTGGCCTTGGAAAGGGTTCCGAAAAGGGCAACTAAAATGATCAGGGGTTTGGAACAGGTCCCATATGAGGAGAAGCTAAAGAGACTGGGACTCTTCAGCTTAGAAAAGAGGAGACTGAGGGGGGATATGATAGAGGTCTATAAAAGCATGAGTGGTGTGGAGAGGGTGCATAAAGAAAAGTTCTTCATTAGTTCCATAATATAAGGACTAGAAGACGCCAAATGAAATTAATGGGTAGCAGGCTTCAGACTAATAACAGAAAGTTCTTCTTCACAAAGCAAATAGTCAATCTGTGGAACTCCTTGCCGCAGGAGGCTGTGAAGGCTAGAACTATAACAGTTTAAAGAGAAGTTAGATAGTCATGGAAGTTCGGTCCATGGAGTGCTATTAGCCAGGGGCTAGGAATGGTGTCCCTGGTCTCTGTTTGTGAAAGGCTGGAGATGGATGGCATGACACAAATAGCTTGGTCATTGTCTTCGGTCCATCCCCTCCTGGGTAGCTGGTGTTGGCCGCTGTCGGCAGACAGGCTACTGGGCTAGATGGACCTTTGGTCTGACCCAGTACGGCCATTCTTATGTTCTTATGTTCTAAGCTCAGGGCTCAGGGTCGGGGGTCTCACTGGACCACCTTGATTTTCATGCAAACCGGCTCCTGGGTTTGCATGTGGCCTTTGGTGGCCAGGCTGGCAGCTATCCTGCCCTAGACGGCTGCTTTCCTGTGCCTAGTGTGGAGGTCGTGGACGTTGGAGGCCTCCCCCCAAACCTGGATGTGGTCCACGATCTCCGCACTAGACCAGACGGGCACCCGCCTCTTGCGGCCCTGGGCAGGCTCCTGGGAGCCGCCAGCCTGGTCCCGGAAAGACGTGAAGGGCTGGGTGGCAGCGGGTGGCTGGCTCGTGCCGTGCCAGGTGTAGGGTCTACTGGCTGGGTGCTGGCAGGCTTGCACCGGGCACGGGCACTGTAGCCAGACCATGCCCCTTTAAGGGCTCCGGGGCCAGGAGGGGGGCAGACGAGTTTCCCTGATTGTGCCCTGAGTGGCCACCAGGGCAGGCTGGGAAGGGCTAGCCTCCCACTAGTTCGAATTAAGTGGCTACACAGCCCTTAATTCGAACTAGGCGTTAGTCCTCGTAGAATGAGGTTTATCTAGTTTGAATTAAGCGCTCCACTAGTTCGAATTAAGTTCGAACTAGCGGTTTGCCTGTCTAGCGCCTATGAAAGTTAATTCGAACTAACATTTGTTAGTTCGAATTAACTTTGTAGTGTAGACCTACCCTTGGGTGGCATGCACCCAAACCAGCGCACGTCCTCAATATTGATGCCTGAGCCAAAACTCACTCTGCTCATGGTTGGAAAACGTTAGAGGGAACACTGAGCAGGGCCAGTCCTAGGGGCTGGTGGTTAGTTCCTCCCACAAGAGCAGTGACCAGGGCTGAAGTAGCAGATGGACTGGGTCATCACTGCAGGATGAGTGGCCAGCAGTGGGCCCCCATCATTGCTCTGACTTTCAGTCCTCTGCCCATTGTATTATTAGTGAAAGTCATGGACAGGTCACAGGCGTCCATGAATTTTTGTTTATTACCCACCATCTTTGTCCATGACTTTTACTAAAAATACCTATGACGGAATCTTAACCCATAGATTGATAGCCCATAGACTGAACTATGAGAGCTCACATAAAAAAATTAAGTTGTCCGCCAATAGTAAACTAGATTAGATTCAGTAGGGTAACAAATGTATGCGAATGTTAATGCACTGCTACTCCCTACTGCATGAAATAAGAATGGTTCAACTTTGGCAGATAGACCCCATATTGTTAAGATCCAATGGAGATTTAGTTCATTTACAGAGACTAGGATTTGAGGCTCCTGCCTCTGTAAAATTCTGTTTGGCCCTTTTGCGCAACGTAGGTATAATGTGAAGACTTCGATGACTACCAATTAGTTATTTATTTTTACAGTGTGTTACCATAGAGTAGCCTGCTTTTCATTACCTGGCGGCCACTGAAAATGAGACCCATGTAACAGCTGAGAAAATGGTGGACTTGATGTATTGCTGCTGATAGAATTGGTCTTAAATTTGCAGCTGCTCCTGCTGCTCTCCGGATCCTGGATTGGCTAGCAAAGGTTAAAAAGTGATCGGGCACACAAATCACAGCACACGGTGGATATACTGATTCCTGTTACGTCTTGGTTAGTTTCTGTCAGAAGGGCTGTTACGCAGTCCTTGGTAGAAGTTAAACTGGGATGAAAATGGTGGCAGTCTCAACGCATTATCCTCCGTAGAGCAGCCAGGGAATTTACAGTCGTAGGGTTGAATCAAGACCTTGCTTCTTAGGCAGAGAGTCAGTTGCAAGTATCTGATATTGGTAGAGAGACAGTCTTTTAATTGTTCAGGTTTTCAGATTTTACCTACATTACAGGGCTCTTTACTAATGACTCAATTCTTCCCTGTATATGGGGGGAAGTTCCCAGCAAGTTCAATGAGAGTTTTGACTTGATGAAGAGTGCAGAATCAAGTCTCAATATCTGTACTGGTTATATAATCCAGGTATATAAATTAGAAATGGACTAAGATCATAGTTTTCACAGCCATGGTAGGGTCAGAGAAGCTGCCGAACTTGGGGATCGGTGCTGAATCTTATTAACTATTATTTCAGACGTCAAATTCCAATAACAGCTCTTAGATGAATTTTATTCTTGTGGGATGTCCACCATCCTGGACAAATCTTTTAGGTTTGCATCTGGGTCCAAATCAAAAGCATACCAGTGGGTTTCGATCTAGGCCACTGAATCTAAGGCTATGTCTAGACTGTAGAGCTTTTCCAGTATCCCAGAAAAGCAATGCCGCGTCCAAGGAATGTGTCCACCTTTTCGGAACAATTTCCGAAAAAGCAGACACGTTCTTCCACCATCCCTGTAATCCTCATTGTATGAGGAAGAAGGGATGTGTTGAAAGAGGAGGTTTTTCCAAAATTTGGCCCCGTGTAGACGGGCCAAGTTTCGGAAAAACCTCTTTCATAAGAAAAGTGAAAAAAGATACGCAAATTGTGGTTTGCAATTTGTGTATCTTTTCCCAACTTTTCTTTGTAGCGTAGACCTAGCATATGCCTCACAAAACATTGAGAAGGTTGCCCATAAGATTCTGGTTCTGGTCCTGGTACATCCATAGCATTCATATTGAGTTGTATAGTTAGGTCCACTGTTGTTTGTTGAGTTTGACTAAGTCAGGTGGTTGAGGGGTAGCCAAGTTAGTTTGTAACTGGAAAAATTCTGAAAACAACAAAAAAATTTGCAGCACCTTAGAGACTAACAAAACATGTAGATCGCATCATGAGGTTTCGTGGGCACAACCCTCTTCTTTGTTTTTTAAGTCAGGTGAGTTCCTGTTAATACAGGGTGTCATTTTTCTAAACAAACTGAGTTATTTTTCGCAATATGTCTGTGAATCTGTGGCATTTATTTTTAAAAGGGATCTTGAAAATGCTCATGAGACTATTTCTGGTCTGTTTCAGAATGGTAATTTGAAGCTGGGTCTCCCCTATTCCATCTGAGTGCCCCCTAATCATGAGCATAGAGCAAAGGAAGAACTATTCCCACCCCATTTTGCAAATACTGTGGGACTGACTGAAATGTCTGTTGAATGCTCAGTGTGTCCTGAAAAGTTCCTCCAGCTCTAACTTAGAAGTCCTTACTCCTAGCTATCTGTTATAGTCATTTGATATCCTTAGCAGAAAAAGCATAGTTTTTCTCATAAGGTAGAGATATAACTCTGTCAATAATTACAAAGTTGTGGTGCAAGTAGATTTTACCTCTTAGCACTATGATACCAGCTGGTACCGATCTGGTACCACCTGTGCAACTATGCATTTACCTCCCCCCTCACAAAAATGTTGCATGACGAGGACCCTGTGGGAATACAAATTTAATCCCTTGGATGTGGATCTCCACAAATAGAAATCAGTATCTGCTGAACCGCAGGGCTCTCCCAGAAACCGTAGCCATGAATGCAGCAGAACATGGGGCCACTGCCCTCAGAAGTAAGTCATACAAATCAGCTTCTGCCACTTTCTGAGCAGTGCCTTACTCCCTGGGTGGTGAGATATTTCCCCTGACTCCTGCAGTACAGTATTATTCAACAAGTGACAGGATGGCAGAATCTGGCTCACCATGAAGTCAGCTGTATTTTGTATCAGGCAGAGAGCATCACTGCAGTTGACCATGGTGTCCTACTTGAGTGGTTTTCTCTATTAGAATAGATGGGGGAGCCACTTCTAGAGTTGGGAGTTGTCCGCATTAAATGCATAGACACCATTGTCCAGTGATTTGGATCTCAGAACTGCCAACTTAAGCATCTCTGCTGATCTGAACTGCGTGGCAAGCTCCCTGGTTGAAAGATTTCTTGGGAACCCAGGACTCAAATGACTTAATCATTTGCATCTCAGTCAACACTTTGAATTGCACCTGGAAACAAATAGGGAATCCAAGGAGTTTCCAAGGTAGGAATCTAACATGCCGTATGTGACAAACTCTGCCAAGCAGGTAAGCACTGGCTTTCTACGGTAATCTTCAAGTGCCCTTTGAATGTGGACCTGTAAAGCACACATCCCAGTAATAAAGTCTACAAGTCACAAAGGCATGAATCCTAAAGCTAAGATCCAGCTCTAGGAATAAATATCTAAACAGACGCAGTTGTAAAATGATGCCCCTGGCGCCATCTGTTCTCTCAGGGGTCATGGAAGATCCACCAACACCCAGATTGCAAACTTCTTCAATGAAAAGACAATCACCCCACTTTCTCATTGCTTCCATCTTGTCCAAAAGAGGTTTCTGCCAGCTTGCCTTTATCAAAGTCTTGCTCTCAGCCAGGCACTAGGAAAACAAAGCTGCGCCATCTGGGTTTGATGGAAAAGAGGCATAGAACTGTGTGACATGTGCAGCTTGATAGAACTACAGCCCAAATTGTTTTAT
This sequence comes from Pelodiscus sinensis, assembly GCF_052426305.1. Taxonomy (NCBI): domain Eukaryota; kingdom Metazoa; phylum Chordata; order Testudines; family Trionychidae; genus Pelodiscus; species Pelodiscus sinensis. The sequence goes on along the minus strand of NC_143060.1, from coordinate 15,581,979 downwards.
TATTTTCCTCAGCATGACATACAGGAGGGGCAATCAAATTCAGCCTGGCAGAACGTGCATGAGAGCTGTCTCTGGACAAATAAGCAATTGATCAAAATCACATTTTCTGAGCTCCTGGGGCCAAATCCTGTTCCCACTGAAATCAAAGAGTTTTGCTATTGAGTTCAATGGGAACAGGCTTTGACGTTTATAGAGGAAAGAACAAAACGGTTTGAGCAAGGGCTATGTTGCTTTCCACAGGTATCAGAGGCTGCTGAACTCACAGACCATGTCTACACAAGGCAGGCTCTGTTAATGTGGTGCGCTTCCTTGGACTCAGAATCACAGGGAGAACTCTAGGGAGCTGTGGAAGACCTCCTGGCAGCCAATAAGTATGAATTAGCAGCACTGGCGCATCCACACGAACAGTATTTCAAACTTACAAGTTCAGAATTAGCATTATTCCTGATGAAAGGCAGGAGTACAGAGTTCAAATTCCATGGCCTGTTATTCGGAAATAATGGGCTTGGTAGTGTAGATGCACCACTTACTAATTCAAACTGGTATTTCGGACTAAGGTCCTAGTGTAGAACATAGCTTCAGAAAGAGCCAGCAGACATCTGATCTGTGTCCATCACAAGGGACAGCTCAGCAATCGATGAATCTAGAACAGCCTCTGTACCCCAGCCAATCCAGAAGTCCACCTGCAAAGGATCAATGCTGTTTGAAGGCTCCAAAATACCTTCAAACTGTTTAATCACCATCTTCTTTCTCCAGTGTCCCTAAAACGGGAAGATTAGAGACAGGGTGTGTGCTGAACCTCAGGACTCTCCAGATAAATGCAGCAGCAAAAGGAATGGATCATAGAGCAGCTGCTCCATATGTCTCTTCCAACTCTATGATTCTATGATTCCTCCACATGGCTGTACCACCTCCAGCCCTGTCTTCAAACAGGGCTGTACAAACCCCAGATAGGAGAGTCAGCTGCATGGAAGGGCTGGGGGCCTTACAGACGCGCCAGGAGAGCTGCATCCTCACATCCTACCTCTTGCTGCTGAAGTTCCCGGGAGAGCCCTGAGGTGCTGAAAATGTGTCTTTCTGGTACAGAGTACAGGAGGCCCCTGACTTGCGACCACCCAAGTTCTGACCTCCCGTACTTGCAACCATTTTTGGAAGTGTGGAAGGGGCCAAAAACCCCTGACTTACGTCCTCGGCTTGCATTTTCGATAGCACGTGGTGCCTATCCTAAATGAGGGTTCAAGTTACAACACTCCTGACGTGCAACGTTTCCCCTGGAACCAATCGTGTCGCAAGTCGGGGCCCTCCTGTACAGGCAATAAATGCCTTAATGGTATGGTGTACCTGACCATACCGGCTTAACATTCTCTTTGTAGCAGTGGTGCAATTATTGTTTGGTCTCCTGGCATGCTGATAAATACCTCATTTCAACACACAAAAGCATTCTAATTGGTTTCTGCACAGGACAGGTACCATTTGGAGTGGACTTGTTAATTCAGTCTGCACTGTTTATTGCTGAAGTGGATGGATGGAGGTCTCTAGGGCTGTGTCTACACTGGCATGAATTTCCGGAAATGCTTAAAACGGAACAGTTTTCCGTTATAAGTATTTCCGGAAAAAGAGCGTCTACAATGGCAGGATGCTTTTCCGGAAAAGCATCCGTGGCCAATGTAGACGTGCTTTTCCGGAAAAAAGCCCTGATCGTCATTTTCGCGATCGGGGCTTTTTTGCGGAAAAGACTACTGTGCTGTCTACACTGGCCCTTTTCCGGAACAGTTTTCCAGAAAAAGGACTTTTGCCCGAGCGTGAGCAGCATAGTTTTTCCGGAAAAGCAACTGATTTCTTACAGTAAATCGTCAATTTTCCGGAAATTCAAGGGGCCAGTGTAGACAGCTCGCAGCTTATTCCGGATAAGCGGCTGCTTTTCCGGAATAAGTGGCCCAGTGTAGACACAGCCTAAGAGTATAGCACCATCAGCTTAAATAGTACTGCATTGGTGGTCTTCTGATGTTTCCCAGAATTCCCTTTTTCTAGGAGCTATGCCAGGAAACCGAGAGACACATAGCTTGAAGGCAGTGAAGCCAAAATGATTTTAGAAGAGCAAGGATGGCTGAGAACTAGACCTGGGGGGAAATTTTCATGTGAATGCATTGAGGGCAGTGAAACAATGTGTGAATTTAGGTTGATTTTGGTGAATTGATTGGGTTGGGAGGAAATTTTTTTATAAATGCTGAATCATTTTATTTTCTGAAGTCTTTTGATGTTTTGTTCTGAAAAAGGATTTCATTTTTGGAATTCCGTTACATTTTATTTCCTACTATCCCATGCAACATAATTTTCAAAACCTTGATATGAAAATGAAGCATTTGGTTTTTGGTCAAATAAAACCTATCATTCAGTCAGAAGCACGAATTTTTCAACTTTCTCATTTCACCAGAATATTCCTTTTTGTTTGTTTGTTTGTTTCAGGTCAGCCCAAAACATTTTTTTTAAAAGTTTGAGTTTGTTGGCTGAATTAAAAAAAATCAGTTATTCATGTTGTGCTGCTTAGAACCCCAATCAGCACAGCTATTATAGACCCCCTAAACAATTTGAGCTTAAACTCGTCCTGTTTGCCTGTTCAGCTGAGAATGTTTCAGTTCTCTGGTGTAGACACAAATGTGCTGTTTGTTAATTGAGCATTAATCTCTGTACAGTAGAGCAAGGAGCAGAACGAAAAGTAGCAGGGAAGCTATTAGCCACCAAGATGTAATAACACCTTTTCTGCCAGTGAACCACACCACCTAGGGAGACTCAAACCAGATGTCTTGGATCTAACATTCTCAATTCACACATCATTTATAAAGTGAGACCGAAAAGTGAATGAAGTATTATCCTTCAAGAGGTAAGTGCGATTGTCAGAGGAAGGGACTGTGGACCTGATTCTGGAATCTTTGCAAATCCCAAACAGAAATCACTGCTGTACATTAGCTCTGTGAGATGCTAGTGATGGGTCTTCCCTGACCTATCAGCTGTTTACTTGCTCTTTTGCTTTGTTTTATTTTTAAGCAAGGAAGAGAGTAAGAGCCTGATCCCACATCATTAAATGAAATGACAAAACTCCTGCTGATTTCATTTGTACTAGATGAAGACAGTCTTTTGGAGGCCTCTGGGCCATAAATATTGATAAGTGAGGGGCGTATTTTCTTTATCAGCTGTTCTTTGTTTCTATTTTTATTCCTCTTTTCTATACTTTTCAATCATAGTAGGTTTAACAGCGCTTCTCTTGAAGCACACTGTGTCCTACTTAAATCTGTGCCCTCAAATCATCACTTTGCCTTGTGTGAACTAATAACAAATTCTAAAGGCTTGCTTTAGCACCCAATGAAATAAATTGAAGGACTCCCATTAATTTTTGTGGGCATTAGATCAGGCCTAAATTGAAGAGAGAGGTTTGCACAGCTTGTAACTCAGTCTTTCTCTCAATATCCAGGATATCATAGACCGGAATAGCTGATGATTTCTAATGGGGTAATAACAGACAAAGGCCGCTCCAACTTTACTGCCTAAAGATTCATGCATGTAGAGAAACCATAGAACTTCAGAATAAAGGCAGCTTATTAAATGATAATGCAAAGCTCCTTCAGCTCCAAAATTATTTACTCCAGAATTTCACTTTGTGGGGTAAGTGTGAGAGGTACGGGAGCTATTATTTCCCATTCTGAAATAATAGTAAAAACTTTGCAAAATAATGTGATACTGGCTTCTTGTTTGAAAATGTTTGTAATGGAGATGGGACTTCCTTCACCCCTAGGATGTAGCTTCGGTTTGGGAACTGAAGCCCTGTTCTGTTCCATTTGGACTTTTAGCAATGGTGCAGCGGCGGATATAGGGCAGGGTAAGCGGGGAGGCTGCTCCGGACCCCGCGCTGCAATAGGCATCGTTCCAAGCCCAAATGGCCGCTTGAGCCACTTGCTCCCATGCGGTGACCTGGATGAGCGGCACAGAACTCAGCCAAGCACGACGGCGGGAGGCGAAGGGGAGCAGGGCGGTGATGTACACAGCCAGGGGGCAGGAGGTGAAGGGCGTGACAGAGGCTCCAGGTCCTGCCCCCTGGCCGTGTACATCACCACCCTAACCCCCTTCACCTCCCACCGTGGTGCTCGGTTGAGTTGTGCATCGCTCAGCCGGGACACCGCATGGGGCCCAAACAGCCTTTTGGGCTCTGCGAGTGAGAGGCAGGAGGGGGAGGACTAAGGAGAAGAGAAAGAGAGAGTGAGGCAGGAGGAGAAGAGAAAGAGAGAGTGAGGCAGGAGGAGAAGAGAAGAGAAAGAGAGAGTGAGAGGCAGGAAGGGGAGGAGAAAGAGAGAGTGAGGCAGAAGGAGATGAAAGAGAGAGAGTGAGGCAGGAGGGGGAGGAGAAGCGAAAGAGAGAGAGTGAGGCAGGAGGAGGAGAGAAAGAGAGAATGAGAGGCAGGAGGGGGAGGAGACTTAAATTCAAATGAAAAAATTTAATCATTAATGCAGAATTTTGTTTACGAATGACCTACAATATAATTAAAATAAAAATTATCCAACTAAATTGTTTCTATCAAATTTACCTAATTCACATTTAATATAAAAATAGCCTTCAAGTTGCACATTTGACGCCTTTTTTCTATTTTTTTCTCCAAAGGGGGGCCCTGAGAAATTGTGCTGCTCTGGGCCCCGCAAAACACTCATTCGCCCCTGCAATGGTGAGCCTGATCCAAAGCTTATTGAAGTTAATGGAAAGACTCCTCTGGAATTGAGTGGGCTTTGGATCGGGTCTGAGGTAATCAAAATGGGGATTTTCATCATCTTTTTCTTTTTCATCCCATAGTAAAATCATAGGGTACGTCTAGAATACGGGCTTTTGTTGACAGATACTGTCGACAAAGCCTCTGTCAACAAAGAGTGTCTAGACTACATCCAGTTCTGTTGACAAAGCAAGTCACTTTGTCGACATGAGAGAGTAGACATAAATGACAGTGTAGATGCAATAACACCTTCTGTTGACAGAACTCTGTCAACAAAAGGCGTTATTCCTTGTAGAATGAGGTTTACCGCCATCAACAAAACTGCTGAGTTCTGTCAACATTATGTCTACAGAACTCGGCGATAGCGTAGACGCAGGTATAGTTTTCTTGACAAAAGTACACTTTAGTCAACAAAATCCTGTAGTCTAGACACACCCATAGTGTGAAATTCATCCCTGTGCCAGGACCCCACACAAGGGTCACTTGAACACTCTTTTGTGGGTTTATGGAGGATTTAGGAGCTTCTGCTCTGCAATGGGGTGAGCTGCACCATAATTCCAAATTTGGACTATCCCAACATTTTTCTTTGCCAATTGACTGTTGTGACAGAGGTAGGATTATATCTGCTCTGGCTCATTAAAGAGAAAAGCACTGTTAGGTGGGAAAAGATGCCCCTAATTAAAATCACTGCTATCTTCAGTGGTAGCAGAGAGAACAAAAGAAAATGCTGACTGACTGATTTTCTCTTTTGCATAAATATTATTCCTTTTCCAGTTTGTTTCATTGTGAAAGTCTCCATTTCAAATACTAAAATGGAGCTGTCTGGAAACCATTCTTTTATATCCTTTTAAAGCCCTTGTTAGTGCTATCATTAAAAATAAAAGGTACAGAGGTGTCCTTCAGTGGATCCTATTGACTTCAATGGAAGTAAAGTATCTGTAAGCAATGCCTGAATTTGACCCAGCAACATTAAATTGCAAAAGTACAATAAAATGTCAAACTAAAAAGCTAGGAATTTCAGTAACAAGCCTGCTGCTTGCATCTTTAACTCAGACCACTCTGCTTATGTTTTATAGCATGTCTGGATATTCAAAGCTATCGCCTAGAGAATCTTGCAACAACTGCAACAGAGCCTTGTCTTTCAGTTCTTTTGCTTTGTCAGTTTTTTATTCTAGGTTGAGCTTTTCAAAACCACATAGTGGAGTTAGATGTCCAGTTTCCATATAAATGTGATGAGAACTGGGGATCCAAATCTTTTAGGCGGCATTGAGAAGCCCTGCCTTAAGATATGTCTGAAATGCATCGCTTGGGCTGTCTTCACTGCTGAATTCACTCGGGCTCTTACTGATGTGTTGTGCTTCACTCCCTTCCTGTCCGCACCTACAACTTCACTCCAGTTTAGTGAGGCTTAGGTCTGGCTGTGGGTTGGAATAGAGCACCAGTACTGCTTTCACTCAAGCTGATAATCCATCCCCTTTCCAATGAGGAGTTAGGCTATCTTACTTGAATGCTCACAGTCCTCCAGTGCCAGATGGACGGAGAAGTGCTCCCACAAATCCCTGAGAAAGGACAGATGACACCCCCAGAAAGAACAATGGGATATGGTCCCAGGAGTGGTAGTGGCATGCAAGTGAGGACAACACCAGTGAGGATAAGTAATTCTAGTACAGCTTTCCAAGGTGGCGGCTCACTTCTGGATAAGGCTAACTCAGGTTTTTGGAGCTGGTCATATAAGCTAACTCTATAGTGAAAAGATACTCTGCCTGGGCTTTTCTCAGCAGTAGCTGCAATACTTCAAATACAATTACGCTGTTATTTAAATTGCATTGGGGTTCCCATTAATCATGGAAAATGTGATGGGTAGCAATGTGGCTATCATAAGAATGCTAACGGGTTTCTTTTCATCAATTATTCACCGGACTATTATTTTGCAGTTAATGTATTGTTCTGTTGTGCAGAGAGGAAAGCTTTGCGGGGTCATCTGTAATGGCTTGATCCAGCTGCCACTAAGGGCAGTGGAGAGATTTCCGTTGCCCTTACTAGCAGCTAGGTTAGTCCTAAGGCAGGGGGAGGCAAATTACAGCTCGAGGGCTGCATCTGGCCTGCCAGGACACCACATCTGGCCCGCAGCCCAGCCCAGCAGCAGTCTCAAGCGGGCTGCCTGCCTGCCCCAACCCCACATGCTGCTCAGAGCGTCTGGCTGCAGGGGGCCATGTGCTTCTCTGAGTGCTGTCACAAGCTGTGGGAGAGGGGAGAAGCTTTACATGCTGCCCCCACCCTCAGCTCAATCTCACAGCTCCCATTGGCCAATTTGCCAGATAGTGCACAAAGTATCCCTTCTCCCCCGTAGCTCACAAAGAGCACGCGACTCCCATAGCGTGTGAGGGCATGGTAGCCAGGGAGCGTGCCTGAGAGACCTGCTGGGGTCCTGGCCGAGAGCTAGGCCAGGTCTACGCTTACCGGAGAAAGTCGACCTAATATACACAACTCCAGCTATGAGACTAGCATAACTGGAGTTGACATATCTTATGTTAAATTACTGTGCGGTGGTCAATGAAAGAAACCCTCCCATTGACTTCCCTTACATCTTGTGAAGCGGTGGAGTACCGGGGTTGATGGGGCACCGTCAGCAGTTGATTTAGCAGGTCCTTGCTAGACCTGCTAAATCAAACCTCAGGAGATTGATCTACAGAGCGTCAATTTCTGGGTAAGTGAAGACAAGCCCTCCTGCCTCTGGCATCCCAGATCTTTCCTCCCCTCAACCATCTGTCCCCCCTTCTGTACCTGTACCCGTACCCCAGGTCACAACCCACACCCTCTTCACTACCGCTCCTACACCCTACCACTTCTCAGACCCTGCACCCCAATCCCCTGCCCCAAGTCACAACCCAAACCCTTGAACGCCCACCCCAGGTCACAATCCACTTACAGACCCTGCACCTCTTCCTATACCCCTCCTCCAGGTCAAGAGTCCTGTCCTGCATCCATACCCCCTCTGAAACCTTGCACCCCGTCCTGAACCTGCCATCCCCTCCTGCACCCTAATCTCTTGCCCCAAGTCACAACCCACTCCATCACTCATTCTCCCTCCTAGATCCCACATCCCATCCTGCACTCCAGTCCCCTACCCAGAGCACCCTTCTTTACCAACCTCCATCCTAGATTCCACATCTCCTCCATTAGTATCATGGCAGAGTGCAGCCTTTGACCACTTATCAAATTATTGGCATGGCCTCCCATCAAAACCGGTTGCCCATCCCTGCCCTAAAGAAATATCACATTGGAGGGTGAGAGTAGTGAAAAATGGAAACATGCTGCAGATGTTACATCAGGTTGGTATTTTGGAAGCAGCCTAAAGTTATTAGGTGCCCAGCTCCCAATTAACAGCAATGGGATTTGTGTGCCTTACTCCCCTAGACACTTTTGAAAATACCATCCTGTATGGTTTTTGCCTGAGAGGTGGCAGCTGGTTACCCAGCAATGTTGAAAGGAGGGGTGCTTCTCCAGCAAGAAAAGAAAATACTTATGGCCTGAAGGTATTTTAATTTGGGGGAGGGGAGGTGTTTGTGCGTATATAATAAGCATGGGTGTGTGCACCCACTGTTACTTTAACAATTCAGAACTAGACGTGTGAAATTATGAACCCTATGTGTGACATCGGGTTGCATTTTGAACGGTTTCCATGTTGAACTGAAAATTCTAAAGACTGGTGGCAAAAAAAAAAAAATAACAGGGTAGTTAACTCTTAAGTTCTCCATTGTTAGAAATCCTTTCTTTGTAAGTAACATACTGGTCCCAGCCCAGAAGAACCAGTGGGGGGGAAGTCACCCTGGCAACAAAGAATCTCTGGTCAGGGACCCTTGACACATTCCCTTCTGACCAGGTATCCTGGGTATCAGCCCTAGCCTGGAATTTGGCTACAAATTCCCAGGATATTTTCAGCCTCAGGTTTGGCCCTGCTCTGGTCTTTGAATTCAGACAGCTCCCTGCTTGACAGTCAGATATCCCAGCAAGCCCATCTTTGTAGTGTCCAGGGCTTTGGCATTGCTGTCTGTCTGAGAACTGTGAACAGCATGTTGCCCGCAGCTACAAATTAACACGTTGCTCTTACTAAGCAACCACTTTTATTCTTCAGGTAAAAGTATGGCAGAGGAAACATAATAGAAACAATAAACAATGTAAATACACGCTACTGAAGCCAGGAGTCACCTTTCAGTCTTATGAACAAAAGTCTTTCCAAACCATTTTCAAGCCTCCCCCCGTTTCGCCCCTTCAACAGAAGAGGCTGTCCAGTTGGCTGGATCAGAAAGAAATCCCTGAGTCAGTTCCCACTCAGCGTTTCCACACCAAAATCCTTTTCTTTGTTTCCAAGGGTATGTCTACATACAATGTTAGTTCGAACTAACGTACATTAGTTCGAACTAACATTCATAGGCGCTACACTAGCGCTACGCTAGTTCGAATTTAAATCGAACTAGCGGAGTGCTTAGTTCGAACTAGGAAAACCTCATTTTACGAGGATTAAGCCTAGTTCGAACTTACTAGTTCAAATTAAGGGGTGTGTAGCCCCTTAATTCGAACTAGTGGGAGGCTAGCCCTCCCCAGGTTTCCCTGGTGGCCACTCTGGCCAACACCAGGGAAACTCATCTGCCCCCCTCCCGGCCCCAGAGCCCTTAAAGGGGCACGGGCTGGCTACGGTGCCCGTGCCAGGTGCAAGCCTGCCAGCACCCAGCCAGCAGACCCTGCACCTGGCACGGCACAGAGCCACCCACCCGATGTCCCCCAGCCCACCCCCTCTTCCCGGGACCAGGCTGGCGGCTCCCGGGAGTTGCCCGGGACCGCAAGAGGCGGGCACCTTCCTGGGCTAGTGCAGACATCGTGGACCTCGTCCACGACCTCCGCACTAGGCACAGGAAAGTGGCTGGCTAGGGCAGGAGAGCTGCCAGCCTGGCCACCCAGGAGCAGGTGTGCAAGAGAATCAAGGGGGTCCACTGAGACCCCCGACCCTGAGCCCTGAGCTTACAATGGCCGTACTGGGTCAGACCAAAGGTCCATCTAGCCCAGTAGCCTGTCTGCCGACAGCGGCCAACCCTAGGGACCCTGGAGGGGATGGACCGAAGACAGTGACCAAGCCATTTGTCTCGTGCCATCCCTCTCCAGCCTTCCACAAACCTTGGGCAGGGACACCACTCCTACCCCCTGGCTAATAGCACTCCATGGACCCAACCTCCATGACTTGATCTCACGTCCCTTTAAACTCTGTTCCAGTTCTAGCCTTCACAGCCTCCTGCAGCAAGGAGTTCCACAGGTTGACTCTTTGCTTTGTGAAGAACAACTTTCTGTTACTAGTTTGAAGCCTGCTACCCATTCCTTTCCTTTGGTGTCCTCTAGTCCTTCTTTATGGGAACTAATGAAGAACTTTTCCATATGCACCCTCTCCACCCAACTCCTGCTTTTAGAGACCTCTATCCTGTCCCCCCTCCGTCTCCTCTTTTCTAAGCTGAAAAGTCCCAGTCTCTTTAGCCTCTCTTCATATGCGACCTGTTCCCAACCCCTGATCATTGTAGTTGCCCTCCTCTCTCCCAGCCTGTCTCTTCCCCTCTCCCACCTCCTTTTCCCAGTCTCCCACAGTTTTGTTCAATAAAGACAGATTCCATTTTGGAACACAATTGTCCTTTATTTTGTACATCAAGAAAAGGGGCTAGGGAAGGGTAAGTGGAAGGAGGTGAGGGAGGAATGGGGCACGAGCCCCCAATGGGGAGGACTGGGCTGGCTCTGCGGGCTTCTGGGTGTGGAAGCTCTCCTTCAGCCCCCCAATTGCCCCCTCTCCCCAGATGGCAGCCTGCGGCAAGTGCAGCTGGTCTGATGGCCGAGTGCTGTGATGTGCCCAGTGTGGGCACTCCGGGCACTCCAAGCCAGGACTGGTTTTCAAGCGGGGCACCCCTGAGAACTGTCTGTCCGTGGTGGGTGTCGGGTCCCTTTAAGCGCAGCCCTCGTCTAGCCTGAGACAGCATCTCCACGCTCTAAGTCCTCCTCTTATGCCCTGCCGGTACTGCTTCCGGCCATCCTTAAGCCCTGTTCAGGGTCCACTTAATGTGGACATGCTAGTTCGAATTAGCAAAACGCTAATTCGAACTAGTTTTTAGTTCTAGACGCGTTAGTTCGAATTAGCTTAGCTTAGCTCTCTGGAAAACTCTTTGAACTGGAGTATGCAGACCTTTTCAGGGGCTGGTACCTCTCTATGGGTATGTCTAGACTATGAGACTCTTTCGAAAGAGGCTTTTTCGAAAGAATCTTTCAAAAAAGCCTCTTTCGAAAGAAAGCATCTAAAAAGCAACCAGTATTTTCGAAAAAGAGAGCTGCTTTTTCAAAAGAGAGCACCCAGGCAGTCTGGATGCTCTTTTTCAAGAAAGCACAGTTTGCGTTCAATAACACCCTTTTTTGAAAGAGCACTTTTGAAAAAAGGCATTATTCCTCGTAAAATGAGGTTTTCTGCAGTTGAAAAAAGTGCCACAGTCCTTCAATTTAATTTTGAAAGAACATGGCAGCAGTCTAGATGCAGGTGAAGTTTTTTCGAAAAAGGCCACTTTTTTCGAAAAAACCCTGTAGTCTAGACACACCCTAGAATTGTTGTTCTCAATGACTCACTTTAATCACCTCCCACTATTTTGGGGTTCTAGAAGTTGATAACCCTCCCATGGTGGAGAATGCAATCATATACGAACTACTTACACTGAATTCAGTGCTGCCCATAAGATACTACATAGGATCGCAAGATCCCTCATAGTGCCAATCAGGTAATTTAATAATGGTAAACCCCGTAATGGTAGGACTTTGATAATCAGTTCAATAAATAAGCTGCATTCCTTTTTTTTTAAAAAAAAAAATCTTCTTGATGGAGCCACTATCCCGCAATTAAGAACTCATTTGTATATTAACCTGTACATTAATTCTGACATCTTTAAAGGGAGGAAAGGATGGTCTTGAGGTTTTTTTTAAAACACAGCAATGGGAGTCAAGAAATCTGTTTTCTTTCCCAACTGGGCCACCTCTTCCAGTGGTATTTGGAGAAATGAAGGGTCTGGTCCCAAGAGGTGCTGAGGTTAACCCCATGCTCACTAGAGGCCACACAGAACCATTGCATCCTATGTAACCGGTGGGGAACTGACAGCCCATAGGCCGGATCAAGCGTCCAGCTTAATTTGATCTGGCTCGTAGCAAGTCTTTGTGCCAGGGACTGGAAGCTCAAGCCTCAACACTTCCCAGCAGGTCTGGCGTGTGGCAGGCATTGAGTTAAGTGTGAGTGAGGGACAGGAGATTTTTTGTTGTCTGCAAGTGGGTGACAGTAGAGGGATCATGTAAGGATTACTTGTTCCCTCCCTCTGGGGCATGTGGTATTGGCCATTGTCAGCAGACAGGATACTGGGCTAGATAGACCTTTGGTCTGACCCAGTATGGCTGTTCTTATGTTGTTTTGCTTCCCACTTTGGGAGCATTGGGCGAAGGTGACTAGTGAAGTTTTTGGTTTTGTTTTTCTTCTAACTTGGGAACAGGAGAGTTGAGAGTGTGTGTGTGGGGGGGCCCTTGGTCAGGGACCTCTAACCTAAAAAGAAGTCCCTGCCCCACCCCACTATATAATGGCAAATGGTTAGTCCAGTAAAATATCAAAGTGCTCTGAACCTTCTTTTGCTTTGTAATGGATGGCATTGCATAATTTGCCTGCTTAGTCTGGCAGGCCCATACAATCCTCATTGCTTTGCTTTTCTCTGTTGTTTGGCTGCTTAAGCAGGGAAAAGGTATTCCCTTTGCTGTTGCTAGGGGAAAGTTCCCCCCAGGAAATGGAGTTGTTCTTTTGTTCCTTTCTTTTTGTTTTGTGGAGACAAAATGAATTGCTCTGGAGTGTTCACAAAATAACAATAGACACCCTCTGTGAACCTATGCACAAGACAGAAAAGGTCCTTGCATTGCACAGTTGCGTTGTTTGTGTGCACACGTATAAATACTTCATTTCTTCACGGTGAGTGGCATTTCCTGTGGCAGATGGTAACTCAGGAAATCCACCTCTTATAACTCTATGTTGAGAGAGAGGATCAAGCAAGCCATTCTGTTTGTTAAAGAAATATGCTTTCAAGAATTGTAATGGAGTCCTAAGAAGGGAGACAGACGGTTATTACTGGAAAGAATTATTTTTTGCCTTGTGCATGAACTTGTTTGACCAATGATGTTATCTGTCACATACAGTGGTCCTTCTAATGAAGTGCTGGGGGAAAGGACCGGTGGACATCTAAACTACTGGTTCAATTCACTCACACTTTATTGGCAAGACAAGCTACACAGATACGGCCAAAGTGCATTTAAAGAGACAGAAATGGGCATGCCATGATCAGTACAGAGCTTTGCAGCACATTTGGGGTTAACCCTTGTCTCTCTTTGTCAGTATTGTCTGTTTCTCCTATGGTGGCAGTGTGTTACAAGGAATAATACCGATTGTTTGTTGGTTTCTTTTCTCCCAGGTGCATCCATTTTGATTAAGTTCATTCTTTTGGCAGGAGTGCAGCAGCTTCCCTTAGCTTGAAGTGGTTTCCATCAGACAGGGTTTACAGTTTTGTTCAATGGCTTTCAGAAACACCAGTATAAAAATGGTTGCGATGCTGCTGTCAAATGGGATGTTCCATGGCATGTTACCACAGTGGGAGTGGATTTGTTTGTAAATAAGATCCTGTGAACAACCACCATATTAAAAGTATTAAAACACCCTTTACCTTTTAAGAGAAATGTGCTCTGAGATACAGTTTAACTCTGAGAAATGCTGAGTGAATTTGGCTGTTCACGTCACTGATTATTGAAGATGCCAAAGCAGAGGCTAGAATGGCTTTTCTGAAAATACTGTTTCACACACTCACATCTCACATTAAAAATGTCATGTGGGAGTATGCACATGAGAGAGAGAGAGAGGGTACGTCTACACTACAACGTTAATTCGAACTAAGCTAATTCAAACTAATGCATCTAGACCTAAAAACTAGTTTGAATTAGCATTTGCTAATTCGAACTAGCGCGTCCACATTAAGTGGACCCTGAACCAGGCTTAAGGATGGCTGGAAGCAGTGCCGGCAGGGCATCAGAGGAGGACTTAGAGCGTGGAGATGCTGTCTCAGGCTAGCCAAGGGCTGTGCTTAAAGGGTCCCGACCCCCACCCCGGACAGACAGTTCTCAGGGGTGCCCCACTTGCAAAGCAGTCCTGGCTTGGAGTGCCCTGAGTGCCCACACTGGGCACATCACAGCACTCGGCCATCAGCCCGGCTGCACTTGCCGCAGGCTGCCATCTGGGGAGAGGGGGCAATTGGGGGGCTGCAGGAGAGCTTCCACACCCAGAAGCCCACAGAGCCAGCCCAGTCCTCCCCATCGGGGGCTCGTGCCCCATTCCTCCCTCACCTCCTTCCACTTACCCTTCCCTAGCCCCTCTTCTTGATGTACAAAATAAAGGACATTTGTGTTCAAAAATGGAATCTGTCTTTATTGAACAAAACTGGGGGACACTGGGAAAAGGAGGTGGGAGAGGGGAAGAGAGAGGCTGGGAGAGGGGAGGGCAACTAAAATGATCAGGGGTTGGGAACAGGCTAAAGAGAGGCTAAAGAGACTGGGACTTTTCAGCTTAGAAAAGAGGAGACGGAGGGGGGACAGGATAGAGGTCTCTAAAAGCAGGAGTTGGGTGGAGAGGGTACATACAGAAAAGTTCTTCATTAGTTCCCATAAAGAAGGACTAGAGGACACCAAAGGAAAGGAATGGGTAGCAGGCTTCAAACTAGTAACAGAAAGTTGTTCTTCCCAAAGCAAAGAGTCAACCTGTGGAACTCCTTGCTGCAGGAGGCTGTGAAGGCTAGAACTGGAACAGAGTTTAAAGGGAAGTAAGATCAAGTCATGGAGGCTGGGTCCATGGAGTGCTATTAGCCAGGGGGTAGGAGTGGTGTCCCTGCCCAAGGTTTGTGGAAGGCTGGAGAGGGATGGCACGAGACAAATGGCTTGGTCACTGTCTTCGGTCCATCCCCTCCAGGGTCCCTAGGGTTGGCCGCTGTCGGCAGACAGGCTACTGGGCTAGATGGACCTTTGGTCTGACCCAGTACGGCCATTGTAAGCTCAGGGCTCAGGGTCGGGGGTCTCAGTGGACCCCCTTGATTTTCATGCACACCTGCTCCTGGGTGGCCAGGCTGGCAGCTATCCTGCCCAAGCTGGCCACTTTCCTGTGCCTAGTGCAGAGATCGTGGACGAGGTCCACGATGTCCGCACTAGCCCAGGCGCGTGCCCGCCTCTTGCGGTCCCAGGCAAGCGGTCCCAGCCTGGTCCCGGGAAGAGGGGGAGGGCTGGGGGGCATCGGGTGGGTGGCTCGATCCGTGCCAGGTGCAGGGTCTGCTGGCTCGGTGCTGGCAGGCTTGCACCTGGCACGGGCACCGTAGCCAGCCCGTGCCCCTTTAAGGGGGCCGGGGCCGGGAGGGGGGCAGTAGAGTTTCCCTGGTGTTGGCCAGAGTGGCCACCAGGGAAAGCTGGGGAGGGCTAGCCTCCCACTAGTTCGAATTAAGGGGCTACACACCCCTTAATTCGAACTAGCTAGTTTGAACTAGGCTTAATCCTCGTGGAATGAGGATTACCTAGTTCGAACTAAGCACTCCATTAGTTCGAATTAAATTCGAACTAACGGAGCGCTAGTGTAGCGCCTATGAAAGTTAGTTCGAACTAACATCCGTTAGTTCTAACTAACTTTGTAGTGTAGACATACCCAGAGAGAGATATGATACTGAATCTCCTATCTTAGGCTATGTCTAGAATACTTTCTATTTTCAAAAGAGGATATGCAAATTCTGCGGTGATTTCGATTTCACTTTTGAAAGTGGAGCTTTCAAAAGTGAAAGTAGTCTGGATGCGGGTTTTTTTGAAAAAAACCTTTTTCGAAAAAAAATGTTCTTCCTTAAAAATGAGGTTTACACAGGTTTTTTTCTTCAAAAAGGGGGGGAGGTTCGCTTTCAAAAGTGAGATCAGAAGAAGATATGCAAATTCCCACAGAATTTGCATATCTTCTTTCGAAAATAGCACATAGTTTAGACATACCCTTAGACAATCATCTGAGCACATCAAGGTTTGATGCTTTTTCCTTATCTCTTCGAAGCTGGTTTGAGGTTCTCCTAAGGAAAACATTATTGCAGGAAGTAGAATTCCAACATCCAGCATAGCTGGCAACAAAGAATTTAGCATATATTAAAAATGAACATTAGTTCATGTCTAGTTAGGAAGTTAGACTAAGTGATACTCTGTGGTGTCCTCAGTATCTTTAAAAGCTCCCATAATGACCAAAGCTAAGGTTGCAGCAGAAGTTAGAGCACTGGAGGTTTTTAAGGAGCATGTGTACATAGAACAGCTGATGCAGTCTTTTCCAAATTACGAAAGAATTGCAGTCACATTGAGATTATATACTGCAAAACAATGTTAGTAAAAGCAGGTGTGTGGTCATACACCTGAAGACTGCATTGTTATCAGTGGAGCTCTAACCCATGGGACTTCAGTACCAAAAACATCACCAGAGTTAAAGCAGAACTCTGTTAGCTGTAAGGAGCTGGCTGTGATAGTTGCTGGGATCAGCCACTAAGTGGGAGCTTAACTATACATGCCAGTTCAGTGAATTATACATGTTCCCTCTTAGCTGATAATAAAAAGTTCTGATTTTTTTTAATAACTGTATAATCATGGCAGGCATTACTAATGAAGCAATATATAGAAATATCAGTTGCTATTACATTCTTAATTGGACTCCTACATTTATGAGATCAAAATAGAGCTTGAAATATTTTCTATGTAACACTAATGTTTAAGATTGCATTGGATTGTATTTTTCAAAAAAAAAATTAAATCTGCTTCTGTCTACACATTTATGAGTAGTCTCTTAGGGCACATATACATAGCAGGGCTAAAGTCGAAATAAGCTATGCAACTTCAACTACGTTAATTGCGTAGTTTAAGTCAAAATAGATTATTTTGGCTTTTGGTGGTTTTTACATAGCAGGAAGTCTGAGGAAGAGCACTCTTCCTTTGACTTCCCTAGCTCCTTGTAAAATGAGGGTTACAGAGTTGGAGTAAGAAGTCCTCCAGCTCGCCATTATTTTGATATTATGTCAAAATAACTGCTTATAGTGTAGACACGGTCTATGTTATTCCAAAATAGCACTGCTGTGTACTGTTAGGTTCTACCAGATCCTCTTCTGATGGGAATATTTTTTGGAATAATGTAGATTTCCTGCAGACCTTCCCTTTGTAATGAATGCTAGTGCGGGAGCGGGGGAGCTACCGTAATATACAAAACAAGCTCTGGGTATTGGGGTAAAACAGTCTGTTGCTTGATATTCTTTTCAAACTCAAAGAGATTTTATAGGTATGAAATAACTTTCAAAACAGACAAGATATGTAACTTCAAGGGCTTATCCTTCACCTTCACTGTAACGGATTCTTCAAATATTTCTAAAATCTGCAGCTATAAAAATGGTTGTAGAATTGCTGTATCTCTGACTAAACAAGATCTTCTTTTTGAAACAAAATACATACATACATACATATATAAAGACGAGCCAATTAGCCCGTCATAAAACGGGATTTTCAGGTCTCTCCGCCACGTCGGTCTCTCCTGAGCCTCTGGTCTCTCACTCTGTCTCTCTCTCTCTTTCTCTCTCCTCCTCCTACTGCCTCCCCCCTCTCTCTCAGCTCTCCTCCACCTCCTGCCTCCCTCTCTGTCTCTCTCTTTCTCTTCTCTTCCCCCTCCTGCCTCTCACTTGGGGGGACCGCGGAGCCCAAACTACAGTTTGGGCTCCATGCTCCCCATGCTGCATGGGGAGTGCGAAGCCGAAACGGTCACTTGTGCCACTTGCTTCCACACAGTGGCCCAGCTGAGCAGCATAGAAGTCAGCTGAGCGCCACTGCAGGAGGCAAAGTGGGGTGAGGCGGTGACGTTCATGGCCAGGGGGCGGGGCCTGGAGCCACTGACACGCC
Organism: Pelodiscus sinensis; assembly: GCF_052426305.1. Taxonomy (NCBI): domain Eukaryota; kingdom Metazoa; phylum Chordata; order Testudines; family Trionychidae; genus Pelodiscus; species Pelodiscus sinensis. Next base: position 15,564,197 of record NC_143060.1, on the reverse strand, counting down.
GCACATCATCGCCCCGCCCCACCCCCCTTCGCCTCCCACCCTGGTGCTCGGCTGACTTCTGTGCCACTCAGCTGGACCACCACGGGGGAGCAAGTGGCCATTTGGGCTCCCCCACGGCTGTCCAGCTGAGTGGCGCAGAAGTCAGACGACCGCCACGGCGGGAGGCTAAGGATGTGACTCAGGCAACAGTGCCGCCCAGAGGCAACAGCCAGCATTTCAGTGTTAGAGTGACAGACATTGGGCTACTATATATATGATTGGATTTTAAAATGTTTAGTTACAACAAGGTGACATTTGATGACGTTCACTAATTCAAGAGATTGATTTATGCATGTTTAATTTTCACTAATGATAACTCCAGGGCAAAAAAATGAAAATAACTCTAGTTAATAATGTGTGTGTATATATTAACACATTTTCCTGAAGATGATTCTTTTCCTGGTAGAAAGAGATGTAAGCAAGTTGTGGAAGATCAAAAGGATTCATAGGCACAGGTTTTAAATTTTTCTCTCTTGCTGAAACGGAGAGTGCAATGATATTAAAAGAATAAAAAGGTGGCAGATATTCAAGCTTCATACAAAACGTTTACCAAAAATGCTGTTTATTTACAATATAACAATAAACAATCCGAGCTCATGTTCAAGTTGTTTGAATAGTAAGTACTTTGTTATTACGCCCCAGCCATGACTGGGGTCCCATTGTCTCAAGCACCAGACAAACAGTTAGAAAGGCACAGTCCCTAATTGTCCAGAGAAGCCTTTACATTGATAAACTCCACTCAAGCTCATTGTGGGGGAGTGGACTCACCACCCTGCCTCAGTGACCCACTGCCAGTCTTCATCTAGCCCCCGTCTCGGGGCAAACTGCAGTCTGTAAGGGCCACTCATCACTGGTGAAGAAGTGTGGACCTGCTACCCCCGCTTACCACGGCTGCCTCTCTACAGCCCTCCTAGCCCCGGACCACGCTCCAGGCCCTACAGCCTGGGAGCTCACTTGGCCAGAGCTCTCCAGGCCTTGCCTTGCTGCCCCAGCACTCCTTGAGCTCCTGGGAGCCTCCTGCTTTCCCAGCTGCCAGCTCCTTACTGCTCTCCCCCTGAGTGAGGGGCTACTCTCCTTTATATAGCCCCCATCTGGGCCCTCCTTAGCCAGAACTGCCTCAGCTGGGTCTTTGCTTCCAGCCCTGGCTCTAGGCCTGGGTTTTGCCCTTAAAGGGCCAGTGCAGGGCATGCGCCCTGTCACATACCCTCCCTTTCTGTTTGGGCTTCTCTTACCCTGCCTGCCTCCGTTCTGGGCCTGTGGCTTACTCTCACTCACCCCATACCTGGCTTCCCCCCCAGGGCCCTAGCTACCCCTGGGTTCTTTCTAGCCGCCTCTGAGCATGCGCAGCAGAGGTGGCGTGCTGGCTGATGCGCCCCCCCCAGAGAGTCGCAGCGGTGCCGCTGTCAGTGCAGGGCAACAGTGCCCCGTCACACACACCCCTTTCCAGAACTCTATCCCCCTCTGAAGTCTCTTCGTCAGCTGTGGACCTAGAGAAAAAATCTGCGTTATGGACCCTCCCCAGTCTGTGCCAGACCTCAAATTTATAGGGCTGTAATGCCAAATCCCACCTCATGATACGAGCGTTGGTGTCCTTCATTGTGTGGATCCACCGTAATGGTGCACGATCAGTTATCAATGTAAAGGCTCCTCCTAGCAGATAATAACACAGAGCCTCTACTGCCCACTTCACTGTCAGGTCCTCCTTCACAATCGTGGCGTATTGTCATTCACATGGTAGTAACTTCCTGCTCAAATACAGGATCGGGGGCTCTGCCCCCTCCTGCTCCTGCAATAGCACTGCTCCTAACCCTCTGTCCGAAGCGTCTGTCTGTACTATGAACCGTTTCGTAAAATCTGGCGGGTAAAGGACCGGTGCTTGTGTCAATCATTGCTTTAATGCTTGGAATGCTTTCACAGCTGCCAGCTTCTTACTGCTCTCCCCCTGAGTGGGGAACTACTCTCCTTTATATAGCCCCCAGATGGGCCCTCCTTAGCCAGAACTGCCTCAGCTGGGTCTTTGCTTCCAGCCCCAGCTCTGGGCCTGGGTTTTGCTCTTAAAGGGCCAGTGCAGGGCATGTACCCAGTCACACTCATCTAAAGAAGTGGGTTTTCCCCAGGAAAGCTCATAATACTATATATATATATATATATATATATATATATATATATATATTTGTTTGTCTCTAAGATGCCACAGGACTATTCACTGTTTTCAAACTTATTGTAGATATTGATTATTCTCTGTTGTGGCTCTTTTTGTTTGTGTTGTGACTTATTTACTCAGTCAAGGAGTTGGAGTTTCCTCTCAGGCTATGTCTAGACTGCAAGACTCTTTCGAAAGAGGCTTTTTCCAAAAAGAGCATCTAGACTACAACCAATACTTTAGAAAAAGCAAGCCACTTTTTCGAAAGAGAGCATCCAAGCAGTCTGAGTGCTCTCTTTAGAAAAAGCACAGTTTACATTACATAGTGCCTTTTTGCAAAAGAGCAATTTCGAAAAAAGGTGCTATTCCTCGTAAAATGAGGTTTTCCGCGGTCGAAAAACCTGCCGCATTCTTTCGATTTACTTTCAAAAGAATGCGGTAGCAGTCTAGACTCGGGAAGTTTTTTTAAAAAAAGGCCACTTTTCCCAAAAAAAACCTGTAGTGTAGACACACCCACAGCGGTTGGTGATTCATAAATGCAAACTCCTGCAGCCTTGAGACTCACTTTGAATTATATACAAATATTTGAATACATTAATGTATTCTTGGAATGCATTCCCTTTGTTGACATACAGAATATGTAGCAGGCGGCTGTGACTGACAGAGTTCTCATCCTGTCAAGGAGTTCTGATGTACTTGGAAACCATGAGAGTAAAGCTCACTGAGTTTTGTGCAGTCGCAAGGACGTTGAGGTGGAACTTTACCCCACAATTGCAATGTTATGTAAGATATTTGATGTGTCATTTATATTTGGATCCTGGATCTGTGTCCTCAGAAACTTCCACTCCTCTGCCCCATTCTTACTATATAGCCACTGCCTCTTCCACCTCTTGGGTCATTTCTGCAAGTCCCCATGGAGAATTTCTCCTATTGCGTCATCCCTTCCCCCACTTAATTGCCAGCACACAATCTTTGCTACTACTTGAGCAGCTTATTCCAGAAAACTTCATTGTGTGCTACTAGAGTATCCACCCCTACTACTCTGTTACTTATTTTGCCTTTCTGGTTTCAGCTCCATTCTCCACCACCCTTTTTTATTACTCCGACAGCTCAGTTTGTGAGGCCAGCTGCTTGGGTGGGAATATCAGTGATTTACTGACTCTCATAACTCATGAACTAATGTCACATCTATAAACAGAGATTTCTGCTTGTCGTGAAGTATATTATAAACCTTATAAATATGAGAGTCCTTTCTAGTAGTGCAATATTCTTTTTTCTGATTTCCCCTCTTTGCAAACAAACAAACAAAAATCTGATTTCATTGATATCCCTTTGGCCATCTCTGTAACAATTATCATCAAGTATGTCGTATTGGTACATTTCAAAATAGAATTTTGAAAACAATGCTCTATCCCATCCATGTGGCCTAAGTTCACATGTCCTATTTGTTGATGCTTTTGAAAGATGCCCCATGGAGCGATTTAGAGCACTACACTAAGGGTATGTCTACACTGCATTCCTCTTTCGAGAGAGGAATACAAATGCAGCCAAGCGAAATTGCAAATGAAGCACGGATTTGAATTTCCTGCACTTCATTTGCATAATTGTGTCTGGCCACTTTTTCAAAATACCCTATTTCGAGATAAAAAATGCTGTGTAGACGCGGTTATTTTGAGAAAAAAAAACCCTTCTTTCTAAATAATCCTTACTCCTTATAAAATGAGGTTTGCAATTTCGTTCGGCTGAATTTGCGTTCCTCTCTCGAAAAAGAAATGCAGTGTAGAGATCTGGTCTTATTACAGTGTTTCTGTTCTTGAATAGTGGAAATGGGAAGGAGACCACCAGCTTTTTCTTCATTTCAGTTCTATATGTGGCTCTTTGAAGGAAAAGAAGCTAATGAAAAAATAACCAGCAAAGCGAAGAGGGTCACGTTAGATAAGATACTGCAAAAGATGGGTTCCTGCAATTGCCCCCAAATGTAAAGCCCCAACAATTTCAATGGAACAGACAATTATCTCTTTCATGGCCCAAGCCAATATGTTTCTCAAAGAGATGAACTAGGCTATTTAGCCATTCAGGTGATCCATCTGACTGAACATTCTTGAGTGCTCTCTAACTTGATTTATCAGGCTCTGAAATAGACCCAGAAGCTACCAAAGACACTATCTAGGCACTGTGTAGGCTTTTGTATTATAGTAGCAGTTCCTTATGGCCTTCATTCAGTAGAAAACACAGTGTGATGCCAACATGCTTACAAATCTGAACTTCACTGTTTAAATAGCATGCCACAGAGAAGCTGAAATACAGGATTTCCATACAGTGGATTGTGTCCCATAGCCACAAGAAGATACTTCAGAGGATGCGAAAAACCTCACTGTTAGCACTTGTGGGATAGTCTGCATACCCTCCTCTTAGGGAAGTCTCCTCCTAAACCCTACTAGAATACGACTAATAGCTTGAGATTTTCCATCCCACTTAAACTCTTTCAAGAATTATTTAATGTATAACTCTCATCTTTGTGTTATCCATATAAATATCCAATCCCTTTTGGATTCTTACTGAATTCTGGGTTTCAGTGACATCATATGGCAATGAATTCCACAGTCAAATTATGTGTTGTGTGAAAAGCACTTCCTTTCCTTTCTTTTGAATTTGCCACTTTTCATTTTCATGATAGCATATTCATTATAGCTAGGAATACTGCGTAGCTCCATAAATGTTTTCAACCAATCCCAACTTTTCATGCTCTTTTACGGGCAATTAAAATAAAATAATACACAAACATCACAAAAATATAACCAAGAACATAGAAAACATAAAGAATTTAAAAGGAGTTAGGTGGGAGCTCGAGAGATCTGGGTTCATTGTCTTTAGTGGGACTGTTCATGATCTTAAAGTTATGCACATACTTCAGTACCTTACTGAATCAGAGCCTTAGATGGTAAACTCCTTTGGGGCTCTCAAGAGATTAAAAACTTTATCATAATTAATTGAGTAATCAATCACACTGTTAAAAACAATAATAGAATGCCATTTATTTAAATATCTTGAATGTTTTTAAAACACAGAATACAAAGTATACAGTGCTAATTTTATATTTTTTTTATTACAGATATTTGCACTGCAAAAAATAAAAGAAATGGTATTTTTCAATACTTTTAATGCAAGCACCATATTGCAATCTCTTTTTTGTGAAAGTTAAACTTACAAATATAGAATTATGTACAAAAACACTGCATTTAAAAATAAAACTGTACAAATTTAGAGCATACAAATCCACTCAGGCTTCTTGCACAAGAAGCTTTTTGCACAAGAGATGTTCCGCAAAAACGTCTTGCTCAAGAGAGCGTCCACACTGCAAAAGCGCATTGAAAAAGTGACGCGCTTTTGCGAAAGAGAGTGTCCAGATTGCATGGACGCTCTCTTGAAAGGAAACTCTGATTGCTATTTACAGAATGGCCATCAGGGCACCTGGGCTTTTTTTGATTGTCTCTTTTTGCACAAAAAACCCTTGTTCCCCATCCACACACACCTATTTTCACAGGAGCTCTTGCGCAAAAAGGAGCTATTTCTCTTAGAAAGAGGAATACCTACACTGGAGAAACCCCTCTGTTCTTTTGTTTTACTTGTGCAAAACCACACTTGAGGTGTGGACGCTCTACGAGTTTTTGCACAAAAATGGCTGGTTTTGCGCAAAAACTTTGTAGTGTAGACCTAGCCTCAGTCCTACATTTTGTTCAGCCAGTTTCTCAGGCAAACAAGTTTGTTTGCATTTGTGGTTGATAATGCTGTCCGCTTCTTGTTTCCAATGTCACCTGAAAGTGAGACCAGGCATTTACATGGTACTGTGGTAGCCAGAGTCACAAGATATGTCCATGCCAAGTGTACTAAAGATTTGTATGTCCCTTCATGCTTCAAATTACCATTCCAAGGGACGTGTCTATGCTTGTCCTGGGTTCTTCTCGATAATGATTCAAAGCAGATCAGGCCAATGGATGTTTATTTTCATCATCTGTGTCAGATGCAATGGCAGAAGGTTGATTTTATTTTTTGATGGCTTGGGTTCTGTGGGTTCCACATTGGATTGTTGTTCTTTTAAGACTTCTGTAAGAACACTCTACACTTTGTCCTTCTCAGGTTTTGGAAGGCACTTCAGATTCTTAAACTTTGGGTTGAGTGCTGTGTTAATTTTCACATTTTGGTAGTTTCTTTGTGTTTATTTTTATCTGTAGTGAATGCGTTCTTAAAATGAACATGTGCTGGGTCATCATCCAAGACAGCTATAACATGAAATATATGGCAGAAAGCAGATAATACAGAGCAAGTGCCATACAATTTTCCCCCAAGGAGTTGTTACAAATTTAATTAATGCATTATTTTTTTAACAAGCATTATCAGCATGAAAGCATGTTGTCTGCAATTGTGGCCGAAGCATGAAGTGCCATATGAATATTTTAGCATATCTGTCACATAAATACCTTACAATGGTGACTACAATAATGTCAAGTGAATGCCTGTTCTCACTTTCAAGTGACATTGTAAAAAAAAGTGGGCAGCACTATCTCCCATAAATGTAAGGAAACTTGTTTGTCTAAGCGATTGCCTGAAAAAGAAATAGGACTGATTGGATTAGTATGCTCTAAAGTTTTACATTGTTTTGTTTTTGAGCCAGTTACATAACAAATAACTCTACATTTGTAAGTTGCACGTTCACAATAAAGAAATTGCACTACAGCACTTGTGTGAGCTAAACCAAAAAAAATACAATTTCTTTTGTTTATCATTTTTACGGTGCAAATATTTGTTATAAAAATCATGTGCAGAGAGCACTGTACACTTTGTATTCTGTATTGTAATTCAAATCAATATATGTTAAAATGTAGAAAAACTTCTAAAACATTTAATACATTTCAATTAATATTCTATTGTTTTAACAGTGCGATCAAAGTTGGAATGAATGATGATTAATTTTTTAAGTTAATCACTTGAGTTAATGGTGATTAATCGACAGCCCTAAACTTTTCACATCAGGGACTTTCTTGCTATGTGTGTGTACAGCTCCTAGCATGATGGAATTTCTTTCCTGATTGGAGCTGCTGGGTCTTAGCATAACACAAATAATTAATAATAATGATAAGGGACTTTTTCAGACACATTTTTAAAAGTGGAAATGGAGGGGAAAAATTTTGCGGGGAGGTTGTGTAAAGTAAATATCTGGGAGAACATGCTAATTTCATACCCAAGACTGTCATCTGCCAGTCTAAACTACCAATTTAGGGCTCTGGAAATACAGATGGCAGTAGAACCCAGCTATTTATTACAATAGAGCTCTGTGAAGAACAGCCTAAGAGGAACTGTTTGAAGAATTTGTGTTTATTCTTTACACCTTATATAGTGTGTTTCAAATCAGCAAATATGCACTGTAACATAAATCCATGGTTATAATATTGTAATTAATACAAATTCTCACCTAAATCCTACTTACTTGCTTTTTGGCCATAATGTAGTTTTATAGAGAGGCCCTGTTTGGGTAAAATATTAAGTTAAGCCATGACTCCCACTCACCGGTTTTTGAAACTCAACTTGGTTGTGATTTTTTTTTAAACAGCTTGGATTAACCTAATGGGAGGGGGAGAGAGAGAAAGAGAGAGAGATGTATTTAATTTAATCCAGAACAGATTGTCTTCTCAAACACAGCTCATTAAATGAACTGTCTGGAAACATGATTTACAGCAGGGTGGTAGCTGTATGAATGTTTCTGGGTGTTTAATATCTGCAGGATAATAGCTTACTGGCAGTTGTGGTAATTTGATTTTCAATTTTTATCTTCTTTTTGAATTTCTGTACTGTTAAATCCTTCTGTGTGACATAGTTCCTGCATAGGTTAATCTCCTGAGATTGAGGAAAGAACAACAACTTTCTTCCTTACTGAAGATCCAGTACCTTATTGTATTTTTTTTTCATTACTAAAGCCACAATCTAGCTATTCACATTTACCCATGTCAAATTTATAGGTTCAGTACCACAGTACAAACTGGAGTAATAGACCAGAATATTGGCATTTAATGAGCTAAGACCTGCAGTCTTAGAGAAAATAAAACCTTGCCATATTGAATATGAGCAAAATTTTTCAAGGATCATTTTCTGCATAATCTGTCGTGTTCTGTATTTAACACTCTGAGCTTTTCTATTGATTTAAAGTCAAAACTTTCTTATTTAATATACTAAAGGAAACAGTGCTGCAGTATTTATTTTGTGGACAGACTCTTCAAAATGGGTAACAAATCTAACATTCTAGCGCATGAATCAAAAAACCAACCAACCAAATAATCAAACAAACAATAAAACCCCAACCCTGGGAAGCCTTAAGAAATTAGTTTTCCAAGTATTTTTGCTTGTTTAACCTAACATTTGTTTTTATGTTGAATAGTTATTTACAGATTATAGAATGCTGGGGTTTTTTGCCTGCACTACACATTATCAGTAGATTTCAGTTCCAAGCTTTTGGTCAAAAGTCCAGAATTTCCGTCCTCTATATGTAACACACCTGCTGTGCTGAATCCCTCCACTTTCATGGAGCCTTGCTCTTCATTGTGGATATAAAAATATAGCAGATTATTTAGACATTTTAAAATATGCACTTTTCTATTTTTAATTTATATTTCTTGATTATGAACATTTTACTGTGACTATCCTATACAATATAGTTAAAATGTGAGACATGTAGATTACCTGTCATCTAAGTCATATAATATTAATGGGTAATAACAATTGAGCTATTGAGAAAGATAGCAGATAAACAGGATTAAGAAAGCCTATTTCCTTTCTGGCCCCCACACAGCTTGCTCAGGCTATCATTCCTAGAAAAGTGAGTCAATTCTCAGATTTGTTGCTGAGGTGGTGATTTTCATTCAATTCTATCATATTTACAGTAGGCGATAACACACACAGCGTGCTATGAAGGGTGAAATCAGACTACTGTACAGCTTATGTACTTGCCTCTGTGCCAAGGCACTAAGGGTTATTTTGGGGAGCCATTTATGCTGTATTGTCAAGCAATGTACCTTTCTCTGCAACCTCCCCCACTCTATTTCAAACATACCATTTTTTTGTGAATATCATAAGTATTGCCAGCTTTCATAATTTTTTTCTTAAAGCAGGAGGTCTTAGAGTCATGTTATTTTGTAAAAGACTTGTTTTTTATTTAAATTAAAATAATAAAGTGTCTAGCTCTCATGATTGCAAAGAAAAGCTTACAGACGTGAACCCAAAACTTCTCAGCACTGAGAAGCATGCATTAAAAGAACCCCCAAATATCCTTTTTTAATCTCATGATTTTAAGTCAATCTCACAAGGCCTCATTCACAATATTTATATGCTTGAGCTTGCAAATACTGAGGCATATACACTTACAGTCCATTTTCTTATGCTATTCATATGTCTTAAATTCACTTGTTCAAACACTGGCAGAAAATAAAATAAAAGGGATGTCAAGATTAATTTTAATTTTGGGAAAATACATTTATTTTTGAAACAGCAGTCTGATTATTAATTAGCCATTGTCCTCATCTGCAGATGATTTCTTGCCAATTAAGAGCATGATCCAGCAATCCTTTAAAGTCAATAGGAATATGTCTATTTGACTTCAGTGAGGCATTGAGTCAGGCCTTAAAGATCTGCATGGGTGAGTCCTGCTAAGAGATGAGAGGGTTGCACAGGTACCCCATTGCCATCTGCTAAGATCTGGCCACCCGTGTTTTATCTGAAAACCTATGTAGTCTCTCAGGGTTACCCAAGTCTGCCATCAAGGATATTTGCTTCTTTTTTTTAAGTTCATTGTGCATATACTGGATCTGGCTGTGTATGACAGAGTTTTTAAAATTATAATTACATTCCTTTTTAATTAGTGCAGTAATCATCATGTTTTATGTATCCAGTGATTCAGTCTGTCTTTCTCTTTTGTTAACCAAAAGTTAAGTAGTTGGACAAAATAGCTTGAAGACCCACAATCAAATATTAACATCACTTGATAAAATTAGCCATCACTACAAAGCCTACATAAAGGGTTTCAGACACAAATAATAGCAAAAAGTGTTTCTTACTTGCCAACCAAAGAATCATCTGTCATCTCTTCGTGTCTCCTTTATACACTTTGATTTTTAAATCACTTGTCTTTAGTGATTTAGTCTGTGAATCCCAGAACACAATTGTCCTAATAAATATCAATTTGAATAATCTGAATTACAGTTGCTGAATTACAGTTTAAATCCCTGCTTTATGGCTAGTTCTACCACTAAAATCCTACTTAAAATGTCCTCGGTTTAATGATTTACCAAAAACAATTGGTCAGTACAGATTAAAGCCTGAAATGTTACCATTTCTCTGCTTTTTTACCTGGCATCATTAATGAGACTTGTATAGGCTTGCTATCATGGACAAAAGGATTAGTCCATGAAGCAGCTGCTTTCTGGTAAGAAAAAAACTTGAAGAAAATTAATTAATTGACCATTTGAGAGAAACAATGAAGGCTTTTGTAGAGATCCTCTGCAAAAACACAAATAGGTGTCAGGGTCTAAATGTTAAGGGCCTGATCCAAAGCCAGTCAAAATCAATGAGACTTTTTTCATAGACATGGGTGAGCTTTGGATCAGCACGTAAAACTATGAACATCTGTCTGCATCAAGGAACAACTGAAGGAAATGAAATGGAGGAGATGTGTCTGGGGCTTTCTAAGAAATCACCAGCATCAAATAATATTCCTTGCAGAGTTACATGAAACATTTTCAGTGGATCTATTTTCTGTCAGAAAATACATTTTCATCAAAATCAAAACATTTTCAGGGAATGTGTAGATGCTGATTAAATTTTCAAAGGGAAAAAGTGAAAATGAATCACTTTGGCTTTCTCATTTTGTTGTGAGAATATTAACACTTCATTTTTATATCAAAATGTTTTGTTTTGATAAGGCGAAAATGGCTACTTTCAACTTTGTTGTATGCTGTCTCACTGTAGCTCTGAAGGTCCCAGGATATTACAGAGACAAGATGAATGAGGTAATATATTTTATTGGACCAACTACTGCTTGTGAGAGAGACAAGGTGGATAATTTGAAGGCTTCTCTCTTTCCATCAGAAATTGGTCCAATAAAAGATATTACCTCAACCACCTCATCTTTCTCATTTCAGCTTTATCATTTTGATCCATTTCATTTATACTTTACTAATATATTAAAATATTAATGTTATATTTATATAATATAAATGTAGTATATTAAATATTTTATGCTACAAGATTTACCCAGTATTGCTCGGGTCCTTAATTCCAAGAAGTTTTGTTTTTCTTCATTTCAATCATTGTTCTGGGGAGCGGGGGGGGGGGGGGGGGGGGGGGAGGGGAGAGTGGGGAGGTTCAGTGTGCAGGCTGCACCAGGGAGAGAGGACAAGCCTGGCCCTCTCTCACTGCAGCAGTTTAGGGCCAGGTAAAAAGCACTTGTCCACTGCCACTACAGCAGGCTCAGCTAGGGGTTCATGTCCCCTGGCTGGGGGACAGACAGACACACAGACACAAACTCTCTGAAATATGTAATAGATAGCTGACCCTTTCTCCACCCCTGCCCCTACTGGCCCAGAGGGGTTATTGCCAGAGGTGAAAGTAAGTAAGTGAGCACTCTGGCAAGAGCTGGCTGAGCTGCAACAAAAGCCAGCGGGAGCTATTTAAAGAGCTGGCAGGGACCTGGGTTGCAATAGGACAGTACCTGTAAGAAATTTTGTTATTTTCACTGCTGGTTTTAGCTGTCCCACTCCCCATCTCTGGAGTCTCTCTGCCTCCTGTGGTCATTCTACAATATAATTATCACTCCTGCCAGACCCTTCCCTTTCCATTTTGAGATACAGTTGAATTCTAGGCACAAGCAAACCCTGAACCTACTCTAAGTTAAAAGCAGAAGCTGCATGCCAAATTTCATCATCCTAGCTCTTACCATTTAGGAAGAGTTCTTGAACAAATGGATTCACAGACGGACAGACAGACAGATGCACCTTTCTAAAATATATAGTAAGAAGATCATCATTTTGAAGCAGCTGTTGACATCATCTGCAGTGATACAACTAGGGGTAGAACCTCTGAGGGTGGCTGGTCATAGTAACGTATGGAGAGTGGATCTTCAGGAGGGAGATCTGGGAATGGTGACATGGCAGTCAAAGGGTCAGATAGAACATATGAGAAGACTTGCCTGGGGAGGGGAACTCACTTAAGAAGGATTAGCAGAGCTCTGAAGACGAAACCTGAAGAGCACTTAGCTTGGTGTCTCTACCCCCAGAAGCTTCCTACGTAGGCAGATTGTGGGCAAAGCTGGACCAAGCTTTGGGCTGACTGGGCTACCGCCAGGGGCGCCCCATTATAGGGGGTGCTGTGCAGGGCTGCTGGACCGGGCGGGGGCGGATCCACACATGCACCACACTCCCAAGGGTTGTGTCGTGCTCCCGGGGTCTGGGGTGCATAAATGGCTCGGGCCGGCCCTGATTCTGGGTGGGCTTTGGAAGAGAAATATTCCACAAAGTGGGAAAGTGACAGGCTCCCAAACCATTCCAATGAATTGGTAGCAAGGATTAGTGCTGAGAGGTGATGTTAGACACACTGGTCATAGCACACTATATGTGTATATTTGTAAATAATTCAGAAGCTCAAGGAAGACTGAAGAAGTGGGTTGTGCCAGCAAAAGCTCATGATACCATCTGCGGCTATGTCTAGACTGGCATGATTTTCCAGAAATGCTTTTAACAGAAAACTTTTCCATTAAAAGCATTTTCAGAAAAGAGCATCTAGATTGGCACGGATGCTTTTCCGCAAAAGCACTTTTTGCGGAAAAGCGTCCGTGGCCAATCTAGACGCGCTTTTGCGCAAAAAAGCCCCGATCGCCATTTTCGCGATCAGGGCTTTTTTGCGCAAAACAAATCTCAGCTGTCTACACTGGCCCTTTTGCGCAAAAGTTTTGCGCAAAAGGGACTTTTGCCCGAATGGGAGCAGCATAGTCGTTCCGCAAAAAGCACTAATTTCTTACAGTAGGAAGTCAGTGTTTTTGCAGAAATTCAAGCGGCCAGTGTAGACAGCTGGCAAGTTTTTCCGGAAAAGTGGCTGATTTTCCGGAAAAACTGGCCAGTCTAGACACAGCCTTACGTGTTTTACACAGATATGTAAGTTGAGTGGGTTTTGTGTATAAAACTACTGTATTTCTTTAATGTTTCTAATTCCATGTAAGATTATATTTAGTCTTAGTGTAATAAATAAACTACATTCTTTTCACAAGCTCTAAGCCCAAATCTGATATGTGCTACTAAGTTATTTAGGCGCCTGGCTGCCATTTCTCAGAGTGACACTACATAATAATTACCATGTGCTAGAATTGTATCACTGGATTTCCAGTTCTTTATGAGGAAAAACTAAACCTTGTTCATTCTAATTGGAAAGGAGTGGCAGCAACTGTACCAGTTAAGTTACCGATCATATATGATATGCTATATGTGGCAGCTCTTCGCCAGAGGGGAAGCAAGTTTATGCGAGTAATATTTCAACATTATCAAAATAAAATATTTTGATACTTCCAAATGGAAACTTTTTGGAATTTTTGTTCTGTGGTAAATTTAGAAATTTTGACTTTTTGTTCCAATTCAGAATGAAAACAAATTTTGAAGGGCCAGAATTTCCCATGAAACAGAAATTCCGTTCTCCACACAGCTCTGATGACTTGTAGAAATAAAACGGAGAACTGTGGTCTTGCTCTGAAGAGTACTATTGTGGGCATTTCATGAGTTGGGTAATATTAAGGAGTACACATGTAAAAATTGAAGTGATTAAAACAAATACCACAAGAGTGGTGAGAAAGTTTAAGTATACTGTAACAGCTTGGACAATTTGGATTCTGCATTTTTCAGTAAAGAGCAATGACCTTCAGAGAGCTCACCATGTTTCATGAGACTTCAGAGATTTGATTCACAGGGATGTCAATTGATTGATGTCAACTAAAACCTCATGCACAATTTTAGACAAGTATTTTTTTCTTTCAAAAGAGTTAGGAATTGGCTTAACTCTGCTCCCACTGGGATCTGTGACAGGGCTCCCAAATACCTCATCATAAGCAGAGTTAAGCCAATTCTGAATGATTGTGAAAATCCCACCCATACAAACAAGGTGCATTCAGAAGAGACTCTTGTTTTCCACAATCAATGTAATCAATATTGGTTATTCATATACATGATTATTTTTAGTTAGAATGGAAATATCCTTAATGAGTAACTAGTTCAAGGAAGATTATAGTTCACCTTCTGTCCTCTGAACAAAGTGTAGTGGATACAATGGATGGCAAGAGCCTTCAGATATAACCCCATCTGTAATCATGGTCTGCTATGCAGTACTGCTTTGATTACTGATATGGAGTAACACATAGGGAAGAAAAGATAGTAAAGTAGATATGGTACCAGGATCTTTAGCAAAAATGTGCTGGATATGATAGGAAGTACAGAATACAGGCAGTCCCCGACTTACGCGGATCCGACTTATGTCGGATCCGCTCTTACGAACAGGGCTTTCTCGCCCCGGAAGTCGGGGCGAGAAAGCCCCGTTCGTAAGCTGTTCCGGTGCCCCTGGTCTGCTGGAGACCGTCTCCAGCAGACCAGGGGCACCGGGCGGGTTCCCGCGCTTCTGAGGCTTTGCCAGAGCAAAGCCTCAGAGGCGCGGGGAACCGCCGCTGCTGCCGCTTCAATCTGGGTGCCTGTGGTGTGCTGGGGACCGTCCCCAGCAGACCACAGGCTCCCGGACTGAAGCCGCAGCCGCGGCGAGGTCCCTCGCCTCTGAGGCTTTGCCAGAGCAAAGCCTCAGAGGCTCTGCTCCCCGTGTCCCTGGTCTGCTGGGGGGGGGGGGCAGCTAGTGTGCTCTCTCCCCCCCCCCCAGCAGACCAGGCTTTTGTTTTGGACTCTGGGGCAGAGCAGCTGGGGCGCTGCCGATTGGTCCTGCAGCGCCCGCTCTGGGCACTACTGGACCAACCCGGCAGCACCCCAGCTGCTCTGCCCCAGGTCCTGATTCAGCCGCTGCTGGTCAGTTTCAGCAGCGGCTGAATCAGGACGCCTGGGGCAGAGCAGATGGGGTGCTGCTAGGTTGGTCCAGTAGCACCCAGGAGCGGCGCTACTGGAGCAACCCAGCAGCACCCCAGCTGCTCTGCCCCAGGCGTCCCCAAGTCAGCTTCTGCTGAAACTGACCAGCGCTGACTACAGGAAGCCCCAGGCAGAGTTGCTCTGCCCCGGCTTCCTGGAATCAGCTGCTGATCAGTTTCAGCAGCAGCTGACTTGGGGACACCTGGGGTTCTTAAGTTGATTCTGTATGTAAGTCAGAACTGGTGGTCAGTTTCAGCAGTGTCTGAATCTGGACGCCAGTTCCGACTTACATACAGATTCAACTTAAGAACAAACCTACAGTCCCTATCTTGTACGTGACCCGGGGACTGCCTGTATACCAAAGGTATCTGTGGGATTTGATTACCTCAGTGTAATAGGTCAATGGTTAAAAAGATTTGTTCTGATTTGTGTTGGTGTATGTGTTTAGCTGAGTGAGCTGGTGATGAAAGCTAGAGTGATTGGTGAGTCTGAAGTGGCTGTCTTTTCACACCAAATTTTGTCAATATTAATTCCCCTTTTCTCTGGCTCTCTAAAAGGAGGAAGGTATCTCATAAGCGCTGTTTTCATATCTTATGTTCTGTAATAGTACCTAGTTTGCTAAATAATTATATAGTTCCTGAAAGCCTATTATCTGTATTCTCATAAAGTCTGTATCACCTAAGTATATGCAAACTATATAAACTCTGCAAAATTAGTGTGTGTGTGCTAGGTAAAGTAACTGATCGTATTCTTTTTCTTAAATATGGTGTTGTAATTTACTGTATCCCATCTTTCAAGTGCTCCTATCTAACTGTTTGTATTAATTTTTGCTATTCTAAAGGATATCTGAGAGTGTGGCCAAAATGATTAAAAGTCATTAGTGTTTAATACTTGATTATGCCAGCAAGCAAAAGTAGAAATCATGACATATGCACAAACATAATCCTAGATATGGCTTGTGTCTGTATCTATCCTATAGAATCTGTGTTTATATTTACCATTTCCTGGCATTGTATCTTAATGAACAAAGAGGCTGAATGGCTGTTTGAGAATTAAACAGTTACTGGGGCAAAAGAAAATACAGACTCTAAAACTTTATTAGAATTTTGAAAAATAGAGGACTATCTGACCATTCGCTTTTAGCTTTTTTGGATGATGGGGTTCTGAAGGCATGACATACTAAACAGCAATGGAAATTAACATTGCAGAAGCATCTAATGCAGGCATGTCGTATTGACACAGAGGGTATATTTTGGAATTATTCATAGCATGCTTGCATGGTTACCAAGCTACCTACGCCTCTCTCCTCTTTGGTCTCTGCGTCTACACAGCACAGTTATTTCAAAATAATTTTGAAATAACAGACGGATTATTTCAAAATCTGTAAACCTCATTCCACAAAGAATAATGCTTATTTTGAAATAGCTATTTTGGAATAACAGTAGTGTGGACGCTCCACTGCTGTTATTTCAAAATAGCTCCTCCCCAGGGCCATTTAAAGTAATTACTTCCCCGTGCCTCCTGGGGCTCTGAATCAAGGTAGCACTTCCATATTAGGGAAACCTGCCTCAGACTAATTTTGAGGCTTCCCTGTAGTGTAGATGTGCTATTTTGAAATAAGCTATTTCAGAAAAAAAAAGAAATAGTTTATTTCGAAATAAGCATGCTGTGTAGATGTACTTTGTGGGTACGTCTAAACTACATGGCTCCGTCGACGGAGCCATGTAGATTTATTGTTTTGGCAAAGGCAAATGAAGCCGTGATTTAAATGATCGCGGCTTCATTTAAATTTACATGGCTGCCGCGCTGAGCCGACAAACAGCTGATCAGCTGTTTGTCTGCTCAGCGCGCTAGTCTGGACGCTCCCCTGCCAACATCAAAGCCCTTTGTCGGCAGCCCCGGTAAACCTCATCCCACGAGGAATAACGGGGCTGCCGACAAAGGGCTTTGATGTCGGCAGGGGAGCGTCCAGACTAGCGTGCTGAGCGGACAAACAGCTGATCAGCTGTTTGTCGGCTCAGGGCGGCAGCCATGTAAATTTAAATGAAGCCACGATCATTTAAATCACGGCTTCATTTGCTTTTGCCTATGTGTCTAATCTACATGCCTCTGATGGCAGAGGCATGTAGTCTAGACACAGCCTATGAGTGTACGCCTTAGGGTATCAGTCCTTGTGCTTTTCTGTCCCCGAAAGTGGAATTTCACAATTCTCCCTCTCCTAGACCATTCTTATCCTGCGGATCCAATAATCTGCCCTGGGGACTTCCCTGCTAACTCCAGGTTTCATGGAGCGCTGTCGCTTTGAAACGCCGCAGGGGAGAACGGGACCAGCAGGGGATTGCATGAGTCCCCTACTGGCCCTGTGCTCCCTGCAGTGCTTTCGCCCTGGGGCTGTTGCTCCACTTCAAAGGCTGAGGCACCTTTATCGATTATCGAACAGTCGATGCAAATTGCATGGAGTATTCAATTAGACAATTAATCTACATTTAACATCCCTACCCTGCAGTTCTGCCTGTCTAATTGGCCCTGTGTGTGAAACGGGTAGCACTTCAAAGAATGGAGTCCTGGACTTTAATCTCTTTCCTCGAAGCCTAAATTTGACCTACAGGACCTCTCTCCTACCCTTCTTTAGGTCGTTAGTACCTATCTACTGAAGCAGTGGGCTCTTCCCCAGTTGCATACATAAAGTTGTCTAGACATCTTAAGAGATTCACACCTTCTCACTCTGCAGGCAATTCATCATGCAGTTCTCTTAGTCATCCCAAATCATTAGCTATGTTCCTAACAATTGAATCCCACGTTACTCTTGCCTAATACCGAGAACTGGGGTTCCAGTGCAAGAGGATACCATGTAAGGAGTATCCTTACCTATTGGACTGTTTCCCTCTACTCCAAATTGATGTTTTCCTTCTTTGAGACTTTCAGCTTCCTCAGCAGTAGAGAAGCTGTCAGACCGGAGGTGGGACCATTCTTCTGTATCCCAGAAAGTGTCATCTAAGCACCTCTCTGTCACCTTTAGCTCCTTCAGTTTAGCCACTCTGGTCTCAAGAGGTTGTATTCTGTCTCAGATGGCCATGAGTTACCTGCACTAAATGCTCACACACATCACCTGCCTACCAGGCAGGTAGTCATACATGCTGCATTCTGTGCAATAAACCAGATAGCTGCTGTATTTCTGCTTGTTTTAGTTTTACTCTTGCAGATTTATTTTTTTTGAGGGAAGTGCTTAGCCATCTAGCTTTAGAGAATCTTGCTCCCTCTCTAAATTCCCTTGCAAAATTCTCAAAGCTCATCTGGTTTTTTAAACCCCCATTTTCACTGAGTTAGCCCCACTCTGTTGTCAAGCAATCCCAACGGGATCGTGGATCAAAGAATTAAATAAGAGCATAACTCTATCAATACAGAGTTTGATCTGTCCCCAGATTATGCCTGTTCCCAGTCGTAAAACCCAGGGCCCCAGTAGTAGAAAGTTTGCCTTGGGGAGTCAGTGATCTAAGGCATCTGCTGTCCTTCTTTGCCTGAGTATAGTCAGCAATGAGCCAGCTTGGCTCCAAATATGTATAGCCATGGTGAATTGCTGCCGTGTGGCAGGGCAGCACTGAGAATGAATCATGCATGAGAAATCTATTCATCTTCTGTAGCAGGCCTGTACATGGGGGTAAGGAGGTGCAAAGAGTGCGAACATCCCCCTCTCCCATGGTCCTTCATGGTCTGCCATGGGGCTGATTCCTGCTGACCTGGGGAAGGCAGGGGTGGTGCATTGCCCCAGCTTCCCTCCCCCATGCTCCAGCTGGCTGGGTGAAAGCAGGGAGGCACGCTGCCCCAGCCTCTCTCCCCCATGCTCTGGCTGGCCAGGGAAGTCTTGGGGCTGGTTTCCCCCCCTTCTTCACCCAGGAGTGAGGCCAGGGGTGGGGCTAGGCTGCAGGGGGGGAGAGGAAGGAGTCACCTGCCCCTCCACAGCTTGCACCCCCCCCGACCCACAAACAAATTTCTGGGTACAGGCCTCTGTAGTGATTTATCTTCAACAGCTACAAAAGAGATTTCAGTTTTTACAGCATGTAAAAGGTATAACTGGCATTTAATTATGGGTTATAAACCAACAAAGACCCATTCTACTGAGAAACCAGATCCAGATTAGTCTCCTAATTTTATTTCAGAGCACATAGTAGCTTATTATGTTACTGAAACTCTGAGCTATTCCTGCTGTGCCATCAGCTTCTTGCCTAACAAGAAATGCTTCTTAGTCTCTATAGGGGGTTGATCAGGAAGACAGACGTGTGGATTCTGTTGTTAGATTAAAGCATCCAGAGTAGCACAAAGGCAGGATGCGATGATGTGACTAGAACTCGTGCAGCATCAAGGCTCCTGCATTCCATGTGATCGCACCTGCCGTGAAGAGTTAAACCAACACCTATCACTGTTTGTCTCTCTCTGAACCTCTCTAATATATTAGGGGAATGAATGTGATTTTATAAGATTTGAAATAATCCACTTGGGACAAGACATTAATCTTTATTGCTGGCCGCCTCCTCTCCAACAGTTTAATAAAAGGGATGCTTCTTTCACCTCTGCAGTGCTTCTCAGATCCCTCTCTGTTTAGGCCCAGACTTGTTCTGTCTTTGTAAAGTGCTGTGTACATTGATGGCACTGACAAGAATGGAATCAAACAACATGATATGTCTCAGCCTCACTCCTCCTCCACATCACTTTAGATGTTTCTATATGAATGTCATTTTCAAATAGATGCACTTGAATTATGTTTTTGTTTTTAAGTACAGTAGTACATAGCTAAAATCAGTTTTTTAAAAAACAGATGAAGTATAAAGAGCAGCAGGGTAATAGTTTTACATCTGAAGAAATGTGTTTTAACATGTTTGGGTTTTTTAATTGATATTTTATGTGGATTGTGTTAGTGATGTTTTCATGTGGCACATTACTAAAATAAATTGTGGTACCTTAAAATGATTTAAGTGTAGGTGGGAACATAATCAGTATTAATCGGTGATAGAATCATAGAATCATAGGACTGGAAGGGACCTCGAGAGGTCATCGAGTCCAGCCCCCCACCCTCAAGGCAGGACCAAGCTCTGTCTACACCATCTCTGACAGATGTCTATCTAAACTGTTCTTAAATATCTCCAGAGAGCGAGATTCCACCACCTCCCTTGGCAATTTATTACAATATTTGACCACCCTGACAGTTAGGAATTTTTTCCTAATGTCCAATCTAAACCTCCCTTGCTACACTTTAAGCCCATTACTCCTTGTCCTGTCCTCAGAAACCAAGAGGAACAAATTTTCTCCTTCCTTCTTGTGACACCCTTTTAGATATTTGAAAACCGCTATCATGTCCCCCCTTAATCTTCTTTTTTCCAAACTAAACAAGCCCAGTTCATGAAGCCTGGCTTCATAGGTCATGTTCTCTAGACCTTTAATCATTCTTGTCGCTCTTCTCTGTACCCTTTCCAATTTCTCCACATCTTTCTTGAAATGTGGTGCCCAGAACTGGACACAGTACTCCAGCTGAGGCCTAACTAGTGCAGAGTAGAGCGGAATGTTATATCGACTCGATACATTTCCCATTAGAAATGCTCGAGAGTGTAAGGAATTACAGTGTTTTATTAGACAACTGTTGATATACATTGGGATGGACAAATTCCTTTTTAACCCTGTGTTATTTAACTTGGACTCTACAAATGAGATATATGATTACCAATACTGTAATACACAAATATGTGGCTTTTTAAACTAACTGGTTATTAGCTAGATTAGCTAATGTTTGAACAGCACTCTGCAGATGTAAGAGTTTAGGGTGGGTATAAGGAGAATGGTGATCAGTCATTCTCCATGTTCACTGAAGATAGGACAGGAAGTAGTGGGCTCAGCAGGGCTGACAGCCAATGTGGGGAGGAGGGCCAGCTCTGTATACCCAAAAGAAGAAGGGCTTCAGGTAGAAGGGACAGGGTTGAGGGCAGTCAGACCATAGCACCATCTGGAGCATAGCACTAGGCCCCCCCACTCCAGCCCTCAAAGCCACACAGACTGCATGGCATGGCACTCCGGTGGCAATTGAAGGGGCCTGGAGCTATGGCCTCTGCTGCTGCCATGGTAGCAACAACAGTGGCTGGGAGCTTTGAAACACTGGGCCCTGGAGCAATTGCCTCTCCCTCTCCTCCCCCTTCCTCCCCCCAGCACATTGGCAGGTCTGAGTGGGCCTAAAACCACCATAAAATGGCTTTAGGGTGATATTTGGGGGGGGGGGGCTTTCTAACTACAAGGGTAGCTGAGCTCTGGAATAGGCTTCCAAATAAAGTCATGGAATGGGCATCCCTGAAGGTGGTGGTTGTTCCCCTTTATTCGGAACTGGCAAGGCCACATCTGGAGTATTACCTCCAACTGTGGGGCCCTCATTAGAGAAAGGGTGTGGATGCACTAGAGAAAGTCCAGTGGAGAGCAACGAAAATGATTAGGAGGCTGGAGCACATGGTTTACGAGGAGAGGCAGAAGAGATGAGTAAGTGGAATTTGACAGCAGCCTTCAACTTCCTGAAGGGAGGTTCCAAAGAGGATGGGGAGAAGCTGTTTTCAGTGGTGATAGATGACAGAATGAGGAGCATTGGTCTCCAGTTGCAGTGGAGGATGTCTGAGTTGGATATTAGGAAAAACTGTTTCACTAGGGGTACGTCTAGATTACAAGCCTCTTTCAAAAGAGGCTTTTTCGAAAGAATCTTTCGAAAAAGCCTCTTTCAGAAGAGCGCGTCTAGACTGCAACCTCTTCTTTTGAAAAAGTGAGCCGCTTTTTCGAAAGAGAGCACCCAGGCAGTCTGTTTCGAAAAAGCCCTGTTTGCATTCAAGAACACCTTTTTTCAAAAGAACACTTTTGAAAAAAGGCATTATTCCTCATGAAATAAGGATTACTGCCATCGAAAGAAAAGTCGTGTTCTTTCAATTTAATTTCGAAAGAACACGGCTGTAGTCTAGACGCAGGTGAAGTTTTTTCGAAAAAAGGTTACTTTTTTTGAAAAACCCTGCAGTCTAGACACAGACTAGGAGGGTAGTGAAGCACTGGGATGGGTTACCTAGGGAGGTGGTGGAATCTCCATCCCTAGAGGCTTTTAAGTCTTGGCTTGACAAAGCCCTGGCTGGGATGATTTAGTTGGGGTTGGTCCTGCTTTGGGCAGGGGGTTGGACTTGATTTCCTGAGGTCTCTTCCAACCCTATGATTCTATGAGGTTTTTAAGAAGGGGTTGGACAAAAACCTCTCAAGGATAATCTAAGTTTCTTTGCTCCTCCCCAAGTAAAAGAAATTGGAGTCAATCACTCGTTAAGGTCCCTTTCAGCCCTATATTACTATTTTTCCACCATTCCATAGCATGATTCTACTATTTTTAAAAGTGCATTTAGAGTGTAGGCCTCTCAGATGCCCTGTGCCAATAAGTTCCACAGACTGTCCACTTCTGGGTGAGGAAATATTATTTTTCATTTGTTCCAAATTCCCCAGTTTTTCTTTCCGGGTATGTCTACACTACAGTGCTATTTCGAATTAACTTAACTCGAAATAGTTAATCCAAATTAAGCTAATTTGAAATAACTCGTTTATAAATAAAAACTATTTCAAAATAGCGTTTTGCTATTTCAAAATAGTGTGTCCACACTGAGTGGACCCTGAACCGAAGTTAAGGCTGGCCAGAACCAGTGCTGGCAGGGCATCAGGTTAGGACTGCTGCCTGAAGCTAACTGAGCTCCGTGCTTAAAGGGACCCTACCCCGACCCCGGACAGACAGTTCTCAGGGTTCCCCACTTGCTTGTCTACCTTGATGAGGGACAGCAAAGCAGTCCTGTCTTGGAGTGCCCTGAATGCCCGCACTCAGGACACTCCAGCACTCAGCCACAGGGAGCCAGAGCTGCCCCTGGGCACGCTGGTGCATCTCGTGGGGTCGTTGCCATCAGCCCGGCTGCACTTGCTGCAGGCTGCCATCCGGGGGGTTCATCGGGGGGCTGTCAGGATCCAGGAGGCCCTGAGGGAGAACATCCACCCCCAAGAGCCCTGAGAGCCTCCCTGGTCCTCCCCACTGGGGGCTCAGGCCCCATTCTTCCTCACGTCCTTCCACTTACTCCTCCCTTGCCCCCCTTCCTGATGTCAAATAAAAGACATGTATGTTCAAAAATAGAAACTGGGTTTATTGAACAAAACTGGAGGGGGGGAGATGAACCTCAGGAGAGACTGGAAAAAGGAGGTGGGAGAGGGGAAGAGAGAGGGTGGAAGAGGGGAGGGGGAAACCTGGGAGGAGGGAGCTGGAAGGTGGAAGCAAGGGGAAGAAGGGGGAGGGGAAGCTCAGGGTTGGGGGTCTCGCCAGAACAACTTGACTTTCATGCTAACCTGCTCCTGGGTTCACATGTGGCCTTTGGTAGCCAGGCTGGCAGCTATCCTGCCATAGATGGCCGCTTTCCCCCATCTAGTGCGGAGATCATGGGGAGATCATCCCCACCAAACCTGAATAAGGTCCATGATTTCCACCCTGGACCAGGAAGATGCCTGCCTTCTCCAGCCCCTGTCAGGCTCCTGGGAGCTGGCAGACTGCTCCTGGGGAGCGGTGGAGGGCTGGCTGCCAGTGGCTTGCTGGCTCATGTTTTGGGGCCACTGGGTCAGGGGCACCGGTGGCCACTGCTAGCTGTGGGTTGGCAGGCTTGGAGCTGGCACAGGCACTGTGGCCAGGGTCTAACCCCTTTAATGGCTCTGGGGCTGGGGGAGAGGAGAGTAAGTTTTCCTGGTTGTGCCCAGAGTGGTCACCAGGGCTCCCTGGGAAGGGCTGGAGGCCCCCTATTTCAAATTAAGTGTCTACACAGCACTTAATTCGAAATAGCTATTTCGAATTTGGTGTTACTCCTCATAGAATGAGGTTTACCAAATTTGAAATAAGAGCTCCACTATTTTGAATTTATTTTGAAATAACAGTTTGCCTTTGTAGACGCTATTAAAGTTAATTTGAAATAACTGCTGTTATTTCGAATTAACTTTGTAGTGTAGACATACCCTCCATTGTCTCAAATTAAATAAATGCAAAACACAGGAAAGTTATGCACATTTATTAGGATTAAAATTATATTTGTTTCCAACTCTGTAAAGTCCACTCCTAGTGCAGGCACATAACTCTCATGATTAACAAGAGATATGTGCACATAGAGGGAAACAAATTGACTCGTGTCCTTTTCCAGTACTGAAGGGAGGTGTGTATCTGCTTCACAAAGACTATCAGCATCCTGGAATCAGGGCCGGCTCTAGGTTGTTTGCTGACCCAAGCAAAAAAAATTTTGGCTGCCCCGTCCCGCCCCCCGCCCTTTTTGTTGGCTTTTACACATTTGCACTTCGCAATTATTTTTGTTTTGTTTTTGGTGACAGAGACAAGATTTCCAGCTCTGTCAGCTGATGGTCAGGGCAGTGAGTGGTGGTGTGTGTGTGTGTGTGTGTGTGTGTGTGTGTGTGTGTGTGTGTGTGTGTGTGTGTGTGTGATACACCTGTGACTTCAACTGCTGAGACCGGGGTCCCTTCGCAGCAGGCAACCTGGAGAAGGTTGACAGGCGCCCAAAGAAGTTTACAGGGAGAGCTTATTACATCTCAGATTTCAGCTGCTAGGATACAGGATCCCTTCGCAGCGGGCAGTCTAGGGAAGACTGAGAGATGCCCCAATGGATCTGTCACCTGGGAGTGACATGATCCAAAACGCCCAAGCTCTTTCTATACCTGTCCATTATGACCGGCTGAAGTTCTTTTAAATTGTGCTTGGTTCTGTTACAGCAACTGAAGGAGTCAGGTTAAAGCTTAAACATTTACTATTTTATTGTTACAGGGTAAACTTAGCTGTTAAATGCTACTACTGTGTTACAGATGATAACAGCCACTACAAAGGACAGGACAGAAATTACACTAATAAGTCACTTACAGGTACCATGAAACCCTTTTGGTTCTCTGAGCTCTTATTAAATGCATGCAAAATAGACACCTAGCAGGTATATATTCTCACCCCTGTGTTCCAGACTTGGCATGGCCAGCATCTTTCTCTCAATCCCTCGGGAAGAAGTAGGGCGAGATTGGGCGTCCCACAGACCTCGTGAGACAATCAATATCTGCCAGTAGGTGTAAATGATTGGAGCTCAAATGGGGTGGGCTACTGAACCCCTTTTTATACCCCTTGGGTCACGTAGGCTTCTTCCTGGTCTCAAGTGGCCAATTAGGAAAAATGGTTTTGAACACCAAATTTCCCAAGATGGGTGCAAAGCATAATTCACACCTGGGAAAATGCAGACAGTGGGCACCTCTGGTATGTGACGGGCGAAGATTCCTCTCCTGGGACAGTGCAGGCGTGTCAATTACTGGTACTAGCCATCAGGATGGCGGGAGGCCCCGGATCGTCAGCTAGCCCATTTACTGTCTGGTTTCTGTTTATGGTAGAGTCAGGGACAGGCAGCACACCTGCGTTCCCCGGGCATCAAAGGCTGACTGCCTTTCTCTTGCTCTCGGGGGGGGGGGGCAGAAACCAGGATGGGGTTCGTGTCTGGCTACAAGCTCACACAAAGCTCTTTTTCAAGAGTGGGAAATGTACCTTAAATCTCTACTTTATTGTTCTTCTAGAAATAGGCTACTTTTTAATTGTGGTTTGAATGCATGAAAAACTATTAACACAAATAGTTTTTATTTCCTTAACTCAGTACCAAAAATAGAAGGGAGAACTTGTGCCACATCTAAAACTCAAGTAGTTTATGGCTATACTTAATCAATCTTCAAACCAATTACAATCAGCGAACAATACCACTCTGTTTAAATATACTTGTCAACCAATTATAACTATAGCACATAGGATATCTAAACTACATCAATAAATAGTTGTATTGTTAAACTAGACTTGTTTTGGAATGCAGTGGTTACTTATGTGGCTCTAACACATCTATGTTATCAGAAACTGAGATCAGTGGGTATGCATGTGCATATTATTTTTGTGTGTCCATCTTTTTAGTAGCCAGTAGATATTCGGGTTTATGAGGTATTAGAGGGAGTGGAGAGTTGTATGTGCCCAATACAACTATATATGGAATGAAGCTTGCCTTAGAGACATCAAACACAAAAGTTTACCCAGATCAACGAAAGTTAATTCTTTAAAGAAATATCTATGAAACAGCATGTGTGGTTCTTTGACGAGTGTAGAATAGTTAATATTCTGTGTGTGCGTGTGTGGATGCGCATGTGCATGTGTGTGTGTATGTGCTGGATCCTTGTTTGGTTCTACTTCTACTACAAACATGAACAAGAGAAATATACTAGGAACAGACTTCAAAGGGTCTGTGGGGCTGAGGCTGTCAGGGGCTGGGGACTGGGGGGAGCGGTCGGGAGCTGGGCCAGTGGGCTGAGTGTTTGTAGGTTTGCCAGGTGTCCGGTATTTTCTGATTTTTTTTACCGGACAGGAAGTGAAAATACCAGACACATGGCAACCTTAGGTGGAAAGGGGGCATCTTACCTCGGATTTCCATATGATGTAGGCAGAGGGGTGGCTGATGGCTTGGAGTGGAGTGGAGAGGCTCTCGGAGGAGGTAGCGGCTGCTGGGGAGGAGCAGGACTCAGGACCAGGAGACAGGGGCAGCCAGCAGGCGCCGGGGCCAGGCGCACATGGTGCCAGTGCTGCCTGCGCAGCCATGGCGTCTCCCGCAGCCCTTTAAATCGGGAGGGTGGGTCAGGGCAGAGCTAGGCATTGATGGGGGAGGGGAGGAGCAGGAGAGGAGACAAGGGTGGCCAGCAGGCTCCGGGGTGTATTGGTGCTGCCAGCTGGCTGTGTGCAGCCGCGGTGTTTCCCGGCGTTTCCTGGCTGCAGCCCTTTAAATCGGTGGGGCAGAGCTAAGCATTGCCGGGGCAGCCCCGGCTGCTTACCTGAAATGCCGCCCCTGGCAAAGTGCCGCCCCAAGCACCTGCCTGATTTGCTGGTGCCTAGAGCTGTCCCTGCCTGGAATCGCACTCATTGCAGAATGTTTTTTAAACATTCCCTCTTTAAAGTCCTTTAAACATATGTAGCCTTTCCCACATTTGTTACCCTTTTATTGGTAGTGATACCTTTAATGTTTTCACAAGTTGCCCCCTTTCAAGCTGGGCAGGTTGTGTCATAGTTGAGAAGCATGACAATGATGCACAATTGTCTTGATTAGATGGATGCCAAAGAGCCAAAGATTTAATGAGGTGCTCTGGTGCGTAATCACATCGCTAATGGGCACTTGCTTAGAATGCATTATTCAGCTAAGATATATTGCATTGCGTGCTCTCCTGCTGTAATTAATATTTGCAACATTGCACAAATTGTTGACCAGTTGAGCAAGTTTACAGTTAAAGTCTTTCGTAATAAACCTTTCAAAATCACATTTATCCAAATGAGCTTTTGAATCTTTCCATACAGTAAGAGTCACTTTGTCTAGCTTCTTTGTCCATGAGTTGAAGGTGGAAATTATTTTCTTAGTTAAACCTATTCTGTGCACCCTAACAGCAGTAAAATGAATACTTGGCACTACAGCCTCATGTCAGTATGAATCATGAATAGATTCTGTCACTGGGCCAAGTCAGCAGCAGAAGCAGAGAAGAGTCAGGAATTATTTCTTTTTTCTTCTAGGGGAGGATCATTAGACAGGCGAGGAAAAAACTATGTGGGAAAGGACCGGGTCTGGTCTATAGTAGTACTGATGAAAGCAAATAAATAAATTTCTCCTTTGCACATACTAGCAGAACCCGCCTATCCTTGTGTTGCTCCTTTTCATAGGCTGGACCCTAAGCTGTCGTCATGTTCTGATTCTCCTCTTGGGCTCGGGATGGTGTCTAGTGAACTGGGGGGTTCCAGCTGTCCCACAGGGAGCAGACACTACTGTTTCCCAACCATTCTCAGGCAGCCCCACCCATCATGAGGAAGAGCAGGTTACCCAGAGAAATATATGTAACATTTTCCTTTGGGATTGTGGGGGTTTGTACATGAAACATGAAGGCTGATTCATGCCTAATTACCATTTAATTAAGGTTTTCCAGCCATGGCAGGCTCCCTACCAAGCTCTTCATGGCTCCCTGGAAGTAACAACATGTCCCTCCCTTAGTTCCTAGACCTGGGCACTGTCCCAGCCTCAAGTGCTAGCTCCACCATTCTCACTGGCTGGGAACTGCAGTGCCAAAGGCGGAGGCCGTGCGTGGAGCTATCTGGCTGTACCGCCACCTAGGAACTGAGGGAGAGACATGTCGCTGCCTCTGGAGAACCCCCCAAGCTAAGCGTTGCCCAAAGCCCTTACCCACTCCCACACTCAAATAGCTGCTGGGTGATGGAGGTGTGGTGACTTGACTCTGCCCAGCAGAAGTCAGCACAGATGGTCTCGGAGCTGTCTGAGCTGATCAGGTGGCCTCTGGGCCAGCTGCATCAGCTGCTACAGAAGTCAGGGAGGTCCCAGAAAGTCACGTAATCCCCACTTCTGTGACCCCGTAACTTACACGTGACCTTAGCTATAACCAGATCAAGAATGAATGTGAGGAGCCCGATTTCAAACTGCACTGCCTTAATAGAATAGCAAATCCTGCTTCTGGAGGTTCAGATCGGCATGCTGTTGTACAAATGGCCTATTTAGGTACAGTTTTGAATGTCTACAGGCTAGTATTAGATATCCTTTTAAGACAGCCACGTAAGTGCTCAGTAGCTCTGGTCTTCGTCAGCAGGAATCACTGTAAACCAGGGTTAGAATAAAGAGCCTGCTGGTTGTAAGGGAAAATTATGTGAGTTATAAGAAATATGATTTGAGCAGCTCTGCTTTCTTCAGCTCTCTCTCACTCTTTATGTTTGATCTCAATAGACACTCATGTCAGCCTGAGCCTACTTAGAGAAGATACTCTCTCAGCACTTTATGTATCATCTAAGAGCAGGGGCACTGGCACAAATTGTGTAAGAGGGGGTGCTGAGAGCTACTGAACCAAACTGTAAACCCTGTGAATGATGGAAACCACTTCAAGCTAGAGGGTGCAGCAGCACCTCCAATATCCCTATTCTAGCACTTATGTCTAAAGTCAGGTCTGCGCTAAAGGGAAAGGTCGACTCAAGATATGCAATTCCAGCTAAGTTAATTATGTAGCTGCAGCCAACATACCTTGTTTCACGTTTCCCCCCTGTCCCCACAGCGGGAGGCCAATGGGAGCAAATGCTCCCTTGCAGGAGTAGGAGTACCAGCCACCCACAGGGGTGCCCTCTGAGATTGATTTAGTGGGTCTTAACTAGATCTATTAAATCAAACTCCAGAAGATTGATCATGGGAGCGTTGATCTTCTGCTTAGTGAAGACATGGCTAAGAGTGATCTTTCTATTAATGTCAGTAAGGATGGTCCAGTTGACAGGGCAACAGCATGGGACCAGGGATAACCAGATTCCGTTTCTTGAATTGCCACAGACTTTTTGTTTGGCCTTGGTCAAGTCACTTAATATGTCTGTGCCTCACTCACCCATCTGTAAAATGGGGATAATAGCACAACATGACCTCTTGAGGATGGTCTGAAGAGCACACAGATACTACTGTAATGGGGACCATATAAATACAAACAATAAAACCTCCTTTTTTACCACAAAGGAGGAAAATGTGCATTGCCTAATGGCGAAAACATTCCACCCACCACAATTAAAGAGGCTACAATTAAAACTACCCATTTACCCAGGCTGTATTTTATTGTATAAATGTAGAAGAAATCTGATATGGATCATTTTATACAGTGAGTAATATTGACTCTATTGGCTAAATCCTTATTCGGCTTTTCTTGTAGTTATCCATTATGGTTACTTTCTTGTGTTCCCATTTATTTAATTAAATTACATTTGGTCTTTTCAGAGTCCTTTCTGTCCCTGCTTGTTGTGGACATTTATTAATAGTGTCACTTGGTTGATAGTCTGTTAATTTTAATCTCATTTGAATTTGATTATCTTTATCTATTTACACTTCAAAGGCCATTCCTTGAATTCAGAAGGCGCAATTCTTTCATCTCGCCATTATGCAAAGCATGTTGTCATGTATATTATGTGTAGGTGCTTTCATGCCACTAATTAATAAAGAAACACTGCAACCGTGGAAGGAAAATATTACAGAAGGGTACAGCCAATTTATACACATAATGCCATGATTTCCCACACTTAGGATGCATCTACTCAGCACCCTTAGCTCAAAATTGTGTAGCTTATTTTGATGCTATTTCAGAATAGCTTATTTTGTAATTTGGTGCTCTCTACACAACACCAAATTTTGAAATAACTCGCTATTCTGAAATTCCCCTTAACCCTTGTGGAAAGAGAGTTACCGTGAGGTTGTAATTAACTGCCTATTATTTCAAAATCTATTTCAAAATAACAGGCTACTTCAATAGATGCAGAATAGCTATTCTGGGATACTTCTGGTATCTCGAAATAGCTCCGCAGCGTAGACATCCCCTTAGGTACCAATCCTTAATCTGGCTCTGTTGATCCCAGTTGCAGTGTTTTCTGAACAATGTTCCTGGTGTGTGAAAGACTCAACAAACAGGGCAAACTAACTAACAGACTGTTTCTCGGAAAGGATGAAACTCTGCGCAATTTTTTGTTAAAAGCCCGCAAACTGCAATATTAGAGAAAACATTGCAGTTTCCCACTTTCAGTCAATACAGGAGTTACTCTTTTCAAAGCAGCAGAAGATTGTAATGAAAAAGTGGGACTTTTAAGTTGTCAGTCTTCCTTTAACTGATTTACAGTAACATCATTTGACACATTTTCATTAAAATACTCCACTGGAATGTAAATTGCTTAGAATGTTTTTGAATTACTTCAGACACATTTTAATGTACCGGGGCTGTGTTCGGTGAATTTTAAAAAGGAAGACTCATTTTTTTCTTGTTTAATTAATAAAACCTTGAGTTCCCATGTATTACAGTGGCAAACATATTTTGAAGAGTGCAGTGGACAAGCCTTAAACATACAGACCATTCAAAGTGGATAATGTATAATTAATGAGAAGTGTACTAATTGTGCTTTATTTCTAACTTACAAGGAAGGCAGCAGACAAGTACCGCATGCATTAACTGTTCCTCAGTTTAATGAGGGCAAAATTCTACTGTCAGGTATATTTTCCTGTTTAATTTGTGATGTGCAGTAGATCAGCGTGCATGAGCAAAATAGCTAACAAATGTGTCTCCATCTCATTTTCACTGTGTGGATTTAGGCGTAGGAGGGGCATAGTAGAAATGTGTAGATACACTTGGCTTGTGTTTAACCAATAGCTAAGCTTGGTCTCGAAGGGTACGTCTGCACTGTAATAAAGACACTCAGCTTCCTAGGGCCTGGGTCAGCTGACATGGGCTCATGGGGTTCAGGCTTCAGGGCTATACAATTGCAGTGTAGACATTGGGACTCACGCCGGAGCCAAACTCTGAGACTTCACGCTAGGGCCCCAGCCCAAGCCTGAATGCCTACACTACAGTCTAGGCCTGGGCACTAAATGGTAACGTTGTTAACAAGGGAACACTGCTAATTGATGAGTTGGAAAGACAGTAGCTATTTTGGGCTCACTAATTTCCATAGATTTTTTTAACATATCCAATCTCATAATTGCTTGCTGTGCAGTCCCAAAAAATGAGCTTCAGATTTCCGCCTGTTTTAATAGGTTACCCCCATGCATAACTCTGTTCGTTTTTCAGGTTGTGTTCAGACAAAAGGACTTAGATCTAACAAGTCTCTTTCTGCCAAATTAGAAATTATGGGGGCTACTATTTTTAACACAAAAAAGGGAACTAATCAAATATTTAGGTTTTCTGGTTTTGTTAACAAGAACAGGAGAGCAAATATATACATATGCACTGGAATATTCAGTTCAATTGCTTCTGGAATAAGTGAGGCATAGCTGTTTATTCTTCTGCATGTGTCTTTTTACTTTGGCCTTTTTTGTGCTAATATTTGCTTTAGAGGTTGAAAGTGAAAATTTGTTCTTTATTCCCAACATGTGATCTGCTTGTTTTTGTGTGAACCTTTGTGATCTTTAAGTTCTATCATTCAATCCCTCTCCCTCTCTCTGTCTTTCTCTCTCTCTCTCTCTCGCTCAACAAGAATAAGTGTTTAACTGCTAACATTTTTCCCCTCCAAGATAAAACGAAATGTAGGTCAGAGTACGCAATAGAGGTACAACAATATAATCTGTTAGGAGAAATATGTCCACTTCCAGCTTCTGAGGGTTTAATGGGAAAACTTTAAAAATGCTACAAAAATACTAGCTTCTGTATATTAAATGAAAGCTGAATGTCTTTGACTTCCGTGGCTGCCACCCCCAATGGCAAAATGTAATGATGATGATATACGTACATCTTAGAGCACTTTACAAAGATATCAATGTCCCCATAATACAGATGGATAAACTGAGGCACAGAGAGGTGAAAAAGACTTGCCCAAGGTCATCGAAAAGAGCTGGAAATAGAACCCAGGTTTTCTGAGTTCTTGTCCAGTATTCTGTGCATAAGATCATGCTACCACACCACTTGAATCCCAAGTAAACTCTTCACACTTGTGTAAAAAAACCCACAAAAACTAGACACATTATTTAAAATGTCAGCAGTACTGAGCAAAACTAAAAATTAAAAAATTAACACAATTTCTCCTTGACAATCAAAAACAGAGGTGACTGCTCCCAGGAAGAAAAAAAGATGTACATTGTAGAAGCATCTGTTGAAGAGCCATCTGTTATCTGGAAACTGGAAAAGGGACTAAATAGTCAAATTTGAAGAACAAACTTTTGACAAATTTGAAAATGTTCAGATAACTTGTGGCCTCCTTATTTTCCCTGGAACCTTCCTGTTTTCTGATTCTAGTGGGATGAGATATGCAAGAGTCAAAATAACACAAGAAAATCTGTCCTTGTGGAAATTTTGGTTGGGCCAGCAATAGAAGATACTGCAATGTTTGTGAGATCCTGTTTCTGCAAGATTTCTTGACCCATTTCTTAGTGACAAAGAATTCCCCACCCTAGAAATTATAACTGATAAGTGGACCACTCCCACAAAATTACAAATGCACTTGACAGGCTCACATTTTTTATGCCAAACTTCTCCTCTTGTGAAAGCTGAACAAGCGCATTGTAATCCCTGTACTGCTGCCCCCATGTTGTCACAGGCAATTCTTCACAGCCCATCACTGCTTCTCCTCTCCACACCTCTCTCCTCTTTGTCTTCTCACCCCTGGACTACACTAGGGGTAAGTTCAAATTAAGATACACCACTTCAACTATGTTAAATGTGTAGCTAACATCTAAGTATCTTAACTTGAATTTTGGCACCTTTCACACTGTGGGACGTCAAAGGGAGCACAACACTTCAGTTGTGCTCCAACACTTCAGTTAGTCTATAAAGTGCCACAGGATTCCTCACCGCTTTTGCAGATTCAGACTAACACAGCTAGCCCTCTGATCATTAAAAATGAGGCAGTGATTCTGATCTTCTCTATGGCAGACTTACAAGGCTGTATCGTCGATGGAGTCATGTAAACTAGTTTACTCGGCATAGTCAAAGAAGCAGGGATTTAAATAATCCCCACTTCATTAAAATAAACATGGCTGCCATGCTGTGCTGACGATCAGCTGATCCGGCACAGCGTGGCAGTCTAGATGTGGATCTGTCAGCTTAGGGAAGCCTTTCCTGACCGATCCTGTAAACCTCGTTTCACGAGGCATAAGAGATCGGTTGGCAAAGGCTTCCCCAGCTAACAGATCCACATCTAGACTGCCATGCTGTGCCGGATCAGCTGATTGTCAGCACAGCATGGCAGCCATGTGTATTTTAATGAAGTGCGGATTATTTACATCCCCGCTTCTTTGACTATGCCGGGTAAACTAGTTTACATGGCTCCGTTGACGGAGCCATGTAGTCTAGACATACCTTCAGGGCACCAAGGACAAGCTTTGGCCAGTGCATTTTGATGTGAACACCTAATTATCCCACAACATGCCTTGCATTTTATTATAAAGTGGTCATCAAGGAGTTAACTGGCTTATTCAGAGTATTATGGGTTGGGGCCATGCTCCCCTCCCTTTAGTTTCTGTAAAATTTCAACTAGCAATTGTCTGAAGTCTCTCATTGTTAATGCCACAAAACAATCTGTTCTGCAGTATACCCCCTCCAGGACATTTCTGAAAGAGCAACATTGTTTGTTTTTTAGCACAGCTGTGTACACAGCTACACTTTCACCTTGCCTCCTTGTTCTCCTAAGGAACTCGAAACGTTCCATGATAGTTCTTGGCTTTAGCATGTAGTGCTTTAAGATCTTTTGCATGTCCTCTAACCTTATATCTCCTTGTTTGAGGTTGTAACAAACTCCTTAAAAAGGAACACGTGCTATTGCAATAGACTCTAAGGAAAATTGCTTCATGTTTGTCCTTGTCTATAATCTCATTTGCAAGAAAATAGTCGCCCAATCTTTCAATATATTGCTGCCAGTCTTCATTTCCTGCATTAAATGCCTCCATTCCCCCATAAATTGCCATTCTTATGTTTTTCCTTGTCACCAGTTTTGTAAAGGGATCTCACAGGGCTTCACTGTGGCAGCAGGAAGCAGCGTGCCCAATCCCAGGGCATGCCACTTCCTGATGCCATGGTGAAGTGACTCCATCAGGCACATACAAATTCCTTCAGGTTGTAACACCTCCAGAGGGTACCACCTCCAGAAGGTACTAGTGCAAACTGAATTCTCCAGAGACCAACCAAAAAAAAAAAGGACTTTCCAAGGGAACAGACCCTGGCAAAAGGGTTTAAAGCCCTGACACTGACCAGAGCTGTGGTTGGATTTGGGTAGTGATCTCTGGGAAGCTTTTTTCCATGTGTGTTCACACTTTTAATGTTAAAATGTGTTTTCTCTATAATTCTTTCCCCCTTAAGAAAGCGTTGTGCAGTGACTTTAAAACTGTGGACAATTAACCTGTCCATAGCCTTTGCAGAGAAAGCAAAGCAGAGATGCAGCTCTGTTTAGGCCGGGAAACTCACAGTGTGGGCATGTAACTGAACAGCCTAGAGAAACCCAGGAGAGGGAGAGACAGAGCTGCCCTGTCCACAGAATGCTTCAGGGCCTCCAGGCCCTGTACTTTAGGCCTCCCCATAATGACCACCTCAACCTTCCTATGGATGGGGCCTAGGACAGTCCAGGCAATTACATATGGGCCTTGCACAGGGTATCAACAGAGGTTACCCCCCATTTAGTTCAATGGTGGGAGCCAAAGCAAGATGGCAGCCTGCTCCACTCTGCCCTACTGCTGCCCTCTCCCTGCCTGCTGCGCTCAGCTTCACCGTGGCAGCAGGAAACAGAGCGCCCTGACCCCAGGGTGCTCCACTTCCCAAACCCGGGGCTTGGAGAGTGCAGGAGATCAGAGCAGCGTGTCGCTCCAGGTCCCGCCGCCATGGTGAATGCAGGGGGGGCCTGACCCCCGTGGCAACACCGCAGCAGGTGCCTGGTAATTC
Organism: Pelodiscus sinensis; assembly: GCF_052426305.1. Classification (NCBI taxonomy): domain Eukaryota; kingdom Metazoa; phylum Chordata; order Testudines; family Trionychidae; genus Pelodiscus; species Pelodiscus sinensis. The sequence goes on along the minus strand of NC_143060.1, from coordinate 15,528,368 downwards.
CCCAGCTCATGTTGCTCAGAAGGTGCTTCGGGCAAGGGGGAAGAGCAGGAGCAGGGCAGGGGTGAGGTTTGGGGGGAAGGGATTGAATGAAGGTAGAGTGGAGCAGAGGCAGGGTGGGAATGGGGCCTATGGTGAGGGGTTGCCCTGGACCCTGCATCCGGGGGACTGAAGAGGGTTGAAGGCCCCACATGTTCCTAGGGCCATCTCTGGGGAGGCACATGGGTTTCACCAAAGAGGTAATTGCTAAAGAGTCTGGAGCTCTTGCTGGACCACATAGGGCAGGGGTGGGAAATCTCACTTCCCCCCACACTAGGAATCTTGCGCTAGCATTCCAGTCCTACTGCTGCCCCACCACAGGACTGGAGCACACAAAATCTACTAGGCTGGGCCCCCGAGGCCCTGGTCTCAGTCAGGGGCCATGTCAGTGAGGGTTTCTTTCCTCTTCTCACATGTGTGTGGCCCTGACTGATTTTTTTGTAGGTCAGTGGCCCCCAATCCAAAAAAAGTTCCCCACCCCTGGCATAGAGGAAGTACAGGTGCTGCCCTGAACTGGGACACAGCCATTAACTAAGAAGGCTGCCTCCACTGCTGGCAATCGGTATAATTGAAAGGGGCACCATCTGTGAACACATAGAGCGTGGGGAAACACACTAAATAAAACATGAAACAAGGATTGGGTGGAGCATAGCTCCAACCCACAGTGCTCTGTTAACCCACTTACCCCTAGATGACCACTTTATTGCACACTTAATTTTTGATAATACTTTAGCCCTACTGAAAAGAATAACAAAAGACCCATTTGTCTGCTCCCCCAAAGGAAAAAAAATCCATGACAGGGGAAAACTTACTATTAAATGCTCAACACAGTCTTGGTGATTATTTATTTGTTTTACAATAACACCTAATATTGAGCTGGACACTGTACAAACACATAAGAAACAGGTCCGGTCCCAAAGAACTTATAATCTAAACAAAGGATAGCTGAAAGGAAGCATTTTACTGATGGGAACTGAGGCACAGAAGGATTATGTTTGTCCAAGACCAAACACAGGAAGTCTGTAGTAGAGCCAAGAACTGAACACATATCAGTTGACTTCCAGTCCCACATGTTAATCTGACCACCAATTCCATCTCTGTTTGCTACCTACTGAGTATCCCTTCAGTATAGGAATTGTGTGAGTGCATGAAGTAAGGAATGATTTATGTGACCTCCTATCCCTGTTTTTGTGGAGTCTCAATAGAGCATTTCCGACAAGCTGCTCTTGGGGTCCCTCTTTCATCAGGCAGCATGTTTCACTCAAGAACCATGCTACCTTTGATTCCTGGCCCATACCTGGGTCTATTCCTCCCTTTTGTTTTCCCCTAAGAGGACTGAAGCTGCAGAACAGGAATTAAAGCTATAAAAAGTCATTCTCTTCTCTCTTCCTTTCTTTCCCTCTCCTCCCGCCAACATTCTAGCAGAATTTCCACTCCTTCCATTTGCTCTGGATTGCCAAGAGGATAATAAAGTCCCAGAGTAATACTTTGTTCTAACATCCACAGGCCATTCATTTCTACATGAGGAAGTCACTTTTTCTACCTATAAGAATGAATTTGGATCAGTCTTTTAATTTTGCTTTCTATCTGAAATACCACTGTTGGGCTGTGTCCAGACTCCATGCCTCCGTCGACGGAGGCATGTAGATTAGCCAGCTCGGAAGAGGGAAATGAAGCCGCGATTAAAATAATCGCGGCTTCATTTAAATTTAAATGGCTGCCCCGATCTGCCGATCAGCTGTTTGTCGGCAGATCGGGAGAGTCTGGACGCGATGCCCCGACAAAGAAGCCTTTCTTCATCGACACAGGTAAACCTGGTTTCACGGGGCTTACCTGTGTCGATGAAGAAAGGCTTCTTTGTCGGGGCATCGCGTCCAGACTCTCCCGATCTGCCGACAAACAGCTGATCGGCAGATCGGGGCAGCCATTTAAATTTAAATGAAGCCGCGATTATTTTAATCGCGGCTTCATTTCCCTCTTCCGAGCTGGCTAATCTACATGCCTCCGTCGACGGAGGCATGGAGTCTGGACACAGCCTTGGACACTCTTTTGGCATATCTGTCTCCTTCTCCTTGCAGAACTCAAGGGAGAATTCTGGCCTCAGTGCAGTCACCAGCAAAGTTCCCACTGACTCTAGGGAGACCAAGGTGTCACCCCACATGGGTGTCTGTAAGAAATTTCCCAAATTAAGCAATGTACAGGATGAACTGCCCTCAAACAAGAGCTTGGAGGCTGGCCAAAAGAGGAAACAAGGTTGTTATTGGAATGATTTTAATCATGATAGATAATTAGCAAAGCTTAATTATATTGAGAGAGAAAATCGGAGTGAGTGGGAGTAATGAATTTCCCCAGTAAATCTCTTGTGTCTCAAAATAAAACTAACTGACCTATAAATAGAATCAAATTAGAGGAGGTGTTTACCCATAAGGGTCAGATGTTTACCTCACTGAGCTTTCTACTACTGCGGCTTTTGCAATGTGTTCTTTCTACAATATCTTTATCTCGTGGGATAATAATCCTAAAAACAGAATTGCATTTTGCTATTCAGATGGCATCCAGGGCCCATAGGAAGAAACAGGATGCAAAAAATGATTTAGCTGACTTTGATAGTATTAAAGTTAATGTGATTATAAAGCCAAGGATATGTAAAATATTGCCTGTGGCTAAAATAAGTATTAGTTAGGTCTGAGTAGGTGATTTTTTTCCAAAAGCTTTAATATTTCCTGAGAAATTTCTAGCTAAAATAAAAACATTAAATTGAATGCCATTAAAAATTTATTAAAGAATTCCTATAACTTCTACATTAGTAGCCTGTAGGTCCAGAATTGGCATGGGGAGGGAAATCATCTGCCTGAAATGTACAGTACTGTTTAAATCATTAAAGGTTTTAATAGCTCTGTAATAAGGGAGCTTATAAAGCAAAGAAGCTTCTGGTGAAAGCAAAGAAACCCTTCTGAGCAGTTTTATGTGACATGTCTCATTTAATTGCACAACAAACTTTACAGAAGTAAGGGAGGCATTTTTAAAACTTAGGAAACCAAAGATGAGTCCATTGATCCAGTATTGAGATACCGAAAGCAGCACCTATGCCTAAAAGTTTGCTGGTGTAAACCTTAAGTGACCCCGATAAAATCAGTGACGTTAGTCCAATTTTGCATGAGGGTGCACAAAGACAGAGTTTATCATTTTATCTTTACTACAGTGATTCAACAAGCCTCTGAGCCATTGATAGGAGCATTAGAAATTCTCTTCATGTGTGGGTTCCCAAGCAGAGCGCTGGTGGCATGACTCAGATGAAGTTGGAGAGGAAGCAACATAAATATATTTTTATTCAGCTGACTGTTCTGGCCATCTTCAGTAATGAAAAGAATCCCAAGAGGCAAAATTCAGATTCAAATGACTCCCCCCCCTAAAGTCTGAGCATGTTAGGAGCTGGGGTTTGGCTCAGACAATTACAGTGATGGGCTCAGCAAAAAATTCTGAACCAGGCTCTGATTCTAACGACCAGTGTCTGGGGCTTTAGTGTCGACCCAATTCTAGATAAAACCTCTTAATCTGCGGTCTGCACACCATCCCTCTATAACAGCTGTGAAATTCTGCTTTTGCTGCTGCTGCTGCTGCTGCTTTTGGCATCCTCACTGTGACAGTGAAAATAATATTGTGTATGTCAGAAGTGAACTAAATGGGGAAACCTGAGAGATTTTGTTTCCATTTATTTAAAAAAAATGTGAGTTAAATAAATAGACATTTTTCTGATTATGCTCTTAGAATTTAGTGTATGTGCAAGATGATTCTTTCTGGCTTGATGGAAACCTTCTACAAAAATGTTATCACTGGAGTGTGACAAAGGTCCTTGATGTAGCAAATCCCTATGTATAGCTGTCCATCTTTCTTCTTGCCTTCTAAAACACAAATATTATCTTTAGCATTCCAAATAACTAATTCTGTGGGATCACATTCAGTTCTTCGCTTGTAGGAAGTGAAGCAAACTGCATTAATAAGACATTTTATGAATCAGTTCTGGCTTTTACATTTTAGTTTTCCATTTCCATTAATTTCCTACTTTCATAGAAAGCTAAAATAATATCAGAAGCAGGAATTATTACATGTAAACCAATCATTACAAAGAGGGTGTAAAATTCTATACCATCACTGTATGTAAGAGCAGAGTGAAGTCAATCTATCTGTGTTTGGATAATGCATAGAACTGTGTAAACTAATGTAGCTCAAAGCCTTTCATTAGTAGTTAGTAGAGCTGTCAATTAATTGTAGCTAACTCATGCAATTAGCTAAAAAAAAACCAATAAAATGAACCAAGATTAATTGCAGTTTTAGTTGCACTGTTAAACAATAGAATATCAATTGAAATGTATTAAATATTTTTGTATTTTTGTACATTTTCAAATATATTGATTTCAATTACAACAGAGAATATAAAGTGTACAGTCATCCCTTTATTATTATTTGCATTATAAATAAATGCACTGTAAAATGATATACAAAAGAAATAGTATTTTTCAATGCACCTCACACAACTACTATAGAGCAATTTCCATATTGTGAAAGAACAACTTATAAATGTAGATATTTTTTTTTGGTACATAGCTGCACTCAGAAATAAAACAATGTAAAATTGTAGTGCCTACATGCCCACTCAGTCCTACTTATAGTTCAGCCAATCACCCAGACAAATAAGTTTGTTTATGTTTACAGGGGATAATGTTGCCTGTTTCTTATTTACAATGTCAAAACAGGTGAAAAGTGAAAAACAGGTGTAGCCAGCGCTATTGTAGCCAGCACTGCAAGATATGTATGTGCCAGATATGCTAAATATTCATATGCCCCTTCATGATTTGGCCAACATACTGGGGGACATGCTTCCATGCTGTTGATGCTTGTTAAAAAAGTATACAATAATTACATTTGTGACTCAATTCCTTGTGAGAATAGCTCAGAAGGGCAGCCATGTTAGTCTGTATCTGCAAAAACAACAAGGAGTTATGTGATGCCTTACAGCAGGGATGAGCAATAATTTTTGTAGGAGGGACACCTCACCAAAGTTGGTAGTAGAAGAGGTAGGGCCTTAAGTGGAAGAGGCAAGGCCGTTGGCAGAAGGGGCAGTTCTCTCTAGACCATGGCTACTCAACACACGGTCCGTGGGCCACATGCGGCCTGTTTGTTTGTGGCCCATGGTGCAGTTTGGGTTTATATAGTGCTCAACATGCACCCCGTAGGTGAGATCCTTTGAACATGGCTTCCACTGGGAACACGCTCCACAACAGCGAGTCAATATAATGGTCTTCTGTTGAGATGCGTTTTAGTAGTTACATTTCTGGACTGTCATTGCTCATTAAAAGTGCCATCATATGGGTGGAAATTTAAATATTGCATTTTATTAATATCAGCAGAACTGACTTAAATGGAGCCTAGGTGTTATGTAGTCTTGCCTTAATCTTTGTATTCATTCCCATCAATGTGAAAGAAGTTATTTGCATATATGTTTACATGTACATGCAACCACACTTAAGTTGCCGCCCTCAGTATGTGCTGTGAGCATCAATGCCATTATATCTTTTTTGAGATGAGGCAACCACATCTGTATGCAGTATTCAAGATCTGAGTATACCATGGATTTATATCATCTTGCCCAAGGGTCCAGCAATTCAAGAAAGATGTGGAGAAATTGGAGAAGGTCCAGAGAAGAGCAACAAAAATGCTTAAAGGTTTAGAAAACATGTCCTAGGAGGGAAGGCTGAAAGAATTGGGCTTGTTTAGTTTAGAAAAGAGAAGACTGAGAGAGGACATGATAGCTGTTTTCAAAAAGTGTGTTACAAGGAGGAGGGAGAAAAATTGTTTTCCTTGGCCTCTGATGATAGGACAAGAAGCAATGGGCTTAAATTGCAGCAAGGGAGGTTTAGATTGGACATTAGGAAAAAGTTCCTCACTGTCAGGGTGGTTAAACACTGGAATAAATTGCCTAGGGAGGTTGTGGAATCTCCATCCCTGGAATATTTAAGAGCAGGCTGGGTAGACATCTATCAGGGATGCTCTATAAGGTGCTCAGTCCTGCTGTGGGGGCAGGGGACTGTACTCAAAGACTTTTCAAAGTCCCTTCCAATTCTAGTATTCTATTATTCTATGATTCTATAACCCCTAATCTTCTATGACTCTATGGTAAAGTCTGTGAGATCACATGAAGTCAGAACTCTCTGTTCTTAATTCCATTCATAAAATTAAAAAAGTTCCTCGGGATGTGGATTGTGAAATATTATTGACACTTTTATCCCCAAGAAACAATCGCCAGACGATGTAGAATGCCTAAAATTAACTCTTCCCATTGTTTTGGTTTATATAGTCAGTGCCATCCTTTTCCTCCAGATGTCTGCTCTAATCTGGCAGGCAAATGAAATGTTGCAATGTACAGAATTACTGCACTCAAGTGCTCCAAATACTCTTCTACATTTTAACAATTGGCCTGTGCAGAGGAATGGAAAAGAAAAACTAAGGTTAGCGTATGTGCAAAAAAGGGATCAGGGAAGAACCCAGAATATTAGCTTTGTATTTTTAAGATTGTAAAGTTTAGAGTTTTATTTAACATTATATGGCTACAGTCCTCCTTTGGGAAGAGAATTTATATCTTTTTTTTTTAAAGTGGATTGCAGAGAGTTATGTGACTGCAAATACATAATGATTTCAGTAACGGTGGGTTTAGGCCTTGTCAGCTGCCTCCCTTTCATTGGAAGAATTCTAAATGCAAATAATTTTTATTTTATTTTACAAAAGCAAATTAAATCCTCTTCCAGAAAATTAAAGACCAGCTACTGGTATTGCCAACATATGGTTCTTGTCCAATGTGCCAGAGCCAAATTCCACAGAAAAGGCCATTATCACCATGCATGTTCTGTAATACACGCCGGCATTTTCCCCACACAGCTGTATGTGATAACAGTGAGTGCCCCAGCAAGCTGTAAGGTTACTTGTCAATTTTTCTTTTTAGCAAATTGCCAATGTGACTTGTACTTGCTTTGGATGACTGCATAAATGAGGCATGTTTCTGATTGACTTGTCCTTTGTTTGGTCCATGTTGTTTGGTATATTTGGGTCCATAGTCTTTTGTACTTTGCTGGAATTCTATATTTATTTCTGTGGTGCTGTTTTCCTGATAATAGCCCCTCGGCTACTGGCTCTTTGACTTTGGGAAAGTCACTTACTCTGTCTTAGCTATAATAAATACAGTTATGTGTCAGGTTGTACAATAGATCTCTTTCCTACCTTAGTTATCTTTGCAGAAACAGATTGGTTTTAGAACTGAATGTGGTTGTTGATTTTTTTGCTTCTCCTATGGGCTTGAAGGCCCCACACAAACAAAAGAGGAAACTAACCTAGTGCACAGGAGCAAAAGTGAAATTGACTGCACAACAATTTGCATTGTGAGTGAGAATTTTTTATATATTTATGTAAATTAAGGCTTTGTCTCTACACACAAACTGCACCAGTTCTAAACCAGTTTAGTTAGCCACAGCAGTCACTTTGTGTGGGTACCATAAGCTGATTGAACAGGATGCACCAATCAGTGAAACGTTTGTGAGCAGCTAAGACCTAATATTGGTGCCAGTATTGGCAAAGATGATGTGGTTCTGTTATGCTAGGCATTTTTATTTGAATTTAGACCCTTTAAATTTAGATTAAAGAACTTTTTGTTTGTGAATAGCAATCACAGTTTTGCTTATAACTATAGTGGGTAAAAAAGTTACAAGCAGAAATATCTGTCTCCATTAAAGAACAGAGGAATTGTAATACCAAAATAGAACAATCTATTATAGCTGTCAGCTATGCTGTCTCTGACAGTAGCCATCGCCAGTTGATTCAAGCAATAGTGTAAGAAATCCCGTATTGAACAATTTATCAAATAAAATACCTATACATTTTAATTCCACTAAATCTGTGGATTACTTAGGCCATGAAACATGAGGGTTTATATCCCTTCTTTAAAATAAAACCTTGTCATCATGCATGTTCTCATTATGCATATCAAATGTGTATCCTTTATTTTGATCCTTCTATGCTCTTCCTCAGAAGCATCTTGTGGCAATGAGTTCCAGGAGCCAATTATGCATGATGAAAATTTTCCTTTTATTACTAAACACCCCTGTCCCAGCTCCTTGTCCAAGGTCCTGCCCTCTGCTTACTCCATCCCCCCCCCCCTTATTGTTTGTTCTACCCCAGTCTCACTCACTTTCACCAGGCTGTGACAGGTGGTTGGGGTGCAGGGAATGGAGGGAGAGGGCTCCGTCTGGGACTGTAGGCTCTGGGTTGGGGCAAGGGATGAGGAGTTTGGGGTGCAGGAAGAGGCTCAGGACTGAGGGAGAGGGCGTGGGAGCAGGAGACGGGGTCTGGGTGGTGCTTACTGCAGATAACAGGAAGTGGCTGCCAGGTTCCAATAGCCCCTAGGTGCATGGTTAGCCAGGTTGGCTCTGTGCACTGCCCTTGCACCTGCAGGCATTACCCCTATAGTTCCCATTGGTCACAGTTCCCAGCCAATGGGAGCTGTGGAGCCAGCGTTTGAGACAGGGGCAGCAGGCTGAACCGCCCTGGTTGCCCATGCACCTAGGGGCTGCAGGGATCTAGTAGCCACTTCTTAGAGTAGCGCAGAACCACAGCAAATAGGGAGACTGCCTGAGTCCCAGGTCCTGCTGCACCACCACCTTTTAACTGCCTGGTCAGCGATACCAACCGGAGCCATCAGGTTCCCTTTTCGACCAGGGTTCCAGTTGAAAACCAGACACCTGGCAACCCTTCTGCTTCCTAAACTAAGTAGTCAAATTATTTTCTCCTCAACCTCTCATGACAAGTCGTCATTTCTCTAACCATTTTATCAGCCATCTTTAAACCTCCACTGATCCACATCCCAGGTGTGTTGCTAGCACTATTTTTATGGTGGGTGTGCTCCATTCACTTTATAAATCTTTGTTAATACAAAACTTTTATCATCCTCTACCACCATCATGCCTCTTTACAACTCTCTTCATGCAAGAAGTATTGCTGATGTTGATGGCACTACTCACATGAGTAAGAACTCCTTGATTAGTAAGGGTTGCAGAATCAGGTCAGCAAGCTGTAAAATTGGGTAGCTTAATTTTAGCCTCTTCTCAGTTTGTCTTGTCAGTGAAGCACTTTGAGGTAATGACTTAGGTGTATTTGATGATTGTTCATTTTGAAAGATGTCATTTTAAGAATTTCTAGAAGTTTCAAAACTACCCTGTGGGAGATCTGTTCTATGCCAAAATGTCATTTCAGATTCTAGACTACATATTCCCTTGTACTTTCTCTTTATAAATGTTTCACAGCATCTGCATTTTTTATCATTGCACTTTCATATGAACTGTGGATTCCTTATAGCTAACCTACAATGCCTATCTGAAAGGAAGTAATATTTTTTTTTAAAAAAAATGGCTTTTTCCTGTCATAAGAGATAAAACGGCTTAATTATTTCTCCCCTTATGTGCTGATATTTATATTAATATTTTAACAAAAGGAATCTTTATAGTGTCATTCATGGATCCATGTGTTAAAATTAAAACAACTATGTCCTGATGAAAGGGAATGTTGTATTTGTTTTCCAATAGCTTAGAACTGATAGAATTAGGTCTTGTTCCTTCAATGATAGATCAGATACCTGAAGCTTCCTACAAGTCACCACACTGCATTACCAAAAACTAATTAGGGTGAAATCTCACTATCGTTTTGCATGCAGGACTCCCACTCAGTGTATCCAATTGATAGTAAGAGAACTTTTTAAAAGTTGCTGCTATATATATCACGGATTCTAAAATTTCCACTCCAACTCATCTGATGAAGTGGATTTTATTCACGAAAGCTCATGACTTAATATATGTGTTAGTCTATACGGTGCAACAGGACTCCTCATTGTTTTTACAGTTAGGCTTCGTCTACACTACAAGGATTTTGTGGCAGAGAGTATGCTGATGATGGACTCATTAGCATGAGACATGATATCATTAGCATATTTTCTGCTAATGCTTTTTGCGCAAGGGGTTTTTGCGCAAAAAGAAGCAGCGTAGCTGCTTCCATTTTGTGCAAAAACCCATAGAGGCATGAAGATCTTGCACAATATGGTTTTTTTGCACAAAACCAAAGTGGTTACACTGCTTCTTTTTGCACAAAAACCCCTTGCGCAAAAAGCATCCGCAGAAAATATGTTAATGACATCATGACTCATGCTAATGACTACATCATTAGCATATTCTCTGCTACAAAAACCTTGCAGTGTAGACATAGCCTTAGAGACTAACATGGCTACCCCTCTGAGACCAGGTCTACACTAGACCCAGAATCTTGGCCTAAGGTATGCAACTCCAGCTACACAGAATACATAGCTGGCTTATCTTAAGCTGATCTTGGCATAGTCCTCACAGTCAGAGGCTGATGGGAGAAAATGCTTCTGCCAGCATTCTTTACTCCTCGCAATAGCAGAAATACCAGCTTCCAGCAGGGATGCCCTCTGAATTTGATTTAAAAGTCTTAATTAGACTCTCTAAATCAAACTCCAGAAGATCAATAGTAGCAGCATCACAGAGTGAAGACAAGGCCCGAGACTTTTTAAAAAGATTGCTATTGAAACACTGGGTACAGTGTGTGCCATAAAATCATGATGTTTACCATTCCCAGTAATTACCTTTATTTCTTTAGTTCTAATTCAAAGAATAGTGAGTGCTTCAAACACTTCAGTAAAGGTTTATAGGATGGTAAATACCCATAGCTAAATTCTATGCAGGCCTATGGCATTGTATGCACAAATTAGACAGACACACAGCTGAATACAAGGAGTGCCTTCCTCAGACCTGAAGAAAAGCTCTGTCTAGCTTGAAATCACAAAATATATTACAAAATATATTACTTTTGCCTAACTTGTCTCTATTAACCTGGGACTAACATTGTTATATATATATACACAAATGTTTAATAATAATTTACAAAGAAGGAGAAACAGGTGACAGCAGTCCTAAGGCACCAATAACATGGACAGCAATCAGAAATAGACTCCAAATCTCCTTTCTGTTCTGTTGCATGGAGGAGAGAACAATGTGGCTGGCTGTGAAGTGCCCATCCACCTTTGAGCTGTATGGGTCTTTTTTGGTTTTTTTACTTCCAAGAAAGTGGGGGATGCCATGCAAACAAATTTTCATTGGGGCATTCTTTGTGAGAATTCTTGGGGCATTTGCAAGCAGGAGAGCATAGGTGGTAGTGGCAGGGAGGAGCCACTTGCATTAAGCTTCACACACCTATGGCACTCCGTGTGACCAGTGAAATCCTGCCCTCTAGTGGTGATCATTGTAGTGTTAACTTGCAGTCCATGACTTCTATTGGGACTGGCTGGAGGGGGAGGGGGAGAAATCCCATTTTGTGAAAAATTTGGGGATTTTGAAATTTGTTTTGATTCCACATTGGAATGAAACTAGGACTTTTAAAAATCTTTTGCAATAAATAAATAAGACAAGCATTACTCCACAATACCCCAATGACTAGAGCACTCTTGTGGGACAGTCTGTTCAAGACCGGACTATACCTGAGTCAGAGGAAAGCCTTGACCCTGGCTTTCCTAGGCCTGCTCTACACTAGGGGATAAATTTGAATTAAGATATGCAAATTCAACTATGTTAATTGCATAGCTTAAATCGAACTATCGTAACTTGAATTTTGGCACCGTCCACACTGCGGGAAGTAGAAGGGAGCACACTCTCCTTCCTTGTTCTTGTAGAAGCAAAATACAGGCATTGATGGGAGCCCCCTCCCAGTTCAAATTAGCATGTCTTCACTACACCCGTTAATTCAAACTGTGGAAGATTGACTGTGGATGCTTTCATCTTATCTGTAGTGCAGACATGGCCAAGATTCTAGGTTCTTTTTATCTGGTTTAACCAGAAATTACCTCGTGGACCTAAGAAATGTTCCCGATGAAATGTTCCTTTCCAGTGGCCTTTTCCAACCAAAAACAACATTCAGTTGAAAAATTCCCTACCAGCTCTAGCTTCTGTTTCTGCAAGGGCTATACATCTGCAGAGGAGAGGGGTAATGGCAACACAGCTTCTGAACTGGCCATACATTGAGAGGAGGGGAGGAAGAATCTAAAGGAGCAAGCAAAGAATGCCCCAAAATATGAAACGAATGGACTAGGACTCTCTCCATAGATTCTTGCACTCTACAGTTGAAAGGCTGTCTCTCTTACCCTTTAGCCTTCCTTTTTAGTGGTGAAACCCCTTCTGTGTGGTTTTGCTATTATCCTTTTGCTGTGTCTGCAGTGAAGGTCTTCTTTCAATTTCCCACTACAGGCAGTCCCCGGGTTACATGGATCCGACTTACATCGGATCCCTACTTACAAACGGGAAGAGACAACCCCACACTAGTTGCTTCTCCCCAGCAGACCAGGGAGACGCGAAGCTAGCACCCCCCCCGCAGACCAGGGAGACGCGAAGCTAGCACCCCCCCACCCAGCAGACCAGGGAGACGCGGAGCGGCTTTTCTCAGCAGACACCTCAGCTTGAGAATAAAGGACTGAGGGAAGTGAGGTGTGGGAGAATAAAACTGAGCTCTGGAGAAATGTTTGGCTAGAGTTTCCCCTACAATATGTACCAGTTCCGACTTACATACAAATTCATCTTAAGAACAAACCTACAGTCCCTATCTTGTACGTAACCCGGGGACTGCCTGTATTTCAGAGGCAGTGGCAGGAGGGGGTAGAAGGAAGACAGAGTACTGGCATTTTTAGCACACTGTGGTCCAGTCCTATTCAGAGCCATTCCAGATGTCATGGTGGTAAAAACACTAGCACATCGCAATAGCGGTCATGTTGTGATACCCACCATTACTGCCAGAATAACCTTTGTTAGCTAATACAGAAGTGACTGAGATGGGAGCAGTGAAGCATGAGTGAAGCCAAACACAATCAAACCACAAGAGAGAGAGAGAGAGAGAGAGATTACACTTGTGCCTAAATTTCTCCTTTAGACTCACTGGCCAATGAAGATGTGTGACTCTTTCCACCACACCCTCTTCCTCAGTTTCCCTAGTGACTGCCTTCTAAAGCTGTCTTTTTGGTAAACAGGAACAACCAATAGCTATCCAGACAGTGGGTGAAAGGGTAACTGGGGCGGGATTGCCTTTTTCCAGATCTGTAAAATTGGCAGCAGAATTGGAATCAGGGGAGCATCCCCATATCTCTTCCCGGGGCATTTAAAGGATCAGGGGATAACAACAACAACAACAAACTAAGTTGATAGCTTGTGGATTCCAGCCAGTGCTCCCCACTCTACTGTTTATCCCAAGCCATCTGCCAAGTACTGTCTTTATATTTAGGGAAAGATTAAGTGGCAAAAGCTGGTTGCCCTCTAGTTTTCTATTTGGAAAAAACCTTTTGTGCCTAGAATAGGCTCCAAAGCAATCATAGAATACTAGGACTGGAAGGGACCTCGAGAGGCCATTGAGTCCAGTCCCCTGCCCTCATGGCAGGACCAAATACTGTCTATACCATCCCTGATAGACATTTATCTAACCTACTCTTAAATATCTCCACAGATGGGGATTCCACAACCTCCCTGGGCAATTTATTCCAGTGTTTGACTACCCGGACAGCTAGGAACTTTTTCCCAATGTCCAACCTAAACCTCCCTTGCTGCAGTTTAAGCCCATTGCTTCTTGTTCTATCCCCAGAGGCCAAGATGAACAAGTTTTCTCCCTCCTCCTTATGACACCCTATTAGATATCTGAAAACTGCTATCATGTCCCCCTCAATCTTCTCTTTTCTAAATTAAACAAACCTAATTCCTTCAGCCTTCCCTCATAGGTCATGTTCTCTAGACCTTTAATCATTCTCGTTGCTCTTCTCTGGACCGTCTCCAATTTCTCCACATCTTTCTTGAAATGCGGTGCCCAGAACTGAACACAATACTTCAATTGAGGCCTAACCAGCGAAGAGTAGAGCGGAAGAATGACTTCTCGTGTCTTGCTCACAATACACCTGTTAATGCATCCCAGAATCATGTTTGCTTCCTTTGCAACGGCATCACACTGCTGACTCATATTCAACTTGTGGTCCACTATAACCCCTAGATCCCTTTCTGCCGTACTCCTTCCCAGACAGTCACTTCCCATTTTGTATGTATGAAACTGATTGTTCCTTCCTAAATGGAGCACTTTGCATTTGTCTTTATTAAATTTCATCCTATTTACCTCAGACCATTTCTCCAATTTGTCCAGGTCATTTTGAATTATGACCCTATCCTGCAGATTAGTCGCAACCCCTCACAGCTTGGTATCATCTGCAAACGTAATAAGCGTACTTTCTATACCAATATCTAAATCGTTGATGAAGATATTGAACAGACCCAGTCCCAAAACAGACCCCTGCAGAACCCCACTTGTTATGCCTTTCCAGCAGGATTGTGAACCATTAATAACTACTCTCTGAGTACGGTTATCCAGCCAGTTATGCACCCACCTTATAGTAGCCCCATCTAAGTTGTATTTACCTAGTTTATTGATAAGAATATCATGCAAGACCGTATCACACGCCTTATTGAAGTCTAGCTATACCACATCCACTGCTTCTCCCTTATCCACAAGACTCGTTATCCTATTAAAGAAAGCTATCAGATTGGTTTGACATGATTTGTTCTTTACAAATCCATGCTGGCTGTTCCCTATCACCTTGCCACTTTCCAAGTGTTTACAGATGATTTCCTTAATTACTTGCTCCATTATCTTCCCTGGCACAGAAGTTAAACTAACTGGTCTGTAGTTTCCTGGGTTGTTCTTATTTCCCTTTTTATAGATGGGCACTATATTTGCCCTTTTCCAGTCCTCTGGAATCTCTCCTGTCTCCCATGATTTTCCAAAGATGATAGCTAGAGGTTCAGAAACCTCTTCTATCAGCTCCTTGAGTATTCTAGGATGCATTTCATCAGGCCCTGGTGACTTGCAGGCATCTAACTTTTCTAGGTGATTTTTAACTTGTTCTTTTTTTATTTTACCTTCTAAAACTACCCCCTTCCCACTAACATTCACTATGTTAGGCGTTCTTTCAGACTTCTCAGTGAAGACCGAAACAAAGAAGTCATTGAGCATTTCTGCCATTTCCAAGTTTCCTGTTACTGTTTCTCTCTCCTCACTGACCAGTGGGCCTACCCTCTCCTTGGTCTTTCTCTTGCTTCTAATGTATTTATAAAAAGTCTTCTTGTTCCCCTTTATTCTGGTAGCTAATTTGAGCTTATTCTGTGCCTTTGCCTTTCTAATCTTGCCCCTGCATTTCTGTGCTGTTTGCCTATATTCATCCTTTGTAATATGTCCTACATGAAATGGTGAAAGAGACAGAATGTGCAGTACATTGAAAATGTAAAAGACTATTTGCAGCAAATTTGGAGACCTTTTTAGGTAAGTCTTTAGCAATGGGAAGCTCACTAGAAAATAATGATGCTTCTGAAATCTCTTGATATTATCCTCAACAAATCTGTACTACTGTACTAGAAGGAGAAGACTACAAGCAGCTGTTAGAGCTAATAGAAATTATTTAACTGTATTTAAAATTAAATATAACTTTTTGAAAAATACGCATACTCACAAATGTTGTTTGTATCAATCAAAAGTTTCCATTTTTTCCTTTTTTTGTTTTAGTTAAATTTAAAATAAAAAAAAATCACATTCATTTTGGCATGAAAAAAAATCAAATTGCAGGTGAATGGGGGGAAACCCACAAGTCACTAGCCAATTTTGTTTAAACTCAAACAAAAAATAGCTAGTGGAAATTTTAAAATATAGTGACAATGTTAATGAAAAGAAAATGGTTTATGTTCTTTATTTTTCTTCATTTATTTATTGTGGAACACAGCTACCAATTTTCACCAGCTCTACTGCTGGTACTAATCATTCTTATGGGCACTGCAGAATGTCCTCATGTAAAATGTTGTCAAGTTTTCAATGCATTGTTGTTACTACTGCTTGTATTATAACAGTACCCAAAGACCCAACTCGGAATAAGCATTCTACCACGATGGGCACTATAAAACATTAGTAAAAGATTAACCCTGCTCCAAAGAGCTTGCAACCTAAAAAAAGACAAGGGTGCATAACACAAAAGGGGAAGGAAATGAGTAATGCTAAACAGCAGATAAAGTTGCATAGATTATCTAGGCTTGCAATTAATTTATAATTTTAACATGATGCTCTGCTGCAGTTTTTATTTTTATACTCAATCTAAAATCTTCTTTATGTTGGCAAATTATAGGATTTAGTACCCTGTTAGCTGAATAGGGCAAATTAGCAGAAACATCAGAGGTAGGTATTAATATTGTTCTGGGTGGGGCTGAGAATGAGGGGTTCAGTGTGCAGGCTGCCCTGGGGAAGGGAGGACAACCCCAGCCCTGACTCACCACAGCAACTTGGGGACAGGTGAGATGCGCCTCTCCATGGCTGCTGCAGCTGCAGTGGGCACAGCTGGAGGAAGAGTGCATGTCCCCCGGCTGGGGCAGGCCCAGGTTCATTTGCTCCCTGAGCTCTCCAGCCACAGCGCGGAATAGAGCAAACTGTGCATTTTCCCCTGGCCCCCGACAAAAGGGATCAGTCGGCAATGATCCCATATGAATCGAAAAGAGGGGCATCAGCCCCCTCCCTCTCCGCCCTCCCTAAAGGCTGCTGAGGAAGGGGCATGGTTGGGAAAGTCCCAGATTGAAGAGGACACCCCCAGCCAACCCCTTTCAAGTGCTTGGTGATTCTGTCTCTTTTCTATATGGTTTTATGAGAAGCAATCCCATTCCAACCACATCTCATTTTTCTGGCACAATCAAATCCCCGTGTTGCTTTAAGTAATGATAAGGGAAAGCTGGATACCAAATTTGGTGGTCCTAGCTCTTACGGTTTCAGAGTGTTTGAGCAAACAGACTGACTTTCTCAAATATAATGTAGATTATATATATGGTAGTAAAATAATACAACAAATGACATAAATTGATCAAACTGGACTGACTCTCATAGATTTGACTCTGTTACTGATCAGGTGAAAAACACATTTTCCTGTAGTCTGATGATTATTGTATATTATTACAGTTGTTCTTACACTATGCTGTCTCCTGTAAATTATAAATATTATTTTAGGAGACAAATTGGATAACAGTTTAAATATGAGAGGTAGCTGATCATGTATACTCAGAGCCAGTTAAGCAGATAGTTGTTGATGGACAACTCTAGTGAATAAGGCAGTTTCAAATAGATGAGATTCAAGCACTTGTCTGATTAAAGTACCCCAATTACACAAAATTAAACTTGTTCACATGCAGAGCTTACTTCTTTCATAGATACTCCATGCTGGAGCTAGGTGCAAGAAGCTATTAATTTTTAAAAACCTTACCATTTCAAATAACTAAACCTCATATGTAATTTCAGATGTTTAGAATGGTACCTAATGTTTTCATAGAAGCAAATTTGTCTATATACTTTACTTCAGCAATATAAAGGAATGTTCAACATATCTACATACATCATTAATTTCACATTTGCTAACCGACAATGTAATGTAGCATATTATAGGCTTTGTTACAGATAAACTCAACGTGAGAGACTGTTGGATTCTGGTTTGTTGATGGATTTTGAACTGGAACAATGTATGAAAACTACGTATATACAACTATTGGCCATATAGATTTTCTATATCTTTATTTCTTCTTTGGTTCCTGAACTTCCAATCAGACAGCCAGCTGTGAATCTGAAAGGGAAAAAAAAGTCTTTTACTACTAATAATAGAACAGTATTTAAGGACAGCTACTTGTTTTCAAATGAGTAGTCCTATGGCACTTTAGAGACTAGCAAATGTGTGTAAGTATAGTATCATGAGCTTCTGTGGCCAAAACCCACTTCCAGATCATCTGAAGAAGTGGGTTTTTCCCAAGAAAGCTCATGATATTATTTATATTGTTGTTAGTCTCTAAGGTGCCACTGGTCTACTTGTTGTTTTTAAAGTTATAGACTAACATGACTACCCCTAACATGACTATCACTAAGACTTTGTTTTTCAAAATCGATTTTTAATATGGATATTAGAAGAAAGCCTTGATGGGTAAATATTACAGTGAAACTTATTTTTTCCTGCGACTGGATATTGATCTGAAAAGGTTTATACTAGCCATAATAATAATGCATTTACAAAATAAGTTCTTCCTCATGGAGGAGGATGATATGCAATTGCTATCCATTTTTATTTTACTTCCTTTATCTGAAGTTATCAAAGTGGTGATATGTGTTAAATTGCCTTTCCATATAGTATGGTTTGATATCCATGAGAAATTTCAGTGCCTTCTTGTAGTAATAATAAATGATTCCCCAGTCCTGTAAGAGCTAAATATTTAATAACAGTACATAAGCAGCTGCACATTCAGTCTGAGGATCTTGAAGCCCTTATTGATACTGGTGAATTAGGTGTCTCAGCAATGTTTGTGACGTAACTAGGCACCATTTTTCCAATTTTACAGATGAAAAAATAGAGATAAAAAAATGATGCTCTAACCCTCCAAGGTACTTAGGTGCCTAATTCCTGACTCCTAAATATATTTGAGGATCTTGGCTTAAGTAACTTTCCCAGGAGCAAACCCCAAATCTCCTGACTCTAGGCTTGAGTCAATATTTTCCCTTTGATCTCTTAGTCCAGCATAGGCTGAAGCCAGTGAATCAAGAGCACAATTTGGGCTGACCTAAGATGGTCATGTTGACCCTCCCCCTCCCAAATTGGAGAGGCTGTGAGGCTGCTCCAGCACAAGTGCAGTCTCTGAATCCTGTGTTTTAACATGCACATTATTCCGGTTCTGCAGCAAAGTAGTTTTACAAAATTCTGTTGGTCACACAAAATGTGTCTTGTTTTGTCATATTTCAAACACAGTACCTGTACTATGCAGTGTATAGTATTTCACCAGTTGGGTATCAAACACCTGGGAATGTATGTTTCCCATATAAACTATAGCCTAGCACCTGTCCTAACTTATATTGTGCAACAATACTGATCAACAAATGACAGGTTTTATTCCATTTGATCTTTGGTTTCCCCCTGACATCAGTAAAATGTGACTAAATGAAATATGACTGAGTAGATTTTAAACACAGCCAAATCATCTTTGTTTTGATTTTAAAAATCCATATTTTTGTAAACTGCAGCATGAAAAAAGCAAAAGATCATACATTAACTGTAACTACATCATACACAAAAACAATTAATGGTATTGACTAATTCATTTTTTAATGTGCCAATTTATACAAATCTATTTTAAATAATTAGAAGTCCAGCTGGTAGAAATCATCATCAGATGCTTTTCTAAACCACCTTTAGCTGAAGAACATTCATGCTATTTGAACAAAGAATAAAATTGTTTCAAATCATGCTGGAGCCTCTCAGATGTATTGAACACAAATTCAGCAACTGTTTAGAGGGGGGAATGTAATTTATGTGCTTATCCTATGCCAGATGTGCATATTGACAGGTTGTGGAACAGATCCCAGTGTCTCAGTGTAGTTCCCCAATGAGTATTTTTTGGGGGAGGAGGGGGGCATTTTCTTGCTGCGTAAAGCAACCTTGGCAGCAAAAACTGCTCAACATCTTATTTATTAGTATCTCTACTCCTCCCCTGTTGTTATATTAATATAATGAATTGTTCACAGGTGCTTCAAATGAGGTTTAAACAATCACTGGGAGCGTTGTTACCAAAAGAGCCCAAATTGAGAGAAGCAGATGCAGTAGCAACAGCCCCCAACAAAAGTACAAAGCTTGAATTAATGAAGGTCATTGCTCACATTTGGCCAAAATGACCTTAAGAATAACAATACTTGTGATTTGACTATTTCAAGGGAGAGGCTGCTTGTTTTCTCTTAACCTAGTTTCAGTTTTTATTTTTTTTAAACTTCTTTAATGTATCACTTAAATCCTGTGTACTCCTAAACATTAAATTAATTGCATTTCATCCTTCCTCCTTTTAACTAAAATGAGATCCTTCACATAAGATTATAGTTAAATTGTGCTGTATGTCATCTTTGAATTATAATGTGCATTCAAGCACTAAGACAGATAAAACAGTTAAAAGAACACCATCAACTTGACATGCAGCCATTTTTTAAAGTTAGGGGTAGTTTCAGGTGCCTCTAATATTTGTGGTCTTACAGTCCCGTATTATTTTTTTAAATGTTTTCCTGTTTCCCTTTTGTCCAAGAAGGTCCCAAACTAGCAAGAGGAGAAATTGCCAATAATCTTGATCCTACAGCAGCTTGTGAATGTGCACAGCTTTATGCATGGTGAATAGTCCCAGTGAAGGTCTACTCAACAAGGCATAAAGTGAAGCGTGCACAACATGCATAAGTCTTTGCAGGATTGGGGTCTATATGAGAGCAGAAACAAAAGACAGAACTATGTAGCACTTTAAAGACTAACAAGATGGTTTATTAAGTGATGAGCTTTCGTGGGCCAGACCCACTTCCTCAGATCAATATGTGGAAGAAAATCGGCACAACCATATAGACCAAAGGGATACAATCAAAAAAATGAACGCATGTGAAATTGACAAATCAAATTTTAGAACAGAGTTGAGGTGAGGGGGGAAGGTTAGTGTCTGTGAGGTAATGACATAGGGGTGATAATAGGGGAAGTTTCTGTGAGGTAATGACATTAGGGGTGATAACTGGGGAAGCTATCTTTGTAATGGGTGAGATAATTAGAGTCTTTGTTTAAACCCATACATAAAGTGTCAAATTTAAGCATGAATGACAATTCTGAAGCTTCTCATTGAAGTCTGGAGTTAAAGTCTCTTTGAAGCAAAATGCATGTTTTAAGGTCATTGAGGGAATGGTCAGTCTGGCTGAAATGGCAAGCGTTAGCTAGACCAGACTAACCCGGCTGCTTCTCTATCACTATTCTATATGGGTATGTCTACACTACTACCCTAGTTCGAACTAGGGTGGTTAATGTAGGCAACCAAAGTTGCAAATGAAGCCCGGGATTTAAATATCCCGGGCTTCATTTGCATCTTGCCGGGCGCCGCCATTTTTAAATCCCCGGTAGTTCGGACTCCGGGCCCGCGTCTACACACGGCACAGAGTAGGCAGTTTGAATTAGGCTTTCTAATTCGAACTACCGGTACACCAATGAGGTAGTACCAGTAGTTCGAATTAGAAAGCCTAATTCGAACTACCTACTCCGTGCCGTGTTTAGCCGCGGGCACGGAATCCGAACTACCGGGGATTTAAAAATGGCGGCGCCTGGCAAGATGCAAATGAAGCCTGGGATATTTAAATCCCGGGCTTCATTTGCAACTTTGATTGCCTACATTAACCACCCTAGTTCGAACTAGGATGGTAGTGTAGACATACCCTATGAGAGCAGGATAGACTTGTTAGACTGGACTAGGACTCAGGAGATCTACGTTTTCAGCTATTTCCATTGGCTTCCTGCATGATCTTGGTCACTTAATCTCACCATCCCCTCATTGGAGATAATATTTTATCTCTTCAACCCCTTTCTCTCCTTGTATAACACTTAACAAAGGGGCTCTGAACTCAAGTTGGGGCCCGCAGGTGCTATTTTAACACATAAAATGAAGGAAACGGTGAAACTGACTACATAAAGTACTTTTAAATGCACCAAGTAAATACACTGAAAATGTGGCTTTTATTTTTTTTCTTAGGCCTCTTTCAGTGACATTAATATACCATATTACTTGGATCAGTAGTAGATAAAAATTTAAAATGGAAGTATGGCTTTAAGCGATTGTTCATTAAAACGCCATAGTCAGCATTTCCTATCTTAAAAATATCTTTGCTTTATGTCTGATATTATCATTAGATGTTATTAGAACTTGTGTGTGCTTTATGTGTTTAGTTATTAATGCATTAATCCTCACTGCATGCTTGCGAGGTAAGGAACTGATCCTGCTTCCATTGATGTCACTACCTAAACTACCATTGACTTGTCATTGGTTCAGGACTGAGATCTACATAGGTACAGACAGGTAGAACCTCTCTAGTCTGGCACTCTCTAGTCGGACAACATCCGTGGTCCAGCATATTTTTAGTGAGCTAGATGTCAATTTATCATGGCCAAGTTTCCTGTGGTCCCATTAAGTTTGTCTGCAGCCACCTGTCCTGGCTCCCAGTGTTCTGTGCTGTTATTTAGCTCTAACTTACACTTACATGTCTTCTAAGAGCCCACTAAGCAGGGGAAATGTTGGTAATGCTGCTAGAAAATATCAACTTCCGTTGTTCGGCAAATTCTCTGGTTTGGCACCGATCAGGTCCCAAGGGTCCCGGACTAGATCGGTTTGACCTGAATTAATATGTGAAGATTGAAAATGAAAAGTGATAGGCTCCCAGCCACACAGTAAGTCATTGGCAGGGCTTTTAATTAGCCTGAAGAATTCCTGCATCTTGTGCATGTTTCATTATGTCATGCTGTCCCCCAGCATCATGCAGAATCTTTATTATTTGCAGAAATAGTTTCGTCTCTTGTGGTTCATTGCTAAGATTTTGCTTTCTTGAACTGTAAACTCATTGCGCAGTCTATGCATTTGTGTAGTACCTAACACAATGGAGTGTTAGGATTCTGAGTGGGTCCTGCAGGACCTATATTATAAAAATTAAGGGATAACGATTTTGTGAACAAGAGAAACTGAGAATATGATACAAGGTGAAATGCACTAAAGATATATGTAAATTATGAAATATAAAATATCCTTATTCTATATCTGAACTTACATATGGGTGAATTAGCAAAGATGTTGATTGAATGCAACTGTTTATTTCCCTCGTGGTGGTTTCTTTTAGGTTTGCAGTAGGCAAGATCAAGTTTAAGTAATTATACTGCTTAAGTGTTGTCAGAGTGGTAAGGTGTTCATTCCATTGTTTGATCATCTACTTAAGGCTCAGCAAATACAGCGACTCATGTTCCCAGATTTCAAACAGAACGAGAGTCAGCTAGTACTATGTTGTGTTTCCTTCCACTAACTACAGACTACAGAAGAGAATAAAGTGGGGACAGAAAAATGTTCACATTTGTGGAGAAATTTTGTGCAGCCACACTATCCTGACGTACGCCAGACACAGCAAAAGGACCTTTCATCTAGGAAAAGCATTTGGAAGCAACTGGTGAATGCTCCTCTCTGCATAGCATGGATTTAATCTGTCCTTGTTTTGAACTTCCTTTTGGAATGAGGGAAGGGCATTGGCACGTATGTCAGGTTCCAAGGGTTGCTGGGAGGTAGAGTTCCCATAAGCCTTGTGAAGGGGATGGATCTTTTCCTGGATAGTCTGGCATCTGTAAAGTTTTGCACAGACCATCCCAGAATATCAACTGCTACGGGGTTTTTTTTCCCCAGCCAAACCCTGCCATAATTTCTTTACCAGTGGAATGATGTTCCTTGAATTCCATGAAAGCTAATACACAGCAAGACACATTTTCTTTTCTGTGGGTATTGCTGCAGAATAGAGACATGAAGCTCACAGTCTGGCATATGCAGTACTAGACAGTACATGAGGCTACACTAGACTCCCAGAATAGATTTGTCTTTGTGGCAGGGTATGGCTGGGGGAAAAAAAAAACCCCGTAGCAGTTGATATTCTGTGATGGTCTGTGCAGAACTTTACAGATGCCAGGGCTTTGTGGGTTGTCTGTAGAAGGAAGCATAAAAATAATTGTAATCTAAACCGTGGAAACTGCAGAGTGCTATTTGGTATCCATATCACATCTAATTTATTGTGCGTGGGATGAAAAGGAAGTGGTTTTGTCTCATTTTGAAGCCTGATGGTTGGTTTGAATAGTCTCCACAATGGTGTTTCATAGAAAGCATATAGAATCTTATTGCAGTAGCTCAAGGCAAAAGCACTTGCTAGTGTTGTATCAAATAGGATTCTTGCAACCCAGGTTCTGTACTCAAAAGGATCCAATTCTAGCACTAAGTAAGAAGCTGAGCAGCAGGTAGTGGTGCCATATAGATTGTTACATGAAAATCAAAGGGTTTAGAAGTGGGAAGAGGACATGCAGGCAAATCAATGATATCATAGGAGGAGAGGAAAAGAGGAATAGTGTCCATATGAGCTCAAAGTTAGTGTCTTCTAGCCCCATTTACTGATGTAAGCCTATTTAGGGCTTGTTTCCACAAAGAATTATGCTTGTGCTTAATTTTACACACTGCGAGTTATCCCAGTGACTTCAGTGGGGACTATGCGTAGTGTAATAGTGCAGAAAGTTAAGCATGCGTGTTAAGTCTCTCTAGGTTTGGGACATTATTTACTAACCTGCAGCTCAGTTAGATTAAAAATTGATAGTGCTCATTTACAAATGCTTTTGTAGCAGCGGACAATTACTATTCAGTGTTATTGATAATTGTTTTATGCCTTAGTTATTTTAATCAAACTCGGCCAAGATCCCATTCCTCACTAAGGACTTTGTCTATGATGTTTTGAGCTCTAAAAATGAAGACATCTTGGCATTATCCAACTAGAAAGGGATAAAATGACTATTTTTTGAATAAAAAAAGCATTTCTCCAGTCTTGTAACTCAAAACAACTCAGTGAATTCTGTTCAAATGTACTTCTAGGCTGAAACAACAAACTTCAACATAAAGGGATTGATATCTGAGACAGCTGTGAATGACTAAATAAAGAGAGGGATTTAGAGTGGAATGGAGGGCTCACCTTAACAATAGTTTGGATTCTGTTCACTCCAAGTTAATATCTTGGTTCCTTGTCACAATCTGTGGATCCTGAAACTGCCATTATTATCCATTTTTAATAGACGTTCAGTGTCCAGTTTCTTATCTCAGATACACAGTATTTGTAGAGGTGTGTCTTTTGGAGATGCAATAATCCATGCTGTGCCTCCAAGATTAGACTCTGACCCCTAAGATTGGGCCTAGATGATGTGCTGTCACTATTTATTTATTTATAGTCTCATCCTGATTGGGAAAAAAATACCAATTCAGCTTTAAAAATCTGAATTATTATTAGAAATGCAGGAGGAGAATTGATTAACCAGTGACCTGAAAATCTGGCTACTGGAAATATACTGTGTAAAAGATATAGCATCTAAGGAGCATTTGATACTCATGTACTCATTTTAAAAGGCTTGTTAAAAAAGGGAGAGAGAGAGAACAAGTATGCTCTTGTGGGACTGAATGCGGGAACTCAAGATCTGGGTTGAATTCCTGGTTCTGCCACAGACTTCTTGAATGTCTTTGAGCAAGTCACAAAGGCACTTTTGAAAAGTTTACCCTATGTAACATTGAAGAGTAAATTGGGGATTCTTGGACCTTCTATAAGACAGATAATAAATTAAAATTCAAGGAGGATTTCTTCCATAACATGTTACCTCGTGTCTTCATCCAGTGTTGTAAGCTCTTTTGACTGAAGGGTTGTTTTTTGCTATATATCTCTCTTAATACCTTGCATCAGGAATTCCCCATCTGATGGGCACTTCTAAATGCCATTAGGAGATACAAATACTAATGATTCAATCTTTATATTATTATGGTATTTACTGATTATATATGAACATGGCACTAAGCAGACTATATTAGACCCCTGCCTGGAAAAAGTAATAAGGTAAGGCAGTGGTCACCAACCAGTAGATCAGGATCTACTGGTAGATCTTGGAACCTCTGACAGGTGATCCTGACTGGTTTGGTTAAGAGGCTATCAAGTGCTGGTACTTCAGCTGCCCTTCCCCCCCACTGTTGCGCACCTCCTGTTCTTTGCCTGAGAGCTTCCCCCTGTACCCCGGGAGCCTCCTGCTTGTGGTACAGAGCAGGGAAGGAAGAGGAGGGGTGATGATGTCAGGTGCCCCCTCTTCTACTCTGTATTCTATCTCCACAGAATGGGGAGAGGGGAACAACAGGGCCTGGGATGGAAGGAGTATGCTGTCTGCTTTTGAGAGTGGTGCAGGGCCAGGACAGGAATGAGCCTGCTTTAGCCTCACTGCACCACCACCCAGGAACCACCTGTAGTAAAGCCAGCTCCAAACCCCAGCCCCAGTCATGTACCCCCCTCTATACCCCAAGCCCTTGCCCTAGCCCTGAGTCCCCCCAAAACTGAAACTCACTTACAGAGCCTGAACCCCCTCCTACATCCCAACTCCATGCCCCTAGCTCAACTCAGGGCCCCTTCCACACTCCAAATCCCTTAGCCCAAGACCAGAGCCTGTGTCCCAACCCTCTGCCCCTGCCTGGTGAAAGGGAAGGAGAATGGGAGGACCAAGTGAGCAGGGGCAGGGCCCCCGAGAAGGGGCAAGAAGGAGGCAGGACAAGGGTTTTGGGTTTGAGGTAGATCCTGGATTGCACTTAAATTGAAAAAGTGATCTCCTGCTTAAAAAGGTTGGAGACCCCTGATGTAAGGTGAGACAAAAACAACCTGCAGAGGACATGAGGAGGGGACAGAAAGGAGAAAGAGGGATGCAAGGAAAATAAGATTAGCTACTAATATGGGAGGTTAGCATATTATTTTTAATGCTATCATTTTAAAACTTTTTACAAACTGAGTTCAAAGAAATCTTGGCAGCTGATAATAGCAATTTAGATGTATGTAGTGCTTTTATGCAGTACATTGAGGACAATCACCCGCCAATGTAATGCTGCCACCACTGCACATCCCTCTGTGCTATCCCTCTCTAAAGCAGTTTTAAAGTGTGTATGTGTTGGGGGACAGGGAATCACCTTTGTAATAGAAGCTATAGGGGGGATTTAGGTGGCTGATGTGCTCCCTCAGTCTAGATTTGGCCAAGACTATTAAGGCACTTCTCAAAACTCTAGTGTTATGAGAAATGCCAGGGAATCTTTTCATATGACTTTTAGAAGTAATAACAGATGCTTGGTCTCATTCAAAAGCTGGCACCTGCAGCAGCAGTACTCCTAATGCATCCTGCAGGCATTTATTCAGTACTTGTCTGAGGTTAAAAAAGCCACCTATATAATAACCAGTGCCATTACTTCAGCACTTGGATTTTCCTTGGAGGTCTCCCATCTGATTACTGACCAGATCCAACCCTGTTAAGCTTATGAGATGTGACAAGACAGAGCCCCAGATAGACTGGCCACTTAAACATTTATTTATGTCATTGAATGACATGTTTAAAACTCTCTGCCCTGTCTAAATATTGCAAGGAGTATATAAAGGGGGAAAAATTGAATATGACATAAGAGGAAACAAAAAATAATATATTACTAGCTTAGGATACTTACCGTTTATGTTTTGAATAGTCCTGATTTTGACAGAAATGGTGTGTGGGGAGTTAAAATATGGTATTTTTTGTGACAATTACTTTTACTGTGATATGATAGTCTTGTTCTATCAATATTGCAGAACATCACACTAAAAGAGATCTCTTACAGTCTCAAGAATGTAAGTAGTTGATTAAAAAGCAAGATTATATACATTTCAGAGACTAAAAAATGTTTAGTGGATCTGAAATGCAAATAATTTTGACCATATTTACTGGTTGCCAAAGCAAATCACTTAATAATAAGATAGAGAAGTGTAAATTAAAGTTGTACAGTTGTATACATTGAACAAGGATTAAAAAATAATACTACACTGCTTAGTTAAACAAGTTTAGTATCTCTCAGATAGGGCAAAGATCGGGCAAGACCTATGTTACATCGCAGCTTCAACATGAAAATTATGTAAACTAATGCTCAGTTATTATTCAGTACTTCAGTCTTTGAAAAGCTTTTTACCAATTACATTATGTGCATACATTCATTCAGATATTTGTGTAAGCAAATGGTTGTGCCTGGAAGTATTATAGGTGCTGTTTTAGCGGTCTGCTGAAACTGTGCCCAACCTGTGATCATTTTGTAGGTGGCTGTGATGTTCACATTGAAATACTAGTGTATATTTTCCTCTTTAAATTATTCTCTCTCTCCTCCCTGGGGAGATGACTGTATTTTGTCAAGGCTAGTAAGAACTGTACTATAGGCCACACTTAGTGCATCAAATCTTCCAGTGTTGTCAATAGAAGACTTTTCTCATTGTGGTATTTGATACAACATTAGTCTGAGGATTATTGACCCAATTCTTATCCTCTATAAGGGTATGTCTACACAGCAGGGCTGAAGTCGAATTAAGTTACGCAACTTCAGCTACATCAATTGAATAGCTTAAGTCGAAATAGCATAATTCGGCTTTTGGAGCTGTCTCAACAGCAGGAAGTCAAAGGAAGAACACGCTTCTTTCAACTTTCCTTACTCCTTGTGAAATGAGAGTTACTATGGGTTGGAGTAAGAAGTCCTCCAGCTCGACATTATTTCAAAATAAAGGGTTGTAGTGTAGATGCACAGTATGTTATTTTGAAACAACATAGGTTACTCTGAAATAACGCTGTTGTGTGGACATACCCTAATTGTGCATAGATTGGACTATCTGCATGCCCAGGTAAGGAAGGATTCTTCTGCCTCCATAGAGTTCTCTTTTTGGACACTGTAAAGGATGCTGCATAATTTTGGGTTTGTGATGTGGGTGGATTTATAGATTGAGTGGGCCAGGGGAAGGAATGGGCAGGCTGAGGGTAGCATGTGGATTGTGTAAGAAAATGTACACACATGCGCGCTCTGCAGAAGTTAATGAGAAAAGAGAACACAGCTTTCATCTGCATTGACTTTTATTGTGGATCACCCAGCAGGGGTTTGGGACAGTTCATAGCAGCTTGGAAGAACTCCTGGAAGCATGGCTGCATTGGCCTTTGCGCTCTGGGGACTAGAGCTAGTACAGAGTACAGGCCAGAGGAACAGAGCCTCCACATGGATGACCATGATTTCCTGAGGGTCCTCCAGGATTGAGGGTTTAGGAAGTATCCCCACAGGCTTTTTGTGGGAGGGAGGACAGAATTGGCCAAGTGGGACAATGGAGAAGATACTCTGCATGAGGATCCTCATGGAGAGTTCTTCTCCTTGTGTGTTTTCCGGAGGGTTTTCCTGTGGAAAGGGATGATGTGGACCCTGGGTGCAGCATGACTTGGTGAGTTATACCAACAATTATTGCCTCTCACTATGATGCAGGACACCATAGGAATTTCAACAAATAATAATAGAGTGAGCTAATGCACTCAAAGTATAAAATCTTGATCCAGTGACAGTTACTAGCAAGAGGATATTGAATGAATTGCTACTTCCTTGTGTGAACATCACAGCTAGCTGTTGATTGCCAGCTATGAAAGATGGATGCAAGAAGTGGTTATCTGTACCAGGTCAGCTGCAGCTGGAACATGTTCTCTGTTGGAGGCTGACAGTGAAGTTGCCCACCTTAAATCAGTTTGCAGTTAATTGGCAATGATGGAAATGTACCTTGCCAAGGAGGGCTTTGAATATAATATCAATTGGATTCCTGAAGAAGCTGGTGTCTTCCCAGGAAGAATCAGAGGCTCTTTGATGGGCATGGTGAAATAATGTGGTTTGTAATCCCCAGTGATTTTACAAATGCCAGTGCTTGCAAAAACCCTCCTTGGCAAGGTGCACTGCCATCCCTGGTCAGCTAGCTGGAAATGTGATTTGAGACTGTAAAATGGAGCAATCTAAGTAGATTTGTTTGCATCTGATGAAACAGCCCTCACCATATGTGTGTTTTATTAATGTCTTAAAATTCTTAATGGAGCCTAACAGAAACTAACACAGTCAATTATAATGTCCTCCTTGCAATCTCTGGAGGCAATATAGAGTATCAATAGCAGCACATATTAGTAACACTTAGTAACTGTGGACACCTTCTACCAAAGACTGAGAGAGCCTCATAATGCCCCTGTGGAGAGAGGTGTGGTAAAAATAGGGGAAACAGAGGCAGAGAGTGGCTTACCAAGGTCACACAGTTGGTTAACTGACAGAGCTTGGACTTCAGTTAAGACTCCAACTCCCTAGCTCATGGCATCTATCACGCTGTCTTCATTGAGGTGAAATTAAGGGACCAGTGAACAGCTGTGACTGTGCAAATGAAACAAGTCATTGTGTACATTACAGAAGAGGTGCACTGTATCATCCTCTGGATTGTATTGAGGATTCAGAAGCACTTCAGGTTTTGAAAGGAATTTGAAGATCTCAGTTTCATTTTCCAGAGGAATCTAGTAGGTTCCAATCTATGCCTGCATGCTTTGTGGATAACCCATCTGTTTTTCGCCAGATAGCACTGTATGCTTAATGCTTGCCATCCCCTCTTGTTGTCACTGCCAGAAGGCTACAGACTCATCATTTTACGTGGAAGAGAATCATAGTTTTTTTCATCGTAATCGTGGCATTTTAATCCAGCAATGCAGCCTTTTTGTCACCAACAGATCCACCTCTGTGAGCTTGTATCATAAGGACCTTTCAGGGAATACTCATACCTGATAACAAGAGTTCTACAGTGAAGTTGTTAGTGAAGTGCATGAAGGTAGACAAGATGTGAATGGAAGATATAATTTCTTTCCAATGGAGAGAAGCACTGAATACAGTACCACGTGACTATTCATATCCCCATCGAACGGCTAAGGGACTAATTAGATGGCTGAGGTCAGTCTGCAGAGGTAAAAGATAATGGATAAAAGGGAAAATGGCAAGCGAACTACCATAGCTACTGACAATGGAGAAGATAGGGTTGCCCCCTCCCTTCAGTACCTAATTGACTTAGAGGCGCCTATTAAACTGACGCTATCATCATGTGTGGGGCTATTCATATACAGCCTCTCCAGAGCCATCAAGATAAGCCTGCTGTGGGCTATAATATCAGCAACGTGGAGAGTGGCTCATTGAAGAAGCCGAAGCTTGAGTTAGCCAAGGATATTGTATGTGTTGTTTTACTTCAGTAGGATGTCAGAAGCAGAGATAACAGCTGAGTTGCTGTTTACATATTGGAATGCCAGCTCTGAAATCATCCCAGAATCAGGTAAAATGCAATAAATGTGTCTATCTCATTTTTAGAATCCTTTTGGAGTCTTTGGAAGTGGCACGCCGAAATCCTTTTCAGACATTTCTCAGATTTTCTCTCTAATATTGCTCAGCATCTCTTTATTACTACCACAGCCCTAGATGTATCAACCCATTTAATGAAAATGAGATATTTACCTCCTTGAGGGGTATCTAATTTCCATTAATGTTAATAGACATTCTTTGTGTGCAGTAAGAGTATCTCTGTGTTTTATTGCTTAGTGATTTATAAGCTTACCATTTACACAGGCTGAAGTTAGACTAGCTCCTAATTATAGTGATGTGGTAATACCACTGTAGCAAAGATTACATCACAATATCTGTATAAAGAATATCTTTTTAGTCCTTCAAAATCAACATGCTTAGTCAGATTCTTTTGAAATTTGGTACTCTGCAGAAGGGGCCTGTGATGGGGCGCTCCCGTCCCGCACTCGGGGTTCCCAGGGTGACGACGGATGGACGTGCTGGGGGGTGGAGAGCCGGCGCGCCGCCGGGACCGCGGGCCGTGCTGCCGGGCAGGGGCTCGGCGCGGTGAGCGACGGGGGGCAAGGGGTGCCTCTGAGCGAGGCCCCGAGAGGAGGAGCTAGGGAGGCGCCAGCGTGTGACGTCACGGGGGAAGGAGGGGTTGCTGGGCGGCGGGGAGGAAATGACATGCGGGGCCAGGGCCGGCAGGGGATTTAAAACCGGGTCTGACACCGCGGAGAGGGGGAGGGAGAAACGGAGAGCCGAGGAGCAGAAGGAAGGAGAGGTGAGGCTGGGAGACGCGGACCGGACTGGCCTTTAGGAAAGGGCGGAGTAGGAAGCGGCCCAGGGCGGGGTCGTGGAGCCCGTGAGCGGGAGTGTTTTGGGGTACTTCCACCATCCACTAGGGAGGGACCGTGAGTCTCTGCCTTCAGGGCCCTGGGCCGGGGTTCAGAGAGGGGGTGGGCCCGAACCCCCCTACTCCGCTGGCCGGAAAGGCAGCCTCGGGCGTTCATCAGTGTAAACAAGGGACTGGGGACAGGGCGGGTTTACGCTGCGGGTTGTGCCTAGGGCTATAGGACTGGCCCCGGTGACCAATAAACACGGGCGACAGTAGCCCTTTTTTGTGGTGAGTTAGTCAAGACTCTTTTACAGGGCCAGAATAGGGTCAGTAACCTACATTTGGATCCATTTGAACAAGAAGTTATGGAGATATAAGCCCCTCCCCCTGTAGCAATTTTTCAAAAAGTTTCAAGGTCAGAAAAGGGTATTTTTGTTTGTTTTGTTTTCTAATTGTGTTTTGTTTGCTCAGATACTAAACTATTGATGTGATGTAGGTCAAAATGAACTCAATATGTCATTTTTTTCCTCAAGGAACACATTAAATGTTAAGGGCATATAAATTGTGAGTGGTATTTAAGAATATGGTCACTTCTTCACTTGCGTAGATGTGCAGTCTGGAAGGATTACAGTACATGTTCATCAATAAAAAAAATGTTTGGAAAGAGACCGCCAACACACTCTCCAATGACTGGAGATCTAGTGAAATAATGACATTAAAGATCCAAGAGTCTGAATACTGGAAAGGACGAGATTGTTACTGAGAGTGTTTACAACACTCTGTTTTTGTTAACTTCAATGACTAGTTAACATTCTAGATAAAAGGTGATTTTTGTTAAAGATTCTACATTCTCAATCCCTTCAAGGAAAATGTTAGGGCCTCATTTTATACTGTTAAACTTGGTGGGAGCTTTATTTATAGTAAACATGCTCTCAAGAAACCCTCTAGCAAAATGAGGGAATATGAGATTTGACAATCCTGGTATTTCTAATGTTAAGAAAAATAAGATTTTTTTTCTCTTTCAGGAAAACTAGGGGCTATGCTTGCCAACCCCCATCTCTAAAGGGGTAGGCAACTGGGATGGGCCGGGTCCAGACTGCACCAGCCCCAGCTCTTCCCCCATTCCCCTGCCCGATCCAGCTCTCGCTCTCTCCCTCCCAGGCCTAAACCTAACCCCCCTTCTTCCTGTCCCCGCCCCCC
Source organism: Pelodiscus sinensis (assembly GCF_052426305.1). Classification (NCBI taxonomy): domain Eukaryota; kingdom Metazoa; phylum Chordata; order Testudines; family Trionychidae; genus Pelodiscus; species Pelodiscus sinensis. The sequence continues at coordinate 15,495,359 of NC_143060.1, read as the reverse complement.
ACTCTGGCCTCCAGGGAGGGAAGAGGTTGTGGCACACCAGCCCTGGCTCTGCCCCAAGTGGCTGGAAAGGGTTGAGCCCCAGGCCTACTGTTGGGGAGGGGAGCCTAGCCGCAGCTAAGGGTGCTGCCCGTGCAGGGCTGGTGGGGCCCAAAGCATCTGAGTCCCAGGTGGGGGCGGGGCGACGTTTGCGGAACTCTGTTGTCCTGCAGAAAAAAAAAAATGATAGCGAGAGAGATAAGAGAGAGGGCAGGAAGTCTTTTGGGCCTTTCTGTATATCACAAAGAAACAAAAAAGCACACAAGTCTAATTAAAAAAAAATTGCCAGTCACCTATAATGGCAAAAATTATCTGCCAGACAAGACTACAGGTTAAACCTCTCTAGTCTGGCACCTTCAGGACCTGACCAGTACTGAACCGGAGAATTTGCCAAACCATGGGAGGTCAATATTGTCTAGCAGCATTACCAATTCTTTCACTTCTTACTGGGCTCTTAGCAGACATTTAGGGGTAAATTAGAGCTAGATAATAGCCAAGAGTACTGAGAGCTAGGACTGATGGCTATAAACCCATTTTATGGGACTGTGGGAAATTTGGTAGTTTGGTATTGTCCATGGTGAGAGGGCATCTGGCCAACTAAAATCATGCCGGATCTTGGATGCTGCTAGACCAGGGAGTGCTGGACTAGAGCAGTTCAGACTGTATGCAGGCCAGTATGAAGAGGAGGGAGGGGAAAGGTGTGAAAGCACCACTCTATGGTTCCCCAAGTAAGCATGCTCCGACTGGCTGGGGAAGTGAAGAGAGGTGCACTACCTGAGCCTCCCTCCCCCATGCTCTGGCCGACTGGGGGAAGGCTGGGGCTGATTTCCCCACTTACTTGAGGGACCATGGGGAGTAAATTCACACCCTTGCAGTCCACATCTCCAAAAAAAATCCTGCATACAGGTCTGGTATGTGCCTTTGGCTTTATTTTGCATCCATCCCTCTCTCTACCAGTTCTTACTAGAGAAAAAAAGTACTATGGTGGATCCTTACCTCTTTATTTGAAAGGTAAAAGAACATTGAGAGTGAAGTCCTGCTTGCCTTTTGGTTACTCTATTGATCATTAAATGCTGTAAGAGAAGACTTGACACTTTAACTAGGGCAACCATTCAGCATATCAAAAGGCTGTTTACTGTATCACTTTATTTGTGTGGTATCTTCCTATTATGCAATGATAATAGAGGCATTTCTGGTTAGGGTCTCTCAATTCCCCTAACTAGTCACACCCTGCCATGGAATAACCTCTCCTTTGGCCTGTATTGTATAGATTATTGTGGGTTTATCCATTAATCTCTCATTTTTTGAGAGAGAACTCTGTGATGGTATAAAGTGTGACTAGAATACAGAATAGAGAAATGTTGAATTTACTTAAGGTTCCTGGATAAAGATTATCAAGCACTTTCAGACTCCCTTAAACTGAATTATTATATTGTATCTCATGTCTTTGTCACACTGCTCACTTGGAAAATATCTATGAACATTTAAATGGTCTCATTTGGGTTCCTGTGATGCAAAGTTATAAACTAAAAATATTTTACATTAAAACGGAACAGATTGCTTATAGTAACTCTAGCATAATGCAGGGGTACAATGAAGAACTGCAGTTCAAATTAGTTTTCGGGTCTGTTCTATTTTCTTAGTTTTTAAAGTAGACAATTGCAAAGTATAATTACAGCAAGTTCATTTGCATTCATATTACAATCTGGTGAGCAATTACATTCTTTTACATTTTAAAAAATATGTAAGGAAGTGTGACTTGCATCAATAAATTTCAGCAATGAGAATAGAATTAACTACTCTTATCTAAACTGTTCTTTCTATTGTTACTGAAGCCTGGTCTGTGCTGGTGGGTGGATCGAAGTAAGCTGCCTTGTGTGGATCTGGCTGAGAAAGTGTCTTTTTTTGGTTCTTACTGATGTAAGTGCTTCTCTACACCAATTTAGTAACATCATCTCCCTGAGTGGCATAGAGTCATGGTCAATGTAATTAAATCAACTCTGTGTCAGCACAGACACCATATGGGACATTGTGGGAAGGCTCCTGAAACTCAGTAACAGTCAAGGTAAGGAACACAGCTGCACTCCTTTTGAATCCCTGGGCGGTAGGGCAGTTGCTCACTGTCAGCAGGCCTGTGCATTAGCCCTGGACTCCAGCAACTCTGAAACTCCTCCACCTGGGCCTGACACTGAAAGCTGAGCCTTACTGCCTAGGGCTAAGGTTATATGCCCCCACTCCTATGGCAGAAGCCCTTGAACTTCAGCTTTGGCCCCTTGGTGCAAAGTGGCAGGGCTCGGGCAGGCTCAGACTTTGGTCTCCTCTCCTGGGGTTGTGTAGTAATTTTGTTGTGCAAGGAAATTTGAGAACTGCTATGTGAGGGAAATTTTCCCATTGACTTCAATGGAAGAAAGAGCCAAACCTTTGCAACTTTGAATTGTTTTTCCTTTTGCAACGTATCTTGTTAGCAGATCTCCTTTTTGGGAGTAGATAAATCTGGAAAAATATCAAAAGAGGAACTAACTTCCCAAATGTACTTCTTTGTATGTGAATCTTTTCAGGAAGTATATGACAGCCTCTGTTTTGTAAGAGTTTGTTTGTACAGAAGTGGTTTTCACAGAATAAGTTTAATGGGTTGTAAATTGTGTGCTGAAAGGAGAGTCTCTCCCTGACTTCTGATCTGCTTCCAGGAGACCTATGGGCTTTGGCAGCAAGTGCATTAGACTAAATATGCTTACCCCATTGACTCTGAAGGTAACAGCCCTCAATGCCTCACTAAATTTTCATGGGTGACTGAGAGAAGCCAGGAGAAAAACACCCCATTAGCAGTAGCTATTATGGGGTCTTCTGAAAAGCAGGGAGCAGCAATACTACCGCAGCTTTTCACGAAACTGTTTCTTGTGGGATGTTTGCAGCGTGATGCCCTAAATTGGCTGTTTCAGATTTAGCTTCCCCCAAAGTGAGTGGTGAAAAATGGCTGGGAAGAAGTGTGTAAAATGCTCTCTCTTGTTTAATGCTTAGAGCCCCTATGTGGTGGTGGGGGAGAGGGAACAGTGGAGGACCTGCCTGAACTGACACAGGTCTGGACTAGCTGCCTTGCTTGGACTCTTGCATCTTAGTCTAGCCGTGCGGTGTCCCTGGTGGCTCTTCAAAAACGTGCACCTTGTCTGGACAACAGAAGCTGACGGCTACCGGCTTGGTTCCTGGTACAGCCCTGTGTCCCCCACTAGGAAGCAGCTGGAACTAAGGTTGCCAACTGTGCCAGGAGGGATTCCTGGAGATTTCGTAAGAACATAAAAACGGCCATACTGGATCAGACCAAAGGTCCATCTAGCCCAGTAGCCTGTCTGCCGACAGAGGCCAGCACCAGGTGCCCCAGAGGGGGTGGTCTGAAGACAATGATCAAGTGATTTGTCTCCTGCCATCCTTCTCCAGCCTCTGACGAACAGAGGCCAGGGACACCATTTCTATCCCCTGGCTAATAGCCTTATGACGTAATCTTTAACGAAAGGTTCATCTGGAAGGCCAGGGGCTTCTAAGACAATGCGGGAGGGTTGGCAGCCATCGGTGGCACCCTGTGTAGTGAGGCAAGACAGGAGGCAGCTGTGGAAAGGAAACAACAGGCAGAACTTGTGGGGTGAGGCTTGGAACGACTTGTCTGGGAGAAGAGCAGGAGGAAAATTGTCCTCTTGGCGCTGTAGATGGCACCGTGCCCGCTGGGCACAAAAAGGCGGGGCCCGGGAGACATGGGAGCGCACAGCCGACTGGGGAAGACTGTTTGGGGGCAGCAGCGATGCCTCCTCCGCCGAGGACACGGAGGGGGGCTCACCACCCGCGGGCCCCCTCCCTGTCACGCAGCCCCCTTTCCCCCCCCAGAGAGGAGGCGGCGACCCTTGAGCATCCCCTCCTCCTGCCCCCAGCGCCCTTCTCCGCCCTCAGCTGCGGGCGGGCCGGGTCGGCGAGGGCAGGCGCCCGGCGAAGCGAGTCTCCCGGGACGGCCGCGCCACGTGCGCGGTGAGGAGCGACCCCGCCACTCGCCGCGCGTGCGATGGGGAGCAGAGGGACGCCGGGCGCCGAGGTTTGCCGGGCAGGTTAGTGCTGCGAGTCTCTGCCCCCCGCCAAACGGGGGGTGGCCGGGAGAAGGGGGGGGGGCGGACAAGACGCCGTGCGCTGGGTCTGCGCGCACAAGCAGGGCCCCGCAGAGCAGCGGGCGCGCCGAGAAGGGCAGCCTCTTGTCGGCTGCAAGCGCCGCTGCGGGCTCTCCCTGCCTAGCGCTGCCCTCCCCGGCTGGCGAGCCTGGGGGAGCGCGGGGGGGGGGGGTGGAGAGAGAGAAGGGGCCGCCCGGATACTGCCTTGCTGGAGTTGGGTGGCCGCTGCCACGTGCAGTTGTGATGCGGGGAGGCTTCTCATTGCTCCCCCCAAGAGTTGGCGGGCTGCTCCCCCCCCCCCGCCCCGCAAGGAGGGCGTACTGCTCTATGCACTGGGGGCGTGGGCGCGGGCGCCTGTGCGTGCAGAAGGGATGGGGCAGGCGGGGTGCTGGGGTTCCTTTCAAGCGCCCCCCTTCTCCCCTCCTTGCAGGGCAGTTCGAATCCCCCCCCCCCGGTCTGGCAGCAGTTTCTATCCAGCTGCACCTTGCAAGCCCCCTCGGCTCTCTTCCCCCTCCCCGCCCTGTCCCAGCCTTTAGGCGACCCGTGGGAACTCTCGCCAGCCCCGCACCATTCTGCGCGCAACGTGGTGTCCTAGAGAGGCTCCTACCCCCCCCCCCCCATCCCGCAGCAACGCCCGCCTCACCCCCAACCCAGGAGGAGAGGAAACAACACACGTGACCTGGTGGGGTGATTGTTTTTTGTCTTGATCCCCGGGCTCCTGACGAAACACTGCGGGGGGGGGGGGAGGAATGACTTGCTCCCACCATTCAATGAGAGCGCATCGCACAGTTCGGTCCCTGCGACAGCGCCGCCCAAACCCACCGCTTGCCGGCTGGGACGCCCCGTTAGCTCGGAGTAGCGTGGGGGGGGGGGGGGCTGCTTGCTGGAGGGGCATTGCCAGTCCCATCCTCCGCGCCTGGTTTCGGATTTGCGTAGCGCTTTTGCAGACAACTCCACCTCCCCCCAAAGGAGCCCGCGAAAAGTGCACCCTGGCATAAGCCGCGTGGGTGTCCGTTCTCCGGCGCCGCTTCCACCGGGCGCGCAGCCCGTCTGCACACGCTGCTGGCTGGTGGGAGACGCGCTCACACCTGCAATCTGTCTTGCTGATAATGCGCCTGCTGAATGTATGGCTGCTGTCTGCGGGGTTTTTAAATAAGGAGCTTGTGTTCGCTGAAGGCGCAGTGTAAAAGCACTCGTCTGTGCATTTGTTTTCTTTCTCGGAAGATGGATTGTGAGCTGAAAACCCAGAGCAAAAGGGGTTGTCGGGTGGAAATTTATTTTGGAAATATTTAGAAGCCCAGGGCCGAGAAGGGGGCATGCCAACATCACTTCAATTCTGCAATTGGACTGTAGACCACCTTAAAGAATAGGGCTACGTTTACACTGCAGGCTTCTATCGGAAGAAGCTTTTCCGGAAGAGATTGTAAAATACAAACAAACAAAAAAACACCACTTCTTCCAAAAGAAAGCATCCACAGTGTCAAAGCACATCAAAAAAGCGATTTGCTATTTCGAAAGAAACCATCCATATTGAATGGACACTCTCTCTCATTTAAGCTGTGATTACTATGGATGGAGTAGCCACCAGGGCATCTGAGCTTTTTCTGCTTTCCTCTTCTTTCGAAAGAACTTGCTCTTTCCCGTCCACACGCACCATTTTCCAAAAGAGCTCTTTAGGAAAAAGGCTTCTTCTCAATAGAAAGAGGTTGACCAATGTCCGGAAAACCCTCTCTGTTTTTTCGATTTTCTTTCGTAAGAACACGATTGCAGTGTGGACTTAAGTGAAGTTTTTTGGGGAAAAACTGCTCTTTTTCTGAAAAAAAACCTCTATAGTGTAGACATAGTGTGAGTGGCTTAAATATCCGCTGTTCTGTGTACCAGGGCTAGCTCCCCTAGGCTGTAATCTCCTGGCAGTTTGGAACGTTGTGATTAAAAAAACAAAGCTCTGATCTAAAGGTTAAAAAGCAAGGAATAGTTCTGCAGCACCTTCAAGACTAACAAAAAATGTACATGGTATCATGAGCTTTCCTGGGCACAACCCACTTCATTTTAAAGTTTTTTCGGTTACAGATGAACACAGCTACCCCTTTGAGACTGATGTAAAGGTGTACTTTGCTAAGGGCCCAATTCTGCAATTGGACTGTAGATCAGCGTAAAGATTACTGGGGTCAAATTGTCCATGGAAGTTTGCACACTTACTTGTGGCTCTCTGCTAATGCATAGCATTGCAAACCTCCCCTATTCTCATAGTGTTGTTGTTTAAAAATTGCAGACAAGATAAGGGATTCCAGATTTCTTGCACTTCCAACAATGCACAGTCATGGAGCTGGGTTAAAAAAGAAAGAGATAATAGGCTTTAATACAGACATTCATTAAATGGAAATTGGTGCAATTTCAAAAGTCTTAAGGTGGTTACAGGTTTTCTCCAATACCTCTGACAAAGTGTTTTTTTTTACCCACAAAAACGTATACCCAATAAATATTTTCGTTTTTAAGGTGCCACCGGACTCCTCACAGTTTTTCATAGTAAAACCTAGGGTACGTCAGACTACGGGTTGTTTTTTTTTTAAAGGAGATATGCAAATTTTACACTACTTTGCATATCTTCTTCCGATCGCTTTTTTGAAACTGGGTTTTTCGAAATTGAAAGTAGTCTGGATGCATTTTTTGAGGGGAAAAAACCCTTTTTGAAAAACCCGCTCTTCCTAAAAAAAAAAAGTTTATGCGTTTTTTTGAAAAAGGGTATTTTCCCCAAAAACATGTCCAGACTACTTTCACTTTCAAAAAACCTGCTTTCGAAAAAGCGATCAGAAGAAGCTATGCAAATTAGTGCTGAATTTGCACATCTCCTTTTGAAAAAACCCCCCCAAAACCCTGTAGTCTAGATGTAGCCCTAGTAAGAACTGTGGGAGGAAGTCCATTTGGATTGATCAGGTTTAATATATGCCATTAAGTGAATTAAAGTGGCAAAACCACTGGGACTGTAAATTCTTTGGAGCAGGAATAATTGTTTTGAATCTGTGGTTGTGGATCACTTTGCACATTAGAGTCTTGATATATGACTGAAAGACCCTAAGGGCCACCACAATTTAAATACAGGTTGGATCTCCCTGATCCAGCACCCTTGGGACCTGAGCAATCCCGAACAAGAGAGATTGCTGGACTTTGGGGGGGGGGGCAACTCCCCTTTGGGCTGCTTTTCCCAGCCACCTGGCACTGCTGCCCCTGGCCTGCCAGCTGAGGCAGTTCTGTGGGCTCCATGGCCCCATGAGCTCCTGTGGCATGCCTGGGTTGCTGCCCTGCGAGTCCCATTGGCCTTGTGGCTCTGCCAGCTTTGCTGCCTCGCTGGCTGCAAGCTGTGACAGCCCCTGCAGCCTTTGTTAGACTTGTAGAAATAGAAATAGCAGACTCTTACATGGGGGATAAGGGAAAAAAAACCCTAAAAAACCTCTGCAGTGTAGACATACCTTCATTGTTCTTTGGCCATCAAGGTGGTGCTGGCAGCTGGTCATATAGACAGTCTGGCTTCTAGGACTGATCCCGTTGAACACACCCACATATTCACACTTCTAAATGAGATTAGATACACAGCCAACTTGAAGTAGAGTCAAGGCAGTACAGAGTTTAAAATGAGGTTACAATATGCTTACAATATGGAATTATTTCTAGTTACAATGAGGTTATAATATGGTTACAATATGGACTTACATTATGGAGTTATTTCTGGTTACAATGTACTAATTGTTTAAAATGTGGGTTTAGTTACAGTATAAAAGGTTACAACAACAGATACTTACAGGGTAATTCTTAACAGGCAAATTCATCCAAAAATGGTTATAATTCATTGTTACATAAATGACATATTGGGAGATATAATTCATTGGAAGGGTGATTTAATTCTTCAGCTCTACATCCTATTGGCCCAACAAGGTTTGGCCCCCTGGCTTTGCATTCTCCGGTGATCCTGCCAGCTGCGGGTCCTGGTGCCCCATGAGCTCCGCTGCCCCACTTGCCCCACCATCTGATTCCGTGCCCAGCTGTTGGCAACCTCTGCCACTGGGACTCTGTAGTCCAGGAACATCTGTGGTCCTGAGAACCCCAAACCACAGAAATTCAACCAGTACTGTAGTAATAAAATTATCAAAGGGGATAGCGCACAGCAGCCTTCTGAGCAATCTAGTACAATAATGTTTTATTTTTATTATTATTGGTTTTTAGTAATCCTGGACTTGTAGATTATTGTTAAGCTTTATTTCATTACAAAGTTGTTTTTTACTGAGAATTTCAGTATAATAAGCTAAACTTTAGATTCTTCACCAAAATAGTTTTAAAATCCAAATTCTTGTTCAAAATGTATTTCCCATTTGCCCAAATTCTGAATGCTTGACTAAAATGTTTAATCACCTTTATTTTCAACCACTCAAACAGAAAAATACTTTATTGTTGAGAAGCTCATCTCTGAAACTGTTATAGTACGTGTCCATTGCAAGATGCAAAATTGTATGGAAAGGTTGAAGAAAATAGTGTCATTTATTGTTTTTCTTTTTCTTGCTGTTTTACTCACTTAAGCAAAAATCATACTAGATGAAATTATTGGGTTGATACTCAGATTCATATTTGCAATGTACATTGTTTCCGGAGATGCTTAAGAAATTTTTTTTGAATGGTCTAAATGCAGTTGGTATCTAATTAAAACAGAGGACTATAAGGCACATTTTCAGAAGGCACATTTCTGAAGTGAAACTGTGGGTGAAATTAGCATCTAGTTTACACAGTTGTTATTAATGTATTTAATTACATGTTACACACTTTCCTTACATATCATGGAACTATTTCCAACTAGTCTTTTGTTTCACAATTAATTTAGGGCTTATGAGTTCAAAATTATTACCCCCAGTGTTATAGAAAGGATGTAGTGTGTGGATTGTACATCTGTACTATTCTCCCTTTAACAGCCCCTCAAGATATGGGTAAAAGACAGACACCCTCAGGTCTCTTTGTAAGATCTGCTTTCTAGACTTCAGTGCTTGCACACATCAGTGGTTTCATCTTCTGAGGATTGAAATTGATTTTCTTTTTTTATCTCATCTTGTGAAAGATCCATTGCATGCCCCTTGACCTGTGGCCCCACATGATAAAGTGACAACAATAGGATGTTGACTTGAGGTAGCTACAGGGCATCAAAAGTAGTAGCATCATGTTTGAGCTGGTTGTGCTGAGGCGGTTAGGGCTATAGCAACAAAGAAGACTCACTCAGCCCTTATATTACAGCACCTGACTTTAGGTGCTCTGTTGCCCAATGGAATTCCCAGACCTAATTTAGAGGCCCAGGCACCCTAATCAGTGCTAGGGGAGAGTTAGGTGTCTAAGAATAAGATTTGCAAAAGCCAGTATGCTGATCAGAAAACTGTCTAAACTAGCTAATAGGAAATGCTAAGAAGAGGGGTGTGGCCTAAGCCCTACCCCTCCATAGAAATTATCCATCTAATTTTGGCCTGGCTGGATGCCTAGGCAGAAACCCTCTGCTGGAATTAAACACTGAAGACCAGTCAACCATTTCTCAAGAAAACCGATTTTGTGTACTACCATCCTTCCTCCCACCCCGCTTTACACCTGAGAGCCATGTGGTTTTACCACTTATCTGGGATGTGGGAGATTCATGTTCAAATTCCCACCGTATCTGATTCAGAGCAGGGATTTGGACTCCAGCCTCCCACCTCCCTTCCCTAATGACTGGATTATAGAGAACACTGTGGGGGGAGGCAGGTAGTCTCTCAATCTTTTGGGTAGATGAGAGGTGGATGAAGTTGCTCCTAAATATTTGTTGGGTGATAGAGTGAGTGAGTGATTCGCTAGCCTAGTGGTTAGAACACTCTCGTGGGAACCTCAGGTCCCAGACTGTGCCAATGAATAGGCAAATGAGTAGTTGGAAGGTCTTGCTGGAGGACTTAGGAGGCATTTCATATGATCACTAACAGAAATTAGGAGTTTTAGGAAATACCCCATGGTACTTAGGTGCCTGCAGGGTTAGGTGACAGCTAAGCGGGGGTTTGGAGAATTACAATTTTGGATTTAGGCACTTAAAGTTAAGCATTTAAATCGTGTTGTGGATTTAACTTGTGAGCAAGACACAATGCAGGTACAGTCAAGAAAGCACAGAAGGCAGATGTGTGTCTAAGTAACCATTTATTTATAACATGCTTATTGTTGTCCACTATGCCCTTACTGTAATATGTCAGGTGGATCTAGGCACCGAGAGGGTCAAATCAGGGCGAACTGCTTAAAACCTGGGTTATTTACAGCCAAAGATTGGGGTCCTCCCTATAAGGCATCAAACCAATCACACAGAGGACTTTAGCTGCCACCTTAGCCAGCAAGAAGTCTCAGAAGCAATCCCCTTTGACCCCCGAGCTTCACCTGTGCCACAACCAGCATCACACCTTACACAGATTAGAGGTTATGAAAACCAGTCTCACCAACTCCAAACAGGTTGGAGTCCCAAAGGACCAGCCACAAGCACAGGTCAATCTATACCTCAGATATTACCCAAAAGAGCATGCTGAGCCAAACCGGTAGAATCTGAAATCTAAAGGTTTATTAATAAAAAAGAAAAGAAAAGGTTGAGAATAGGATTGTTAAAGAAAACATCATACATACATCAGTCACCAAGTTCTTGTTGCAGGCCCTTTGCAGAGATGTAACAAACTGCTAGGTTAAAAATCTCTGGAGTCCTGTACATCCTATGTGAGGATGGGTCAACAAATCCTTCCCAGCTCTCTGTGCATAACAAGGATTGAAGTCCAAGACAGAGGCACCCTCAGGGTTCTTTTGGAATCTTGCCCATGGGGAGGGAAATCCATTGTTCTCCTGAGTGATGGTACTGCTCAAACTGGAGCTGATCACATGTTCAAGTGACTTGTCCATATCCCCTTAGGCAAGTAGCCATGATGCGACTGCTGGTCTGCAGGTTCCCAGCCCCATTGCTCAGCTGTTTATTGGCAATCTTGAGAGCCATTGTCCATGCAGCATTGCTAACTTAGCTTAGCCATTTACTGAATAACCATTTCTCACAATAGGTGGTGGAGGAAAATTGCTGCCTCCCAGACAGAGAACATTTAAAATATAAGTACAGAGCCCATGTTCATAACTTTACATATACAAATCATTCAAGCATATGAGCAGCCTGCTTAGAACCAGCAGGGCATAAGCTTTCATTAGACATCTCACCTGGCCTACTTTGCACAGAATTTGGGACAAACACACAACAGTGGCTACAACAATCATCTTCCTGTTCACATAAAAACTCAATAATGTGACACCTACTGATGCGGATTTTATACGATTAGTCCCAGAGGCGTAGCAGCTGGGGACGGCAGTTGCCCCTGGGTGGCATGCTAGAGGGGTGCCAGTTTAGCTGCCTGTCAATAGCCCCTGCCGTGCAGCCTGGGTGAGACAGTGAGACCTGGCTTCTTTTTATGCTGACAGACTCTGGAGCTACGAAACCCCCAGGAGCTGCAGGGGCAGTTGCAGGCGAGGGCCAACCCCTAGAGCTAGGCCTCTCCACTTTCTGGAGGGGAGTAGGTATAAACTGGGGCCAGCTCCTGGAGTCCCTTGCCCCTGTGAGGATCCACCGCAAGAACTGAATCACACTCACCACTGGCCAGCCCTGGTAAGCTACCCCTGCCCTTCAGCACCCTGCCGTGAACCCTTCCCCTCTCACTGCCATCGCTGACTCCTGCACCCTCACCCCTGTCCCTGAGCCCATCCCCGAACCCAACCCCCTGCATGACTCCTTAACTCCACTCTCGCCCCTCCAGACACCAACTCCTTGTCCTGAACCCACCTCCTGACACCAGAACGCCCTGCCCTGAGCTCCTTTACATGTCTCATCCCTCTACTTAAGAACACGAGCAAAGCTGGGGATATTTCTTGGCACATTTGCAGAGACCGGCTCCCACTCCGGTTACACTGGAGTAGCTGCTTGCAACACAATGCCACCCAGGACCCGCACAGCAGTTTTAACCCTGGTCCCTTTGCAGCCTGGCCTTGTCAACCTCCTTCAGAAGCCCTGGATCCCGAACTTCCCATGAACCGCCGTCGTGCTGCCAGGCTTGGCGTGGACACACTGGATGCACACAGTGCACTGCCCCCACATGAAGCTTAAACAATTCTCCAGCCTTGGCTGCCAACACAGTTGTAATTCATTGTCACCCCAAACTGCGGGGCTCCACTCGCCTTGCGGGCTGTGAGCTCTCGCTTCCCACGTGGCAAAATTCTGCACTTTGGCCAGATGGGGGCAGCATGGAGGGTCCAAGCCAAATGCTGTTCACATGTTCCCCTCCCAGTGCAGATTGGAATGTATAAAGTCCCACAGGTAGTAACAAATTATTGGGGAGCCCACAAATTTTGCATTTGCCCCCAGGCACATAACACCCTCGCTATGCCTCTATCCAGTCCCATAATCTCACTCATGCATCACGTGACAAATGTATTGCCATCCTCAGGAGATAAAAAATCATGACCTGGGCCTCAAATGATTTTTTTGAAAGATCATATTGCATTTTTGGTCTTTTGATTTTTGAACTCCCTCTACCCATTGGGTATGAGTGCGCGTGAGAGTTTTTGTGGGCAAAACCCATTTCTTCAGATGAGCTTCAGTGGGGAAAAAAGGTTTCTCCCTTCAAGCTCATCTGAAGAAGTGGGTTTTACCCATGAAAACCCATAATACAGTAAAACTCCGATGGTCCAGCATCTGATGGTCCGGCACTCCTGATGGTCCGGCACCATCAGGAACCCGGAAGTGCTCTGGGCAGCTGGACCATTGGAGCTGCTCTGCCCCCGGCTTCCTGGATTCAGCCACTGCTAAAACTGACCAGCAACTGAATCCGGGAAGCCGGGGGCAGATCAGCTGGAGTGCTGCCGGGTAGGTACCGTAGTGCTGCCCCTTGCTCTTGGGGATGCCTGGGGCAGAGCAGCTGGGGTGCTGCCGGGTTGGTCCCTGCAGCACCGCACCTTGGCGCTGTGGGACCAACCCGGCAGCACCCCAGCTGTCCCCGATTCAGCCGCTGCTGAAACTGACCAGCGGCTGACTCCAGGAAGCCCGGGGCAGGGCAGAGCTGCTCTGCCCTGGCTTCCTGGAATCAGCCCTTGATCAGTTTCAGCAGCAGCTGACTTGGGTATACCTGGGACAGAGCAGCTGGGGTGCTGCTGGGTTGGTCCCCACAGCGCCGAGGTGCGGCGCTGCAGGGACCAACCCAGCAGCGCCCCAGCTGCTCCGTCCTAGGCGTCCCGATTCAGCTGGTGTTGAAACTGACCAGCGGCTGACTCCAGGAAGCCCGGGGCAGAGCAGTTCTACCTCAGGCTTCCTGGAGTCAGCTGCTGATCAGTTTCAGCAGCGGCTGAATCAGGACGCCTAGGGCAGAGCAGCTGGGGTGCTGCCGGATTGGTCCCCACAGCGCCGAGGTGCGGTGCTGCAGGGACCAACCCGGCAGCACCCCAGCTGCTCTGCCCCAGGCATCCCCAAGAGCAACTGAGGTGCTGCCGGGTTTGTCTCGCCGCGCCAAGGGTCGGTGCTACCGGACCAACCCGGCAGCACTCCAGCTGCTCTGCTGCAGGTGTCCCTGATTCAGCCGCTGCTGAAACTGACCAGCAGCGGCTGAATCAGGGACGCCTGGGGCAGAGCCGGACTATCGGAAGGGGGGGGCTATGAGGGGTCTGGAACCAGACCCCTCATAGCCCCCCCTTCTGATAGTCCGGCATATTTGATAATCCAGCACTCCCTGGGTCCCAAAGGTGCTGGATTATCGGAAGTTTACTGTACTATATATATATATTAGTCTCTAAATTGCCACAGGACTACTTGTTGTTCTTAAAGTTACAGACTAACACAGCTGCCCCTCTGAGACTTAATAAATAAGGTGATTCATACCCCCATTGCAGTCGTTCTCTTCCCCACATCACCCATCCCTTGCCCAGCAATTAATGTTGCCATCTAGTCTCTCCATAAGTTCTTTGCCTCAGTTTAGCACCCCCCCGCCCCACTCTACTGGCCCACTTACCGCTCAGTTCAACCTCCACTATCAGTTCAGTCCCTGCTCTGTCAGTGACCCCCCACTTCACCTCTGCGCTTTCTGAGCTCTTCACTGCACCATTCCAGACCTAGGGTGCTGCACTGGGGAGGAGGAAAAGGAGTTGCAGTGAATTGCTGGGTTCTTTCCTCCCTCCTTCCCACTCCCATCCTGTTATAACACTGTCAAAGTCAGACACAGGACTCACAAATTTGTCAGACCACTCTGTTTATTAGTAAAGCCGCTCTGCTAATACACCCAGAAAATGTGAATACTATTCAAGGCTCAAATCCTCTTGATTTATACAGACAAAAGAAAGCAAAATTAACAAGATTCCCATGTGACTAGTCACATATCTTCATTTCCATATCAAGCCTCAGCAATCTCCTGTCCATATCTCGCTGGTTCTCTCAATTACTTTCTGTCTAACACCTAATGTTCCTTTTCCTGTTATCCCAGACACACCTGGCTCCACTCTGATCCATCCTGCATACCTACAAACAACATTAACAAAATCTTCTCTTTCCTGTTCAGGGACAAACAGTATTCCTTGAACTTATTCTATTATTACAGTATAATTCATCTTTCTCTTAGGGTGTGTCTAGACTGGCAAGATTTTGCGCAAAAACTTGCCAGCTGTCTATACTGGCCGCTTGAATTTTCCCAAGAGCACTAACTTTGTAATGTACAAAAGCAGTGCTTCTTGCGCAAATACTTTGACACTCCCGCTTGGGAAAAAGCCCTCTTGTGCAAGTGAATCACTTTCTGTCTTTCTGACTGGACTTTAAGTAAAGCAAAGTTTTTGTCTTGCTATTGGACAAGTCTCTTGGTTTCTGCTTGATGAAATATGCTAACTAAGGCTGTGTCTAGACTACATGGCTCCATTGACGGAGCCATGTTGCCTGTGCAATTTGTGCCATGGCCTATGTGAAAGGAGTTGGTGGTATAAACTTCTTCCCTAGCTTCCATTTGCCCCCATTGCAAAAATGCTAGGCCTGACACTTTGGCTGACAGTAACATCAAAAAGGACAAGGACTGAATGAGCATGGAGACTGAACCTCAGCCCTAGTAGTACAGGTTTGAGGCATGTTAGGATGAGAGGATGGAGTGAAGAATTCTATACTGTTGTTTCTTTTCTGGGGATAAACTTCAATCTTCTGGACTGTCAAGTCTTTCCCACCGGCATTAAGTTCATTCAAAGCAATATAAAAGAGACCTTAGCCTCTCAGCTGGCCTCTTTTTTATATCTGTTAATCAGCTGTGTGCCTATTCTTTGCATTTTATCACTTGAAAATTCATGCATTCAATTGAAACCAGTATAAAAAGCTAGACATTCAGTAAGATTTCATCAGTCTAAACCTCAAATGCCATTTTGTAAAATATCCTCTTCTTCTGTATGGTAGTGCTCTATTTCAAGAATAATATAAGACTTATTGATGGACATTAATTAACTATATGAACATTTCTCTAACAATTTTACATAAAAATATTTAACCCTGCTGTTAATAATTAAATAAATTAAAATGTGCAATTGAAACAGTTTTAAAAGGTGCCATATATAGAAAACTCTTACCTAAACTCCATGTTTTGCCAATAATACAAAGATTTTGCCCAGGATAGCTGAAATGAAATTACATTTCATGGCCTTGGCTTAATCATTTCATCCATAAATCAATTCAGCTTCAAAGAAGTGGAATTGTTATTGCCCCATCCTTGGTAAAATAAATAAATAAAAAAGAGGCCAGCATAGTGAGTTGCAGAAAAATTGTCACATTATTACATGCAATGTCATCTGTATATCTAATGTCACACAGTTAGCCATAATAAATTTTCAGGTGCTAAAGGTCCGAATGTTCATACATTTTAACTGCGTAATGCATACAATTTGCTATTCTTCTCTTCGATGGATTTTTGTTTGTGGTGTTAGTAAATGTGATGCGAATTCATTTAAAATATTTTTACTGTATATTTTTCATTTGCCATGAATATGGCCATAGGCCGGGGTGGCCAGCCAGTTGGGGATGAAGAGCCAAAATAGTGGTGGATAGAGTGGATTATATATTTATTTTTATGTAGCTATATATAGAAAGATAGATAGATATAGTACACAAAATGTAGTGATAAAAATAACATAACTGGACATTTCAGACAAAAACCAATAAAAAGGTTTCTAGTCATTTAAAAAATTCATGACCAGTCCATAGATCTTCAGAGAACTTGACAAGGTACACACATCAAATTAAAAAAAAAAAAAAAAACCTTTTAAAATACAGTAATATTCTTACACACACACATAAAGCATTCCCACCATGTATTTTAAATTTAACACTATTGCCCTATTATGTCCTGTGAGTTTTTCTTAAAATTAAACTGAACTGAGAAGTAAATTAGCACATTTTGAAGTGCCTGTTTCACTCCAGCTTCTTGATCTCTGGTATGGTTTCCTCATTTTTTTTTTTTTTACTTATGAAGATTATGACTTTTTAATAGTTCTAAAAATTCAGGTCTCTCCCAGACTGCAAATATGAGAGGTTCCAAAAAAACCCAGTAAGGGAGAGACTCATATCTCAGAATAATTGCTTCAGCCTGGCAAACAATAGCCTTTGAATTTTCCTTAAAGAAACAGTGTAAACCAGGTACATGCTGATTCTTTTTTGCCCTGGAATTTAAATATGACAGCTGTTTTTGCTCCCTTATTCTGCATCCATGAAGACTTTGAGTTTAAGGTGCTTCAGCCCCTTCCCCTCCAGCACTGTAATCCAGTGCCCCATCCCTCCCCCAGAGCCAGGCACTCTCAACCTCCCACTCTAACTCAATCCCTCTCCTCTCCCCCAACCAAAGGCACCCCCCCCCCCACTGTAACCCAACCCTCTCCTCTCTCCCTGAGGCAGGCACCCCTTCCCCCCCTGCTCTAACCTAATGCCTGGGTCCTGGAGCTGCTGCTGCCACCACATGCTTCTCCCTCCAGGCACTGGGGTGCATGCACAGTATGGCCAGCTGTGAGCAGGTTCTGGGATGCGTGCACAGAACGGTCGGCTGGGAGCAGGCGCTGGGCCGCGTGCAGAGAGCGGCCGGCCATGAGCAGTCTGGGCGCACGGTTCAGACGCAGCAGGAGCCACATATCTTTAATCAAAGAGCTGAATGCAGCTCGAGAGCCATGAATTGGCCACCTCTGCCATAGTCCCTAATCCTAGCATAGACCCTTTCATGGGACTCCACATGGATGTAGAGTAGTGGATCCAAATACAGTTATAGCTCTGCAGTTGTCTTGAATAAAGGGAAGCATGCAATTGTGCTACCACAAGTAGGGATGTAAGGGTAAGGCTGATGCTTACCATTTCCAGTTCACTGGTGGGGGCTGGAGCAGCTCCTGCTATGGGCAGGGGACTGCTCCAGTGCCACAGGGGGCCCACCATGGACAGGAGCTGTTCCAGTTGTCCAGAGCACTCCCGTCTGCGGCAGGCCTGCTCCTCCCACCTGCTCCTCCTTTAATCAGTTAACCAATTAAACAGGATTTTACATCCCTAGCCACAAGTGGGCTCTGACTCAGTCATTATTCCCTGGTTGCTCCGTCTCTTCTTTGGGAGGGAATGCGATATTTCACCGCTTTCTCTGGAGTGGTTTCCTCTCCTGTGCACCACAAAGCATCTCTGCTTGACCAGTGCTCAGGCCAGAATCAAATTCTTCCTCATTTCCGTCCCCCTTTCCAGAGTCTCAGGCCAGCACCTACTCTCTCTATCATCCCGTTTCAGTTATTGTAGTGGAGAACAAAGGGAGTCTTCACTCTTCCTGAGGAGATCTGTCATATCAAAAGCAGGATAGTCTGATACCTGGGGCTACAAAAATACCCAGTTATTGGTTAATTTGCACTACTAAATAGGTACTGATGTATGAGCTGCTCTGTCTACTGTGCTGAGATGTCTATGAACGGCTGATTTGCTCTGTGTTCTCCAGCTATTGTCAAGCATTGATGTTCAGTGTTTTTTCCAGCTAATGCTGATTACCCTGGAGGTTTGGGGAACAGCAGTTTCTTGAGAGTCTTGTGATTCCCCAAATCCGAATGCAAATGAATAGAAATTTAGTGGCCCTGGAGCTCTCCAAAGAGCAGTCTGACCTAATTTATATTGTATTGAATCAAATAATCTGACTATGCAAGGGCAAGGCTAGATTAACCTTTCTTTGCTCTGCCTGCTGACCATCCCAAAGCCCTGCCTCTGCTTGAAATCTTCCCCCCAGGGCCTTACCAATGGGTGGGATAAGAGGTGGAGGGGATGAGCCTGGGGTGGGGCATGGCTCCAGGCAGAGTGCAGGTAGAGTAAGGGATGGGGCCACATTCCTTGGCATCATTACAAACCTGATACAGTGCATGTCTGCTCGCTGTTAGGTTTTCAGCCTGCCTGCTACTGATTGTACAGAACTTTAGATGTAGATGTAATCCCAAAATGTCCTTATCCTTGAAGATGTGCTTTACTTTAAGGAGCAGTCTGTGCAAAATCTGCGTAAAAATACATTTGGAGGATATCTGTCAGAAAACAGATGATAAAGAAATAAGGTCAAACTTGCGTAAGTTGTTTGTAATAGAATTGTATAAATATAGAGCTGGAAGGAATCTCAAGAGGTCATCAAGTCTAGCCCCTTTACTGATAGAGGACCAAGTAAGCATAAGCAAAATGCAGGACAATGTAGCACTTTAAAGACTAACAAGATGGTTTATTAGATGATGAGCTTTCGTGGGCCAGACCCACTTCCTCAGATCAAATAGTGGAAGAAAATAGTCACAACCATATATACCAAAGGATACAATTAAAAAAAATGAACACATATGAAAAGGACAAATCATATTTCAAAACAGGAGGGGGATGCAGGGGGCGGGGGGGAAAGGAAGGAAGGTAAGTGTCTGTGAATTGATGATATTAGAGGTGGGGAGAGTGGGATGTCTGTGAGCTAATGGTATTAGAGGTGATAATTGGGGAAGCTATCTTGGTAATGGGTAAGATAGTTTGAGTGTTTGTTCATTCCTTCTCGGAGAGTGTCGAATTTTAACATGAATGACAGTTCAGAGGATTCCCTTTCAAGTGCAGATGTAAAAGGTCTTTGTAGCAGAATGCAGGTGGTTAAGTCATTGAGAGAGTGTCCTTTCTGGTTAAAATGGCAAGAAACTGTTTTTTCTTTGTGATCTTGTCTGATATCTGTTTTGTGGGCATTAATCCTTTGGCGAAGTGTCTGAGATGTCTGCTATGTACATTGGACAAACGGACACTTTCGGCACACGATAGCATAAATTATATTTCTGGATGCGCAGGAATATGTGTTCTTGATCTTATAACTCACTTGGTTAGGTCCAATAATGGTATCAGCAGAATGAATATGTGAACAAAGCTGGCAACGGGGTTTGTTGCAAGGGAAGGTACCGGGGTTGGTATTAGTGTGGTATGTCTTGTGGTTGTTGGTAAGAATCATCTTGAGGTTAGGTGGTTGTCTATAGGAGACTATGGGTCTGTCTCCCAGAGCTTCTTGGAGTATGGTATCCTGTTCCAGTATAGGCTGTAGTTTATTGATAATGTGTTGGACAGGTTTAAGTTGGGGATTGTAGGTGATGACAAGTGGTGTTCTATTGTTGGTTTTCTTGGGTCTGTCTTGAAGTAGATGGTTTCTAGGTATTCGTCTGGCTCTTTCAATTTGCTTTTTTATTTCTCCGGGTGGGTAGTTGAGGTTTATAAATGCTTGGTAGAGATCCTGAAGCTTCTGGTCTCTGTCAGTGGGATTAGAGCAGATGCGGTTGTATTGAAGGGCTTGGCTATAGACGATGGATCGTGTGGTGTGTTCTGGATGGGAGCTGGAAGCATGCAGGTAACTGTATGAGTCGGTGGGTTTTCTGTAGAGAGTGGTGTCTAATTTTCCATTGTTGATTTGTACTGTGGTGTCCAGGAAGTGGATCTCTCGTGTAGAATGGTCCAGGCTGAGGTTGATGGTGGGGTGTAGGTTGTTGAAATCTCTGTGGAATATCTCCAGTGTTTCTCGGCCATGCGTCTCTGACAGGTATTTGTCTAATTATTTCTTAAAAACCTCCAGTGATGGGGTTTTTACAACGAGAAACTTCCTTGTAAGCTTACAGAGCTTAGCTACTCTTATAGTTAGAAAGTTTGTACTGTTATCTAATCTAAACCTCATTTGTTCCTGACTAATCCAACTGCTTCTTTTCCTGTCTTCAGTGGACATGGAGATCAATTGATCACCATCCTCTTTGTAACATTCTTTAATGTACTCGAATGCTGTTATCAGGTCCCCCCTCAGTCTTCCTTTCTGAAGACTGACATGACCAGTTCTTTTAACCTTTCCTCAGAGGAGGGCCAGATGATATCCCAAACAAGAGGAAATGATTCATAGGAAGAACTGCAGACCAGTCTGGATTAGCAGGCATTTTAAACTGGTGATTGAGAAAGCAGAAAGTCTAAAAGGAATGGAATGTGGGAGGGATCTGCAAAGCAAGCTACCTGCTGGAGGTCAGTAAGTGTAGGGATAAAGTGAGAAGTGCCAAAAGCTAAGCAGAGCTGGACCTGGCCAAGGGAATTACAAACCAATAGAAAATGGTTCCATAGCCATATGTATAAGAAGAAAACAAGGAAAGAAAAAGAGGGATCTTTAAACATGAAGAATGGGGTGAAGATTCAAGAAAATCCAGGCATGATCCAACACTCAAACAAATACTTTGCCTCAGTTTTTAATGAGGCTAATGAAGAACTTGGGTAGTGCCAGGGTGGCTAATGGGAACAAGAATATGGAGGTAGAAATTACCACATCTGAGGTAGAAGTCAAACTCATACAGTTTAATGGAACTAAATTGGAAAGCCCAGATAATCTCCATCCAAGAACATTAAAGGAATTGGCACATGAAATTGCAAGCTCAATAGCAAGGATTTTTAATGCACCCATAAGCTTGAGGGTCATACCCTATGATTGGAGAATTGCTAATATAGTTCTTATTGTAAAGAAAGGGGAAAATGGTTCAGGAAACTGCAAGCCTTTTAGTTTGACCTAAATTGAACACAAGGAATTTTTTTGGTAAGATAAGGTAATTATGGACATAGATGTTAAAAGCAATTGGGATTAAAAAAAAATCCATTGTTTTACAAAAGGTAGGTCATGCCAGACCAACCTGATGTATGTCTTGAGAAGATAAATGATTTTTTTTAGGTTAAAGGAAATGGAGTACATCTAATCATTCTGCATTTCAGTAAGAAATTTGGTACAGTTCTATATGGGAAATCATTAGTTAAATTGGAGAAGACTGGGGATTCATATGAGAATTGAAAGACTGATAAGGAACTGGTTAAAAAGAAGACTACAGTGGATCATACTGAAAGGTTAACTGTTAGGCTTGGGGAGGGGTGGGGGGGGGTTCCAGTGAAGTTCCCTGGGGATTTGTCTTGGGACCAGTCTTCTTCAATATTTTTATTACTGACTTTGGCAAAAAAAATTAGGAGTATGCTAATACAATTAGTGGATGGCCCAAAGTTGGGAGGTATTGTAAATAGATAGGAGGACCAGAATATCATACAATAAGATCTAGACAACCTTGTGAACTGGACTAATAGAAATCAGATGAAATTTAATAGTGCAAAGTGGAAGGTCACAAAGTTAGGAACTAACAACAATAATTTTTGCAATAAGCTGAGGAGGTATCATTTTGAAGTGACAGAAGAGGAGAAAGACCTGTGTTATTGATTTTAGGATGACTCTAAGCCAGTAAAGTAATCTGGCTGTGAAAAGGACTAACACAATTCTAGGATGTATCAGGCATGGTATTTCCAGTGGAGACAGTGAAGTGATAGAACCAAGGCATGGGTGAAATCTCATCTGGAATACTGTGCGATTCTGGTCTCCCAAGTTAAAGGAAGATGAATTCAAACTGGAACAAGTACAGAAAGTGGCTCATAGGACGTTCTGAGGAATGGAAAACGTAATTTATGACAGGAGACTCAAAGACCTTGACTTGTTTAGCGTAACCAAAAGAAGGCTGTGGGGAAATACAGTTGCTCTCTGTAAATACATCAGAGGGATAAAAACCAGGGAGGCAGAGGAGTTATTTAACAAGAACAAGTTTAGGCTTGAAATTAAGTAAAGATTTCTAATCAGGAGAGGAGTTAAGTTGCAGAACAACCTTCCAAGGGGAACAGTGGGGGCAGCAAAATATAACTGGCTTCAAGATTGAGCTTAATTTTTTTGGGTGAAGATGCTGCTATAAGAATGGCTACTCTGGCGTGTAGCAAATCTGTAATTGCTGGCTGGTGATGGGACATTATATGGGGAGGGCTCTGAGTTACAACAGATAAATCTTTGCCAGGTGTCCAGCTGGTGAGTCTTATCCATTTGATCGGGATCTAACTAATCACCAATTTGGGACTGGGAAGGCATTTTCCCCCTCGGTCAGATTGACAGGGACCCTGGAGATTTTTAGCCTTTGCAGCACGGAGCATGGGTCACTTCTAGGTTTAAACTAGCATAATGATGAATTCTCTATAACTTGAAGTCTTTGAACCACTGGTTCCCACTGGTTTTGTGTTGGTGACCCCTTTCATACAGAAAGTCTGAGTCTTACACACTTATAAATTAAAACTTCAAAAATATTTAATTTTTTAATTTAATATAAAATTAATTTATAAATGCTGTAGGTGAGGAAGAGGCTGACAGCTTGTGACACCCCCTCCCCAGTGTAATAATATTGTGATCCCCCAGGGTCACAACCTCAAGTTTGTGAACCTCTGCCTTAAACCATGATTTGAAAATGTCAGCAAGAAGGTCAGAGGCTAAGTGTCCATTACAGAAGTGAGGGGGTGAGGTTCTATGGCCTGCAATGTGCGGGAGGTCAGACTAGATGATCATGATGGTCCCTTCTAACCTCAAAGTCTATGGGTATGTCTACACATCAAAGTTATTTTGAAATAACAGCTGTTATTTCGAAATAACTTTCCTAGTGTCTACACAAGCTAACCGCTATTTCGAAATTAAATCAAAATAGCAGAGGGCTTATTTCAAAATTGGTAATCCTCATTCCACGAAGAATAATGCCAATTTCGAAATTGCTATTTAGAAATAAGTGCTGTGTAGACACTTATTTCTAAATAGGGGGCCTCCAGCGTTCCGAGGGTGCTCTGGTGGCCACTCCGGCCTCAATCAAGAACACTTCTCTCAGTCCCCTCTCCCTGGAGCCCTTAAAGGGGTTGACTCTGACCAAGTGGCTCCAAAACATGTCAGCAAGCCACTGGCAGCCAGCCCTCCACCGCTCCCCAGGAGCAGTCTGCCAGCTCCCAGGCGCCTGACAGGGCCCGGAGAAGGCAGGCGTCTTCCTGGTCCAGGGCGGAGATCATGGACCTTATTCAGGTTTGGGGGGATGCCCCCAACGTCCATGATCTCTGCAGTAGACGGGGGAATGCGGCCATCCATGGCAGGTTAGCTGCCAGCCTGGCCACCAAAGGCCACGTGAGAACCCAGGAGCAGGTTTGCATGAAAATCAAGATGGTCCAGCGAGACCCCCAACCCTCAGCCCTGAGCTTCCCCTCCCCCTTCTTCCCCATGTTTTCCCCTTCTAGCTCCTTCCTCCCAGGTTTCCCCCTCCCCTCTCTGCACCTCTCTCCTCCCCTCTCCCGCCTCCTTTCCCCAGTCTCACCAGAGTTTCATTCCCCCCGACCCCCCAAGTTTTGTTAAATAAAGAGAGTTTGTGTTCGTGAAAATACATGTATTTTATTTGACATTAGGAAGGGGTAAGTGGAAGGTCATGAGGGAGGAATGAGGCACAAGCCCCCAGTGGGGCAGAACAGGGAGGCTCTTAGTGCTCCTCAGGGTAGAAGCTCTCCCACAGGGCCTCCTGGATACTGACAGGCCCCCGATGGACCTCCCAGATGGCAGCCTGGCGGAAGTGCAGCCAGGCTCACAGCAATGTGTCCGCAAGAAGCACCAGAGTGCCCAGGGGCAGCTCTGGCTCCATGTTGCAGAGTGCTGTGGTGTCCTGAGTGAGGGCACGCAGAGACAAAATGCTTTACTGTCCCTTATCAAGGTAGGCAAGCAAGCAGGGAAAGCTAAGAACCGGCTGTCCAGGAGGGTCCCTTTAAGCACAGGCCTCAAATAGCCTCAGGCAGCAGCCTCACAAAGTAACTCATGACCTGATGCCCTGCCGGACCTGGTTCCAGTCGGCCTTAAATGTGATTCAGCATCCACTCAGTGTGGACGCGCTATTTTGAGATAGCAAAATGCTATTTCGAAATGCATTTTGTGTGTAGATGCGTTATTTCGAAATATCTTATTTCGAAATAACTATTTCAAAATTAGATATTTTGAAATAACACTGTAGTGTAGACGTACCCTCAGACTCTAAGAGGTTTTCTAAACTTTTTATCATTTTTGTAGCTCTCCTCTGGACTCTCTTCCGTTTTCCACATCTTTCCTAAAAGGTGGTATTCACACTTGGCCTCACAGAGCCAAGTAAAGTGGGATAGTTACTTCCTGAATCTTACATATGACATTCCTATTAATACCGCCCACAATTATATTTGTCATTTTTGCCATAAACTCACATTGTTGGCTCATAGACAGTTTGTGATTCACTATAACTCCCATACCTTTCAGTAGTATTACCACTTCGTCAGTTACTCCCCCTTTTGTAGTAAAGATTTGGTTTTTTTTCTTGAGTGTTGTTTTTTGCCTTTGTCTCTGCTACATTTCATCTTGTTGACTTCAGATCAGTTCCCTAATTTATCAAGGTCATTTTGAATTCTAATCATATCCTCCCAAGTGCTTACAACCCCTTCCAGCTTGGTGTCATCTACAAATTTTATAAGCATATTCGTTACTCCATTATCCCCAAACCCTTAATGAAACCATTCATGACAATATAGAATTGTATCTGAATCTGGATAATATCTTTGTTTGGACTTGAAAGCAAGCAGATTCCTCAAGTTATTGAGACATTGCTTTTATTTTTGTTTGTTTTGTTTTGTTTGGGGGTTTGGGGTTTGTTTTTTGTTTTTTTTTTTTTGCTTATGCCAATTATATAAAGGAGGAATATAAAGGAGCCTTATAGCACAAAGCAACTTTATTTCTCAACAGCATACTAGGAATATAATTGACTTTGGATGATTGCTACAGCTTTGCTTGAGCCCCCTCTTGTGCATGTTCATTAGTCTGTAGTGTGGGATCTATACTCCAAGCTCACTGGGTCTGAGCAGCATCCAGACATGGCCTCTAGTCCTTGCCTGTTAGGATGTGCTTGCATAGCCACTGCACCCACTGACCCATGGTCACTGACATGTGCTCTGGGGATTTGCGTTACAGGGTTATTTCATTGTGGTTTAGCTTTCTGGGCTTGAACTGGACCCTTGGCTTTAGGACCCTGCAAAATGGAAGAGTTCCAGAATTCAGGTTGCCTCTCAGCTTGAGTCTCTTGAGCCTGTGTCAGCCGTGGGCATTCCTTTGCTGAGTAGAAACACCCTCCAGCGTATGACCTGAGTGCAGCCTCTCTAACTGGGATCCCTCCCTGGGATGTGGGGTCCTGAGTCCTAGTCTTCCTAGTAGCTTATGGTCAGTGTCCCAAGTTCCACTCACTCCAGTTTACAGTTTTAATGCTTTGGGGACTTCTTGACAGGTAAAGCAAGGAACATGGGCTTTGTAAAATAACATCGTAACCATCCCACATTACTTTGAGGCTATGTACAATGTACAGTTTATGTTGGTATAAGTTATGTCACTCAGGAGCATATGCAGAGTGACATAAGCTACACCTATGTAAGAACTAGTGTGGACAGCACTGTCAGCAGGGGGCTTGTCCTGCCATCATAGGTACCACCATCCTTGGTGGCAGGAGTCACTAAGTCAATAGGAGAGTTCTTCCCATTGGCTGAGAGGCACAGCTGTGTAGCCCTGTAGTATAAGCCATGGCCTTAGAAAGCAGGTGAGAGTTACAAACATCTGGAAAACCAGGAAAACACCTACACTCAATTTCCTCTCTTCGGTGTGCTTGTCACTCCTGAGTGTCTTTTTGGGTCCTGGTCTGTATCTTTCAGGAAACTCTGGGCCATACCGCTCAGTCCCTTACCAGAGAGAGTGTCTCTTTTTAAAAGCATGCTTTCGCCTATCTTCTCTCAGGGATTTTCCATTCTCTAGCATTGCTAGTCCTTGTGGGCTGCTGGGCATAAGTGGTCACAAAAGAATAATCACAAAAGAGCAAATGAATAGTTTTGGCAGTCAGCAGATGTCTCTTTTTTGTTTGTTTCCATAAGACCAGCAACATGCTTTCCTTTTTCAGGCTTGAGGTGCAGTATATCAGGCTAGACAAATACCAGTTCAAATGGGTTCTCAATAGAGATGTTAAGGGTTAACTGGTAGGAGCTGGAGCAGCTCTCTGCTCTAGCTCCACAAGGACCACTGCAGGCAGGGGCTGCTCAAGGGTTGCCAGATACTTTCACAAAAAATCCTGAACTTGGTGGGGAAAAAAGTTGGTGGATCAAAAAAAAAATAATAAAAGGTCGCTGTGCCTTTAAATTCCTGTATTTCTCCCTGCCAAACACGGCAGGGGAAAAATGGTCCTGCCAGCCTTCTGTCCAAGAACCAACATTTAACATTTCTGGTATTTTCTGTTTTTTTATTTATTTTTTTTTTAAACTGAACAGAAGTTGCAATTACCGGACTGTCTGGGCGAAAACCGGACACCTGGCAACCCTAGGCTGCTCTAGCCAGCCAACCAGAGTAGCCACTGTCTGTGATGGGCCTGGCTTGGGCAGTGCACTGGCTGGAGCAGTCTCTATCCATGGGGAAGGGGTCTACTCAGCTTTCCCCCACTGCCGGTTACATGCTGGCTCCCAGGAAGTGGGGCTGGCAATGGCTGCTTGCCCCTCTCCTGGGGAGCTGGCTGCAGAGCCCGCAGTGATGCCTCCCCAGGAGCGAGTCGGCAGTCTCTGCCGGCTCAGCTCCAGGGAGGCTTCGCTGCAGGCTCTGCAGTATAAAGTTTATTTAAGCTTTATACTGCAGAGCCGGCAGTGCATGCAACCATGTAGCCGCTAGGATTTTTAACAGTTACACAGTTACATTTTTAAATGACTTTTTACATCCCTAGTTCTCAACATAAGACACACATTAGGATCATACAGAAAAGGGAGGTTCTAATACAAAATGCAGATTTACAATCCTATATGATGCTCACAGAACTAAGTGAGATTCATGATTTGATGCAAACTTATTCCCACAATGCTGCAATAAACTTCTTTTCAGGGTATCAGTAAGATTAATAACATGCTTGATTTGTGGGGAATGGGGCTCAGAACCTGTAAGAGAGCATTTATGGAGAACCCCAAAATTTTTGAAAAGGAATATTTAGAGAGGTAACAGATCTTAAGAAAAATAAAACTCTTTTTATGTTTTTGGAATATTGTAAAGCAGTACTGTAAACTTAATAGGGTTTCTACATGCTTCAAATGTTGCCAAGTTGCCATTGATTTTTCAGTATCACTATATTCCCGGTATCGAGAGTATTTTTTTTTATTGCTCAAATCTGTCTTTCTTTTATCATATCTTACAGGGATGTCTCTACAGTTATGCCTGCAATAATACTTACTGTTGTTGATGGCAGACAGTCTGCAGTCTGCCTTTTTAGTGTGCACTATAAAGTTTAACAGCTTTGCAAACCCACAACTGTTTTTATTAAACCTAATATGTAGAGCTACCAAGAATATTTTTTTCAATTAATTTAAATGTATCATTTTGGATTAATGAATAAGAATATTGGCCTGTAGCTTCGTATTTAAAATTTGGAGATTCAGAGACTTTAAAAATGCACATTTGAAATTGAAGGCAGAATTTGGAACGATTGTGGAACTGAATGAATGTCATAAAGGTTGTTTGCCTTTTACAAATTTGACATGAAATGTTAAAGTATTAAACAAGATTGGTTACTGTAGAAATAACAGAAAACATATTGGGTACTTTTCAACCCGAAGAATTATACTTTCCTGTAGTGTTCACTGTAGGGAAAATGAGAGAAATGTGTAACTACATTAAAAGGAAAAGAGCCACTTCTGGTTACTGTCACCTGAATTGCAACTTACACTGAATCTAATGGGATTTGCATTTGTATATCCGAGGGCTCAGTTAGGCCTTCTAAACCACTTGTGAAATAAAGCAGATTCTAACTTGAACAGTAAATTTAAACTTCAATGGGATCTTCAAGTGCTTCAGTACTTTTTTGCATTGGGCCCTGAATGCTCAGCACCTTGCAGGATTGAGCCCCCACTCAGAAGTGGACAGTGTGTTACCAGTTTGTCCAGTTTTCAGTATTTTTGCCCAGAGATTGGCCTGGACACCTAATTCATATGACATGTAATTTTTGGCAAGTTAACATAGGATATATTGCTTGAACTGTGCATTATATTTCTACCACTCCTTTAATCCTCATATGCACTGAGCAGTATCCAAGTGAGAGGGGATACTTCATTTAGAAGGATGCATATATATTAATCAACTGTGGTTTGTATCTCCTATTTTATTCTTGCTTGGCTTCTTTATTTAAACCTTAAACTCAAGCAGTTTTAAGATACTGTATTTTGCTTGAGGCTTTGATGATGTTTGCTTCCTCTTAACTTTGGCTCTGCACAAAGATTAACTTTGGTGGGTTGTCAGTGATCCCATAGCTTGCACCTCAGGGCATTGCTGCATTAGGGAATTCAGGGACTGGGATTTAGGGAGTTATTAATGTGATTAAGCCAAGCATAAAGGTAATTATGAAAATGGCAAACTACTTTTAAACTTTAATGTGATCCAGCTGATCTTCATAAAATCATACCACTGTTTAGTTAAGCAATAGTCAAGGCAGCAAATATTTTATTAATATTTCAATTTTACACTTCATTCCTTTATGTAATAACATATGCTGTTAGATAATTTTCTTTGTTATTGCCTTGTATGCCAACTTTTTTTTCCCAAACTCTCAGGTAGAAACTGTATCAACAAATTAATATTTCTTTAATGCCAGATGAGATTGAACTGACAGATACAAGTTCATCTTATCTATGCATTTACCATACCATGAAATTAGGGATCTTTCCTTCATCTATATTTCCTTCTTTCATCATGGCAAGGTGGCGTGGAGGAATTCCTTCCTCTGATGTAATGTAGTTGCTTGTATATTAGTTGGCTCTAAGTTAGTCAGTGACTATTGCACAATTTAACACCAGGCAATTTCACACCAGGATCCTAGTCTTTTATACCAAATTAGAAAGCTTTAATGTTATTTTTAAATTAAAACTTCATAGCAACAAATCAAAAGGCAATGCTTTTCCACACAGCGTGTAGTCAGCCTGTAGGAGTATAAATACTATTGCTGAACTTAAGAGGGGTCATTTTATGACCAATAACAACACCGGTAGTTGTGCCTAATAGGATACGGTAATCAAATATCACAAGGATGATTGCAGAGGAATAGGAAATACTCTTCTCTGCCATTCCCATGTAACATTTTGCAATTGGTCAGCTCCATGATTTTTGCCTTTTGATGAAGTTACAGATACAGAACTGCAGAAAATATAGGGCTGGAAAGACCTAGAGAGGTCACCTAAGCCAGCCCCTATTCTGAGACAGCACCAAGAACACTTAGATATCTCTGATGGGCAGTTATCCAATCTATTGTTAAAAACCTCCAATGATGGAGATTCCACAGTCTCCCTTGGAAGCTTATTCCAGGGGTTACTTGTTCTTTTAATTAGAAAGGTGTTTCCCCCCCGATATCTAACCTAAATCTCCGTTTTTGCAGATTAAGTTATTTACTTCTTGTCTTTCATTCGGTGGGCATGGGGAATGATTGATCACTGTTCTCTTAACAGAGAGCCCTGAGCTTATTTGAAGAATCTTATCATATTGCTCCTCAGCCTTATGTCAAGACTCTGCCCTGTTTTTTTAGCCTTTCCTCATAGGTCAGGTTTTTAAAATCTATCATTTTTGTTCCTGTCACCTGGACTCTCTCCAGTTTATATCTTGCCTACAGTATGGCGCCCAGTACTCCTGTTAAGGCTTCACCACTGCTGAGTAGAATGAGACAATTATTTCCTGTGTCTAACATATGGCACTCCTGGAAATACCCCCAGTATATTTGCTTTTTTTGCTAACTGCATTGCATTGTTGACTCATATTTAATTTGTCAGCCACTATAAGTCATTGATCCTTTTCAGCAGTATTTCCTCCTATACATTTAGTCCCCATTTTTAGGTATACATTTGATTCTTAGGTGTAGATCTTTTGCACATGACTTTATTGAATTTTATTTTGTTGATTTGAGACCAGTTCTTCAGGTTGTCAACGTCATTTTGAACTTTAATCCTGTCCTCAAAAATTGCTGGCAGTCCCTCCCAGTTTTAGTGTCACCCACAAATGTGAGAAGCATACTGCCTATACATTATCAAAGTAATTACAGGCAGTCCCCGGGTTACGTACAAGATAGGGACTGTAGGTTTGTTCTTAAGTTGAATCTGTATGTAAGTCGGAACTGGCGTCCAGATTCAGCCACTGCTGAAACTGACTGCCAGTTCTGACTTACATACAGATTCAACTTAAGAACCCCAAGCTTCCCCAAGTCAGCTGCTGCTGAAACTGATCAGCGCTGATTCCAGGAAGCCTGGGGCAGAGCAACTCTGCCTCGGGCTTCCTGTAGTCAGCGCTGGTCAGTTTCAGCAGCGGCTGACTTGGGGACGCCTGGGGCAGAGCAGCTGGGGTGCTGTTGGGTTGCTCCAGTAGCACCGCTCCTCGGCGCTACTGGACCAACCCAGCAGCACCCCACCTGCTCTGCCCCAGGCGTCCTGATTCAGCCACTGCTGAAACTGACCAGCAGCAGCTGAATCAGGACCTGGGGCAGAGCAGCTGGGGTGCTGCCAGGTTGGTCCAGTAGCGCCCAGAGTGGCGCTGCAGGACCAATCGGCAGCGCCCCAGCTGCTCTGCTCCAGGGTCCAAAACAAAAGCCTGGTCTGCTGGGGGGGGGGCACACTAGTCGTGCCCCCCCCCCCCCCCAGCAGACCAGGGACACCGGGAGCAGAGCCACAGCGGCAGCGGGGTGCCGCGCCTCTGAGGCTTTGCTCTGGCAAAGTCTCAGAGGCGCGGGACTCCCCGCGGCTGCGGCTTCAGTCCCAGTGCCTGTGGTCTGCTGGGGACGGTCCCCAGCAGACCACAGGCACAGGGACTGAAGCGGCAGCAGCGGCGGTTCCCCGCGCTTCTGAGGCTTTGCTCTGGCAAAGCCTCAGAAGCGCGGGAACCTGCTCGGTGCCCCTGGTCTGCTGGAGACGGTCTCCAGCAGACCAGGGGCACCAGAGCAGCTTACGAACGGGGCTTTCTCGCCCCGGAGCTCGCAGGTAGCAATCCACTACCTCGACCTCCGGGGCGAGAAAGCCCCGTTCGTAAGTGCGGATCCGACATAAGTCGGATCCGCGTAAGTCAGGGACTGCCTGTAATGAAAATATTGAATAGTATGAAACCCAGGACAGACTAGTGTTGTGGGGCTATGTCTACACTACAAGGTTTTTGCACAAAATGGTTGTTTTTGTGCAAAAACCTGCAGAGTGTCAACACCTCAAGCGTGTTTTCGTGCAAGAAAATGTAGTCAATCGACATAACAGAGGGCTTTTTGCAGTGTAGGTATACCTCCTTCTACAAGGTGTAACTCCTTTTTGCACTACAGCTCTTGCGGTTAACTGGTTAACTAGTTAAACTAGATTTTATATCCCTAGGTCATACCCCACTAGATATGTCCATTCCAGTTGACCGAAAACCACTGATAACTACTCTTTAAATATTGAATTATTTATAGACGTTGGAATTTCTTTGATAGGAGAGGTTCAGAGTATGTCTGCTCTTGGAGTTGGGGGTTTGATTCCCAGCTCGTGTTGACATACTCACACTTTAGCTCTCAATGACCTCGTGTACTAAATGTTGCATAGATTGCACTCTATAAACTGGAACTGTCTGGTCTGGCAATATCCATGGTCCAATGGCAGGACTTCAGATAACCGGGATCAGAGAGTCCTGGGGTGCTGCAGTGGGGGAATGGGATGAGTGGGGGAGGGGACCTGGCATGATGCAGGAGGAGGGCGGGAACCCAGCATGACGCAGTTGGGTTGCATGCGGGGGCCGGGAGCCCGCTGTGTGGCCTATTAGAGCTGCAGATAGGGGGGGAGCCTGACACGTGTCTTAGCTGAGCTGTCTGGGGGAGCCAGAAGCCAGGAAGCCTGGTGCATGGCTCAGGTGGACTGCGGGGGGTGAGAGAGTCAGAAGTTCGTGGGGAGGGAAGGGGCTGGAGGTGGTAAGGAGGCCAGAAATGACCTTCCCTGGCCCAGCAAAATCCCTCATTCGGGACCAGTCAGGGATTCCGGAACTGGGAAGTCTAATGTGTAGTGTAGCCAGTGTGGCAGCAGCATAGACTGCGGGAGAACTCTGTTCAGTTCCCTACTCTAAATCAAGAAGAATGGGGATTTGAAACTGATCTTCCACATCTCAGGTTTGTTATGGGCTGTTTTGAGGACATGTATATATTCTTTATAAAGCTCATATTATGTAGCTCTCTCTTTCTGGATTGTGCTATATTCTCTTCCAGTTTGGTTTTTAAAATCAGATATTTTTATGCTACATGATGCAGGATGTATTTTGTTTGTCAACACAAATAGACCCTGTCAGTCTTTCCATATTATATCTTAGCATTTCCCAGGATAATTTGGAAAATTTGTTTGTTAAGGAAATCAGTAAGAATTGTGATGCCCTTTAGAAAATTAGTTTTGTATCACATTTGATGTCACTGTCTGAGACTAAATAATCCCATTTTGTCATTATAGACTATAGTACATCAATTGTGTCATATGTCAGAATCAGCAGAGGTGGCGTGTGCTTCTTTTTTCTATTTTGTATTGCATTACCATTAAAAATATTTTGGAAATCGTATAGCCTTATATAAAAATAGTCTAGCCTATGTGATATCATGTATGGATTGTGCTGCCCAGCCCACCGATTTTACATTGATTGACATTCAGTTGTTATGTAGGAGGTTGTGTTTTAGCATTGGAATGGCATATGCAAGTTACTGATTATGCCTCCATTAGAATGACAGCAGCAATTCTCCCCAAAGGATTTAAGCAAAATTACTTTGTTTGATACAAATTTCTTTTTTAATTGTGAATAGTCCCAGGAGAAAGATGGTGCCTATTTGCCTTTTTTTTCTCCTCTTGCTAGTATTTCAGTTACAAATCTTCAAGCAATCTCAGTGCAAACCTTGAAAGGAAATACAGTTTTAACACAAAACATTTAATTGTTTATAAGGTTTTGTGCCGTATTTCTTGGGCATCGCTTTTTAAGTTTACCCAGGTATTTTATAAATAAACAGTAAGTAATAGGTGTTTTGAATTGTTGAAAAAATAGTATAATTCTGCTTTTCCCAGTTTTAAGAGTATCACTGGGAGCCAAATATTTGGAATATGATTGTGACAAGTATAGTAATTTGACTGAATGGTGTTCCTGGGAAAAGCCAACAATAATGTAGCCTTTATATTGCAGTGTGGTAAGCAGGTAGAGTTCCCACTGTGATCCAGACAGAATAAACATAAACTGGATCTAGTCGAAATGTTACCCATTTCCTGGTGTTTGCCTTTCTCATTAATAAACATGAACTGTGGCAACAAAACACTGAATTTCACTCTAAGGCCATGTCTACACTAGGAAACTATTTTGAAATGACTAAAAGTGACTTTAACTCCTGATTTAACAAAACTGAAATAGCGTTTCCCCACTATGGGGAAGCTTCGGAATAAGTTAGAATTAGTTTGAAATAGCGCACCCACATTCAACGGCGCCTGCTTCAGACTTAGAGCCCCCAGGAGCACTCTGGGGAGGGCACCAAGAGGACGGATACTTCCTGTGGCTGCTTGGTCTTGTCAAGCTACGACGTTTCCTTTCTGGGCTCCTCTCTACGTCCATGTCTCACAAGCCACTCCTCCACTGCTTCCTCCCTCGCAGGACACAAAAGGGATGCAGTGGGCACATGCCTTCTCATGCTCTCGTTGCCCTTGCCGATGCAACAGTGCTCAGCATGGAGCCAGAACTGCTGCAAAGTAGGGATGTTAGGTGCTGGTTAATTGAATAATTGAGTAACCACATGAAATCTTTGGGGTTACTCGACTATTCTGTAGTCCCCAGGGGGTGGAGCCTGCAGCCAGTGCAGTCTGGCCTCAGTCCCAGGGAGCCCCCTCTCTGTCCCCTAATACATTTAATATACAGAGCAACAGCAGGGGTAGGTCCCGGAACTAGCGTGAGCTGGGACTGAGCAAGTTTGGCTCAGTCCCGGCTCATGCTGGGTTTGGGACCGACCCCCGCTGCGGCTCTGCATTTTAAATGCATGTAGTTGATACCATTAACCAATAATCTTTAGCTCATCGATTAATTGACTATTATAGCCCTACTTTTTAGAGTCCCCCCCCCTCCACTGCGGAGCGTGGCTGCCAGGGAACTCCACACGTGGCTACTGGGTCATGACCCAGTAGTAGGTCAAAGGTTGTGGAGCTCCCTGCATGGCTGCTGGGAAGCCTTCCCCCCTCGTCCACACCGTGGAGGTCTGTATGCAGACCCAGTGCTCCATATCCTGTGATCCTAAGTTTGGGAATCACTGATCTATGTGTTTTGTGAAGAAATACATCTTTATGTTTTCCTTAAACCTATTGCCTATGAATTTTATTAAGGGACCCATAGTTCTCGTGTTATGTGAAGGGGTAAATTACAATTCCTTTTTCACTTTCTGCACACCATTCATGTTTTCGTTCTCTATATCATATCCCCCTTGGTCATCCCCTCTGGAATCTGAACAGTTCCAATCATTTTAGTCTCTCTTTAACAGAAGCTGCTTCATACCCCTAATCTTTTTTGTTGCTCTTCTGTGCAATTTAGTCAAAGGATTGTGCAGAAAACCTCACATCATCCCCTTCTATTCCAATCACTAGCACTTAGTCCATTAGGCCAGAGTAAGAATGTGATACATTCAGTCTATTTTACAGTTTCCAAAAAAAAGAGTGATTTCGGACTAACTCTACTTTTGATGTTGTTAAACCGTTCTGCCAGGACGGAAAGGTTTGCCATCTAGTTGCAGAGGTCTGTGATGCTGTGCAAAGCAGACCTGTGTGCTTCAGGCTTGACGGAGGCAAAATCTTTTCCATTGGATTGTCTCATTAAGAATTTTGTGTGCGTTGCCTGAAATAACACTGTTTGTACACAAGGCTGCCTTTGTGTCTTTATCTTTGGGTGTCTACTGAGGTTAGAATGATTCCAACAGTCACGCCCCATAAGAAGATAGGCTGCTGTGAACAAAGCAGAACATGCAGTTCAATGGAGATGCGCTGCGCATTAAGATGTATTATTGGCTTGTAAATATGAAAGAACAGAGAAAGTGGGGAAAGTCTTCTCCACCCACTCTTAGGAGGATGATATTAGTACCCCGGGAGTACATTCTCAGTGGCTAACAGTTAATAATAGCATTCGTAGATATTGCTATTATCAAAAGACTAGCACACAATGGGCAATGTAAAAAACGCTACTAGAAAATATCTTAGAATCGTCAGTGCAGTTTTTTATTTGAGTGAACAAACAGTGCTAATTATTTTTTAAAAAAAGTTTATAGGGATTATATGGGTATAGGAGAAAACCTTCTTCTTCCCTCCCTTGCATATTTTATTTGTTAATTTCCTTTCTTTCTCTGTGCCTATAATCTTGTTCAGCTTTATATCATGTCTTATAGAATATAAGTAATATTAAAAGATAAAATATTAATGTTACGTATATGTCCTTTCTCATCATACTAAAAATACGACAAGGAAGAAGTCACAGGCAGCTGGAACTAGGAATGTTAAATTTAGATGAATTAACTAATTGAATAGTCAATGGGATTTCCATCAACTATTCAATTAGTCAATAAGGGTGCCTCCACCTTTGAACTGTAGCAAGAACCTGGCAGGCTACAGTTCAAAGGTGGAAGCTCTTCAGGAAGCATGGGCCCAGTGGAGGACTGGCCCATGCCCCCTGCAGTGCCTAAGCCTTTGAAATGTACAAGAGCCCTGCCAGGACTGTTGTACATTTCAAAAGCAGAGTCACAGCAGAACCCGTGTGAGTGGAGTTGCTTCGCTTTAGGGATGTAACAGTGTAGTCGATTAATCGGTTAACCGATAAGCAAAAGCTTATCGGTTAGTGCTATAGACTATGTGCATTTCCCTCCCATCCCCACCAGTAAATTTTTTAGCATGCTGGTCAGCAGCCCGGCTCATTTCTGGCTGAAGCCGGGTCTGGGACCTACCCCTGCTGTGGCTCTGCATTTATAGTGTATTAGGCCAGGCAGACAGACAGCCCATCTCAGTTCTGGTTCATGCTAGATCCGGGAGCTCAGACAGGAGCTGCTGTCACCCTGCACTGCTGCCTGCTCCCCTTGTGGACTACCTTCTGCTGGGCACCCGGTGCGGTTGCCGCTCTTGCCCCCAGGACTATAGAATAGTCAACTAACCAATAAGAATTCATGAGGTTACTCGACTATTCAATTGACTGATATTTAGTCCCTGCTTGTGCCATTTCCTGCTTTGTCTCTACCTCCCCTTCCCCCTGTAGCGGTGGCTTGGGGTTTGCCCTCGGGCTTCCCGCCCCGTGCCTTTCCCACCTCTTGTCCCTTTCCGTATCATCCTTCCCCCTTACAGGGTCCCTTCTTTAGTCTTCCCTTTTGGCTGGTGGCTCTGTCCCCTGGCCTGTGTCCCACAGTGTTAGTTCCCCGGCGCCGGCTTGGCCCTCCTGTCCTCCAGCTGTAGATGGACCTGGCCCTCTGCCGTCGGTCTGCTCCTCCCCAGGGCTCCCAACGGCGCGGTTCCCAGGGTTGTCCGGTGCTCCCCCATCCTCCCGGGCTTGCTCGCCACCTGTGGGGATCGAGAGCATGCCCAGTTCCTGCCCTCTCCCCCCTTTCTCTTCCGTCCCTCCTCCCTCTTGTACACGCCTGTCGGCATCACGCCCCCGCTCTGTGCCAGGGCCGGCCAGTTGCTCCTGGGTCCTAATACCCGCCACTCCTGGCCCCAACCCCTCCGTGCCTGCGCTCTTGCTGCGACTCCCGATGCTCTGGGAGCCGGCAGCGTCGGCGTCTGGGCCGCGGGGGACTACCAGCAAGCGGTCTGCAGTACGGGGGATAGCTCCCCCGTCACCCCCCCCCCCATGGAAATGGTGCTGGGGGAACCGCTTTTAAGCTGGCTCCCCCCAGCACCAGCCTCTGCTCCCCCCACTTGCTGCCTTTCTCTGACAGTCAGCAAGGGAGGGAAGCGACTAATTGCATCACTAGTCTACTAGTCTTTTACATCCCTAGCTGGAACTCCTTAGAATTTAGACTGACACCAGTTCAGGACATTTATCCTTTGGTATTTTTATATAGCTTCATACATAATTTTCTTAGACTAAATTAAGTGTAGAAATTGCTGGTATCTTCTATTGGTGAAAGCGTAGAACTACAAATAATTCTTAACACTTTACATTTGCATTTCTCATTGTGGGACTTGCCCCCTGGAAGGACCACTCATTGGTCATGAGCAGACCACTGAATTATTCTTCAGTAAGTCTTTATAGTTTGTGGTTGCAGAGAAAGACTTCATTGCAACTGAGACACATTTTGGTGTGGCAACATCTGCGTGAGTTTGTAGACAGCCTGAAATGATATTGCCAGTATGTGAATTGCACCACTCAACTGCTAATAATAATCCTTTACATGTAATATGGTTAACCATTTCATTGTTCATTAGAGAATGTAAGAAAGGAGAGAAGGTGTCATATTATGAAGGTCTTTACTATGGATGTGATAGTGTACATGTTTAAACAGTTAACCGATGAGCCTGGGCTCATTGATTAACGCTCACAGATACATGCAAGGCTCCTTCCTCCCTCCCCCTTCTTGCTGCCTCTGTATGAAAGGCAGCAACACAGAGGGGCAAGCGGCAGCTGGTGCTGGCAAGGAGCTGGCTTTTAAGCAGGCTGTCCATAAGCACTGGCTCCCAGGGAGCTTCCTGCCCCTGATATAGGCTAAGGGGGGGGGGGGGGAAGTGGCTCCACAGGAGCTGGTATGCACAAGGAGGTGACTTTTAAGCAGAGCCATTTCTCCCCACCCTCCACCCCCACCCCGTAAATGTACAAGTGCTGAAAATTTCAGTGGAGGCTGGTGGGGAGAGCGCTGGGCCTCGCTTTGCCAGGCTGGCATGGCTGGGTGGGGGGGAGACAGAAGGGGCCCAGGCTGGTGTGGAGGGGGGAAGAGAGGGAGAAGGGGCCTGGGCTGGCATGGAAAAGGTTGGGGGGCAAGCGGAGGGAGAAGGGGCCCAGGCTAGTGTGGCTGGGTGAGTGGGGAAGAGGAAGGAGCCCAGGCTGGTGCAGCTGGGGGAGGGAGAAAGGGCCCCGGCTGTTGCAGCTGTGGGCGGAGGGAGAAGTGGCCTGGGCTAATGTGGTTGCCTATCCCCAGTGGCCAGGGGAGAGCTGGGGTTGCCTACCCCCGCATGAGAGGGGCATTGGTGAGCATAGCACGCAGGGGCGCAGCTGCCTCATGTTTTCTAATTTGCATTACTTTGCACTGATCAAAATTGAAAATTGCTCTTCTGTGGTGGTTTTAAATAGTTGAAATGAAGAATTTTGATCTAGTCTCATGTCAGAAAGTCAGATGTTGTTTAAGAATAGTTTGGAGATAAATGTATTCACAATAGACCGGCTGGATTTAAAATAGAATAGACCTAGAATACAAGGAGCTGATAGAGAAGGTATCTGAGCCTTTAGCTATCATCTTTGAAAAATCATGGAAGACAGGAGAGATTCCAGAAGACTGGAAAAGGGCAAATATGGTGCCGATCTATAAAAAGGGAAATAAGAACAAGCCAGAAAATTACAGACCAGAAGTTTAACTTCTGTGCCAGGAAAGATAATGGAGCAAGTAATTAAGGAATTGATCTGCAAATATCTGGAAGAAAATAAGGTGATAGGTAACAGCCAGCATGGATATGTAAAGGACAAATCATGTCAAACCAATCTGATAGCTTTTTTATATGTTACCATTCTTGATGCTGATTTGTATCCATTTATTCTGGTGCATAGAGACAGTTCGGTTTGACTTGAAAGTTACCATCCTCAGGCAAAAAAGCTTAAAAACCAAGCTGCAGTGTGAAACTGCTGAGCTGGAATTCATATGCAAATTTGACACCATCGGAATTGGCCTGAGTACAGATTGGGAATGTCTCACTCATTACCATAAGTAATTTTCCACTTTAGTTATTCGCATCCACTTACCACCCAGATTGAATTAGCTCTGATGTAACACTCCCATCTCTATTCCTGTTTCTTTTGCTTTCCCTTCATGCCTCTAATGCAGTGAGTTGCAATTCTCAAAAGCTTATTTCATAATAAAATTATTTATTCTTCAAGGTGCCACTAGACTTGTTTTCCTGGATCTTGTGACATTTCAGTCCCATATATGATTCCTTATAGCCAATAATATAACTAAAAGCAAACTAATAATGAGTTTTGTACAAACACATCACAGAGGTTCTGAAATACAAATACCAGAGGCCATTCACACCCTTGCTGTCTACTACAAACATTTTTGGAAAGAATAGCTTGTGAGATTGTGCGTTACAATTTACTGTAATGGAGACTTCAAACTTCTGCTGAAACTAATTCCTTTATATCTGTAATAGCTTTTGCATGCCTTTCTTCTTTGCATTTTGTTGGGATGTGATTATCTAACACCTGTTCATGCATGGAGGATCACTTATACATCCAAATTCAAAACTTTGGGTATTAGATGACTCCTGGGATGTCAGTCAGATTTGCTTTCCCCTCCCATCCTAATATATTAATGTTGTTGATTATGACAAATAAATGAATGATATTTTACTCACAGTCAAAGTTACTCACCCCAGGTGACTGATTGGTTAAATAGAATTTTATGAGGTTGCTTTAAAATACAATTTTATGCTTCAGTACAACACAGTCATTCTCATGCCTGAGTGTAATGCTTGAAACTTCAGAAGGCTGTTGTGCTTCTGCAGATCTTTCTTTCCTGTAGACAGGTAGGATTGTGTGACCTGGGATGTAGCATTTCAATGTACTCATTTGAGCTGTAAAAAGCTCTAGTTCTCCATGGAGTTCTTTGGGGCTTGTAAGCAATCCATTTTCTTATGTGTGACCTCTGTGATTTCATGTGTCTTATGTGAGAGCAGCAACCACTGGGTGGTTTGCTATGGATCTTTCTAGGTTTTTGCTTATGCATTTGGGTCCGTCCTGTCCTTGATTATGGTATTAAAACTTATTAAACCATAATATTAAAATTGACTGATCTATACAACTAAGTAATATGAGGCAGGTAAGTAAAATGCACCTCTCTTTGAAGTTGTTAAACTCTAACCCCTAGAAAAAAATCTAATCAAATAGAGTGTAGAGGAGATTCAAAATGAGACCTTCCTTGGGAGGTAGAACATGCACTATCTCAGAATTACATAACTTTTTCCTGTGAACTTTTCTCCACTTGAAGCTTCTCCATCATCAGGCTCTGAACAGTTGTAATCAGAAACTGTATAATTAATAGAGGGTTGTCCCTTGGAGAAAAAAATAGCATAATCATGTAATTAGAGAATGTGTACGTACATGTGGGATCTGAATTAAGGTTGGACAGGAAATTCTTAAGTTTTGAGTGCTTGACTTTGTAATCTCAATGATCTGTTTTAACGTATTTCTTGTGTATAATTTTCTGTTTTTTTCAAAAGCAAACTGAAAAACCAGACATTCCCTTTATGTGATGCCATATTGACACCTGTATGGGTCATCGACAGGGTTGGAATTTTAAACCTACAATGCAGATTATAGTAGTTAGGATTTACTGTCGTGGTGTCCTGAAAGGTCTCCTGCTCCATCAGTGATGATAACCATTCAGATGCATGCATGTGGCTACTTGCGCAAGTCAACACAACACAGACCTCTGTTACTAGCACTGACAGAGTAACTGAGATGAATAATAATAATAATGAACCGGCATTTTTATTGTTATTGGCACTTCACAAAGAAAGGTGAATAACATTTCCATTTTACAAATGGGGAAACAGAATCACAAGGAGAAGTTACTTGTCCATGGTCACCACTAGGCTTGTGGAAGACCGAGGAATAGAAAATGGGTCTCTGGAGTCCCTGTCGTGCACCTTATCTACCACATCAGACTGCCCTTAGAGTTGGTTCTCAGAACCAAAAATACAGGAAGATGAGATGTGCGTTCCCCACGCTGATTTTCCAACCTGTCTCTCTTCCAATTGCCCTCCTGACTCCCAAGCTCCGCACCCAAACCACCCAAGCTTACACTGATTCTCCTTGACCCACGCACGAGTTCCAGTCTCTGTCTACCCACTCTCAGTCTCAGTCTTCTTGCCAAGCCAATCCATCTCACCAGACTTCTTGTCCCAATCTACTTCCTTCTCTCCTCATTAGCCAAGTCTTGTCCCCTCTGCATTCACATCAGATACCTTTCTTCTCCACACCGCCTGTGTGACAGCAAAGAGGTCATTAAAAGCACAGGGGAGACAGTAGGGATGTAATTGGGTAACCGGTTAACTAGTTACCCGGTAAGTATCACCCTTACTGGTAAAAGATGCCCAACCCAATCAGAGCAGTCCTCTGCTTGCAACATGCCACAGGCTGGGGGCTACCCCTCATTGTGGGCGAGGCCAGCAACTGGCAACTCCATGGAGCTGGGGTCAACAGCTGGTTGCCCTGTGGAGCTGGGGGCCAGTGCCTGGCAACCCTGTGGTTAGCCATGTAACCAATAGAATTTTGATTGATAACATGGTTAATATTTTTTTACATTTTTACATCCCTAGGATCCCTGATTCCAGCGGGTGTGCATGGACCCATCCTAGTTCAGAGCAGGCCTAGGGAAGTACAGCTTTGCCCCTGTAGCGGGGTCCAAATACCCCTCTGAGTCTGTCCCCACCCCCTCCTTTGTCTCCTCTCCTGTCCCCACATCCCTATGCCCCCAGCACACTCACCAGCAGGGCAGCAGCCCTGGGACTTGCACTCACCTGGGAGTAGCGCTTGGCTGAGGAGGAGGGGCAGAGTCTCTTCCCTGCCCTGCCCAGCCCTTTGCCTGCAGGCAGCAGCTCCGGGGCTGGGGTTGGGTTGCAGCAGGCAGAGCGTAGGGCTGCCCAGGGCTGGCTACATCCTGGCTGGTCACAGCGGGGCACTGGGGAAGGGGCTTCCTGACTATGGTACGCCCACATCTTGAATACTGTGTACAGATGTGGTCTCCTCACCTCAAAAAAGATATTTTGGCCTTGGAAAGGGTTCAGAAAAGGGCAACTAAAATGATTAGGGGTTTGGAACGGGTCCCATATGAGGAGCGGTTAAAGCGACTGGGACTTTTCAGTTTAGAAAAGAGGAGACTGAGGGGGGATATGATAGAGGTCTATAAAATCATGACTGGTGTGGAGAGGGCTGATAAAGAAAAGTTATTTATTAGTTCCCATAATAGAAGAACTAGAGGACACCAAATGAAATGAATGGGTAGCAGGTTTAAAACTAATAAAAGAAAGTTCTTCTTCACACAGCGTGTAGTCAACCTGTGGAACTCCTTGCCAGAGGAGACTGTGAAGGCTAGGACTATAATAGAGTTTAAAGAGAAGCTGGATAAATTCATGGAGGTTAGGTCCATAAAAGGCTATTAGCCAGGGGATAAAATGGTGTCCTTGGCCTCTGTTTGTCAGAGGCTGGAGAGGGATGGCAGGAGACAAATTGCTTGATCATTGTCTTCGGTCCACCCTCTCTGGGGCACCTGGTGCTGGCCACTGTCAGCAGACAGGATACTGGGCTAGATGGACCTTTGGTCTGACCCAGTACGGCCGTTCTTATGTTATGTTATGTTATGTTATGTTATGTTTTATGTTATGTTACTCCGTGCACAGCCTGCGGGGAACAGCGCAGCGTAGCCCAATCCGTGGCACGCCACATGTGCTGGCTGCCCAGCCCTGCCTCTGCGGAGCAGGCCCAGCCCTGCCCCCGCCCGAAGCAGGAGACAAGAGTTGGGGATGCACGTGCACCTCTTCCCCCTTCTCCCCCCCAGCCGGCAAGTTAACAAAGCCCAGCTGGAGCGTGGTGCAGCCTCTTTGATCCAGCCCAGCCCAG
The DNA here is from genome assembly GCF_052426305.1 of Pelodiscus sinensis. Taxonomy (NCBI): domain Eukaryota; kingdom Metazoa; phylum Chordata; order Testudines; family Trionychidae; genus Pelodiscus; species Pelodiscus sinensis. Next base: position 15,451,897 of record NC_143060.1, on the reverse strand, counting down.
CCCAGCCCAGCATTCATCCCTCCTAGGCTGCACAGCACTCCACCTGGACTGGAACAAAGAGGGGCAATTGCCTGGCCAGCTGGCCATGGCGATTGACTCCTAGGGGTGCTGCGATCAAGCAGTCAATCGTGATCGACTGGTTAGTGACCACTGCTCTAGGCTGCTCAGTGAGTGTGGAATCTTCAGAGATTTTTGCTGATAAAATTGTGTGTGTCTGAACTACACCTTTTTCAAAGTCTTCTAACTTGTCCAGATTTGGGTGGACTTTCATGGACAATGGCAGAAGGACCTTTCTGACACAGAGGCCAGCCCCCAGCATCCAAAGCATGGGTGTGCAACAGCTGTGCAAAGAAAGCGTTGACAGAATTTTTTAACATTGTCGAAACAGCACGTTTTTCTTTATCCCCATTTTCAGAAGTTACTGAACTGTCCAAAAACAAACACCTAAATAAAATAATTTTAGCCTGAGACAAATACCCTGCATGTAAAAATGTGTCCCAGACTTTTAGGTTGAAAAGTTATAAGCAACTGAAAACTGGGTCTTATAATGGGAAGTGTCAGATTACCTTAATAATAGGAAGCAGTACTAGCCCTATTTATATACATAGCCATATAAACAGTTTACTCTGAGATTTATTTAATGTGAATTATCTAGTAGTGGTGATCTAAGCAGTGTTCTTGTTTTCATTAAAAAGGCTCTGGTAACTCAGCCATAAAAATTGCTCTGAAATTTGTCAGTAAAAGGTCTTACACTAAGATCAGGGATTTGAGGGTGATTGTTGACAGTTTGAAAAAGGGTTTTATTACTTGTTTTATTACTTGTTTTTATGTTAAGGGCCAAATTATGCTTTCTGATGAATACTCTCTACCTCCGCTGATTTCTGTTGCAGACCTGAAGAAAGACCTGCCCTTCACACATGGTTGATGGACTGCATGGAGAGCACTGAGGGTGGAGTGTGTGGAGTCCCTCTGTAGGGACCTAAGCAGAGGGTGGATTGTATCTCAGGGTTGCTGCTCCCCAGTTCTGCATGTGTAAGAGGTGAGTTCTGTGTGCATTGCAGGAAAACAGCTGAAAAAGAGTGCCATCTATGGGGGCACAATTCTTAGTGTTTTTTAAATGCTGAACTGCTTTGTTAATTTTTTACTTCCTGGGTAAAATTTCCAAAAGTCATCAGAGAGTTTAGGAGTCTAAGTCCCCTTTGGCATCTGCAGCAAACTCATCAGTGCATCAGCAAGTCTCGGAGCCTGGGTTCACAGGGCTTTATGTACAAGGCCAAAAAATAGGAATAAAGACATTTGGGCTGAGATTAGAGCCTGGGTTCGGAAACTGTGTGTGCGCGCATATGTGCGTGTGTGTGTGTCTGGCTATTTTTAGTGCTATGCTGCCAGGTTGAGTCAATTGACCTGGGCTTTGAGATGCTGCCCCAAGGTGATGGGTTTTTTTTTTCTGCAGTGTACAAGATACTTTTAAAAATTACAGCCAATGTCTTATCATGGCATGATTTTGTTGTCCTTTCTTTCTTTCTTTCTTTCTTTCTTTCTTTCTTTCTTTCTTTCTTTCTTTCTTTCTTTCTTTCTTTCTTTCTTTCTTTCTTTCTTTCTTTCTTTCTTTCTTTCTTTCTTTCTTTCTTTCTTTCTTTCTTTCTTTCTTTCTTTCTTTCTTTCTTTCTTTCTTTCTCATGAAAATAATAACTTCAAGTAATGAGCAATCTGAGGTAATTTAAGCCACATTTTAGATCAAGGGGGTTACGTTTTACTCTTGATGTACGTACACGCATAGTTTCCCTTAACTTTCAAGGGAGCTATATATGTACATATGTACACATGCGTATTCAGGACTTTGAGCATATGCAATTATGAAACCACCTATATTTCTGTACTATTTCCCCTGTTTTTCCAGATACAAGATCACTCCTCAACTGTTTTGCTGTCACAGTTTCTCATTTTGCCATTCTGCTTGTTTTTGTGGGGATCAATAACTCCACAGAGCAGAAAGCCATGGGAAAGTCAGGGATTCTGTGCTCCAGAGTGGTACAGTCTGTGGCTTAACAAACTGAAGAATATGAAGGAGCATGCTAAGGATTCCATGGGAAGGGCCTTTCCTCTAGGTGGGAGAGGTTGCAGACAATCCCATGGGTGACTTAAACTGGAAAAGGGGATGTAGTGGATCAGGGAGCAATGAAGAAGAGAATGGCTTGAAGGATACATTATATCAGCTTGTCAGCAAAAAGCCATTATAATGAAAATGAGGTAGTTGTCTTCATATAAAATGTAAAGAACCTGATCCAGAAACCACTGAAGTCAATGGATATTCTCTCATTGATTCTGAAGGGATCTGGAATATGTTTGAAGCGCACCAGACATTGGAACCAGAATTTCACCCAGATACAGGCTGAATCTCTCTAGTCCGGCACTCTTGGGACCTGACTGGTGCGGAATCAGAGAATTTGCCAAACCATGGGAGGAAAATATTTTCTAGCAGCATTACCAATCCTTCCATTGCTTATTTGGCTCTTAGAAGACATTTAGGGTAAATTAGAGCTAAATAACAGCACAGGACACTGAGCCAGGCCTGGTGACTATAGACAAACTTTATGGGACTATAGGAAACTTGGCCACATCCATGATAAGCGAACATCCAGGTAACTAAAATCATGCTCGACCATTGATGCTGCCAGACCAGAGAGTGCCAGTCTAGAGAGGTTCAACCTATAGTTTTCTCTCAGGTCAGGACTCAGTGACATGGAGATGATTTGCGGTGTGTTGGGGAGACATAAAAACTAATCTAGCCTGACAAGTGGGAGTACTTTACAATTAAAACTGAAATGGTTTCCACTAAGGATGTTAAGAAGTAGTCGACTAGTTGCATAATTGAGTCGACTAGTCAATTTCCCCCCTCCCCCCCACCCTTGCTGCCTCTATCAGGTGGAGGCAGCAATGGAGGAGAGGAAAGAGGGGTCCTTCAAAGCGGCAGAACTGCACAGAGCTGTGAAGCGAACGTGCCCCTGTAGCGGCTCTTGTACATTTCAAAGGAGGAATGTGGAAGTGCCTATTGACTAGTCAAGTAGTTGATGGAAATTCCATCGACTACTCGACTAGTGAATTAATCGTTAGTTAACATCCTTAGTTTCCACATTAGGAACTTTCACCTACCATTCAATGCTCAGGTAGCAGTGATATGAAATAAAGCTGGAGTATGAGACTTCATTTCCTTGCTTTTGTTGTTTGTGTCAAAATCTTAATGTTGCTTAAATATCTATCATGCAGTAATATAAATGTGATTTACAAAAGCTTTTCATAGCAAGTGGTGCATTATTAATGAGAACTTTAGCGTCTGTCATTTACTAGCAAGATCAGGTGTTGTCTTTAATTTCCAGGATTAATGGCATATAAAAGGGACTTCCGTCCTTTCCTCTCATGATCCTCCGGACTATGAGACCTTTTTAACTATGGACTTTGTTTAACTATGATCAACTTTTCCCAAGAAAGGTAGACTGGGGAGAGTGGATCCAATTAAGTAAAAATAATTTTGTTGTTTATCAGATATTGTTAGAACTTGTTATGTGCAATTGCAAAGCCAGATGAGTAGAGCATCTGCCCTTTTGCAATGGGCAAAGAACCAGGGTGCAAGAGTTGTGACAGAAATCTGTGTTTTTGGATAGTTAAGTTACAGAGAAGGTTTTGTAGTTCCTACAGTTATATGTCTGAAGTTTTAATTTTCATGTGCTTAGGCTATTCTTGGTCAAACAGAACATTGCAGAATACCATTCCAGAATATCTGGAGAGGTCTTGAGTATAAAAAAAATCTTTCCAGATTTTTATTAATCCCTCATATACATTCAGATTGTACTGTCAACGTTCTTGAATCTCCCTGATCCCCATCTTCCAGCCTTTTTTTTTTTGTAACTGTATAGTGGGGTTGAGGGTTATGGTCTGGAAATATCTTGGTCTAGTTATTGATTTAGACTCACCAATTTAGACAGATTTATTCTGCTTGTTCCAGGGAATAAGACAGAAAAATGCATTTCTCCTATTGCAGTTAATAGATTCAGGAAGTAATTTGCAGATGTGGAAACAATGGCTCTTATATAATAGAACAAACTGCATAACTAATGCATGAGGAAGATAAGCCTGTATTGTTAAGATTTTCACATTTTACTCTTATTTGTAAGCTGTATATTGCTCTCTTGTGCTTTCCACCATTAAGTACTAATGGTATTGCATTAGTAAAAAGCCCCAGTACCTTGACTGGCTCGGCAAAAATATACACAAAGGCAAATAATCTATTTTACAGTGATATGGTGAACTGTGTTATTTGTTTATAACTATTCACTTAGCTTATCACTTTGAGTGCTAATATATTGTTAAAATTTAATCACCATTCTTTGTCACTTCGGTTATGGAGACTATACTGATGGAGAAAAGAGAAAGAACAAAATGACTGTCTGCTAGATGTTTAAATCAGAAAATATACTGGTATTTAAATCACCGAAAATTCAGAGGAATATTAGTGGACTGTGTTATACTTACAGCTTGGAATGTTTTAATCATAAACAGGATCCTTATATTTTGCTTTCTGGTATATGTAAATTGGAATATTGGCTGGCAAACAGATATGTCACGGTCTTCTTACCTATTCACCACCAGTAAAGGAGGAGCAAGTCTCTTTGTATTTGAACTATTTGGAATGTTTCTTAGCTGAAGTATAATTGATAGAGAAACAACTAGCACAGTTTTATATGGCCACTTAATAAGTACAGGCAGTCCCCGACTTACGCGGATCCGACTAATGTCGGATCCGCACTTACGAACGGGGCTTTCTCGCCCCGGAGCTCACAGGCAGCGGTCAGCCACCTCGACCTCCGGGGCGAGAAAAGCTGCTCCTGGTGCCCCTGGTCTGTTGGGGACCGTCTCCAGCAGACCAGGGGCATCAGGAGCAAAGCCGCAGCCCCGGCGGGTTTGCTCGCGGTGCCCCTGGTCTGCTGGGGACCGTCTCCAGCAAACCAGGGGCACCGGGAGCAAAGCGGTCCCGCGCCAGAGCAAAGCCTCAGAGGCGAGGCACCCCCCGCTGCCGCTTTGCTCCCTGTGTCCCTGGTCTGCTGGGGGGGGGCGCAGCTAGTGTGCCCTCCCCAGCAGACCAGGCTTTTGTTGTGGACCCTGGGGCAGAGCAGCTGGGGCGCTGCCGGTTGGTCCCGCAGCGCCGCTCTGGGCGCTACTGGACCAACCCGGCAGCACCCCAGCTGCTCTGCCCCAGGCGTCCTGATTCAGCCGCTGCTGGTCAGTTTCAGCAGCGGCTGAATCAGGACTCCTGGGGCAGAGCAGCTGGGGTGCTGCTGGGTTGGTCCAGTAGTGCCGAGGAGCGGTGCTACTGGAGCAACCCAGCAGCACCCCCGCTGCTCTGCCCCAGATGTCCCCAAGTCAGCCGTTGCTGAAACTGACCAGCGCTGACTACAGGAAGCCCAAGGCACAGTTGCTCTGCCCCGGGTTTCCTGGAATCAGCTGCTGATCAGTTTCAGCAACAGCTGACTTGGGGTTCTTAAGCTGAATCTGTATGTAAGTCAGAACTGGCGGTCAGTTTCAGCAGCGGCTGAATCTGGACGCCAGTTCCGACTTACATACAGATTCAACTTAAGAACAAACCTACAGTCCCTATCTTGTACGTAACCCGGGGACTGCCTGTAGTCATTTACATGCCAGAAATTGTTCTGATTTTTTTTAAGTCACGCAGTAAATACAAGTACTGGTTTTCACTGCCATCATGAGGAGGTTTCACAAGGACAAAACTGCACTTCTCTTAATTTTTTAAGTGATAACTTTGTCCATTTAATGATTGTAGCCACATTTTTTGACTATCCATTTTTCACCTGTGGAAACTGTCTCTCCTCCCATCATGCAATGTAAACAGTACATACTGATGCTTATTCGATATTTATATGAAACTGTAACAAAAGAAAAAGTAACTTCATAGGCATTTTCTCCTGCCATGAGAATTATTTGTTTTCATGGTCCTATGTGGCTCCTGAGCTCCTGAAAGTGGCATGAAGTCTTCAGGACATTCTCAAATTAGATGAGGCCCTTCTGGTATTTTAAATCTCCAGAAGGCACTAAAAATCTTTGCTAAAAAATGGTCACCATTTTGGAAGAGTGATGCAGTCTGTCTCAGGAGTGATTTACCTAGACAAGCCTAATAAGGTCTGGCCTATTTTGATGTTCTTGTAACTTTAAGAATTGTGGTTATCACAGCAGTTTCACAAGTTATACACGAGACACAACTGGAAGGCAGCCACCCGTGAAAAACATAAATACATTAGAGGATCTTTTCATAAATAGGGTTGCCAGGTATCTGGTTTTGAACTGGACAGTCCAGTATTTGAGCTTTCTGTTTGGGAAAAAATTTGAAAAAATATAAATGAGAAAATATAAATGTCTGGTATTTTCTAAATAAGATGTCATGTAGATTGTATGTAATGTCAAGTGTGTCCAGTATTTTTGTTGAAACAATTTGGCAACCCTATTCCTAAAATACATTGATTTCAGGGGGAGCTTTTCAGAGATGACTCCTTGGCTAACCAGTCCATTGTAGAGCCCCAGACAAGGAGGCTTATCCATGAGGCTCGAATTTCTCCTCTGGCCTATTGCCAAAGGTAATCTGGGGAAGAGAGAGAGAGAGAGAGAGTCTTCTGCGGTATTTAATAGTCGGGTACCTCATTCTATCACAGTGATCAAGGGGGTGATATGGACCCTAGTCTCTTGAATTTGGGGTAGTAAAAGCACACACAAGTGAATACTAATTCATATTTATTTTGATGAGCATCAGAGTGGCTGAGGCCTATCCCACTCTTACTGTTGCAGGTGTGTAAAGGTGCTCTCTCCCAGACTGAGAGGCAGCAGGAACAGTAGCAGGATGTGTGGCCATACACCAGTCAGAATAAGGGAAGTGGAGGAGAAAGGAAGAGAGGGAAGAGATGCAGGATGGGTAGCAGGGAATATGAAGCTCATTTCAAAGAGCTGTTTCCCTGGTCTCCTTTTTTCTCACCTGCCCTACAACTCCCCAGCACCCAGAGTTGCTTTAAAACACGTCACTGTATCGTATTACTCGGCCCACTGTAGTGACCCAGCCTATCATCTGTGTACACGAAAATGCTGCTGAGATAGTATTAGTGACCTTACTGGGCTTGGCTAACCTAGATGTTTATAGATAGATATTTTATGCTGAATCAGCTCATTGTAGATACTCGTGTGCATTTATTAGATGGTATTTAACTAGCCGAATAAAATATACATTAGCAGTTATTTATCTGGCTGTTTAAATAGCACATAATAAATTTACAATTTGCTTCTATGGCTATAAAGGAACCTGTTTTACATGTGACCTATGCTGGAACCTATGTTAAAATGTATTGAAGTCCAAAAGTCTTTCACTCCAGTTCACACCCACACACTTTAAATGCTGTCTTCCCTGAATAAATAGCTTGAATATGCATTGGGTGAAATGGTCTGCAGCAGTTGTACTGAGAGATGTACATGCCAAGGGAAAAAGTCAAAATAGGTCCTTGGAAGATTACGAGTAAGGAGATGATTTGTGGATCTATAGTGTGTTTTCTCTACTAGTAGTATTTTACAATTAGTGGAAATAGAGATTCATTGTTTAGTCCATTTTACATGTATCATCATGTCTGGATTGAAGATTAGATTTGAGATTTGTATGAAGAAAACAGTTGACATGATTCTTGAACAAATCTTCAAGGATGCAGATGTGTAGCAAAAAAACGTTTGTTTGTGTATTTGTAGCATGTAGGAGCTCCAGTCATGGACCAGAACTACATTGTGCTAGGTGCAATAGAAAGACCTAAGAAAAATTATTTTCCAAAAGAGCTCAATATCTTGTGTAATACAGACAGCAGATGGATACAGACAGATGAGGGAGTCCAAGGAAGCAATGAGACAGTATTGACTGGTATTCTAGGCAGTAGTCTCAGCACACCAGGTTTTAAAAACAATCATGTTTTTATACTTAGGCATCACAACCAAGGAAGGGTTTGAGGAGGGATTTGAAGAGTGATAATGAGATTGCTTGATGGGTGCTTATGAGGTCTGATAGACAGCATGAAAGAAAGCATAAAGGGGTTTCTCCAACATTTTACAAGCAAGCAGCTGGACGTGAGAATCAACATTTTGATAGTGAATGGTAGAAAGGGTTTGCATAGGCCTTGAAGGGCCTTGAAAGTCAAGACAGGCATCTTGTGTTTGATTCAAGGAAGGGCAGTGGTGGGATTCAAAGACAGAGGGTGAGATAGTCAAAACAATTGGCTAAGACAAGTGCTCTTTGCAGCAGCAATCTGAATGGGTATGAGTGTGGTAACATTGCATTTGTCAAAAAGCCAGAGGATGTTGCAATAATCGAAATGTGAAATGGGAACTTGCACGAGAGTTTTAGCAGTCAGGATGGATGGGAAAGGCTGTATTTTAAAGAAGTTCTGCAAAAAAATCTGCAAAACGTAGACAGTTTGCACATGTGAGTACCTAGAGAGAAGACCAAGTCAAAGATATACCCTGTGCTCAAATGGCAGGCAGGAGGTGGGGTTATCAACAGTAATCAAGAGGGGAGGTGGCAGGGGAAGGCTTCGGATAAAGATTAGGAGTTCTTTTTAGCCATATTGAGCTTGAGCTGGTGGCTAGACATCCATGGAGAGATGTCAGCAAGACAGGCTGACATTTTAGCTGATGTCAACAGTTCTCCCTTCTGAGACCTTAGTCTTGTAATGAACCCTGTGAGGTTGTCTCCCCTGTGCCCAGCTAGAGCTCCTCTTTCAGTTACAGTGGGGCTTAGTGTGAGCAAAATGGATTGATCACATTGAGTTCATTGCAGAACCTAGGCCAGATAATTTTCAGTATCTGTTGATTTCTTCCTTAATGGAAAAACAATTAAGACATTATAGTTTTTAACATGATAGCCAGTAAAAATGATTTACAAGTTAGCACATAAAAAGCTTTTAATGGTTAATAATTCTGAAATGTCTAGCTATAAAAATCTATTCTTTCACAAATTACTGTATCCTAAGAAATTAACACAGCCAGGAATCAAACCAAGACACAGGCATGTCCAAGTAACAATTTAAAGAGTATCTGTTGACTGTAAGCTGAAATAAATATTATCAAAAACAGTATTTGTTGTGGTTGGGGGACAAGTGACAATCTTTTCAAGTATTTCTTCTTTGTTCATATGCTTAACATCTATGGATCTCAAATGAATTCTGTATGTAGACCAAGGGGGAAAATAGACTTGTCAGCATTTTAATTCATGTACATCAGTATGCTGTGTGAATAATGCTGCAGTATTTCTAAATTAAATGTTGTCTAGTAAAATGATTTTTAGCCTTTTTTTAAGGTTAAATCGGTTCATTAGCTATTTGAAATAAACGGCTTTATTTTATTGTTTCTAACTTGAAACTTGAAAAAAAGCCTCATGTCTTTTCATGTTTCAAAGTGAGGGCAAGACCTTAAAGACTTTAATTATATGTATGCAGAGAGTGTTTTTAATGCATGTTACTTGTGATTTAACATGAACATTTAAGATTAAATGAATGCTTTTATTTGCATGCATTAGTAAGTGGCTGACCTTTGGTCACCTTCCTGCCAATCTGGATTTTTAGATACTGTCTTTGCAGTAGGATCCGTTCAGACAGACCCCTATTCTACAAGCCATGGCTTGATGTGCACATAAGCATCTGTTAGTCCATGTCTTATTGCAGGATTATGATCTTCTGTTGATGCCCATCATCATAAAACTGGAACACTTCACAGATTAATGAATTTATTCTTACAACTCTTGTGGCCACTAGGAAAATGATGTTCCGTTTTACTGATGAAGAACTTAGGCACCAAGAGATTAAATGATTTGCCCAAGGCCAGAGAGGAAGTCTGTGGCAGAGCTGGAAATTTAATCCAAATTACCTGAATCACAAGATTATCCTTCTTTTCTCTAAATGGAACATAGTTTGCATTGGTACTCCATGTATTGACTCAAAATTAGACCCTAGTACAAATGGTTACTGAATTTACATACACTCTAAATCAGCATGGCAACCCTTTTTTATTTTGAGAAGTATGGTCTGAATACATTGGGCACTGAAAGAAGTGTTGTGCCGTTGGGCTTTGAGTGTGCTTTCTTTGTGAAGAGCTCTGTCCTTGCATTACTCACAGTTGCACAAAGCGGGTAAACAAGTTCTGAATAAGGACTTCTGTTAGATTGTATTCTTCTTGATATCCCCCCAAAGCAGCCAGGCCAAAGATTCTGCGGGTACTTTCAACACAGCTATCTGGAAGCATGGCTGGGGCATGTGTGTGGGTGTGTGTGTAAAGAGAGGCATGCATTTTGCTTTATTTCAGCTAAACTCTCTACTTTGTGTAGAATGTCTTGTTTCAGTTGTGTGTAGGCAAACAGGAAACGATAGTTACACTGCTCTGGAATGTCTTTTACTCGCGTCTCCCTAAAGATTCAAAGATATGTGCTTTTAATTGTATGGCCACAAAATCTGATAATTTTGTGTGTGTGTGCCCGAGAATGTGCTATGCTAATAGCAGAAAGGACTGATGAAGGAACATGCCTATAAAAATGTTCCTTCCTTGGTAACATGATGAATTGTGGAAGCCCTGATTGAAAATTCTAATCACAGCCTTGCAGTCCTTCAGATCACTACCGTTGACAGTTGATTCACTTCTTTTCATGCCTGCTGCCTCTCACTGCTTATGGTGCCTCTTATGCATGAGTCTATCATTAGCACACAAAGCATGATGGATTGGTTGGGGTACCTCTCTTCTTAGAACCTGGGAAATGCTTCTTTTTCAGAATCACAGTGCCGGAGTGTGACATCGTCATGAATGAGAGAAGAAAGTAATACAGTATTGGATGTGCCCGTTTGCTGCCACTGTTTAGAGAGAAAATGATGCATTATGGGGAATGTAAGTATATGGCCTGTTTTACCTCACTAGCAACTGATGCAGAAAATCACTGATCACAATCAATGCATAAACTGAGTCTGGCCAATGCGTGGAGCATATTATGCCCTTTCAAAATCAGAAAAGTAAACAGTTTTCCAAAATTGTATCAAAAAATTAACCAGTGTAAGAAAAAAGTCTTTTGACTTTCAGCTTGAGCTAAGGATCAAAAGGATTAAAGCTAATTGATTTTGATCTCAGATGTGTATTTTCATCGCTCTTAAAACTGCACTACTTTTTCTTGAGACAAGAAACTCCAAACATTAAACTGGTAAATGATTTTATTTGTCTCCATGGCTTCTAGTTGGCATTTAATGTTTCAGTGAGCAAATCAGTTAAGTTTTGGGTCTGGTGAAGAATTGATGGGACCAATTTTCAAATGTGGAATCCAGACAAAGTGGAAATATGTCATGTTCAAATAAAAGGCAGAGCTCTGATGCATCGTGTGGACTCATAATAAATGAATTCTCACTACAGAGTCGACTAGAGATCTGGAGGAACATATTTTTAAATTTATGATGATTCATTTTTAAGATGAACCACAATAAGAAAAATGTATTAGTGACAGAGACGGAGAGAAAGGAAGCAGTTTCTTGGCATGGAAGACAAATAGATAATGTTAAGGCTGCTTTTAGATTGCGCTTTCTGAAGTCTGTGCAGTGAATAAATTGATATTCATAAAAAGGTATTGCTGCAGCTGGCAATAACAACAAACCATGCAAGTGTAACATCTAGTAGGAGTTGGTAGGGTTTGTGATGCTGTTTTTATGGGCTGTCTGACAAGTGCTGATGCTCTCATGCCCCTGCATGATGAGTAACAAAAAGCGGAGTTGATTTTCTACCAAGACTGCTAGTTCTTACAGAGCACTGAAATAAAACAGTGCTGCTTCTGGTGTAGAATACACAAGTAGTTTGTATTTCAGGGAAAGAAATCCACATTTTTCTGAAGCTCAACATAGTCTTCTACCTTTACCACAAAACAGTTGAGTTTTATTTTGAATTATATTGTTCCGGTATAAAACTGAAAAGAAGTGCTGTCTAGGATGAAATCCACTGAACAGCAGCTAATTTCTTCAACTTTAGATAGTGGTTTGGTAGTAGCATGATGTGCTGCTATTTTTATTTATCCAGAGATCAAGCATACACATCAAATCCATAACTTCTTTTATTTGTATTCATTTTTCTTTTTTAACACCAAATTACTTCCTTTATGTCTTTTTAGTTCACTGTGCTGGTGTGGCTGTCCTGATACTCAGCAGATGCAAAATAGATTAATGTACACATTGGAGCTATGACATTGCTGGGAAACATGATTTACCTGAGTGACTGGAGTAATTATACACACAGGAAAAAATCTTCAGCTTGTGTAAATCAGCATAGCTCCAATGAAGTCAGTGGCACTATGCTAGTTGAAGATGCAGTCCCTTTTCCAGTTGGCATAAAGGGGCTGTTAGTGTCACACTTGATTCAGTGGGGATTGTAAATGCTCCACACCTTTAGAAATCTGGTAGCCTATTCAGGTGCCTAAATATAAACATCATTGCCTAGCTGTAATTAGGGATGTAATCGTATAAATGTGTAAATGGTTAACTGATGATCCTGGGCTCATTGGTTAACATTCATGGTTATATGCAGTTCCCCCCACCATGCTGCTGCCTCTGTATTAGAGGCAGCAGCATGGGAGTGGGGGGCAGGTGGGAGCCAGTGCACGTGGGGAGCTGGCATTCAAGCTGGCTCCCTACCCATACTGGCTTCCATGGGGCCACCTGACTCCCTCTCTCCCTGCACTGCTGCCTCTGATACAGAGGCAGCAGTGCTGGTGGGGGTGGGTGGGAGCCGGAGCTCCTGGGGAGCCGTCTTAAAAGCCGGCTCGCCACACTCACTGGCTCTTGAAGGCTGTCTCCTCCCCTCCTCTGCATGAAAACATGTAACTGCTGAAAATTTCAGTGGTAACCTATTTAGCAGAATAAACACATTTTAACACCCATAACTGTAACATAAAACTATGAGTAGATAGTACTCCAGGAGGAGTTTTCAGGAGTTCAGACAGTTGTTTACCTATTAAAATTCTTCTCAAAAGATGTTTAGTTTATAAAAACACCTTTTTTTGTACCCTTTGCTACCAGTATGTATCTGCTTCAAGTCTCTTAGTCAAACTTGCACCTGGGTCAGTATTGATGGCTATAATGGGCTATCATAAGCTCGGGGGATTGGAAAATCGTGCTTCTCTAGTTTTCCATTCACTGGCCATGTATCCCCTCACCCTTATTTGTTCTAGCATGTTGGTTCTGAACTCCCTCACTTTGTGGCCAGATGGAGCTGGGAGCCCCAATATTTTTCTGTTGTTAATGTGGGCTTGGTGCAAAGTATGGGAAAGGTTGAGTAGGAACCACTGTTCTAGCATACACACACTGGAAAGGCAGAGCCTCAGAGGAGGAGCACTGGCAACACCATTCTCAGTAAAGTGCAGCTATGATATTTTATGTTACCGACATATGTGTTTATGAGCCTTTTTTGAACACCTAGGTGATAGCATGTTCACCAGGGTTTTTTTATGTTTACCAGCAGCTGGAGCAGTGCACAGAGATTCCCCGCCCGCCCCTGCCATAGGGGTGCACATGCCGGCTGCTCTCGTTCCACTGCACCGCTGACACCAGCGGAGGTGGAGACTCCATGGCACTTTAAATTGGTTGGAGGCAGCAGGTGGGGCAGGAGGATGCAGAGAGCAGGGAGTGTGTGGGAGCAGCAAGGGTTTTGCTGGAGTCTGGCCCTGGGCTAGGAATATTCCTGGTGCTAGGGCACCATGGGCCCATATAACTTGCTACTTATGGATGCAATAAAGAGATGAGAACACAGAATTGCAAAACCAAATATCATTCATATGGTTTTGTACAATATATACGGTCATTTACTGTATATAAATGCTTGTTCCTTCTTGGCTTTCAAATGCAAAATAGGTCATTTGGTTCTTCCTTTACATCCAATAGCATGGACCATCTTATTCACTGTGACTAGTGTTCTGCAATAAAAAATCCAGGTTACGCTGATACTATACAGTTTCAATGGCCAATCTGGAAGGTTACCTGTCATGGAATCTTAGACAAGGGTTGGAGTTGTATGCCATATTTACAAAGTAGAGTGATGTGATATATAAATGATAATAATTTCCCAGTCACATTTTTCCAGTAATGTGATTAATGATAAGTTGTTGAGGCTTTAGAGTTTCAAAACACCATTGATTATTCTTCAGTTAATGCTATCAACCACTGGTAAAATGGCTGGTGCTATTACAAGTAAATGTTCGTCTTCATAATAACATCAGACAGGTAACACATACATTTCATTTGAGAGAGAAATGTTCAGGCATATATTTTTGGTGCACTACAAGGAGATGCACACATTGATAACAAGCCTAACAACTTCTCTAGATAGACTTTGAGTAAAAATAGCTATTTTAATCATCATAGTGAAATGTAATTATTTAGTGTGGGAATGTTTTTAGATTGGGTGAATTAAAGATATATTGCTTTCCACATTTCTGAGTCCTAAGGGCCTTTTTCCAACTAATATATCATCTACATATTTGCAGTTCTGGGTGTTAGCCCAAATGAGAGAGTATGGTCATAGAGTCAGAACTGGAAGGAACCTGCTTTATAGGTCATCAAGTCTAGTCCCCTGCTCTCATGGCAGGACCAATCACCATCTAGACCATCCCTGGCAGGTGTTTGTCTAACTGGCTCTTAAAAATCTCCAATGATGGAGATTCCACAACCTCCTTAGGCAATATATTCCAATGCTTAACCACTCTGGGTATGTCTACACTACCACCCTAGTTCGAACTAGGGTGGTAATGTAGGCAACCGGAGTTGCAAATGAAGCCTGGGATTTGAATTTCCCGGGGTTCATTTGCATAAAGCCGGGCGCCGCCATTTTTAAATGTCCACTAATGCGGACTCCATGCCGCGTGTAGCCGCTCTCACTGCAAGAGGTTGGTCTCCTCATCGTGTTGCCTTCCTCAAACCTGTCCCTGTTTCAGAATTCTGCAGTGCAGTGTTCTGGGCATTCGGCTATATCTTCACAGAACATTATGCGATTCCTGGGGATTCTACCCACATGCCATCTTCCGCTCCACAGTACTGTCATCTGTAACTGACCTAACTGAAGCCCTTCCCCTCTGAGTGGGATACTATTGGGGGGGGGGGGGGGAGTCAGCTACAGTGGTGCATCTATGAAGATACTACCTGAAGAAGAAGTTTCTTCCGTAGTGATGGTTCTTCGAGAGGTGTCTCCCTCTGGGTGCTCCACAACCCACTATCCTCCTCTTTATTTTGGAATTCTCATCAAGGACTTTGCAGTAGAGAAGGACCTGCATGGGGTTAACCCACATGTACTAGTCAGCCTTATGGTGGGGGATGAGAGGAGATAGAGCATGTGTAGGAAAAAAGGAAACACTGCTACCAAAGTTCTCCGATCAGCAGCACAGAGACACAAGCACACCCTGCAATGGAGCACCCATAGAGACACGCATCTCAAAGATCTATCATTACTGTGTGAGGTATCTAACTTCTTCATTCTATACTCATTTAATACATTGTCCTCACTTCTAAAATTGCCAGTTTATTTTATGATGTGGATATTGGTTCATTAGGACCTGGAGTGAGACCATAAACCTATTTCAGGCATTAAACATCTGTCAGGGGTAACAACTTCCAGTCACTGATGACCTTGGGAAAATGAAACTGTTGACTTACAGGTGAAAGGATCTGTATCTCATTAGCTATCCATGGGCCATTCTGTCCCTTTGAAATCAGTATTTTTAAAAATGTTCACATTTTTATTATGCTATTTCTAGGTTGATCTAAAAATGAAATACATAATATTTAATTAAATAGACAGATGAGTTACATTACAGTACAGTGGGATGGAATTCAAAGCTTTAAAACAGATGAGCTTGTAAGTATAAATATTCATGTACATATGACGTATCTTATGTGAATTTAAAGAATTGGTTGGTGATTCTAAGGTCTGTTAGCAGCAGTGACTGTACAGTGACCAGAAAGATATGACCATTTCTTTCAATATTTATGTAAATTATACATGTTTTGCAGTAATATTTTCAAGATTAATTGTCAAGTTCCTGTGTGTATCACAACATCTAAACTGATACATTCATTCCAATTTTGCAAGATCATTTTGAGAGGAATCTGCATTCTGAAACATATGTATCGCTAAAGTGACAAGGCAAAAAATAGATGAGCTGAAATAAATACAAAGGCACACAGTTCGAAAAATCACATTTATCTGAAATTTGTATACCTCTTGTAGTTAGGAGTTAAACCTCAGATAACAACTTAAGAAAACTCCCAAAACAAAACAAAAACAGTATTTAAAAATAAACAAAACAACAGCAAACCACTATTTTCTCAGTTCTGCCTTTAATAGCAATTGTTTTATAGTCAGTTTCTAAGTTCCCATGCAGGACTCAAATTCAGCAGAGTCTCCCCTCACTCCGCCCCCCCCCCACCCCCACCATGAGATAAAGCCCGAAATCTCACTGCCTCCTTTACCCCCATGGGATTAAAGCCCTGAGCCCTGCCACAAGTGAAGCCTGGAACCCCAATTATGGACTGTGGGATGGGGCCTCCAGGAAATAATCTCTGGGAATTTAAACCCTATTCCCATGCCATGAACTCTGTGGCTGGGCTCCTTTGCCCTCTTAGAAGAGACCCACCCACCTAAGTCAATGAGGCTTTATTTGGTAGCACAGGTGTGCCCATTTGGAGCAGCTTGAGGGATCAGTGTCATTGTTAGTTTCATCTCCCTGAAAATATCTATGTAAATGTCAGCAAGGGATCAGAGAATAAAATTGTTTTACAATAATTTAAAAACATTCTATTTAAATAATATTCTATCAGAAACTGTTTGAAAAATTTAAGTTGATATCCCGTTAATATTTAATAAAACTATGTTATGTTCTAGGTAGCATAACTTTTGTATGGTATTATAGCTATAATATACATTAAAGCTCTGATCCTGTAATTTGTCTATTCGTTGGCAGATTTATTCTGTTGTATGAAGCACCAGTGAGTATACTGTAGCTTTGAACAAGTGTCTGCCTAGACAAAGGTAGTTTCAAGATTGAGCCCACATTTTAAAAAACCTATCATAAAGCTTAATGCATTATGAAAATATATTGGCCTGAATATTGCATGTGGATAATTATTTCCTAATATAAAAATGAAAGTAGCATGCAAAATTCAGATTTTTCTTTTTTATAACGTGCTAGATCTGACACCTCCAAGCCCAAGGTGTGTGGAAATGTGAATCTGAATTTTGCTGCTTGATTCCATCTGTATATGTGAAAAAATTAACAACTTTATAAATTATCATCAAACACTTTACTATAAATACTATTTACACGTCAACAGAAGTTTATTCCCATCTGTGATGTGTGTTGACTAAAGGGAGCTTTTGCTTTGGGGACTCTATGTTATAAATCCACTAAAGACGATTAAAATGTTCCCATTGAAGTCACTTGGCCTTGGATTGGGCACTCAGTGATCTCTCTTTCTCTTATATTATTTAGTTTGAAGCCACACAGAGCTGTGCTCCATAAGGGGCCTTATCTTGCTCCTTTTGAAGTAAATGTCAAAACTTCCATTGACCTCAGTGACACAAGATCAGAGGTGTAATGAAAGTCTCATATTAGACCTCAAAAAGCAAAGAGTAGAGGCCGGAAACTCCAAACGTAATCCAGCCCATTGGCCCTATTGATTATAGCATAGACGGTACATAGAGCTTTAATTGTGCAATCTGCCCTCCATGGACCATGTTTCAGGCTTAAGCAAGCCAACATTTACCTAGACACAGTCAGTCACACTTTCAGTGGAGCTTTTATTTAGCCTCTGAAATTGCAAATATAATTTTATGCACCCATGGTTTGGCACGTACTGTTTTTCACAATGTGTTTGTGTATAAACTGATTTGTGTCTGCAAATCAGGGATGGCAGGCTCCTAAGTGCTCTATTGGAGGGTGTATAAATGTTCGCTTGTGTGTAGAAATGTTGCGTGTCTAGAAGTTTGGCCATGTAGTTAGAGGCAACTTTTGGAAAATGTCATTTAACCATTCATGCTCTCAATATCAGTGCTTTCCCACTGCTGCTGCTTAAGGGGAAAAACATAGATACCACCCCCATTAGTGCTTTTCCCCCAAAGCTCTACCCTTTCCTCTCCTAAGTGACGTCAGGAGCCACTGAGGCGAATAGGGCCAGCCTCTGTGTTGTCCAGATCCCACCTCCCTCTAAAGCGTGGGGAACTGCCCCCAAACTGTCCTATGAATGGGCTCTGATCCCTGTATCCTTTGGTATATATGGTTGTGACTATTTTCTTCCACTATTTGATCTGAGGAAGTGGGTCTGGCCCACGAAAGCTCATCACCTAATAAACCATCTTGTTAGTCTTTAAAGTGCTACATCGTCCTGCATTTTGCTGTATCTTCTAGGGATCTGAACATGTAGTCTTCTACACGACTAACCAATAAGCCTTGGCATATTAGTTAATCTTATTGACTACATGCACTCCCCTCACCCCCTTGCTGCCTCTCTGTGTGTGCCAGCTCTGCAGACCCGCCTGCCCCACCCCTTGCTGCCTCCTACACAGGCAGCAAGGGAGGCCAGGCAGGAGCTGGTGCTGGGGGGAGCTGGCTTATGAGAGGCAGCAGTGTGGTGTGGGAGGGGGGCAAGGGTGGCTGCCCTGAAGCAGCCTCTATGTGTGGCAGCCTGGGCTCAGCACAAACAGAGTATGGTCTGTGGCAGCAGCCCCTGTCTGCGGTAGGGGGGAGGGGTCCGAGCTCCCTGTGGACAGAGGCTGCTCTGCTTCCCATGGCAGCCTTCCCCTCTTCCCTGTCTGCCAGGAGCTGGACACTCATGGACAGGGGCTACTGCCACCCCATGCTGCTGCTTCTGTATTAGAGGTAGCAGCACGGGGCGGCAGGCAGCCGGTCTGTGCAGGGAGCTAGACTGGCTCCCACCTGCTACCCCGTGCTGCTACCTCTCTTAGAGGGCAGCAGCGCAGAGTGAGGCCGAGAGCATGCTGGCTGCTGGCCCCACCCCCTGGGGACTATCGAATAGTTGTGTAACCGATAAGATTTCATGCAGTTACACGACTGTACAGTCACACTGTATCTAACATCCCTAGTCCTTTCCCTGCACCCACATGAGGAAACTGACCTGGATGCATGGTGCAGCTGGCATTGCTGCTTCTCTCCCCCCTCGAATGCTGCTCCTCCTCCGTGCACTCCTAGGGAACGTCTTTGCTGCACACTTATTTCAGAATAAGCTATTCCGGAACAACTACTCTGAAATAGCTTATTTTGAAATAGCACGTCTACGCTACAGGGAAGCCTCGAAATTAGTTTGAGGCAGGCTCCCTTAATGTGGATGTGCTACCTCAATTTTGAGCCCCAGGAAGCACTAGGGAGTAATTACTTTGAATGGGGGAGCAGCTATTTCGAAATAGCAGCAGTGAAGTGTGCACACTACAGCTATTTTGAAATAACTATTTCGCAATGGCATTAGTCCTTGTGGAATGAGGGTTGCAGAAGTTGGAATAAGCCGTCCGTTATCTCGAAATTATTTCAAAATAACGGAATTGCTGTGTAAGCGCTCAGAGCTGTGAGAGGCAGGAGCAAGGAGTGACATCGGGGTTCCATGGATCAAGGTCACTTCCCCCACCTGGGCTGTGTTAAGGAGAGCGCAGGAGAGCAGTAGCTCCCGATGCCTGTCTCACAGCACAGCCTAGCTAGGGAAAGTGACCTGGGTGCCAGGAGTACTTGGCATTGCTCTACACTCCCATTTCCTCCCTCCCTCTCCTGCCCTGTCAGGGGTGCAAAAATAAGATGGGGAGGGGGGGATAATATCTCTCCATCACAGCTCACCCTCCACCATTTTCCGCTGTCAGGAGGAAGCAGAGAGAAATGTGGGGTGCCTCGCCTCACACATAGCACTCCCATGCAAGCCAGGGGCAGTTTCTGGCACTACAGCAGCAGCATGCACCTCTGCACTACTGCCCAGTGCCTTCTTGAGTGCCGGCATCCTGTGCGGTTGCCTGGGTGGCCCACTCCTAAGGCAGGCCCTGGGTTGGTCTGCCTAGGAGATTATATGCTGTGATTAAACCAAGGTTTGATTGTTATTTATCAAAAACATAAAAATCCTTATTGGGCTCAGACCTTGTGGAACATTTTACAATTCAAAGCCATTTTTTTACAGATTTTATAACCCCCTGAAAAGGTGGTTTGTAATAAAAATACCCACAAACCTCTAATTATAGTGCTGTGAGATACTTTATTAATATAATTATACTCTAAGAAGCATAAATGCTAAACTGGATGACTTGTCTGAAGTGGCCTACATGTGACTTCCACTTTAACAGCTAGTGACAAAGTACAAAGGGTGTTGTACAAACATACAGTGCTTTAATTAATGAGGGTAATATTAGGCTTTGAATCTCCTTTAGAGCTTCTGTCTGTTGGAGTATTCCATGTATTGTGAATCTTCCCTAACACTTAAAGCAAATGAACTGAAATAGCCTTTGGGCTATTTTGTAACTCTGTGTGGTTTGGAAAAAATTAATCCTGCGCCATTTTACATTTGCTGTCTGTGAATCAAACTGTGAACGCTAACTTAGAAACTTTCACACTTGGCTTGAATGAAGACTGCCAGTGCTTGGAGAATGTTGTTGTACACAGTTAGCTCAAGGAGGGCTGGCATCGAGACCCATCAACCTTAAAGTGCCAAAGCTCAATGATTGCTCTGATAAACTAGGACAAAGGTTACACGAGAGTTTAAGGGTATGAAATTGCTACTAAAAATCTACGTTATATCAACTAGACCTTCAAAACTGCATTAGCTAGCAACTGAAAAAGAGCACATTGTCGTTAGATAGTAAGGGCTCTGGAAAGCAGAGACATGAAGGGGGCTCAATTATGAGTGTTTGTGGCAAGGGATGCTAACTATATCATAGAATCATAGACTACTAGAACTGAAAGGGATGTCAGGAGGTCATCAGGTCCAGTCCCCTGAACACATGGCCGGACCAAGCACTATCTGCATCCCTGATATTTATCTGACCTATTCTCCAATGATGGAGAGTCCACAACCACCTTAGGCAATTTATTCCAGGGTTTAACCACACTGACAGTTAGGATGTTTTTCTTAATGTCCAACCTAAACCTCCCTTGCTGCAATTTAAGCCCATTGCTTCTTGTCCTATCATCAGAGGTTAAGGAGATTAATTTTTCTCACTCCTGCTTGTAACACCCTTTTAGGTACTTGAAAGCTGCTATCATGTCTCCCTTTTCAGTCTTCTCTTTTCCAAAGTGAACTAACCCAGTTCTTTCAGTCTTCCCTCATAGGTCATGTTTTCTAGACCTTTAATCTTTTTTGTTCTCTTCTCTACCATTTCCAGTTTCTCCACATCTTTCTTCAAATGTGGTGCCCAGAACTGGACACAGTATTCCAGTTGAAGCCTAGTCAGCACAGAGTAGAACGGAAGAATGACTTCTCATGGCTTGCTCACAGCATTTGTGTTAATACATCCCAGAATGATGTTTGCAACAGTGTCACACTGAAGACTTATATTCAGCTTGTGGTCCACTATAACTCCTAAATCACTTTCTGTAGTGCTCTTTTCTAGACAGTCACTTCCCATTTTATACATGTGAAACTAATTGTTCCTCCTTAAGTGGAGTACTTTGCATTTGTCATCATTGAATTTCATCCTATTTACCTCAGACCATTCCTCCAGTTTGTCCAGGTCATTTTGAATTATGACCCTATTCTCCAAAGCACTTGCAACCTCCCTGTGGAGAAACAATTGCTGTTACTTTGTTGGAAGACACAAGTCATGTAGTTACTCTGAAATGTGATGGTTGAGATGATGGTCAGTTATGTCTGGTCGAGCAGTTATGGTTGTCATGGCTCTCAAAGAAGGCAGTTGTCATGGATAACTGCCATGCAGTAGGGTTTCTGCACGTGTTCTGTGAGATAGCAAGGGCCTTATTTTCAAAAATATTTTAGCACTTGAAGATGCAGATTGGAAATCCATTTAGGTCCTTAAATTCTGAAGCAGCCTGCATGCTTATTTCCATGGAAATCAATTGAAGTTAATGAGAGCTAGGCATGTAGACTGCTTTAAGTGCCTTTACATATCTCACGCAGCTGCTAGCTGCAATTTTAGTGCAGGGCTATAATGAAAACCTTTGAAAATCTGGCCCCAGGTACTCCCAATGACTGTTGAAGCAAATGGAAGCTGCCAATGTGTGGTACCTTTGAATATAAAGCCTGGAGGATCTGGTTTTCAGAAAATCTGAGTGGTTCCATTAACTTCAGTGGGAGGTAAAGATTCCCTGAAAATCAGACCTTTACTTTTTATTGTTTTTTCCATAAAACTAATATATACACATACAGTATTGTACAGATTGAGGTTGCAGAGTAATTATACAGACTGTCAAATAATGGCTGTGTTTAGATGGGCATTTTGTTAATATTTTCCTACTATGTGTTAGCATTACCTGCAAATCATAGGAGTGGAAAAAACTGAAAAGTCAGGAAAAAAGGATTATTCATTGCTTGCTTTTTGTTGGTTTGTTTGTTTTCCACTGTAAATGGCAGAGGCTCTTATCATAGACGTAAATAAAGAGTTCATTAAAATTTCTAAGATATAGAAGCGATTCCAAATCTGGTTTGGTTTGGAGTCACCATTTTATAACAAGACTATTCTTCCCATTTCCCCACCATAATGAACCTCTCTTGTCCTGTCCCTGCTGTGTTGCTATGTTTCTCCAGTCAGCAGCAGAGAGCTGTTTAGGGTGAGGAGCTTCCAGAGTTCAAAAGTGCCACAGGGACAGAGAGATGGCAGGTGAGTCCTCCACAGCTCAGGTTTCTACAGGGTTGTGGCTGGGGGAAGCTGAAATTTTATTTTTGCAACAGAAGTAACTATGTAGATCAGAGGCAAATTGAGAATTCAGCACAATTAGGTTTACAATGAAAATTAACAGGTTTTGCATTTGATTTGTATTTCAGTTGCTGTTTTCTTTGCTCTGTCATATACTGCCTGTATTCACTGGAGCATAGAGAAAGTCAAATGCATTGCTTATTCTGTGGATCATTATAGGAAATGCATGTATTATATTTAAAGAGATGAGAGATACAGCTATTTGCTCCCGTATGAGACTACAAGATTTTATTATCGTAATTCCATGGGGAAAGTGCGTTCCCATATGGGAGAGTCTGGCTGCTCACAAAATAATGAGATGCTCAGAAGAGATATTCTCCTACCATCCATTTAGTTATGCGTGATTAATGTATGGAGATCAATGGCATTTTGAAGAATGGGTTGGCTTCACATGTGCAGCCTGTTCTAAAGACATTGGGTTAGAAAAAATGCATGCTAGTCCTATAAAACAGAATTTCTATAGCCTATCATACGGATAACAACAAAATCTGGATGACAAGCTTATTGGGAGAAAGTGCAATGTTACATTAAATCAGGACCTAAGTGTATTATTTTATGTTTGCCACAATCATGTTTTATTATGTGGTTTTCAAGGCACAGTATTACAGAAAATGTTCCAGTTAGTATCAAAAGTCTTTTAAGATTTGGAAAATATAATAAATAATTAGCTCTTTCATATCGGCTGTGATGCTTTATGCATTTTGCCCCTTCCAGTTACTCAACCAACTCACAACTTTTACTGTATCATAACCGATGATCCGTTTCCCCCATGTTTTCAATGTGTTGCTTTCATCCACATTTACTACCTTACAGTGATCTATGCAATACTTTGCTTGTAAGATAATATTGTGTTAAGTACCTGTAAAAACACACTGGGAGGACTTAAGTCCCCATAGGCTTGTTTCTCCTCTCCCTTATGTGGGAGTAAAAGAACAAAACCCACCTGTACCCATATGATGGGGAGAAGGGTCATGTTTGCAAGGTTTTCACAAGAGCCTGCAGTAACTCATCAGCAGATTCACACTGTGTAGAAGGGGATAAGTGAAAATAACAGCTGACACCTCTTACATGCTTCCCTGGGGAGCTTGATGGGTTTCTTAGTAGAAATACACTTGCAAAATTAATTCCTGCCCCATTGGAGGGATTAGGGTTAAATTACAGGGGTATGGCATTCAATCTCAGTGTAGATCCTGAGAGAGAAGCATTGCAACCAGTTTGGGGAGAACAGTAGAATGTCACAAAGGGACTGGATCTCTGTGTAGATATCTTTGGCTCTATCAGAGCCTGTGCCCAAACCCAACTGACTTCAGTGTGGCTGGAATTTCACTCACTGCGGTTTCCCAGCAGAACCTTATGGATCTGTGATGTTCTCAGGC
Organism: Pelodiscus sinensis; assembly: GCF_052426305.1. NCBI lineage: Eukaryota > Metazoa > Chordata > Testudines > Trionychidae > Pelodiscus > Pelodiscus sinensis. Next base: position 15,427,511 of record NC_143060.1, on the reverse strand, counting down.
TGTAGCATGCCCATGAAATCCCCTTTGCAGGGGGTTCAGCAAAGTGCTATGAGAATGGTTCAAGGATTAGAAAACATTCCTCATTGGATTAGAAAACTTCCTGATAGATTTATGGAGCTCATTCTATATAGTTTAACAAACAGAAGGTTAAGGGGCAACTTGATTACATAGTCTATAAATACGTACACAGGAAAAATATTGAATGGGCTCCTCAGTCTGACAGAGAACGGTAAAACATGATCCAGGAGCAGGAAGAAGAAACTAGACAATTCAGACTGGAAATAAAGAGTAATTTTTTTAACAATGGGAGGAATCAATCACTGGAACAATTTACCAAGGGTCACAGTGGGTGATTCTCCATCACTGACAATTTTTAAATCAAGATTGGATGTTTTACTGAAAGATCTGCTCTATGAATTATTTTGGAGGAAGTTCTTTGGCAGTGCAGGAGGTCAGACTAAATCAGGGGTCTCATACTCCCAGCCTGCATAGTAATTGCACAATCTGGCCTGGGGCACCCGGTGGGCTGGGGTGGGGAACCTGTACATTACTGACCCCCTCCTCCCCCAAAATCCAGCCCCTTCCTGCCATCACTTGCTCTTTCTAGGAATATAAAGGGTTAACTGGTTACCCACTAAGAATCACCTGTGACAGACTGCTGGCTAAGCCAGAGCTCTGCCACTGTAGCCCAGCTGAAAAGGCTGATGGCAAACATCTGAGCAAGCCCAGGCCTGAAGGGCTATTAGAAGCAGCTGTGGGCCTCATTAGCTAGAGGGCTATGTAAGGGAGACAGGGTGTGACTGAGTGTCGTCCCCGTCGTGTCGTCCCCCCCCCCCCCCCCCCGGGCAGAAGGAAAGGCTGAAGTTGCTGCAATTGAAAAGCTGTGTGACTAGAAGGTGGTGGGAAGCTAACAATAAAACACATGGGTGACTGCACCAGAAGGGGTCTCCGGCTCATCTGTGAACCACAAGGTGTCCCAGGGCAAGGGGCCTAAGTAAAGACCTTGCCACACACTCTTATCGGGAAATGCTTATGGGTTAACTAGTAGCCTTGGTTCTCCAGCCTGGCTGGGCCCACTGTGCCATGAGCAGAGGATGCTCCAGCTAGGTCAGGCTGGAGCAGTTCCCTGTCCTCAATGCAGTGGCCCAGTCTAGCCATAGCAACCTGTGGTGTAGTGAGCCCAGCCAGGTCTGCTTTAGGTGGGGAGGGGGTCTGCTCCAAGAGTAACTTACTGTTTAACCAGTTAACATTTTAAATGATAATTAACATCTCTAGCCCTCTGCCCCCAGTGGCACCACATCCCCTAGCCACACGGTCCCCTCCTCCTTTCCTTCCTCCCCCCCACTCCCGTGTGATCCCCAGAGCTGCATGCTTGGGTGATAGAGTGCCATGGGGGGACAGGGCAGGGTGATGATAGGAAGGGGCAGGGCTTGGGGGCTGCTAATTGAGAGACACCCCCCCCCCCCGGGGCCAGATTGGACTGGCCCACAGGCCGGGCATTTGGGACTCCTGGACTAGATGCTCAGAGTTGTCCCTTCTGGGCTTTGAATGTGGAATCTAAACCACACACTGTGATCTGATATTTTGTAGCTAGGTTATTTTTTATTTCAAATAACTGCTGGGAAATTTTGTCTTGCAGTGATGACCACTCTGGTCAGAGGTCGGAGTGCTAACTTTTACTTTCTTTTGGAAAGTGTCCCACAGTAATGTCGTCTTCTCTTTGGCCTAGTCATCTCTGCTCACCCCTGATCTACCTCCTCCCATTGGCTTCCAGACTTTTCCACCTTTCCCCGAATCCTTGTCCCAGTCTTCTGCTTGGTAGTTCTTGACCAGGCTGTTTGACCAGCTAGTCCCACCTCTCCCCAACTGTCTTCCTTCCCCTAGCTCAGGGGTCCCCAATGCAGTGCCTGCGGGCACCATGGTGCCTGCCGGGGCATTTATGTGCACCCACACTGGTGTTTTAAAACAGTTGTCTCCAAAGTGGGGTGTGTGCACCCCCTCTGCGCAACAGCTGAGAGGGGAGATGCCAGGTTCGCAAGACATGCAAGGGAGCGCATGCGCGGTGTGTTCAAACGCCCGTGCAACAACTGAGAGGGGAGACGCCTGGCGTGCCATGACGTCACGGCCCGGGACTTCAAATTTTAGAACCATGAGGCCTAACTCCAGGCCTGGCATGTGGTCTGGGGTCATGGAAGCAGCTGGGGCCAAGTCCAATCACAGACTCAAACTGGAAGGCAGAAGGTGGAGGTGCGGGAAAAATAGGGGGAAAGGGTGGGAGAGGAAGGGGCTTGTGCTGAAGGGAGGGGGGCAGGTCAGGAGAAGAAAGGGGAAGGGCACTAAGGGACAGGGTGGAGGAGAGACAAATGCCGGGGGCCAAGTGGAGACAATGAGGAAAAGGGCAGGAGGGGAGGTGTCAGCTGGAGGGGGGACAGGGTGATGCTGGGAGAAGAGAGGGGAAGGGCATTGGGAGCTGGAGGGGGAGGGAGAGGTGCTGGGAGAAGGTTTGAAAGAAGGGGTGGGCATGAGGAAGGCTGGGATGGAGCAAGTAATATGTGAGGGCACAGGGGCATGAGGGGAATGGGGGCAGAGTGGTGGTGAGGGGGTGGGCATCAGGGAAAAAGAGGGCAAAGGGGGAAGGGGCAGTGAGAAGGGCAGGAGTCAGGACAGCAGAGGCGGGTGAGAGGTTGGGGGGCAGCAGGCACCAGGGGAGCTGATGGAGCAAGGGGAGGAGACATGTCAACAGATGGTGGGGATGGGGAGTGTGAGATCTAAAGGTGCCATGATTTTGGCAGGGGAGAGTGCTTTTTTTGCTCAACATTTGGACATCCCCCCCTTTTTGTTAATGCAGAATTTTGTTTAAAAATGAATTACAATAGAATTAAAATAAAAATTATCCAACCAAATTAAGTTTCTATCATATTTACCCAATTCACATTTAATATGAAAATAGCCTTCAGCTTGCGCATTTGAAGCCTTTTTTCTATTTTTTCTCCAAAAGGGGGCCGAATAATTTAATTAATACCTTTTACATGTAAAATTACCTTTGTTATCTTATGGATTTATATATTACGTAATATTAAATATGATGTTTTTCATATTATTTATTGTACAAATACAAAATAAGCCTTGAAAAATTGTTGGCGCCCGCCATACTCTTCTGAAAACATGAATGTGCTATTGGCCACAAAAAGGTTGGGGACCACTGCTCTAGCTCATTGATTCCCAATTTTTTTGAGTATGCAGACCCCCTTTCAATCTATTAACATTTCACAGACTCTCCCACCTCCACTCCCTGGGGGAGGAAAAAAAAGAAAAATAAGAATTGGGCCCATCACAACGGGCCCAATTCTTATTTTTAAACTTTCCATGGACCCCCTGCAGTACTGTTGCAGATCACGAGGGGGTTGGGAACCACTGCCCATCTCCTCATGTAATCTGAAACTTGCTTCCTCTCCTTGCTTGTTCCCCTCTTTTACTTCCATTTCCCTCACTTGCTTCCAGACTTGGTCTCCTTACATCAGGGGAGCTGACAGGATTACTGGGCCTCTGGGCAGTGTGGGAGAGGGGATGTCTCTGTGCTCCCAGGAGGGGAAGGGCCTCAGGCAGAAGGAGCAGGGCTGGGCCAGCATCACTATGCTTTGTGTCCCAGTCTATTTCTTCTCTTCCCTTAGAAGAAGCTGTGAGGGGATAGTGCGTGTTCGGGAAGGATGGACTCTGGAGACTTCAGTGATGTCTCCACTGCATATGTGCAAACTGAGATTTTTCAAAGACATTAAAACTTGGCCACAGTTGGGGATGGCAAAAGGTATGTCCCTGACACAAAGGCCACTACCATGCCAAATTTCAGGTCCCTGCTATGAAATGGGGAATGCTAGCACTTGCCAAATGAAAAGTTGCCATAATTATTTTTACATCACAAAGCAATGTATTTTCCCTAACATCATCCTCAGGAGCAACTGAACTGTTTTGGCTGCAGCTTACCAGTAAAAATCAGCATGAGGCAGACAAGCAGCATGGAAAATTTCAGCCCAAATGGGTTAAAATTTGGCAAAGGTATAAACAACTGAAAACAGAGTCTTATAATGGAAAGTGTCTGTCAGCCTTAATAAGTGATGCTTCCAGTTCCATGCATAATAAAAATAAAAATTCCTTGGTGGTAATGATCAAAAACAATAATAAAACTCTTGTAAAGTATAATGGTTTTGACCAAAAAAATATTACTACAAATTTTTGTGGAGCCACAAGTATACAATACTTGCTGTCAGTTGCTTGAACTACTAACTCTGTTGGGGTACATTTACACAGAAAGTCTGTTATTTCAAAATAAATTCAAAATAACGTGCTTCTTACTCCGACTTCTGTAAACCTCATTGCATGAGGAGTAAGGGAAGTCAGTGGAAGAGTTCTCTGTTTCTAAAAAAGTTCTATGTAGATGTGCCCAAATTTGAAATAAACTATTTTGACTTATACTACTCAATTAGCATCAAGTTGCGTAGCTTATTTCGAGTTTAGCTCTGCTGTATAGGCATACCCTTGCTTATTACTTATATGGCCTGGTAGTCTCTCTGTAAGTACTATTGAATTGGAAGTGTAAAACATTAAAACAACCCTTCCCAGCTTACTGTTAATGAATCTGGAAATAAAGCCCAAAATGCACACTTGCTTTAGAGAATTTAAAAGAAACTATATTTCTACGTGGCTTGATGAACATACTCTTTTCTATTTTAACCTAATGTAATACCATCAATTATTTAGGATTTGTTATTGATTTCAGTGCTATACATCTTGTTATATTATTAGATTTTCCTCATTAGAATTCCTCAGCATTTTAGCAATAGTGTCTCTGAAGATGAAATTTGATACAGATCTGTTTTTAAAAGAGAAATATTGGAGATCATCCTGGAATTAATGAATGTGATGCATATTAGCTTTCTTAAATTTAAACATAATGAAGAACTGAACTGTTGATGACACTGGAAAGATTTTAAAAGAGGGGAATAATCAAGCCGGGGATAATTAGACTTGCTATTTAAATATTCAAAAAAGCAAAAGGCATATCTGAAAAGGCAGAATTAAGTTATAGTGGCAGAAGACTAATATAAAAATGAATTATAAGCAATAAAATTATATCTCCTTGACTTTATAAGTATAAAATAATAAGCAGTATGGAATAATGGAGATTCAAATCCTAAGTAACCTAAGTTAAAAACCAGCCATAATGCTTTTAGTACAGATGGAGCTGTGCTGCAAAATTCAGATCAGGGTTGCAATCTGTCCCAAAGTTTGTGAGTATTTAGTACTGAGGCTCATAGTAGAGCCATGAAGTTTGGATCCAGATTAAAATACTGAACACTTTGTTCCAAAGTTGGAAGCTGAAAGGTTTGGTGCAGCAGAATATTTAGCATATATTGAACTTTCTGAAATAAGCCTAACTGTTCATGTGAATCTGTTTCTGTGCATTATATTTAAAAAATTGGTCTTTATTCTACATAAATAATTTGTGAACACACACCGTGTCAGCTGGACTTGCTTCCAATAGCTATCCATTTGGACATCCAAGTAATCTTAATTGTGCCTATAGCTTATTGGGAGTTAAAAACAATAACTCCCAATTTGTGATGGGGTGTCCACCAAACTGTGGGCACAATAAAATGCCTGGATGAATATATAGACCAAAATATTTAAACTTGAGTTTCTAAATTTAGATGCCTAAATACATCTCTTGCTTTTTTTTTTTTCTTTTTTCAGAAAAGCTGATCCACCTGCAGCTTCAAAACCAGATAATTTGTTCAGGTGCCTTGCATATTTATGAAATTGTGTACAGGCAGTCCCCGGGTTACGTACAAGATAGGGACTCTAGGTTTGTTCTTAAGTTGAATTTGTATGTAAGTCGGAACTGGCTCCAGATTCACCCGCTGCTGCTGAAACTGACCAGGGGCTGACTACAGGAAGCTGGAGGCAGAATTGCTCTGCCCCCAGCTTCCTGGAATCAGCCACTGATCAGTTTCAACAGTGGCTGAATCTCGAGCCTGGGACAGAACAGCTGGGCTGCCAGGTAGGTCCCTGCAGGACCAACCCGGCAGTACCCCAGCTGCTCTACCCCAGGGTCCACAACAAAAGCCTGGTCTGCTGGGGGGGCGCACTAGCTGCGCCCCTCCCCCCTCAGCAGACCAGGGACACGGGGAGCAAAGCCGCAGCGGCGGCGGGGTGCCGCGCCTCTGCGGCTTTGCTCCCGGTGTTCCTGGTCTGCCAGAGACGGTCCCCAGCAGACCAGGGACACCTGGAGCAAAGCTGGGGAGGCGGAGGGGTCCCGCGCCTCTGAGGCTTTGCTGTGGCAAAGCCGGGGAGGCGCGGGACCCTGCCGCCGCTGCGGCTTTGCTCCCGGTGCCTCTGGTCTGCTGGAGACGGTCCCCAGCAGACCAGGGGCACCCGGAGCAGCTTTTCTTGCCCCGGAGGTCGAGGTGGCGGGACCGCTGCACTCTGGGCGGTCCCGCTGCCTGCGAGCTTCGGGGTGAGAAAGCCCTGTTCGTAAGTGCGGATCCGACATAAGTCGGATCTGCGTAACTCGGGGACTGCCTGTATTTAAGAGATGTGGTTCATTCAGAAGCATCCGAGTCATTAAGACATTTTGAAAATTAAAGAAGCCAGAGGTACCCTTTTAATGGTGTGAATGTATAAATCAAAATAAGTAAAGAAATATAGATCTAGAGCAGTGGTTTTCAACATGTTTCAGTCCATGGACCACCAGGCCAATCAAAAAATTTTCACGGACCACTTCCTTTTTGAGACTGCGTGTGCTGACAGATTTGGGTAACTCCCGGTCACGCTGGCCCAAAATTTCTCTATGGTAGTCACGCCATGTGACTTTGGACAATGTTCCTGTGGACCATCGAAAAAGTCACCATGGACCACCAGTGGTCCATGGACCATCAGTTGAGAACCACAGATCTAGAGAGATCTAATTTTGGATACTTGTGTTTGAAAATTTTGGCCTTGAGTCATTCCAGCTTCCTAGCAATTTTGTTACTAAATATTATAAAAATTGGCATAATCTGTTGTTAGTATTTTATGAGGAATAAATAATATATGGAAGTCTAACTGGAAAACTGAGTATTTTTCCATAGAACATTTTCAACTTTTTATTGGAAACCTAAACATTTTCAGACAAAAACTACAGATACTTTACATGAAACTTTTTATTTACTTGAAAATCTAGTTTTCTGTCAAAATATTTTGATGGAAAAAAGCTGCGATGCGGTGTACCAGCTCTGCATTGGGCTGCCAGACCAATCAGTGAGGGCCCACCAGGCCTTACTTGCTGCACATGCTCCAAGTAGAGAACACAGATAAAAGGAGGCAGTGTAGGTCAGTTGGAAAGGGGAGACACTGCAGGCTCTTACCTGCCACACCGCAGTGGTGAAACATGGGGATGTGGACTATCAGCTGGCTGTGGAGATTGCCATGGAAACTGAGCCACCGTCCACTGAGGAAGCTGCCTGAACTATGCCCCAGCTCAGAGGGACATGAGGGAAGCCCTTAGACTGGTTCTTCACTTGCCTTGCCTGCCCCGGCAAAGTAATTCCCCAGTCCACTTAATTGATTTGCTGCCCCCAGCCAGGAGGCTTCAGGTATATAGTCTAATCTAATGGTTTACTTTGCCTCGCCCAGCAGCTGCTGCCTGATTGCTGCTAATAAGTATCACCTGCTTTTGCCAGGAGACTGTTGGGCCCCAAACTGATTGTTTTGCCACTCAATCACAGTTTACCTGTCGGGGGCCCAGCCTCCATGTGGCAGAAATTACCTGCTTAATGGGGAAGTCTGAAGACCAAGTCCCATCACACACCCTAAGAGGCATAAATGTATACTTTACAATTTAGTTTATTTGTTGAATACACGTGTAAGATAGCAAATACAAGAACACAATATAACGTGGCAGCATTAAAAATTAATGAAATGTGGGTTGCACATGCAGACATCTGATTACATGTATAAGGGATATTGTCCCTGCCTAATATTGGTGACGTGGCATCTAGAATACCAAGCATTTCTGAGTATTTCAATATTAAGAAGCTGTCATCAAATTAGGGAGTTAAAACAAGAAAGTACGTGATTTGAGAATGCAGAGATTGACTACATTCTTGTAACAGTAGTTTGACTAAGGGTATGGTACATTGCTAGTAAAAGATGCATTGGAATTCAGTTTAGCTAATCCACATTTGCTTACTCCGGTTAAAATAGCAGTGAAGGCACAGCAGTGTGGCTTTTAACTCAGGATAGCAGCTCTAATTCAACCCCAAGCTCCCCTTTAGGCTTTAATTTCAACTGCTAACCTGATGTAAAAGCTGTCTGTCTTCACTCCTATTTTAACTTGAGTTAATAAATGCAGATTAGCTACACTTTTTGCAGTGTAGACACATACCTTTTGTGAAGGATCCAAGATTTTGAAGGGTGTGAACAATAAAGAAAGTGAGAATTTGTTAGAGATGTTCTTAGGGCCCTTAACTAGGAATAATGAGCTGAAATTTGATGACGGGTGATTTATGCTGAATTTGAAGGGAAGGGGAGGAAGTCCTACCAGTGGTGTCTATTTGAATGTGTAATAGAGAGGTGGAAGTCTTATTTCTTGAACCACCTGAAACTACACTAGATGAAGTATATGTCAAGAAGAACTCTGCATTTGGGAGAAAAAAAGGGTTAGAATGATCTACTAGGTCTTTCTCATCTCTGATTTCTATAATTTTGTCAATATTGTTCCTAATTAACTTAAGTGGGTAGCATAAACACTGCATATCTTCCATAACCAATATTAATACCCCCCACTGTTAATTTTATGTGATTAAAATCAGTCATAGGAGACCATTTTATTTCATGCTTCTTTATCTGACATGGCTTAATTGGAAAATGAAGGCAGCCTTATCATATTGTGTTGCTGTCTTGTCAGATTTCACGAGCTAAGAAGGTCAGGCCTGATTAATATCGTACGTGGCTAGGTAGCTTTCAGTGAGTGCCTTAGTTCTACTAGATATGTGTTAGTTAACTCAGGAGGTGGCCTTTTAATTGAGTTAGCTAGAGGGCACTCTACTGCCAAAGTGTGGTATTGCAAATGAGAAATAAAGCCAAGGTTTTCACCACTAGTAGTCATTAGAATTCCCATGGCCCCAGAATAGGGTTGTTTAACCCAGTTGTCCTGGCCAAATTCCAAACGGATTAATGAAAATCTGCAATTGCTAAATTCTCTCCAGCTTTAACTGGCTGGGGAACTTTTCACCTTCTGACTTGAAACTCTGCTGTTAAACAACTACATTTTTTTCACCCATTGCAAAGTGAGTGATGTGATCCCTATATATAGTCTGCATCAGTTTAAGCATGTTGTGGGAGATCCTTCATGGGACATAAATACAAGGCAGTTTATTTGATCATTTGTCATTAATTGTGTCAGACTGAGTTTTGGGTTATCTTTGGCTGTTCTCTCCACTTGAAAGTTTATGTTTAAAGTGTCAGCAAGAGCAGCTGTTCTTTTTGCCAGGCCAGTAAATCCTCCCAGTTCTGTCAGGTGGATCTGCTTATCGTCATACATTTCTCTTCATCTCCAGGCTAGGCAGTGGTAGTGTGATCCTGGTTAGATTGTCTTACAGTTTGACCCTAGCCTGTAGGGATGTTAAATATTGGTTAACTGAATAGTTGATTAACCTAATGAATTCTTATTGGTTACTCGATTAATCTATAGTTCCCAGGGAGCCAATGTACTCTGGCCCCACTCCCGAAGAGCCCCCTGCCACTCCGTGCTGCTGCCTCTATATCACGGTATGAGGAGGGAGGTGATCCATGAGGAGAGCCAGTTTAAAAACCAGCTCCTGTTGCAGACCGACTGCCTGTTGCCCTGTGTTGCTGCCTCTGATACAGAGGCAGCAGCGCAAGGTGGTAGCAGCCCCTGTCTGGGGGCACCCGCCCAACTCCTAATATACTTTAAATGCAGAGCCACAGCTGGGGTAAGTCCCAGACTGGTGCAAGCCAGGATTGAGCCAGGCTGCTGACCAGCCTACTAAAATTTTTTACTGGCTGGGGGGCGAATGTGTGTAGTCTATAGCCTTAACCTATAAGCTTTTGCTTATCAGTTTAATCGGTTAATCAACTATACTGTAACATCCCTGTTAGCCTGCACCGTTTCAGAATGTGACTAATTTCTTGCTCCTTATGGGCTTGAACCTGCAAGGAGCTGAGCACCCTGGCTCTGATCCCACAAAACCTCAACCACATACTTAACATTTAGCAAATTAATAATCCCATTGAAATTAGGTAGGCAACTCATTACCTACAGTTAAGCAAGTGCTTAATTCTTTGTTAGATTAGGACCAGAATGCTGAGCATGTTGCAGGACCAAGCCTTTACAAAGCAAGGGAATCTCTTACTCCAAGTCTTATGTCTATACTTGCAATTGATGGACAGAATTTATCATCCACTGGTGCATAAGATGTCCTCCTTCCCCCTCCCACCAATGACAAAAGTTTTGCAGAGGCAACCAGGAGCACTCTCCTGCTGATAAAAGCACAAGCTGCCCATGGGAGCTAAAGAAGTGTAGGGTTGCCAGGTGTCCGGTTTTGAATCAGACAATCCGTTATTTGAGGGGTTCTGTCCAGGAAAAAGAAGAAGAAAATACCGGACATATAAAATGTCCGGTATTTTCTAATTAGGTAAGTTTTATTTTATTATTATTAGGAGTATCAGTACCTAGTTGCAAACTGCATGGCTGGTAGACACACACTCCGTGAGTGTATCTACTAGCTAGGCAGTACGCAACTACGGGAGCGGGGGAGGGAATCCCCGGGGCCAGACTCGCTCATGCTTGACCGGAACTGTGCGTGGGACAGGTAGCGCCCCGGGATCTACGTGCACCCGGGTCAGTCCCGCTCCCCACCAGCTAATTCTCTCCCAGCCAGCCCCCCCCCCCCCCGATCTCTCCTGGCCAGCACTGCTCCCCCCAACCAGCCCTGCTTCCCGCTGGCTGGTTCTCCCCCCTTCCTCCTCCCGATCTTCCCTGGCCAGCTCCACTCCCGGTCCTCTCCTGGCCAGACCTGCTTCCCGCCAGCTGGTCCCCACCCCCGATCTCCCATGGCCAGCCCCGCTGCCCCTGACCCCCTCCCCCGCCAGCCCTGCTTCCCACCAGCTGGTTTCGCCCCTCTGCCCCCCCCCACATCTTCCTGGCCAGCCCCACTCCTCTACCGACCGGTGTTCCCCCCCCATCTGAGATCAAGTGTGGCCGGTATTTTTTTTGAAGCCACCTGGTAACCCTAAAGAAGCGTATTGTCTGCAAAAGTGCTGACAAACAGCATTCACACATGCCAACTTTTAGCAACAGGGTTGTGTCGACACCACCTTGTTGCTAAAAGCTGCATAGTGTAGATAGCCCCACATGGATACTGTCTGCCAGAGTGCCCCCATACATTCAATTCAGGGCCTTTGTTTATAAAGATATCTATAGTTTATCCAGCTATTTGTTTTACCTGCTTTTAGATTCATAACACGAACCTATTTTCCATATACAATGCAGTACTACAGAGATTTTAAACCATGAATTGAGATGGCCAAAAGGTTTAAATGATGGTGAGGGCTTAGTGCCTGCTGTGAATCTGACCTTAGTTCATACAGGGAAGTTAATTTCTGGAAAATACAAACGCTTTCATGTGGATGTGTAATTTAGATTAGTTGACTTAATGGTTCACCTAGCCCTAATGATAGGTAAAGTTAGAACACATGAGCCTGTTAATCTAAAATGTTTTACTTTGACTAAAAGTGGGATGTATTAATTGGTTCACATTAACTCAGGCTTACTGCAATGTTTGCTGGAATTTAGTTGCATTTTTCTGATGATAAAGCTCTGTCTGGCTTTTTGTCTGACCCAGACATATGTGTCTTATTTATTCCGCGGAATCATGTCTATATTATCCTCACTGTACTTCTCTACAAGAAAATGCAAAATATATAACCACTTGTTAGACTTCATATATGTCTTTGTTGCACTGAAAAATCATTTTAAATATGAGCCTTTGTATTGTACTTCCTTTTCTAGACTGAGTTAACAACACGTAATTATTGGCTTTGGGGGCATTGTCAGCAAAGGTGTTGGAAAAAGAAGAGGACTGCCAACTTTCAAATTCCACAAAACCAATCACTTCTTCCCAAGCCCCATCCCATCCCCCTGCTCCCTCCATCTCCCCTACCTCCGTCACTCACTCTTCCCTCACCCTCACTCACTCGCTTTCACTGAGCTGGGGTGAGGGCTCTGGCGGGTTTTGTGTATGTGTGTACAGGCTCTACAGTGGGGATGAGAAGCTTGGAGTGTGGAGGAGGTTCCAGGCTGGGGAAAGGGGTTGGGGTGCAGAGAGGTGAGAGCTTTGGCTGTGGGTGCAGACTCTGGGTTGTGGCTAGGGATGAAGGCTTTTGGTTGCAGGAGAGGGCTTAGGGCTTGGCAGGGGTTTGGGGTATAGGGAGTTGAGGAAAGGAGTTTGGATGTGGGATGGGAATCCAGGCTGGAGCAGGGCACCAACTGTGCCGCCAATTAGACTTAAAACAGCCCAGTCATTGGTGCCAAGTGGAGCCATCAGGATCTCTTTTTGACCAGGCATTCCAATAAAACCTCCATGCCTGGCAACCCTAGAACAGAAGGCATCCTTCTGTTAATTTCCCATTGCACTTATTTGAAACTGGTGTCTCTCCGATCTTATAGAGTGTAATGCAGAATTATATCCCTGTTAAAAGGTTCCATAGGATTATTAAAAATATAGAAATAATTGTATTCCCTATTAAATTCTATACCTTTTAAACCCATTTCTGTAGCACCCTATTTTTTTCTTCTATTGTAAGTTCTCTAGGACTTTTCTGTATCTTGACCAAAAGCCTATTTACTGTGGGATTGATTGGCTTGAGGGTGCAAAGGATGCTTTCCCCCTCCCATTGCACTGTACAAAGTTTGGGCACAATCACAACACAAGCACTGTGTGCGTCTAGTGCTGCTGCTGGCACTAGGCACCCCAGGGAGCAAGGGTCAGAAAAGATCTGCTAAATCCATGAAGTCTGGTTCTGTAGTCAAGCTTCCATTGTGGTCCGGAAGACATTGTGCCTGCCTGAGGATGGGGCATGTCTGTACTGCAGCTGGAAGCGTGCCTCCCTCCCCTTGTTTACAAGACTCCTGGTAGCAGGACTTGCGCTAGCATACTCAAAACAACAGTCTAGACATTGTGTCTATGGTGGAAACTCAGGTCCACCACCTGCTGGGGCTGAATGGACTTGAGAGTCTGAGCTGCTGTCAGAGCTACAATGTCCACACTGCTGTTTTTAGCACTTCTATTTTGAGGTCCCCTAGTGCTAGTCTGTCTACCTGGGTTGGGAGGCTCGCTCCGAGCTGTAATAGAGATGTGCACACAAAGAGCAGCTCCTCAGCTGATGCAGAATGTCTTCCGTAGAGCTATAACAATTTTCACCAGCTGAGGAGCCGCTCCCATGGCTGTAAGAGTTCCCACTGGGGTCGTGTGTGTTTGTGCCATGGATTGTGTCTTAAGGACACAATTTAGTGTCTAAGGTTTGTGGGCAGTCTGTATTAAATGAAGGCACCACATTACTGTTGCCACAGGTAGCATTTTAGACTACTTGATTAAAGTTGTCTCTTGGAGTAATACTTTGTGAGTAGTATTAAATAGCACGTTCACATTTGTAACATTGAGCATGAACAATATAATGGCCTGGCATGGAGCTTGCTTCTTTCCTGGAGATGCATTAGACAAAGGATGCTGAGATGCTGCTGACTCAAAGGTAGATATGCAGATTTACTTGTATGATTTATACCAGATCTCTGAGGACAGTCTATAAAGTCCTTTCAGGTCAACTGTTTTGAAATGGATAAACATGTACTAGTTCCGTAAAGATAAATAAAAAAGATTGGGAGCCTAGGAAGACCAAGCTGCCAGGCAGAACTACGACTGACCCAAAGGCATCTCTAAAGCGGCCAGTAAAATTGCCTGAGGAATTTGCCAAGAAGCCAGATGCTGCTGCTGCAAAAATACCGTCTGTAGTTTGGCATTTGTCCTCTAATTGCTTTCCAAGATAAAATAAACTGCAGCATGAAAGTAGAGGTGAATGGCTCTTCATTGCAGACTATGTGAGTGATTTAAAAATGTTTAGAAAGTAAAGAGTATGGTTAGGTGACACTATGGTTAGGTCTATCTGCTTGCTGAACTTCCTTGCTGTTTAGCACGTCTTCACTAAACTAATCCAGGGCATCCATCTCTTTTGAGGTTTCAGTGTGGCAGTAAGAGTTCTTTCTGTATGCCCCTAGGGTTGTCATTTATTGTGCAAATATATGTTCTCAAGTGGACCTTTCCAGCTACATGGAGAATTAGTGGGATTTTTTTCATGGACATAGAATCTGCATCTTTTTGCAGATTCAAGGCCACAATCAATATGTTTTTCCACTGTGAATTGTAGAAGTGAAAAATTCACAAATAAAATTGACAACAAAATAACCAAAGCAAAAATTTCTACAAGATTAGAATTTGGTCCATCTCTTTGTATTGCAAACACTTTGGGACAAGTGCTGTCTTTCTTTCTTTGGAAGACACCTGTTTAATTTTCAGTACTGCTGTACATAAATAACAAGAGTACAGGCAGTCCCCGACTTATGCGGATCTGACTTATGTCGGATCCACACTTACGAACGGGGCTTTTCTCGCCCCGGAGCTCACGGGCGGCGAGTCGCCACCCGTGTCCTCCGGGGTGAGAAAAGCTTTTCCCGGTCTCCCTGGTCGGCTGGGGGGGGGGGGGGGATCCAGCAAAGCCGCTGGACCACCCCCAGCAGACCAGGGACACCCGAGCAAAGCCGCCCAGGCGGCGGGAGTCCCGCTGCCTGGGCGGCTTTGCTCGTTTGCCCCGGAGCAAAGCCGCCCAGGCAGCGGGACTCCCGCCACCTGGGCGGCTTTGCTTCTGTCCCCCTGGTCTGCTGTGGGGGTCCAGCAAAGCCGCTGGACCCCCCCAGCAGACCAGGGACACCTGAGAAAAGCTGCCCAGGCGGCGGGCCTCGGCGGCTTTGCTCCTGTCCCCCTGGTCTCCTGGGGGGGGTCCATCAAAGCCGCTGGACCCCCCCAGCAGACCAGGGACACCTGAGCAAAGCCGCCGCCTGGGCGGCTTTGCTCGTTTGCCCCAGAGCAAAGCCGTACAGGCAGCAGGACTCCCGCCGCCTGGGCAGCTTTGCTCCTGTCCCCCTAGTCTGCTGGGGGGGGGTGCAACTAGTGCCTCCCCCCCCCCAGCAGACCAGGCTTTTCTTGCCTACCCCGGGGTAGAGCAGCTGGGGGCTGCCGGGTTGGTCCCGCAGTGCCGCTCCGGACCAACCCGGCAGCACCCCAGCTGCTCTGCCCCAGGCATCCTGATTCAGCCGCTGCTGGTCAGTTTCAGCAGTGGCTGAATCAGGATGCCTGGGGCAGAGCAGCTGGGGTGCTGCTGGGTTGGTCCAGTAGCGCTGAGGAGCTGCGCTACTGGAGCAACCCAGCAGCACCCCAGCTGCTCTGCCCCAGGCGTCCCCAAGTCAGCCGCTGCTGAAACTGACCAGCGCTGACTACAGGAAGCCCGAGGCAGAGTTGCTCTGCTCCAGGCTTCCTGGAATCAGCCGCTGATCAGTTTCAGCAGCAGCTGACTTGGGGACGCCTGGGTTTCTTAAGTTGAATCTGTATGTAAGTCAGAACTGGCATCCAGATTCAGCCGCGGTTGAAACTGATCAGTTTCAGCAGCGGCTGATGCCAGTTCCGACTTACATACAGATTCAACTTAAGAACAAACCTACAGTCCCTATCTTGTACGTAACCTGGGGACTGCCTGTACTGTGCAACTGCTTGGAATCTGAGATTTCAATACAGGCATTTTTCACTTTTACCACAAATTGGATTCACAAAGATGAAAAAAAGTGACATTCATGGAATGAGCGTGCAATGTACTCAGAAATAACTGTCATAAACTTCACCTCAGTTAACATACGAGCAGATAGCAATTTTCTTACTAATTTCAAATAATAAATAATTAATATACTAATTTAATAACTATTTTTTGGTGTGAAAGCCATTCTTGAACTGCTATTTTGGGGAAAATGTTTGAAATTTGTGCGAAGTTGTTAGTTTCATAAATCATGAGGCATTGTTTTTGTTTTTGACTGCCTGATCTATGTAACTAAGGTGCACAGCACAATGTGTAATATTTTTTAGAGACTGAAAAACTGCTTTTGGTGAATATTTAAGCATTACAGTAAATTTTTCTTCAAGCAGAGTAGATTTCAGTTGCTGTAATATTCACAATATGTGTATTTATTTATACTGCATAGAATGAGCATAAACCCAGTCAGAATATTTCATGCATACCTAGAAAACCTTTTGTATCTTACCCTTTGCTCTGGGAACCTGTGCATCAGTGTAAGAAATAAGTGCTTGGGTTTGTGGTAATCAGTCATCAATCTGTTTACAGGGAACCGCTGATTAGCTTTCCTGATACTTGGCTGAATGGGAACACACAGAGAAAAGCAGTGGTTCGTAAACAGCATGGCATGATTTTTTACTGTTGACATTATGAATGTTTGTTTTCTTTGCTGGAAGGAAATGGAATATTCAGCAATGCTAAGGGCACAATTTATAAGCTAAATTTTAGGTCCATCTGAGCAAAGCTAAAACTAATTTGAGAAATTTAGTGTGAAATTCTCACTCTGCTGAGACGACATGTCAAATCCTGTTTTAAAATGGGACTGAAGTAAGACTTTGCCCAGGCATTGTGTTGGCCTTCTTCATGGGGCCGTATTTCACCCAAAGTGAATGAGAAACAGATCTTTAGTTCTGTCTCGCTGGTAATGTTGAGAAAATTATCTTAAAATAGTGTATTGTATATAGGCAGCTGCACTCAGATGTTATTCAGAGGGAGGAAGTTAATACATTTACATTTGCTTCAACTTACTTTGCCACTGCAAAATGGGGGAGGGCTGTCCAGGACCTGTGACACGACACTTTAAATTCCTAAACGCTCTTAGCCAATTGAAAAGCTGACTTTTATGAATATTTATGTAAGTAAAAAGGTAGAGTCCCAAATATTGCTTTTCCCTTTTCCTTGAAGATGCTGCTGACTGGATACTTAGCACTTTCCTCCATCATGATGATTATACCATCTCACTTTAGTAATCATTTAACAGCTCTAATTATAGTATGCTGGGATCCCGGCTGTGTACTTTGTTCTTTGTACTTTCCTAGTCTTCCATTTCTTCACGGTGTTGAGAGGTTGCCAAATGAAAATTTCTTCTTCAGCTTTGCAAAAAATAAATCCCAAATACGTAGCTTTGGTAATGTACAAATTTTCTTTTTTTGGGTGTGGCTTTAGAATTACACTTTTGAAGATTAGAGTTACAGGGCTTTGATCATGCCTACACGTGAATGTAACTCCACTGACTTGTACCAAATTATACTGAGGTGCCTCTATTAAAATCAATGGGGTTACTCTGTAATGAGCTTATATAACTTCATGTTTTTATACTAGTGTGACTGTGTTGGTTTTAATGGAGTTAAACAACAGTTTTGTGCGAGATCAGAGTCAGGTCCTATATTTGTGAAATGTATATATTAGTTGTGCACTTATTTGTGTCTGGTTGGTTAGTTTTCTTATACTGAAAACAGAAATTAGCATTTTTTTCCCCTAGTGCTGTCTGGACATATTAAAGTCCAGATGTATTGCGGTTTTGCATTAATACTAGTGACATGAGTAGGCACACTGGTGCTAGCTTTAATTTAGGGAGCATGGATAACAATAATAGAGTAAAAAGTCTCAGAGGGGTAGTCTGTAACTTTAAAAACAAGAAGTAGCTGATGTGTTGGAATGAGCTTTAGCACGGGCTAGCAACCTTAGTACGTACCCAGTTTTCCCCTCCCCCTCTTCCCCAGTGGCCATGTACTTAGAAAACAAACCTATTCTGAACCCCATGTCATTGTGATTCAAGTCCAGTGAGTAGCCTGTGTATTCACCTGAGTGGAAACCAATGCGGTGATCCTAGATTTTCAAATAGTGGGGTTCAAAAAGGGTTTGGATATTTATAAGGAAGGATAATAAGAATATCCAGAGTTGTTAGAATTAATAACAACAATGTAAGAAGGGAAGTTAAACCTAATGTTTCAAGGTCTTCAGCCTATCTCTAACTAGAAGAGAGTAGGATGAAATCTAATGTGAGGAACAGATTGTCTTACATTTGCTTTCTGTCAGGCCTTGCAACTTTATATAATGCATCTTGTGCTGGCCATAATTGGAGACAGAATGTTAGAGAACAGGGACCTTGGGTCCGATCCAGATTGGCAATTCCTGTGTTCTGAGTGTTGGAATTTTTAAATAACCTTTATTGAAATTATGTTGGAGATTTGTTTTTTAGTGTTTTTCGATTTTATTGCCAAAACCTCCCCTCCCCCTGAGAAATGGTTACTCCATTTGTCACCCTTTCAGTGAATTCCTTAACTATAGAGATGGTCAAAAATCAGAACATCTGTTCCAGGGGAAATTCTCAGGTTTCAAAAGACAGCTGCGTCCCATTTGGATCAGAAAGTCGAAATCTCCAATTTTTCTTGCAAAAAGAAAATACTTTGTTTCTACCTTTTTGGAAAGGTTAATTGTGTTAGAAATGATAAATTCAGAATTCAGAGTTGCTATCTGATTGACGTGAAACATTTTTATAATTTCCTGTTGAAAATTTTGATGAAATTGATATAAACATTTTAATTGCACTGAATCATTTTTCTAACAGATTTTTTTTTTCATTCATTAATTTAATATTTCCACAAAATACTAGTGAAGAAATGTGTGAAATTTTATAGTGTGAAGAACAATTTCCAGAAGGAATTTTGAAAATTATTGTTGCAGTCATTGGAATAGTAAGAAACATCTTATTGTTGGGGTAGTTTATAGATCCTGCTTCATAAAGCAACATTTTGGCCAGATTTTCAACTGGCACTATATCCACATAGCTACCTGACTTTAATGGGGCTACACCAATTTAAAACAATTGTGGATCTGGATTACTTGCCTGCAAATCTGTCTTGGCACTAGAATAATGTAGCATTATAATCTACAATGCATTTAATATAATTTGTTATTAGTCTCAGTTATATGAACCTTCCTGTAGCTGTTTTATTTTAATAAATCTTAATGTAAGAGGTGTGTATAGAATATTTAGAATCTCAAGAGAATAAGTGAATTGGATTATTTTTAATGACTCCTGATTGCTAAGAAAGTAATTCTGTGATATTGGAAGGCTAAGTAAGAATGATCCATCTGTGAAAGATAATTATGTCTTATCACAGACTTGGTAATGACAGCATAATACAAATGTATTCTCTTTAGATCAGAGGATGGGGCAGAACATTTTGGGGATGGAGCATAGAAAGCATTTTAAAAATGTTAGAAGAAAAATAACCACTGAAATAAGAAAAACAAATCAATAAATAATAACACTAAATAAAGGGTGTCCTAGGTTGCCACAGTGTATCAGAAAAGTGAGGGAGGAAATCAGATGAGGTAAGGTGCAACAAGTTACAGGAGCGTTTTCTGTTCAAAGTATACCTTTGACTTCCTAAGACGGGGTGGAGAACCCAAGGCTCAGGGGCCAGATGTGGTCCCTGGCTTGCCTGGATCCAGCCTCCTAGGCTCAGGGCTCATTCCCCTCAACACTGGGGAGCCTGCGCTGACATTCTAGCTCCCACTCACCTCTGCCTGACTGATTTTTCTGTCGGTCAGTGGCCCCTGCCCACAAAAAAGTTCCCCACCCTTTTCCTAAGACTTTGATTTTTGTGTGTTTTTCTTGTGAAGGGAACAAATTGTTTATCGGATTTCCGGTTGTAACATCACATTACAAGTTTCCCTTTAATTGTGTGTGCTATATCTTTTAAGCATCAATAAAGAAATAATGTTTAAGTAAAATTCTTTCAATACTGAAATACTATAGCAGCAGCATCGCTGTCTAGAATTAGGCAAATGACAAAACTGGAGAAAGAGGCTAGTTATGTGCTGCAGTTCAACCTTCGTCATTCTCTTTTGCAGACAAGCCAAAGTTTTATGCCGTCTTTGCTTTTTTTATATCATATTTACAACATTTGTATCCCGAATGCAGGCCTCTCCATATTCAGTCCTTTTTTCTTCCTTTGTCATCTTTTCCTTCCATCATCTCATTGCCTCCTTTTGTCATCACTGCCATGTTTCTACCACCCTCTGTCTGAATCAAAAGCTCTTGCCTTTCCAAGTCTTCCTTCTTTTCTAGGTCTTCTTATTGATGCGCTTGGTTAAAGTTAATGGTAAGATTTCCATTGACTTTAGGGGGACTGGGATGAGGCCCTAAATTTCCACTTCTGGGCCTCTGGAGTACATCTTCTACAAGATTAGTGCTTTTTACATGCATCTACTCCTCATAAAACTGGCAAACCATCTTCAGAAGTGGGCTGGGTGGAATTCAATGCATCATCTTCTGGTTAACAACTGCTAAGGGACTCTACAGGACTCTCTGTCAGAAAAGAGCTTTAGGGCAGTATGAAGGGGTTTTGGAAGAATGAAGAGCATGTGCCATTTGCTCCACAAATTGTGGCTCTGGCAACCATCAAATTTGCATGAGTTTTCATAGTGGTTCCATGCTTTAATAGAGTAAGATCTGTGCTTGTCTAGCAAGGCTTTTTCTCCTATCTCCCTCCCCCCCCCCCCCCGCCTTTTATCAGTCTCCAACCACACTTCATTTAAGACCACTAGAACTGGTTGTATGGCATTACCTTGTGGAGGACCAAATGGGGCACCTTTGAGAAGGAAACTGATTGGGAAGCAAAGCAGAGGCTTAAGACAGTAGTTTGGGTACAGGCAGTCCCCGGGTTACGTACAAGATAGGGACTGTAGGTTTGTTCTTAAGTTGAATCTGTATGTAAGTCGGAACTGGCGTCCAGATTCAGCCGCTGCTGAAACTGACCGCCAGTTCTGACTTACATACAGAATCAACTTAAGAACCCCAGGCGTCCCCAAGTCAGCTGTTGCTGAAACTGATCAGCAGCTGATTCTAGGAAGCCCGGGGCAGAGCAACTCTGCCTCGGGCTTCCTGTAGTCAGCGCTGGTCAGTTTCAGCAGAAGCTGACTTGGGGACGCCTGGGGCAGAGCAGTTGGGGTGCTGCTGGGTTGCTCCAGTAGCGCCGCTCCTCGGTGCTACTGGACCAACCCAGCAGCACCCCATCTGCTCTGCCCCAGGGTCCAAAACAAAAGCCTGGTCTGCTGGGGGGAGGGGGGCACACTAGCTGCGCCCCCCCCCCCCCAGCAGACCAGTGACACGAGGAGCAGAGCTGCAGCGGGGTGCCGCGCCTCTGAGGCTTTGCTCTGGCAAAGTCTCAGAGGCGCGGGACCCCACCGCGGCTGCCGCTTCAGTCCTGGTGCCTGTGGTCTGCTGGGGACGGTCCCCAGCAGACCACAGGCACCGGGACTGAAGCGGCACCAGCGGCGGTTCCCTGCGCTTCTGAGGCTTTGCTCTGGCAAAGCCTCAGAAGCGCGGGAACCCGCCCGGTGCCCCTGGTCTGCTGGAGACGGTCTCCAGCAGACCAGGGGCACCGGAGCAGCGTACGAACGGGGCTTTCTCGCCCCGGAACTCGCAGGTAGCAATCCGCCACCTCGACCTCTGGGGCGAGAAAGCCCCGTTCGTAAGTGCAGATCCGACATAAGTCAGATCCGCGTAAGTCGGGGACTGCCTGTATTTGGTAAAGCAAGGAGGGAAACTGGGCTTCCTCCCCTGAAGAAGCTATGAGGAAGCTACACACTGTTTTGCGTATGGAGAGAAACAGAAGGTCTGAGTGATGCCCACCTTAGTTACAAACCCTTTCAAAGGATTTTGTGGGGAGGGGCCTTCTAATAGATAGGCAGGAAACAGCTTTTGTGCAGATGTGGAAATGGAATTGTGAATCCTTGCACAATAGTCATATACTTTAGATCCAGAGAAGACTATTCTGATTATCTTGTCTGACCACTTGCAGAACACAGGCCGAAGAAATCACCTACTAATTTCTGCACTGAGTCCAGTAGTTTGCAGGTGAAAAAAAAAATTTAAAGGAGATCATTTTGATTTTTCTAAGTGCAGGAAGAAAACAAAGGATGATGCATTTCATCAATTTTACAGTTAGAAAATATGCAACTTCTGCTACTCTGTTAACAGTAGAGTTCAAAAAATTCCTTCATTAAGACTTTAGGTATTTATGCTGTTGTAAGAACAATACAGGATACAGGCTCAGTACTTCTCTCAGAATTAGAAGCTAATTAATTTCAAAATTCGTTGATTGTAGTACTGTTGCAGTCACTTAATGAGGGAATAATAATTGTTAGTATTTTGTTAAAGTGAAGACACATGACTCTCCTTTAGCAAAATCAGAAGCATGCATGACACATCATAATAACTGAGGCAGTGGTGAGGCACAAGCAGGAAGGTGATAGTTGTAATAAATGTAAGAGACCATGGGATTGAAAAAAAAAATGAGGCTAACAAAATTGCATGTCTTTAATATACAAAGGAAGAGCAGTGTAAGAGTGGCTTATAGGAAATAGCGTCTCGTTGATGAAACACACGCTGCAGTACTTCCCACAGTTGGAAGCCTATGGTATTTATTAACAGTGACCTAGATTGGAGGAGACAATAAAAGCTGTTGCTGCGAAGAACAGCTTGACTGCCATTCTGATCTGGATAATAAACAGCTGAAATATGGACCGTGTATGAAGTTTACTAACACAGCTTTACACAAAAACCTACAGTTTGAGTGAGGAGGAGACATTAGTGTAATGAACTCATTTTGCCCCTATAGTTTAGTTTGGAATTTACAGATATTTAGGTGCATCAGTTTGTTTTTACACAGACATTGATTGTTTTATTTTGAGTGTGTATCAAAGCAAGAGGATGTGGCCTGATTAGAATTTTAAGTAAATTAATATGTAAACCTTTCAAAAAATAGATGTTTGTTTATTTAAAATACTGCTTAGTAGGATGGCTTCGTGAGATACACACCTTTTCTCCATGAAAGTTCTGGTAAGAAGTGGTCATATAGTCTACACTGCAGAGCTATTTTGAAATAGTTATTCTGTGTCTTAAGAGCAAGCCTGCTGTATCGAAATATAATGGCCTCGGAATTCCAATGTCCCTGTAAACCTCATTGCATGAGGGTTAAGGAATGTTTCTGAATAGCATTTTATTTCAAAATTACCTCAGAATAAGCTATGCAATTTGCACAGTGCAAATTATGTAGCTTTTTTCGAAGTAAGGAGGCTGTGCAGACGTACCCATACTGTTAAGCTTTCGAGTTACGGACATCTCAATAATAGAGGTTGCTCGAAACTTTGAAATGTCCGTAACTCTGAACAAAACGTTGTGATGGTGCTTTCAAAAATTTGCAACTGAACACTGACTTAATGCAGCTTTGAAACTTTACTATGCAGAAGGAAAATGCTGTTTTCTCTTTATTTTATTTTATTTTATTTCACATTTAACACAGTACTTTATGTATGTATGTATTTATTTACTTGTCTTTGCTGCTGCCTGATTTCATATTTCAGGTTCCAAATCAGGTGTGGTGTTGACTGGTCAGTTTGTAAGTCTAGAGTTTATGCCACTGAGGTACTACTGTAGCTTATTTTACTGCAGTCCAAGCAGTATCGTTTAGGTTATTCCACCTAAAATAGATAAGATGTCTATAGTTCATTAGCATGGCTTTTTATGGTATCAAAGCTTGCTTAATTCTAACAATGTGGGTTCTTTTTGGCCTTCCATAAAGTTTTCTTTGCTTTGAGGTCTGTTAGGTATTCATCTTTTGTCGTTTATCCAGTAAAGTAGTTCTTAGTGCATCTTTCAGGATGTATTATGTTCTTTTAACTTCATGGTAAAATATATAAACCCAAATCCTGAGGAGAAAAAACAGGCACTCTAACAATAGGTTTCATTATTCTTATCACTTAAAATAAGTGCTGTTAAGCTGAAAATTTTAAGAAAATAATGTCACAATAATAAACAAGAACAATGTCCCCTCTGCTTGATTAGTGGAATGTAATGGATGAAAAATTCTATTCCAAGAATGCCCTCTTATCCAAGCAAATGATCACTTATTTAATCTTTTTTTTTTTCTTTTCCTTAACTAAAACAGGGAAATTAAAGTCCCTTTGGGGTTCAAAGTTATCTAAGGATGTTGTTTTAACAGCCATCACCACTGTGTAGCGATTCTTTTTTGTTTGCATGTTTTACTTACTCATTCAGAGTTTCTAGGGGAGGAGCAATGAACTTTATATTTTTAAATCAGTTCGGTTGACTTTGAACAGCTATCCTTGCATGTTATATAATTCACGAACAGATTTGAAGAGCTCATTAAAGAAAAAAAAAACCCTGACACACTTCAAGAATATTAAATCACTTCAGATAGTGCGTCGAATGTAATGTTATTGAAGCATTTCAAAATGTTAAAAGCGCTTGGATTTAAAGTGCAAGTGGCTTCAGAGCCTTTGCCGTGAAAAGTAATTTAAACTGTCAAATTTATTCCAAGTTTTGAAGAGCTTTAATCTCCTAAATTGTAAAGAACTGAATTTCTTAATAACGATGAGTTTGTTTGCACAGTGTTCTCCAGAACTCTGTGGACTAGATGCGCCTCTCTGCTGTGTGCAGGGGAACAAAAACACACCATTCATGAAGAAATGTCTTCAAGGAGCTCATAAGAAAGAAACCAGGTTCAGGGAATGGAACCCTTTGCCAGCTAACCATAGGCAGCCTTTTTGTGTGGTGACAACCTGAGAAAGAGACCAACCAGAAAGGGGAGGTGGTGCTATGGAGTGCTCGCTCTTCGCAGAAATCACCAGCCATTCTCCAGGCCACAAATCACTGATGTTCGCTGCTGTCCCTCTGAGCTTTAGTCCACCAGCAGTGCAGGGAGCATAGTGACTGAGGTGGCCATGTGGATAAGGGGATATGGTACCTGATGAGGAGTGCGGTGGGAGCAGATATTCTATGGTAGTGGTCTCCAACCTTTTTAAGCACAAGATCACTTTTTGAAATTAAGTGTAATCCAAGATCTACCTCAAATATAAATACCCTGGCCCCACCTCCTTCGTGACCCTTCTACGAGGCCCTGCCCCTGCTCCTTCCCCCCCCCCCACCCTTCTTCCCTCCCAGGCTGAGAAGAGGGTTTTGCAGGCTCTTGAGGGGACTGCTCCAAGGCAAAGGGCAGGAGATGCACAGCAGTCTGGGGGGTGCAGCTAAAGTGCTGAGCCTGATAACCTCCCGGCCAAACCAGTCAGGATCACCTGTCAGAGGCTCCAGGATCTATCAGTAGATCCCGATCGACTGGTTGGTGATCTGTGTTGTAGGAGGAAGGCCTGGGAGAGGGAGCAGACATTCCACGGGAAATCTCTTGTATGAGGAGCCAGGATTCCAAATGGATCTTGGCATTCTTCATGCCTCAGCAGCTAACTGCCTTTCCTTCTTTGCATTGTTTTGTGTCCCCCACCAACCTTCTGGACTACCTTTTGCAGGAACTTTTCCAATAGAATGTATGTGTGGGGGGGAGGGTTGTTTGCATAAGTAGAGGAGTAAACATAACACTTAAAAATAAATCTGTATTCTTTTATGTTTCTCAACAGTTGCTCTGTTTTCTTTTTACCAGGCAGTGCAATACAGAAATTCCAAATATGTGTGTCCTTTATAAAGCCTTGTGGAAGAATGGGAGAAAGGAAAGTTCTATTTAGAGAGGAAGGCATGCTTACACTACAGTCTGGCTCTGGGATCCCAGGGTCTTGCCCAGGGGTGGGCAAGATACAGCCGTGCCGTGTCCTGCCCCTCAGGCCCGCCCTGCTGTGCTCCTGCCCCTGGGCCAATCAAGACCTACAAGCCAGGGAGTGCACTTAGTTGTTCTCTGTTCAAAGAGACTAGTAGCTCCCTCCTCTCGCCAGGGGCGTGCGGTGCCTAGAGTCCTAGAGGAAGCCGCCAGCTGTTAAAAACGTCTGGCGGTTCCCTCTAGGCACCCCTGGCAGGGTAGGGGTGGGGAGAGGTGAGAGACTTTGCACTCTTCCCCATCCCCAAACCCCGATTAGCCTATGGGTGGGGGAGCGCGCAAAGTTTTCTCCCCCCGCTGGTGTGGGGCAGTGGGAGCGCGGCATCTAGAGGGAGCTGTCTCTTCAGCCAGAGGTCCCGGACCTTCCTCCCTAGGCCCTGCCCTTTCCAGGGGTGGAGCCAATCTGTGACCACTACCAAAATTGGTGAAGTTACCCTCCTGCAAAAATTAATGCCCATCCCAGTCTAGCCTGAGGCTGAATGTGTATATCACAATTAAACAGCCCCTTGCCTGAGCCTTGTGAACTCGTGTCAGCTGGTACTGGCCAGGCACAGGTGTCTGATTGCAGTATTGACCTACTCGAAGGACTGTCTTATCATTGAGGCCTTGTCTGTACTTAGCCGTGGAGATCAATCTTCCAAGGCTCGATTTAGTGGATTAGTAAAGACCAGCTAAATCAAACACTGATGACATCTCTGTCTACCCTGGTACCAGGGTAGTGAGGAGTAAGGGAAGTCTCTCATTGATCTCCTGTAGTGGGACCATGGCAGAAATTAGATTCAAGGTACGTCAACTCCCCCTACAGTATTCTTGTTGTATATCTTAAGTTGAATTTCTCCTGTACTGTAGACCTGGTCTGAGAGACAGGAAAGAAACTGAATTCAAATCTTGGCTTTGCAAAAGACTTCTTGTGTGGCCTTGACTTCCTCTGTGCTTATCTCTCTGTGCCTCAGTTCCCCATCTGTAGCGTAGCACAATAGTTCTTACTGTCTGCCAGCCTGTGTTTATCTTACCTACTCAGGCTATCGGTTTGTCAGAGCAAGGGTTGTCTCACTACGTATTTGTTCAATACCGTGGAACGCTAGCCCCATCTCCAAAAATGAAATCGCAAATTACTGAATTGTCAGTCCCATTTCAGGGCCAGGTTATGTCAACTTTATTCCAGCTTAATCGTTCCTTAATTCATTAGTAGTGCCACTGAAGAAAATTGGATCATTGACAAAGTAAGGTACTATTCAACCTGAGTAAAGGTGGCACATAGCCCATTTATTCACCTTTTTATGTCGACACAAACAGGATTTTAAGGCTTGTTAGAAAGAAAAGTTATATAGAAGATTCATGTGGAATCTTCAGTGTATTTTGAGAACATACTTTATTACCTTTACTAAGGTACTATGGGTGGAAATGTGTTTTGGTTTATGGTAATATTTTTCCCTTCTGTGCATATAGCCCTTTTTAGTCATCTTTGATTTTTCCATGCAAAACCAGTCCAAAATGGACCCCTAAGGATCCCCATTAATTATGGGAAACCAGTAGTTTCTCAGTTGCTGCTGCTCCCACATTGTCACAATTGCTATTTCCCCTTTTCCAGCTAGGGAGAGCAGTCAAGCAGTTGCTGTTAAGTAACCTGCAGAAAACATGGAGGGTATGTCTACACTACCACCCTAGTTCAAACTAGGGCGGTAATGTAGGCAACCGGAATTGCAAATGAAGCCCGGGATTTGAATTTCCCGGGCTTCATTTGCATCTTGCCGGGCGCCGCCATTTTTAAATGTCCGCTAGTGTGGACTCCGTGCCACGTGTAGCCGCGCAGGTAATTCAAATCCCGGGCTTCATTTGCAACTCCGGTTGCCTACATTACCGCCCTAGTTCGAACTAGGGTGGTAGTGTAGACATACCCTTACTGAGTTAGCTAGCAAATGTTGCCCAACCTTTGGACCCTAGTTGTCTATGACCCACTTCAATTCCGCCAACTTAAGGTCTGTCCGGAAGTACATTCAGTCATGTCACTGCCAAGATATTGATCTAGCCTGCTGATCAACCCAATCACATTGTCAACTGTATACCATAATATGTACACATTTCAGAGAACCGGCGTGGTTTAATACAGGGTCCTCATTCAAGGAGTGTGTGTGTGAGATTGTGATGAACAGTTCCAGCAGGATCACAACCACCCCTCTTTCTATAAGACTAAAAGTGAGTGGGGGGAGTTCTCTTGCAGTGTGGAATCAGTGTTAAAAAGGTTGAGAATGGCAGAGCTAATGGGCTAAGAGAGTGGTGATGGGAGGAAACTGAGTTCACAGTAGGTGGTCAGGTGCACCTGATGAATAAGGGACTTCATGAAAAGAGGTGAAGTAATTTACTCCTTCCGCAAGAACAATGGAGGAGCAGAAGAGGAGCTGTGAATTATTCTCTGGATTGTTCCTATGGCAGTTGAATTGCACACCACACCTCACTGAGAGCAGGTTGTATCCTCTCTTTGCCCCATTTGAGATAATACTATCACATTTGAATTATTAGAGTCAATAATTAGCTAGTGATTGTAAAGTGCTTTGAAGGGGAAATTGCTATCTGAGTTGTAACAATTATCATGTTTTTTTTAACATAGAAACACATGGGTTAGCATCTTATTTGAAAAATCTCATTGTCTTCAACAGACTCTACCAGTGGAATAAGATGCTACTCAACATATGTAAGGGTATACGAATCTGACTCATACATTTTATTTTTCTGTTTATGCTCAAGAGAACATGACTGTAGGTAGGGCACTCAGAAAAAGATAAAACTCAAAACTCAGTATCTATAAACTCAAGTAATACATTTTTATTTTGGAAACATGACATTTTAAAACTAGAAGTTATGTTGTTAGTTATCTGTGACTTCTCTCCGTATCTCCCGCTGTTCTCCTTGAAAGCATTTTAGATTTCGTTGACAATTTTTTTCTCTTTTTCACTTAGAAAATGACTGTTACTGTTTTTGTTTGCTTGTTTGTTTGCAGCACTCAAAAGGAGTGAGTGAGATGAGCTGTCTGCGTTATAGTATCTGAAAGGCTAAGTTATACTCTTGGAGAGCTGTTCTAAATGAGCCTGACCGAGATACTGGATCTGTGTGAAGAGGACTAAGGATATAATAGGATGTCAACTGAGACAGAACTTCCTGTGGCTGTTAAAACCAGCGCAAAGAAAGACTCCAAAAAGAAAGGTAGTAAGTCCGCTTCTCTTTTTATTTAATGAAAGACCATTTATCTTCCACACTCTGATTTATCATAAAGTATGCTTAATTCTGTGATCCTGGTGCTGGTGAAACTTATGTTAACTTCAACAGAGTTTTGTCTGCTGAGGAAGCATCAAATCTGGTTGTTTGTGCATTCAAAATATCGCTTTATTAACAATATCACATAAACATAATATGCTTTATTAGTTTCCTACTTTACAAGCATATTGTATTTGTTTCATTATGCAAAATAGAAAATTGAAATTCTTTACTTCAAAAGTATTGATTTAACCATTTTTAGCAAAAAGTGTTCTTATTCTACTAGATAATCTGTTGTTGGCAAACAATTCTTTTACTAAATGTTTGGTTTGCATCATCTTGAACTGGGCAAAAGAGGTTAAATGCCCTGCTTGTCCTCATAGTTTGAATCTTATTAAGGCAAAGATCTGCATAAAACACACAAGCATCCTTTAGTGAGACCAGGGTACTTAAGGTGAAGGGAGTTGTGTTGACTGTGTTATTGACCATATTCAAGATACGTTTCTCCAAATTTTGCATGTAATGTGCTATGAGGACTATAACTGAATGGAAGGAGAAAACAAATAACAAAGAAATATAATACACATTAGAATAATTCTACATCCTATCTCACAGCTAAAATTTAGGTTCAGGTATGGAGCCTTTATTCATAATGGTGCATACTCATTTCTCTTTGTAGCGCTATTGAGATGGGATTACCTGAGTGAGTGCTCACCAATGTGAATAAGGTTCCTGACTAGCCCACAAATTTCAATAGAGTTTTTACTGTTTATTTTTTAAAGGATGAGCTTGAAGCAGAGATGACATGCATGGCACTGCTTTCCTTCTATTTTGTTCTACAAGGGTAAGATTAGCCTCTAGTAATATGAGGGCCTAAAACAAAAGCCTGTGTAGCCCAAGCCTGGTCTGAGGCCTAGCTAAAAATGGACAAAACATGGCTAACATAAAGCAAAGCTAAGCTGTGAACAAGAGGCAGGCCCCTGCTCACAGAACTTGTCATGAACAGGGCTGAGAGCGCAAAACACTAATTGGGCAATAGGCCCAGGTGCAGAACAGTAATTGGTGCTAGGTTCTGACTGTAAAACAGTAATTGGTAGTGGGCATAACTTGAAAGCAAATGGTAACACCAGCTCATTAAAAAAGACCTTGGTACCCACACTCGCCACAGATAGAGACTCAGGTGTAGATGCATCCCCAGTGACCTGACAACAGCCTCAATTTCACTTTCTTTATATTTATATTTGAGGCTCAATATGAAATGCTCAAATTAAAAAAAAAAACAAACACATACCATTACCACTTCAAATAATTGTACTTCTTATGAGAGAGATTAGGAGAAAGTACAAATCCTGCTGTTTTTTGTTTTTCAGTTGCTCAAGTTTAGCCCCGGAGGGGTTTGGTACTGTGGACTTTTTAGTGTGTTCTGTGCTCTTCAGAGAGATGTTTTGACTTTTTGGTGATTCATCTGGTGTTAGCTTATGTATGGGCCTTTTGTGGATGCTTTGCTCCCCTACACATTCTTTCAGGATAGATGGCCTACTATTTGGGGCTGATTGACAAAATCTTAGCCAGATTTGGAAGATCATCAAGCACCTTTAACTATATTGTTTTGTTTGGAAGAGAAGGAAATGTTGTTATGAGAACTCTTGAACTATTTGGTCTAAATGCTTAAATAAGATTATTAATTTAATTTAATATAAAAACATTAAACATTGCGGTTTAGCTTTGGAACTAATATTGGAGCTTTGCATATGTAGATAAGTTCCCAAACTTTTTTCCCTATTGTCCTATTGGGAGGGTCATATCCCATGTGTGCTCCTACCCCAGCTTTGTCTCCAAGCCCCTTTGCTTGACTCCTTCCAGCTTCCTTGCTCTGACTCTTCCAGCCTACTGTTCCCTCAAGTAGCCTTAGGCAGCTCCTCTTTCTCTGTGACCCGTACCAGGCAGCACGCTCTTGCTCACTGGCTCTAGCTGCTTCCTCGACTCTGCTGCTGCTGTCTGGACCTTGCTCCCTATGCTGCTGCCTGTTGGCACTGACCCAGAGTCTGGGATGTGTGCAGGGACAGGTGGGGGCATGGAGGTAACAGACATAGTGGGGGTTGGCTTACTCTCCAGTCCCCCTTATGGGTCTCCCCTTGTGGGCCAGCTGCAGCCACTGCTTCTGCCTGTGGAGAGGCACTGGGGATGCTAGCTCCTGCTCCTTGGAAAGCAGAAAAGATTCAGGATTGTTCTACGTCATGTCAGGTCCTCACACCCCCAGAAGGGGGAGGCGGAGCCCACCGCTGGAAAAACTGTGATGTAGATGTAAAGAGAACCACTCCATTGCTAAGATGTACCGCTGAAAATAGAGCAGGTCAAATTATCCATGGCAAATAATACTTATTTTCTCTTGGCAATGAATTCCACTTTTTCTAATCTGTTTGCTAATATTCACCAAATATGGTCCAGGCAAACACATTTTGGCATATTGGTTGTTTACAGACGGTAATTATGCTATTTGTAGTTTCAGATTGGTAATTTAAGTCATGTGGTTTTGCTTCTGCTCCATAAATCAGTTGGTGAAACTTCTGAAAATAAATAATTCTTGTGGGGATTGAGTTTTTGGATGAGTAGTCATTTGTGTTATAATTTATGCCAATTTCCAGATTCACAAACATTGTCGCTAGTCTTCAGTGGCTGAATACTTATGAACACTGTGTTGTCTGATCCTTGCAGAAGCGAGTGAGCATGACTCATTGCCATTACTGATGAGAGTTTTCACAAAATAGGTTGTATCTTATTTGATCAGCTCTAGTAGGAGTCTCCCTTCTCTCCGTCATGGAGGAGTGGCTGAAAAGTGATCATTGTACAGCAGTAGAATGTCTCCAGAATTAATCATTTTCTGTATTGAGTGTATAAGTCTGTCGGCTTGAAAAACAGCCAACAAACTGCTGGGGTCACAGTAGAATAGGTTTTTTGGACAGGCTATGTATAAAATTCAGGTTATGTATTAGCTGTTCAAATCCTAGGTCGTGAAAGTGAAAAGAAACTTGATTTGTTCATTATTTTTCATTGGTTCATGTCACACCATGTATATCTCAGCAAATGAGCCCTAACCTAGCACAGTGTGACATGATGGACATTTGGAAAAATTTGTGTTTTTCAGGTTCATTAACTGACATCAGAGGGGGGTAGCAAGTGCACAACCTGAAGTTATGTTTGTAGTCAGTGAGCTCAGTTATCCAATGGAAGTGACTGTTCCCAAGAAATAAGTCTTTGCTTTTTAAACACAGCTCTAACACATCTCCAGTGAGTCAGTTTGTTTTACCACAACTGCTTCTATTTGAAAGCAGAGATGTGTATCTTTCATAGGATAATCTGTTGCAGAAAAGACAACCTACAATATTACATTGAGCAAGTATGTACCTGTAAACTCCAGATCTTTAGAGGACAGACTTTCAGTAGGTATATTGTTCATTTAAAATCAACATGTGGGTTTGGGATTAGGGCATAGGGGCTGAGTTGTCCTCTCAGTTCTACCATAGGTTATCTCTGTGGTTTTGGCTACACCACAGAATCTTATCTTTGGCTCAGTTTTCCAATCTCTATCCTAGTGATAACATTTCTGGATCTCAAAGGAGTATTGTGAAGCATAATTAATTAGTGTTTATAAGGCTCATGGAGATCCTCAGATGGAAAGTCATGCAGCAGTGTAAAGTAGTATCGTTAATGAGGTGAAAATAATGAAAACATGCTTATGAAGCTGATGTTGCCAACCCATTTTGGGTATTGCATAGCTTTTTTCTTCAAAAAAGAAAAAGGTGAATAACATCAGTATCAAAATTAGAATAGCAATTGTGTGCATATTATATATATTTTAATCAGAGGTGGTACATGGTGACCATCAAAGTAAGGGTTCCTTAGGACATTTTGGATTTCTCATAGATGTGGATATTTCAGAACTGCTTTTTTATGACTCCCAGTTAGGGATGTATAATGCTGTTTAATTAGTTAACCAGTTACATTTAAGTTTAACCGATTAAACTGGGGCAGGCAGGGGAAGGGGAGAGAGAGAGGGGTTTCCAGCCCTGTGGGCTGCAGCAGTTCCTCTTACCCTCAGCCACGGCTGGAGTGGCTCCTGTGCTGCAGGCAAACTCAAGTGGTGGTGGGAGGTTGCCGGCTCACAGTTTGCACTGGGTAGAATCGGCAGAGGGGCTGCCGGCCCCCAGCCATTAGCAGGCTCACGCTGGTTGGAAGCGGGGGTGGGGAGAGGGCTTCTGCCCTATGTGAGCCTGCTGACTCCAGCCTGAGACGGGCGGTCCTAGACTAGCTGCCAGCAACTGGTGCCCTAGGCGAGCCATGCAATCAGCACCCCCACCTCCAAACCCCTGAATGATATTGCGCCACCATTTGGTGCCCCATTTAACTTGGCACCCTAGGCGACCACCTAGTTCGCCTATATGGACAGGCCGCCCCTGCCTGCGAGCTCACGTGGGCTAGGAGTCGGTAGCCCCCCATGCTGCCACTTCCACACATCCCCCTGCAAGGCAGCCGTTAGGGGTGAGGTTTACCCATTCACATCCCTGTTCCCAGTGGAGAGAAAGCATAAATAAAACTGAGTATGGGTTTATAAACACTCTGTGATTGATACTGGTAATGACTTAATTGGTGATAATAAGTAGACAGCTTAGTTTTTAACTTGATTTATTAGGCAAAAATGTTACTATAAATAGCTGGTATTAACAGTAGTTTAATTATGCCAATACAAGAGTTTTTGCCATGTTGTTCTCATCTGCAGAGGTAGCTGAAATTTTTCAACTGAACAATTTTCTTGTTGAAATATGGAAATTCATCCAAAAATGAAATGAGGATGTCATTTGAAATTACACTTGTCTGTGGGAAATATTGAAATGAAACAAAATGAAAATCTGAGGGACCTGTAAAAATTGTTGGTTTTTCTTGCCTTATTACCTCACACAAGGTGATCCTGGACAAAGCGTGTCAGCAATGTGTAAAGAGGAACATAAAATGCAAGTGCAATTTATTGTCCTGGGCTTGCAGTGCTGTTTATGTTGGGCTTTCTCATTTGCAGGAGTTCATGATGCCCACATGCTGCAATTCATTGACTGCCTATTCCATGTGTGCACTTAAGGTGCTATAAAAAGAATTTATTAATATAGTAGTTAAAAGTTTTAAATGATATAGGATCATTCTAGCTCAGGAACTGCCTGACACCCTCTTTTTATGTCACTGCACCTGAGGTTCGTGGAATCGGCCATGTTGTTCTCCCTGAATATACTGGGAGAGTTCAGTTAGGGACCGACATAGGAGCAAAAGCACACGAGTGGTACCCTGGGCTAAGTTAAGCCTTTTTTGTTACTTTTGCATATTTTAGCAGTGGCCCTGGTTTCAGCCATAACTGTGAATTCAGGCGATTGTTGTCGTTGCTCTAAATATTATGTACTAGAAGATTTCACTGGTGTTGCTTCTATATTGAACTCAGTTCATTTTTGTTTTTTGGAAAATAAAATGAAAATGTACGTAGTTCATTTAAATCATTGCTATGAGATGGGGATGGGGATGAGGGGTTCATTATTCAGGCTGGCCTCTCTCCCAGGGCAATCTCAGAAGAGCCTCACCATGGCCTCTGCAGTTCCAACGGGAACAGGAGGGGGAGGGGTGCATGGCTCTTCACAACTATGGCAGATCCAGGTTCATCTGCCCCGTCAGAGTGAGGAATACAGCAAACTGTGCACTTTCCCCTCAGCCCTGGACACAGGGCAACAGCCAGTAATGTCCCCAAATAAATCAGGCAGGGGGGAGGGGGACTTCCTCCTCCTCTCTCCTCTTCCTTAAAAGTCATCTCAGGGGTAGGAGGCTCGGGGCTGAGTCTGTCCAGGACGGGAGGGGGCATGCATGCCCGCCAGCCAGCCCCTGTCACTTGTCTGTGATTCTGTTTGGTTTTATGAGAAGCAATCCCATTCCAGGCACATCCCATTTTACTGGGAAAACCAAACCCTTACATTATTTAAGCTATGATAAGAGGAAGCTGTATATGGAATTTAGAGCTGTGACGGACCAGGCTGTGTCTGGGCACAGCTGAGGGCGAATTGCTCAAATCCGGGGCTCCTTTCAGCCCCCAGATTGCTGACCTCTCCAAACAGGCCACAGACCAGTCACACAGAGCGCTTCAGCAGCCTGCCTGAAGCCTCACGAGCAAAACCCCTCCGGCACCCCAGCAATATCTGTGCCCCGATGGCCCCGGGCCTCATACACAGGTGGGGGGTCCTAGCACCCAATCCCACCTACCCCGAACAAGTTCTGTCCGGTCCCAAGAAACCAGCCACAGATCTCTGGTCAATTTACCCTTTGGACCTTACCCACAAATCACGCTGAGCCAATCCTTTAGCATCTAACATCTAAAGGTTTATTATTACAATAAAGAAAAGCATGAGAGTAAGGTTGTTAAAGAATAGTACATTACATGCATCGAATCTCCCAGTTCTCGATGCAGGCTCTAGCAGAGATGTCACAGTTGCTGGTTTAAAAGTCTTTGTTGAGCATCCTAGAATCAGGATGGGTCCACAGGTCTTTCTGGCTCTTCGATCCCTGCATTGCTGCCTCTGGGATGAAGTGCTGAGCTGAAGACCAAGATGGCGTCGACCACATGGCCTCTTTATACATCCTTCCTGGTCTCTTCTTGGCTGCAATAGGTCACCTGGCCAGTGGCCTATCCCTGTGTTCCCTGCTGGCAGCCCTCAGATGTCAGCCCTCATTCTTTAGGTGTGTCCTTGGCCCATTGAGTGCAATTGTCCCACAGGGCCTCGCTAATTAGCATGTCCATAGGCTGGGCTCTGCCCAGTGCTCAACCACACGCAGGGAAATATTCAAGTATCCATACAAAGTACATGCTTATAATTTCATACACAGGCATTATACAATCACATGAACAACGTACACAGGATTAGCAGACAGTGAGCTTCTATTCAACACCTCACATGGTCCCCTTTTATACCATTTCTGGGGCCAACTCCCCCACCTGTGGGTGCAGCAGTGATCTGGCTGCTTCCCTCAAATTCAGTAAAGTGACAAGAGCTCCTAGATCTTATCCTTTAGAGGAATTCTTGAACCGACAGACAGACAAATTCTCTCAAATATGTAGATTCAGCTGCATTACAGTAGTATCAAGAAGTCAAAATCTCTTCTTGCTACCCCTGTATACACAAGTAGTCTATAAATAAAAAGTTGACAATCAAAACAGGCTAGACAACCAGACCTGAGGGCAGCACTTTTATTTGTTCATTTACAGGCAGTCCCCGGGTTACATGGATCCGACTTACATCGGATCCCTACTTACAAACGGGGTGAGGCAACCCCGCACTAGCTGCTTCCCCCCAGCAGACCAGGGAGACGTGAAGCTAGTGCCCCCCGCAGCAGACCAGGGAGACACGGAGCGCCTTTTCTCAGCAGACACCTCAGCTTGAGAATAAAGGACTGAGGGAAGTGAGGTGTGGGAGAATAAAACTGAGCTCTGGAGAAATGTTTGGCTAGAGTTTTCCCTACAATATGTACCAGTTCCGACTTACATACAAATTCAACTTAAGAACAAACCTACAGTCCCTATCTTGTACGTAACCCGGGGACTGCCTGTATAGACAAAACATCTTTTAATTTTTATGGCTATTTTATTATTATTTTATGGCTATTTATTATAAACTGGGTTAGATATTAGTTGGTAGATAGAGTAGTGCGCTTTCAATTTGAGACACTTGTTGTTGTGCTGACTCTGCAATTGTGAATCAGGTTAGTGATATTGTTACAAAGAAGTCTTCAGATTAGTTAATGGTTGGAAAAGGTTTCTGAGTGCTGTTCACTCTTGAGATCTCTTAATATTTTGTAATGCTTTCAAATATATCTCCCACATGTTTTCTTTTGAATAATTTGCCTTAGATATAAAACAAAGTGCCACTTTGCATTTCTACAGGGCCTTTTAGGTTTTATTTGTTTTCTTCAGATTATTAAAGGGATATAGACACTGTCGGATCAAATTTACATTCTGTGGCTCTGGCTGGTAAGTAGAAAAAGGGAAATTGGAAGAAAGGTTCAGTGTGCACCCTCAGCTATATTCTGTACATAGAGACTTTGACAGTAGTCCTTCTGCAAAGGTGACTGAAGTCTGTGTGTGGGCTCCCATTGACTTCTGTGGAGTAGGCAGTAGGTCTGCAAATTTGTATATGGAACACGCTCATCAAAATATTAGAACAGTAAGCCACAGTATTACCTCTCGGCCTCAGCAAGGAAGAACTTTGCTGGAGCTTAAACTCCTATGTCTCCTTCCTGCCACACCAGTCTGGTCAACTCACCAGCAAACTCCTCAAGTCTCTGCTAGTCTTAACCTGGCCTTGTAGGTTACAATCAAAGAACTGAAGCTCTGGAGTTCCCCAGAGAGATTTCTGGGCAGTGTTCAGCCCCCATCAGTGGATAGGTCCAGAAAGTATTACGTTTACTGCCTGCAAAGAGAGAATACACACATCAGCCTGATAGGTTAGTTAAGGACTTAGTCTTTACTTCTGTTTAACAGCACTGAGATGGTGTATTGTAAAACTAAGATAAGATTATTGTTTAAGAACATAGATTTAAATGAAATTAAAGAAAAGAAAAAGAGACTGAAAATAGTTACAAACAAAACAAAATTAAACACACTTTATAGTGGCCAAGATTTAACTTTAACAAGATGCAGTCTGTATTTTCTTATTTACATCAAGCTAAAAGCCTTACAGCTCTTCCAGTAGGAAGAGCCAGTGTTCACAGGATCAGTACTGTCCCCTTTATTTCCTAAGTGATGGACAGCTAGAATGTCCTTTTGCTCCTCTCATATTTCCTGAAGTCCATTTTCTTTGTCTCATCGACCAGAAAGATATTTTGAGAGTTCAGACTCTGTGTCCTGCTGCTATGCTCACCAGCCTGTTCCCTCCTTCATTTGTTAGCTTGATTGCTTTGTTTATCTTAGATGTAAATGTACCTTCATTGTTCTCTTCTTGTAATAAAACCAGGCAGAGAGGTGAATTCATATTCTTTTGCCTAGGGCTGGCACTCTGCTGCCTCCAAAAAATATGCTAAGAACATATTTCCAGCACACAATTCCTACACACAACGCACGGTGATACTCATGACCAGTGTGTTACCAGTTTTCATATATCTTACTCGATTCACTTTTATAGAGCAATAATACTGCATACATTTAGCTGTGGTCCTAACCCTCTGTTTACCACATGCGGTGTTTGGACCCTGATTGTCACAGTTACATAAAGATTTCTTAAAAAATTCATCTTCTGGATTGACCATTGTATTATCTCACTGGGAGATGGGGAATGAAAGTTGTAATCTGCAGGGCTTAGATGGAGAAATATATAGGCAGGAGTTGTATCTAGCCTCAAGAAACAGGATTCCTATAGTGGAAAGGAGGAGTTCTACAATGTCAAATTCTGTTCCTGCAAAATTGCAGAATTTATGAGACCCTGTTTATGTATCTGGACAGCTGTTTTGTGTGGTTCTATAGTCACGCAAACTCATTCTCTTACGGGAAAGGTAAATTGAAATAATCTTCATTAAGGATCATGGTGACAATGTTTCTCTTGCTATAAACCTATCTATCATTCTCACATCTCTTTGCTCAGAGTGACTATTATTAAGATATGATATATAAAACCCTCCTAGAGGCTGATGTGAAAGTTCTGCTTATTTAGGATAGCACATGCAATACACCACAGCTGCAAAACTGTAAGATAACATGAACTGGTAGTTGAATTACTTACACCAACACTGTCACCTTGATGAATTCAGGAAACCAGACCATTAAAAAAATGAAGTACTAATTTTGTCTTTTATTCAATTGATAGTGATAATCTTTATTTAGCATTATTATAAACCTCCAAGGTTAGATGGGCTGTAAAAATGCTACCTGTACATATTCCCAGCTACAAGCACACGTGAGGGATTTTAACTGACTTCAGCGTGACTGGTCTGTTGCTCTTTACTGCATATTCTATCATGAGTCTAAGCAACCCAGGGACTCGCCTTTCAGTTTGACCTCAGCAATACTCATCCCTTGATCTCACTCTGTCTCATAAGCTGATACTGCGCCGTATGTTGTTAGAAAGGATTATACTGCTGCCATCTCCCACCGCCAGCCCTAATCTCAGTCCCTTTGTTGGTTGTTATCTACTAGTTGTACTGTTAGTGACTCTGGTTTTACAGACCTAGAGACACCTTGCTGGAGTTTTAAATGGTACCCTGAAGAGATTTCACAAGACTTATTAAAAGTGTCTTGTTGGTTACTTCCCTGCATATTGGACATTCTACAGCCAGGGTGCGGCCATTTATTAATTATTCAGATTACACTACTTAGAAACTGGCTGTTCTTCTCATTGCATAATTTGATTGACTTGGTTGGCTGAGTAGTGAATAAGTCTTGAGTATTAGTAACCTTGGGGTAGGGAATTGTAAGTTTTTATTAGTCATCCTTGATAAAAATGTGAACCGCTTGTGGTCTTGTAGTACATGGAGAAATCTCACTGTGTAAATATTTATGGACCATGAATCAAATATGAAATATTTATTTCAGTCTCTTGGAATTACAAATGACTTAATGATCCCTTTTGGGAACTGGCTTGCATTGCTTAAGGATCCCAGTTAATACTGTACAAGGAAAATCGCCTTGTGCAACTTAACTTACACAGTGACATATAAATGAATGGAGGTGAACCAAGTTTCCAAATTTGTATGCAGATTCAGAATCCACCAGTTTGGGGCCCATATCAATTTTAATTAAGAAACTTCATTTGAAAGTTACCACACTCATTTCTGTATTTGACACTGACAGTTTATAATAGTTAAACTGCTGGCCATCATCACATTTCTTCAGCTCTCCTTTTCCAAAGTGACTTAAGACGTTTAGGAGCCAAAAGGCAAGTCTGTACTGCAAAATTAAGTTGATTTATGTTATGTCAGCATATACCCACCTCCAGTAATTACATTACATTTGCATGTCCAGATTAGTGTTACCAATTCTCCAGGATAATCCTGGAGTCTCCAGAAATTAAAGATTAATCTTTGTTTAAAGATTATTGTGATGCGGTCTCAGAAGCCCCCTTGCGATTGTTCCCCGGTGTGTTTATCATGCTTATCGCTGTTTATCACTGACACTCACCTTCTTGCTCTCTTGGGCTTCCCACCACCCTGTCCTGGTAGGCCAGATCCTCTGGTCCCCCCAGACAAAGTACAGAGTTGGGGTAACCATCCCCCTTGCAGAGCAGTGTAGACACTGAAACACTTGAGCTCTGAAGGGATGGCACAGCACCCAGGAATCCAACCTCCAAATGGGTCCAAAACATCCACTTCCAGATTCGCTGTTGCTGTCATTCTCAAGTGAGGGAGGGGGAAAGAGCTTGATTTTCAGATGACCAGTTAAAATTGTGCTCCTGGCAGTTAGGAAGACTGCAGATAGAACAGTTTTGAGATGCAATCCACATGCGCATAGGCTTCCCATTCTGTATGTGTGAAATGGATTGTTCCTTCATAAGTGGAATACTTTGCATTTGTCCTTATTAAACTTCATTCTATTTACCTCAGACCATTCCTCAAATTTGTCCAGATCATTTTGAATTATGACCCTATTCTCCAGAGCAGTTTCAACCCCTCCTAGCTTGGTATCATCTGCAAACTTAATAAGCGTACTGTCTATGCCATCATCTAAATAGTTGATGAAGATATTAAACAGAACCAGTCCCAAAATAGATCCCTGCGGAACCCCACTCACTATGCCCTTCCAGCATGACTGTGAACCATTAATAACTACTCCCAGAGAACAAGTTATCCAGCCAGTTATGCACCTACTTTATAGTAGCTCTATCTAAGTTGAGTTTACCTAATTTATTGATAAGGTCATGTGAGACCACGTCCAATGCCTTACTAAAGTCTAGGTATACCACATCCACCGCTTCTCCATTATCCACAAGACTTGTTATCCTATCAAAGAAAGCTATCAGATTGGTTTGACATGATTTGTTCTTTACAAATCCATGCTGGTTGTTACCTATCACCTTATTTTCTTCCAGATATTTGCAGAAGAATTCCTTAATTACTTGCTCCATTATCTTTCCTGGCACAGAAGTTAAACTGACTGGTCTGTAGTTTCCTGTGTTGTTCTTATTTCCCTTTTTATAAATGGGCACTATATTAGCCCTTTTCTAGTCTTTTGGGATCTCTCCTGAATCACATGATTTTCCAAAGATGATAGCTAATGGCTCAGATACCTCCTCTATCAGCTCCTTGAGTATTCTAGGATGCATGTCATCAGGCCCTGGTGACTTGAAGGCATCTAACTTTTCTAAGTAATTTTTAAAGTGTTTTTTAAAATTTGATCTTCTAAACGTACCCCATTTCGTTAGAATTCACTATGTTAGGCAGCCCTTCATCATTAAACTTCTTGATGAAAACTAAAACAAAGAAGGCATTAAGCATCATTAAGCACCCCAGCGCCTGGAGGGAGTTGCATGGCTGTAGCGGCGACTATGGGACCCGAGAATTAGGTTAGAGTGGGGGAGAGGGGTGCCTGGCTCTAGTCTGGGGAGGGGAGGGAAGGGAAGGGAGGAGGATTGGGTTTGGGGGCAAAAGGGGTGCGCATGGCTTCCCAGCCAGCATGTCTCAAGGTCGGCCATTCAGCGTACGCACCCCAGCACCTGGAGGGAGACGCATGTGGCTGTAGTGGTGGCTCCGCCTCCAGGACCTGAGAATTAGGTTAGAGCGGGGGGGGGGGCGGAGGAATTGGTATAGAGGGGGGCCATGCCTGGCTTTGGCAGGGGGATTGGGTTGGGGGTGTGTGCCTGGCTCTGGGAAAAGGGAGGAGAACTGGGTTGGGGGTGTGTGCCTGGCTCTGGGAAAGGGGAGGAGAACTGGGTTGGGGGTGTGTGCCTGGCTCTGGGAAAAGGGAGGAGAACTGGGTTGGGGGTGTGTGCCTGGCTCTGGGGAAGGGGAGAAGGATTGGGTGGAGGGGGTGTGCCTGGCTTTGGGGAAGGGGATTGCATTAGAGCAGGGGGGGTGCGTGGGGGAGGGGTGGGGAAGAGCAGCCAGCACACTTCCTGAGACCCGGGATCTCCAGGTACTGGCCCCAGCTGTCTCTGTCCCCTCCTCCTGGCCAACCCCCCCCCCCCCCCACGAGCACCCTGCCCCAGCATTCTGTCCCCTGCCCCCGCCAGCACAGTTGGGGCCACATTAGTGAGGCTTGGAGGGTTTTGGAGGGTTTTTTTTTGGCATCTCACTTGTGTGGCCCTGACTGACTTTTCTGTGCGTCAGGGAACCCCTGACTCAACAGGTTCCCCACTCCCTCTCATAAATAAAGACAACACTGAAACATTCTGGGTGCATCTAGACTGGCAAGATTTTGTGCAAAAGCGCCTGCTTTTGCGCAAAAACTTGCCAGCTGTCTACACTGGCCGCTTGAATTTGCGCAAGAGCACTGACTTTGTAATGTACAAAATCAGTGCTTCTTGTGCAAATACTTTCATGCTCCCGCTTGGGAAAAAGCCCTCTTGCACAAGAATACTTGCGCAAGAGGGCCAGCGTAGACAGGGAAGAACTGTTTTGCGTAAAAAAGTCCCGATGGCTAAAATGGCAATTGGGGCTTTCTTGTGCAAAATCACGTCTAGACTGGCCACGGATGCTTTTGCGCAAAAGCACTTTTTGTGCAAAAGCATCCTTGCCAATCTAGACGCTCTTTTGCAGAAATACTTTTAACAGAAAAACTTTTCCGTTAAAAGTATTTCTGCAAAATCATGCCAGTCTAGACGCAGCCTTTGTGTTTGACATAATATTTTATTTAAAAATGATGCCTGGCCAACAAGCCCCCAATTGGGGCCAAGTCCTCATCTGGCTGTAGCATCATAACACCCTTGCACTCCCAGACCTCAAACCTGAGCCTATCATACACTGGAACCCTCTGTCCTGAGCCTGTCACATCCCCAAAACTCCTGCACCCTCACATCCCCAGTCTTCTGCCACAACACTCCTGCACCATCCACACA
Source organism: Pelodiscus sinensis (assembly GCF_052426305.1). Classification (NCBI taxonomy): domain Eukaryota; kingdom Metazoa; phylum Chordata; order Testudines; family Trionychidae; genus Pelodiscus; species Pelodiscus sinensis. The sequence continues at coordinate 15,384,334 of NC_143060.1, read as the reverse complement.
CTGCAAACCTGTCCACTGAGCCCATCATACTCCCAGCCTCCCTGCCCTGAGCCCCTCATGTACCTCAGCCCAAATTCCTGCACCCTCACAGCCACAAGCCTGCAGCTTGCTCAGCACCCCAACCTTCCACCTGACCCCAAAACTCTCCAGCCTGGAGCCCCCTCCCTGAGCCAGCATCTTCTTCTCTACTTCCTCCTGCACCCAAATTCCCTCCCAGAGCTTGCACCTTTCACCCCTTTCCAGTGCTTTTTTTGTGAGCCACAATAGCAGTGGAGACAGTGTGAAGAGGCGGGACAAAGTTGTTGAGACCCCCCCCCCAAAAAAGGGGGGGGCAGGGCCACAAAGACCCAGAGAAAAGTTGTTAACCAAACAAAAACAAACAATCCCCCTCTCCCCCCAAAACCACGGATGTACCAGCACTTTTTTTTGGCTCATCAACCTTGCCCCGGCTCTTCACGCTGTTTCAGCTGCTATTGTGGCTCTTCGTCTGGAACGGCTCTTCACCCCTGCTCTAGCTAGATGGAGCTCATTTTGTGCCTTTGCCTTTCAGATCATGTCCCTGAATGTTAGGGATGTTAAATTTAGTTTAATCAACTAATCAACTAGTTGATGGATTTTCCATTGACATGTTGATTTGTCGAGAAGTGGGGTAGATGCACCTGGTTAGCTCCCAGCCCATCGGCTCTTAATACATTAAAAGACTGGTGCACAGCAGGGAGATCCAGCATGAGCCAGGAATCAGCTCATTCCCATATCGCTCCTGGTCTCTGCTGCCCCCGATTCTGCCCCTCGTGGAGACTGTGTTGGGGGGAACCAGCTTTTAATCCGGCTCCCCCCAGCACTGGCTCCTGTTCCCCCTCCTGATAGAGGTAGCAAGGGTGGTGGTGGGGGGGAGGGGTGATAAGTTGCTTACATCCCTACTGCATACCTGTGTTGTTGCTTATATTCATCCTTTGTAATGGGACCTACTTTCCACTTTTTATACGACTCCTTTTTGATTTTTAGATCATGCAAGATCTCCTGGTTAAGCCAAGGCGGTCTTTTGCCACATTCAGGATGCAGTTTTTACAGATTCATATCCAGGTTAGAACTGTAGTTTATAATGTTAGTTCTTTTTATGATTTGAATATTTATAGCAGACAGTTAACTGTATTTAATCAAATTTATTTTCAGTCTCATAAAAGTACAAAAGGTCCAAGGTCAATAATAATACAGTGCCATGAGTATCATTATAATAGCTGATGTGAAGTTGAGTCTAATTTTTGGACATTAAAATGATGGATGTTGTGTAAACAATGAAAAACAGGTGAATTCACATTATGATCTACTACCAGAGCCATTAAAGTGCCCCACTGTACTAAGATAGTCCAGGTTTTCATAATGTTCTTTATTTTTATTGATTTTCCTGTGTAGTTAGTAAATGGCTGTGATGCATGCTGGTCCCTGGAAAAATAAATGTAGATTTTATTTAATGTGAAATCAGAAGGGATCACTGTCAGGGGTTATTTTTTATGGGGATTAGATTTATTTATGTTTTCCCCCATAGTAGCTATATGAGTCTCAAAGGGTAGCCATGTTAGTCTGTAACTGAAAAAACTTAAACAAGAAATGATCTTGCTCACGAAAGCTCATGATACCATCTACATTTTTTTTAGTCTCTAAGATGCTGCAGGACCATTTGTTGTTTAAGTTTTTTTAGTAGCTATATGAGTTTTTTAATAATTTATATATCATGTACAACACAATTAATTGATAGATTAATTGAGTTCAGATACTTTGCTATAACAAACCTCTTGTGTGATATAGTTACTGGCAGTATTAATTGGAGATCTTTATCGTGTTGGTATAAGTTCCAAATTCATTCTCAGGTGAAACTAGAATGGGAAAGTCATTAATCTTGGCATTGTAGACATAATTCAAGAAATAGCCATCAAATAATTATTGTCGTAAATTCAGCAATGTGGTTTAAAGTAAAAGGTTCGGAAATGTGGTTAGTCCCAGGGAGATGCAGAAACAGGCAAACGATTACTAAATATCTTTTAAACTTTTATTAAAGGACTTCTACGTATAAATTATTATTTTATCAATTATTAGAATGACTAATAAGCAAAATGCAATACAGTAAAGAAAATTCCTTGAGGTTTCTCTAAATCCTAATAGTTGTTAACAAGGGACCAGGGATTATTAACAGTTACATTTACATCAGTCTTACTTAAAAGACTAATCATTTATCTAAAACTCTTAACACTACTACTTAACAATACTTCTAAACAATTTCAGATAACAATACTTACATTTAACAGACACACAAACTACAACAATAACAACAACATATTTGGTATATGTTATGTTTGGCATACGTTACGTATACCATTTAGTTTAGTGAGCAGGAGGTGGCCCTCGGGTGATTAGTCCTCAGACCTGGCTCGTATTCTGCCTTCCAATGTTTATTCGGGATTCCTCAATTTGATACAGGAGAGGAAGCTGTTTTATAGAGAAAGCTTTTGCATGCTTTTTGTGATAGGCTAGCAGACCCTGTCTGTTAAGGGACAGGAGTAAAGGGGTGAGATGGTTTCCTGTTTTTCCTTTTCTGCCTTATCGGGCATGGCACAGTCAGCACAACCAGCACGAACGTTACATATACTTTTTAGGTCTGGTTTTGGTTCCTGTTCTTCGCTGGTCTTTAAGTTACATAGTGTATGAGTTTTTCATTAAGGGGAAGTTGACCTTTTGCTTGGATGGCAATACAGGCGAGAGGCCTGACCAGCAAAGAGCCTGCTTTCACAAGCAAGAGCGGGTCCTTTTTAAAAATATCGTATCTAGACACAGCGGGTTAAACAGTTGTGCTGATTAAAGAATTTTAGTTGAGGGAGTGACACTTTGCTTAAAACTACATTTACAATTGGACTGAATTGAGACACACCGCACTGTAAGTTCAGGAGAGAGCCTTTTCTTTGTCGTTGTTTGGCAGAAGGAGTTGAGAGTCTGATCAGCATGAGATTATCTTTCTCCAAAGTCTTTCTTATGTTACCCTCTCTGGCTACGTCTACACTGGCATGTTAAAAAAACATTTTCGGAAAAGTGCATCTAGATTGGCAGGATGCTTTTCTGCAAAAGTACTTTTTGCGGAAAAGCGTCCGTGGCCAATCTAGACGCGCTTTTCCGCCAAAAAGCCCCAATTGCCATTTTCGCGATCGGGGCTTTTTTGCGGAAAACAGTACTGTGTTGTCTACACTGGCCCTTTTGTACAAAAGTCTTTCGGGAAAAGACTTTTTCCCGAACGGGAGCAGCATAGTATTTCCAGAAAAGCATTGACGATCTTACATGAGATCATCAGTGCTTTTCCGGAAATTCAAGCGGCTAGTGTAGACAACTGGCAAGTTTTTCTGCAAAAGCAGATGATTTTGTGGAAAAACTTGCCAGTCTAGACACAGCCCCTCTCTATTGTAAAAATAGTCAAAACTCTGCAACCAGAATTAATAATTAGGAGCCTACTACATGGTATGTTCCCAAATGAGGATTTATCCACATAATGCATCCAGATGGAGGTGAAAATTCAGGGTTATAATACTGCCCTAAGGACTGTGTCTGCACTAGGAAATGTACGGGTTGTTAGCAGTGAATGCCAGCAATAGGTCCAGATGACCCAATAATGAAAATGGTTTTATGTAGATGATGCTAGAAAACATGTTTGAGCCCTGCTTGAAGCATCTTCAAAAAGGGTGGTACGTGGGCAGAGCGATCAGGCCAGCAAATTAAATTTTCAGGTAAACTTTGAGCTTGATCCAAAGCCATTTAAAATCAGTAGAAAGACTCCCAGGGGACTTCGTTATCAGGATTTTATTCCTTGTCAGGGAAATTCTGTTCAGAGGATTCTAGAAGGAGAAAATCCATCCCCAAAATATGAGACTGTCGTGTAATGAATGTAATTGAACAGGAATTACTGTATTCATCCAGATTAGTAGCTAAAATGCATCTAGAGGGTTGGATTAGTGACTGGATCCTTATGTGGCTGAGAGAAGTATTCCACGGGGACAAACATGTTGATAACGATAACACTTTTCTGCCATCTTTTATCTAAAGTTTTCAACTTGATTAATAGAAATATTAATGATTGGCATTCCCAGCCAAGTTGTCGCCTTGCGTGCATGTTAATGTTTCTTTTGTTTTGAAAGATTGTGCTGTTTTCAGCCATGTATGGGGAATGCTGCTAGGAATGAGAGAATCTTTCACAATGGTACCTATTCAACTTATGGTATGAACACACCCATTGAAAGCATAATTGGTACCATTTTGCATATGGTGAAACTGAAGCATAAAGGGGTATAGGGCCATATTCTGTCCCCAAATACATTGATGGTATAGAAAACCTTGCCACTTTTATCTGAAACAAAGAGGTCTTGTTATCATCCTGTCTGCAATGGTGTGTTTTATATTCCTGAGCTGCTTATACGAAATAACTTGAAAATTGTCAGTGCAGAGGTCAGGTAACTGCAAATCTTAGTTAGTTATTATGTATGGAAATTAACAAGCTTTCATGTATTTCTCTGTACATGGGTGAATCTTAAATTGACTTCAAAGGTAGCTGCAGCTGTGTATCTGAAGGCAGAATTGATCCCTTAATGATCACTGAGCAAAGCAGTGGCAGAGCTGGGTATGTAGCCAAAGGCTGCCAATTCCCAGTCACGTGCTCTAACTAACAGCTCACACTAGCTCGGTAACAGTGCATTAGTCAGTCCATTGATCAACTTCTAGAGAAACAAATACAGAGCAAAGTGTGACTAGAAAACTGTATTGGTTTCAGTTACCATATTCAAGAAGCCAGACCCCTAAGTCTCTAGTTAAATATCATAATAAGTTCACAGGATCTTAGTTAAAAAAAAATCACAACAATCTTAACCTTTAAAGCTGTAGACTTTTGGAATACCACAGTAACTTATTAATAAGGAAGACCAGTGAACAGATGTGTTGCCCTTTTGATACCTACTGTAGCTGAATTTGTAAGCCCTTCATGCATTTCACAGGACTTGTTCCTGTCTGAGGAGTTCAAAGAGCTGGCGAGTGAACCTGACTAGATAACAGGCTCATCCTGACAATGATAAATGTGTCAGGCGCCGACATTCATTTTATTCCTTAGAAATAAAGAAAAGATGACGTGGTTGTGATGCCTCTAGATTATGTGCTTTGGGTAAATAATCAATGTTCCATTATGGAGCGCACACAGTAAATGTTTGCTACATACCAGTATGCTCCTACTTAATATATTTGAGTTATCTGAAAGCAAAATTTCCTGAAAACTTAAATATACTACACCTATTGGAATTACAAGTGACAATATATGTTGCGGGGGAGAGGGCAACATAGTTTTGATTTTTTTTTTTTGCCTACTATTGTTACAGTTAATAGCTAAGTTTAGAGTAAAGACATTAGAAAAATATTTTGTCTATATTTTTCAGTGTGTTGAGTGCATGATCGATAGTACTGTATGCTTCGTTTTACTGTTTCTCACTTCATTTGTTTCCCTTTTTTGTGTTGGTCTTTCACATGGCAAGAGAATGAAAGTTTAAACAAACACAGAAACTAAAACCAAGACAATTTTATTGTAAAACAAAACAAAACAAAAATTGAGAGAGAACTCAGGAGTTAGGTGCAGGACCTGAAACTGCTTTTAACTCCTTCTTATAAAAAAGTATACATTTCACGTTGACAAAGTCCTTTTACACGTTTTAAAATCAGGCCCACCCATTGCTTGGAGTTTTATGCAATTGGATACCTTTTTAAAGTAGTACAGGTTAAAGCTCTAAAATCTGGGATTCTCTGGTCTAATAACGTCTGTGGTCTGGCAGGACCATGGATATTGCTGGATCAGAGAGCCCCGGCTGGCTGGGTTCATGGGCTGGGTTGGCAGCAGGCTGGTTCAGTAGAGCGCAACCCCGCCCAGGCAGCAGGGCCGGTGTCCAGGAACACAATCCCAATCAAGTTGGCAGAGTGGGGAGCACAGCCCTACCTGGCCGGAGGCAGCGGTGCTGGTGGTGTTGGGAGTGCAAGCCTGGCTGGGGCCGGCACAGCAGGGAGTGCAGCCCTGGCAGGGCTGGAGACAGCAGGGGTTGGCATCACAGCGCAATGGGGAGCACAGCCCCATTCCCAGGTGGGAGCGCAGCCTTGGCAGGGCTGGAGGCAGTGGGGCTGGAAGGGGAGCAGGGCCGATAGCTGGGAGGTAAGCCTTCACCTCTCCTGGTTTGGAAAACTTCATAGTTCAGTACCACTTAGGTCCTAAGGGTGCTGGACCAGGGAGGTCCTACCTGTACCACATAACCCCAAGCAGATACTGTAAATACACAAAATAAACAGGGTTTCCATAGATGCAAATAATGTGAGATATGGGGCCTGTCTGCACTTGCAGCACTGTACCTGCACTGTTGTAGGGCTTAGTGAAGACACTACCTGTGCTGATGGGTATAGGCAGGGCTTGACAAACGGCAGTGAAATCTGCTCGCCAGCCCCACACTGTGCATGCGCAAGACCCGCATTGCACATGCATGCGCCGCTGGTGAACGAGGCGATGGGCTGAAATCTACTTGCCACGGGCGAGTAGATTCGGTGATTTGTCGAGCCCTGGGTATAGGTACTTCACCTCCCTGAGAGGCAGTACATATGTTAACAGAAAAAGCCCTATAGCATTGTTTACACTGGGATTTGGTTGCTATAACTGTATTATGTAGTTATACCTACATAAGTCTGTGGATAAAGGGCTAAGGCCTGAGCAAAAATTCTTTAAAAAATTTGGGACCATTCCCAGTGAAGAGCAGACATTGTAGAAGTTTTCTCATTTCATATGCAAGGGAGGGTCAGACCACTCTGCAGCTGTCTTCCCAACATTCCTTATACCGCCCCAGAAGGATCCATGCAGGTTCTGGGGTCTCTGTTTGGAGTGGGATTTGGAAATGATGACACAGATCAGTGGTGGACAAGCTGTGGCCCATTAGGGTAATCTGATTGTGGGCCATGAGACATTTTGATGATGTAGGATGTCTGCCGGCACTGCCAATGGCTACAGTTCAGCCAATAGGAGCTGGGAGGGGGGGGGGGGGAGCGGTGCCTGCAGATGAAGGATTTGCAGGAATGTGCTGGCTGCTGCTTCCTAGAGCTTGCAGTGGCCAGCAAAGGCAAACTGTAGCCACTGGGAGCTGCAGGGGGCAGGGCGTGCAGATGGTCAACATCAGTAAAATGTCTTACAGTTGGCAGTTAGATTACCCTGAAGGGCAGCTTGCAGGTCGCAGGCTGCCCATAACTGACAGAGATCCTCAGCATGCCCCTGGGGAATATGCCAAAACAAATAATGCAACCCTGCTGTTACTGTAGTAGTCCTTTCACATAGGCCTCTGTGAAGATTTCTTTTAGCCAAAAAGCAACACCAGCTGTTTTGAATATTATTGTCAGTAATAAACACAAGTGTCTCTAGAACAAAGAGGGAGAGATATCTTAAAGTATATTTTAGAAATTGGCCTTTGGGCTGAGGCCCAAATTTTAGAACAGACAGCCCATGCCCACTCCACAACCAATGGAGTTGGAAATAAAAGCCCATATATTTCCCTCCTATTGAAAGTTCAAGGGAACAAAAATGTTCTGAGCCTGCATATCTCTCCATTCCTGATCAGTGCACATAGGAAAAAGGGATGGAACCCAAAAAGGCAGAGGAATTTGGGTATGCAACATCCCAGTCTCATAGACCCCAGTCAGCTTACAGCATGGCAGGATCAGGAGCTGTGGGAGCTTTGGCTAGAAATCCCTGTTTGCCTCTAGTCTTCTGCAAGGACAAATAACAAAGTACACAGTGGGAGTGAATGCTACTTCAGAAGGCACTAACTCCTTAATGTTGCCTACAGAACAGCTGCAGTTCAGGAGGGTGCATACTGAGGGGGAGACTATATCAGCATGTGGCTTATTGCAACTCCTATCTAGTTCCTTCTCCGCACCTGTCCTTGCCCACACAGATATTCTTCAGTGTCAGAAAGTGGGTAAGCCACACTGTATGTGCACATTTCTCAGGGGAGTGTCCAGATTAGACATTTGTTTGCTCCCTTCAGAGATGGCCACACAATCTGTTTGTTGCTATAGATTTTCTCCCTTCTGCTGTGTGCAACAGATATATGGGAGTGTCTGGGCCATAGTTTACAATCTTTTTTTTTTTTTTTTTAAATGCAACTAGCTTTCTGTCCCTCGACGCAGATATCTGTTCTATAAGATTCTTCTCTTTCATTGCCAAGGGAGGTGGTGGAATCTCCCTCTCTGGAGATATTTAAGAACAGGTTAGATAGACATCTGTCAGGGATGGTGTAGACAGAGCTTGGTCCTGCCTTGAGGGCGGGGGGCTGGACTCGATGACCTCTCGAGGTCCCTTCCAGTCCTATGATTCTACGATTCTATGTAAAGGCAACCATTGTTATCCTAGATTAGTGGGATGGGGAAGATCAAATGGACACATTAAGCACCTTTGGCTCTTTGTAGATGCTGCAAATGAAATTATATTGTGAGATTATATGCAGGCTATTACTATTTCAAAAAGCGTATTGACACAGGGCTGAGAGGTTTTACTGTAGTGCGTATGGATATGGAGACAGCCAGCATATTAACCTTTTATATAAATAGCTTTAGTGACCTCCTTGTGGGTTATGAGTATGACCTACATACTGATAAACACAGTTCTAACACATTACTACTGCAACAGTGCATTTACTTCAGTCTCCATAGAGATGTGAAAGAACGATATCTCAAACTCTGGTATTGATCAGAGACCAAGGTTTTCAGGCATTCAGTAACTGGTAGAATAATACAATAAAATAAGGCGATATAATATTTACTATAAATACAATAATCAGTTGGGCATCCTTAAGAAAGAGCACAGTGTTAAATAGTATCTGAATTTATTGGGCATAGCTCATTTGGTCTGTCTTCTTAGACATCTGTACATAGTAGACTTTTTCCCATTCCCACCTGCATCAGTCAGGATTGAGTTTGCCCTTTTAGCTACTAGGACCCCTGGTCTCCTCTAGCTTTACTCTGAGGAAATAGTTTGAGGGGCACTGTCCCTCAACATCTGCCTTCAGTAAAAAAGTGAAGGCAACCTCTGAAAATGAGAAATGTTGTTCAGAATTGATGATTTAAAAAATGACTTGGTTGGCATTTAACTACAAAGGCGCATCCTCCGAGCATCAGAAAATGTGAAACACTGGTCTGACCATTCTCTTAAGGCTAGCGAGCAGCAGACTCCAGCAGGGGAGATGATGCTTAGCTAACCTGCTGGAGTTCTTTGAAGCTATTATGGCCTTAATAGATAAAGGAAATACCAAGGTTGTAGTTTGATTTTCAACAAGCACTTGACAAGATTTCCATAGTTTCACAGTAGAGATTAAATACAAAGGAGAATGGGAAGCAAAATAGGCTTCAGGACTAAAACAAAACAGACGAAAGATCAGGAGACAGCCTGGTTGAAGATGATAATTTTTCACTTTAGAAAGGATTACAAACCCAGGGTCCTGGTCATGGGGTGTTGAAGGTGCAGGGCATTTGAGAGAGGGTGCCTACATCATGCGGGTTTGGGCTTTGAGAATATAAGATTTATGTTTTAAGATATTTGGGTTTCTTAATGAGCCAGACTTTCTAAAGTTTAGGAAAGAACGAGTGTGTGTGCATGTTTTGCACATGCTCCTAATCTTCTGAAAATCCGGCCTGATCAGTATCAGTTATTTTATGTGTGTATTAAAAATGGTGATCCAGACCACGAACTGAAATCAAGAAGTGTAAGAAAGATGGTGTAATCGTGACAGGCTGCTTTACTGGTGCAATCTAGGCCAACCTTGGTCTTCTCTAAATTCTGCTGAGTCCTGAAAGGACCATTATCATGGCCAGGATTTGTTGGAGCAGCTTGTGCCTCTAAACTGACTGCAGTAAGAACAAGTAATCAAGAAGCCTGGATCCTTCTGGCTTGGGTGACAGTATTTCCCTATGCTGAATATAGAACACCTGGTGAAATTGCTCATATTCAAGTGAGTTCAATGCCGATGAATCAGAACTATGCAGTGCAAACATTCAAATTAGCATCCAGTTGACTGAGCCCCTGTTAAAAAAACCTAGGCTACGTCTATATTGGCAAGATTTTGCACAAATACTCTTTAACGCAAGAGTTTTTGCGTTAGAGTATTTGAGTAAGAAAGCATCTACACTGGCATGTGCCTTTGCACAAGAGCAACCGTGCCAGTGTAGACGCTCTCTTGTGCAAGAAAGCTCCAATGGCCATTTTAAACATTGGGCTTTCTTCTGCAAGATACAGTGGCCTCTTGCGCAAGAACAGTTGCGCAAGAGGGCTTATCCCTGAGCGGGAGCGCAAACTCCTTGCCAATGTAGACGAAGCCCTACTATGTTGCTGGAGTCTTTTTATGTACATTTTATCTTTAAGGTTTGCACTGGGAGAGGTGACACACACACATTCCCATTCACCTCGCTCACATGGGGATGGAGGTCACTCATCAACCTGACCCAACCCTCCCTACCCAGGGAGACTCGCCTCTCTTGGCTACAGAACCCCTTCTCAGATTTCTGTCGGGGTTCACACCAGAAGGTGGCAAGCAGCAGCCTTGAGGCACTATGCAGAAGGGAAAGAATGGGAGTTGCTTGCAGATGAAGGGGGGTGGGAATGAGGGTAGGGGTGGCCTGGCCCTGTTTTATCAGAGGTCATCTCTTCTCTCCTGCTTCCCTATCCTTAACACCTCCAAGCTGCTGCTGGCTGCCAACATAACCTAGCCATCTCTTGCCCCCTGGCACAGCACATGCAGGGAGAGGGGTAAGCCCTAAGGATGCATTGAGTACCAGGGCCAAGGGAATCTGGTTACAGGTGCTTCAGCGAACCCAGCCAGAAAGGTGACTCAGCAGGGGAGAGGGTGTGTAGGGGACAGAGCAGCCCCACGCTCCGTGGAGGAAGGATCTTTGGCGGGGGCAGCATGTCAAGAGGACCCTGTGGAGCCTGCAGGGTCCGGGCACAAACAGGCTGGCAATAGCTTCCTTGCCACTACTCCAGAGCATAGCTGAGGGGTAGAGATGCTCCCCGTGTCAGTGCTGTGTGGGGCTTTGGCACATGCAAGGCTTGGCTCTTCCTGGCTAGTGCCCTGGGCCAGAGGTTCTCGAGGTTTCCCTGGGTGCCAGCCTAACCAGAGACAGTGGGGAAGGAAGGAACCTGCCAGCCAGGCTGTTGGTGAACTGAGTGATCTCATTAGGGGTTGGTTTTCCACCCAGCACTGGGGGGATATACGAGAGCAGTGGGCTTAAGGGTGAGATGGGTACAGGAGAGGGGAAACCTGTGAAGGGCCAATGCGTGGACAGCAGAGGTTACATGTAACCAGCCACTGCCTGCCTGCTCTCACCAGCCACCACAGCAAGCAGCCACAGCTGGCTGGAAATCAGGTGGGAGTGCGGATCCTGTTGTCCAAGGGACTGCACTGATGAAGCATAAGGGGGAGTGGCTGGCCTTGTATACCACAGCTTTGCACGACCACCAGACTTGCACACTCATCCTTGTCAGCGACTGGGCCCCCTTGCACAACTCTGTGTGTGTGAGAGAGAAGAGAGAAAATACGGGGCAACATGCCCATTTTAAGTAGGGACTCCTGCAGGAGGGCTTAAATCGGGGACTATTCCTTTAAAAATGGGACATCTGGTCACCCTCCATCTGGTACAAGTTACACATAGGTGTTAGGCTGCTTTTGTCCAGGGGAGCAGTGCAAAGCTGCCCACATGTCCCAGAGGCTCTGCCCTGTTTACAAATATTAATATTTCATAGGAGTCTCTTCTTCAAATGAAAGGAGAGCTCTCTCTCCAGTCAACTTGTTTTCTGCATGTAGCAGCAGTTTAATAACCAGCAAATGTTGAGCAGCTAATGTGGGTTCTCTAATTACACCGCAGATTCTTTCAGTTTAGTTTGAGGAGAGATTATGTAGTGAAAAGAACGATCCAGGGAGTGAAAAGTAGTTAAGCTCATTCTTTTGAGGTTAGTTATTAATTTAATTTTTGACTGTAAAATTGCCATCAAAGTAATAGGGAAAAGATACTGAGCCATCCCCATATTGTAGAGCTTCATTTTGAAGATTAAATTAAAGTGCAAGTAAAAACATCTGTAATATTTTACTGGTGCAACAGAATTAATGCTCCACTTTTGCTTTGTGCTGCCAGTGTCAGATAGTCTCATATGTTGTATGTTGAAGTGAAATGTTCAAAATCACATGTAATTACATATTTCAGAGAAGCAATCAGGAACATTATAGGTTTTGATTTTCTTAGGGTTTAATTTTAATACTTGTATAGTTACATGTTTCTAATGCATTTGTGTACAATATCTGCTCAATGGTTATTTTATCATAGGCATGTTTATGGATGTTTCAGGAATACTGTTTTTTAATAAATTCAGTAGTGAAGTGTCTCTTCAAGATGTGATAGGCTATCTACTCCTTTAAGGAGAACTGGATGTAGAATACATAAAAAATGTCAAAAATATGGAATTCTAAAGAAGCATTGAAGATCTAAAATGAAAACTACATGCAGAGTCTCTTCATCTCTGCCTCACTTTCTTTCCTTCTTTTTGTAATATCTTTAACTAGAGCAATATTACATTCAAAAACATTACATTAAAAGAGTGTTAAGGTTGCAAAGTGAATAGGGAAAAGCCAGAATTGAAGTTCTCTGTGCAGCCTTAATTCAGCACCATCATGTGAATGCATTATGAAACAGTCTTCAATTACATGATCACATACTTTTTTTCCACAAGACCCCCTACCTAATTCAGTGTACAGGATAGACAGTGCTAACTGTATGGGTAGTTATTCAGTGCTTCTTTTTATCCTTATTACTCATTGTGTGGCCTCATGCATTATTTACAGCACACAACCAAACCCTGCACTGAATACAAAATTATTTATTTTTCTCCTGGGCTTTTTTATGATGCTCTCATCATAATATCTTGGTGTTTTACAGACATTAATGAACTGATCTTCGCAACTCCACTGTGTTTATGAATAATACTTAGGAAACAAGTCTAGTTGTGAGGTGTATTTTTTAAAGAAAACATTTGAATGAAATGAAACTGGTAGCTTGATAAACAGGAATAGGAAAAGTTCAAGACTTTAGAGATGTGGAAGAGATGTGGACATGTTTGCGAGAGACACTGAGTGTCAAAGGTGACTTCTGGTTAAGTAAAAGATTGATGGGGGTGCAAAATGGAATTGCAGGTTTGAGATGTATATGGGAGATGGATGAGGTAGGGCAGTGTCTCTCAACCTTTCCACACTACTGCAGTCCTTTCAGGAGTCTTGAATACCCCTGAGGTTTCAGCTCACTTAAAAACTACATTACTTGCTTACAAAATCAGACAGAAAAATACAAAAGTGTCACAGTATACCATATAATTATAATATATATCAATTATCATATAAATATTGTACAGGTTGGACCTCCCTTGTCTGGCACCCTTGGGATGTGACCATCACAGATAAGGACATTTGCCAGGGTAGGGCTAGTCATTTCTGGCCCTCCCTGCCACCATTCCTGTACAGTCCTGGCCCAACCACTGCCCTCCCAGCTGGCTCCCACCTCTTGCTGTCCCCACTGCCCTGTCAGCCCCTGTTGCCTTACTGGACAGCCCGGCCACCTCTGCACACCAGGCTCCTGATGGCGCGCTCAGCTCCTGCTGCTGTGCTGCACAGCCCCACTGCTTCTGCTCATTGATCTCCCGCTGCCGTGCCAGTCAGCCCTGCCACCTGTATGTGCACCGGGGTTCTCAGTTCCGCACTGTGCAGCCCTACTGCCTCTGGACACTGGGTTCCCACTGCAGAACCTGGCTCCTGCTGCCGCTCCGGGCAGCTCTGCAGTTTCTGCAGCGAGCTTCTGCCGTCGTGCATGGGGCTCCCGCAGCCCTGTCGGGATGCCCCATGACCCTGCCAGCTTGCAGGGCTCCTTGGCGCTAGACCTCTACTGGGACTCTCTGGTCCTGGAACATCCATGGTCCAATTGCTGGACCAGAGACTTTCAGTTAAGAGTTTCCACCTGTATTTACATCTCAGTGTATAGTATACATAGAGCAGTATAAATACATTGTCTGTATGACATTTTAGTTTAGTGCTTTTTGTGTAGCTTGTTGGTGAAACTAGGCAAATAGATGAATTGATGTGTCCCCGGAAGACCTCTGAGTATTGCCAGAGGTACATTTTCTCCTGGTTGAGAACCACTAGTGTAGGGCATTGAAAACAGGAGCAACATTTAATATCCAGCATGTGGGGGAGATGATGCAAGAAAGAATCAGTGACATAGCCACAGAAGCATGCAAGACAGATTATTATGACATATTTTGAACTGATAAGAGGGCAAGTTGTAGGTAATAAGATGGAGAGAGAGGAAGTCCTCATGATCAAGAGAATAGTTGATTAGGGTATGCACAAATAATTTAACTGTAGGGTCGGAATAGAGAGGGATTAATGACGTTGTGAGGTCTTAAGAAGGAGTGACTTCAGGCCTGCTTAGAAATCCAAATAATAATTAAAATATTAAAAATGACTGTAATTTGTGGCTGAAGTGTGTGCATGCTTTGAGGATGCCCTCAGGAGGATGGTATTTATCCAAGTTCTTTTCAGGTCACATCTTACTCATCTGACTAATGTGGGCATATCCACTGACTTCATTGAGACTATTTGCTGACTATTTGTCAGGCAGGGAGGATTTTGGCTCTTCAAGAGGACCTTCTAACAAACACTGTTGCCCGTGATAGTCTGACTGTAATGCTAAAGTGCATTTCACTTTTGATGCAGACTCATGAGTGTTTAGGTTTAGCAATGAAATGGGCTTATTTCATTGAGCAGGCAGCTCTGAGGAGAACAATAACATTGCTTTTAATGTACAGATTTTAGAAAGGCAGGTGATTTCATTATTCATTCACTTTAAATAATCTCACAACTGTTTTCAAGATCATGGTCACTTCAGCAAATAAAGATAAGCCAAATCCTATATATTTAGAAACCTAGAAAATTATATAAATTAATTACTGAATTAAGTAATTCCTCATATTATATTCTATGCATAAACTGTCAACATGCTAAAGAGATTGAAATCATAGAGAAGGGTTTGCATCTTATGATATAACCAGTTGGTTGAATCTAGATAGCTCTAAAATGAGTGAATATGCCCAAAGATATATATTTAAAAAAAAGCTTTACTCTGTGTTCTAGTGCTGAAAGGAGTATTTTCTTTTCCAACAGATTTTGAGTTGAGGATGGGAAAGATGAATCTTGGTCATGATATCAGTTAAAAGATACACAGACGATTCAGTAGGAATTTCTAGACATACAGATTGGACCTCCCTGGTCTGGCACCCTCGGGACCTGAGTCGTCCTGGACCAAGGAGTTTGTGAGACCAGGGGAGGTCAATGCTATCCTGCTGGCTGCCCTGCGGCCAGCTTGTCTCTCGGGAGCCACCAAGGCTGAATACGGTATGCAGCATGGGAGAGTAGAGGAACAATTAGAGCAGGTAGTGCCTAAACTCCCATAGGCCCACTCTTTCCATCTATTCCCCTTTCCACGGTGGGGAACACCTTGTTCTGGAAAATAAAAACACTAATGACATCTTGTGATGTCACCAAGCTACTGGATTTATAAAAGTACTCTACTGATCCCTTCCATCCTCCTTTGGTGAGTTGGCTCTTTTAGGTTAGTCTAAGAAGGCATCTGCCCCATGTGTCTCTGAGGCCTACAGTATCTTCAAAGAGGGCTTGGTTGCTCAGAGTTCAGGTTCTGGCTGGGCTAATTTCTTCCTCCGCATGCATGGTGTCTTGATGCTCCTGGATCTCTTCTTGATGGGTTAACAATTTGTAAAGAATTCTTGAAAAAGTGAGGCGTCAGTGGATGGATGGATGTAACTATAAGTCGGATTTTACCCATTGTTAAAATCCTTTAAAAAATATATATAAGGCATAATGTAGCCAATTTCCTTTTAAGTCTTTTGAGGTGTAAAGTAGCAGGGATACTGTGCTAGTGAATTGTGCTGCGGAGATGAGGAAAGGGAAAGACACTGAGGGCAGATTTGTTGGCATGTTACTTATCAGAAATGTGGAAAAATCCAGAAATATAATTTTGAACGTGTGTGAATGTATTGACCATCAAATGCACTCATTTCTAGCTGATGACGTTAAATCATTATAATAACGTCTTTTACAGTATCTGCAGGTCAAATTTTGTCATTTCTGTTACCACACTCATTATATCCCAACACAGGCTGAATTTTTCAAAGCAGTTGATGTTTGGGAGAGACTGAATTCTCCAAGGTCAGTGATGAAATTTCCATTTCAAGTAACTTAGTTCAAAGAGAAAAAAAATTCCCCTTTAGGTTTAAACCAGAGGTTCTGAAAGCCTGAAATCTGAAAATAAAGAGACAGTAGCTATAAGTACCTTTCAAATTATGCCTCTTTAGACTTGCTTAAAAGTGTGGTTAAGCTTCTTATTGCTTTAAAATATTCAAGGTTGTTGGCCTGCTTTAAACTCTAAACCCTTTAAATACCTCCTTTGTAACAAGGTTATTCAGGGTTGACACCCTGAAACATTTAGACATGACAAATCTGTAAAAAGGTATCTGTGTGAAGTTTTGATGAGCACTTTTGATTGACAATAGTACCAATGCAACATAATTAATTCTCTGTTGTCAGTAGTGCTTGCAGAAGTTAAAAACCCTTGGGAATATGTTTTTAGACTGCTAGGTCCTAATATTGAAGAAACATTAATATATTTAAGATGACATGACCAAAGCAACATTTTCTAATGACATTACATTACTGTTCAGCAGTACCTTTTGTCAGCATTTAAACTAGGATTTGTGTTAACCTATTGTGCATGACAAGCTTTGAAATCTCGGAATTCATAACCAATGTGTTTCATTCATTCAAAATCACATGGTTTTAAAAAAATAAGTACAATTATTAGTGTGTGTGTCTCAAAATATTATGAAAGGGTTACATGTTAGCTTGCCTGAATTCATGTGAAAACACAGATTTTTCGTAAATTCCAAGTCCTGGGCTTCTTAAAACCAAGGGCATAATTGGGTACATCGCTGGACTTGACCCAATATACTCGGTGATTAGGGGTTTTTTTTAATCATGATAACAAGAAATTCCTTCCCAGTTATGAAAATAAGATCTCTTTGTGTTATATTGCATTTCCTGATAGGGAAAAATTGCTTGGTGTTTTTATAAAGCAATTGGTTGAATGCAACCAAGCCATCTTTTGCTAAAAAAACAAAGGTTCCCAATCTGTAGCCCCCGGGCTGTTTAAAGCCTACCAGGTATTTCATGAGGCCCACAGTATGCTTCAACACAGTATGCTAACAGCTGATTTATTAACATTTTGTTACCATGTTTACATCATTTTAATTTACGCAAGTGTGTAAATAGATTGTTTCTGTACACAGTATTGTCTATCTAAATAATATGAAACAAGTGGAATTTAAAATATAAATCCATACAAATGACCTTAATGTTATTAAAATATGTAGAATCTGTTTGACCTACACAAGTTTGTGCTTGGGTTTTTGTGGCCTTTCTGCATAATAAGGTAGGGCACCAGAGCATGTTTGCTGCATGCTCTAACACAAATAATTATCCTCACATTTTCAAAACATTGAGCAAATTTTTAGCCTTCCATTTCCCATTAAATTAGATGCCAGAGAGGGACATGGCAAAAAGCCTTGTGCAACACTTTCAGTGTACCAGATGTCTGTAGCCTATGGATTTTTTTAATGTCAGGAAGGGGTGTGGCTAAAGCCTCACTATATCTGAATGTATTTAACCTTAGTGGAAGATAAACTTTTATTTGTGTAGTTTGCAACAGTGAAAGTAGATTGCAACAGCAATCTACTAGATGGTGAAACGCCAGACATTGCTTTAATCACAGTATTAACCTATATCAGTGAGTGCATTCACTTTGTCAGGACTCTAAGAATCATTATTAGCTGCTCAGCAATGCGTTTGGAGACTAATTCTTGCTCTTATTACTTCTGTCTGTAAAAGAGTGAAATTCAAATATCATGTGTGTTTCATATGTCAAATAACATGAACTTCCGACTGTGTCGTCCTCTAATCTTGCTATCTAAGAATAGGTACATAGGACATTATTTTTCTATTCGGCTCTGTATAGGTACCAAGTTTTGTCAAATTCCATGCACTAAGTGTAGAGTTCTAAAATAATTTTCATATGACCGTAGTTCTTACCATTTAAAAATTGCACATATTTAGTGCTGGTGAAGACATCAACATGTTTGATAGCCTTGGTGAATGAATCCCTCTTTTCTAAGGGGTTAGAAACATGTCAAACTAGATTTAAAAAAAACCACTGCCTTGTCAGCATGTCTCACCATGGTCTGGGGACAGATAATAGCCTTTAGGAGGAACAGTGCTAGTCCTGCAACTTGAGGCAGAGTGGGGGGAGGGGTCATTGAGGGTGTAGGATATGAGGTAGCCTTATCACAGTGGTGCTCAACCTGTGGCCTATGGGCTGCATGTGTCCCATCAGGGTTCCAGGTGTGGTCCACACACCCTCCCCGCCCCCTTCCCTTATACCTCTTGCTGGGAGCCCCTGCACTTGGAGAGCACCATGAATCAGCTGATTCACAGCTTGTAAGCTCTAGGAGAGAGGAGGATGAGGAGCAAATCAGTCTATTCCTGGTGCTCAGGAGGTGCTGGGAGGGAAAGGGAAGAGCCTGGACAGGAGGCTCTTGAGATGAGAAAAAGGCTGGTCAGGAATGTAATGGATATAAAACTTGGTGCTGAATTGCAAAGTGTCTGCACATCCCTTACTCCTAATCTAAGAAAGCTTGTGGAGGACAGATCCAACCAAAAGTGGCGCTAAATGTATTGTAAAGTAAGTGTAAATATTTCTTTTTTTATTATTTGATGTTGATGACAGTTCTATTATATGTCTTATTAAAGCATTTCTTCTTGTTTTGAAATATCCGGTGTGCCATGTATCAATGTATTTAATCTTATTTTGGTGGTCATGGCTAGTGCACATGACCAATTTCAATCTTGTGGCCCACTGGCATGAAGGAAGACGACTCACGTGGCCCACCCACTAGGGGATGTTAAAATGCATTTTCAGGTAAATGTATAGTGATTACACATTTACATGCAGTGAGGAGGTGGCTGCCAGCATTACCAGCGCCCATGGAGCTGCCTGGTCCTCTCTCTCCTTGCACTGCAGCCTCTGATACAGAGTCAGCAGCACAGGAGCAAAAGGAAACGGCTCTACAGGAGCCGGTATGTGCAGGGAATTGGCTTAAAGGCTAGCTTCCCGTCTGCACAACTCCCACAGAGGCAGCAGTCGTGGTGGGGGTGTATGTGTGTAACCGTGAAGCTTAACCGATGAGCCCAGGCTCATCAGTTAACTGTTTACACATTTACACTTTCACATCCCTAGCTTTGGTTGCCCATTACTGCCATGTTAGCCTGTCCCAATCTCTTTCTAGCTCCTGTCCCCCATTCTACATCTTTTCAGTCCTCTGCCCTCCTCTTGGAATCCTCCTTTAACTCCATTGTCATCCTCCTTTCTAACCAGCCCTTTCTAACTACTGTTTCTGGTGCTGCTTCTTTTCCAACTTTTGACACCTTGTGCAGTAGCAGCGTCAGGTTGCTGCTGCAGGAGGATTGCAGCTCCTTTCTGCAACTCAGCCAAATGCATGAGATTCAGGCTGAACTGGCCTAGAGTGTCACATAAGCTGCCCCGAGTATATAACAGAGCATAGTGGTGCAGTTCTGATCTGAGTTTGTAGCAGGAAGCAGGTGCCAATCATGCAGGGGAACTCTAGTTTGGATTCCGGCTCATGGCAAACAACTTCTGTGAATGGAGCATGCTCAGCTCTAAAGGGAAGGGTCTTATTTTTTGGTACGCACAATAAATGGTCATAAAGAGACCAATTCTGCCACCTTCATTCACAGGGATCTGATTCTGTAAGGAATCCTGTTTCAGTCGGTGAAGTGACTTGCTAAATGAGTTCCCACTCCATGGGCATGTCTTCACAGCAGGACTAGCGCCGAAATAAGCTATGCAACTTGAGCTACATCAATTGCGTAGCTTAAGTTAATATAGCTTATTTTGGCATTTGGTGCTGTCTATGCAGCAGGAAGTCCGAGGTAAAGCACTCTTCCTCCAACTTCCCTTACTCCTTGTAAAATGAGGAGTCAGAGTAAGAAGTCCTCCAGCTCGCCATTATTTTGACATTATGTCAAAATAACTGCTTGCTGTGTAGATGCAGACTATGTTATTTTGGAATAACGTTTGTTATTCCAAAATAATACTGCTGTGTAGACATAACCCATGTAAGCAAGCGTGGCAGAAGGAATTACTGTACACTCACTGTCTCCAGACTTCCTTGATTAAGAAGGATGATTATTTCAACATGTGGCATTCATCGGGGAGGATTACAAAAGAGAAAAACAGAGAGATGGTGTTTTTCCGAGCATCTCTGATGCTCTAGAGGGGGAAAGTCTTATTATAAGAATATGTTGAACAAAATATATCAGTCCTTAGAAATGTGCTCCTGGCTTATTTATCATTTCAGGGTAACCTTTTGTGTTCTGTGTATGATTTATCAGTCATATTAACAAAGATATTAGCAATGGTTTGTATAGCCAGGATATCAGAATTTCAATTAATCAGGGTCTGAGAAAAAGGGCAGCTGCAGGGAGAGGGAGAGGGAATGTTCGGTGGCTGCCAGGAGAGTAGGGAGGAGCAGTTCAGTAGGAAAAAAAAAAGTGCCCTGTGGCTTCCAAGTCTCATGCTCTGGACTGAGACAGCAGTTTCCAGGATAGCAACCCCTCACACTTAAAAACCAGGAAATGTGCACCTCAAAATCATGAAATATGGCTCAAAATTTATAAGATTTTTCTAAAATGCTAAGTATGTGGGGTTTATTTTTTTGCCTTTTGAAGCTACAGCTTTCATCAACATGAACGTGTGCACAGCTAGGGGAATCATACCTCTAGCTCATAGTGGATCCTAAGGGTCAAAAGGCAGCCTTCAAGGTGAATGCAAAAAGGCGTCCTTTCAACTTACTGATCAAAGGGGAATCTTCGTCTCTTACACTCCATTCCCCACAGGGCTGGCAAGTTGTCATTCTATCCCTCACTATGTCTCACCCCCATCTGTCTCTTTCTGCATCACTTCAGTCTCCCTACCCTTTTCTTTTTCATCTCCTACTCCCCCACAGCCTCTCTACTGCCCCCATGTTCCCATGAATTAGCCCCTCTTCCTTCAAAAGCAAAGTGTGGCTGCTCTTTTATCTGTGGGCTGGGGACGATTCTAACTGAAAATGTGGAAGGTGGCAGCCATCTTTAGAAGGGGAAGCCTCAGTTCCATATGCAGTTGGACTGTAGGGAAATGGTAACCAGCTTGCTGATTGGAGGTAAATAGGATGAAATGCTCCACTTGTTTAATGATGCCCCGTTTGGGTTCCAGCATGTGGTGGTATTTGACAAGGAAAGGTGTGGCTCAGAGAGGGTTTAATTTCTGTATTGAGACATGTTCTTTCTAGGTTTTTGAGAGGGCCATTCCAAGATGCAATCTACTTCTCTAGTTGAGTGCACTTGTTTGGCGAAGATGGTTTCAAATTAGTTAAGGTGTATATCTTGGGCTCTATCCTTAGAATGTATTCTGTGGTATTTGAGTGCCTGCCTTCAGAAAACAAAATTCTTGGTGGGATGGGTTGTTTCCTGCATCTGTAAAGGTTGGAGTGGTGATTGATGTGTTGCTTGTCTGTTGCATTCCATTTCTGAAGCTCTTCCAGAAAGTTTATATGGGCATATTCTAGAGAGTTCTATAACTAGGTGGTGGTGGTTGAGGTTGTGGTGGAAATCTATGAGGGAGTTTACATCATCTATTATAACAATGAAAATATCATTGGTATACCTCAGATATATCATTAGTTTCTCAATGTACTTGTCCAAAATTTTTTCCTTAAGGTGGCCCATGAAGTGATTGACATACTGGGGAGTCATCCTACTATCCCTGGCTGTTCCTATGGTTTGAACAATGAGTTTTTTAATGTAATATTTGTTATGGATGAGGATGAAATGTTGGAGTTCGGCAACATGTTTCGCTTTGATATTTGAGTATGTCCATTGTTGTATGGATATTTGTAGCAGACAGCGATGCTGTCGTGAGGATGTTTGTGTATAGGGAGATGACAACAATGGTGACAAGGATTGTGTTCTGAGGGAGGTTGTTAATGTTGTGGGCTTTGTGGTGGAAATCTGCTTTATGGAGAACGTTGGCCCTTTGTGGGGTGAGTGGCTTGAGGATGGTTTCTATAAGTCACAATATTCCTAAGAGTTCCCTGATCAGATATGATGGGTCTGCTTGAGTTCCCTTATTTATGTGTTTTGAAAACATGTAGACGATCTGTACGGTGGGTTTGTGGAGGGTGAGGTCATAGAGTATCTCTAGGAATTGTTTGAGGAAGGATTTCATGATATCCTTACATTTCTGGGTAAACAGTAGAGTTGGGGTAGTCTTTGAGGCATTTAATCAGAGTTGGTAGCTATTTTGAACAAGGGAGTTTGGTAGCTAGAGCTGATATATATATGAAACCATTTTCCATTAGCAAATGCTATTTAATTTAAATCAAAACTTTCCCCAAGAACATGTGTATTTTGACATTTATTTTAGGGAAAAAATATAAAAATGTTTTTAAATGATGTTTTGTTCTGAATTTTATATTATAAATAATAATATACAATTTTTAAAACTGAACTTTTCAATTCAAATGAAACTTCCATTTCACAGGACATTTATTTATTTGTTTGGGTTTTGTGTGTGTGTGTGTGTGTGTGTGCGTGCATGCATGTGTGTTTGTTTAGTTATGTTATCGCTGTTGTTTTTCTCACTCATTTGAAACACAAACGAATTTGGAAATGCCAGAAGTGCTCATGGAAATAAAATTCCAAGCATCAGTCAGTTCTCTTCATGGTCTTTCATTGTTTCCTTGAGATAGGTAAAAAAGCCTGTATTTGATAAAATTGCAAAAGTTGTCACCACTGGGCAGGATTCTAATATCTAGGACTGAGAGTAGCTAAGCTCTGTGCCTCCCTGCTAATCTACTCATAAGAAACCATCTTCATGCACATTTTCTCAAGTTTAGTACCTGCTATTGGACTCCAGTCACTTTGGGTGTTCCTTATTTTGGAATGATGGCTGTTATTCCAAAATAACTATGCGAGCATCTACACAGCAGTTCTGTTATTTCGAAATTATTTTGAAATAATGGACAGCTTATTCTGACTTCTGTAAACCTCATTCTATGAAGAATAACACCTATTCCAAAAGAGTTATTTTGGAATAGGAGCTGTGTAGACTCCCCACTTCTGCTGTTTCAAAACATCCCCTTACCAGGGCCATTCTAAGTTATTCCTCCTCGGGCTCTAAATTGAGATAGTACATCTACCTCATTTAGAAGCTTGCCTTGGATTAATTTTGAGGTTTCCCTGCAGTATAGACGTGCTATTTCAAAATAAACTATTTGGTTGTGTCTACACTGGGCCACTTATTCTGGAAAATCAGCCGATTTCCGGAATAAGCTGCGAGCTGTCTACACTGGCCCTTGAATTTCCGGAAAAGCAATGATGCTCTACTGTACAAAATCAGCCGCTATTCCGGAAAAACTATTCTGCTCCCGCTCGGGCATAAGTCCTTATTCCGGAACACTGTTCCAGAAAAGGGCCAGTGTAGACAGCCCAGTAGTCTTTTCTGGAAAAAAGCCCCGATCGCGAAAATGGCGATCGGGGCTCTTTTCCGGAAAAGCGCGTCTACATTGGCCATAGACGCTTTTCCGGAAAAATACTATTCCGTTTTAAGCAGTTCCGGAAATTCATGCCAGTGTAGACACAGCCTTTCGGAATAGCTATTCTGGAATAGCTTATTCTGAAATAACTGTGTAGTGTAGATGTAGCCTTTCAGAAACAACTGAGGACTTGATTCTGTAAAGTGCTGTGTGCATGCAGACAGACCTATTTCCCTAAAGGAAGCCCCACTAAAACCAACATGGCTCTGCACTGGTACATAGGTACAAAAATGTCCAACCTACTCCTGGCTGTTTTATGTCACTAGTTAAAACAAATATGGAAAAAACAAAAAAAGCCTGTATGTCTAGTAATCAAAAACTTTAAAAGGCTAGATTTAAAGATTATGTAGAAAATTTGGCAAGTTTTAAAACAATTAAAAAAACCTAGAAAACCGCAAGAAATACTAATAAACATGTTATAAGCAGAAGTAAATTTGACAAGATGTGTGTTTGTAATGAATGTGTGCCAAACAGAAGTGCTAATTAAGGCCAGAAAGATGGTAGGGTGTTAGCTTGGGATTTAGGACATCCAAATTTAGTTCCTTGTTCTGCCATAAATGTCCTGCATGATCCTGACCAAGTCACACCATTTGTGCCTCAGTTTCCCATGTGTAAAGCAGGGATACTAGCACTTCCCTTCCTCACAGGAATATTGTGAGGTGCTTAGATACTATGATGATAGATCCTTAGGGCTTGTCTTCACTTTCCCTGAGATTGACACTCTGGAGAGTGATCTGGGGTTCAGTTTATTGGTCTAGTAAAGACATGATAAATCAACCACTGATAGCACCCCTGTCAACCTCAATACTCCACTGGGTTGCAAGGAGCAAGGGAAGTTGACAGGAGAGTTTCTCCCACAGAGGAGAAGTTGCAGAAATTCTACTTAAGGTATTGTTGATTCCTGCAACACTATTCTTGTACCTGGAGTTGTGTATCTTAGGTCGGCTCTCCCATAGTGTAGACCTGGGCTCAGATAGATAGGTCCCAGTCATAAGTCCTGTAACAGGGCTATTAAAGTTATTCCTGTTATGTAACAGAGATCTGTAATCAGTTACTATTATTACAGTATCTGAACATTTTGTGTACAATGTTGTATACTAGTCCCCAACATTGTAGGATGTTAACACTACCGTATATAGAAGCTAAGTTTAGGCTGGTCTAATGCAAATGCCATAGAACTGAAAAGCTTTTTGTCTCCTGTTAGAAGCTGTCCAATCACACAGTTCTTTTTAACTTAACTACTGCATGATATCTCATATGAATTATTAGAAAGTGAGTGCCATAATAACAATGGAAAAGCAGCTTGAACTTTGTTCTTAGTAGCTGGAACATATGCACTGAAAAACAACTGTAGCTTCCTCTGGGAATAAAAGTTCCTTGCCAATTTAAAAGCATAGATCATCTGTAAAGGGGCAAGTTGACTTGCCATCCAAACAACATGTTTCATTTGCTTTGCCAGTTAAGTGGGAAATATAACCTGCAAATTGTAAACATTAGTGAGATGGATAAATGGATGCATCCTAAGTAAAACCTGCCTAAATAACAAGCATATTTACTTTACTCTTGTTTTTTCTCTGTGAAGTTAGGGCTAATAAAGCAAAGATCTCTTTTGTTAGCTAACTCCTACCATTGTAAATCAAAATAATGCAGCTAAATCACACTCCAAACTGATCTGTTAATGTATTTATCAGAATGTGTTCTGCAGTGTATGTGTGTATCACTTCTAAGTCCCATCTGAGATGCTGGTCAGAATGTTCTGTAGGCCCACAGTTGATGTTTAGTGGGAATGCATATTAACAAAACACATACCAGTAATTGCTTAAAGTCATTTAGGGAACTAAGAAGATGGAATTATACTGAATTCAGTAGCACAGCAGTGGAAATAATACATACCAAAATGTAAAGCTAAATTTACTGAATAAGTCCAGTGGGCCAAATTCTCTCAGTGACACTGAAGACTATCTGAAGTAATTTGACTGAAATCAGGGCTGATGCTATTTCCAGAAGTAACAAAACTATTAAAAGAAGTTACTGCATGTAAGGTACTATATATTGTCATAGAAATCACATGCTTGAGAGAAACTTATTGCTTTATTGTGTATTTTTAAAACTATACAATGACATTTTCCCATTGCAGAAGAATTTTTTTGATTCTCTTTTCTATATTTTCATATGAATGTTTTTGTGTTTCAAAATCTTCAAGGGGTAGCTGAGTTAGTCTGTACAGGATAAACTTAAAAAACAACAAATAGTCTGGTAGCACTTTATAGACTAACAAAACATGTAGATGGTATCATGAACTTTTGTGGGCACAGACCACTTCTTCAGATGACCAGAGTGTTGGATATCTAGAACTAAAATAAATAGGGGAGAAGCAGGGGAGGGAGAAGGAAAAAAATGGGAGGGGGGAAACAAGAAGAGGCAGTAGGTATAAAAATAACAAGGGAAAAGCTGTGCTGGAATGTAAAAAGCACCTAAAGACTGGATAGTCAAAAGAGGCAGATAAGAACCATTAGGAGGCAATTAGAGAGGAAGAGTACTAACACCAGAACTATACAGACAAAGAACCATTGGCACCTTCATTGTTTGGTAGGTCAATAATGTCCCAGCCATCCAGTATCTTTATTTAAACCATTAGCATGAGTATCAAACTTGTGAATGAATTGTAGTTCCAGTCCTTCCCTGTGTATTTGGCTTGTGGAATTGGTCTGTAACAAAATAGCCACTTGAAGATCTGTTAATGAATGCCCAGGCATATTGAAGTGTTCCCCAACAAGTTTTTGTATTCTCCCTTTACGGATATCTGATTTGTGTCCATTAATTCTTTCCTGTAGAGACTGTCCAGTTTGTCCTATATATATTGCCGTGGGGCATTGCTGGCATTTGATGGCATAGATTACGTTCCTGGATGTGCAGTTAAATGAACCTCTGATTTGGTGACTTATGTGGTTGGCTCCAGTAATGAATTCGCTTATAAAGATATGTTGGCAGAATTGGCATTGGAATTGATTGCAGGGCCGGGTTTCTGGATGTTTATGATGTAGCTGTGTAGCATGGTTACCGGAGAGAATTTGTTTTAGGTTGTAAGCGAGAAAAGGCCTTTCCCCGAGGCCTTTGAGAGTGAGGGATCCTTTTCCACGATAGGTTGTAGATTGTGGATAATGCGTTGCAGGGGTTTAAGTTGTGGACTGTAGGTAATGACAAGTGGAATTCTGTTGTTTTCTCTTTTGGGTCTGTCTTGAAGTAGTTCATGTCACTTTTTTGGCTCTGTCAGTCTGTTTTTGCATTTGTCCAGATGGTTATTTCAGGAATGCTCTATATAGATCCTGTAGGTGGTTATCTATGTCTGTGGGATCGGAGCATATCCAGTTGTATCTTAGGGCTTGGGTGATTGAGAATTGTGTCTGGGATGGAAGCTAGAAGCATGAAGGTAAGTGTAGCGGTCGGTAGGTTTCCAGTATAGGGTAGTAGAAATTTGTCCATTATTTAATTGTACTGTAGTGGCCAGGAAGTGGATTTCCTGTGTGGACTGGTACAGGCTGAGGTTGGTGGTGGGGTGGAAGTTGTTGAAATCCTTGTGAAATTCTTCAAGAATCTCTTTTTCGTGGGTCCATATGATGATGTCATTGATGTAGCATAAGTAAAGTAAGAGTGTTAAGGGGCGTGAGCTGAGGAAATGTTGTTCAAGGTCAGCCATAACAATGACTTGAAGATACAAACTGTCTCCGAAACAGACGTAGTTGTGTGTGTAGACAACGTCTCAGAGCTCTCACTAGGTGTGCAGTGTTGTTATCGGGGATGGTGTTTCTGATGGCCTCATTATTCCTATTTCTATTTATGGATTTCTAATGCATCTATACTTGTAATATTTAAGCTCGATATATAAGAATTAGTAGGTAAGTCTTGTTTCTTGGGGCCTCTGAGTATGTGTTCAATGAGGCTCTGTTTCTCTTGATGCTCTCTCCTGATCCTGTTAATGTTGACCCTGAGCTGGAAAATACGTTTTGTTTCCTTTGTTCTGGTATTAGACATGTTGCACTGCAAGAATGAGACTAGGAAGCCACTATATACATTATAACCCGTCCAAGGCATAGAAAAATGAGGAAGACTTATGTTAGATCTAGCTAGGTCACTCCTACAAGCAATAAGCTTTATATCAACAAAAGTCAGTAACAGTTCAAATTTCTGGGAATAGAGAAGATGAAAGACAAGGAACAAAGGGAGTTGGAACAATCGTGTGTGTGTGTGTGTGTGTGTGTGTGTGTATTAATAGCACAGTGCAGATCTGTAAAATAGGATGTTGTAGTGTAGGTTCAGTAAGGTGATTGGTCATCTTCATACATCATGGACGAGTTTTTGATTGGAGTGCTACATTCTGTTTTAAATCTCTTCCGTTAAATATGTGGTAAACTAGAGAGAATTCAAAGAAGGAAACACAGTGACAGTCTTGTTAGAAAAATGTAATGTACGCAGAAAAGTTCAGAAGTTAATTTGAAGTGATGGGAGATGATGTATCATGGGGGTGACATATGAGGTTTGACCTATAAATGCAAAAGAGTAGGAGATGGATTTATTTTCAGTTGCCAGTGTGGAACACCATAAGAAGTTACAACACATTATTAACACAAGAAAACTTAGATTGATGGTTTAAGTAATTTTATAACCACTTTAGATCACTGCATATTTTGCCTTCAGGACTAGGGCAAGTACTTTACTTGTTCATCAAAATAAATACATAAAATATTTATTTTATCATCATGAGTAGCCCGGTAAATGTGGTGGATTGATATATTGTGAGCCTTCATCATTTTGTAGACCTGAATACACTAGTACCACCTGCTGATGTAGATTTTTTAAATTCCCTGTTACTGGAAGAATCCATAACCGATCTAAATAGAGAAATAATAGAAATGCTGTATAAAATTCTCATACAGTGATCCTTGTGGGATGGGCTAGATCATAATTTACTTCTGTCTTTTACATTCTTTGAATCATGACCAGAAGTCTTTTACACGCTTAAAAAAAGATTCACAATGGACAGTCTAGAAATTATCTATGTAAGCTGTTTATTGTAAATAACATGATTTTAAAATAAAATTAAGTTGTAATTTTTAAAAACATACCTGCTTTTATCAGCGATTTGGTTTTATATGTATATTGTAAGTGCATTTCAATTTAACTGAAATAATTAGTTAAAATCTAGCTGAGTTCAAAGAAAATGTCATAATCAAGCTGATCTTTATTAATTTCTCCCATCTCCCTCCCAGCACTTTGAACAAATTGTATATATTTTATTTAAGCTATCTTTCAAGTATGCAAATACATCTAAAGCCTTGGGTGATACGTTTAGTAAATACAAATATACTGAAGCAATCAGCTTGAATGCTGCTTCTTCAAGAATCGACAATAGCTATTTAGCAGCGAATAGCATAGCAATACAATACCTTTCATAATTTTAATATTTGATTTGAGAAGACCCTTGTTTCCTTCTGATGCCTGTATTATGACCAATACAAATCTTCTAAATCTGGAGGATGTAATATTGTGGGTCATGTGATCAGATTTAGGCTCCTGTGTTTATTACTTACCATAGAGCATTAGGTTTATAAAGGAAAAATGAAGTCAGTTTAGATTAATCTTCTCAAACAAGATGTCTCTAGGTAGTTTCTGATGATTGTATGTTACCACATTCCATATTCTTATGAGTAAGTCTGTGAAGGGTAGATACACAACATCAGTATTGCAAAATCAAACTTCTAGGATAATTTTGTACCACTTTATTAAATTATACCAATGGAACCTCTGTTGCTTTTAAATCATTTTATCCTCAATAGAAGTTTCCCACTCTATTTTTATGTGTTATGTTATCCGCTTAAAGCATTTTGTTAGGTGAGAAGTTGCAGCTGTTTTTATGGGAAGATTCATCACCAAAGGGCCTAAACAAACTATGACTATTTTCATTGACTTTCTCATCTACCAGCTTGAGTTAAAAGCTGCATTTTACTGAACTGTCACTCAATTTCTCTTTTGTGAAAAATGTAAAGATGTATAAGCCCCCCAGGTGGCAGTTCCAGCATGATGCTGTCACTCTGAGCAATGTCATATTGAATTCTGTCACTGAATGTACCGAGGAAATGTACCGAGGTGTAAAATTTCACTTCCTTTTTAATCAATTTCCTATCAAAGTATTAATAATTATTGTTCTGAAATGAATATATTTCTATGCATCTTTTACTAATACAGCTCTGAGGATTAAATGTGATATACAACTCAGTTTAATTTCTGCATTACCGTAATACCCATAAAATGCTGGTTGAACCTCTGTGGTCAGGGATTCTCTGGTACGGCAACATATGTGGCTCTATCAGGAACATGGATGTTGCTAGACCAGAGAGCCCTAGGAGCTCAGCGACCAGAGTGGAGCCAGAAGCCCCAGGGCAGCGACTGTCCCGGGACTGTGGGGGCTTCTGCAGCCCTGATGGCATTGGGAGCCCTTCCAGCCCTGGGTGGCAGAGCTAGGAGCTCTGCAGCAGGGGGCAGAGGTGCCCTGGTGGTGCGGGAGGGAAGCCCTCTGCTGACATACCCTGGGAGAGCAGAGGAGCAGGATTGATCTCTGCCAGTCTGGCAAACTCCCTCATTCGGGGCAAGTTGAGTCCCAAAGGTTCCAGACCAGGGAGGCTCAACCTGTATTAACGATTTTAAGTACTCAATTAGTCGATAGGACAGTGCTGCCCCTTTGAAACACTGCTGTGGCATTTCAAAGAGGCAGTGCTGCACGGAGCCTGGATCAGCTGGGGACTCCATGTGGCACTGCTGCTTTGAAATGCCACAGCAGCGTTTCAAAGGGGCAGCGCCACACAGCTGATCCTGGGCTTCGTGTGGCGCTGCCCCTTTGAAGCACCGCTGCAGCGTTTCAAAGGGGCAGTGCCGCACGGAGCCCGGAGTCAGCTCCATGTGGTGCTCTTGTATATTGCATGACAAAGAAGGAATGTGGAAGTGCCTATCAAGTAGTCAATGGAAATTCCATCGAGTATTCGACTAGTAAATTAACCATTATTAATATCCTTGCTCTATAGCTAATAATAATCTAAATATAATTTTTACTAGGGGGCTGCGTTCTCCCCCCCCACTTGCTATGCTCACCAACCACCGTCCCTTGCTGCCAAGTGTGCCAACCACCCTACTCCCTACCCCCAGACACTACGCTTGCCAACCCCCCTCTCTCTGGCGGCTTTCACGGCCAGAGAGCGTAAGTGCTACTCTTGCCAACTCCCCTATCTCTGGGGGTAGGTGTCTGGCTGGGGGGAGAGGGCAGGAGCAGGGGAGTGTGCAGCAGCAGGCTGGTGAAGGTTTCTGGCCAGGGGGGAAGGGGCAGGCGAAGGCTGGAGGTAGATGTCTGGTTGAGGGGAGAGGGCAGAAGCAGTCTGGGGCTGCGGGGTCTCGGTGGAAGTGGTGAGTGAGGAGGCTGGAGGTGTAGTGTCTCAGCAGAGGATGTGTGTGAAGGGGCTGCGGTGTGGGGTCTTGGCAGGGCAGTGAGTGAGGGGATTGGGGTTGCGGGGTCTCAGCAGGGTGGTGAGTGAGGGGGCTGGGGATGCAGGATCTCAGCAGGATGGTGAGTGAGGGGGCTGGGGATGTGGGGTCTCAGCAGGGAGGTATGTGAGGGGGCTGGGGTTGGGGTCTCAGCAGGGAGGTGAGTGAGGGGGCTGGAGATGCAGGGTCTCACAGGGAGGTGAGTTGGGGAGGTGAGAAGGGGTTGGGGTGCAGGGTATCGACTAGGGGGGTATGAGTGAGTGGGCTGGAGGTGCAGCATCTCAGCAGGGTGGTGAGTGAGGGAGCTGGGGGGGTTCAGGGTCTCAGCAGGGCAGTGAGTGAGTGGGCAGGCTGGGGCCACGCTGGGAGCCCACACTGGCACTTCAGACTTGATCCCTCCCAAGCCGAGACCCTGCACTACCGACCCCCTCAGTCACCACCTTGCTGAGAACCAGCACTCCCACCCCACTCAAGCACCCCTCTGAGAACCCGCACCCTCACTCCCCTCACTCAACACTCTGCCGAGACCTTGCACCCCCACCCTGCTCATTCACCAGCTCAGCCCGCCCGGCTCCCCCTGCAGCCTTTCTCCGGCCTTGTTTCACCACCCGTCCCCGCTATGACGTTCTGCTGCCCCCCATCCCCGCCACTTCCCATCCGGCTGCCTCCAGCCTTGCTTTTGCTGCCGGGTTCTGGGCCTCACCACTCTGCGACCCAGCGGGGAACCGCCGCTGCCATCTGTCTCGGACCAGGACACTGGCCTGGGGCAGGCGCTGGTGGCAGTTCCTTGCTGGGTCCCCGAGTGGTGGGGCCCCAGACCTGGAAGCAGAAGCAGGGCGAGAGGCGGCTGCATGGGAAGCAGCAGGAATGGGGGAGCAGCAGAGCTTGCTGAGTGCCCTGTGGCCATCCCCCACCAATGCGCCACTGGGAGGAGGCGGCCAGGCAGTGAGAGCCAGAGCCTGGCAGCAGGCGGCAGAGCAGGGAGCTGGAGCCGCTTCCCACCTGGAGAGCAGCAACGAGCTGCTTCCGCCTCCTGACCCTCCTGCAAGGGAACCAGGGGCCAGAGGGGAGCCCAGGGCACCCCCAAAGGAGAAGCTGGGAGACTGATCAAGCTGGGCCAGAACCCCCAGCTGCTGGAGCCCCTGTGATCGTCCCTCTTCTGCCGTGCCCAAGCCCAGCCCTAAGGGTAGGGGGAAATTGCCCCAGTTCCAGTGGTGAAGGCCCAATCCTGCCCTGACCCATAGATGCTGCTTCCCCTTTTGACTCGGCGGGGGGAGCAGGGCAACGCAGACAATGTGATGACATCACTCTCTCATCCCCCCAGGAAACTTTTTTTTTATATGGAAAGAGATTATAGACTTGGCATTAAAATATTTATTTGGTCTACATTTCTCCTGAAAGACAAAGTTCAGGTACGGATTAAGAATACATAAAGCTGCAGAAAGTTAGCCGTCAGATGCACTCAGACTTCTGATGGAAGATGCAAATTATAGCCCACGCTATAGCCCTCTTATTTAGTTGATCTATGGAGTGGAATTGAAACTGACTACAAAGGCTGTTGTTCGTCTTTCTTCTTGATGGAGGAGAAGGTGCTACTGACAGCAAACATCAAATGGAGAAGTAGAGGGAAAAGCCTGAGTAGGGTAGATCATTGATGTTGCTGACATCCTTTCAAAACTGTTAAGTGATAGAGGCACTAGGTTCCTATGCCTGCAGTTGAAAAGTGATGATAAAAAACAATTTGGTGACTGACGTGGCAAGGAGAGGGCAGAAATTAATAAAGACCACTTTGATTATGACATTTCCTGTGACATCAGCTGCTGATGTTAAAAAGCGGGTAACTGGGTAACCGTCTAACCCAAGGCTACTCAACTTTGGAAGCCCCAAGGACCACAATGATACTCTCAGCACATGCCGAGGGCCACAGCGTAAGTCTGATTGTATATACATGCAAATATACAGCCTGTCTCTGACTTACAAACCAGTTACGGACCAAGCATTTGGTCGTAACTCGGTTTGTTTGTAAGACGGACTCCATTGAGTTACACACGACTGCGCTGTTCGTAAGCGCGGATCGCGTTCGTAACTCGGGGTCCGCCATTTACGTTATTTTTGGTTGTAACTGCGAACGGTTGTAAGTCGACTGTTCGCAACTCGGGAACCGGCTGTATATGCAAATAGCTTTTCACACTGACGGGCATGTATACAAAGATTAAGGCAAGACTACCCAACACTCAGGCCCCATTTAAGTTAGTGCTGCTGATATTAATAAAATGCAATATTTACCCGATTTCCACCCTTATGATAGCACTTGTAATGAGCAATGACAGTCCAAGGATTTAACTACAAAACGCATATGAACAGAAGACCATTGTATTGACTTTTTTTTTTTCTGGCTCCCACCCATGGGCCACCCTGGTCTAACCACTGAAAGTTTCAGCGGTTACACATACACGCACACAGTGCGGGGCAGCAGTCAGTTCCCCAGGAGCTGGTGCGCAACAGGAGCCAGCTACTGCCCTGCCCTGCTGCCTCTGATACTGCACTGTGCATTTTATGGAGTAGTGGTTTAAGGTTAGACTGGTAAATTGGGGTACCTTGCATGTTTTGGTGCAGAGGATCCAGGATTTCTGTGAATAGCTGGTGTCTGGGGCTTGAGATCACAGGGGAACAGTACAGTCGGGCTGGAGGTTGAATTGCTAACCTGCAAGGCAAAGTTAAGGCTGGTACAATCCAGAGGAAAGAGCTGGACTGTGTGGTTGGAAGCTGACCCTCCCAGCTATCACAAGAGAAATTCTCTCTTAGTTACAGGAAACAAGGGGGTAACAAGTTGACTTTCAGACCCTGAGTGCCCAGAGAATCATCCCAGATGGGATCAGCTAATCTCAGAAGTTTTCAGTTATTGCACTTGGCTACAAATATATTTTTGTAGTGGTGCTTCAGACAGGACAGAGATGTGTTTACAGATGAGAGAAAATTTTGTTAGCCTGGGCTTGCAATTTATAGAATGTATACATGCCAAATAGTCCTTATGATTGAGTATTAGAGATTATTGTTGATCCATTGTACCTTGTAATGGCTCAATTCTCCAGTGTAGATGAGAGTGGAAAATCTTATCCTGATTCTGTTGAATTATGAGATGTGAGATAGTTATGGTAATTGACAATTTATTATTCAGAAACATGTTTATTTTCCAACCCATTTCTTCATGTACATGCAGGAGAAACAGGGATGTGAGCCGCTAGTGGATATTAAAATGTTGTCTTTGTTAATGCTTCTCAGGGTTTATGCCAAGGAGATACTGGAGGGCATTCTCTGCCTGATGAGAGCTCCTGAGTGTGTGGGTCAAGCTGAGAACTCCTGAGTGTGTGGGGAAAGCTAAACAAATGTTGCTGTATTTGGTAATGTAGATGTTCAAGGTTAAAGAGAAGTAAATGATTGACTTCTAACCACTTTCCTGCTGACTTTCCTCCACACTGCATCAGCTCTGTCATCTTACCCAAACAACTCAGAACTACTTCTCTACCTTCCTTCTGTCACTTCTTCCCCACCAGGTCCAGCACAACTCATGAACCCCTGCTTAGCTTCATTTTCTCCTCCTTTCCTCAACCTTTACTCGTGCACTGTCCCACCTAACTCCCATCTCACTTCCTCACTCTCTTGCCAGTTTGTAAGCATGTGCTCATATCTCAGAAGATGTTGTCTTGAATTGCTCTTCTTTCATGCAAACACACCTGAACATATGAAAGTTACTTATGGAATTAGGAGAATAGTGACCATTCCTTAGACAGCTTTCTACTGGGCTGCCATGGTATGAAAGCCGTTCCTTCTCAGAGGAGCATTTAGCTCTTACACTTGTTTTGGCTGCCTCTGTCTGTTGTTCAGATCATGAACTATTCATAGGTGAGATCAAAAGACGATAAAAGGTACACAGAGGTGAGAGATGATTGAAATAAGAAAAACTGTCAACACCTACAAGTAAAACCCTTTAGGCAGGCAGAATAATAGGAATGAGGAAAAATATTGATGGTTGGTGATGAATGGTAATAGCTGTATGTTTTGCTGTGCCAGAGCATAACAAAGGTCTTAGGTTAAAACATAAGCCACAGTGCCATTATTTAAAGATACCTCAGGGAACCTTCTTCTATATAGTGCTAAATATATAACTGTATATGTACTGATAAATTTATACCATGCCTCAGCTGGAAAAATTATGGTGAGAAATTGTGGTAGTGAAAACTTAAAGTCAAAGTGTAGATTTTTGTGAGGAAATTGAAATATATGCTCTTTTCATGGATGATTGTGTGACATATTACCTTTTCCTTTAACTTCCATTTTATTGTTTTTTCTCCTATGGCAAAAACTAAGGAGATTTACTTTCATTGAGACTTGGGAGCAGGGTGTGTTTTAAAATAACTACACCAAAGAACAGTTCGAGAACATGGCTAGTGAGAAGCACCACTTACTTTGTGACCTAGTATGAGAGCCTTATTCTTGCAGCCTTAAAATACAGACCTCTTTAGTCTGGAAACAATTCCAGGACTGTGGATGTTAAACGTCCTGGCAACAGGGAGGGAAGTGCTTGGTAAGAAAAGAAATGCATATCTGCTATATATTTGAAAGAGTAAGTCTGTCCAACTGTCTGTCTATCTGGTCAAGAACTCCTCTTAAACAGTAAGAGCTAGGATCACCGAATTCGGTATACAGATTTCTCTCATCATAATTTAAGCAACATAAGGATTTGGTTGTGCCAGGAAAATGGGATGTGCCTGGAATGAGATTGCTGCTCATAAAACCATGAAAGGAGACAGAGCCAGCAGGCAGGTGAAAGGAGGTGGCTGGAGACATCCTTCCCCAAACTGGGACTGCCTCTGCCCCAAACCTCCTTGTGGTGTTTTAGATGCTGTTTGTAATTATTAGAACTGGAAGCACTGGCTTTTGGGAGTCTGGAAGCACAGGAGACAGGAACGAGGGGGTAGAAGATTAGCCAGAGCTGAGTGAGAACTACAGAGAGGTATAGCAGCTCTGTAAAGAGGTTTCATGTTTGGTAAATAAAGTCCTGTTGAAGTTTGTTAGTACCTTGCTTGCATGATACAAGATTTCTACTCCCCAGACACCCTTTAGGGAAGGTGGATGTGGGGCCTAAAGTGCCACCTCCTAGATTCGTAAGGGGACATTGATGGCTGTTCCCCTTCATCTGGGACTGAAGGGAAAGTGCATAGTTTGCTGCATTATTTGCTTTGGTTGGGGAGTGAAGGAGGCAGATGGAGCTGCCCCCTCTGGGGGATATGCACCCCTCCCCCCAGCTTTTCTCACTGGAGCTGCAGTAGCTATGGAGAGACCCTTCTCACCTGACTTCAAGCTGCTGCAGTGAGAAAAGACTGGGGTAAATCCGGATAAAGCTTCTAGTGCTTTTATAAAAACTCCATGTATGTGTAAATAAAGCTATGAAGATACAAGGCAGCGTTTACACCACAAAAACAAAATGTTGGGATGCCTGCAGAATGAGAGAGAAAATACTGTTGAGAATATTATAGTGCAGTACATTAATGGATGGTGTACCTCCCCCCCCCCCCCCCCACCTAGAATGTTATGTTTAGTTCTAGTCTCTTGGAAATTATGAATCCCCTTTCTCATAAAAAAAAATTCTGGCAGAAATTGAAGGGCTCCAAAGAGAGGCTTCTAAAATGACTACAGAAGAGGAAATGCTTCCAGAGGAGGAGAAACTGAAAAATAATAGAACTGTTTTGTTTAGTGAGGAGATGACCGTGGGTGGGGAGTCCTGCCTTCCCATAGGCTCTCTTCCAGCACAGTCTCCCAGTTTATGGCTGTCCCTAGGAGAATTTATGCATAGGAGAAGGGGGGAAGAGAGGGAGGAAGCAGAAGGAAATGCATTGTTCACTAGTGATACGAATTGCTTCCATTCTGTCATGCACCCTTTTTAAAATTCAGAATCTAACAATCAGATGTACCACAGTTGAAAAAGAAGTCACCAGACTTATGTTTATTTACAAAACAACAGAATGGTGCACCTCAATGCCATTTAGATGCCTCTGTCCCATAAAAAGTATTTTATGATCTTTTCAGTTTCCTTTTCTCACTTCATTTTCTTTCGTCACAACCCTCAATGGACTGCATTATTGGAGGGCAACTCCCAAATATGCAGATTTGCTCCCTCTTTTCAGAACTCTTTCTGCTTTCCGTTGTGCACTGGTCACATGCACAGCCCTAATTGGAAGGGGTAAAGAGCATAAAAAAGGGCTTTCATTCAGATCACCAGTAAGATCATGTGTCAGAGGGTGGAGTTTAAGGGGATCAACAGTAAGATACCATTGCAAGACAATAAGACACAGCATTAAAAAATCTGGTGGAATCTTAGACATCTTATGAAATATAGGGCAGCTGAGAGTTATGGCTTTCAACAGCTACCATCTCTACTGATTTGGGGATAGTTCTGCTCATCAGCATACAGAATCATTGCTAGTTTATTAGTCTTTAAAACTACATGTCAGTAGAGATGTTTCATAAGAAATCTAGTATACATGTAGAGTGTTTATTGTTGAAAGAAGCAATTTCTTTTGAAATGTGTGGCTCATACTGATTACCCAGATAAGTAGATAATAAGCTGCTTGAATGTAACTATAGACTATAAACATTTGACATTCATCTTTAGCGTTTGGCCACAGATTTTTGCAATATTATACAAAATCTAACGTTGCAATTTATAGTAATTGATATTTCTAGTATGGCTGTGAACAAATCCATCCTTTATGAATCAATGAGCCATTCCACAGCCTTGTTTAAGTCTGAAGCATGTTGAAGTGGCAACAGTCATACAAACAGTACTAAGAAACAACCTCCATCTGTAGTGGTTGTAAATTTAACTTCAGGTTTTTATCATTTTAATTAGAGATTGGCTGAGGATATGGTGACTGGAACCAAATTGTCTTTAGATGCAGCGAGCTCTCTAATGTAGCCGTTCTAAGCTGATGGGTTCCCCCGTG
Source organism: Pelodiscus sinensis (assembly GCF_052426305.1). Lineage (NCBI taxonomy): Eukaryota > Metazoa > Chordata > Testudines > Trionychidae > Pelodiscus > Pelodiscus sinensis. The sequence continues at coordinate 15,345,889 of NC_143060.1, read as the reverse complement.
AGCAACAAAAAGCTCTCCCACCGACACAGATCTGTCCACTTCACCACTTACGGAGGTGTAATTTAAGTCATTCAGGAGGAGGCAAGGACTTATTTATTCATCCTCATGAGGGACATTAATTATGCTGACATAAATGTCACATAGACATAATCTTTAGACTGGGGTTTGGAGTTCAAGTTTCAGGGTGGAACAGGACAAAGGTTTAGGATCCATGCTGTTGAAATTTCACAGACTGTTTTACCCAAATGGCAGACATTTCATGTGATCAGCTTATCTGTAGAGATTTCTACCATCCTGGTTTTCATTCGAGTCAGAAATAGAAAACAAAACCCTGAAACTGCCTGTTAACAAGCCAGTTTCGAAATGAGAGAGACAATGAACTACAGTCCCGCATCTGCACATTACAAATGTGGAGAAATGTAGGATTTAGATACATAATGTGTAAAGTGTTTGTTTAGCTGCTGTAAAGTTTTCTAAATACTGTAGATAATACAGGTATTTGTATTTGCCATCAAATGATGTGTAGTTCAGCCAGTCTGTAATGAATATGCCTTTTCCAGTAAGTTGATTGTCCTGCAGATAACAGGGGAAAGTCCATTCTCTGCAGATGTTTTCCTTTTTTATTTGTTGAAGACAACGGGCTAATCCTGCAACTCCTGGAAGGTGCTGAGTGAGTGGGAGTTGAAGGAGCTAGGATTTTGCATTCAATGGAGCTTCCCCCTCCCCAATTTTTACCAGCCTTTAATATGCAACTGATTCAGGGTTCTCATTCTTTGATGCCCTCAAGGCAATGCACACTGAGAAAATCAGCTGTCTGTCTGTAGATAGGCAACACGGGAAACAATTTGAAGAGAGTTTAAATTAAATTTAATCAGGCAAGAGTTCTTGAGTTGAAGGGCCAGATTCTTCCCTCTTATATGTTCATATAACTTCCATTGCTTTCAACAGAATTTGCGATAATATTACTGAGAGAAGAGTATGACCATGAATCTTCCTTCCTATTCTTTTCCCCCTTTCTCTTTCTTTTCCCAGCTTCAGTCTTTCTATAATCTCATCCTTTCACTTTTCTCCTCCATGAATGTGAGTTTGTCTATCTCAGCTAAGCCTTCCTCCAAATATGGTTATAATTATGTCTCCTGCTCACCTCTTCATATTTATCTAGGAGAATGTAATCTTATTATTTGTTATCTATATAATATTAGCACTGGCACATTTTTCTTGTGCAGTGACAGAGTGTTTTCCTGAAGGAGGAAAAAGGATGGATTTCCTGAGTAAAATATGCTTGACTTTCTTTCAATAAGCCTACAACCAATTCTGCCAGTAAAAAGAAAACCCATGTTGTCTGAGTTAATTCCACAATCCATCTGTATATATATTGATTGTGAAATATTAAAACATCAGTAAGGAATTAGGGGAACCAGAAAAAGTCCCCTGCTGTTCTCATACTGGAGATTACAGGGAGACAGCTTTTTTTGAATAGTGCCCTCTTCCTATCTAGAACAATTAGTGTCAATGTAGTAGAAGATAATTGTTTCTATAAATTAGTCTAAATTAATTATTTAGGCAAAAAAGCTACTTAAAGATCGGATTCCAACAGTTCTTTAGGTGGGTTTTTTTCCTGCTCACTGACTGTTTTCCCCATATATCTTTTTTATGCATTAGTTATTTTCCTGTGTTTAAAATATTAATTGGGAGTATCCAGGCTTCTCACAATTTGATATAGCTGATCTACATACAGCACGAAGTAACTTGAAAAGAATTAGGAGTCCGTTTCATAAATACCTTTCCAAAGTATTTTTTAATTATTGACTTTAAATTTTCCTTTGGTGTAATACATTGTTTGGATGTCTAGATGTAGCCTGTGGGCCGGAGGTTCCCCACCTCTGGTTTAAACAAAGGCGACAACATGCCCATCTCTCCTAGTTGTTTAAGTTTTTCTTTGGGTCAGCTATTAGAATGTCTTCTAATCTTACGTGTTTAGCATTGGACTGTTCCTACGAAGTTACAGTGTGCAGTCGGAAAAATCTCTGTTCGTTGATTGAAAAGCTTCTGGATAATCATGCATTATGTTGTATCTGATAACTGTCTTATGGACAGAGAAAATAATTTAAACTGCAAGATTTCAGACCTTGTTTGGTGTCATTTAAGATGTTTTGAAGAATCATTTGAAACAATGTAAAACGGAGGAAAATAGGGATGTTAAAAATGGTGTAATCAGGAGACCGTATAACTGGTGAAAAGCTTTATACGGTAGAACCTGCAGCGAAACCTCCCAGAGAATGGGGCCACCAGCCCTTGCCCATCCAGCTCCTGGGGAGGTGGCTTTGCTGTCCAGCTGCAGTGAAGCCACCTCTCTGGGAGTTGGCAGAAAATAACCAAGACCATTAACAGAAGCACTAGAGTATCGGCTAAACAGTTAATCAGTTATACTCTAACATCCTTAGAGGAAAAATAGCTGTGTTTACTGTGCTTTTTAGTTAGCTGCCATTGTCCTGCTTTGGGCTATGCTCACAGGGTTAGCTCACCTTGCTGTTTGAGCTTGCTGCCTGCGTGAACCCTTGCCAGTCCTATTTCATCATTGCACTAGCTGGTGCGCACGTAGGATGGAGAGCATTATTTGTAATATGTAGCTGGTGTAGTTTGCTATAGGCTTCATAATGTCAAATGCACATTTTCATTTAGTTGCGGTTTGTGTTTATTGCCAGCATTATATTCTCATTATTTTATGTTCACAGTGTATTTATTGAAAGACTCCAGGAGGCAGAGGTTTTTTATATTTTCCTTTTAACATCACTGGTGCTATTTTCCTAACTCATTGGCATAAAATGGCACTTTACATTTAATTCACTTAATTATTTTGAAAAGTATTTTTTATCAGTTGAATTTCCTTCTGTAGCTTTTAAAAACACCTTACTATTCAAAGCTTCACTTATAGAAGCTTTTTTATTTAACCCATTAGTATTGCTGAAACTGATCAGCACCAATTCTAATAGTTTTAGTCATGTTGAAAAGCATCTTTCCCCATAAATATTATATTGTAACTAATAGTGGCGTAAGGTTATCAGAATCTCACTCTTCATTTGCATTTTGGTGAAGGTGATTTTATAATATGTTCATTCGTAATGTGTGTCAAGTGTACATAATTGCCCTTGGTCTTATTTTAGGTCTCCTTGAAAACAAGGTCTAGAATCTCATTGGGAGTGTTTTACTATGATTTCTTTAAATAATATATAGTCAACTAATACTACTAGGATTTGTACTGATTAAATAAGATTGTCCAGTATATTTCTTTAGTGATTGACATAAAACTTAGAATTGGCTTTTGTGGTTGTATTATGGGTTTTTTTAAGCATAGTTGTCCTGAATTTACTGAAAGTAACTAGATGTCTAAAAGTAGAAAAAAGAGTCTAATCAGACTTTAATTGTCTGGCTTAGTGTCAAGGTAAGACCTACAATCATTAAAATAGTTTCATAATGCAAACAAGCAATTATTATTCAAACCAATGCTTTCATAGGTTATCACTATGTACGGAGCTCCCCTCCCTCCGCCCTCACCCCCCCCCCCCCCCCCAGGAACATACATGGTGAATAGAAATATTTATAGTGATGTTCAGATCCAGCATGTATGATACCAAATTCTGGAATTCAGTGATTTCACATTTTTGGGAATAGTAGGGATAAATAGAATAGTGTTTATTACAGGCCTCTGTATTGCAACACTGCAATACTCTATACCAGTGTTTCCCAATTTTATTTAGCTGAGGAACCCGTTTCAAAATTTCAAGCAACCCCTAGGTTTGTCAAGCAAAAAAAAAGGGGGGGCGCGGGGGAGGAGAGAGGGACCCACCAATTCATGAAATTCACATTCCTTCCCCAAGATCCCCCCCCCCCATCTCCCTTCTGTGAGGCCTCATCCACTCTGTTCCCCTCCTTTCCATCACTTGCTATACCCAGCCCTTATACCTGTCTCAACCTAGTGAGAGTGAGGTGTGGGGTGGGAATGAGGGATTTGGGTGTGGGAAGGGGTGAGAAGTACAAGCTCTGGGAGGGAATTTGGATGCAGGAGAAGGGGCTGTTGACTCAGGGAGGGGGCTCTAGGCCGGGGAGTATTGGGTTCAGGTGGAAGGTTGGGGTGCTGAGCAAGCCAGGGCTTGTGGATGTGAGGGTGCAGGAGTTTGGGCTGGATATGTGAGAGGCTCAGGGCAAGGAGGCTGTGAGTATGATGGGCTCAGGACACAGATTTGTGATGTGTGGATGGTGGAGGAATGTTGTGGTAGAAGACTGAGGATGTGGGGATGCAGGAGTGTGGGGATGTAAGAGGCTCAGGACGGGGGTTCCAGTGTATGATAGGCTCAGATTTGGGGTCAGGTGGTGCAGGAGTGTTATAATGTTGCAGTGGAATGGGGGTTTGGTCCCAATTCGGGGCTTGTTGGCCTGGCTTCATTTTTAAATAAAATGTTATGTCAAACTCAAAAGGTTTTAGCATTGTCTTTATTTATGAGAGGGGTGAGGAACCTGTTTTGAGTCAAAGGTCACTGACCCACAGAAAAGTCAGTTGGGGCCACACAAGTGAAATGCAAAAAAATCCTCCTCCAAAACCCCCCAAGCCTCACTAATGTGGTCCCAAATGTGCTGTTGGGGGTAGGGTACAGAGTGCTAGTGGGTGCTGGGGCTGGGGAGAGGGTGCTGCTGGGTGGAAGGATGCTGGCTCAGGTGGCGGGGTGCTGGGGCCAGGTGCTGGGACAGGCAGGTGGCAGGGTGCTGGGGTCAGGAACATGGTCCTGCTGGGCACTAGGGTAACTGGCAAGGTGCTGGGACAAGGAACAGGGTGCTGCTGGGTGCTAGCGTGGATGGCAGTGTGCTGGGGCTGGGGCCAGGGCCAGGGCCAGGGTGGTGCTGAGTCCTGGGGTGTGAGGCAAGGTGCTGGGGCCAGGACGGTGCTAGGGTGGATGGTAGGGCTGCCAAGGAGCTGGATAGGGATGGGGTGCAGGATCTGGGAGGGAGCTGGGGGGCAGAAGGGAACAAGGTCTGGGTAGGGTGCAGACCAGATAGCTAGGATGCAGAAGCAGGCTGGATGTAGGGTGTCTGGCTACGAGGGAGGGGGCGAGGAGGGGACTTGGGTAGGAGTTGGACCTACCTGATTTGGCACCCTCTAGACCTGACTGGTCCCAGATGAGGAATTTTTGGACCAGGGGAGGTCATTTCAGGGCTCCTGGTCCCTCCCCCCTTCCCTACTAGGCTTCTTTGCACCTCTATCCCCTGCAACCGAACTAAGCTGCCCACCCCTGCTGGTTCCCTGCACTTCTCCCAAAACCATCCCTCACAATCCAAGGGAGTGCAGCACCAGTTCCCTGCAGCCCCTCACAGCCCAGCTGAGCTGCCCGTCTGTTCTGTATGCCCTCCCCCATTCACCTTAGCCCAGATGAGCCCTGCACTGGTTCCCTGCATGCCTCCCCCACAGCACAGCTGATCCCCGTTTCCCTGCACCTCCTCCAAGCCCCACAAAACTGCTGAGCCAAGAGCTGATTCCCTGTCCCTCCCTCCCTTTGAGTCTAGCCCCGGTTCCCAGCACCTCCCTCCTCCTGCAGTCAAACTGAGCTCTGAGCTCCACACACACACACCCCACCCCACCGCCCAGCCCAGCTCCCCAGACCTCCCCACTCTGCAACCCAGCTGAGCTCAATTTCCCTGCACCTTCCTCCAAACCATGTAGACATGCTGAGCCAGTGCTGATTCCCTGCCCCTGCCTTCCTCCCTCCCCATGGCTGTGTCTACACTGGCACGATCTTGCGCCAAAGTGGCCGCTCTTGTGCAAAAATTTGCTGCCTGTCTACACTGGCCGTGTGTTCTTGCACAAGTACACTAACGTTCTCATGTATGAAATCAGGGCTTCTTCCACAAGAACTACGATGCTCCCACTCAGGAATAAGCCCTTTTGAGCAACTATTCTTGCGCAAGAAAGCCCTATGGCTAAAATGGCCATCAGCACTTTCTTGGGCAAGAGAGTGTCGACACTGCCATAGATGCTCTTGTGCAAAAGCACAGCTCACACATGGAAGAGTGGATGTGTTCTTGCACAAGAACACTTGTGCAAGATGTTCATGCACAAGAAACAACCTGGCTACGTCTACATTGGCCCCTTCTCCGGAAGAGGCATGTTAATTTCCAACTTCAGAATAGGGAAATCCGCGGGGGATTTAAATATCCCCCACGGGATTTAAATAAACATGGCCGCCGCTTTTTTTCCGTCTTGGGAAAAAAGCGTCTAGACTGAAAGTAGGAATAAGAGATCCTCCGGAAAAGGGCTTTATTCCGGAGGATCGCGCCAGTCTAGACGCTTTTTTCCGGCTTTTCCCCAAGCTGAAAAAAAAGTGGCGGCCATGTTTATTTAAATCCCGCGGGGGATATTTAAATCCCCCGCGGATTTCCCTATGCTGAAGTTGGAAATTAACATGCCTCTTCCGGAGAAGGGGCCAATGTAGACGTTGCTCCTGTGTAGACATATCCTAAGAGTTTCCTCACATGAGCAAAATCAATTTTGTGTTGTGCACCAGTACTGACTTCATGTGGATTGTTTGGATGTGCCACCCAAGTTATCAATAAATATTTTTAAACCTCTACCTTTTCCCTCTGCTGCCATGTCAGCTCCCCTGGTACCAGCTGCCCCCCCACTCCTCACCCTCCTCTGCTGTTCTGACTCCTGCTCTTCTCACTGTCCTCAGCCCTCCTGCAACCTGCCCCCCTACACCAGCCCTTCTCACCCCCTTGTGCCCACTTCTCCAGTAGCCCCACTCTGATCATGTGAGCTACCCCTGCTCATCCCCTCTCCTAACACCTCCCTCTACAAACCTGCCCTGCCTCTCTCCTCTGATGGTGGTCCCTCCACTGGGCAGGTGTCTGACCAGAATCCCCTGGCACCTGCACCTTCTCTTACCCCTGCACCCTCCTGGTGCCTCCCCCTTCCCTCACTTCCCCTGTCCCCTTTGCTCCATTTTCCCCTGATGCCCACCCCTCACCACCCTCTGCCCCCATCCCCCTCATGCCCCTGTGCCCTCTCACATGACTTGCTCCATCCCAGCCTTCCTCATGCCCACCCCTTCTTTCAAGCCTTCTCCCAGCACCTCCTCTCACCCCTCTAGCCCCCAATGCCCTTACCTTCTCCCTTCCTACTGACACCTCTCCCCTCCTGCCCTTTTCCTCATTGTCTGTGCTTGGGCCCCTGCCATTTGTCTCTCCTCCATCCCTGTCCCTTTGGTGCCTTCCCCTTCCCCTCCGCCTCTGCACAAACACCTTCCTCTCCCAGCCCTTCCCCTTTCCCTCTGCACAAGCCCCTCCCCTCCCTTTCCCTCTCTCTTTCCCTCTACCATACCTTCTGCCTTCCACTTTGTGGGGCCGGAGTCTGTGCTCTGTCCCCGGACTCCGAACCCGCAACTCAGTCATGCGGCGCATCACAGCGCCCAGCAAGTTTAAAATCCCAGGCCGTGACGTTATGTCATGTCCGGGCGTCTCTCCACCCACTGGTTTGAGCGTGCTGCGCAGGGCAGCAGCAGCCAGCAAGGGAGAGCTTAGGGAAGGTTGCGCATGACAGGTCCGGGGACGGGGGAGAGACACCAGGTGGGAGGGCACGCGCGGGGGGGGGGGGTCGGGACCCGTTCCAGCTCCAAATATTGCGGGAGCGTGGGCACCACATGCCCACACAACTCACCGCCCATGCCTCTGCTGGCTAGCCGTCTCTCTCTCTCTCTTTTTCAGAGGGGGTGGAGGAGTACCGGTTCCTCGCGGTACCCCTTGTTTTGCTCTGCGGATCCCCAAGGTTCCACCGAGCACCAATTGGGAAACACTGTTCTATACTTTGGGAGAGTGCCCTGTAACCTCATAGTCTTCATTTACGTATAACTGTGATTTTGTATATAAAACATGTCATGTCAGATTATGATGGGCTGCAAGTCACTGTTCTATCTAAACGTGTATCTTTAGTGCATATGAACTTACAAGCTTGTGTTGTGTGCTTGTCAGTAAGACATGTTATAAACTGGGGAATAGGCCAGTTATTAGTTCCCCAGATACAAAAGCAAGCAAAGTAACTTATGCCCAGATGGGTATCAAACAACCATCAACAGCCATTGTCCAGTATGGGATAAGAATGTCAGTGTGTAGACGACTACACAATTAACCAGTAAGCCTAAACTAGGTTAATACTGTTGACTACATGCATTCTCCAGCAGCAAGGTGGTGGAGGAGGGGGGAGTCAATGTCTGTGGGGAGCTGACTTTAAGAGAGCTCTCTACAAGCACCGGATCTGCCTGTCCCTCCACCTCCGTACTGCTGCCTCTGATAGAAAGGCAGCAGTGAGGTTTGTGAGCTGGGCAGGCAGGAGCCAATATGCGCGGGGAGCTGGCTTTTAAACCAGCTCTCCACGTGTGCTGGTTCCGTGGACCTGCCTGCCCTGCACCCCCCAGCTGCCTCCTACAGAGGCAATGGAGGGAGGGGAAAGGCAGGCGCCGGAGCCAGCTTTTCTAACACTGGCTCTGTGGTGCCACTTCCCCTCCCCCAACTGCTGCTGCCTCTTTTAGAGACAGCAATGGGGGAGAGAGTGGGGAAGCTGCTGTGAAGCAACCTCTGTCTGTGGTATGCCCAGGTTTGTCGGGACAGGGGCCTCTCCGGCATCCCATAGAGCAGCCTCTGTCCACAGCAGGCCTGGGAGTCTTAGCTCCACATGGATAGGGTCTCCTCAGAGTAGCCTCTGTTCAAGGAGAGCTCAGACCCCCAAGGACAGGGGCTGCTGCCACTCGGCGCTGCTGCCTCTATATAGTTTTTTAAAGCTGGCCCCCCTCACAGACTGGCGTCCGCCTGCCACTGTGCACTGCTGCCTCTGTTGGAAAGACAGCTGCGCAGGGTAGCAGGGAGCTCCCCTGAGTGGGGTCATCTCTAGTACGGGAGCTACAATTCAGTGATTCACCTATGTAAGGCCACATCAGGGGTATTGCTCACCCTTGCCTGGCTCACCCTGCCAATGTTCCCTTTAAGCTGTGCGGCAGCACAGCTTCACAGGTGATTAATCAGCACCGCCCAGTGAGTCAGTTAGCTCCCATGCTCAGAGCTCTGAGCCTCTGACTGGGCAGGACTGATTAATCACCTGTGAAGCTGTGCTGCCACAGCTTAGAGGGAATACTGCTGCCTGTCCCGCCCCAGCACAGGCTGCAGCCATGTGCTCTGGAGCCCCTTGTGCTTTCTGGCTGCCTGTTATTGAAACAGGCAGCTCCCATTGGTTAGTTTCTGTGCTGGTGGTGGGAGCAGCTCCTAAAGCTTTCTCCCCCTCCACTCCAGACTCACAGTTTTTAAAGAAAAACTGCCTGGCAGCCATGTTTCTGAGAAGTATGTAGATGGGGTGAGGCTAGTGGCAAGCTTGCCTGGGGTTCCCCACAGCATCCACAAGCCAGATCCAGTGGCTTGGCAGGCCATATTCAGCCTGTGGGCCGTATTTTGCCCAGACCTGGCCTAATCTAATGTAATTGTTATTCCCTGTACAATCCTGTTGGGGTCAGTGGGTTTTCATGGGGCATAAATAAAGGTATTCTCAAGAATAGCTGGTCTTGTCCATGGATGTCTGTTTAAGTGCCAGTTTATGTATTTCAAGAAGATTTTCTTCTTTCTGGTTTTAGAAGCACTCGCACCATTTTGTTTATCAAGTGTACGGTACTATCACAGCCTTCCTTGGTTCTCAGGATTGAAAAAAGTGGAGGAAATAGGGTGTACAGTCCAGGGGTCTGATAGAGTAGGTTACCTGGCAGTCCAGGGGTCTGATAGAATAGGTTGCCTGGAGGTCAGACTGTACACTTTTATCAAAATATATTGAACAAGGCACAGATAGATGTTTCTTTTAATCAAGGTTGATTAAATTGCTATCAGAAAGATGTCTCTGCTCCCCCAGGCACATTGCAACCTTGTTATCATCTCAGATTCTTCCAGCCTTCCAACAGGGTTTTATTAGCTCTTCCTAATCCCCAAATAATTACTCCAGACAAAGAGCTATTTGTAGAGAACATCTTGTTTGAAGAAAAGAGATTCGCAAGAAATTGCAAGCCCTAATAAATTCTCTAGTGCTGTGTAACTCTAGTTTCCCTAGGTGTCCTTGATCTTAAATCACAACTGGGTCATGCTGTTGAACAGCAGCAAGGGAAATGGGACTTCTGTCAACAGTGATACCTCGTTGTCAGGGGCAATTAGGCTGACCTTCACCCTTCAGTACTTATGCACCATGTTTGAAAAAGAGCAAGAACTTTTTGAGCTAACTGGTAAAATTAAGAAGAGACTATTTCTTCATAAATACTTGGTGCCATGTGTGTTTATACAACTTGGAAAAACAGTACTGCCAGCTACATATAACAAGATGTGTAGAAGTGTGTCTTCAGTGGGCATATATGCAATAAATCAATTCACTGAGATTTGAATGTTTAATCTATCCAACTCTTCACTTTGGCCTTGTGAAAAGTGGGAGGTGGTAGAGCTTCTAGTGAAGTCATAAAGAGATCAAAATTAATCTGTTTCACTTTGTGACAGACTTTTAGCCCAATTGTATGGAAAGCTCTCAGAACATTTCATTGTTCTCCTAAAGGATCTGTGAAGGAGACTGATGATGAATGCATAAATAATCAAATTTATTAAGGCCTAATCCTGAGAAGTGCTGTGCACTTCTCATAGTATATCGAATGTCCTCCATTTCTGTTGAAGTGAATGATGATTAAAGATGCTTTGCAACTTGCAGCATCAGATGTTTCATCAGTAAGAATGATGAGTCAGTGAAAAAATTTGCCCATGGTGTTGGTGTTATAATTTTGAGGGGTTGAAGCAAATTTAGCTAAGAATTATGGAAAGAATAATGTGAAATGAGTGTACTTGTTTAAAAGTGCTGGATTAGATCTTCCATGACGACCCTTCCAACTCTGTCAAATACGAGTTTTCATTTTGAACAAAAACCAAATGAGTTATTTCAGCATCTACAAATTAACAGCAACCCAAGCTGGGATATTTTACCACTTTGTTTTGTATGCAAAGTGGTTTAGGAAACTAAAGTATCATATGAAAGGAAATCATTGTAATCTTTTAAAGTGCAGTATCTGTGTCAGACCAATCCTGTCATTTCTCAGCTCAGCTTCTTCTGAGACCACGTTTCTAATTTGGAGTTGTAATTCCTCTGATACCTACAGTGCCTTGTGTGGGCTTTATGCAGGTTGGAAAACTAGGTAAATTTATTAATGTTTGAGTGTTTTATTTGCTTGCTAAGTAGAATGCTTGCTAAAATCTGGCAGGCTACTAACACCTATTTCTATTCACTGCAAACAGAGAAATACATCATAACTGACTTGTTCCACAACACACATTCCCACAGCGGTGGTGGTGGGGGTGTTGATTTTTTTTTTCAAATAAGGAAGTTTAAATTACTTAGGGGACTACTTAACTGCCACTGGTGGAATTAGATTAATGTAGAAGGGATTTTGATTTATTATTCTGAAGAACATATGTTTTTCTGAGTCAGTAATTCCTTTTTGGAAAAACCTTAAATCTTTTCTTTTTTTTAAAGAAATACAAATGTATTGTTGCGTGTCTGGCTCACCGCTTGAGTTTCTCTTCAGTATTCTGCTTTTCTTCCCCTCTTTTTTTGGGGGGGGGAAGTGGCATACGTATTGTAGAACTTTAGCGTATAGGATTAAAGAGACAGATTAGTGAATAAATGATTAGGCCAGTGCTGAGGAGGGCCCACACAAGTCTTTCTGGACCACTGAAGCTCCACAGGGGACTATATGGAAGGAATGCTGAAGAATTGGTTCCACAGAGAGAATAGCAGTACGATTAGATGTTTGTGTTGGCCAAGTTATGGCAATGGAAAGCCAGGAGAGTAGGCCAACACAGATCCAGCATTTCTGAAGATCCAGTGACCCCAATGTTCTTTGGAGCTAGCATGGACGCACTGCAACAAGGGCTGACTTAGCAGCCAGATAACAAGCCTGCCCACTAGTCACCAAGGAAAATGGATTTTATTTCACATTCTGCAAGAGATAGGTGACCTGTGCCGTATGCAGGTGGAATGGGTTTCACTTCTTAGAATGCAACATTTGTGTTATGTTGGATAGAGAAACTAGTGCTCTAACTTTGACCAGCCACTAAACGTGTTTTTTGGTCAAGTGATTTTCAGGTGGAATTTCTGAGGGCTATACTTGGAGTTGGTGAGATAATTAAACCCCCCACCATGTACATTTACACTAAACTGTAGATCTGGTTTTTGTGTATGCTGGATTGTGCTGATTCTGAGATAGATAATCTCTGTGTTTACAGCCCAGTAATAAATTATTATATATATATATATATCATTGCTGACGATGGTAGCATAAATTCCATTTTGAATTATGGATTAGATATTTAATCAAGTTCTATGTGTTGTTATACATGTTCCTTCCCATTGTTTTCTTCTTAAAACTGAAATAATAAAGCTTGAATCGTGTTGTAAATTACTAGATACCTGTTAAATACAATTCCATGTTGCTTCTTGCCCATCAATGTAACATCATGCAAGCCTATAAGAACATAAGAAAATCCATATTGGGTCAGACCAAAGGTCCATCTGGCCCAATATCCTGTCTTTCAACAATGGCCAGTAGGAGATGCCCCGAGGGAGTTAATAGAACAGGTAATCACCATGTGATCCCTCTCCTGTCATCCATTTCCAGCCTCTGACAAACAGAGGCTAGGGACACCATTCCTACCCATCCCGGCTAATAGTAATTGATGGACCCATCCTCCATGAATTTACCCTGTTAAAGTCCTGGTCCTCACAACATCCTCTGACAAGGAGTTTCACAGGTTGACTGTGCTCTGCGTGAAGAAAAACTTCATTTTGTTTGTTTTAAACTTGCTACCTATTAATTTCATTTGGTGACCTCTTGTTATGGGAACAAGTAAATCATTTTTCCTTATTCATTTTTTTCACATCAGTCATGATTTTATAGACCTCTAGCATATCCCCCCTTAGTTTCCTCTTTTCTAAGATGAAATATCCAAGTCTTTTTAATTTCTCTTCATATGGGACCTGTTCCAAACCCCTAATCATTTTTGTTGCCTTTTTCCTAATCTTTTCCAATACCAATATATCTTGTTTTGAGATGAGGTGACCACATCTGTACATAGTATTCAAGATGTAGGCATACCATGGTTTTATATGGAGGCAATAAGATATTCTCTGTCTCATTCTAGATCCCTTTTTTAATGATTCCTAACATTCTGCTTACTTTTTTGACTGTTGCTGCACATTGAATGGATGTTTGCAAAGAACTATCCACAATAACTCCAAGATCTCTTTCATGAGTGGTTATAGCTAAATTATCAATTTGTTCCAAAACCTCCTGTAACTCAGTCTGGGACAATTCCTCAGATTTAACACCTAAAAAGAATAGCTCAGGTTTGGGAATCTTCCTAACCTGCTCAGCTGTGAAGACTGAAGGAAAGAATTCATTTAGTTTCTCTGCAATGACCGTATCATCTCTGAGTGCTCCTTTGGCATCTTGATCATCCAGGGCCCCACTGGCTGTTTAGCTGGCTTCCTGCTTCTGATGTACTTAAAAAATAACAGCAAAATGTTTTTTTTTTTTTTTTGAGTTTTTGGCTGGCTGCTTTTCAAACTATTTCTTGACTTTTCTTATTATGTTTTTACTCTTAATTTGACAGATTTTACGCTCCTTTCTATTTTCCTCACTGGGATTTAACATCCACTTTTTAAATGATGCCTTTTAATCTCTCACTGCTTCTTTTTCTTGGTTGTTAAACCATGGAGGCACTTGTTTGTTTGTTTTCTTACTGTGTTTTTTAATTTGGGGTATACATTTAAGTTGGGCATCTACTATGGTATCTTTGGAATGTTTCCATGCAGATTTTAGGGATTTTTCTTTAGTCACTGTATGTTCTAGAACTATGAAGTAGGGTCTTCTTGCAAGCCGGTGGAATTTTCCATTTTTGTAACATAGTGGAAAATCAGTCCTTTCTGTAGTCTCTGATTCATATCTCTGGCCATTGTTACTGTGAGGGTTTCACTGAATCCTAAGGCTGTGTCCAGACTCAGGGGTTTTTTCGAAAAAAGTAGCCTTTTTTCGAAAAAACTTCACCTGCGTCTAGACTGCAGCCGCGTTCTTTCGAAATTAAATCAAAAGAATGCGGCTTTTCTTTCGACGGTGGTAAACCTAATTCCACGAGGAAGAACGCCTTCTTTCGAAAGTGCTCTTTCGAAAGAAGGCGTTCTTGACAGCAAACAGGCTTTTTAGAAAGAGAGCATCCAGACTCACTGGGTGCTTTCTTTCGAAAAAGCGGCTTGCTTTTTCGAAATTCCGCGTGCAGTCTAGACACGCTCTTTCGAAAGAGGCTCTTTCGAAAGAGGCTCTTTCGAAAGAGGCTTGCAGCCTAGACATAGCCTAAATGTTGGACTAAAAAGAACTGTTTAGACTATCTCTTTTTTCCCCCCCTCCGTTCTGAGTTTGGAACACTCTGTCGCATAGTTTAGAATATAAGATGCTTAGAAGCCCCGACTAAGACTGTCACAGTTCCCAGGTCTAGCTGTGCCTTCGGCCCCTCTGCTGTCTTTCTGAGTGCATCCAAAAAGATGTTGGACCCTGCACTTTCATTTCTTTCAGGCTGGAAGCCACAAGTTTTCTACCCATATATCAGGAGTTCAAATGTTAGCAGTTTTTCTCCTCAGGAGCCAGAGGTGAAAATGGTGACCCACGACAGGCTTTCGAAAACAAAGCAAACTTGTTTTGAAAGGGAGGAGAGCATCAGAGACAGAGCAGGGTGGTTGGAGTGTCTGTCTTGCAAGCGGTAGCTGCATCAGGCCCTGCCCAGTCACCCTTGATCTTGTCCTCTTCCTAGCCTGATCTTGGCACTGTGGCAGCTTCTCCAGTCCATTCTAGATCCTGCTCTTGCCTCTGTTCCTAGCAGTCACAGAGCCCTGTGTAGTACGGTTCAGTTTGTGCCCCAGCATGCCTGACAGTGGAAACAGAGTGGGCCCCAGGATATTTCCACTGCAGCGGTGTTATCGTACACTGCCTCCCACCTGGTTCTTCTGCTCCTGATCGTCGCAGGTATAGTAAAACAGGAAAGGGGACTCAGCACATTAAAAGGTTTAAATGTATATCTGTCTGTCTTATGATCTCTGGTAGCTTAATCCAGATGTCTCCAGAAATGTTCGCCAGCAGTCTGTTGTTCCCTGTTCCCTCTCCCTTGTCTTTTGGGGGGCTGTCTTTTTAACTACCCCAGGGTTCCTTGTTTCAGTACAGGCAGTCCCCGACTTACGCGGATCCGACTTATGTCGGATCCGCACTTACGAATGGAGCTTTCTCGCCCCGGAAGTCGGGGCGAGAAAGCCCCGTTCGTAAGCTGCTCCGGTGCCCCTGGTCTGCTGGAGACCGTCTCCAGCAGACCAGGGGCACCGGGCGGGTTCCCGCGCTTCTGAGGCTTTGCCAGAGCAAAGCCTCAGAAGCGCGGGAACCGCTGCTGCTGCCCCTTGAGACCCGGTGCCTGTGGTCTGCTGGGGACGGTCCCCAGCAGACCACAGGCACCCGGACTGAAGCCGCAGCCGCGGGGGGGTCCCGCGCCTCTGAGGCTTTGCCAGAGCAAAGCCTCAGAGGCGCGGGGAACCGCCGCTGCTGCCGCTTTGACTGAAGCGGCAGCAGCGGCGGTTCCCCGCGCCTCTGAGGCTTTGCTCTGGCAAAGCCTCAGAGGCGCGGGACCCCCCCGCGGCTGCGGCTTCAGTCAGGGTGCCTGTGGTCTGCTGGGGACCGTCCCCAGCAGACCACAGGCACCCAGACTGGAGCGGCAGCAGCGGCGGTTCCCCGCGCCTCTGAGGCTTTGCTCTGGCAAAGCCTCAGAGGCGCGGGACCCCCCGCGGCTGCGGCTTCAGTCCGGGTGGCTGTGGTCTGCTGGGGACCGTCCCCAGCAGACCACAGGCACCGGGTCTCAAGGGGCAGCAGCAGCGGTTCCCGCGCTTCTGAGGCTTTGCTCTGGCAAAGCCTCAGAGGCGCGGGACCCCCCCCCCCCCCCGCGGCTGCGGCTTCAGTCAGGGTGCCTGTGGTCTGCTGGGGACCGTCCCCAGCAGACCACAGGCACCCAGGCTGGAGCGGCAGCAGCGGCGGTTCCCCGCGCCTCTGAGGCTTTGCTCTGGCAAAGCCTCAGAGGCGTGGGACCCCCCGCGGCTGCGGCTTCAGTCCGGGGGCCTGTGGTCTGCTGGGGACCGTCCCCAGCAGACCACAGGCACCCAGACTGGAGCGGCAGCAGCGGCGGGGTCCCTCGCCTCTGAGGCTTTGCCAGGGCAAAGCCTCAGAGGCGCGGCACCCCGCTGCCGCTGCGGCTCTGCTCCCCGTGTCCCTGGTCTGCTGGGGGGGGGGCGCAGCTAGTGTGCTCCCCCCCCCCCCAGCAGACCAGGCTTTTGTTTTGGACTCTGGGGCAGAGCAGCTGGGGCGCTGCCGATTGGTCCTGCAGCTCCCGTGGGCACTACTGGACCAACCCGGCAGCACCCCAGCTGCTCTGCCCCAGGTCCTGATTCAGCCGCTGCTGGTCAGTTTCAGCAGCGGCTGAATCAGGACGTCTGGGGCAGAGCAGATGGGGTGCTGCTGGGTTGGTCCAGTAGCACCCCAGCTGCTCTGCCCCAGGCGTCCCCAAGTCAGCTTCTGCTGAAACTGACCAGCGCTGACTACAGGAAGCCCCAGGCAGAGTTGCTCTGCCCCGGGCTTCCTGGAATCAGCTGCTGATCAGTTTCAGCAGCAGCTGACTTGGGGATGCCTGGGGTTCTTAAGTTGATTCTGTATGTAAGTCAGAACTGGCGGTCAGTTTCAGCAGTGTCTGAATCTGGACGCCAGTTCCGACTTACATACAGATTCAACTTAAGAACAAACCTACAGTCCCTATCTTGTACGTAACCCGGGGACTGCCTGTATTTCAAATCTGGATTCCCCCACCTGTGGTTACAAGCCAGATTGCACCACTCTGTCATGGCCACAAGTAGACCTTCAAAAATGAATACCATTTGCCTTGTCCTTTATGTGTTAATCAGAGGCATTTGAAGCTGATGCCCCATTCCTGCATATCTGCAAGTAACCGCTGCCTAAAGTACTCTTCATTCACATCAGACAAATCACACATTGACTATCAGACGAACAGATGGAATATATAGTCTTTGTAGAATAGTACAGGGATTCCACATCCATCACCAGGCTTTAGTAGTGATATCTGTTTCTTCCAAACATGATAGTGGCCAACTATCTTCCAAAACGACTTTCTCGAAAGTTGCTAGGTTTAATGAGGTCTGTTGAGTCCTGAGTGCCCCCTCATGACTGAGGGTGGCTTTGCAATGCCCTGACTTAGTTTCTCCTCTCAGGTAATCCAATAACTTCACTTCAAGTTCTCTTGCCTCAGTCAGTAGTGTAGTCATAGCCTCAGTGTTGCTTCTTGTTTTCTGAGCATTGTTTTAAACTCTAGTTAGCAGTCTGTTGTCCGTAGGGTCAAGTCTGCTTTCTCTTGTAATGTCTCTGAAGTTCTTTGTTTGTGTGTTTGTTTCATGTTCATGTTTAGTTTAAAAAAACCCACGGTGCTACAAATTGATAATAGCTTAACACTAAAATTCATATACAGAACACAATGGAAATATTTCAGTCTTTAAATTAGTGGCCTGAGCTGCTGTTTCAGGGTTAACAATTATATGGTTCATACTGAATAGCTCTTTGTCTTCATGCTAATATGTAACTAGCTGGCTGTGGGAAAGGATCGACATTTAATTTAAAAATTATTTTTAAGTAGTAGTTCTGACCCTACCCTTGTTAGCCACGGTTGTGCATGTTCTTTTGAACTAATCCAGCAGGCAGTTAAATAATTATTATAGCCATAATCAACAATCAGATAGCATTGAATGCCTACATACAGTAGCATAAAGGTTTAAGGAAGGCTATTAACGATGAAACAAAACATACCATTTAAATCCTAGCATGAGAACTAACCAGACAAAAAGGATACAGATTTCAGTTTGATTACTGTGGCAAAAGAAAATTTAGGAAGTTAATATTAGGACAGTGGTAATTGAAAGTCTTTAAAAATAATAATGCCCTCTTTTTTCATTTGATTAAAAAGGTCATTGGCGCGCGCGCGCGCGCACACACACACACACACACACACACACACACAAAAATCAGCTATGTGCATACTTGGCTATTAGAGCAAATTAGGGATAGTGCATATAATGCACATTTCTTTGTTCATCTCTTGTTGATGAAAGAGAATAGAACTCTTAAGGGCAGTTTGTGGCCCCTTAATATTCCCAGAAACATGGCCTTTGTATTTAAAACCTCACAATAGAAGAGCTTGATGCTAATTATATTATGCAGACTCATCCATTAATTATTTTTTAGATCTAGAACCTTTATGCCTTAGTGACTGGGGCACCTGAAGATATCTCCACTTACAGAAATGAATTTGGTCTATCTTATGATGGAAGTGAATTTCATTTATTTTGTGATCTGGGAAGGGCTTTAACCCATTTTTATGCTTCCCATTCTGAAACCACGCAGAGGACTATCAGGTCTCCCTGACAGCAGTAATTTAAGTCTGAGGTACTGCCCCCCTCACAGTCCCTGGGAAGCAGAGAATACCATAATATAAGGGTTCTCAAACTTTGTGGTACTGCAACCCCCCTCTAAGTTGCTCATGACCCCCAAAGGAGTCGGGACCCACAGTTTGAGAAACGTGGCCATAGTACAATATATTCTAACTATGGCGTTGATTCAGTCTTTATAGTGGGGCAAAAAAAGCAGTCATGTAGCACTTTAAAGATGAAAGCCCCATGAAAGCTCATCAGCTAATAAACCATCTTGTTAGTCTTTAAAGTGCTACATGACTGCTTTTTTTGTTTTACCCAGTTCAGACTCACACGGCTACCTCTCTGTTACTTTTTATAGTGAGGCTTGAGCAAGGCCTGTGTAGAGCCTTTATGCCATTTCCACAGCAGCTCCGGTTATTCTCAGGGAGGCTTCTGACCATTTCAGTCTTTCTATGTGGTTAGAAGGCTGTAAAAGAGACTTAACATAATTGAGAATTTGAGCCATAATTTTTATTATCAGGAATTTCTATATTACTGTACATTTCAGTGTTGCAGCTTTTGTCAAGAAATTAGAAGAGTAAATGTGGGCAGCATTCTCTCTGGAGAGAAATATGCAAAATTATTTATTCCATGAGCCCTAAAGCTGGTAGGGCATTGTTTATCACAAATGCAATCCTTTAAGTGGGCATCAGGAATTCCAGAGAATAAATGAAATTCCATATGAAATCTGAATACTGGAGAAGGGTACAATGTGAGCCTGTAGAAGTTTACTGCTTATAATTTAGAGCACCTTGCTTGGTTCCTATATTTCCCATCTCTTAATTAATGCAGGACTGTTCCTTGCAGTATGTTTTATGTCCAGATTAGTAGTCCTGATTAATGTACAGGAAATGATCCTACCTAGGTAAAGATATGTGTAATTTCCCTCACTTCTCATAGTCTTCTCATTTTGTGGGGTAATGATAATTAATAATAAACATTAAAACAGATCCATATAAAATAAAACAATTCTGCTATTACAGAGCACATGGTTATTGGAAGAAAATTATTGATCTTTCTTGGTCAATAATCATAACCTGGTCGTTAGCAGCCATAATTTAAATGTAATTTTTTATATGAATATGACTTATTTTGAAGTATGTTGAATTAGGAAACTCATGATCGAATTCTTTGATGTAATCAGAATTATATGGCTAGAAATTGACCCACTTTGCATGGTGTCCGAGAATCTCCTAGCTATTAGTATACTAACTTAGTATAGCAATATCCTATTTTATAGCACACTAATCCACATGCAAACATTGAATTATTTTTTCTCACGAAAGATTAGATGTGGTCAGTTTTGTTTGAACATAAGTAGATATGTATGTGTTAGTAAAGATATATGAGGATATGGTGGATCTGTACTGATGGCACAGGTAAGGCTTCCAGAAAGGAAATCATAGCATTTTGAACACTGTAATATTGTCTCTTGAAAAAGTATTGATGGCAGTAATAGCATGGAAAGCACAGTGGCACAAGTGACAAAGTAGCAAAATAACTGGGTTATGCTGTGAAGCATCCAATTTTTGTTTTCTTGAAAAGCTCAGCAATTTTTCACGAAAAATAAAACAAAAAAACCTGTCTCTTAATATTGAAACCCTGCAGCAATACAAATAGGTTGCATTTTTTTCCCTTGAGGTTATACAGTAGCTCAGCTCGCTCTTGTTGATTTCAGCAGTCTGATTTTATCTGCATTCCCTTAAAGTAATGTAATGACAAATATTTTCTATGATGCAGATAACAGTAAGGGACATCTCTGACCTCAGATTAGAAAGCTCTTTGGCTGCCTAAGAATTTATATGTAAAGCTTTTGGAATTAATTTGTTTGATTTTTAATAAATTGAGGTTTTTAAGCAGGTCATGTGATCTAGCACACCATATGGTTTTCAAGTTTCATAAAATTAATCTCAGTTTAGTACAGAAAATGTAATTATGCCTTTTTAAGCTTTTTTTTTGGGGGGGGGGGGGGTCAGTTAGCTTTAGCTTGATCCGTTTTAGGGAGAAGCACCTCATTTTTTAAAAAAAAGTTTCTGGAGAG
Organism: Pelodiscus sinensis; assembly: GCF_052426305.1. NCBI lineage: Eukaryota > Metazoa > Chordata > Testudines > Trionychidae > Pelodiscus > Pelodiscus sinensis. The sequence continues at coordinate 15,325,184 of NC_143060.1, read as the reverse complement.
AACAGTGATCTCATAGCCACTTACATTAGCGCCTTCCTCCATATCCCAGTTGGTACATCCATTGTTTAAAGATAATTTGAGATGAAGCAAAGTTAGTTCCCCCCACTCTTTTTACAAGCCCTTCAGAGAAGTAAAATTTGTTTTCATATACTCAGCTTTTATTACTGTAAGACAGCCTCAAAACTTGCATAAATAATAATGTAAAATAACATCTCATCTTCCTAAGCTTCAGTATCTGGATATTGGTCTGGACCTTCAGCTCCAATCCACCTGCCTTGCCTTATGCTTACAGCACAAAACTTCCTTAAAGCCAATTTAACCAGCTCTTTTAGGATTCCTCTTATACTATGACCTATTGGTCCCCGACACAGGCAACATAACAGGAGGGTCCATATACTCTCCTTATTTCTGGCTCCCAGAAGTGTCCCTTAAGGACTCTAGGTAAGTGATATAGTTAGATTTGTACAGCCCTGCAAATCTGAGAGTATCTGCATCCATGGATGTCGAGGTAAATATCCATGGCTCATTTTTGTGGATCTGGATGTGAATACAAATTTTGAAACTAGAATCCCGCAAAGTTGTGGCTATACGCTTTAGATCTGCGGGTATCCACATCCGTGAATGTAGATGCAGATCTCCATGTCTCGGATTTTTTTGGATACAGATACGTTCTGTCAAGACTTCAGTGGGGTTGTGCTGACTTGTACCAACTGAGGATTTGACCCCAAGTTTTTTGCACCAGCAAAATGCATATTTGCACATACGTTCTGTAACTAAATAATTCACAAATACAGTTTGTGGGCACAAATACAAGCTTTGGCATGCACAGGAGCTTAGGTGTGGAAAAATTGTGCACATAATTTTAGGGTGGGCCCAAGTGAGGATGTACTTATTCATTAGAGACAACTTTTATATTTTTTGTGGCTGTGTCTTTCCTTAAAAATATAAAGAAAGGAAGGAACAGAATGCAGAGTACACATTAGAAGCTGAATCTATCACAGACATAGTGTCCTAACACTTGTGAACTCAAATAGAAGACTTACTGGCGCACACAGCAAAATATAAATCGTTTCTAAATAGATTTCATAATGTCAGTATGACATCCCACAAATACATATAAATAGTACCCCCATACACTATTTCTTTGCACCCTGATTCCTGCAGTGCTGTCACTAAGGGATGCATTCTCACCCACAGAGAAGAAAAGTCAGGAGGAAAACTCTCCTCCTCCTCCCATCTACACTGTGCTGTTATTGATGGGAATTGTTCTGTGGTACCTTTTTCATGGAAAGTCATGTGCTGGAAGTGGTTTGAAGGTGTTAGTTTCTAGTTGAGCAACTGATATTTTGTAAAAACCTTCAGAACAGTACTGAAAAAAATTGTGACTTCTTGACTGGATTATCATAATTACGTTCTTCAGGACTTGTCCATTATTTGGAGTTGGCTCAGACTGCAGTAGCCCATTAGCTTACTGGTTTGGTCAACCATAATCAGATTATGCCTTCCCAGCATTCTTCGTCTTGGATGCATCTGAAATGTTGGAGTCATTTTGGCAATGATAGTTCTTCAGCAAACTTCTGTTAAGGATTCTACCTTCACACCTTTGCATGGCTGTCAATTGAATTGGTGTGCTGTATATTGCTAAACTCATACTCCCAGTATCAGAGTCCATCTTAAAAAAAAATTCCTCCAATCTTTCTATTCCCCCAATAGTTTGCTTTTAGTAATTTCCTTCCCTTTCTTTCCCTGTTCCTGGAGGGGATGTTTGTGTTTATTTTTGCATTTTATGAATTTTATAACAATGTATCATTGCATTGTTAATGTTTTTAAATATGTATTGCACCCCCATCACTTTGGTTGAGTAGAGGCAGATTGGATGTTATTGTGATGTTATGATTCTCTGTGGTGAGTATACAAAAGGTGTGCAAGCCCCATTTTCTGGCCTCTGGTATTCTTTTTGATGTAGGGGTTTCTTCTTATCAGTGTTTTGCCCAAGGGCAAGTGGCAGCAGTAGTCTTTTCATTTCTGCCTCCTGCCGCTGCTTTGACAATAGCAACAGCAGCAGGAGGCAAAAATGAAAGGAACAAATTGAAAGAAGCACTTTGCCACTGTTGTAATTTTGAAATTGACAGCATTTTTTTTTGTCCAAAGACTCAAGAAAAAGCTGCTTTCCTCTTTGCCTCCTATTGTTTCTCCAGCAGAGAGAGACATTCTGTGATGCTAGAGAGGCAGTGGGAGGCCAACATGAAAATAATTTTCTTCCTGAAACATTGGCTTGCAAAACATGAACAATTTCCAGTGGAGAGCAGCACTTTTTCTTTTATTGCCCACAGAAGCAGAGATGGTGAAAAAAAAAATCCTACCACAGCTCCCCAAATGGGCACCCGTTAGATGGTCACTGAAGTACTCAGTGATGTCATGGTAAAGCAGGAGATCAATTGGAGTAAGCACAGAAGCAGGCAAAGGACTTGCATGCTGCCTTTTGCAGTGGCTTAAACTGAGTGACAGCAGCTCCCTTCACCAGTTCAGCCATTCACTGAAAGATACAAAACCCCAGGGCTATGTCTACACTGCAGGCTTTTTGCGCAAGAACAGCAAAAACTTGTAGAGGATCTACAATGCACGCGCATTCTTGAGCAAGTAAATTTACAGCAAAGCATTGGAAAACAGGGCTTCTTGTGCAAGTGTTATTCCTCTCCCCATGAGGAATAAGCCCTCTTGCACAAGAGCTCTTCCACATGAAGGCAGCGTAGACAGGCAACAGGGGTTTCTTGCACAAGAAAGCTCTGATAGCCATTTTAGCCATAGGGCTTTCTTGCGCAAGAAAGCATCCACACTGCCGTGGACTTTTGCACAAGAACAAGAAGCGTGTAGTGTAGATGTGAAGCATGTAGTGTATCGTGTAGCCCAGTAGTTTTTCATTGTTTGTTAGGCTTAGCTAATCTAGTCAGAAACTAGAAACACCACCACATGATTTACTTGGCCCAAAACAAATCACAAATACTCACAGCCACTAGCTCACAATCAGACCATAAAAAGAAAGTGTCTTGTCACAAAGGATTCTTCAATTGTTTAGCTCTTGCAACTTGCTTGGAAATGATTCACAAGCAGAAGAAAAAGGCTAAGTTCACCAAACAAATAATCGCAATATTTTCAACCAGTTTCTTTCACCATCTCATTTGCTATGATTGACTGATGCAGTTATCTGTTCGCTAACGGGGGTCAAAATGTAAATCCTCTCAGTGGGTGCTGTCTTCATGTTATATTTGTTTGGGCTGTTTCTTGTTTTCTTGGCTATTTAATTTACGCTTTTTAGCTGTTTTCAAAGGAAACATATATCTTCTCTTTGAACATGTGAGAGAGATTAGTCAACTCTAAATAGAACCCTTTCTTAACTGACTCTTTCTACTATCTTGGGAAATTATCACATGAAAGGAACATCAGAATTTGCTATTTATGCAAAGCAAAACATTCCTCCCCCCCCAAAAAAAAGCTTTATACATAAATAAGGTAAGTCAAGTGTTTGATGGTCAACATCATTAAGAGAATGCATGTATAGAGCCCTGCAAATCCATGGATATCCACTTTATATCCACAGGTATCCCCATCTGTGGATCTGGACATGGATATCCACAGCTCATTTTTGCAGATACAGCTACGGATACAAAAGGTGTGTCTATGACCCAGCAAATTTGTGCATAATCGCTTGTATCTCCATGGGTATCCACATTTTTGCAGCTATGGATGCAGATATGGATACAAACTTTGTATCTGCGCAGGACTCTATATATGCATGCACTTTGAAAGTGTAAATTTTGAATACGTTGTGTGACGTGATGGTTTCAGGCATCTGTGTCCTGTGTATTAGTTAACGACATGATCATTCAAAACTAGGTTACTAAAGTGTAGACACCTACGTCCTCATCTACACTATAAATCAGTGGGGGGCAACCAGCAGCCCGCCAGCTGCATGTGGCCCATCACGGTTCAGTGCGTGGCTCATGAGACATTTTGTTTGCCTATCCACAGGGTTGCCAGATTTTGCTGGTTTCCAATCATACAGGTTTTTTCCTACCAGCATTACTAACGCGACATGGATGTAAATCAAGGGCATGTGAAGTAAGGTGCATGTTGATTGTACCTAAAATTGACTATGCGCTCCCTCTGCATCCAATCAAGGCCCTACTACGGTTCAACCAGCACACCTCGCAAATTCTACGTACGCAAGTGCAATAGCAAAACTACTCTATACCGGGAGACCTTCTTGGTTACGACAGTCTTGCACCCTGTGAGATGGAGGGCCATTCATATGGTCCACTCACTAGTCTAGGTCAGTGGTTCCCAACCTTTTTTATACCGTGGACCAGCAAATCCATTCACAAACTTTTGGCAGACTGGCATCATTTGATTTACTATGTAAATAATGAATATGCAAATATGCAAATAAACTGTTACCCGTCTGCCTAACCCCTGCCCAGCCCCTTGTTCCCCAATGTCTAACACCTTTTGACCCCCACCCTACACACCATGCCCTTTGACCTCTGACCCTACAACTTCTGCCAACACCCTCTTGCCCCATGACCTCATCATGCCCTCACCCAATACTCCTTTGCCCATTTCTCCCACCCCTGCACGTCCGAGTGAGGCTGCCCCCTCTAGGGAGTGTGCCTGTTACTGCCATGTGGGCAGAGGGAGCAGCCATTGGTAGCCCATGCACTCCCTCCTGCTTTGCAGCCCTCCCTTCCCAAGCACATCTTGTGACCCCGTGGGTAGAGGTGGGGGGATGCTATCTTACCTGGGTAGGAGGGGGGGTCAAGGGAGGGAGGCTCCTCCTGCTGCCACCTCAGCTCCAGTGCGGCTGTCCGGCAAAATCAGCCACCACGGCTGCTGGAGCTGAGCCACCATGAACAGCCAGATTCATCTCCGGTAGCCGCCATGGCCTGACAGCCATCGGTTTGCGGACTGGTGGTGGGGAACTGCTGGCCTAGGTTGCCCATTGTTGCTGTAAAGGTATGTCGGTATAACTACATTGCACAGGGGAGTGGAAAATCTGCACCCCTGAGCAACAGAGCTACACTGACCTGGACAGCAGTACGTTGATAGGACAGCTTCTCCTGTCAAAATAGACACTGCCTCTCATGAAGGTGGAGTCCCTATGCTGCACCATTATGGCATTGTAGGAATATCATACTCAAAATCACTTTTTCTTCTTCCCCTCCTACTGGGCAGGCTTCAGGTTGAAATGGGCCCAGGTGGAACTGAGAGCAGCCTTTGTATACACCTACACAGCAATGTTATTTCAAAAATAACTGATGTTATTCCAAAATAACATAGTCCGCATCTACACAGCAAGCCATTATTTTGACATAAAGTCAAAATAATGTCGAGCTGGAGGACTTCTGACTCCGACTCCTGTAACCCTCATTGTACGAGGTGTAAGGGAAGTCGGAGGAAGAGTGCTCTTTCTTGGACTTCCTGCTGACTTAGCTCAATTTGTATAGCTTATTTCATCTTTAGCCCTGCAGTGTAGGCGTGCCCTCTGACTGGCTTCAGCTGTGGTCTGCCTCCCTCTTCCTCCAGGGCGTCCCTCTTCACCTCCAACATGCCTTTTACATAGAAGATAGCATTTAGTCAGCTTTATGGTACCCCAGGGTTTCCCTCAGTTTTTCAGAGCTTTTGGCTGCCCCTTTGGAGGTTAGCTTGCACAGCTCAGGCAATATGAAGCAGCCAGAGCTGAAAATGTGTCCTCTTTATATATGTCATATGAAATGCACTACTGGTGTTCAGATCAGTGACTTGCCCCTCTCTTTTTAATACTACTATATTTTTTCAGTTATGATTTATTATTTTAAGCATTTTCACTTATCTTTAAATGGTAAGAGAAACATAAATTATTCTTTTGTTGAGTTCCATTATGATTTTGAGGAGCAAAGTCTGCAGAAATCCCTCTGTATTGTACACAAGGTATCATTTTTTATTAATAAGCTCTGACAGTGAAAGATTACATCAATTTTAAAATTAACTTTTGACCAGTTTAGCTTCCTGTAATTCCAGAGGGCACTATAAATAAACCTAATGAAACAAACTTACTTCTTACTTAAACCCTAAGGAACTCTCCTGACTTCAGTAGAGGTCCCTGCACAATTTGGGGTGTTAAATTGTTTTTTGCATCACAGTAGACTGCCTATGCTATGCATACTCTGACATAACAGTTTTCCAAGATTTATGAAGATTTGCATGGAGCAGAACCTGAAGAGAAGTTTAATTACACCTGGCTTCTGGTCATTTCTGCATCTTAGAACGTGGCCAGATGCTCTCCTCTCAAAAGTCTATCTAAGAAAATAAAATTAATCAGCAAGCCTTTTAAATTTTAGTGAATGATTGTCTAAAATTAAAGTGAATGATTTGTCATCTACCCTTGCATCCATTACCCGTGGAATGTAAGTGTTCAGTCATTGTCATGGTTGATGTGCTTACCCTAACCTCTCTATCACTGAGATTTATCTAAAAGTTTAATCAAATGTAATTTTATACTAAGGGCTTCTCAGGAAATAATTGAGTTGACCTCCCATCTTAGTCACAAGTACTTCTTCGTACTGGTAACAAATAGTTTAATCCATTACTAGTCTACACAGGCTTCCTGCTTTGAAGACAAGAGACAACATGAAATGTATGTCTCGTTTTGTACCTGCACATGAGCAGAGTACAAAATGTTAATTTCTAAAATAAAATATTTGACTTATACAGTTTGACTTCACCTTCAAAGTCACATCCTCTCTTCAGGGAAGCTCTGGTAATATGACATACTGCTAATGAATGAGAAGATGACACTTGCTTATATATTTATTATCTATCCCTTTGTTCCAGGAATCAGGATGCCTATATATATTTGAATTAGCGGGAGTTACCCAGCATTGTTCGGGAAAGTGGAGGAACAAAATTTAGAAAAAAAGTAGTCCATTATCGTTTTTTGAATGGTAGATAAGTTGCATTGAGTTCTATAGGGATTAAAATGTATACAAAAGTATAAAACAACCAATTTTACATGTTATCATGAAAAACTTTATTGTAAACTATATTTTGTTTCATTATTCTTAAGAAATATGTACAAATTTTGTCACTTCCAACTCTTGAACATGCAACACAGACTTGTCGATGTGAAAAGGAAGATGGCTCCAAATCAATTCCAACTACTTTAAGTGACTGTCCTTGCGCTTTGTCAGTATATATTGTTGCAATATAAGTTGACAATATATATATATTGTTGAAATATAAGTTGATATAGCTGAGGTGAGGAACCTGAGGGGAGGGAGGAGGAAGGGAGCCGTGCGCCTGTCACCGGCGTCTGACCCCACCCTCCGCTTCCTTGTCCCTCTACTGTCCTTAGTGAGTGACTGGCCCCTGGGAAGCCGCTTCTCCCCATGCTGCCAAGCTCCGTGCAGCCCCAGGGAGAGGCGTCGGTCTCTCATCTCTTCCCTCCCACAGTCCCTTAAAATCTTCTCCTAGATGACAGGTTATCCCTCCACCGTCCTTAGTGAACGACTGTCCCCGCCACTTCCCCTGGGAAGCTGCTTCTCCCCGCACTGCCAAGCTCCGTGCAGCCCCAGGGAGAGGCATCAGTCTCTCATCTCTTCCCTCCCACAGTACCTTAAAACCTTCTCCTAGATAAAAGGTTATCCCATGCAAAGTTTGGTTGCGGTAGCTCTTATAGTGTCTAAGTTATTAGCGCACAAACATACAAACATTCTCCTTTATATATTATATATAGTAATTCCATTCAAGTTTGAATAATCCAAAATGCCATAAAGCTAGAGTAGAGTTTACTGTGAACAAAAAGGGTAAACAAGAGAAAAATGCTGCTGAGATGATTGTCTAAATAACTTTATAGATTTTTTAGATATCTTTGAATTTCTGCTTAAATATACAGGTCGTATTTTAAATTTACTTCTAATGGAAGTTCACTGCGAGTTCAACATTTCTTTTTGTCTTTCTAAATCAGTGGTCCCCAACCTTTTGGGGCTGCTGGGTGCCCGGGGGCGGGGCCACGCACGTGCCCGGGGGTGGAACTGCACACACGCTGGGGGGGCGGGGCCACCAATACGCTGCGTGCCCAGTGCTGGTGCCACCCATGCGCTGCACTCCCGGGGCCGGCGCCGCTCCTGCGCTGCACGCACAGAAGCCGGCATCAGTCACGTGCTGCGCACCTGGGGTCGGTGCCGCAGTGTAGACGTAGCCTTAGTTGGCAAGTTTTTGAAATCTACACATGGCTGCAAATTTAGTCCCGTTGACAGGCTGAAGCAGGTGTGACTCATTAGAGCTCACCATAACCATAAAGTAGGTTTGAGCAGCCCTCAAGCAGAGTTGGGATTGAGGAAGGCTCTGAAGGAAGAACCTGCCAATGTTGAGGCTTCGTGTGGCATTACCTTGGGAATATCTATTTGTTAATGAAGAAGATCACAATAGTGGGTGTCTTTTTTACTAAACCGCAAGCAGGTTGCTTTTGCTTGGAGCTAGAGGGTGACTCCAAAACTGATGGGTGTAGAAGGGAAACATTTTGCATCAGAAGGGTTCTAGTAAAACTTAAATTGCCTGGTAAGGAATGTAATATAAGGGCATAGAGAGTTGGTAGATGTTGGTTTGTTTGGTTTTTTTTTAATCCCATCATGCCTTTAAAATATACCAATATTTTGAGGAACTTGGATTACATTTCACTACGTCTACACTACAAGTTTTCTCAGCAAAAATATGCTAATGAGGGACTCATTTGCATGAGTCGTGATCTCATTTGCATATTTTCTGCCTATCTGTTTTTTTCGCTAGGGTTTTTGTGCAAAAACAAACTTTGGACATTTCCTTTTTGCGCATAACTCCCTTTCCCCGCAAGATCCTTGTGCCCCAACGGATCTTGCAGGAAAAGGGGGTTTTGCGCAAAAAGAAAACATCCACATTGTTTGTTTTTGCACAAAAATCCTAGCAAAAAAAGGGATCGGCAGAAAATATTCGAATGAGATTGCGACTCATGCAAAAGACTCCCTCATTAGCATATTTTTTCTGAGAAAACTCGTAGTGTAGACATAGCCTGTGTGAATAGTTATTTCAGTTGCTTGAAAACTGCCTTTCAAAAAAGTTAGTTTAAATTCAAGTTTTTCATTTCGTTTTCATTTTAAATTACGTCTTCATTCAGAGGATAACAATGGTCCATGTTACTCTTATATGCAGATCTGGGACAGACAGTTCTAGGCCCACCCAAACCCCACCTTTCAGCTAACTGAGAAGAACCAATAACCCAGGGCCACAAGTGAGTATGTAGGGCAACAAATGAAAAGCACAAATGTTAGCGAAGTCAAAGATTGAACATCAGGGAACCAGAAGGAGACGACAAACCTAGAAATTGAACAGCGACCACTGCTCCTCAAAGACATCTAAGGAGTCAGTGGACACGGCCCGAGGAACTCTCCCTGGAGCTATGATCAGACAGCGAAATGGAAATAGGCTTCATAATCCCAGAGCACCCACTCCCCCATCCAGTTTTACCCTCTTAGTATGATGGCCAGCTTGGCCAACACCCTGAGGAGGTTGGTGGAAAGATCCTGAAGCTTTGTGGGCCCACAAATAGGGTGTTCGTAGATCAGGAGGCAGGGGAAAGTTGAGCAGGAACCTTTGTAAGAGGTTCTGAAGGAGCCGGGAAAGGGGCTGATGCACCCTATCTCGATGTGCATCAAGATCTACCTCTTGCTGCAGAAGGCACACGTGTAGGGGGAGTTTGTGAGGCATTCCACGTCCATGCCAATACTCACAACTCCATGGAGGAAACACTAACTAATGTCCCCCAGGCCATGGAACCACAGCAGAATATATGCTGGCCCACTGGGGTTCCTTGCTCTCCTCTTGATGTCAGATTGGGACAGGAAGGTGAGCAAGTGGGTAGCCTGCAGCAGGAGCAGATATGCATGTTTTTTAGGCATAGCCAGGGGCGGCCCGTGACTATAGGCCGACTCAGCCGTCACCTAGGGCACCACATTCAATGGCACCCGATGATGACGTCACGGGGCACCTGGGGCACCCGATGATGATGTCACTCCATTGACGGCCATGCGGCTGGGGGTGCCGATCACATGTTCTGCCTGTGGCACCAGCTGCCGCACCCCGCCTCGGGCTGCTCCTGGACATAGCATAGAGGTGAACTGGCTGCATGTCATACAGCTAGCTCAGGTGACATGGAAGGCTTGCAGGGCAAGGACCTGATATGATGTCTAGAAGACCGAGGGTTAGGGCATGATCAGGAGCACCCTCCTGATGTAGCTGCGAGAGCAGTGGTTCTCAATCTTTTTGGCCTGTGGTCTACCTGGCTCAATGCAAATCTTTCCATGAACTACCAGTGGCTAATGGAAATTCACCGTTCATCATGTAATTGCCCCCGAGCCATTTTGCTAGTGGTACAGCTAAGGAGACTGGTTTAATTTAAATTATTAAACAGGTTAATCATTTTAACTTTCTCATGTTAGTTTATCAAACTTAATTTTAAATAAAGTAAAATATTAATTTATGTCCAACATAAAAGGTTTCAATGTTTTCTTTTTTTATGGCAGGGGTAGCCAGCCTTTTTTGGGTGGGGGCCACTGACCCACAGAAAAATCAATTGGGGAGGTAGGGGGGGCTGAGCTCAAACTGTGGACCACCTGGGAGGTGGCCGTGGACCACTAGAGGCCTGTTGACTGCACTTTGAGAACCACTGTGCTAGAGCAGTGGTCCCCAACGTTTTGGCGCTGCCGGACACCTGGGGGCGGGGCGTATGGGAGCGGGGCCGCTCACAGGCCACGTGACTGGGGGCGGGGCCAAGCATGCGCCACATGCCCAAGGTCGGCACCGGCATGTGCCACAGTCTCGGACATGGGCTGCCCAGGTTCCGCGCGGCGCCCCCAGGGCCAGGGCTGGGACTGGGGCCGGGGCCAGGGCTGGCGTGGCGCCACCGGGGGCGGGGCCAAGGCCAGCGCCAGGGCCAGCAAGGGCACGCGCGGCACACCCGGGGGCGGGGGTCAGGGTCGGCACCACCACGCGCGGCGAACCCGGGACAGGGGCTGGCCATGTGCCCGGGGCTGGCACCTGCCACATGCCCAGGGGCGGGGCCAGCCCAGATTGCTCCACAGGCGCATGTAAAGGGCCCGGCGGGTGCCATGGCGCCCGCGGGCACCGGGTTGGGGACCACAGTGCTAGAGGAAAGCAAGAAGAGCAAGAGGCAAAGCTTCTCTCACCTCCTGGAGCAAAGGGGTGTGCAGGGTGCAGGTGTGTTCTACCCCAGGGGTCCACCAGTACTCTTGGCTTATTTGTCTGTGGTGTGCCAAATAAAAGTCTCCTGAGATATTTGTGAACTGTAGAGCATGCAGTACTTCTAATAATGAACAGCAAATTCTATAGGGCACCTGTTTGAGTATATTGTAAGAGCAGAATTACCCTGATGATGTAGGAAATTAAACTATAGGCACATATAGTGCAAGGCATTGCTGCTTTATTGCTTAGCTTTGTGCAGGAGATATTGAGAAGATTTATCTGCTATCTTTCAAATATTAATATAATTGCATATTTTCACATCGCTGCAATAATAAAACAAAAACCAAACTCAATATGTTAAAAGAAAAAACATTTTTCTGTGTCTGCATGTCCTTGAATGACATTGCTATTACAGAAATACCACAATGGTATCTAGCAGTCTTGCTTTCAATCCACTGAGTGTGGATGCAGAATCTAAGAATTTAGAAATTCTTCTTCCAGAAATGCACAACTGTGGCAAACTACAGATTTTAATAACAGCTTAAGCAAATTTCCTGTTATTTGTTTTTTATGGGTTTTTAAAGCTCCATGTTCTCACACCACACATAAAGAAGACATTCACACATCCAAAAATTTTTTTAAAAATCTAGAAAGTAATTTGAAATTTAGTTTCTGAGATACTGCAGTTTCAACAAAAATTTTGTGCTGTTGATGGTTTTGAACTTTGCTTATTCTGGATCTAGTTCCCATGAAATCAGTGGGAAAACTTGCCTGTTTGCAGACTGCAGGGCTGATTTCTGTTAACATAAGAATTTTATATGAGCTGTTGTAACAATTGTGTATATAAATGTAACTGTTATGTATATAAAACAAAAAGAACAGAAAACATTTAGCACGTATGAATACTGAACTTTGAGCTCAAATGAATTTTAAATGCATGGTTATATCAAAAATTGTTGGGCCAAGTCTTTACAGGTTTAAACTGGAATAAACTCTCTTTAATATAATTACACTAGCTGAAGGCCTGTGCTGTGTATATGTAGGTGTGCGGTTGAACCTAGGGTTGCCAGGTGTCCGGTATTGATCCAGAGAGCCCGGTATTTGCGCCTTCCGTCCGGTAAAAAAATTCAAAAAATACCGGACATCTAAAATGTCTGGTATTTTCTGTTTTTCCCGAGGCCTGGCTCAGGCGCCCGACGGAAGGCCTCTTGGGACATGAGGCTCTGCTTGCGCCGGCTTAGGCAGGGGAGGGGGATGAGCAGCCCGGGAATTAAAGGGTCTGCGACTGCATTTTGGTGCTGGTAAAAAAGGGGGGGGGCAGCTGAAAAAGTGAGAGGAAAGTGCAATTTCCTGCATTCCCCACTCTGGCTGAGGGGTACAGGGGGCAGACAACCCTGCACCTGTCCCAGCCAGGTAACATACACCCCTGCCCCAGCTGGGCCTGCTGAAGCTGCAGCGGCCCTAGAGAGGTGCTTCTCACCTGGCCCCAAGCTCTGTGATATGAGAGGGCTGGGGTAGTCCTCTGTTCCTGGGTGAGCCTGCACACTGAACCCCTCATCCTCATCCTCATCCCCAACCCCAACCCCAGAGCAATATTTGAAATGAAGAATGTACACTTACATTTTATTTTCCAAAAAACAACCTGAAAAACACTGGGTAAATTTTCTAGTTAATATATAAGGCAGTGCTATGTCTTTCTTCTGAGAATTAGCTCCTAGACGCATGTTACTGACTTTGCTGATAACATCACTGTATATTTGACAGTCTTAAAATCAAGAAATTCACATTATGCCCTGAAGGGTGGATACACATTTTAATAAAGAATGTAGCTATTTCCAAGGTTATCAGTTTAGATTAGTGGTTGCTACTAAAACACTGCTTAGTGCAGTGTATTAGATTAATGAAAAAGCAACAATCAAACTGCTTGTCAATCTCTAATTTGCAAATGCAGTGCGTTAGCTGGAATCTAATAGTAAAAATATGTAAATTAATTCATTTATCTTTATACTTCCTGTTATAATCATTATTTTGGAGTTGCTGGTTTTCATATCCAAGTTTATGTTCAACTGCATTTATGGGCCATCGTTACCCATATGCAGAACATGGAGCTGCAAAGGGCACCCAAAAATTTGGGGCACCACTGGGTCTGAATGTCCACCTACTCATCTCTTCCTATCCCTGTTCTGTAACTCTGCTTCCTCCAAAGAGGATTTAGTTAACTTCAAAGTGAAAAAGCCTGCCAGACCTATTAGCAGAACATTGGACCTTTGAAAGTACCATGCAACTGGTAAGGAAGCCATTTAAAAGGCATTTGGCAACTCCAGGCATGTGCTATCAGTTTCTGAATTTACCATGTGAGTCTACACGACCTTAGTTTAAAATTTGCTTTAAAAATATTCCATGAGTATGTTGCTGAAGATTATAAAATCATGTTTCTAAAAAATCATCATCTCCCCTTCCTCTTCCCTGGATGTCCCCGGGTCCCATGCGGCACTGCCACTTTGAAACGTGGGGAGGAGTCTGACTCTAGGCTCCCGCAGCAGCATTTCAAAGAAGCACCACCGCCCGGGGTCTGGCCCCAGACTTGTTGTGCTGCTGACTCTTTGAATCATAGACTCATAGAACACTAGAACCAGAAGGGACCTCGAGAGGTCATCGAGTCCAGTCCCCTGCCCTCATGGTCATCGAGTGCAGTACCTTCCTCTTTCTGATAGAGGAAGCAAAGCGGAGGGACGGACTAGTCAACAAGTTTGACTAGTCGGTCCCCCCGCTTTGCTGCCTCTATCAGAAAGAGGAAGGTACTGGACTCGATTTGCTTATCGGATAGTCCAGTGGTGCACAACCTTTTTTCCACCACAACCCCCATGGGTGGGCCCAGCCGTTGGCATCCGCGCAGGGCGGGGCTCAGATTCAGGCAATTAGGGGCTGGGCCTGGCCCTTGGCCGCTGCGTGGCGCAGCACTTAGACCCAGGTAGCCAGGGACTGGGTCCAGCCATTGGTGGCCGTGCAGCGCAGCGACCCCTCAGGAAGATGTCTGCGACCCCCTTGGAGGTCGCGCACCACTGGGATAGTCGACTAGTCCTTCGCATCCCTGCTAGAAACCCTCTCTAAAAGGGAAAACCTGGACTCTTGGGGCCACGCCCCAAACTTAAGGCCTTGACTAACATAGTGGGCCAGAGTTCCTAGTCCCGGGGCACCAGTAACAGTGGCCTGCACCTCTCTTCTACCAGCTAATCCTGGGGCCTTACCACTAGGCTACCCTGCTGCCAGGGAGACCCAGCCACAGCTTCAATAACTTATTTTTCAGTTGGCATCTAAAATAGTTTATAGAGTGCATGAGTAGCATGGAATTGAGTATCTGGACCTTGGGTTTTGTTTTGGGGTGTGCCAGTTTTGTGAAATTTAGCAAGTTCCTTAACCTCTGTTCCTCCCCATTCCTCAGTAATAAAATGAGTGGTACCTTGAATAAAATGCACTAATACTATCTGTTTACTTTTATTGTTTATTTATGGACCTAGCTAAAATAGTCTTAACTCCTGTCCTTGATGACAAAGATGTCTCTGCTTTGGTTGCAGACTCAGAAAAACAGTTATGTTGAAAGGCTCTAGGGATTTATCAGTTGAGTGAAAAGGGTAAAGAGGTTTAGGTGTAATGTTCTAACTCAACAACAAAGGTCACACCATTGAAGGTCACACAGGAACAGCGGTTCCAGCTGGAACATGTAGTTTGGCTTAAAGGTGAACCACAGTATATATGAGGATAGACTTGATAATTACCAATTCATTTACATATTAAAGGGCCAATGTGAATTTAAAATGCATATGCAGAAAACAAAACATTTTTGCCTATTTTAACGCCGAAGCCTTTAGGAGTAGAATGGAAATGAATTTCTAAAATCAGATTTGTGAAACACTTATCGCTTTTTTGCCATTTTGTATTTTTCTGAGCCTGTGTTATAAAAATCCATCCAGTTTTAGAATTTTTGGATTCTTGGTTTTATTGTGTTGGGATACAGATGTTTGCTTGCAAAGAGCTGTTCACAATGGGAATTTAGAACACATGGTTGAAAACTGTCTTTTGGACTTAGGTGTTGTAAAAGTTTGTTCTTAAGTATTTACATTCTGAAGGCTTTTACAGCCTGTAAAACAAAATATATGTTAATCTGGCATTGAGCTCTGGATGCTCCCCTACATCTTCAGGATTGAAGCCTAAATTAGCAATCTACCCTCCAGCATATTCAGGCATCTGTAGCATCAGTTGTAGCAGAAGAATTACAGAATCCTGTGCTCAGATCTCAGCAGATGTGTCACATAGAAAGAAATGTTCACTTGTTAAAACTATATTTAATTTGAACAGTATAGTCTGATAATGTTTTGAGGCTTCAATTTGTTTTAAAAGTGCTATTGTTTGTGGGAACCTCCATCCTTTTAATGTGACTTCCATCTTTCTGGAAACCACAACGGGGAGTGATAAACCTCAGGATGAAGCTTCTCTATGAAGTTTCTTATACTGCAATGAGCAATAAGATTTGTAATAGTTCAGGACAGCAATACAGTAAATTTAAGATTCGCTGGTGTGGCGTCCTGACAGTTCTCCTGCTTCATCAGTGATGGTAAACGTTTGTGTGCGTTTTCGTGTGCTCCCTAAGTATATCATGCCAGCTCTGCACAGGTAGTAGCATGACTGTCTTCACGACAGCCCCCAAAGACCACAGACTCAGATAAGATATGAAGGCACCTAAGTCAAGTTTACTGTCGAAGTACATTAATAGTTGTCAGTAGCCAGATGGCCTCTGAGCCTCTACATATTTGTACCTGGAACAATGGACATGGCTCAGTTGATAGTATGGATTTCACTATCAGTCCCTACGCTGGCCTAAGAGGTAAGTGAGGTTCCCCATCATTTATAGACAGAAATGAACAATGTATGATACACACCATTCATATCATCTTACGCCTTAATGACACATTTGGTACCTCCCTGTGTACTTTCCTCCAAAGCATTCACTACGCATTGTTATGCTTATACTCTTGTGTTTCAGTCTATTTTATCATGTACTCAGCTGGGTGTTATCTTACTGTCCTGGTGGCATGTATTTACATACTTCATGAACTTCTATCCATGCTAGCAATTCTAGGGCTGAGAGGCACTGACTTGCAGGCAAACATTTGTTTTTGACATGGCCGGTGTATTATCCATAGTATAACACTATGCCTGCAGGCAAGGGCAGCGTGGGGAGCTGTCCTGGCTGCCCCTGCCCCTAGGGGCCACAGGGATATGTGGATGTGTCCAGGAGCTGCCTAAGGTAAGCACTGCCAGGATCCCAAACTCCCTCTCTCACCCCATCTCCCTGCCCCAACCCTGAGCCCCCTCTTACACCCAAACTCCCTCAAAACTCCATTTCTAAAACAAAGAAGACCTTCCTCAAGAATTTTCATTAAAAAATTCCCTTTTAATGGAGGCACATTGAATGTGAGTCCAGACTGTCTGCTGCGTACATGCCCATCATACAAATGAGACATCCGTTTGCCTTAAATTTCAAGTCCCATCTATGCTATACAAAATGAACCACATTGGGGAACTCGGTTACTTTAGTATTGGTGAAACAAGGTTATCTCTTGCAATCTAGCTGCCTTCATCAGGAATTGCGAACACAGTTAAAATAGAGACCCGTCATGTCCACGCTGCAGGAAAGTAACGTATTTGTAACTTTGCTGGGAGACCACAGGGCGTCCCCACTATAAGTAGCTCTGGTATACATCTCTTCTGCACTAACGTTGTCGACGGTTGTAGGAACTGATGCATTATAAGTCCTCCCCTCTCTTAAGTTGCACAAAAAAACCCAGCAACCCAATTTGTGCAAATGGAAGTCAACTGCGGGGAAAAAAATCCCCGCTTTAAGTTGTTTTGCTATAAGTCTAGATTTTTTGGAGAGTATCTTGGACTTATAATGAGGATAGCCTATACCAGGTCTTCAAGTACTATGTTAATGGGCACCGTGTAAGAACTTGGAGAAGCAAATACCATGTCAGGGTTAATTTTGTAATTTAGACAAGATCTAAATTTTGTATTGTACTTCCAAAGCCTAAATTTTTTTTATTCATGAATTTGTAGTTTTTGCACATTTTCCATTTCCAGCATATTGTACAATTCCTACATCACTCTCAGCTTGCTGTCCATCCCCCATCCTATAGCCAAAAAGCACTTCATTCTGTTTAATCCATTTCTTAATCAATGCTGAATGTCCCTTCATGAAAAGAGTGTTACATGTGAACATACAGAGCCATAAAATGAATGTTAATGAGACAGTCAGTGTTGTGAGTTAAAGAAAAAAATGATCATATGTTTGACTATAAATTTGCAAATATCTGAATTGGGTACAAGTTAATGATCATGATGTAGTTACAGAAAGTGATGCAGATCACTTATGAGCTTAGAGTGATGGCAATATTAATATTAATTAACAGCTGCTTTTTACTATAATGAGTATATAAGATTGGAAACCATTGGTGAGAATGTTTTGTGGATTGGATTTTATTTACTGCAACATAAAATTGAGTAGACATGTTGTTTACACACGTGAAAGATATACAGCGAAGCCCACTAATCTGGCTGTGCATTGTAGTGTATCTGGATGTTTTTTCAGGGCTTAGCATAGCAAATGTTCTTTCATTGCTTTAGCTGTCGATACTAACATCTGCCTCAGCATTTCCCTAAGCCATAATTTTAACATTACTTACAGTGTCTGACTCATCATCTATCTGCCATTAGTCTTTTATAAAATATAATTTAAGAGCATAAAGATTCAATCCCCATTTAATCCCTTTTGGGAATGCAGAGGGGAAACCTAATTGAGAGAGGGAGACAGATGACAGGGATCGCTTGTCATAGCCCTTATTTTTTAGTGGGCTATAATTCAGCCATAAAATATTTGCCATGGGCTAATATTTGCCATGAAATTTTGCAGGTCACTTGTGCATAATGTGAACTGTAGTGCTGCTGAGTATTGTGGGTGGGAAGAGGATCCCAAATGAGTCCTTCGTTTGTAAATGTTCTTTCTCATGCATGTTTGTTAAGTATTTTTCCCAATGAAAAGGTTATAAGGATTTAAATCATGTAGATTTAGAGAATCATAGATTGAGGGAAGAAGTCTATCAGGTTAGTAGGTGTGTAAATGTAGTTGAATTGCTAGTTATTAATTGCTTTTAAAGAAGTCTCTAAATTCTACATATTAGAAGCATGCATATGGAAGCAGCTATTAGTTTTTGTTGCTACTGTAGGAGTCACTTTTTAAAGTGGTCATATGCAAGTTGTGAAATAGAAAGTAGAGCTGGAAGAGATAGAGAGACCACATTTTTCAATCTAGGGCTCCTAATATTAGGTTGTTAGTTACTTAAATTGTAAGTCGTTTGAGGGCAGGGACCATCTTTTTATCCTGTGTTAGTACAGCACTTAGCACCATGGTCATGACGAGGCCTTCCACGTTTTAGACAATAGAAATAATAATACTGTAAATACACTGGTGAGCACTTAAACAAGTGACCTAATTTTCTGAGGTTCTAAGCACGTACTTCTGCCACTGAAGTGCTCAGCATTTCTAATTTGTGAATATTTCTTTTGATCTTTCCTTCTCAGGAAAGCTGGTCAGAAAATGGGAATATTTAAAACTTTTATTAATTGTAACTTTTCCTGAAAAAAAACCCCAAACAAACAAACAAAAAACCTTAAAAAGTTTCATCTGAAAACCAGAAGTTTTCAGGATCTGGGTTTTGGATTTCTCAATGAAAACTTGAACTCTTTTTCTGATCCGTTTTTTCCTCGTAGGTCTTTTAGATATTTCAGATGTCACTTGTGAAGACATACTGGATTTGACTTAGCCCTTGCTTTCTTTTCTAGTAGCAGGTTCAGTTACCCCATGCTACAGATTTTGCCTGAATCAAAATTCTACATCCAAACACTTCTGAACTTTGTGGAAATTTGGATTCAGATTTGAATCTGAAGATTATCACTTGGTCCTGTCACTATTTTAGTATAGGTTTTCATTTTTCTTTCCCTCTTCTCTTCCACCCCATAGTCCTATCCCTTCTGAGTTACATTATTTGTGCCCCTTTCATTTTGTACCTTGTAACAATGCCTCTACATGTGGTTCATCTAATTCAATTGCTCAGTCTCTCCTGCTTCTGTAAAAGGAAAGCAGCATGTGAATCCGTAACCCTCCTAATCTCACAGAAGAATGGTAGCATCACACTTCTTTTTTTTTGCATTAGTAACTATTTTGTGTTCCATTAGTTTTTAGTAATCCTCGCTTCTTTTATTGGAAGTGGTCAGTGTCTAGACTTTCAACTCTTCCTTCTTTTCAACATTCTTCAGGGAAGTATCAGAGGAGTAGCTGTGTTAGTCTATATCTGCAAAAACAACAAGGACTCCTGTGGCACCTTAAGGCATGTCTACATAGGAAATTATTTTGAAATAACTGAACTCGAAATAATAACTCTTGAAATAACCAAGGAAAGTAGAAGTTATTATTTCAAAATAACTAGCTCCTTATTTTGAAATAATAGACGTGGTAGTGTGGATGCTCCGCTTGTTATTTCGAAATAACTCCCTAGTGTAGACCAGGGTTTAGAGAGTAACAGATTTAATAAGGCATAAACTTCCATGGATGAAACACACTTCATGGCATCAATTGAAGTGGAGGATACAGTCCACATATCTATGCAAGCGACACCATCACAGGACTTCACCACATGACCCACACCATCAGGGACTCATCTGTGTGCAGATCTACTAACGCAATATATGCTATCAAGTGCCAGCAGTACCCCTCTGCCATGTATATTGGCCAAACCAGACAGTCTCTATGTCAAAGGATTAACGGAAACAAATCAGACATCAGTACTGGTAACACACATAAACCTGTAGGGGAACACTTTAACCTCCCTGGACATTCACGAATGGATTTGAAAGTAGCCATCCTTCCACAAAAAATTTTCAAAGGTTCAGAAAAGGGCAACAAAAATGATGAGGGGTTTGGAACGGGTCCCATATCAAGAGAGATTAAAAAGACTTGGACTTTTCAGTTTAGAAAAGAGGAGACTAAGGGGGGATATGATAGAGGTCTATAAAATCATGACTGGTGTGGAAAAAGTGAATAAGGAAACATTATTTACTTATTCCCACAATAAAAGAATTAGGGGTCACCAAATGAAATTAATAGGCAGCAGGTTTAAAACACACAAAAGGAAGTTTTTCTTCACTTAGCGCACAGTCAGCCTGTGGAACTCCTTGCCAGAGGATGCGGTGAAGGCTAGAACTTTAACAGGATTCAAAAAAGAGCTAGATAGATTCATGGAGGTTAGGTCCATCAATGGCAATTAGCCAGGATGGGTTGGAATGGTGTCCCTAGCCTCTGTTTCTCTGGAGGTGGGTGACAGGGGAGGGATCATGTAAGGATTACCTGTTGTGATCCCTGGGGCATCTGGTATTGGCCAATGTTGGCGGACAGGATACTGGGCTAGCTGGACCTTTCTTCTGATCCAGTATGGCCATTTTTATGTTCTTATGTTCATAATGAAAGGAGATAGCTGAACTGAAATTCATCTGAAAATTCACTACTATCAAGTTAGCATTGAATAAGGCTCTCAACTGGTTAACACACTACAGAGGCAGTTTTCCCTCTCTGGATATTCACATCTCCTCACCAAATGGTGTGAATGACCCAATTCTACCCACACTTCTTGAACACAAGCAACTTCTTCCTTATATGTACCCCTGCTTCTGTAACTTCTATTGCAGTTCATCTGATGAAGAAGGTTTTACCCACGTAAGTTTATGCCCTAATAAATCTGTTAATCTCTAAACTACCATAGACTCCTCATTGTTTCTTCAGGAACTTACTTTTTCATAAGTCACTAGATTTGTTGGACTCCTGCTATTAAAGTCTCTAATTTGCAGTCACTCACAAACTCACATCTGTTTTACCAATCCTAATCAAGAACTTCTAAAGACAGTCTGCAAAACAGGTCTGCAACCGGCTCTCAAAAAGAATGATGCCCAAAGCATCTGTTTTCCTTAACTGCTCAAGGTGCAGAATCTACTCTTGCTTATGTAAATGCTCAGGAATAACCCACCTGGAAGCGCCTCTGTTTGCTGTCTTTCTAGGAACGTTCTCCTTCTCAGGGTTTGTTGTAGACTCTCAGCTTTACACTCTCTCTTGTTTCTGTTTGTCCTCTCAGCATCTATCTCACTCAAAGCAAATTCCTTTTTAATAAGAATTGCTCTCTTTCCTTCTCCTGGCCTCTCAGGATGACTCTCTGAATTCCTAGTGGCATTTATGTGGTTGCTATGTACAAAGAAACAAAAAAGGATAGCATAGTAGTTGCCATGACTTTTGAGCAGCAAAGTTGTATAGACAAATGTATTTTTTTAATTGTGTGAAATGGGAATGATAACATACAAATCTTGACATTATAAATAGTACTGATATAGTTGAGCAAGTTGGAGTATAGAGAAGCAGTGTCATGTCTCTACTACAGGTGGACTCAAGACGCAAAATTCTGATTAGGATTACGATTTCCAACACCCTGCACTGATCAGAAGTACTCAAGTGCATGGGGGTTTAATTCAGGCTCATTTCTTATTTCTGTAAACCTATGTGGCTTGCAAATTTCATGCAGGAGATTTCATATGCATGCAATACCATTCCGTGCACATCTGAGGAAATCAGATTTAATTTCACTTGGAAATTTCTCCTAATTTTATGCAAATACTCATGTGCAGGTACCGAGGCATGAACATAAATTTAACCTTAAACTTACCTGTGAGTGTTTGTTTGTTTTTTCTATTCGGTCATGTCAATTTCAAATGTTCACTTATGTCTTTTCAGGTCAGGATCGCAGTGAAGCCACTTTAATAAAGAGATTTAAAGGGGATGGTGTCCGGTACAAAGCAAAACTGATTGGGATAGATGAGGTTTCTGCAGCACGAGGAGACAAGTTATGCCAAGATTCCATGATGAAACTCAAGGTGCAGTGTATCTTTCAATGTTTAAGTGTTACAGAATCAAGTACGGAGAATTCCCAATTGAACGCTTAGTCATTCTGCTTTCCTGGCATTCAGTCAAATTCCCCGTCTCTTAGATAGCTTTACACATAGGGGTCATACAATAGAATTTGGCTAGTTCTGTTAGAGGTTCTGACACTGATAAACTGGGGCATCACCAATGAGTTGTTTCACGTTTTGATGTTAGGAATCCATGCTCTAGAAAGATGGCTTTTATCTGGACCTTTAATCTAACTTACCCCTTTCCTCCCTCTAAAATATGGGGCTTGGGTTTGAGGTGTTGGCCCATCTCTAGTTTTTATAAGCAGAAAAGCATGATACATAATGTCCATAATGTTCTAGGCCCTTTCTGAAGCTAAAAGATAGTGTTTACTCTAAGGAGTTCTATGATCTCTGGGTGGCTATATGATCTCTGGGTGGATAACAGACAAGCAGAGGAAAAGGGTCAGGAGGTGACATAAAGCAATATGAATGAGGAGTGAAGAGCGACACAAATCTTGTGGTTCAACAATTTTGTAACTGTTTCCTGATAAATAGATTGAAAAAGAGTTATGAATATATTGTAATGGGAGGGAATCTGTTTTAAAGGAGGGCCCTTAATTTTTTTACAACAGCATTTGCCACAAGCCTCTCATCTGATTCATCTGCATACAGGCCGTTTTCCATTTATTGCTTGGTTCCATCAGCCAATAAGCTGGATTGGAGACCTATGGCTGTAGGACTCTGGAATAGCCTTTTTTTTAATCTTTCTCCCATAAAAATGCCATTGCGCTATCTCCAGAATGCTTGATTTCTGCTAGTGTACTGGACAGACTTTCCTAATTAATGTGAAATGATTAGATCCATCCAGAGCAGGTGGTTTCACAAATTCATATACTTGTTTTTTGACCTAGAGTGTCTAGCTTTTACCTTCATAGAGGTTTACTGAGGATTAATTAGTTAATATTTGTAAAGCATTTTGAAGATACAAAGTGTTAGGCTAAGTATTTTTATTTATTCTCAGATGTAATTTGTGTCACTGAATCCTAGGTTGGTAACATTGGTAACTAATAGAAGTAGGACTCTGAAGATAGAAAGAGAAATTGCTATGTGAGTGCCAGGTTATGTTTCAGCTGTAATGCCACAGAGAATGCACATATAGCAGGTCCACCTACCAGACAGAAGAGTTCAATAATAGACTAAGTCCACTGGACAAAAGGTACCACATTTTTCAATCAAGGATTATTGTTAACTGGGAAAGAAGATCTTTCTTTTAAAATGAAAGGTCAGTTGGCTCATTCTGTTTCCATGAACGAGAGAACTTTTTCCCTCTTGCCTTATTAAGCAAGAAAAAATAAAATTGCTGAGTGAAAAAGTCTTCTAGAATTCACAGATTATCTTCAGCTCAAATAAGAACAAATTCCGAGGAGGACAGGGTAGTTGGTTAGTATTTCTGTGTGAATCATGCATCAACATGTGAGGAACATGAAGAAAATTAGTATTGGGAAAATGGTAGACGATGACAGTAGGAGGAGGCTATATCTGGATTGATCTTTTAGTTGCAATTGCATATAACAAGGAAGACCTTTAGCTTGATTTTGAGAGGTGTTGATGCACCCTGGAAACTAGAGAGAAGCAGCAGGTGCTCAGCTCCTCTAAAGCGATGCCCTAGTTTTTGTTGTGTTGGGGGCACCTACCAAAAATTAAAACAAAACATAGTGAAATCAACCCCACCATTCTTTGTCTCAACAGGGAATTGTCGCTGCAGCTCGTTCGAAAGGAGAACATAAACAGAAAATATTTTTAACTGTTTCCTTTGGAGGAATCAAAATCTTTGATGAAAAGACAGGAGTAAGTAAAACAATCACACGGTGGAGCAAACTTGAATCTCATGATGGATGTATCCGTGAAAGCTTTTCCTAGCTGGGTAGTAATATCAGATTAACATAGGAGCATAAAGCTTCTGACAAACTTGATAAAGCTTTATCATATATCCAACCAAGCCATTAGTTGACTCAGGAATTACACTAGAATTTGTTTTAGAGTCTGATCCTGAGTACCTCAGTGACCTAATCAAATGAGTTATGTTACTCATGTGCCTAAATATTCTGTGGGTTGGGCTAATAAGGTATGGTGAATGGAGGTGTCAAATAACTGCTCTGCATGCAGATTGTGTTAGTTTAGTCTGAAGAAGGAGGATGAATATACTTGTATTTTGGCAGTATTGAAGTAGTACATTCTAAAGAGCTCCTGAGATAAATTGTTTGCACTTCACATTTAAACCGCTTTAAAATTGTTAAAATATAATGGAAGAAAATACCACCAATTTCCTCGGAAGGAAAATGCAGCTGCGTGTTGTAGTGCTAGCAAAAAGAATGGTGCGTGTTTCTCCTTATTGTTTGATACTATTTGATGCTATCAATACTTATAGTGCCTAGTTTCACAAAGCAGAAGTAAAGGTTCTTACAACAAAGAAATGTGAATATAAAGAACTGTTTATAAAGACAATTGGCCACAAAAAGAAAAGATTGACCATTGTCAGAGAATTATCTCTGTGTAGAAGTTATCAAAGCAAACAGAATGCTAAAAAATAAAAACGTGAGTAGCTAGAGAAATACTGTGTACATAATAAATGATACGCTTGGAGTTGGATCTTACAGTAATCGCAAAGGGATACTGAGCTGGGGCAGAGGTGCCCCGCACTCCGGTCCCGCTGGTGGCCGCGCTTATGTCGGCTCTTGGGGCGGAGACGGGTGCCGCAGAGCCATACACACCTCAGCCTGGGGGCTGAGCGGCCCCGACAGCGGCATACCGGCGGTGCGCCTGATGCTCCCAGGCAGCTATCGCGGTGGGGCACCCGGGCGTGCCGGGGATTCCGTCTGACGTCGTGACAGTGGTGACGTCACCATGCGGCCACGCCGTCCGGCCGGAAGCAGGCCCACACAGGGAGGGGCAGAATCCCCTGGGCCGGGAGACGGTGTGGGGATTTAAACCCCAGGAGCTGCCAGAGATGGGGGGAGCTCGGAGAGAGTCCCCCCCGCAGCAGAGAGCAGCAACGGATGGGACCCAAGACGAGGAGGTAAGCCCGCCGGCTCGGACGCAGTAGTGACGGCGGGGAGAGGAAGTAGCTCAGGGCGGGCAAAGGGAGCCTGCGGAGTGGCGAGTTACGGCGGACGCCCTGCCTGCCGGACCGGACGACACAGACGTTTGAGTCCTTAGGGCCCTGGGCTGGGGTCCATGAGAGGGGGCAGGCCCGGACCCCCCTTTCACCGCCTCAGGAGGCTAGGCGACTCTCGACTGAGGAGAGGTCTTACAGGCCGGTAGTGGCACAAACTGGGACGCCGGAGGGCGATTGAAAAGGTGACGGGAGCACAGGACTGAGGGAGAGATAGCTGTGCCAACGGGGCACCCCATAAACCCGTTTACAGATAGACTCTATGTCTTCCATTTAGCTAGAGGAGCTGGATGAGGCCTGGGCCAGGACGAGGAAGGAATTCTCTTGCCTAACAAGGCTGTCAAGGGTACAGTTACAGTGTGGCTGGGAACATTCTTCCCTCAAGGTAACCCACTACAGGTGCATCTACACTGCACCATAGTTCGAAATAAGATATGCAATTTGAACTACGCAAATTGTGTATCTTATTTCAAAATAGTTTATTTTGTATTTTGGTGCTGTCTACACAGAGCCAGATTTTGAAATAACTCACTATTCCAAAACATCCCTTACTCTTCATGGAATGAGGTTTACAGGGATGTCGGAATAGCGAGCCCGAAATAACGGGCTTGCTATTAAGACACAGGATAGCTATTTCGGGATACTCCAGTATTCCAAAATAGCATTACAGTGTAGACACGCTGTATATATTGGACAAACTGGACGGTCTCTGCGGGAAAGAATCAATGGACAACAAATCAGATATACATAAAGGGAATATACAGAAGCCTGTTGGTGAGCATTTCAGCTAGCCTAACCACAGTCTGACTGACCTGCAAGTAGATGTCTTGTCACAAACCCGCTCTACAAGCCAAATACACAGAAAAGCCCTGGAATCTCAGTTCATCCACAAATTCAATTCACATGCTAATAGACTCAATCATGGTATGGGCTGGTTGGGACTCTACCTACTTAATAACCACTGAAGGTGCTAACAGCTCCCTGAGTGGTATCCTTCCTGTAGGAATCTATCTATTGACTTTGAATTTTATCTGCTTAGGTACCCATTCTCCAGATAATTAATGATGCTCTCACCCCCCTCCTTTTTTCTTTCTCTCCCTCCTCTCCTTCCCCTCTCCTATTTATTTTGAGTTTTCATATCCCCAACTCATAACTCCGGTCATCTGAAGAGGTGGGCTGTGCCCACGAAAGCTCATGATACCATTTACATGTTTCGTTAGTCTATAAAGTGCTACCAGACCATTTGCTGTTTTTTTCTTAAAATAGCAGTGTAGCAGCTTGGGTTAGTTGACTCACTATGTACCTAGGAAGTCTGGGTAGGTTTTTACTTAGATGGCTAGTCCATGCTGCTGCCCCAGCTGCTCTACCACAGGCGTCCGTGAGAAAAGCCTGGTCTGCTGGGGGGGGGGGGCACACTAGCTGCGCCCCCCCCCCCCTCAGCAGACCATGGAGACGCGGGAGGCGGGACCGAGACGCGCCGCGGTCCCGCCGCCCGGGTCCTCCGCGGCTTTGCTCCGCGTCTCCCTGGTCTGCTGGGGGATCTCCCCCAGCAGACCAGGGAGATGCGGAGCAACTTTTCTCGCCCCAGAGGACGTGGGCAGCGGGACCGCGGCACGTCTGGGCGGTCCCACTGCCCGTGTCCTCCGGGGCGAGAAAAACTCCGTTCGTAAGTACGGATCCGACATAAGTCAGATCCGCGTAACTTGGGGACTGCCTGTACTGAATCAGCCTTTACATTGCTCTCCAGAATTTGGTTTCATCTTTTGGCAAAGAAGTCGTAGTGATTCTAGTGCTATGAGGAGTCTCCATGACAAGGGTGGGATATGCCAAAACATCTGTTTTATTCCTAAAAACAGCTTTCAGATCCATAAATTAAGAAGGGGAAAAATCATGATCACTGTCTCATTGAGGATGTCCCACTGCAAGGACAAGGGTTCTAAAAGAACTTAAATGTGAAATTGCTGAGCTATTATCTGTGGTTTGTAACCTATCCTTTAAATCGGCTTCCGTACCTAATGACTGGAAGGTAGCCAACGTGACACCAATATTTAAAAAGGGCTCTAGAGGCGATCCTGGCAATTACAGACCGGTAAGTCTAACTTCAGTACCGGGCAAATTAGTCGAAACAATAGTAAAGAATAAAATTGTGAAGCATGTTAGAAGAACATAATTTGTTGGACAAAAGTCAACATGGTTTCTGTAAAGGGAAATCCTGTCTTATTAATCTGTTAGAGTTCTTTGAAGGGGTTAACAAACATGCAGACAAGGGGGATCCAGTAGATATAGTATACTTGGATTTTCAGAAAGCCTTTGACAAGGTCCCTCACCAAAGGCTCTTGTGTAAATTACATGGCCATGGGATAAGAGGGAAGGTCCTTTCTTGGATTGAGAACTGGTTAAAAGACAGGAAACAAAGGGTAGGAATAAATGGTAAATTTTCAGATTGGAGAGGGGTAACTAGTGGTGTACCCCAAGGGTCAGTCCTGGGGCCAATCCTTTTCAACTTATTCATAAATGATCTGGAGAAAGGGGTAAGCAGTGAGGTAGTAAAGTTTGCAGATGATACCAAACTGTTTAGGATAGTCAAGACAGAAGCGTGGCTGGAATCTTCCACTGCTTCAGTCTGAGAAGCAGGAGTGGGATGTAGGATAAAGTGGGGGAGGTTGTGCTTCCCCAGATAGCCTGGCGTGGCTGCACTTGCACTCCTTCTGAAAGGCCCCCTCCTGCTTGCCCCTTGCCCTAGGCAGGTTGGCTGCTACTAGTGATGCATGCTGGGACTAGGGATAGCGTGGCTGTAGCCAGGAATTGTGATGGCTGAAGCCACCCAGTAGTAAGAGGGAAGGAGGGCCGGCCAGTGCTGCCTGCCCTGTGCTTGGGGAGGGCACTGGGGGGTGCGGGGAGGCGGGCATGCACCACTTACCTGCTGCTTGGGGACAGAGCTGGAGCACTGCAAGGGGGGACTCTGTACTTCAGTGTGGGTGACAAAGAGGGCAGGTGATCTGGGGGCTAGCATCCCCCAGCTGGCAGGTCTCCCACTGCCCATTCTGAAATGTCTCTGAAGAGCATGACTGCTACTTTTCTAAAGCTCCTCTCTTGGCCACAGGTAGATGGGCCACAGACCCAAAGAGCCCTCTCCCCCATCCAAATTTCAAATCCTTGCCTCAAAACACAGGGTCTGCCATTGTTTTTTGGTTTTTTTTTTTAAATGTACAACACACTGCATTTTCTCGTGACTTTGTTCTCAGAAACGGCGAGGCCCTGTGGGCTGTGGTTTTCTCCAGATAATCAGCCCGAGGCAGACCTCCAGCACGGCAAGTTTCAACCCAAATGGTTAAAGTTTGGTCAAGATATAAGCAACTGGAAACAGAGTCTCATAGTGTTAAGTGTTGGGCAGCCTACATCGTAGGCCAGTGGTCACCAACCAGTAGTTTGGGATCTTTTGGTAGATCTTGGAGCCTCTGACAGGCGATCCTGACTGGTTGGGCTAAGAGGCTATCAAGTGCCAGCACTTCAGCTGCAACACTGCTGCACATCTCCTGCACTTTGCCTTAGAGCTGTCCCCCTTACTGGTCAGGGGAAGGAGAGGAGGGGGCCCTGATATCAGGGTGCCCCCTCTCCCATCCTGTAGCCTAACAGGACAGGGGCGGATGAGAGTGCTGTGGGGCCCCAGGCAGCACAATTTCGCAACCCCCCCCCCTTTGACATGGCACATGTGCGGGGCTTCTGCTAGCGTGGGGCCCGGGGCAGCCGCCCCGCCCACCCTGCCCCAAATCCGCCGCTGCAACAGGGCCTAGGATGGAGGGAGTTTACTGGCTACTTTTGAGAGTAGTGCAGGGCCAGGGTAGGGGTGAGCCTTCCTGAGCCCCACTGCACCATCTGTGGCATGCAGTGTCCAGCTGGAGCCTGCATCCTGAATGCATGCCCAATAAACCCCTCCTGCACCACAAACCTAGCCCCGACCCCCCCCCCGACCCAAACTGCCTTTCAGAGTCTGTACCCTGAACCCACTCCTACACCCCAACCCCCTGCCCCAGGCGCAGCTCAGAGAAACTCCAAATCCCTTAACCCACAACCAGAGTCTGCAGCCCAACCCTCTGCCCCTGCTTGATGAAAGGGAGGAAGAATGGGGGAGTGAGGGAGGATGGAGTGAGCAGGGGTGGGGCCTGGGAGAAGGGGCACAAAGGATGCGGGGCAAAGGTATTCGGGTGGATACTTAAATTCAAAACGGTGATCTCATGCTTAAAAAGTGGGAGATCACTGTCGTAGGCCATGCTTCCAACCCCACCTAGAACATCTGTCCCCATGGACTGGTTCAGTCTGGTGACTTGTCTCCAGGGTGCTTTCAGCAGCCCAGGTGCCTAGGATTTAAGAACGACATCGTGTTTTTCTCATGGGGCGCCAGGAATAGTGCCAGAGGACAGAGAAATGGCGGACACACACAAAGATTTTGGCACTCGTGATCGTAGAGCTGTAGAGTCCGGCCCGCCAACGGGGGTGAGGGGGCAGGCAAAGTGGGCCATTGCCCCAGGGCCCAGCACTTCAAAGGGATCATAGAATCATAGAACTGGAAGAGACCTCAGAAGGTCATCAAGTCCAGCCCCCTGCTCTAGGCAGGACCAATTCCAACTAAATCTGGGGCTCCAGTTGCTGCGGTAGCTGTGTTGGCTGCCAGAACCGTGGGCCACTTTGGCTTGTCACCGGAGCACCGCTCTGTGAAGCTCTGGCGGTGGCAGGGGTCCAGCACTGCGGTCTGGGTGGTGTGGAGGGCTGGCTGCTCCAGACACACCCCTTCTATCTGAGGCCCTGCACCTTCTGGTGGTGCAGAGTCCCTGCCTCCTCTTCCCTTCCCCCCCACACACACTTTGCCCCAGGATATAGTAATTGATGTTTAGTGGTCAGAGAGCTCCATTCAGCTCTGAGTTGTGCTGGGTTCTGTTGCCATAACACAGGGTGGTAGTCTCCTGATTAGTGAAAAATCTGCTCAGAGGGGGAACTGAGTTGAAGCAAGACACCCCTACCTTTTAATGGGGGATCCTGTGAGATTAAGCTGCCACAGCTGGGGAAACCACAGTTGCTTGGCTGTAGCTGATCTGCACAACCATGTGGATAGGAAGGAAGAGCCAACACAGAGAGTGATTGCATACAGATTGCACAGACATCTGTTGCCCAAAGCAGTTTCCCCTGCAATCCATGGGACAGAACTGTCTGTTCATTCATAGGGAGGGAAACAGTTTGGGCAAAGTTTTCCTTTTCCTAGGCTGTGTCCTCCAGGCATTCCCTGGGAGAGGATACTTTGGGCCTCGCTAATTACACTTGCTATGTTGGGCTCCAATCCCCCTTAGTTTGAAAAGGTTATTTACTTCTCCAAAATGCCAACCCTTGACTCTTGTCGTTAACTAGTGGTCCTGTAGCACCTTTGTTAGTCTCTAAGGTGCTATAGGACAACTCGTTGTTTTTTAACCTTTTTTTTTTTTAGTTACAGACTAATACAGTTACCCCTCTGAGGTCATTAACTTGTGTCGCTCTTGCATGAGCTGTTGTGGTTGATCAGATCTAATACAAAAAAAGAGAAAACACTCAGGGGAAAAAAATGTATGTTTTCTGTTATGGGTCTTATTGGCTAATATTGGATTTTAATTTATTACAATAAAAGATCCATTTGAAGCTCCAAACTACCATTTTTTTTCAAATTGGTGCTGTCAGTGCTCACACCATACACATGAATTAAAAGAAACTGCTCCATAATTCCTTATAGATGAAAGGCTGAATTTGAGTTACTATTGGAAAAATTGCATATGATTGCATTATAACTGATATCAGTATGGTCCAAACCTAATGTGCATTAAAGAATATTTATTTAATAACATTACTATTCCAACAATTTAGATTTCTTTCCTCCAAATAATCTTACTCTGGGAATGAGGTGAGAGGGATAGGATGTTATTTGGGAAGGATTTCTCTCACCAAGGAAAAAATCAGAGAATTTGTGGGGAGTATGTGCTATACATTGGGATGATATAGGGTATTTACTAGGGATGTTAAATTTTGAATAATTGACTAATCAAATAGTCGATGCATTTTGCATTGACTATTCGATTAGTCTGTAGGGCGTCTTCACCTTTGAAGTGCAGCAGCAGCCCTAGGGATGTTGCTACACTTGAAAGGCAAAAGCACCACATGGAGCGCGGGATCTGCTGGAGACTCCCCTGCTGACCCCTGGCTCTGTGCAGCACTGCTGCTTTGAAATGCCACAGGGAGCCCGGCCTCAGGTTCCACACATCATTTCAAAGCAGCAGCACTGCACGAAGCCTGGGGTCAGCGGGGGAGTCCCCAGCTGATCCCGGGCTCCAAGTGGTGCTGCCACTTTGAAACACTGCATGCATCCTGGGGACACCCCAGCTGGCCCTGGGCTGCACACGGTGTTTCAAAGTGGCAGTGCCGTGTGGAGCCCGGGATCTGGCCCCAAGCTCCACTCTGTGCTGCCACTTTGAAGTGCCCCCTGTCTTTCTTCCCCCTCTCTCCCCAGCTGTCTCTTTCTGGGGGGTGGGAAGCAACTAGTCAACTAGCCTGTTGACTATCTAATAAGCATGTGCTTATCAGATAGTTGACTTGTCGTTCACATCCCTAGTATTTACAGTATAGCAGAATAAATTCTATAAATGATGCTAATAACGTATCTGTTATACCTCATTCCCAAACTCCTATTTATGTCCGCTCAGACCAACCTAAACAGATTCTCTCCTACCTGAGAGGCTCATACTTATGTTTCTCAGTGGTTAGCGTCCTCCTCCCTGTAAGGCTGTTCTGTGTGCTGGAATACTCACAGCATGTCATCTCCTTTAAGAGCCTGCAAGCAAGTATGGCACTAGTCTACGCTAATGTAAGTCCAGCGTTCATAGTACTCAAGTCAACTGACCCATGTTAGGGATTGAGGGTTTGAGCATCTACATGTATATAAGTTTACAATGAGTCTTTTTCTAATTCATGCTGAAAACAAGGGCTCTGGCATCCACACTGCAATGCACAAGCCTGAGTCAAAGTAACCAGATGCCAGAGTCCCTAGCATGTCCTGCCCCCCTAAAATGTGGCCACTATTGTCTTAGGACCACAGTGTTCTATTGGAAAACTGCCCTGCTAGGTATGGGGAGTCACCGGGCCCTGCATGCCCATCAGCAGCCAGATGTGACTCTCTGCCAGCAGGTAGAACAGAAAGTGTATTAGATACAGGATAGAACAGACTTGTTAGCACAGGAACCAGAAGCAGCCAGCACCATCTGTTTTGGGAGAGATGGGGGCCCAGAGCCAGGGCCCTGGACTCCTTCCCTGTATTCTGAGCTAGTGGAGACAAACTCACACGCTCAGCA
Source organism: Pelodiscus sinensis (assembly GCF_052426305.1). Lineage (NCBI taxonomy): Eukaryota > Metazoa > Chordata > Testudines > Trionychidae > Pelodiscus > Pelodiscus sinensis. The sequence goes on along the minus strand of NC_143060.1, from coordinate 15,292,337 downwards.
ACGGATCCCAGCCCTGCAGGCAGCCCTGCCTCCACCGTTGTCCAGCTTCCCCGGCAAAAGGAGTCACCTGGTTGCATCCTCCACCTAGGCTCAGGTTACAAGAGAGCCTGGGCCATTGTGTACGTGCTGACCTGAGGCAGCCTTCCCTCAGTGAGAGTCACACCGAAAATTCCCATCCCCACGTGGGCAGTGGTTCAGTGCCCAGGGAAACTGAGGCACACACACAGAGTTGCTACAGACAGTTGGAATCCCATGCAATATTACAAAGCAAACCGAGCAAGCACAGTCCCCGCTTCATCACACCTGCCTATTACAAGGAAGCAACTCATTTTTGCGGGAGGCTTGATAGGTTCACTTCCCAATGTAAAGCCAGGAGATGCTCTGATAGTGTGTTTGTGGTTCAGTGATCAGAAAAGAATGGGGCAACGCTGATCTGAGCTGCGATTTGCAAAGGGAAGGGAGGATGGCTTCCATTTCCAGCCAAGTGAGTTGCAAATCATGGGGATCGACAGGACTAAGGAAGTTATCCTGTGGAATTGTGGGATACTTCCAGCTGGACCCAAGATAAGTGGAGCTGCAAGTACACTGCAAAGCAGTAGGGCTCAGATGCCAGGTCCCAGTTTAACTCAAGCTCGGGCCCTCCAGCCCTGCAGGTTATGGGACTCCTGGTTTAGGGCAGTGTAGACAGCAGCGGAATTAGGCTTTAGCCTGGACTCAAAAGTGGGATTACGTTGTAGTGTAGACATAACGCTCACTGGGACATGATCCCTGTGCATCTGAAACAGAGAATCATGTAATAAAACGAGTGAAAAAATCAGTAACTGAATACTTTGTTGGACAGATTCTGTCTGGCCTCTATGCCAGTATTCAGTGAGGAAGAGTAATCAGGGTAACATTGCTCCCAGACAGATGGTGCCCCCACCACAGTTCTAACGTCTTCATTCTGCACTACAACCCAGGGCTCGATTTCAGACAGACTTCAGTGGTAACAAGTAAACTGCTCCTCTCTGGTGAACGCCTTACACCTCTGTCTCCGGGAGGTAATTTTTAATACTTTGACTCTGTTTTTCTAAAAATTTACCCCTTTCCTTTGTGTTGAGCCATCTTCCCATGCTCTGACCCTAGCTTGTTATTTAGACAAAGGAGTGGCTTTCGCATTGTCATTTTTTGTTATGTTAAAGCTGTTTTGACATTGTCCAGTCCCAAAGTGCTATGATAGTGGGCGAGGAATGCTCCTTAAAAAGTGTTGTTTGTTATTATTTTAAAAGACTGCAATGTGGTAACTACTGTATTTACAGAGAAGGAATCATAGTGCATGGAATTTGTTACTTAATGCTAAAATATCTCTTCCAACACGCTTTTTATTACAAAATATTGCTTATTTTTCAAATAGGCTTTCATCACTAGTGTTGGAGATTGATTTAAAGCCACTTTTCACAATGAATAAAAGATTTAGACCAGATACTTAGCTGGTGTAAATTGATAGAGCTACCACTATGTACTCCACATGTTGATCTGACCCTCTTTATCTATACCAGGAGCGGTGAACCTAAGGCCCAGCGGCCAGATGGGGCCCTGGGTTGCCTGGATCTAGTCCTTGAGGTTTAGGGCCTCTCCCAGCATTGGAGAACCCATGCTGGCACTCCAGTCTATCTCCCACTCCTCTTTCTCCCTCTCCCCCACCACCTCCCTGCAGTCCTTGGCACCCCAACTGATTTTTCTGTGCATCAGCAGCCCCCAACCCACAAAACGTCCCTCCCCCCGATGTATAGCAATCTACATTTTTATACCTTAATTTTTATAAGACTACTTGAAAAATCATTCCCTGTTATCATTTCAGCAACAATTATCTTTATTTACACAGTTTGTTTTATTTGGCATGTCATGGTTTATCCAGCTGGTTTAATTGACATGTCCTTGACTTCTGCTATTTGTATATCACCAAACATGCAAAGAAGAGAAATAATGTAGGAACATGCAGTCAAAATTATTACTAAAGCACAGACCTGTTGTTCACTCCTACTCTGTATGTCCTATGGCTGCATGCTGTTGGAATTCTGCAGCTGTTGCATTTCGAGCCATAGTACTGTTGTAGAATTCCAAAAGGAGTAATTTTATTCAGACATCATAACTGTCCACTATACACCACCCATCCACCACAGAGGATTAAAATAAAGACTTTCAAAACCCTGCCACTTCAGCTAAAGGAATGTCTCCATTTGTTGGCTTTACAAGGAGAGCTTTTATCTTCTTACGAGGCAGGGACATCCAACTTTGGAAGCCCCTGGGCCACAGTGTTACTCACAGCACATACTGAGGGCCGCAACATAAGTGTGGTTGCATATGTATGCAAATATATGCAAATAGCTTCTTTCACACTGACGGGCATGAACACAAGATTAAGGCAAGACTACTGTACACAACACGCAGGCTCCATTTAGGTCAGTTCTGCTGATATTAAGGAAATTCAATATTTACCCGACTTCCACACACATAACAGCACTTTTAATGAGCAATGACAGTCCAGAAATTAAACTACTAAAACACATATCAACAGAAGACCATTATATTGACTACTCTTTTGTTTTGGCTCCCACTTGTGGGCTGCGTGTTAAGCCCCACGTAAACCCAAACCACACCGCAAACTGCAAACAAACAGGCTGCAGGCCGCATGCACCCTGTGGGCTGCGTGTTGAGTAGCCCTGTTATAAGGGAAATCACTGAATGGCATTTAGTGCAAGTACAAACAAGCATCTTACATTGTGCCCTTTTAAAATTCTCCTTGCTCTGCAGGGTAAAAAACAACTGCACACAAAAAGAACACTCCTTTTAGCAAGCCAGAAGAAATTTTAAAGGGCTAGCACCATTTGGTCCATGTTTATGATTATGATAGTCTGAACTCTATGATTAACAATCTGACTGCAATAACTTAGTCATTAGATGTGCATTACTAAGATGGGATCCATAAACTGAACATGGTTTTGTCTCATTGTTTATTTGCATATCAATAATCTTGGTTTATTGCAAGTTATTAACTAAAATTGCATTTAGTACATAATAAATTAATACTTTAACTGCACTTTGGAAACAGTTTTCTTATAGATACATACAATAAAATAAATATATTTTTGTCACAATTCAGGACAACTGCACCTTAGTCCATCAAGGGCACCCTTTCCGGTGCTTTCAGCTTCTTGGCTGTTGCCTGTCTTATGATCCAGTTCTTTCTCCCATCTCACTGGGTTTTTTTCCAGGCTGCACTTTTCCCTGCCTACATTGAGTTGTTCCAAACAAGTAGAGTGTCTGCACTTGGCTTTCTCCTCAGAGGCTATAAACAGCATAATTGCCCAGAGTTATAAATTACTACAGAGCTATTTTAAGCAAGCACATTTATTTTTAAGGTGAAAGCATTAAAGAAAAAGCATAAGCAATAAAAAGAACCTACACACACCTTACGAGAGATTACACCTTACCCCAACATGGAATTTGGTAGGCGATTGATCAGTCCTTCAGACCTCGCACAGGGGTTTTGCTCAGAAGAAGCACAACATGAAAGGTCAGTCTCTTCTTTAGACAGTTTGGATCTTAGATCTATAGACTCTGGGAATAAGTAATCAGCAGGCAATGATTCTCTCATTTGCATTCACTGTCTCTCAGATAGTAATGGTCTCCAAAGATACTTACACCTAATTCAATAAGGACTTTCGAGCATACTGCAGGAAATTACTATCTGTCTCTGTGTCACACCTTTTATCTTAATTACTTTCTGCGTGTGCAATATTTTCGTTGATGCCAGTGGGAAAACCTTGAAAATTGGAGAAGTATACTGAGGTCAAAATTCACCGGGTGGTTTTAAGGAGAGAATTTTATCCTTAAATCTACTGAGATCCATACATGCAAATGATTGCAAATCACTGAAATAATGTGTAATATATAATTCTGGATACATCAGCTGCTGTTATGCAAAACCCCATTTATTTATTTGGTCCTCTGAAAAGAGTGATAGGCTAAATATATAAATCAAATTTATTCTGAAAAATCTCCAAATGGGGCACACGTTGAACCAACATAGGAAAGTTTAGCCTATTTCACCAGCTTTTCTTATTCTGTCATCTAAAACAAATCCCATGGATATTATTTATTCCATGCACTTGCTGGAATAATTAGCCCTCTTGAGTCTCCTCAAATGTGCATCTCTGAGATCCTCATGCAAAATCTAGCACTGGGGACAGGTTATGGATTTGTAATGTTCCCTACAACACATGGTGACTATAAACTCATGAATGAGTTACAATGATACATCAATTCACTGTTTTCATTTCTGTCACAGTATTTTTCATGTGTTGTCAAAGAAATCTATAACCATTTTGTTCAGGCTAGTTGTCTGGAAGTCAGGAGAAGAAAGTAACTGCCCTGCATAAACGATGATCTATTTTCACTCCTCCAATTTATTCCTTCCTTAGTGAAGCTTCCGTCTCCTCTAAGAAGGATAATCATAAAGGTTTATCATCTCTGCTACCCAACTATGGCACCTATTTCTTATATTGACTAGTATCTGACTATACAGGTTATCCTATTGAATGGTACCTTGCAGTGTAAGTGCAACAAAATCAGCCCCTGCAGTAGGTTTTCTTTCTTATAACATTTAATGCAAAATAATTCCTTTTATTTTTTCTTGGTGTCTACAACAGAAAGAATATCTCATTTATGTATTAAGTGTAATACACTGATAAATAAAAGTGAATGATCTTACCTAGTGTTCTCTGAACTATATCTGAATACAAATGGCTGTATCTGAATACAAATGCCCATCAATCTAGGGACACCCTAATTTGGTTTACCTTTGCCTTTCACTTCTGATCAGTTTATACTGTCAGCCTGATATGGGCAATTCTAATATTCTGTAATCAGTGTAGGTTTTATACTGTTCCCATTACCATGGCTTCAGAGCTGTTTGCCACAGGTTGCCCATCTTGTACAAAGACTTCAAAGTTTCTGTGCTCTGCCTTCTGCTAACCATTGTACAGTACAATCTGAGGCACATTTTATGTTGATGACTTTGATATTTACTTGGCTTTTCCTGTAAATGTGAATGATGGCATAATTATGATGGTAAATTGCCAAAGGATAGCTGAAAGTGGCTGAAACAAAATCCTAGCTAGATTAAAGTTCTTGGCATAAATCATCTTTTGTTTAATGTTCCCTAGCTGCCTTTTATATTTCTGGTAGTTCTAGCATCTTTGCCAAATACAGAGGTATCATTATGGAACTTCATTTATCCTTTGAGATTCAAATGCCAGAGGTGATGTCTGTCTGTCTGTCTGTCAGCTAAAGGAAAGCTAAATGGAATACGTAAATTCAACATGTAGTTCTGAAAGTGGTGATGTGTCTGTTCATTCTTACAGCTTGTGAGAGTGAGCTACTGCATTGGTAAAAAGTCTGCCTCCTGCACATATGAGTATCAGAGGGGTAGCCGTGTTAGTCTGAATCTGCAAAAGCGGCGAGGAGTCCTGTGGCACCTTATAGACTAACTGAAGTGTTGGAGCATAAGCTTTCATGGGCAAAGACCCATTTCATCAGATGCATATAGTGGAAATTTCCAGAGGCAGGTATAAATATGCAGGCCAGAATCAGGCTGGAGCTGACGAGGTAGATCCAATCAGGGAGGATGAGACCCACTTCTAGTAGCTGATCTGGAGGTGAGAATTCCAAGAGAGGAGAAGCTGCTTTTGTAGTTAGCGAGCCATATGAGTAGTTCTCTTACTAATTGAGAATTTCATTGTTCCTTTCTTTTGTCCTCTTGATAAAATAGCCAGGCTTAAACATTTCCTGGTATAAGTGGACTAAATGTACCTAACTAATTTGTATAGAATAGGCACCTTAAAAACGTTACATTTGCTGAAATATGGTACTCACAATATTTGATGTAAAATAGGAAACAGTAACACATTTAATAAATATTATTTACACTTTTTTTATTGGTCAGTGACAAGATTTTACGAGAAACCTCTACTAGTTATATCTATACTAGATGATTTACCCAACATTGATCGGGTCCTTCAGGGCAGGAGGCTGTGGGTGTGAGGGGTGCAGGAGTCAGGGCAGATGGCTGGAATGAGTGTGAGGGGGTCATGGCAGCGGATGGGGTGTAGGAGTATAAATACTGTAAAGTCAATATTTTTTATTGTCCAGTTGTAATGTACTACTCCTGCTTGCCATTCAAGCAAACCTGTATGCCACATATACTGCATGCATGGCTGACAGAAATGTGGTGTTTTAGCAGTCTGTTAAAGATGACAGTGTAATTTAAGCTTAGAAAATTAAAAACAGTGAGTGTGAAAGGGAACATATTTGCTTGTATGTACATGTATTAATGTTTCCGTTGAATTCCAAACACTTTGCTAGGGACATTGAAAAATATAAGGTACAATTTCACCACATATAGTGATCCAGTTCTCCTTCAACACATTCACAGTTCCCACATCAAAGTGGGTCTGAGTCTTTCTCCCATTGATGTCAATGGCAATACTCTCATTAGGTTCAGTAGGTGCAGAATTGGGTCCGGATAGTTGAAAAGTATATGTGTATGCAACCTGCTGGTTAGTATGTATCGTAGGCCCCTTCTGTGCCCAGTGCAGGGAGGATGTGAGTAGAGTAAGTCAAGACATTTTAGAGCAGTTTTCCATAAAAAGATGCAGTTTTTCAAAATCTAAACCAGTGGTATCCAACCTTTTTAAGCATGAGATCATGTTTTGTATTTAAGTGCAATCCAAGAACTACCTCAAACCCAAATACCCTTGCCCTGCATCCTTCTCGCCTCTTCTACAAGACCCCGCCTCTGCTCACTCCATCCTCCCTCACTTTCACCAGGCTGGGGCAGTGGTCTGGGTGCAGGCTCTGGTCTTGGATTAAGGGATTTGGAGTGTGAGAGGGGCTCTGAGCTGAGCTCGGGGCAGGCAGTTGGGTTGCTGTAGGAGGTTCTAGGTGCAGGCTCAGTGAGGGCGTTTGGATGCAGGGGTGCTCAGAGCTAGGGCAGGGACTTGGGGTGCAGGAGGATGTTCATGACTGAGATAGGGTTTCAGGACATGGGCTCCAGCTGGGCTCTGCTGACCTCAGGTGGCTCTTGGGCGGTGGTGCAGTGGGGCTAAGGCAGGCTCACCCTGGCCTGGCCCTGCACCATTCCCAAAAGCAGCCAGTAAACTCCATCACAAGTCCTATTGTGCCCCCTCTCGGCTCTGCAGAGGTAGGATACAGAGTGGGAAGGGACACCTTGACACAAGCACCCTCTTCTCCCTGCCCTGCCCTGCCTTGAAAACAGGATGCTTCTGAGGTGACAGCTCAGGAGATGCACAGCGGTGGGGGGAAGGGGTACTTGAAGTGCCGGCACTTGGTAGCTAAACCAGGTAGAATCACTTTCCAGGGGCTCCAGTATCTACCAGTAGATCCTGATCTACTGGTTGGTGATCCTGATCTAAACTGTTCTCAGGAGTATGTCTTTTTCAACACAATTTTTCATTCAAGAAGAGGACTAAATGAAAGGTTACAGTAATGTTAAAATGTTTCACTTTGATTAGTTTAATTTTGACGTATATTACAATATTAATTTTAATATTAGTCTCTATTCCATTGATACATATTTAATGTAAAACATTAAAAATAAATGAATCAAAAAGAAAATGAAATGTTTGAATGGTCTGAAAAAATATAAAATAGTTTTGTTTTGTAGGAAATTTCAAAATTTCTGCTTTCCATTCATAGTTGGGTTTTTTAAAGCAGAATTTCCTGCAGAAAGGAAATTCTGGCCCTGTTACAGCTCCAGCTGAAAAGATGGGCTAATACCAGCTCGCTCTTTTCACACACAAGGTCCCTGGTTCAGTCTTGATCTAAGATGGTGTCCTCCGTGTGTACTTTGATAATGCAGTATGGTATGATGAGTTTCCCACGTCATAGATCTTAGTTTTAGAGAACAAAAGAAAAAGGATGGCAGAAGCTATTTGCAGAGACAGACAATAAGGAATAAAAGAGCAACCGTGTAGAGGATGGGGAAAGGAGAGAAGGGAACAGCCAAAATGGAGTCCTTTAAAGAATGAGCAAAAAAGGGAAAAACAAGGAGACTAAGGAAGGAAGTTAGCAGATGACCTTACTTTTTTTTCCCCTTAAGAGACTAAAGTTCTCCAGAAACTCCTACATTTTGAGGTGTGGCTGTGTTCTTGGGGGCAAGGATTCTCATTTTTCCCCTTGTCTTTCTGTGGAAGCACAGCACTATTTCTTAGATACAAGGTCAAAAGGTTGGAATGAGGAAGATGCCTTGTTAGAAAGGGGAATTACTTGTATTTTCATGGTTGTCAAACTACAAAATTACTGATGGGTATCTTGGTGTAAGTATGGAGCGAGTGTATTTGAAACAAATATATTTCTTATATACAAAGAAATATTGTCACATAGGATCCAAGATAAAATATCTATAGGAAACAAACTTTTCTGCAGGGGAAATATTAGAAGTTAACAATAATAGGATGACTCAAGGATAGTATGTGACATTTTTAACTGGCTTACCTTTGGTGTCTCAGTGCAGACAGCCTGATCCTCATTTGGCATGAATTGGTGTAGCTCCAGTGAACTCCACAGGGCTGTGGTAGTTTACAGCCCATAAGGATCAGGCCCTACGTGAAATGTATGAGTCAATGAGTCAATATCCTTCTACTCACTCATGAAAACTGTCTCATTGGCTACTAGGATTTGGCCTCCATGATTACCCCAAATTGAACACATATTGTAATGAAGAGTGTCATAAGATTTATATGTCGTGCATAGAACCAGCATAATAAAAATACTGTGCCAACACTGTAGCCACCATTCAGACATTAATAACTAGCACCTGTTCAACAACAAAAAAAATTATTACTAAATTTTGGTACAAAATTTATTAAGCGCTTGCAAAATATTTTTTCTTTTAAATAAACGGTTACCAATTAGCCGGATCTTTAGATTCATCAACATGGCTCCACTGACTTCTGATTTATACTAACTTTCTTCAGAGTCAAAATATTAAAATTATTAACCCAATTAAAACTCCTAAAATACATGGCTGTCTTGTTTTCTGACTGGAACCAATAGCCTCCTTCAAATCAGGTCAGCATTTTACACACAGTTAAAAAAAATGCATGCCAGTTTCCAGAAGAGAGAAAATTAGAATGGTTGGATTTCAAACCCTTCAGAAAAGTATTTAGTTACATAAGTGCTGACAGACTAATACAGCATTTATCCATTTGAAAACCTCTGAAACCAGAGGTTCCTCTGTTTACCAGAACAGTGGTAAACGTTCTGCAAGTGTCATAACAAGTACCTGTGTCCCTCTTTGAAATCGTCATTCACTTTCTCTTCTAGAAGTGTATGAAGCACTATTTCCCAGGCATGCCAATGATTTTTCTTTCTATTTAGGGCATTTTATAGCAATATTAAACAGCAGCACTTCCGACTTCTTGCATTAACTCATAGGCTTTCAAACCTCTCCTGTTGCAAGTGTCATATGCAGGAGAGAGAGATGACCTTAGAAGTTAGAGTAATAGGTTGAGAAGAATATGAGAGGCTGTATTTTTAACATTACCTGTAGTCTCATTGACGATAGGTCTGGCTCCCAAATAGCAACAAAGTACATAGCAGAAGTTCTGCCCTCAGTCACGTCTGAAATTCCCAAGGAAGTCACTATGAGCTGTGTGGAATCCAAAGGCGGAATTTGGCCCAATGATTATAGTGACTATCTTTCAGAGATGGATTCATTCAGTTTTTTGGTATACTTAATTTCCCTGTGGAAAATGGGGAGGAAGGACAGCTGCCAGAGTTAAATGTCAAAATTTGTCTTCAACTGTCAGACTAGCATACATTTTTTACTCCTAATTAGAATAAAATAGAATTACCTCAAATAGCAATAAATAAATCAAAGCTAAGTGTGTATGTAACTGTCTACTTTTTACAGGTGACCTCTGTAATCCAAACCTTTCCATCTAATTCATCCATAATGCCCTCATAAGTGTTTAAGGGCTAGGACTTTCACCCTTACTTATGCTGACAAGTACCTAGTGGTATTTGTGAGTAAGATGCTAGTGAACCTGAGATAGAAGAATCTGGCCTTAAAGAATAATACTGTCTTAGGAATAGTGAGATTTAGTAAACTCTAGGTCCCTTTATTTCTTTGTCCTAGTTAGCACCTAGCCTCCTTCACCACTGAGTTTCTTTCTCTCATTGAAGTCTTCATCAGTTTTCTAATTGACTTTAATGACAGTGGCATAAAAAGAGATGAGTCTAACCTAAAATTTGATTTCTGCATACCTCTCAAAGTCAGGGAAAGGGAGGGAAGGTTGTCATTTTGCAAATGAACTTTGGAGAGTTAAAAAAAATGGATCCAGATCCAGAATTTGTTTGAGAAAATTTCTGGGCCTAACAGCTTTAGGATATATATGATTAGCCAAAATCTGCATTTGTTCCTGTGATTAATGCAGTAGGAGCAGAAAGCACCTTGAATTACATTATAGCATGTGTTGGGGCCTGTTATTGAACCATACTGAGACTGACTTAATTAGGTGGTTTAGTTTTGACTAAGAGGACAAACCATATGCTGTGCACACAAGTTATAAAGGCGGGGGAAGGGGAAAAGTAAAGTGACAGGTGTTTAAAAAACAGAAGCAAGAATTGCTGCATCAAAGCCATAAAAGTCTCCATTGTTTGCATTTAAGTCTCTGGTGAGAGCAACCCAACACTCTGTGATGGACATTCTGAAAGGCAGAACTTGTGTGACATACGTTGATTATAAAATAGAAAAGCTAGAGAATGTGGGGGAAAGCAACAAGGAAGATCCATGTCTTGTTTTGGGCCAAGATTGCCTGGAGACAGTTTAATTGGAATTTGGCTTTTGAGATGTAAATTAGAGGTTAAAAAGTAGAGGAGAGCATTACATTTGAGTTCAATGAGAAGGGGGGAAAACAACATTGGGCATTAAAATGCGTGAGTGGAAGCCTTAGATCTCTGTCTTGTGAATAGTGGTGTGGCACAACTTTTAAAATCGCTGTATTGCTTTAATTGAAATATAGATGACTAGTAACAGGAAGTGACAAGCCACTCTGAGTGAGATTATAGAAACTCCCTCCTTTGGATAAGGCAAAAGAACACTTTAAAAGAGGGTCATTTTAAAGGTTTTTGTTGTTTTTTAGTTTCTTTGAGGTTTTCTTTAAAAAGTATATTTTATTTTTGGCTTTAAGGCTCAACTGAAACACACATAAGTTTTGTGCCAGATGCGTTATAAATTCTAGGGTATGAATGGGTTTATTTGAGGTAATTAGATATTTGCAGTCATAAATCACAGGGACTTAATCCTGTGTTCTAGTTGGACTGACTGCAGATTGACACGAAGAATTTGCAGGTATTTCTTATTAACAAAGTAGCAGCACTCAATGTTCTGTGCATTCTGAAAGCTGCAGGTTCCTGCACCAAATATATTACAGGCAGTTCCCGGGTTACGTACAAGATAGGGACTGTAGGTTTGTTCTTAAGTTGAATCTGTATGTAAGTCGGAACTGGTGTCCAGATTCAGCCGCTGCTGAAACTGACCGCCAGTTCCGACTTACATACAGAATCAACTTAAGAACTCCAAGCGTCCCCAAGTCAGCTGCTGCTGAAACTGATCAGCAGCTGATTCCAGGAAGCCCGGGGCAGAGCAACTAGGAATAAGAGATCCTCCGGAATAGGGCTTTATTCCGGAGGATCGCGCCAGTCTGGATGCTTTTCTCCGGCTTATCTCCAAGCCGGAAAAAAGCGGCGGCCATGGAAATGCAAATGCCGCGGGGGATATTTAAATCCCCCGCGGATTTGCCTCTTCCAAAGTGCTACATTTGCATGCCTATTCCATAATAGGCGGCCAGTGTAGACACAGCCTCTCAGTTCAAATTAGCATGTCTTCACTAGACCGCTAATTCAAACCCCGGAAGATCAACTGCAGCAGCTTCAATCTTCTCTGTAGTGTAGACCAGTGTTTCTCAACCAATGGTATGAGTACTCTTAGGAGTACTTGAGAGAAGTATAGGGGGTAAGTCAACACAACTGAAATTTGGAGAAAACTGAATTTTTGCTTTAAGTTTTACAGAGCTTTATTATTTTTGTACTTTTTCAAATCTGATAATCTGGCACCACGTAGGTCCAAAAGGTGCCAGATTATTGGAAGTCTACTGTATTTTTAAAGGGGTTCTTTATAAAAAAAAAAAAAAAAGGTTGAGAAACACTGGTATAGACAACCCCATAGAGGACTATTTAGTACCAGAAGAATATCTTTTGGTAGTATATTTTTGCATCAGTGAATTCGTGGTGTATCAATCCATGAGCAAGTACACACACACACACACACACCACATGTTCTCCAATGAACCATGTACAAGTACCTTGAAAAAAAGAATTCACAACTTTATGCTATTAAGCTAAAGGGAAATCTCACTTAGCCATTAACAGCAGATATGCTTCTGTATCCTTATGAGGCCTGACACTGGAAGTCTAAACCACTGGAGACTGATAGAGTTAAACATATCTGACACATTCCATCCTGGAGACAACAATACACTCCGTCCAAGGAATAATTAATGCTCTGGTCTGTTCAGTAAATGTTTTTCCTTTGGAATAAATAAAATATCTTTCCACATTTGGAAAGAGTAAAATTTGTTTTCTTCTGAATCTGCCCACATTTTGGATTTTACCGTAATGGATTCAATGGGACAATGGGAAGTGAGGTTTTTTTAATGTGCAAATAGTGCCTTTCTTGCCTTTTTTCTCCCTGTGTGTAGAAGCCTCACCCCCTGCCACACACACACTTTTTAAAGTCTGTAAAACCATGTAGAAAACCATGAACTACAAATACAGTAGCGTCATTTTTTCCCTTTATTCTTATTTTCATTGTTTGTTTTCTGCAGACCCTTGCAGATTGCTTTCCAACCTTATGGCCTTGTATTTTGTGGCTAAAGAGGGTTACTGCTTGCTGACCTCCAATTGCACCTGGAATTTTAATACTTTGAAGCTGAGCATTTTCTTATGTTCTTTATAAGCTCGGAGGCTGAAAGTTTGAGTGCCAGATAAAGAGAGTCTGAGACTGCTCTTCATTGATGAGCTTTTCAAAGAACAAGCGCCAGGAAGGGGATGTGTAACATATATTGAATTTATATTTTGGGGGGGTTCTTTTTAACCTCCATTTTGATTTGTGTAAATGAAATAGCATTTAAAGAGACAAAAGGTTACATAAAAAAGACTTCCTAAGAGTAATAGCTTCTTGAAAAGCACTCACAGTCCAGGATGATAACCTAGTCTAAATATCCAGATACGTTGATTAGGGATGTCACCATGTAGTCGACTATATGATTAACTTATCTGTTAAGCTTATCGGTTAATCTTGTCAACTGCATGAACCTCCCCCCCTTGCTGCCTCTGTATCAGAGGCAGCTGTGGGGGGGAAGCAGGAGCTGGTGCTGGGGAGAGCCGGTTTAAAAGCTGGTTCCCCCAGCACCAGCTCTGTGGTGCCGTCTGTCCTCCCACGTTGCTGCCTCTATCAGAGGCAGCAGCGGGAGCGGAGGGGGGGGGGGAGGCAGGGAAGGCTGCTGGGAAGCAGCCTCTGTCCGCGATAGGCCTGAGCTCCCCCCAGACAGAGGCTGTTCTGCCTCCCATGGAGCAGTCTCTTTCTGCATTGAGCCTGGGCCTCCCACTGTCTGCTGCAGCCTCTGTCCACAGGGCGCTTGGACCCCCCCATGGACAGGAGCTGCTGCCAGGGACCAGCCTCTGTCCGTGGCCTCCCCACCCCTTCCCCCACAGTAGCTTCTGTCCACAGGGAGCTCAGACTCCCTGCAGACAGGAGGTGCTTCCACCCCGCCCTGCTGTCTCTGATACAGAGGCAGCAGCACGGGGCAGCAGGCATTTGATCTGTGAGGGGAACTGGTTTTAAAACTGGCTCCCCTCATGGACCAGCTCCCTCCTGGCACCACACACTGCTGCCTCTGATAGAGAGGCAGCAGCAAGGGGTAGCAGGGGGCCCCCTGGGAATAAGGCTGGAGTGCACTGACTGCCAGCCTCGCCCCCAGGGACTATCAAATAGTCACATAACCAATAAGAATTCATGCAGTTACACAACTATTCAATTACCCAATATCTAACATCCCTAATGTTGGTACCATAATGGACCTGCTTGCTCGTTAGCAGTTACCATGCTATTCCCCCAAATTCAAAATCCAGTCAGTAGAGGGCTCCATAATCCCTAGAGTACCTCAAAGGAAAATATAACTTGAGGTCAGAGGACCAGGCTCAGAGGCTCTTTTACAGTAGGTGGGTGGGGAGTCAAAGATGGTGTATTTATGGTTATGCTCGTCAACTGATGAGTGTGCATGATAGGAAGGAAGAGTGCAGCAGTGATGAGCTGTGGCAGCCTTGAGGATGCTGTGGAAACTCTTGGCGCATAATTTTCTCCAGTTCCCTGCAGAACTCAACAGCTTTTCACGAGGGAGAGAATTTGTTCCTTGTTTCATCCCCCAAGCCAATAAAAACTTTCTTGCAAGTAAACATTGTGTTTCCTATTATCTGGGCATAGCAAAGACACTATAAGATGTCAGTATAATATTTAATATGGAGATGGCCTTGAACGACAATCCCAGAATTGAATAGCCCTAAACTTTAGATATGCTCAAAATGCAGATCCATATTTCAGGAGCAGATCTTATTTTTACAATGGGATGAACTGTCCACCTTCATACTTTGGAGTGGTTCAGAATCAGGATGAATTTTCCAGGTAGTTGGTGCCCCTCTTCAAAACTTGATGGAGGTGGGGGCTTCATGAACTGGGTTTGCGGAAAAGCATCCTGCCAATCTAGATGCGCTTTTCCGAAAATGCTTTTAACGGAAAACTTTTCCGTTAAAAGCATTTTCGGAAATTCATGCCAGTGTAGACGTAGCTTGCAGGTTTTACTTTGTGGTGTAGATATACTGCAAATCCCCTTTGAATAAGGCCCTAACACAGTTGACCCAGAGTCAGAGTCCCAATGTCCTTAGCACTGTACAAACACAAGTAAAGGCAATAGTTCCTGCCCGGGTGAATTTATGTCAGTTTCTCCACTGACAAAATGGGGGATAGTGAATACAGTACTTTCCTTCTCAACAGAGGAGATTCTCTGCAGATTAATTCAGCACACTGAAACACTGTGAATGTACATAATTGGGTTCAATCCAGCAAAGCGTGAAGGACATGCTTTAAACAGGTGATTCGTTCCACTGCGTTTTAATTCTATTCTTGGGCATAAAACAGGGCTGCCAATGGGTGGTGCAGGAAATGGGGGAGAGAAAGAGGGCAGCTGCCCCAGGACCCAGCAATTTAAAAAGGCATGGGACTCCTGGATGACACTGCTGCTACTTAAGCAGCTGGAGCGCCAGACCCTTTAAATCATCACTAGAGACCCCAGCGGAGCACGTCCTGTGGTTCCGATGGTGCCGAAGGGCTGGCTGGAGAAGGATAGCCCCAGCCCTGCCCTTTCACCTGTGGCCCTACCGCTTCTAGGGGCCGACCACCAGCTTCCCCCCTCCCAGGGCCTGGCAAAGTGTCTCATTAGCCTTGCTCTAGCATAGACTTCCTGTTTGAGTTTAGACAAGTGACATAACATTTTTGTACTCGTCTTGTCATCTTGTCATCTGGAAAAAGAGATTGACTTGCATGGGGCTACTCGCATGCTTAAACTTAAGCAGGTGCTGAAGTGCTTTGCTGGATCAGGAGCTTGTAGGGTGGTGCCTATTATAATAGTTGTTTTGCGGGGAGGGGATCTTTAATGATGCTAGATAGTTTTACATGCTGCTTTTGGGTACAGACACAATTCTTTAATGTATGTGTAGTTTGTGTCTAGACTGCAGCCGTGTTCTTTCAAAAGTACATCGAAAGAACACGGCAGTTTTTTTATCGCAGTAAACCTCATTTTACGAGGAATAACGCCTTTTTTCAAAAGTACTCTTTCGAAAAAAGGCGCTATTGAATGCAAACTGCTTTTTTGAAAGTACTGGCGGTAGTCTAGACGCTCTCTTTCGAAAGAGGCTTGTGATCTAGAAGTACTCAAAGTGTGCCATATAGGGTATGATTTTTTTATCCACTGAAATTTCTTTTAGCAGGATTTACAAAAGCCTTTCCTCAAGTTATTTTGGGTAACATTTGTTACCCAAACAGGCTCGGGAATTAGACAGATTTATTTTCCTTGCATTTTGAAGCCACGTCTTAAAGGCCAGCCATGTGAAGAGAAGTCCATTCATGCTCAGAGAACATTCCAAAGGTTACAACTTCCTTTTTTTCTTCTATGCTCATTTTCCACAAGGGAGAAATTCTGTTACCTATTGTCCATCAAGACTGAATGGCTTAAGGTCAAACAGCCTCAGTGTAGGACCATCCATTTTCAGCCACATGGTGCTTGCAAATGTTCATCAGAACAGACAGAGGGTTCAGTCATATGCATGCTTAAAACTCCTGCTTCGAAGCCATTCTGCAGCATGTGATGCAATCAAACTACACATTCTCGTTTTGTTCTTTCTTCACTTTTCTTGCTCTGCCCAAAAGTTTCAATTTGTTCTCTTTTCTTTGTTTCCTAATTGTGTAATCCCTGGTGTCTCAGCCAGGATGTGAAACGTACCATACTATACTGTTATGTTCAGGACTACAAGAGAGGGTCCCATTTGCGTTTGTTATTTGACTGTTAAAGTGTGAGATGCCTCTTTCTGAAGGTTGAATTGAAAAGATACCTTGTGCAAATTTTTTTCAATAGAAGTTTAATATGTTGCTCATTTGCTAACTGTGAAATATCCCCCACTCCTTTACAATCAAGCTAGGTTCCATACACATAGTTATTTGTATTGTTGCTTTTAATGTTACCACATCAAAGGGCTAGATGATGGTAGCTAATGAAATGGGCTTTTTATTTTATTTTATACTGTATATTTGTGTTTGATGGGGTTCTTAACATATATACATAGCATTTACCAGCATTGCAGCATGTAAAATACAAATAGCTGAACAGTAGGGATGTGACGTTGTATAGCAAGGATGATATGGAATTGTGGTTAAAGCATAGAGCTCAGTGTCAGAAGGACTGGATTCTAATTCTGGCTGTGTTTCAGACTTTTTGGGTGGCCTTAGACAGAAAATATAATCTATTTATGCCTTAGTTTCTTTCTTCATCTGTTGAGAGCATGAAATAGACGCTGCAATATATTATAAGTGCAGAGTATGAAACGAGACTACAAGTATCTGATGCTACATTATTCATTACAAATATATATGCAGTTATTCACTGTGTCATTGTTGCATACAAATATAACTGTGGTGTGATCTATATTTTCTATCCACAACATGTAGCAGAAGTGGGTATTTGGAAGAATTATTATACTTGCATAGATATTCAGGAATTATGAATTCAGAATAAAAATATGAGACTAACATTTTCCTTGATATACAGCAATTTATGCTCATTGCTGTTTGCATCTAAAATGTTACAGTTATGCTTCTCATGGTTAAGATTAAAGCAGTTTAATTTAAGCTATGATCTGTCCCACGTCTCATGTTTTGTTTAGTTGCGTTTCTCTATGCCTTCCCGCTTGTGAGTGTTACTAGCAATATTCCAAATAAATAACTCCCTTTGTTACTTTGTAGATTTGGGGGAACACCTCCCAGACCATAATTAGTTGGAGGTGTATTTTTCAGGTTTCCTGAAAGTTTAAGTGTGACTGACCAAAATGTTTGGATCTGAGGGTTGGGGGAAAATGTGTTTTTTAGTGTTCTGTTTACTTACACCCTTTCCTACTTGGACTTCAAACACAATCCAGAAAACTATTGTGTAGGTACTAGAAAAATTAGCAGAAAGTATAAGAGACATTCAGTCAAAAGAAATGATGAGGGGGGAAATTGTGCCTAACCCAGGGAGAAAGGAGAAGAGTGACTTGCCACCAATTCAGAAATCAAGAGCAGTGACAAATTCACATGGTGAATAATATTCCAAGTAGATTATGATACCTTCTCAGTTTAGACTATAGCTACCTTTGTTAGAGACCAGATGATTCTGCCTCTGCTTTTATATTTTTGTTGACATAACAAATGTTGCCAGAGTGTTCTTGAATTGAACTGAGTATGCCAGTAAACTATAAGAGATGGAGAGAGAAATGCCAATGATGCAGGAGACATGAAAGCGGGTGGCTCTCCCAGTGAAGGAACTCTGGCACTACTTCATCTCATGTTTGCTATGTGCTGTATTCAGTGATTTTTAAACTGTTTAGCTACAGCTCTGAAATGCACCAAGCTGAATCCTTTTTACTGCTTCACATTAAATGGAGAATTTCTGCAGCGGGTACTCGGTGCACTTTCTCCATCTGCTCACTCGCCACAGCTTCATAGGCACATTCTTTGCCACTCCATCTGCCACTCCAACTGCTAACTTCTAGAAAATCAACACTGAAAAGTTCAGGTTGCCAAATGGTTTGCAGATTTCCTTTCCGTTTCACCAATATTTGAGCTCTGACATAGAAGCTGTTATATTTCCCCCCCAAAGTATATACATATATTACCACTGACATGCAGCCACCCTGGGAAGGAAGGTAGCTAAAAGGTAGATATCTTCACAGCCCTCTCATCTACATAAGACACCAGGGAAAATCCCTACCAGTGGGATCTGTAGTGTCCAGAGAGAACCTACAGGAAGTACCTCTACGAAATGCAATCTCTCCAGCACTGACAGGTGTAAAGCTAGGCTCTCCTGGCCTATAATTGAACTTGCAATTGTAGAGAATCTTGGTATTTAAAATCTGCTGCTTAAGCCACTAGCCCATGCCACACAAGATACGGATGTTTTGAACTACAGCTCCTTTTAACCTTGCAAATCTAAAAGGTCTCTCATTAAACTGACTGCTAGAGAGACAGAAGTGAACAGTGTTTGGGTGGGCGGGTGCTTATGCATGCCAAAGCATCCTAAGTATTTGTAACTAAGTCTCACATCTATAAGAGAAACTAGCCAAACTTCTACCCCTCTCATGTCTCTGTGGCAGCAGTGGAGGCAGAGGCAAATCTCAGAAATAATGCAGTGCCCCATTGCTTTAATATAATATGTTGCCATAAATTATGGTAAAACAAGCTATTAGATTTCCAGTTCACCAATCCTGTAACTAAGGTAATGCAATAATTTTACTCCACAAATTCAAATTCTGGAATCCTGATTTACTAAGAGCTCTAGACATTTATGGCCTGATTTTCTGAAGTGCAAAGCACTCTCTCAGCTTGAGTCAGAGTTTATGCCAACTGCAGGTTCTGAGCATTTCTGAATGTAATTTTTAATATTGTATAGATCATTGAATTAGAATGGATAGCCAGATAACTGTATTCAAAAAACTATAATAAAGCCTAAGTGGTGCAGAGGGCCTTATTCGATATGTCTTCCATGCACAAGTGGATTTCACCTAGCACGCAGCAGTATTTCTTGAAGAGCCTTAAAAGTCTGTTGGCTCAAATGGAAGAGAAATGCTCTTGACAAATATCAAACAGGAATTGAAATGCAGAGAATGGATGGGCAAGTTCTGTCACTCCGCTCACAAAGCTAATAGTGGCTGTAGTGGCACATAAATTTGAATCAGTTGATACCAGTGATCTGAAAGCAGGCTCCTGGGATAAATTAATTAATATGAAAGGTTCTTTATATGAATTCCCTGAGGACCTTGTCCATATAAACATAATGTTATTTTATTTGAGCTTTCTGCTATTGATTTGGCACCATTTACAAGATGCTTTGCTGCTTTTCCTGTAGGATAATTCTCATTGTGGTCTTACTGCTTTGCCCCCAGTCTCAATAAATAGGCTGCCTCATTAAAAAGGCAATAGTGATAGCATGGCCATGACTTCGCAACACCACCCAGTTCTCGTACTTGACATGATTGCTGGCCTCTCTAAGTGCTTAATTGATTCAGGAGACCTGAAGGCTAGGGTATGGAAATCCAAAGGGCAAGATGAGGAGCAAGGGTGAACAAATTTATGACAGGCTCTAAGTAGCCTGAGGGAAACGAGAAATGCTTCTGATCTCTGAGGTAGTGAAATCAGTTCAAAATGATGTACGGGATGGGGAAGGGGTGCAGCATGAGAAAGGGGCAGAAGCAGAGGGCAGACCATGGAAAAAGGAGAGACTATAATGACTAGAGAGATACATAGGCCAAAAGAGAAGAGAAGCTCAGGGTCAGTGGATATTGCGATCCTTAAATGTCTCTCTCTTCCCCCCCCCCCAGCCCAGCTGAGCCGCACACCGGCTTCTGGGCCCGCATTCCCCTGCAGTGCCCTGGGATACTTTGAACCTGGAACATCCGTGGTGATGCTCCACTATGGATGTTGCTGGACCAGAGAATCCCGGATTTTAGATCAGCAACCTGTAGTGGGAAGGCTATAATACTGAGCAGTTGTCTATACTACTCTTTGTTATCCTGTGGGCAATTGCTTATCCATGCTTTATCATATTTTTGAATCCTGTATATTTTGTACTGTGGATCCTGCTGTATAGAGACTCAAACAATAATATGGACGGTATGTATAATAGATTTTTTAAAAACAATTAAATCTTAAATAGTAATGCAAATTGCTTTCTAATCTATGCAGTATTTAATTGACTGTATTGAACCATAATACAAATTAAGCCATCTCTGTAATTTGTTTTGTCATTCTACCACCCTCCACACAATTTGATACTTCATTTATAAATTGGTAAATGGCTCATAGAAACACTCAGCAAAGATTTTGTAGAATTGTCAAATAACAGATGAAGGAATGTATCAGGGAGGATAATAAAAGGGGATCTCATGAACACCCCTTGAGTAAATGATGAAATAGTTATTTCTTATGCTCTTAATCCTTCTGAGGCAGGATAATGTCATGGTAAAAATCTTGCAGATTAAAGAGGAGAGAAAAAATTAGAATGTGAACCTGAGTGTAGATCAGCAGATCAAACTAAACTGCAGAGGTGTGGGAGAGGTTGACTTTGTTTTGTTTCTATTTGGGGTTGCTGAAAATCATTTAAGAGTAGTAACTGACCGGAAACAGTGTTATACAACTGAATGTATAAAGAAAGCATTGGCATTAGTTAATCATATTTTATTGGACAAATTAAATTAGCATCTGGTGGATTCTCATAAATTGATCACTATCTATAAAGACCATGTATTTGTAGACTGATTCTGTTCTTTTGTTTAGCAGGCCATTTCTAATTTCTGTTTGAAAAAAGAGAGACCTTGGCCATATTCGCCATTCCTCTACATCAATTGTTCTCAAAGCTAGGTCTACACTACACCCCTCTGTCCGCAGAGGAATGTAAATAAAGCACATTGAAAGTGCAAATGAAGCGGGGATTTAAATATCCCGCACTTCGTTTGCATAATCACGTTCTGGTGCTGTTTCAAACAAGCACCATTTCAAAACTGAAACCGCGGTTTAGACATGGTTCTGTTGACAAAGGAGTGATTTTTCGACAGATCCTGTACTCCTCTTTTGCACTTCCGATGTGCTTCATTTACATCCCTCTGCCGACAGGGGGGTGTAGTGTAGACATGGCCAAAGCGTGGTCTGCAGACTACTAGTGGCCTGCAGCCATCTTGCAAATGGGCCACAGGCTTAGGGCTCACCTCCCCTGCAGCGGGGAGTCTGCACTGGTGAGGTTGGAGCACCAGTGCCGGCTTTCTGCTGTAGGGCGGGGAGCCTCATGGTCTGGATCTGGCTTGTGGGGGAAAAAGTAGCTCCCCCCCAGCTGGGGGAATGGCAGTGCAGAAAATTGGTTGCCTAGAGGCTTTTCCCACTGTTCCCATTGGCCAGAATCTCAGCCAATGGAAGCAGCAGGTATCTGGGAAGGCACAGAGCCAAGTAAGCACCCCCATCTCCCTCCTGCCCAGACCTTGCACTCCCACCCTCAGCCAACTCCTACATCAACCTCCTAGCCAGATCCCCCACCCTCAGCCCATGCCTGCACCCTATCTCCCTCCCAGACTCCCTGCCCCCAGCCCTCCTGACCAGACCCCACACCTGCACCCCCTCCTGCACTGATTTTGTCATCATTGGTGGTAGTCTGGTGGTCCATGGAAAGGTCTGCATTGAGTTGGTTGGAACGTGGGCCAAAAAGTTTGAGAACCACTGTTCTACACTTTTGGACTAGTGCAAAGAGAGGGATAGCTGATTAGCTACAGGACATGATTCTGATCTCAGGTTTTACATAGTTTTTACTTCATTGACCGCAATGGGTTACATCCAATTTAGTGTAAGTGTATGAGAGAGGAGAATTGAGCACATATTTATTAAATCAAAACTTTAGATTAAGTAAATTGACAATTTTTTTAAAAATCAAGCAATTCTGAGATTCATCTGCATCTGCAGAAGAGGAATTTCAAATGAAAATGTACATTTGCATTTCAGTATAACTGTATGGTCAACATTTCATTTTATATCTATGCACCAAGCCTGGACCAAATTATGACACGTACACTCAGAATCTCTCTCTCTCTTTCTCTCTCTCTCTCTCTCTCTTTCTCTCTCTGACTAATGAAAACTTCTTGAAAGCAATCTTTCTAAGCACTCTGCAAAGGTAGCTGTGCGAAAGGATAATGCTCCGGGCAATTTACTTATTTTGATATTCTTTTCAAGGCAATACGGGGCATCATCGGTAATCACAAATGTAATTATTTTAGAAATATTAATGAGGGTTCCTGAATAAATTAAAATGTCTCCATCTGGTGTCTTGCATTGTAGGTGATATTTTTCCATTTTAGAATTATCTTCAGATCTAATTCCAGGAGGAAGGAGTCTGATCGCAGATTTGATTGCAGTGCGAAATGCTGCCTGGCAGTCAATAAAGAACTTTGATTTTTAACAGGAGTGTGAGATAGCATCCCCTATACCATTTAGAGATGGGGAACTTTTAATTTCACTATTGCAGAGAGCATGCAACTTGAATTGAGAATAAACAAGTCAGTACCCCAATATTATTTAAATAGCCCATCATCAGTTTTTCGTCATTAACACCTTGAGGAAGCTGCAATCTTCTTTGTTCAGGCTGTAGTCACTGGCAGTACACTAGTAGCCTGAACATGAGCCATCTTGAGCCCCAAAAGTTGCATGTCCCTTACTAACAAAATGAAAAAATAAAAAAGTATCCAGGGTGAGGGGAGGTGGGGTTGGTCTTACATGTAGTCATCACTGTCCTACATGTTACCTTTCCATTTGAATTGAATCCTCCATTTCTACAGCAATCTCATCATGACACAGACACACTGCCATTCTGTTTTCACATTTCAGGGTACCAATGCTGGTTGTCCATATGTATCTCAAAAAGGGCAGAAAGATGATTCTCCAATTAGTTCCTTTTTTGAGGTTTTGTCTGACTTGGGAAAGGTAAAGAGCAGCAGACATGTAGGGCGTAAGAAGTCAGGCTAGTAGGTTAGTTAGGGAAACAGTTCAAGGACAGACATAAAAAGGTATTGTCTGTACACGGGCAGGTAGCCCTGACTCAGTATCGGTGTAGATAGTAATATAGAGGGATTTGATTCAGTTGGTGCAAATCTTGGCTTGTGTTTGGTTATGCTTAAGGGGTGCCACTCTTTTGGGCCATGTCTACATTAGGAAAGTATTTCAGAATTACCAAATTCATCTTAATAGCTCCCGATTTAACAAATTCGAACTAGTGGGCCCACACTATGGGGAAGCATCAAAATTAGTCCGAGGCAGGCTCCATTAATGTGGATGCATTACTTTGGACTTGAGAGTGCCAGGAAGCATTCGGGAGTAATTAGTTCAAATTACTCTGTGGAGTAATTATTTCAAAATAGCAGCACCGGAGCATCCACACTATCGTTATTTCGAAATAACTGTTTTGGAATTTGCATTACTTCTGATGAAAATCAGGAGTACAGATTTCGAATTGCATGGCCCGCTATTTAGAAATAACAGGCTTGATAGTGGGGACACTCCACTTATACATTCAACTGCGGGTGGGGGGGGTCATTATTTTGAAATAAAGTCCTAGTGTATACCAGGATCTTTAGCTTCCTCCATGGGATCCCAATCTGTGTGATCCAAAGAGATGGGCATGGACAAAGAGACTGCTGCTTATTTATTTGCCTCTGCAGCTTCTATGTTGTCTCTGGATGGACCTGAAGCAGACTATGGGGTGTGGGACCCTATTCAGAAGACTGTAAAACCTTTTTATTCCAGAACTTTCAAACAGGAGGCTATTTTTATTTACTGCATTAAATATAGTTGTGTGGAAATACTTACAAATAAAATGAAAATTCATGCATTTGGGCCCCAGTATGGCTTTCACACACCGTTTTGCAACAACATTTGCAATTTTTTTTAGACAGAAATGAGCCAGTCAACTAAAAATGAATCCTTTTTCAACCCAATGGGGGAGGGGAGGGGAATCACAAGAAATTTCTAGAAAAGTAAAATTTTGCATCTCTGATGTTGCCCTAAAAGAAATTCTAAACATACAATTTGTAGTTCGATTCTTATCCCATTGTGATCAATTGGAATTTTGCCATTGATTCCATAGGGAGTAAGATCAGCCCTTAAGCCTCAGTCCTACAGTCAGTGAAGCTGTATGCTGCCTTAGGAGTCCTCCCACATGTTTCCAGTAAGTTTCTTGGGGCCATAATTCTGAATAATAATATAGGCGCACCTTGTTGTTTTATACATTTTATTAATGAAAATAATTGGTAAGGTGCCTCGAATACTTTTGTAGGTACTAATTAGATAATAAGAGCACACTTCTATTGAATTATCTGTCACTATAAGGTACTGAAAGAAACATTTATGCAAAACATTAATAGAGTGCTTAAATTGGTCAAAAAGCTTGTTTAGAGCTTGTCTGAGTACCCTACGGATTGCAGTCTCCAAACATTGCTATTCATTTTGACCCAATGGCTTTTTAAAATTTGTTAGACATATCAAGACACAAGTAAAATTGTGTGCCTTGAGAAGGAAAGTAGAGCTTAAATTGAATGTTTTTATAGATGTTTTTTGGTATGCTTTTTAATAGCTATTACAGCACCATCATGCAGTTCATGAAATTTCGTACATTGCAAAGGATATCACAGACCACCGAGCCTTTGGATATGTGTGCGGAAAAGAAGGAAATCATAGATTTGTGGCAATAAAAACAGCCCAGGCAGTGAGTATCAGATCTTGGTCATTTTCTATAGTTTAACTTATTTGGAATGTTATGTCTACAATGTTTCTGTTCAAAAGGGCATGCTAGCTTATTTGTGCAATATATGTGCTGTAAAATGTGTCTGCATGGAAGGTCTTAGATGTAGGATTAGCAATATATGGTCTGAGAAAAAGGGAATGTACTTTACCCTTCTTAATTTTTCTTGCTATATTCCTCCTAATTAGTAACTATTTTCCTTTCTAATTAAACTAGATACTTTGATGGAATACAAATAAGTTTACATATGTTCGTAGACTCATTTAAACAGAAAATAATAGAAAACAAATAGCTACTTTACATAAAGTCTGCCCTAATTGTATTGTATTAGAAGCCACTAATAAATATAAGTAATGCTTTATAATTATCATTAATCTTCAGCTATAATTAGTTTTATAGAAATGAACCTTAGCCTAAATGCTATTTGCTAAACTAACATAAACAGGGTAGAAATTAATTCCGTGTGAAGTTTCTTTTCTTGAAATATAGATATCACTGTTCTGTCATCAGGGCCAGGGGGGGAAATGGTCGTCTTTCCTTTCTTTCCTGTATTAAACCCTACTTACTCTTTTTGCTTCAATAGGCTGAGCCTGTGATTCTGGACTTGCGGGACCTGTTTCAGCTCATTTATGAATTGAAACAAAGGGAAGAAATGGAAAAAAAGGCACAAAAGGACAAGCAATGTGAACAAGCAGTATACCAGGTATCAATCTATGTGTGCTTAGCTTGTTGACAGTCACAGGGTAGAGGAGGGAGGGACAATTCTCCCAAGCATCTCCTGAGTGATGTTGAGCACCTACATCACTGCTAATTTCAGTAGATACTGAAGAACGTACAACAGGTTTAGGATTGTGGGCCTCATGGATAAATAGGAAGCTAATAACTCTCACAGTATCAAAGTAGGATGAAACAATGAAGGCAATTGTAACATTGTGTAAGATAAAAATCTTAGAAACTTGAAATGATTTACTCATTGCCTAAAAAAAGAGTATCCCTTTGAATTAGAGATGAGCATTTTAATGGAAGCTAGCATGTTTGATAAATTTGTTTTAAGAGTGACTGGTAATTGTAGCACAGGTTGAATGTTGCTTCATAATGCATTTTCTTAAAATCAGACTAGATGCATCTTTGATTAATAGTTACTTTGTGCAATAACACAACAGTTATCTGTAAACACAAAATGAAATATATATTTTAATATAAATGAGATCATTTCTTTTCTGTCCTTTAATTTCCAAATACAGTCTTGTTTCTCTGCTGTTTATGTTCTTTGCTTTTACTCCCTGTCCTCTTACTTTTCTATAGACCATTTTGGAAGAAGATGTAGAAGATCCTGTATACCAGGTAATTTCTGAAGCTGTATAGATTGAGTTTCAGAAATAGTTAGATATATATTATCCTGTTTTCAGAGACAGACAAATATTAGAACAAAGTGCTGGAAAAGTTTACTGAGATACATTTTAAAGTAAAGGTAGAGAAATTTCAACATAAAGTAGAATATTTACTAGCGATTAAATTCCAAATAATAATACTAATATGTAATATTACAATATTGAGTGAAAACTTTAAGGTATTTGTTTAGAATGTCATTTAGAAACTGAAGTGAAAGTTTTCTCTCTAAAAATAATGACATGTTTCTGGGGAAACCTAACAAAACAAAAGCTATTTTTAAAATAACAAAGGTGAAATCCTGACCCTGTAGAAGTCAAAGGGAGTTTTGCCATTGACTTCCCTGGGGCCAAAACTTTGCCCACTACATCAAAACTTGAACCAGGAAAAAAATTGAATTGGCTGCTGTAACCTGCTAATTTGGTATGTTGGCAGTTTGGATCTAAATAAAGTATCACTTTAAACCCCTAAGTTCTTCAGGCTATGACTTCTTCCACCTTACTGGAAAAGGTGACTAATTTAGAAATACATGACTGCATTTACATTCAGCAAGTTAGTAAGATTTTTAAAAAGACGTCAGCTGTCGTGCATGCTCAGTCTGATCTTTTGCTGAAAATGTGGGATCTTATTAATGTGAAATGCAATTTTATTTGAGGCTAAGATTTTCAAAAGTAATTTGAGACTTCAGGTGCCTCTATTTTTGCATGCCATCTTAAAACACCTTAAAGGAGCCTGGTTTCTAGAGGTTGAGCGTTCAGTGTTTTGTGACAATCAAGCCCCTTTGAAATACCCCAAAGGCAGCGTCCAAAATGGAGACACCCTCATTATTCACTTTTGAAAATCTTGCTTGAGAATCAAAATGCAGGACAATGTAGCACTTTAAAGACTAACAAGATGGTTTATTAGATGATGAGCTTTCGTGGGCCAGACCCACTTCCTCAGATCAAATAGTGGAAGAAAGTAGTCACAACCATATATACCAAAGGATACAATTAAAAAAAATGAACAAATTTTTTAAATTTTAATTGTATCCTTTGGTATATATGGTTGTGACTACTTTCTTCCACTATTTGATCTGAGGAAGTGGGTCTGGCCCACGAAAGCTCATCATCTAATAAACCATCTTGTTAGTCTTTAAAGTGCTACATTGTCCTGCATTTTGCTTCAGCTACCCCAGACTAACACGGCTACATCTCTATCACTATTTTGCTTGAGAATGTTATTTTGCAAACCCTAAACCCAGGACTGCAAAGCTGTAGCCTAAAAAAAGGTAAAGCAAAATGGCAAACTTTAAATATGAAACTTGTTACATACTGAGTTTTGGTTTTGCTTTTTTATTCACTACTGATAAGTGTGGAGGAGGAAAGGAGAAAAGGTGATGATGCAGCCCAGAAGCCTGTTCCTGCTTCCATTGATGTTAATGTCAAAATTCCCATTGACTTCAGTGGGAATAGAAATGAGCTTCAGGATGTATCCTTAGTGAAAAAGCAGCAAGACGGTGCTCATTAAAGAGCTAGGTCTATTTTATTGCTCTTTTATTAAAAATAAAACAACATACTACTGTGCTTTCCAGCAAACCAGTTATGCTTGTGCCAACCTCTACTTTGAACCTGTTTCCTTAATACCTGCCTATGGTTTTTTTTTTTTTAATCTTGAATTCTGAATTTCCTTTTTTCCCTTCTGTTTCATCTTTGACCTTTCCTCTTTGGCGGCTGATGTAATAGTACATTGTGTTTGAGGCTGGACACGAGCCAATCCGTGAGCCTGAAACAGAAGAAAACATATATCAGGTATAAAATAGCTACATCTGTGTTACTACAGCATCCAGTGCAAACATTTAGCAAAGTACATTTCATAGACTTTTACTAGTTTTCATTCATCATATAAATATGTCACATTTCATCTTCATTCAAGTTACATAAATAGTTTGCATAGTCTCAGTATGTTTTCTTCATTCATTTTTTTTCTCTTTTCAGGCTTTTCAATATTTTATCTTTGGTAACAGATGTAGTGGCCCTACACATTTTGTATTCTGTAAAGTATGACAGATAGTGGATTTCTTTCTTTCCTTTTAATCTGCAGTATTTTTGTAACAGCATCCAGTTTTATAATATGCTTACACGTACACTCTCACACAGCCCAGTCCTGCATTTGGCACTCTGACAGAACTTCCATTGGTGGTAGTGTAAAATTCCCATTTTGTCATTCAATCCATCCTCCAGGGGTCAGTGCAGCACTTATCAAAAGAAAATCACAAACTAGAGTAAATCTGGAGACAGAGATCTCTTTTCTATTAAAAGAAATTACAATAGGAAAAGCAAGAGTTCAATAAATCCTTCATAGGGTGAAGGATTATAAAGTACCCAGGCATTTTGTTGAGATGCAGTATAGGTTGATCTGATTGTAACACAAACATTTAAAAACAGACACAAGGTGGAATAAAATGGAAGAGGAAGAGATGGAAAGTTAAAGAAAAAAAAATAATGAAAGAAAGAATGAAGAGTAAAGGAACAAAGGAGCAGAATGGGATTTTGGTAGCCCATTATCTAGAGTAAGCATGTTAAAGCCACTCAGGATGAATGTATTTTCCTGTACACGCGCACACACCATGTGTGCAATTTGGAGATAAACTGGGGTAAAGGGTCCTCAACTATTTTCTTTCTGAGGGGCCCCCCCCCCCACATGCTATAATCATGGCCTGCTCACAACCCGTCAATGAGCCCTAGACCCTTGGTTGAAAGCTGTTGAGCTATGACATGTGTTTTGAAGTGTAGTTGCTGTCTGAAAAGTGACCTTATTTAAAAGTTTCTCTCTACATGTCCTAGTGACATGACATACTGCCACACCCTATCACTTTCATATCAAATGCACACAGTCAGATGAAGATTGTTTAATGGGTGGGGGCCAAAATGCAGTGCTGCTAAAGAAGTGTCAGTGAAGCCAGGGAGGAAGATGCACGGAATCCCCTAAGAATTGTTGTAGGTGGCTAAGAGGGGAGTCATGGTCAATGGTGTATCAGACAAGGCACTGAGGTTGAGAAGAACGAGAGAGAGGAGCCCATTCATGCAAAACACTGTAGCTTTTCCAGAAACAGTGGAAGCCAGACTAGGCTCAGTCAAAACCATTTGTTTTGAGGGAATGCCTGGGAATGAATAAGGATAGTTTTCAAAGTTTTGCTAAAAGAGAAGAGAGTAAATGAGAGGGCTTCAGTGAAGTGCTGCCTCTTCCCTCTGAGTCATCAGTGAATTGTTTAGGGCTTCATTTTATTGAATCTAGACATGGGGAAAAGTTTATTTTGTGAGTGGTGGCCCTGAAAACCATGCCAGTATTACCTGTGATCCCTTGTACTTCTCTACGTTTACTATAGGCAATATACTGAATAAAGCAAATACTGAGATTAGCTAACCACTAACTCTAGTATGTCTTGTAACTGACAAACACTAAAGTTCTGTATCATCCCAGGAGAGTTTTCCATGGCACTCTAGTCTCAAAGTACCTTTTGATTTCCCTAGATGCTATAAATTTAGGTGCTCACAACCTTCCTATTACGCTTACATAATTGGAAAGGCTGTTTCTCTTACTGACTCAGAACTTGTCAGTTTAGTCTTATTAGTAAGATTCCTCTGAACTAGAGTCTTTCTTGTTGCCTAATTCATTCTCTCTCCTTTAAGTTATTGCTTCTGTCCATTCTTAATTGTGGGAAACTTGCAAGCTCTTCATCGACCTATGACCTTATCACTCTGAGATGCTACATCCTCATTACCTGTAATAAGCAGTGTGCAAGACACACAGGGGACAGTGATGTTTTGACTCGAGGCAGTTTCTTTCCATCGTGGCTGGCTCCCCGGGAATAAGTGTCCTGCATCTTACATATCATCTTCTGCCTGATTCACAACTTGTTTTTGTGACACCATTCTGGTTTTCCTAGCTAAGACTGGTGCACCATGAGTTCATTTCCCTTAAGTACAACAGGTCCCGAAGCAGCTGTTAATTAAATAAAAAACATAAATATTAAATCGCACTGCTCTGTAGCAACATTCTACTATTGAATATCACTAACCTTGCATTTTCTCTTATTAGAAATGGTTTTTCCGTTCATTTCTTGTTCTGACTCATTACCCCGAAGTGTGTACATGTATTTTTTCTGTCTGTTTTTTCTAATCTATCCAGGTATTTCTAATGCACTAGTTACTGTGCTCCAAACATGCAGCAGTTCTTTATATACCAGACTTTCCATCGGATAACAGCTGGTTTTATGTGAATGCAATTGTTTTTATGGACCAGGATCTTCATTAATTAATTGTATATTATTTATATAGTATCATTGGTGTTATGATGCTTTAGAGCCGAAGGAAAACAAGGCCTGTACCCCAAGGAGTTTGCAGTCTAAACAATGATAGAAATACAGCAGAATATGGTGGGAGGAAAGGGAAAATGTTATGCTTTATGGTCAATATTCTCTGCAGGAGTTCAGATCAGTTATGATGTTGTGATTCATGTGATAATCATTATTTCATATACTCACATTGAAAACAGGGTTTAGATGGCACTATGGTGCAGAAAAGTGACCCTGCTAGAGTAGATTGGTGATGGAAAACATGCTTAGTATAATGACTTTTCAGAGCGCTTAGGAGGAAAAGAGGGAGAGTGAGTAAGAGGAAGAAGGAGACTATTCCAGATATTAGGGGAAGCGTGAAGAAAAGTCCTGAATCTTGAGTAGAGTTCTTTTGAAATTTTCCCACAAAAAGATTCTCTGAGGAAGAATGGCCTTTTTAAAATGCTCATCAATATATTCATTAAATTGTATTCCAAAAAGTTAGAGAACATTTTCTACTTTCTGTGGGGCATATGTGAGAAATGAGCTGTCAGCTAGGACAGTTCAATCAGAATAGAACAAGTCTGAACTTTGATGCCAAAGGAGACATGGCCTTTACTTCTGTAGCAAAGCCAAAGAGACTGTAGGCTTCAGGGTTATGGTTAAGAAGAGAAGGTGACTAAGGGAGGGCAGAAAAGAGATAGTAGTAGTGGCAACAAATAAACTAGAATTGCTGCTTTGGCAGTAGAAGAGGGAAGAGGACAAATTGTAGAGCAGTTCTGTAGGAAAAAGTCACAGAACTTAACAAGCTCTTGAATGTGTGATAAGATAGATACAGAATAATCTAAATGTGGCTGCATGGTTGTGAACCTCCATAAAAGGGAGGGTAATGCTGCGGTCAAGTGTGAGAGTGAAAAGGGGGAGCCCTGAAGGTCTGATTTAATCGTCTACAGCCCTGCAGAAGACTCTGCTGCAGTTTGCTAAAGCATCCAAATTCCAGGGGTGCCTCACTGAGTAGGATGTGGCCACAAAGTTATACAGTATCTTGTTCTTTTTCATTGAAATATATTGTGATAGGAGCCCATTGGCTAGGTGTTAACGACTAATGATTCCTGGGTGGGGGGATTTAAGTGAAAGGATTCCAAATTTTTCTACCCCATCCCCAAAAGAAGTGAAGAATGAAGTTATAAGTTCTTTTTAAAAGAGTGATATATCATTCCAATACTGGACTCCGTGCAGTGCTTGGCATATGCAACCTTTGCTGAATTAAATCACCTTTTACCAAAAGAAAGGAAAATAAGAGGACGTGATGGGCAGGTCTGAATTACATTAAAGAAAATTAGCCTAGTAAATATCCTAGCAGTTTCTTATGTACTGTTTGCATTCTTCTCAAGGAATAACAGAACTCCAAGAAACTTGTTAAATAAAAATTCTTGGTTCCTAATCTTTAAGTGCACATAGCAATCTGTCAGTGGGTAGGAAGTTGATTCTCTTAAATTTAATTTTTCCATTTTTACTAATTTCACACATAGTGGAATCAAAAGCATTGTGAGAACACTACAGGAAATACTATCATTGGTCATTCTTGAAGTAGGAATATAGGGAGTGATTTTAAAAAGCACCCGACAGCTTCAGGAGATCATGTCCCATTCTCTTCCAATGGGAATTTGCTCTTAAATCTCTTGGCTGCTTTTGCTCTATATTTTCTTAATTAAGATGCAGAGTGTTCCTTGAAAAATTAGACTGTCACAATAATTGTGGGCTTTGTGAAAGTGTGAATAGTTGAGAGTGACTGACATCCTCTTGGACTATTAGAATTTGGAGTTTGTGCCATATATCACTGCATAGTTAACATCTGATAAATGTATAGTGAGATCATGGACTTGACCTACTATATAATTTCTGCCAAAGCATTAGTTCTCTTCATGCTTTTATGGTCAAAAATAGATTTTTTTAAAGATTTACAAGATGTTTTATTACATTTATGAGGATTAATTTAACTAGTAAAGCACATTGACTTCTAAAATATAACCCGCTTCCAAATAAGTAGGATTGTCTCTGTAAAGGTGGCGCTGGTGTGTTATATGCAGAGGACATTAGTGTAATTGTTCAGTTTGGTATTTCCCATTTACAGCAGGCTCAGTGAAGGAAAAAACATAATAAAAAATGTAAAAAATTGTAACTGTTCATAAAACTCATAACTCTTTGGGTTTTACTTTAAAACCAGATAGGGACCAATCCGCTTTTCACTCATGCTCTGGGTTAACTTCACTGATGTCCATGGAATTTCTCCTCCCACATTATAAATCATGAATATCAAGCCCAGAAGGAGTTACTTGGGCCCAAAATTACTAAACTACAACCGCCTGTGCCCATGAGAAGGGCCAATGATTTCAAATCCCTCATTTGCTGCTGTACATGCTGCCCGGAATCTGAAGGACACTTCCCCTTCATTAAGAGTTGCAGAATGCTAGGTCAAGTATTATATAGTGGCCCGTGATTAGCCCCACCCCAGAGATATTGGTGTTTACTAGGCTTCACAAACTTTTATTTTATTTTATTTTATTTTATTTACAGATAATATCCACATGTGGTTTTTATATTTTTTTAAACTTTTAGCTATTTAAATTATCACAGTTGCAGGAAATTATAAGAGGGTCAGACATTAACTGTTTAATGACAGTTAGACATGGAGATTCAAAAATGTAAAGCTTTATGACAGTTAAAACACAAATTGTCAACATCACATGTGAAAATATACATAGTAAATATCCTTAAGTCAAATTCCAATAAGCAGTATTTTTCTTATTTTGCCTATTTGTAAATTTCACTCATCATCATCGATGGACATATTTTTTCTTTGGGTCATGTGTGTATGATGAAAACAGCCTGTACAGATACAAATCTTACCCTTCCAAGACTAATAGCTGTTTTTTTTTCAGATTAACAGTATTAAATTAGGTGAGACAAGGAAATTAATGATGCTGTTGGCCAAACAGATAGCTCCATTAAATGAGCTCATCTAAAGAGAAAATGGAGCCCTGGCCCAAACGTGACTCCCATTGTGCCACTCCCTAGCTCCTCCTAGAAAAAAAGTAAACACTAATGTAGAAGAGAGGGGCAAAAACACCTTAACTTCATGGAAGTTCATACCCACATTCAAATTTAACTTTATATTGGGCTGCATGAAAACCTCACATTTGAAGAATCACTTTTGGTTGTTTGAAACCATATCCAAGTTTTGCCATTCTTGGTCATCTCCACTGAAAGACATTCCCTATATTAAAAGGGACCATTATTGATTTCAGTCATATACAGTGACATAATCTATAGTAAAGTACAGTGGACATTGCTACAACTTTCAAATTTTCTAAACTCCGACCTTGATGATGATTGCGTGTTTGATTTTCTGTTGTAGGTTCCTACGAGCCAAAAGAAGGAAGGTGTTTATGACGTGCCAAAAAGTCAACCTGTAAGTGTAAGTATCTTCCCTGCTTATACACAGCAGAAGTGATATGTAGCAAAGCTACTTTGACTCTCATAATTTCCTGGAATGTGCAATTCCTTTTAGCATTCTGATTTTCAGTGTTCTGCAGGTTCAATCCCAGTAGGGAATCTGACTGAGTCATTCATTTAGGGCTCTCCAATCTGTATGCACTTATTGATATCTATATCCAGCCTCCTCCTTCCTGGACTCTTATTCCTGCCTCCCCTTCTAGCCATTTTTAATGCAAAATCTTTCAGAAGATGTCAGCAGTGGGAATCGAACCTGACCTCTGGACATTAATGTATAAACCTCTGCATCTTGAGCTAAAATAGCTAGTTCTGGTGGCCAATGCAGGAGCAGGCTCATCAGTCTCTGGGTATGTCTACACTATAGAGAAGATCAAAGCTGCCGCTGTCAATGTTTTGGATTTGGATTAGCAGGTCTAGTGAAGAAACGCTAATTCGAACTGAGAGGGGTATTCTGGTTGATGCTGATAGTCCTGCTTCCACGAGGAGTAAGGGAAGTCTAAGGGAGAGTATGCTCCCTTTGACCTCCTGCAGTATGGACAGCGCCAAAAGTCTAGTTAAGGTACTTCGACTTCAGCTACACAATTAACGTAGCTGAAGTTGCATATCTTAATTCGACCTTATTCCATAGCGTAGACATGCCCGCGGTGTTTGATCCAACCACCACTAGAGGGAAACAGAGCATCACACTGAGTGAACATAAGAATGGCCATACTGGATCAGACCAACTGTCCATCTAGCCCAGTGTCCTGTCTGCCGACAGTGGTCAATGCCAAGAACCCCCAGAGGGAGTGAACACAGCAGGTGATCATCACTTGATCGCTCTCCTATCATCCATTTCCAGACAAACAGAGCTGAGGGACACCATTCCTACCTATCTTGACTAATAGCTATTGATGGACCTAACCTCCATGAATCTATCTAGCTCTTTTTTGAACCCTGTTAAAGTCCTAGCCTTCATCACATCCTCTGGCAAGGAGTTCCAGAGGTTGACTGTACACTGAGTGAAGAAAAACTTCCTTTTTTTTGTTTAAACCTGCTGCCTATGAATTTAA
Source organism: Pelodiscus sinensis (assembly GCF_052426305.1). Lineage (NCBI taxonomy): Eukaryota > Metazoa > Chordata > Testudines > Trionychidae > Pelodiscus > Pelodiscus sinensis. The sequence continues at coordinate 15,256,809 of NC_143060.1, read as the reverse complement.
TTTGGTGATCCCTAGTTCTTCTATTGTGGGAATAAGTAAATAACTTGTCCTTACTCACTTTTTCCACACCAGTTATGATTTTATAGACCTCAATCATATCCCCCCATTAGTCTCCTTTTTTCTAAGATGAAAAGTCCAAGTCTTTTTAATCTCTCTTGATATGGGACCCTTTTCAAACCCCTAATCCAGGGGTTCCCAACCTTTTTTGGTCCCCATATCCCCTTGGCTTTTAGTAAACCTTCCCGTACCCTCTATTCAATATGAAAGGAAATACATTCTAGACTCTAGAATCCACAACTTTTTTCACTAATACTTTTGGAATATTTCAATTAGGATAATCTAGTTATTTACCAAATATTCCCTGTACCCCCTTGACAAGCTTCTCATATCCCCTGGGAGTACATGTACTCCAGGTTGGGAACCCCTACCCTAATCATTTTTGTTGCTCTTTTCTGAATGCCAATATAATAGATGTGGATTGCGCCCACTCCCCTCCCCCCCCAGAATACTTACAATTAAAACTGTATATTGTATAAAGGTTTACTAAGTTAGTTAAGGACAGCTGGGAATTCAGGGGCCACCTGGGTTGGAAGTTAGAAGAGGAGCATTAGGAACAGACATGAGGAATCAGAATTCTCTTGGTCCCCTTTGGGGCTCAGTGCAACATGTGCAGCCTCTTAGAACTACCCCGGAAAATACAATATGCTAATGTGTAAAGACTGCATAAAAACTTCAAATTAGACAGGGGATCCACAATCAGGAACATGCATAAAAATTACAGTTGTCTAAACTGAAAATGGCTATAGAAAATCCCATTTAACGCAATCGTTTTTAAAAAAGCCAGCTTCCCTAGTAACTTAATCCTATAACCACTGTATAATTGCAATGCCATTGGTCAGTACAACAGTGAGCAGCTCCAGAAGGAAATAGTCCAAGCTCAGGTGACTGGAAAAAGATGCCTCATTCAACACATCTCCCAAGTGACAGAATCTTTGCTGTATTTGTCATGTTGCTTCTGTGGGCATAACTAGTCATAACAGGAACAGGGAGGCTTTCCTCCTACCATTACTATGTGCAGTTTCCACAATGCAGTGAGCATACAGCATGTTACACAATTGCCAGGCCTTTGGGCAAGGTGAGGGGTGGCCCCCTGAAGAGACAGGATCTCAGGCAGAAGGGGCAGGACTGGAGCTAGCCTCCCCTAGCCAGCCTTTCAGTGCTGCCCAGTGAACCACTGGATTCCGGGATAATTGCCCTTTATCTCCCTCCCCCCTCATCAGCCTGATAAAGACGATTGGGTTGACCCTCCTCTGCTTTTTCCTTCTGAAAGCAATTGCACCTGTGTAATGTGGGTATAATATGCTACTCTTTGCATTCACTCTCCATAGTTCCCCCAGTGCAAGGCAGTGGGGAATTGACTCCATATCCCAGCCCTAATATAAAAAGGACTAGTGACAAACAGTAAGAGGAGTGAAAGGACAAGCTTTTGTGATAAGATTGTGCACTCACTGGCTGAAGTTAGTAAGTTGAGAGTTGCCCAAATATAGGATTGGTTTTTTTTGTTTTATGCATAAAGGGTAAGTTGGGAAGCAATTTAGGGTAGAAGACTTCATTTGTGTTTTGAGGCCGTATTTACTGAAGAGTGCAGAGGAACAAAAGACAAGAGGTCAGGAAAGGGATTCTAAATGTAATCAAGGAAAAATGGACAGGAGAGGAGGTACAAAGAGGTACTGTACATTGTACAGCTTGGGTTGAGCACAAAGAGCAAGATGGAAAGCAAAGAGGATGGATGAAGTTAATTTGCCACACACACTGAAGCAAAGCCCACTCTAAATATTTTCAGATAATCCCCTGTGGGAGAGCCTCTTGTTGCTAGGCTAATTATAGTAAGAGAGTTCTTGTTGCATAATTAATTAAGATTGTTATGGGCAAGGAATAGTTATAAACTCCTCAGAGCCCAGCGTTAGAATTTTTCTGTGTAAGTGTCTAATTAGAAAAAAAAGGTTTGTGTTTTTTGGGTTTTTTTGAGGGTTTGGGTTAAGCTCTTGATGTCTTTTCAGACTTACTTTATATATTGTACTCTGGTTTGGATTCATTCCATATGAAAGACGGTACAGTATTGTTGCTAAAGAGTTTGCAAAAGCTTGTGCAGTAAGACCACCCGTGGTAAAGAAGATGATTTTTTAAGATACTTCACTCTGACATGAGCTCTTAATGACATAATGCAGCTCTCAACTCCATGAAGTTTGTTATAAGCTTTCATTTTGGCCCCATCTCAGTAAAATCAAAATTGGACCTGAAAAACACAATGACAGTATGCACTTTAATATAAAATGGAAAAGAAAATGGAGGTACTAACAAAGAAATAGGTAGCCAGGACTGTATTTCACCTTTCTATTGATTTCTAAAATAAAAAAACAAGGCAGGTATTAAAATCTGTGTAATATTCTATTACCCATCTGGTTTTATTACTTGTCCTTCTGTATGCAAGATCTTTGTCATTTAGATGCTTCCCATGATTTTTTGTTTTAATTTATAAGCTATTCCTGTTACATAAACCTCTAAAATTCAAATTGTGCTCAAATTACCCAGCTATCTCTACCTGATTTAGACATTCAAGGACACTTTCTTTATTAGTATAGCTTGCTTCCATTTATTTTTTAAGGCTGAAATAAGGGGAAAACATTCGCTAGTTTCTAATAGATTTTTGGGATCGTGAATTTCTTTTTCTTCACCTGTATAAACAGTCCATAAAAACACAGCAGATTTCACCTGAGCTCAAATGAATGGACTGGACAACATAAATAAGAGTCCATTTCTGAACCCCAATACTTTCCTTTCACGTGGTTATTGATTCAGAAGTTGGAACAGGAACGAGAATCAAAACTCTGGTTTTATTTGCAGGAGCACTTCCTTATTCAAATTACTTAAGGATAACACAGAGGCTACGTCTAGATTGCATTGCTTTTCTGGGATATTAAAGGCAACGCTTCGTCTAAGGAACGCATCCCCTTTTTCAAAAGAGCATTTTTTCCCGAAATTTGGCGCTGTATAGATGCACCAAATTTCGGAAAAGCCTCTTTCAAAAGTAAATCAGAAAAAGATTTACAAATTGCGTATCTTTTTCCGATTTAACACTGCAGTCTAGTCGTAGCCTAAGTGATTTAGGAGACTAAACGGCTGTGTCTACACTGGGCCACTTATTCCGGAAAAGCGGCTGCTTTTCCGGAATAAGCTGCGAGCTGTCTACACTGGCCACTTGCTTTTCCGGAAAAGCAACAACGATCTACTGTACAAAATCAGCCGCTATTCCAGAAAAACTATTCTGCTCCCGCTCGGGCATAAGTCCTTATTCCGGAACACTGTTCCGGAAAAGGGCCAGTGTAGACAACCCAGTAGTCTTTTCTGGAAAAAAGTCCCGATCACAAAAATGATGCTCGGGGCTCTTTTCCGGAAAAGCGCATCTACATTGACCACAGACGCTTTTCCGGAAAAAGGGCTTTTCCGGAAAAGCAGCCTGCCAATGTAGACGCTCCTTTTCCGGAAAAACTGAAAACGGAATAGTATTCCGTTTTAAGCAGTTCTGGAAAAAGGTGCCAGTGTAGACACAGCCAACTAGTTTTCAAAAGTGATGTCAGCATATAGAAGCCTACATTGTCTTTCAGTGAGACTTGGCTCCCAAATCTTTTTGGAATTCGGACATAGGCTCCTAAATCACTTGGATGTTTTGCAAAATATGCCTTTAGCTCCCCTGTGTTATCTGTGTTCCAATCTGTAGGAGGATTGTGATTTCATCTACTTTCCTTCACAGTTGTGTTGCAAAGCCTAATTCATTAATGTTGCACATATAGGCTTTGAGACAACACTATTACAATGCTTTGTATTTGTGTAGTACATGTTGGACCTCCCTAGTCCAGCACTCTCAAGACCTGATTGGTCCCAGATGAGGGATTTTTCTGGATATGGGGAGGTCATCTCTGCCCTACCCTGCTGCCGGGTCCTGCCTTTCCCACTGGGCTTCCTGGCCTCCTGCCCCCCCCATGCAGAGCAGCTGAGCTCAACTGAGCTGCACACTGACTCCCACACCCTCCCCCAACCTGCAGTCCAGCTGAGCCATGCACTGGGCTTCCAGCTTCTGCTCCCTCTCTGCAGCCTATCTGGGCCACACGTCACCTCGCTCCCACCCCATGTAGCCCACCCACCACCTGCAGTGCTCTAGGACTCTCTGATCCTGACCTTTGTAGACCATGGATGTTGCTGGACCAGAGAGTTCTGGTTAATCGAAGTGCAACCTGTACAACCCTAAGGCCCCTGACATGCAAGTAAATATGTAAGGATGATGAAAGTAAGGCAAAGAAAGGTAAGGTGACTTGCCCAAGCTCACACAGTAAGTTGGAAGAAATGCCATGCCTTTAACAGAACACAGATCAGCTCATACCCAGCTCTGTGCAGTGGCCAATAGAAAAGTCACCCTCTCAGACATCATGGGGAGAGATTTCTTTACAAATGCAAAGCATCGATGTTAGAAAGGAACATCCCCGCTGCAGATGGAGTAGAAGGGCTCCTTTACTGCAGATACTCCTTCCAATTCAGACCCTCAAAACCCTGGTCCAAGTGAGCAACAAATTAACCACAGGTACACCTTTTTATCTCAGAAAATCTCAGAGGGGTAGCTATGGTAGTCTGTAACTTTAAAAACAACAAGTAGTCCTGTGACACCTTAGGAACTAACAAAATGTTATAGAATCATGAACTTTTGTGGATAAAACCCACTTCATCCAATGAATTGGAGTGGAAATAACTGAAAACAAGATTATATATAACAGGTGGAGAAGTACCTGTCAATTGTAGGACCCGTGATAATGAGGCTAATTAAGTGGGCTGGTTGTATCCCATACATATGTTTCAATGTGGAAATGTGGGTGTCAAAGGCAGGAGAAATTGGCTTTGTAATGCGCCAACAAGTTAATGTCTTTATTCAAGCCCAGGGAAAACGTGTCAAATCTGTAGATGAATATAATTATATCCATCACTGCTTACAGGTTTTTTTAGCTAAAGCATGCAGTTCTCACATCACAAAGTCCTTGAATCAGCAGTTTACAGGCAAGAAGGAGATGTGACCCTGAATACGTTTCAAAGTGGATGGGAAGGATAGAAAGGAGGAAGATAACATATACGGTTATAGACAAAAAATATTCTTTTGTAGTTACATCCTTGGTATACCTACGTGCTTATCTATCCCAAGCAAGCAAGAAAGGAGGAAAATATGTCTTTAAATCAATAGGGACAGTGCTTGCCTATGCTGTACCCCCGTCATTGTGGTTGCAATTACCCAGACTCCTTATTTAAACTCTTACACATCCCAACAATTAAGGTTAGGTTTCTCGTATTTCTTCTGTTCTTTGCTCTTCCCCTTTCCTGCTGCTGATCCCTGATAGATCCCCATTCTCAGGCATGTCTCTTTCCTCTTCACATATTCCTTCCATGGCTGTCAGCTCCTCCCTAAGACCTCTGTTCCCTCACCCCTTACTTGCTGTCTTCCCTGTTCTCAACCTGGTCCCTTCTGCAGACAAGCCTACTTAGAATGAACCTCAGGCAAATCGGGCTTTCCCCAAATGGCATGTGTGTGTGCGTGTATATTTTAAGAGCATACATGCTATTTAGAAATTGAAGCTCAGTATTTGAAATTAGCCATTTCGAAAATACTAGCTGCTTAATTAACTCCTTTTGTCATTATTTTCCACAGTTTTTCCATTATACATACATGTCAGGTTTTACCTGTCACGGTGTTTTTAGTAACAGCAGTCAAACTGTAAATACTCTTCTCTAAGTCTGTCAGTCAAGTCACAATAAAACCCTACTCTTCTTATCAGTGTGTCTAAACTATCTGCTTACAATTTTCTGAAGGATTTCAAACAACTCATCTTAATACTGTATAAAGATTTTGAGCCTGATTCCTAGCTGCCTTAGGCTCTGGGTCTGACACATTTTTGGTGGATGGGCTTTTTTTTTTTTTCCCCTTAAGGAAAAAAATGGGGGCATTCTACGGACATCTATGGATTAGAAATTGTATCAGTGGTTGCTATAGACAGATGAATTTTTGTGTGGTGTTGACAGTATGCATTGACAGCATGCACTTGCTGTGAATTTACTGCCTTTAGGTCTAACGGTAATGGAAACTCTCAGCCCGCACTGAAGGTGAGATGTAACTGTCACGTGCCTTCAGTAGTGAGACTCACACTGTAGCAAGAGACCATTATTTTAATAGGCACTCCACACTAGAATGATTTGTTTCTAGTCAACACATGAATATCACCCCTTTAGTGACCTGTGTCATCAACCTGGTGTCATACTGTATGTTTCCTTACAATGTTGCTAGGTGGCCTCTAGCAATGTGTATCTTGCCATATGCTACTTACATTTGATGGGTTACAGTGCACTGTTATGTCTTTAGTCTACTTAGATTTGTTTCCCCTGCATTTTGGCTTCAGAAGTAGACAGATAGCATCCTAGAAAGCAAATACAGTCATTCAGTGCCAAATTGAAATGAGGCAAAAATCTTTTCCTTGTTTGACACATTTATTTTGTCATGCCCTTGGAGGTCATATTAATTTGCTAGGGCCTTATGTGAGGTGCTCTGGATGGGTATTACAAATCATGGGTTTTATCCATTATTTAAGTACTTCCACATTGTGGGAATTCCACAGAAAATGTAACTAGATTTTAAGGGGGATTTTTTTTCATTCATCTTCTTGAGTCCAATACACCAGATTTTCCACTGATCCATATTTGGTTCATTCATTTACACCTTTGCAAAAGAAAGGGGGAAGTTCTGACCAAGTAATGTTTTGCACTCATTTTGCACAGGACTAAATAACCACGTGCGTGAAGAAATGGAGAATTGGCCCCCATTGTATTTTGACGTTTCCTAATGATAGCTACAAGTCAGAACATGACTGTGCTTTTCCTATAACAACACAGCACTGGTATTGCTATCATTAACTGTGCAGGTGCTATAGGAAAGTCCTGAACATGTTAACAGGGATTAAATCAGTCAGGCTTTGTCTACACTGCAGAGTTTTTGTGCAAGAAGCTTTTTGCGGAAGAAATCTTCTGCAAAAACTTCTTCTGCAAAAGCACGTCCACACCTCAAAAGCGCATCCGAAAAGCGATGTGCTTCTGCACAAGAGAGTTTCCAGACTGCATGGACGCTCTTGCGCAAGAAAGCTCTGATGGCCATTAACAGAATGGCCATCAGAGCACCTGTGCTTTTTCAGATAGGCTCTTTTTGCGCAAGAAACCTCTGTGGAGCGTCCATACATGCCTTTTTGCACAAGAGCTGTAGCGCAAAAAGGAGTTATTCCTCATGGCAAAAGCCCTCTGTCCTGTCGATTTCCTGTAATTTTTTTGTGCAAAAATGTGCTTGAGGTCTGTATACTCTGTCAGTTTTTGCACAAAAAATGCCATTTTTGCACAAAAACCCTGTAGTTAGACATAGCCTCAAATTCTATAGAAATTACCCCCAAAACCTATTGAATGTAATAGTGACATCCTTTTTATTGCCCTTTTGAACTATTGTGTACTTTTCTGTAGCAAGAACATTATTCTGGATTAAATTCTACAGCGTGATTATAAAATACATTCTCTATTAAATTCAGTGGGACTTTTCCTCAGTGAAGCTTTGTATGGTGAAAGGGTAGAATTTTACCCTTTAAAATGGGACAGAAACTAGTAGCTATCATAAATGTTGTCTTCCTAAATAGGACCCATGATTAGAAACAGAAAGCTGTTTCTAATCATGGGATACCACTGATGTCAGTTGCAAAGCTCCTGGAAAGATTCTGCCTTTAGCCAATAATATTTGTAAAGAAATGGGAGGGATGTTAATATTAGGGATAAAATGTGTTTATTTGTGTAAACGGGCACCCACTAAAATTTTCAGCGGGTACACATTTACACTTGGGGAGAGACGGGAGCTATATCAGAGGCAGCGGAGGAGGGGGATTGCCTTTAACTAATGAGCCAAGACTTTTGTTTCAGAATTAAATAGAGCAGCCTAGGAGTTTTCTGCATCTCATGCAGTTCTACTCAATAAAAAAAGTACTCCTAATAAATTAAGAATTATTGGTAAATATTTGTAATCGCTTCAAATATTAAAAGTACCATGAAAGTGCTAAATATTGTTTTTATATGATGCTACTATTACAATATGGCCTGCCACTGTCCATGCCTTAAATACAGAGGCACAATTTACATGGGTCCCAATATCTCGTGATCTAACTGGCTCCAAAGGGAAATTTAAATAAACCTCATTGTCACTGACACACTTGCCAGCAGTTCTGTAATTTATGACTGTCCTATTACACAAATCTCCTACATTCTTTGTGCCCAAATTACCTTTTGCCTCTAAAATTCATTGTGTGCTACTTTATCCAGGTTGCTTGTGTCTGATTTAGGCACACAAGGACACTGGTTTTAGTAGTAGACCTTGCCTCCATTGATTTGCTAAAGGATAAAATCAACAAAATAAGAAGCCAGGGAAGGCTTGGCTCCTGACTGCCCTCTTGGGAACTGAGCATTCCCTTTCTTTTTTAGTCTTTAAAAAATGGAGCCCTTTTCCCTTGCAGCTAGAATGGATGGGACGCCAATGAAAGGTGACCTCTTCCCAAACCCATACCATTTTTCTGTCGAGCAGATGTAGCACATGTGTGAGATTTGTCGTCTCTATGGACTCCACCTCCATATTTGAGTTAAGAGCAGCTCTTGGTTTCATTCTGTATGCTCTCATGCTGTTGGAAAGCTGACCATAGGGCCATTATTAAACAAACTTTAGGTCCACCTTTGTACAGTATATGTGATGGGTATCAAAACTCAACAGGATGGATTTTGGGGGTTAAGATTGAGGATTTAGCTATGCTACTGGGATAAATTGACCTAAATTGTGCTACTCCAGCTACATGAATAATGATAGCTTACGTCAGCTTTCAGCAGTGTCTTCACTGTGCTGCATGGACAGGAGATGCTCTTCTGTTTTACTCTTCTGGGGGAGCTAGAGAACCAGAAAGCGCTCTGCCATCAATTTAGCAGGTCTTCATTAGACCTATTAAATCAATACCTGCTGCATCGATCGCAGCAGTGTTGATCTTCCTGGTAGTGAAGACTACCCTTTAGTGCTCTGCATTCCTCAGGACAGACTTCTCCTAAAAAACAAGGATCTTCCGTCACCCTTTTTGTCTCTATATTCTCTTCCAAAGAATGTTGAAACATTCTGGATCTATGGGGGTAGACAGAACTAGATACAACAAAAGCTGGATCACATTAGGAAATAGACCTTCCTAAAAGTACAGAGGAAGGTGGAATCTAATCTACCCAAGAGTCCCAACTTGCCTTATCTCTTAGTATCCAGAAGCCTCTTTCTGCCCACAGCAAAACCCTAATAAATTAACACAATCAGAGGTGCTAACTTTCTGGGAAATAGTTTGTATGCCAAGGATTGATTTAAAAACAAAAGTTACTTTGGTTGGCAAATAGACTTTACCTTAAACCAGTAGATCTTATCTTAGCAATCATGATCCTCAAACCACTCACTCAGTAAATTGAGCTCTTTTACTTTCTATATTAAAGAGATTGACATTTTTTTAAAGTTTAATTAAAGTTGTGGGCTTAAAAAAAGCATGTTTTTATAACAAACTTGCTTACCAGTTAAAAATCCATTTACTAGCCATAAATCAAGACAAGACATACTCAGTGAGGAGCAGTCTGGGGAATTAAAATTAACTTTTTGCCAACATTTTATCTGAAATAGAATTAAAATTATAAATCTTGGAAAAATCTGTAGTGGGGTGGGGAAAATGCCAAGATTTAGAAAATGCTACCCATTTTGAATATATAACAGATTAAAAAACTGAAAACTTAGTCTTATTTATGCTGGTTTGATCTTTGGAAGCACTTTTGCAAAAAAAAAATTTAAAAATCCCCCACATTATAAAAACAGCATTATTGGCTACTATTTTTACAATGATGATTGCAATTTCTTTACCCACTGGGCATTAAGACTGATTTATTATTAGTTCTAGCATTTCAGTTTAGAGAGACATAGCACATGTACATTGGCCATTTGCAGTCAGTTTGATTTAGTGTTTTCCTCTTACCTCTTGTCTGAATTGTCTACACCCATAGCTTATCTAGACTTCCCTCCCAGGGACAATTTTCCAGTGTGAGTTCTGTTTAGTTTCTCAAAGGTGCTATATTGTAAGAGCAGTAGCTGAGTTAGAAGTCTTTCAATATACATTCTGTAATGTAGTTGTTACAATGTGATGATTATAATTTCCCGATGGTACAATGCTTAATAAGAAAGGAATGCTGACAAATGTTCAAAATAGTTGTAAGTAGTACTTTGTACAACATTCTAATTTTGTTTTGTTATAGCATATGAATTTCTCTTCACAGTCCAAGTGGGTGTTTTTTTAATATTACAAACTTGATTAAGATAGATTGGATTACATTTATTCTGAACATTCCTTTCTAATTAAGCATTGTACCATAAGGAAATTATAATCTTTGTTGACAAAGTTAGCATAAATGTCATACAAGATAAAATTATACACTGGAAGAGGGAAGAATTTCAAAGTCCAATTTACTTCAAAGATGTAATAGATTACTAGGAAGAATTCACTTGCTTTATTTTTGGAATGTCTTTAGCTAGATGAGGATTCTGGTGAGACATACTGTTTCTAGTTTTAGATCCCAATTTAGAACACAAGAGCAGCCATTTTGAGTCAGAACAAAGATCCATCTAGCCCAGGATCCTGTCTATCGACAGTGGCCAATGCCAAAAGCCCTAGATGAAGTGAACAGAGCAGGTAATCATCACTTGAGCAGCACTCTCTTATCATCCATTTCCAGACAAACAGAGGTGAGGGACACTATTCCTACCCATCTTGACTAATAGTCATGGACCTAACCTCCATGAATTTATCTAGCTCTTTTTTTAACCTTGTTAAAATCCTAGTCTTCATAACATCCTCTGGCAAGTAGTTCCACAGGTTGATTGTGCGCTGAGTGAAGAAAAACTTCCTTCTTTTTTTAAACTTACTACCTATTAATTTCATTTGGTGACCCCTACCTAGTTCTTATATTATGGGAACAAGTAAATAAGTTTTCCTTATTCACTTTCTCCATACATGTCATGATTTTATAGACCTCTAACATATCCCCCCTTAGACTCCTCTTGTCTAAGCTGAAAGTCCAAGTCTTTTTAATTTCTTTTCATATGGGAACCGTTCCAAACCTCTAATCATTTTTGTTGCCCTTTTCTGAACTTTTTCCAGTGCTCCTATATCTTTTTTGAGATGAGGCAACCACATCTGTAGGCAGTATTCAAGATGTGGGCATACCATGGATTTATATAAAGGCTAAAAGATATTCTCTATCTTATTCTCTATTCCCTCTTTAATTATTCCTAGCATTCTATTTGCTTTTTTGACTGCACTCCACACTGAGTGGATGTTTTCAGAGAACTATCCACAATGACTCCAAGATCTCTCTCTTGAGTAGTTGTATCTAAATTCATCCCCATCATTTTGTATGTATAGTTGGGATTATTTTTTCCAATTTGCAATACTTTACTTTTATCTACATTACGTTTCATTTGCCATTTTGTTGCCCAATCAACTTAGTTTGATGAGATCTTTTTGAAGCTCTTCATAGTCTGCTTTGGTCTTAACTATCTTGAGCAGTTTGGTATCATCTGCAAATGTTGCCACCTCACTGTTTACCTCTTTCTTCAGATCATTTATAAATAACCTGAACAGGACTGGTCCCAGGGTAGAACCTTGGGAGACACCACTAGTTACCTCTCTCCATTCTGAAAACTTACCATATATTCCCACCCTTTGTGTCCTGTCTTTTAGCCAGTTATCAATCCATGAAAGGACCTTCCCTCTTATCCCATGACTGCTAACTTTACTTAAAAGCCTTTGGTGAGGGATCTTGTTAAAGGCTTTCTAGAAATCTAAGTATACTGTATCCACTGCATCCCCTTGTTCACATGTTTGTTGACCCCTTCAAAAAACTCTAGTAGATTAGAAAGGCATTATTTCCCTTTACATGTTGACTTTTCCCCAACAAATTATGTTCATCTATGTGTCTGACAATTTTATTCTTTACTATAGTTTCCTTCCACCTGAAAGCAAAGGAATTTAGATCAGCTGAATATAAATCAAATTATGGATTATTAACAAAGGCTCACATCTCCCAGTGTGGGAGCATTTATATGTACAGTAAACTTCCGATAATCCGGCACCTTTAGGACCCAGGGGGTGCCGGATTATCAGATATGCCAGACTATCGGGGGGGGGGGGCTATGAGGAGTCTGGGGTGGGGTGGGGGGATGCCACCCCAGACCCCTCATAGCCCCCCCTTCCGATAGTCCGGCTCTGCCCCAGGCGTCCCTGATTCAGCTGCTGCTGGTCAGTTTCAGCAGCGGCTGAATTGGGGACGCCTGGAGCAGAGCAGCTGGAGTGCTGCCTGGTTGGTCCGGTAGCACCGACCCTTGGCGCCGTGAGACCAACCCGGCAGCACCCCAGCTTCTCTGCCCCAGGTGTCCCTAAGTCAGCCGCTGCTGATACTGATCAGCGGCTGACTCCAGGAAGCCTGAGGCAGAGCTGCTCTGCCTTGGGCTTCCTGGAGTCAGCCGTTGATCAGTTTCAGCAGCGGCTGAATCGGGGACAGCTGGGGTGCTGCCCGGTTGGTCCCGCAGCCCCGAAGGGCAGCGCTACGGGATCTACCTTGCAGCACTCCAGCTGCTCTGCCCCCGGCTTCCGCGATTCAGCCGCTGGTCAGTTTTAGCAGCAGCTGAATCGGGGAAGCTGGGGGCAGAGCAGCTCCAATGGTCCGGCTGCCCGGAGCACTTCCGGGTTCCTGATGGTGCCGGACCATCAGGAGTACCAGACCATCAAATTCCGGACCATTGGAGTTTTACTGTACTTTTATTTTTGGCCCATCGTTAGTTTTATACCTAAAATGGAGTTTAATGTTTCTTACAAAAACAGTGACACAGCCTGAGTAACAATGGCATGAATTAACTACCATCAGCTTTAGGCATAGGCAAGTAAGTTACCTCGAATGGCCGCTGGATGGAAAGCTGAGGGGTGGTCTATATAGACTAGCCTGGAATGGCATATAACATCTGTCCATACACGCTCTGACATGCCTTAACAGTTCCTTGATCTAGTCCTCTTTGAAAAAGAACTGACTGGCCTCTCATTAGTAAACAATGTGCGTCAAGTAACATGCACGTAGCGTGCACCCTGATGGTGTGCATTAATATACGTGCAGAGGCCTTGAGAGGGACCAGGAGGTTGAAGGGCCAGTCCCAGTAGGTTCAGCCAGCCGGGGTCTGAGTCCCAGCCACTGGTGGCCTCTCCCTGGAAGAACCTGAGAACAAGGGTGTCCCCTGAAGTTAGCACCTAGGTATGTGGTATCTCCTGTCCCCCGTCTGGCTTCTACCCTAATCCCCCTCCCAGTGGTACTGGCCTGATCTCCCCATATGTCCTAATGCTCCTACTCTAGTTTTTCTGCCTCCCCTTCCCCGCATTTCTCCCATGTTTTAGCCTATCTCCCACCTCATTTGCACCCTTCCTCAATCTCCTGTAGTCTTGCTTCCCCATGCCATCGGCCTCTTTCTCTAGTGCTTGCCTCTTGTTTTCTGTCCCCCAGCAATCTTTCACATTGTCTGCTCCCTGCCCTGTTTTTTTAGCCCCACGCACTGGTCTGCCCCCATGTCCTCATCCCTCCACCTTTTCTGTACAGACTCCAGTCTGTGTCCTGGTCTCCATCCCCACCTCATGTCTAGGCTCCAGTCCCTATGTATTGTCCCACCCATGTGTTGCATGCCCCTCTTCCCTCAGCCTTGCATCAAATACCCTCTGACCTGTCGCAGCTTCCTGTACACCCTAGGGTGCAAATTGGATTGACACCCAGCGGGGTTCAGATGGAATAGGAGCCCCATGCCATGAGTCTCAGTACATGTTCTTCTTGGGAATAAATCCCTGGTTTGGGGGCTGGGCAGGGCTGCTGGCCCCTCAGGGCAGTGGACCCCAATTGAGTTCTTTCCAGGGAAGCTTGCTTATGAAGCATACTGCTCTATTTTCTATTCTCTCATCCCAGAAGGGAAACTGACCTGGGTAGCAGGCAGGTTAGAATGTCTTATGGAGTCACCCCTGTCTGTATGAGCATGCCCTCTGAAATGTGGGTGCAGTTTTACGGGCATCACTAGGTCCCCATAGCCCTTTATATCAGATCCCAAGATGCCAGGGGAGGGCACTTTCCCACCCAGCCAGGTTTAGCAACACAGTCCAATCCAGTCCGTGTGAACCAGACTTTCTTTGAGGCCTTAACGTCAATATTTCCCTCCTACTGTCACTCCCCAGACCCTGAAGTGTAGGGGACTTTGCTCCTTACAACCTGCTGGAGGCTTTACCTCCTGACCTAGACACAGCCTGGTGCCTCTCTTAAGGAACTGTTAATGCGCTCACGGTTCATGCTGTATAGTAGGAGAGAACAGGCTCTCTGATGGTCTGCCTTGGGTGGCAGATTGTCTGAATCAGTCTTTGACTGCTATGTTTATACTATTTACAGAGAGCCCCATCCTGCCTATCTTTACTCATCTGAGTTATCCTGTTGGTGCCAATGTGACTGCACAGTTAAGTTTGCAAGATCAGACCCAGAATGTGTCCATAAGCCATAAATTCCCCATCTCCAACATTCATTTTCAAAATCCTGTAACAGCTATCATATCTTTGTTTAGTAATCTTTCTCTTTTTCCCTATTCATGTTGAGTAAATGTTCTGGAGATGTGCGATAAAGTTTTAGGTAGAAAAAGTATTATAAATGATGCTGTTTTCTTATCTCACTGTTCAGAAACCTGCTTTGCTGGACAGTGTTAGCTATTGAGGTCAAAGGAAGAGCTCTTAGAAGTTTATGCATTTCTATCACAAGACACTTTCCCTGACTTTTCCAGGCTTCAAAATTATATCTAAATTATAGATATAGTCTAAAAATTATAGTCATACGGCTAAATGAATCAATTTTAAAATGACAGTGAAAAACATTTCTGCTATAAGATAAAAATAATTTTTGCATTTCAAATGTGTCCTAGACAAAATGGTACTTAAAACAAAAATACTGGCATTTCTTTGAGAAGATTTAAGGTAAAGCTGTGAGTATATGGATCTGCTATTTTCTAAGAAACACGGTTTTCACTTTCCGAGCTAAGGACTATAATAAAGCAATATTATTACTGATACTGGCCACCGACCCTAATCAGGCATCAGTTGTGCCAGGCACATAGAAAGCCACAGACCCTGCCCTTCAGAGTTTACGATCTAATTAGCATTAACAATCCATAAGTTATATACCCTATATTTTAGGATAATACTTACCCCAGAACATAAGATTGAAAGATTATATTGATATTATGGTTTCAGACATTTTAATATGTTTGAACTCTTTGCTTGTATTTATTCTTTGCCAGAGCTAGATCCTCCTTAGCCTATCCAGACCTTGTAAAAATTATTTTCATTCTGAAACATTTTTGTTCTTCTAAACTTGTATAGTTGCGTGTTTCACTTTGAATATGTTGTGAAGTAAACACACACATTAAATATTGCACCAAGAGGCACTAAAATAAGTGTGCATGTTGATAAATATGTGTGTCACAATGGTTCCCAGTCACAGTATTGTAATAAAAGATCTATCAGCATTTCTACCTGTGCTCTTTACATTCACAGATCCTTAACTATAGCAGAGATAATGAGCACTCCTGATAATCTACATAGATACTCACAGCTGTATTCACTCATGGTTTTCTAATCTTTCTTCTCTAGATAAATCTGGTTACAGCTTCTTTTTCTTTGCTTCAGTACCATAATTTTCTAATAATACTTGCTAGAAATTTCAAAAGATTTCTGTAAAGATTCATCCCTTCCTTGCAGCACATGTGACTGAGCACTCATTCTTTGAAATATGTCTTGAAGTTACCCAGAATTAATGCTGGACAACTAGTGCAAAAGATTTACCTTTAAAATCAGCAAATGAATTTCCTTTGGCTGTTCTCATTCCCCAGTTTGTGTTCGCTTTCTATAAACATCCAAACAAGTGTGATTTACCTCCATAAATTCTCACAGAATTGCAATGTTAACTTCACCGCATCAAATATATTTCTGCCAAAAGTGGTATATTTAACAGAAATGAGGAGCAGTGAGCCAGGCAGAGATTGCTGCATCCTCCATAATTAGGACCACGCAGCACTAGCATTAAGATGGTGGTCTTGCATTATGTTCTTTGTTACTGTGTTTTATTTCCTAGCATAGTGCTTTCAGTGACTTTCAATTTAGATGTTCGGCACAAGGATATTATTCATACACCTTCAAGTGTGTCCTGGCAGCACTCGCTTTGATCGGTCTCTTTTCCTGCATTGCTTGTAGCACGTGTACTGCTGCAGGGAGCAAACAAAGAGCACAGAGGCTGATCTGATGATGTGGAAATAGTCTAAAAAGGAAGGGCTGGTTTTGGACTTTATATTTGCCCTGCATTTCATTGTCAGTGGGCTTGCCTAGCTTTGTCATTTGACATGGAATTTTGCAGGATATGAGCCCAAAAGAGAGATTAGTTCCTCTTGATACAATGGGCCTGATTCCAATTTCACATGATTTCCATTGACTTCTGTACAGTTGGTTTGGCTTAATTGTAATGTACATTAGTATAGATGAGATGAGAATCAATTCTGTTGGGTTTTTCATTTTTAATTGAATGGCAAGTAGTTCATGCTTTAAAAATTCTGCCCATACACTATCCAGTTCTGATTAATATAGATTACCAACTGTACCCCTTTTAACATCTTACTGGTAACATATAACATCTGGCCATTAAATAGCATAGCAGGTCCTTTAATGGTGATCATGGCAAAAGTTGATATAAAATATTGTATGACAATATTCCATGGAATCACAATCACTTTTCTTCATGATTTTAAACTGGACAATAACAATTACACAAATCGGAGGGCATGATTTTGGAGGATCTAGAGTTAAGCTCCTTAGTTTACGCAAGTGACATCATACAACTGACAATGTTTGAATTAATGCTGATACTCTTTTGCAACCTTGGAAAATTGAACTCACACCACTTTGCCTCCTTCGCATTTATTGTATCTTGGGAAAGCAGTGAAATCCTAGAACAAGTAGATTATATTTACTTAGGAAGCTTGATGAGTGCCAATGGCTCCATCAAGGATGAAGTTAAAAGGAGATGTGCCTTGGCAACAGTGGCTGCAAGCAAACTGAAGAAATTACGAGCTGATGAACATGTTTGGTACCAAAGTGAAAAGTTAACCCGTCCAAGTCCTAACACTCTCTAGGCTAGAAGTAGCTACATTAAATGAAACTAACATCAGAAGGCTGAGACAGTAGACATGAGAGTTCTAAAGATGGCAGCTGTCAAGTGTAATGAATTTAAAACAAAGGACATTAGAAGGAAAATAGTAAGTGAAATCAGGGTAGACGGTTGTCTGCTGTTGGAAAAATTATAATGGTGGCGATACCATGCAAATTATGGTAAACACAGCCACAGTTAGTTTGACCTAGTGATTGATCACTGTTTTTGTGACATTGTAAGACAGGACATGACCAAGCTGGGCTTAATGGAGGAATTAGCTGCAGATAGGAGTGCGTGGCAACCCTGTATTGCTCCCTGTGTTTGTAAGTTAGATGATGATGCAATGGCTGTACATTCACATAATTTTTAAGACCAATTCACAAATATCCATCCATCCAGTTTCTGCATTATGGAAGCTGGGTGGAACTTTCACTGTATTAGCCCCCTGGAAAAAAAAAAACCTTCAGTACAAAGAAACAAAACTTAGAGGTATAAGTTTACCTGGCATTGTTTTCCTGGTCATTTCTATATTTCTTACTTTATGCAATAACCTTTAAGCTGTATCATTTTCTCTGACTTTGCACTGAGGTAGCCCCCAGAATACCCTCATGCTGGGAGCCCAGGAGTGGGTGTTGTAGAGTAAGCTATATCAGCTTTAAATTTTCTGGGGATGGTCCTAGAAAAGGGAGTCACCAGCTAGCTGTCACAAGTATTGGGCAGACTGCACCTCTGACCACTCCTAGTGTCTTTGAATGCACTCTCTTGCCAGTGTCAGGCCTCGAGTCATCACCTCTCTCAGTGTGCAGTCACGCAAGTCTCCTATTCTCAGAATGCCCCTTGGCTGCAGTTGCCTGGCATTGACCATGATTACCTCAGCAGACCTGACTTACGTTCAGCCCCTTCAGCTCTGGAGCTATGACCACTGGCATTGAATGACCAGAGATCTTCTTTAGGCAAAGTAGAGTTTATTTTGAACTAATGCTTTACCAGGTGTCTGCCCTTCTTCCACCTGGGGCTCCTGGTAGATCTAAACTAACAGGTACCACGATACCCATTGAGACGAGGTGGCAGTTGGTTCCCTTAAATCACAAACCAGTTCAGTCTTTTTGCTTCAGAGAATTGCTTTCAGTCCAGCTCCTCCCCTGGCAATGCCAACACCCATGTGCGAAGGGCATGTCTACACTTAAAACACAACTGGCAGACACAGTTAACCAGAATTAACTTTCTAATGCAGGTCAGGCCTAACTAACTTTTTAAACTGTTTATAGCCCTTTGGTCTGCTAGTTCCCACTACTGGCCAGACAAGCCTTGCATCTTCCTTGGAGAGAGGGTGCAGAATGCTCAAAGTGAATAGCTTTCCATTTATCTTTTCCAGTATGTGTGAGACTGTTCTTTCCTTCTTGGAAGCTATTCTTTTCCCAGCAAGAGCCCCCATCCAATTAAAGCAATGTAAGTGCATAATAAACATTTTACTAACTCATTATAGGGTACTAGGCCATCTGAAAAAGGTGCATCACATACACTATTCATACATTTATTAACGCAGGCCCACACCTATTACTCCTATTGCAAAATGCATGAGAAATGATAGTAGATGTATTATACATTTCATTACCTTACTCTTTAGTGTTGGACTCGGGCAGGTCATCCCATACAAGTGCCAATACAACCTTCATACTGCATTATTATGTATAGATATGTCAATCCTGGCTTTTTTTTTATCACATATGATCACACATACATGGTCTTAAGGGTCCGTGTCACCTTAATTTAGCATTTAGCATTGCAGATAATAAAGGGCTTTATTCTCAAGCCTGGTTATAACTTCAGTACTGCTAACCCCTAGCGTTCAAAAGTGAGTGGCTTAAAAAAAATCGTTTTTAATAATCAGTTTGGGGTTGTTTTTTATTTGCCTCTGGTTTGTTTGGGGAGGTGGCTGTTGGAGGAAATTTTGAGTCTGTAGGCTATTGGATTTATTTCATCTTTAAAGACTTTTTGCTGCTACCAGATAGCCTTGTATCTTCGCTTATATTACCTACCCCCCCTAAAAAGATATTCATACATCACCACATGACTCTAGGAGCGGAGATCTTAACAAGGTCACCAGATGTCATGGTACTCACAACAAAAGTCACAAGAGCTGGTACTGTGGCCGCTTTATGCGCTACAGATGCCATAAACATGCTATCATCCTGCCAATAATTCCCCTGGAATTGGGAAATGCTCTACTATCATTTACCATGCATTTTGTAATCTGGGGATGCATGTGCAGCTTCTGGGCCCTTCACTTCTGTTTCCCATTCCCAGCTTAGGGAGAGGGAAGAGGGCAGAACTCTGCTCCCATCACTGTATATTAAGGGAAGTATAACTCATGGAAGCTGAGAGTGAGGTTAGCCCTGAGATTCAGGTAGCCAGAACCAGCTCCATTACACTCTGTCCCCCTTCCTGTGTTGAACAGAAATCTAGGGCAGGCCAGATTCTTCCTCAGTGTACACCAAAACATTTCACCTCATTTGTTTGCGTTGAAATTCTATCATATGTGCATACACACACGCACACACTCTTTCTCCTACACATACACTAGTGTAACAATAGTATATAAATCTACCAATAAAAAGGGGCTGCTGCTGTTCTGTATTAAGTGGTAAGATATATTGTATTTTAAATTCTCTTTGTATTCTAGTGGCTGCGTAGAGTGAAAGTGAAGTCTCCGGGGTATTGTTAGTACAGTACTTAAACAAGGAGGACACTCATTTTTCTAGAGTGTGAATATCAAGCCCTCTTAGTACATATTAAATATAAATTTCAATGGCAAGCAGGCTGTGTCAACTCTCAAAGCCATGAGTAATGTGGTGACATTTAATTTAACTGCTTAAGTGGCATTTCTGGGCTTGCCACGTTGTTTTTTAAATACTTGTGATGTGACTACTCACTCTAAATGAAAAATTGATTGTTCTGATAATACAAAAGGGAAGGAAGAAACTGATTTTATCAGTTTAAAATGCTAAATACTGAATTTCACTGATATATGCTTGAGATTAAAAACTGTGTAGTGACTACAGGATAATACCTCTTAACATGGGCTTTCTTTAATGTCAGCGCTCTTCAAATTTAACCTGCTGTATTTTTAATACGCTTTCTAAAATCATAAGCCACTCCCTGGCAAAGGGGAGTTCTTATTTGGGGGATTCTTTAGCCCATTATGAAAATATTATGAGGTATTGAGATCTAAGCGCCAAATTCAAATGGGGGTTTGGTCTCATTTCTGTTGTTAATAATAAAGGCAGTGGTGTTCAAATTCCAGTTCCTGTACCAGTGTGCCAGTTCCTGTGCAAACAAAAGAAAAACCATCTGCCTCCGAGAGCTTAGAGTCAAAAAACAAAATTGGAGAAGGGGTAATGCCGCAAAACAGCCAGGGCTACTCTAGGCACATGTCTTATTAGTTCCATTCGCATTTTCCAATCGGTAAATAAAATAATGGTTGCAGAGTATTTCTATTTGGGAAGAGCTTTATGCACAATAATTTAAAAGGGAATTTTTAAAGAATAAAGAGTAAAACTTAAAGGAGAAGTTGTCAGGTAATGTATATAATAGTCACCACATTTAGATTCTTGATTGACTAGATTCTATCAGAGAGAGACACCTAGAATGAGTCTTTCAGATCACTTTTCCCTCAAAGATAAACACCTCGGGTACAGAGGGAATTCAGAATTAACTCAGCTTCAAATCAAATGGAATAAAATAACCCAAAAGGTATCAATAAACATATTTTGATTATCTGAAGAAGCCTACTTTTTATGAATTATAATACTTTTTATGAATTTATAATTACGCACAAATATCTCTTCAGTAAACTACTTTGTCAGTTGCTCTTAAGCTTACCCACACTTGATTGAATGCTATAGCATTTACTTATAAAAAACATTGCTTTTTTTTTAAAGCAGTCCCCTGTGAACTAACAAAGGGATGGAGGGGAGAAAGAGCAGAAAGACTGGCATGAGGTATATCGCTGCAGCTGGCAGTGTAATTTCCAGTTTGGGTTCTCTCTTTCTCTCGGGTGCATGCACATATGCTCACACACCCACACACAGTTGGTATTAGCAAGCTAAATATAACTCTGTTGCTGTGGTGACATGAGCTGGCCACTTAAGTACTTACCAAGGGTCTCAGATGGATTTGTACTCATATGACTAGCCCAGGCCATCACCTGCTCTGGTATGCCTATGCTGCTATTTTTAATGTGATAGCTTGATCAAAGCTAGTACATGTAAATCTATCCAGCTGCAGTGTAGACATGCTCGAAGACTAAGCTAACTAAGCTAACATATATATATATATATATATATATATAAAAAATATTTAGGTATCTTATATTGTGATCTGAATCTTGCCAAGCTCAAGTTCAGGTTCACTGTCCCAGTGAGAGATGTCCAAAGGAAGGATCTCTTAAATGGGAGAACCTTCCTTGAGATATTAAAAAAGAGTTTTGTCCCATGGCACCAACAATAAGAGATCATAGCAGAAGGTTTTAAGAAGAGAAGCAAACAGTGAGGAACCACGTTAGCCAAAAATGAACATCATTTCAACTAAGCTTGAAAGTGATCAGAGCTCTAATGCAGTTACTCTAGGCCAGGTTCCCATATGATTTAAATATATGTAACTTGAATGGAGTCAGTGGAGCTAAGTCAACCTATGCCAGTTGAAGATTTGGTCGTAACTGCTTATAGCAATCAATTCCACACTTGCAAAATAGGCCTGATTCTGTCCTCGGTTATACTTGTGCAAATCCAGAGTAACAACAACATGTTATGAGGAATTACTGTACTGTAAGGGTACATCTACACTGAGGCACTGTTTTGGGATACTTCTGGTATCTTGGAATAGCATTTTCCACATCTTGACAGCATGCCCATTATTTCAAAATGTAATCGAAATAATGGGCACGCTATTCTGATATCCTGGTAAACCTTGTTCCAAGAGGATTAAGGGATTTGTCGGAATAGCACTCTGTTTCAAAATAAGCTTGAAATAAGGTATGCAATTTGCGTAGCTCAAATTGTGTAGCTTATTTCGAGCTAGCGCTGCTGTGTAAGCACACCCTCAGTGAGAGAAGGATCTGGTACTTGGCATGCTCTTTAGCTATGTCTACACTGCAACACTATTTCGGATACTTCTGGTATCCTGAAATATCTCTTTACTGTCTTTGAAACAAGCCTGTTATTTTGAAATATAATGAGCTCGCTACTCCAATGTCTCTCTAAACCTCGTTCCACAAGTATTAAGAGACGTTTTGGAATAGTTGTTTATTTTATAGTGGTAGTCAGTGCCAAATTATGAAATAAGTTATTTCGAAATTAACTCAAAATAAGCTACACAATTTGCATAGCTCAAATTGTGTAGCTTATTTCGAGCTAAGCATATCGTGTAGACACACCCTTGAAGACATGACAGTCTGTGTATGAATTCATTAGAGATGGCCCTGGACCAAAATCCCAGATCCAAACATTCCTGAACATTGGGAAGTGCAGACCTAACATTAAGCACAGCTTGGCTTTTGATAATGGGTTATTGTAAATAATAAATAAACCCCCAGATTTACAAACCCTTTAAATTTTGATAAAGCCTGGAATCCTGATTCAAGCATTGTGGCTTACGCCCATCTGAAAAATATACAATGGGGGGGTTTAAAGAACTCATTTTGATTCTAGAAAGGTTAGCAGTTTCAACATTATATCAGCATTTTAAGGAAATCTTTGTGTATGTATGGATGCAAATTCTGAAAGTTTAAAATATTTACCATACATTTGACTTGAAATATATTTAACAAAATATAAATACATCATGAAGATACAAACTCAGGGACTTGAGTATCTTTTTAAATGGTGCAATTGAGAATTTGACCCTGTTTTACCAAGTAGTGGTGCTTTGTATATTGCCTCTTGGTCTCCAGATGTCATTTTGTTTTTCTTCTACTGCCCTGCTGACTTTCTTGCACCACTCAGTTCAGTGTCCTGATCTCTATACAAAGTGAGCTGAAACTCAGTCAAGCAACTTCAGTTCAGTGTAAGAGCTACTTTATATCCATTTACTCCAAACCAGAAAGTTTGTTGTTTATCACATCTTTGTTCAGACAGCCTCTTTCAATATCAGCATACACCCTTGCACACAAGTACCTGTGTCAAGCATCTGTTCTCTTATCAAAAATACATTCTAGACATATGCAGCTTGTATTAGCTGACTGATGTTCTGCTCTTGGAACTCCTCGTGACATTCTCAAGAGCTTGCTCAGAGGAAAGGAGGAAGAAATAAAAAGTTAATTACTTTTCTTACTGCTTAATTACTGCACTTACTACTTTATTGTCATTTTAACCCGCTGAGCTGTATATTAGAGAATATGATGAGGCTGCCATGCACTTTTCATCCTTTTTTGAGAACTGCTTCTTCTTTCATCCTCTGAAGTTTCTGTACCATGATTCTAGAGCCGTCATGTTACTGTCTCATTCAGAATTAAAGTACAAAAATGTTTAAGTTAGGTCCTCAGGTTAGGGATGTTAAATTGCGAGTAACTGACTAATCGAATAGTCGATGCATTTTTGTATCGACTATTTGATTAGTCAATAGGGTGCCTCTGCCTTTGAAATATAGGTATACTTCAAAGGTGAAAGTGCCAAATGGACCGCAGGGTCAGCTGGGGACTCCCTCCACTGACTCCAGGCTCCGTGCGGCGCTACCTCTTTGAAATGCCATGGGGAGCCTGGCATCAGGCTCCTCGCAGTGTTTCAAAGCAGCAGCGCCCTGTGGAGCCCTGGATCAGCAGGGGATGTCCCCAGCTGATCCTGGGCTCCACGTGGAACTGCCACTTTGAAATGCCACATGCAGCCTGTGGACAGCATTTCAAAGTGGCAGCGTCATGTAGAACCCAGGGTCTGGCTCCAGGTTCCACACAGTGCTGCCACTTTGAAGTACCCCCTCCTCTTCCCCCACCTGCCTTGCTGCCTCTTTCTGACAGAGACAGCAGGCGGGGGAGAAGCAACTAGTCAACTAGCCTGTCGCATTTGCTTATCGGATAGTCAACTAGTCCTTCACATCCCTACTCATGTAATGTCCATTGAATTCAGTAGCGCATTTCTGATTAACACCAGCTAAATAGCTGCACTATTATTTCTTTAGTAGGGTTTGCAGGTTGTTTTACAGACCTGTGAGTACAGAGGTCCCTGCCTCAGACTTCTTCTGCTGTAAATCTGTATCTTTGCAATAATTCAACAAACCAACAAAGTACTTTTCCAACCCCTACTGGAATCAACAAAGTGTAGCAGCTTACCACAACTTTATAGTCATACTCTCTAGACTTTTCTCACATATTTTCCAACTCCTGAATAATACACCTTCCACTTCCTTGTTTCCACTGAACAATGAAAAATTTCATAAGAAGTGCTTTAAGAAGCCAGATTTAAATATTTAATGTTAAAGGATTTGGAATAAAGGTGATATAGCTACATAGGAAGATGCAGCTTTTATTAGAAGACCTAATGCCACCAAGATATGAGAATTGATGCTGTTTTCACTGCCCACCTCTGGGTGGTTACAACTGACTTTTGTGTGCCTTCTTAATTAGCTGTGGAGGTGTTTTGATTAAAATGAGATGCATTTTCCAATAATTGAAGTCAGCTTTTACATCACAACACAGAGAAATCCACAGAGACAGGAACTGTACAGGAAGATCAAGGAACCAAGTATCTTTCCATATTTCTCTCTCCCTCTTCCTCTCCCTCTCTCTCTCTCTCTCTCTCTTTTTAACATAGTCCCCTGGGAGGGTGGGAGAGGATTGTTTACTTTAAGTGAGGAGGCTAAATCCATTTGTATGAAATGTCTAACCAAAGACAGACTTAATTAACCACATTCTGTCTTCTGTTACACTAATGCAACCCCAGTGAAGTTGCTATTGTTCCAGGCAAAAATAGACACTGGGGGTGTGTCTAGACTATATGGCTCCATCGACGGAGCCATGTAGATTAGGCAGGACAGCAAAGGAAAATGAAGCTGCTGTTTAAATAATCGCCGCTTCATTTAAATAAAAATGACCGCCACGCCATGCCAATCAGCTGATTGTCGACACAGTGCGGCAGTCTAGACGGGAATCTGCCAGCCCCAGAACCCTTCGTCAGCAGATCCTTTATGCCTCGTGAAATGAGGCTTACAGGATCTGCCGACAAAGGGTTCTGGGGTTGGCAGATCCCCGTCTAGACTGTCGTGCTGTGCTGACAATCAGCTGATCGGCACAGTGCGGTGGCCATTTTGATTTAAATGAAGTGGCGATTATTTAAATTGCAGCTTCATTTCCCTTTTTCGCGTAAACTTATCTACATACCTCCGTCGACAGAGCCATGCAGTTTAGACGTACCCTAGTATTTCACCTTTTGGAAGTGTCTCCTTAACAGTAGGTGATGCTGAGCGTAAATTGCTGGAGGATGCATCCCAAATGCCACATGATAATTGGGCACTTAGGGTACGTCTAGACTACAGGCTTTTGTCCACAGATACTGTCGACAAAGCTTCTGTCGACAAAGAGCGTCTAGACTACAGCCAGTTCTGTCAACAAAGCAAGCTGCTTTGTCGACAAAACCCTGTAGTCTAGACACAACCCTAGATGCAATAACACCTTCTGTGGACAGAACTCTGTCGACAAAAGGCATTATGCCTCGTAAAATGAGGTTACCAGCGTCGACAAAACTGCTGAGTTCTGTCGACGTTATGTCGACAGAACTCAGCGGTAGTGTAGACGCAGGTATAGTTTTGTCGACAAAAGTCCACTTTTGTCGACAAAACTCTGTAGTCTAGACACACCCTTAGGGATGTGCAGTGACATGATGGGCACATTTTTTTCTGGGTCATCCCACTGCAGTACCATCAAGTTATTAGTAATGGTCTGTTATATCGTACATGTGTTTGTTCCATGCTACAGTTTGGTTACTTTTCAAATGATTTTACAGAGCAATCGTAGCTGCAGGAGTATGGCTAGCAGCAGAATGAGTAGGTAGACAGCAGCATAACCTGTAAAGAGTTGGTAGAGATGGCTAGGTGAAGTGCTGGCCAAAACCAAGAAAAATAATCTGTTGGCCAAAGCCTGAGGTCCTTATTCAAGCCCTAAGCCATTCAATTTTTATCTCAGCTGTGTTTGCCACATTGTAGTCTTCTGATGTCATTTAAGTCAGGTGATTTAATATTACAGGCAGTCCCTGGGTTACGTACAAGATAGGGACTGTAGGTTTGTTCTTAAGTTGAATTTGTATGTAAGTCGGAACTGGTACATATTGTAGGGGAAACTCTAGCCAAACATTTCTCCAGAGCTCAGTTTTATTCTCCCACACCTCACTTCCCTCAGTCCTTTATTCTCAAGCTGAGGTGTCTGCCGAGAAAAGCCGCTCCGCATCTCCCTGGTCTGCTGGTGGGGGGGGGGGGGGGCGCTAGCTTCGCGTCTCCCTGGTCTGCTGGAGGGAAGCAGCTAGTGCGGGGTTGCCTCACCCCGTTTGTAAGTAGGTATCTGATGTAAGTCGGATCCATGTAACCCGGGGACTGCCTGTATTTTTATAGATGAGAATGGAATTTTTAGTGTATTTCATTATACATACAATTACACCCACCCCTATAAGTTTAGATGATTCCTTTAAAAAAAATATTCTGTTGCAGGATACAAAAAGGTCATTTATAATCTTAGATGTACATTTATTCATTCACTGGATGATTTACCTGGTGTTTCTTGGGTGTGGTGGCTCAGGGCAGGGGGTGGGATGTGCAGGAATTAGGGCAGCTGGATGGAGGTGTAGGGCGGGGGCTCAGGGCAAGATATGTTGGGTGCAGGAGTCAAGGCAGGATGTGGGGTGAGCAGGAGTCAGGGTAGGGGGTTGGTAGTGTAGGAGTTAGGGCAGGGAGGTTCTTAGGGTGTAAACGTGGGGGATGCAGGAGTAATGGCAGGAGACTGGATAGGGGGTGGTCACCATCAAGCATGCCAGGTGGCAGCATCCCAGGGCTGACTAGGGCATCAGGAACCACATTGGCCGGTCCTCCGCCCCTAGAGCCGGGGCTGGCCAAGGCAGCAGGGACCACACTGTCCAGCCAGTGGATCCTTTGGACTAAGTGGGGCAGTGTGGGCCACTAGGTATGGTGGCCAGCAACAGCTAGAGCCTTGCACCAAGCCAGCCATTCTGTTCCCAATGTGTCTGCCCTTCTGTGGTTATTTGACATCATGACTGTTGCTGTTATCAGACTTCTCCCTTTTCATTTGATTAGACACAATCGAATTCCAGGTACAGCTCATTGCCCTGGAACAACCAAACCTTGATCTTGCTTTAAGTTAGAATAAGAGGGAGCTGCATGCCAAATTTGATGGCCCTTATTCTGACCATTCAGGAGGACTATTCTGAACAGACAGACCCGCAGACACACAAACTCTCAAATGTATAGTAGATAAATACACTTTTCAAAAGCCAAAGTTTTACCTGGTTAAATAGACATTTCATTTTGCTGCATATATTATTTGCTTTTAGAGACTTTTTTTAGCCCACATTTATAATATCAATTTACAGTAAAAGCTTTTTTTATCCAGCACTTCATCAACCAGCAAAGTCAAGAAACTGTCATTTCTGATATGCACAGAAAGTCCAGTTTATAGTGGGGTTGATGTAGGCACCACAAGGGGCTGAAACGTAGGAGGGGTTGTGGGGCACAGACTCTAGGAGAGAGTTTGGGTCTGAGAGGGAGCTCAGACCATGGGAGGAGTTCGGGATGCCGGATGGGAGAAGGCACTTAACAGAGCACCCAGAGCCAGCAGCATGTGTTTCTACTGGTGGTGCCCATCTCACACATGCCTCGGTGCACATGAACATTTATTCCTCATATGGATATAAAAATTAGAAGAAACATTCTTCCCTGCTAGTGCTGGTGAAGGTATGGCCCAGTGGCTCTACCTCCATCCCCCATCCCTGAGCACTGCCTCTGTAGCTCCCGGCCCATTGGCTGGGAACGATGGCCAATGGGACCTATGGAGTACAGTACCTCTGCCACACTCCAAATCCCTCCCTCTTAATTAACTGGCATTTTACATTTACCAGCACCCCAGAACCCTCCCTCCTGCAGCATGCAGGATAAAAGGGATTTTACTGTATTTACCTAAGAATGCCAACACCTACTCTTTGCATCTTTTTCCTTACAAAACACATTGGAAATGTAGCACTTAGTGAAAGCTGCATTAGACACTCATTGATATTTTCAGTCCATTGCATACATTTTGTAAAGAGAATAATAAAGGTACAGTGATTCCATGTGTTGCACTTTGTCATTCCATCCAAATTTGTTTTAATGTTACTATTTGAAGAATATGCTTAATTAGATGTTCTCTTTAGTCATTCATATTTGTAACACTGAAAGATGAAACTTACCATTGCTTCTGTTTCTCCACAAGCTGCTGCAGGGACTAACCCCTAACATTGGTAGAATAACTTTAGTTTTTGTCTACATACTGCACTATATTCAACATCTTCTTATGTATGTTAAGCATAAAGAAGCTGTCTCTTCTGAAATGAACAGTTGCTTTAGGAGACAGGTTGCTTTATGTATTAAATCTGGTAAAATAATTGAAGATAATGTGTCTTTGGTACACTTTGGGGGGCATTCAGATGATTTAGTGATAATACATAATTCAGATTGGTATCACACCAATCCTGAGTGGCACAAAGATGAGGACAAGAGAAACGAAAGTGGCATCTTTATGGCTCCTTAAATTTGGGAGCCCAAGGATGTTCCAGTGGAGGCCAAGTCAAAGCACCCCTAGGGCTAATTTAAATGAGCTGCTCCTGAAGGATCATTCAACCAGCAGGGATTGGTGGATCACATAGTAATTCAGCTCCACCTTTTTTTCTGCTCCCTTCTTCCCCAGCCAGCGTTGATAGAACCTGTGCGCTGGGGAGTTGGGTACCATTGGAGGTGACATAAAGCCAGCTATGCCCCCTCATGCCTTTCCAGGGTTCCCTCACTCTGAACCTTAGTTAGAGGTCGAAGGTACTAGTTCCACTGAAGCCAGTAAAGATTTCCATTCGTTTCAGTGGGAGCAGGCTGTACAGTGAATTTTTATAGCAAAATTTATAAATCCCTAAAGCAGTCACTATTTATAATGTCTGCACTGACCTAGCCTTATACATGACAAGTTGGCATTTGTACAAGAGCGTACTATAGGCAAGTGGAGTGCATTGTATGTTAGCAGCATTCAAACACACACACAGTTTTTAGTGTGTGATTTGTTATCTTTGAGGTGAGTACAGCAGCTTGCTACAAGACAGAAGGAGTTTTCATTTCAGTAGTGAAGTCAATAATTATGGAGGTTATCATTGTCCTGCTCAGAACTTCATGTCATTTTCATAAATCATTCATTTCATTGTCATAAATCATGCTTTACAGCTGCAGAATGGAAACTTATTGCTGGACTTTGATGAAAATCTTGTAACAGTCACTCAGGTAAGACACTAAAACTGTGAAAGGAAAACTGAGATGAAATCACCAGTAGAATTAGCGCTATTTGAAAATGTTTAATTTGAGTTGAGCTACACCAGAATGTAGCTAATGCAAAATATAAATAATTTTAAAAGAAATTATATAGCTGGAAAATTCATGTATGTGGTGACACTGAAAATGGAACTGTCTAAAATCAATGAAAGGTAAAAATTAGCTCCCAAAATTTCTGCTAGTGGCTGAAATTCCATTTATGTGAAAGCAGCTGTACTCATTTAGACCAGTCCAGAATTTAGCTCTCGCTGGGGTCCAGAACTAGAACTCCTAATGCAAACAATCCCAGACTTCGAAGGATTTGAAATCCAGATTAAAGTGTCACTGTTCAAGCCTCTTTAGCAAGAATCCAATGAAGTTATTTTCACACTAAATTACAATTTACATTTGCTAACAAAACTTGCCAGTGTCCTGTACAAAGAGTTGCAGTCAAGCCCAAATGAACGCTGTTGTCAATATATTGCTCTTCTTCTGGGGTCACCCTGGGGAAGAGCATATTAGAATAAACAGTAATGGCGGTTCTGTATTTCTCTGTCAAGTTAACATGGATCCTACCACTTTAATATCTCTGGGTATGTCTACACTACAAAGTTAGTTCGAACTAACGGACGTTAGTTCGAACTAACTTTAATAGGTGCTACACTAGCGCTCCGCTAGTTCGAATTTGAATCGAACTAGGGGAGCGCTTAGTTCGAACTAGGTAAACCTCATTTTACGAGGACTAACGCCTAGTTCGAACTAGCTAGTTCGAACTAAGGGCTGTGTAGCCCTTTAGTTCGAACTAGTGGGAGGCTAGCCCTTCCCAGGTTCCCCCTGGTGGCCTCTCTGGGCACAACCAGGAAAACTCTTCTCCTCTCCCCCAGCCCCGGGCCCTTAAAGGGGTAGACTCTGGCCAGACGGCACTGGAGTCAGCCAGCCCTGCCAGGAGTCTCTGCCCCGAACCAGTGGCCCCACCATGAGCCAGGCAGCCAGTGGGAGTGACATGTCCCCTGCCCAGTCCCCCAGCACCCAGGGGCCAGCCAGGGGCCGTAGACGGCGCGCGGCCTCCTGGACTAGTGCGGAGGTCATGGACCTCATTGAGGTTTGGGGGCAGGCCCCCAACGTCCATGATCTCCGCACTAGGAGGAGGAATGCGGCCGTCTATGGGCGCATAGCAGCCGCCATGGCCACCAGGGGACACAGGCGCACCCAGGAGCAGGTGCGCCTGAAAGTCAAGCAGCTGCGTCAGGCGTACGCCAGGGCCACCAGGGGTGGCGCCACAGCAGGGGCTGCCACCTGCCCCTACTTCTCTGCCCTCAACCGACTCTTGGGGGGCAGGGCGGTCCGTGCCAGCCTGGGGGACAGCGAGCCGGGACTGGAGGGCCCTGACCCGGGCACACCGGAGGGGCCACCGCAGGATGTCCCAGCACCGGAGTCGGCAGGGTCGTCCAGGGAGACCGTACCGGGTAAGTAGTTTGAATTAAGTAGTTCGGGGGGGGAGGTGGCAGGGAGACCAGGGACCGCGCGCGTGGGCCATGCCTTCCACGGATCACGCAGACACCTGTACACGTGCGAGCACGTGCCATGCCACCCTTGGGCAGGTGGCTCCAGCTGCGTGACACCCAGGGGCCATTGCCCAATAGGCACATGCTTGTGCAAAGAGACGTGACATGCTCCCGACCCCGGGGCAGGACCCAGCAGGATGATTTCCCTTCACATGTCCCCTCTACACGGAGGCAGGGGACATCTCCCCTTTCCCCCCACCGCCCCGGCCACACTATACATGGCACAGGGACATGGGTGCGGTCTTGGGGCAGCTTCCAGTCCCGGGGAGAGCCAGACATCCTGACCATGGCCTCTGTACAAGCACAGCGGCTGTGACGGTGCAGGACATGGTCACCCTCACGTTGCGGAGTTGGGGAGGGGGCTGGGCATCATCCTCTGCGTCCCCAGGGAGAACTGACCCCTTCTCTTCTTTCTCTACAGCTGCACCAGCTGCTCGTGCAGGGCGCACCACCCCGCCTGGGACATGCTCCCGCACCCGCGGCCTGCTCCGGACTGCCAGCACGGAGCAGGAATACTGGGACCAGCACCTTGGGGCCCTGCAAGCCGTGCACCGCACACTACGGTCATGGATGCAGGAAGACCTGCAGGTCCGCCACGAGCTGCTGTCTGAGGTCCGAGGGCTGAGCACCAACCTGCAGCTCCTGCTGCAGAGCATGGTGCCCCGTGCTGATCCTGCACCAGCTGTCCCCCCAACTGCTGTCCCTCCTCCCACTCCTGCTCCCCCTCCCACCTCTCCCTCCTCAACCCCCACAACCTCTTCCTCAATGTCCACACCCCCCACCTCAACCTCCGCACCCTCCACCCCATCGCCCCGGGGACGCCGAGGCCCCCTCCCTCGCTGTACTGGGAGGCGGTCGGCCCGGCGAGACCCCCACCCCTGATCCTTCAGTTTCCCCACCCCCTCCTTTCCCTTGCTTCCCCCTTTCAGCTCCCTCCTCCCAGTTTTCCCCCTCCCCTCTCCCAGCCTCTCTCTTCCCCTCTCCCACCTCCTTTTCCCAGTTTCCCCGAGTTTTGTTAAATAAACAGAGTTTCTATTTTTGAACACATGTGTCCTTTATTTTGTACATCAATAAGAAGGGGGGCTAGGGAAGGGTAAGTGGAAGGAGGTGAGGGAGGAATGGGGCACGAGCCCCCGATGGGGAGGACTGGGCTGGCTCTGCGGGTTCTGGGGGTGGAAGCTCTCCTGCAGCCCCCCGATTGTCCCCTCTCCCCAGATGGCAGCATGCGGCAAGTGCAGCCGGTCTGATGGCCGAGTGGTGTGATGTGCCCAGTGTGGGTACTTCGGGCACTCCAAGCCAGGACTGGTTTGTAAGCGGGGCACCCCTGAGAACTGTCTGTCCGGGGTGGGGGTCGGGACCCTTTAAGCGCAGCCCTCGGCTAGCCTGAGACAGCATCTCCACGCTCTAAGTCCTCCTCTGATGCCCTGCCAGCACTGCTTCCGGCCATCCTTAAGCCCTGTTCAGAGTCCACTCAATGTGGACTTGCTAGTTCGAATTAGCAAAACGCTAGTTCGAACTAGTTTTTAGTTCTAGATGCGTTAGTTCGAACTAGCTTAGTTCGAATTAACTAATTCGAACTAAGTTAGTTCGAACTAGCGCTGTAGTGTAGACGTACCCAGAGAGACTCTCAGGAGCTCTTTGGAGTTCCATCAGAATGAATTTCCTCAGGTGCATGAACCTGAAAGAACTTTGAAAAGTAACATGATCCCCACTTTACAGAGTGGCAGGTTATGTGACTTGCTCCTGTTGAACTAAATGCTGGAACCTTGAGTTCAAAGAGACTCATTGGCTACGTCTAGACTGGAATGATTTTCCGCAAATGCTTTTAACAGAAAAGTTTTTCCGTTAAAAGCATTTGTGGAAAAGAGTGTCTAGATTGGCACGGACGCTTTTCCGCAAAAGCACTTTTTGCAGAAAAGCGTCCGTCCAATCTAGATGTGGTTTTGCACAAGAAAGCCCTGATCGCCATTTTCGCCATCGGGGCTTTTTTGTGCAAAACAGTTTTTAGCTGTCTACACTGGCCCTCTTGCGCAAAAACATTTCCAGAAAAGGGCTTTTGCCCGAACGGGAATGTCAAAGCATTTGCGCAAGAAGCACTGATTTTGGACAGTGATAGAAATGTAGCCGTGTTAGTCTGGGGTAGTTGAAGCAAAATGCAGGACAATGTAGCACTTTAAAGACTAACAAGATGGTTTATTAGATGATGAGCTTTCGTGGGCCAGACCCACTTCCTCAGATCAAATAGTGGAAGAAAGTAGTCACAACCATATATACCAAAGGATACCATTAAAAAAAATGAACAAATATGAAAAGGACAAATCACATTGCAGAACAGGAGGGGGATGCAGGGGGGGGGGGGGGGGGAAGGAAGGAAGGTAAGTGTCTGTGAATTGATGATATTAGAGGTAGGGAGAGTGGGATGTTTGTGAGTTAATGGTATTAGAGGTGATAATTGGGGAAACTATCTTGGTAATGGGTGAGATAGTTCAAATGTTAAGTCCTTGTTGGAAAGTGTCGAATTTTAACATGAATGACAGTTCAGAGGATTCCCTTTCAAGTGCAGATGTAAAAGGTCTTTGTAGCAGAATACAGGTGGCTAAGTCATTGAGAGAGTGTCCTTTCTGGTTAAAATGGCAAGAAACTGTTTTCTCTTTGTGATCTTATCTGATATCTGTTTTGTGGGCATTAATCCTTTGGCGAAGTGTCTGAGATGTTTGTCCAATGTACATAGCAGACGGACACTTTCGGCACATGATAGCGTAGATTATATTTCTGGATGCGCAGGAATATGTGTTCTTGATCTTATAACTCACTTGGTTAGGTCCAATAATGGTATCAGCAGAATGAATATGTGGACAAAGCTGGCAACGGGGTTTGTTGCAAGGGAAGGTACCAGGGTTGGTATTAGTGTGGTATGTCCTGTGGTGGTTGGTAAGAATCATCTTGAGGTTAGGTGGTTGTCTATAGGAGACTATGGGTCTGTCTCCCAGAGCCTCTTTGAGTATGGTATCCTGTTCCAATATAGGCTGTAGTTTATTGATAATGTGTTGGACAGGTTTAAGTTGGGGGTTGTAGGTGATGACAAGTGGTGTTCTATTGTTGGTTTTCTTGGGTCTGTCTTGAAGTAGATGGTTTCTTGGTATTCGTCTGGCTCTTTCAATTTGCTTTTTTATTTCTCTGGGTGGGTAGTTGAGATTTATAAATGCTTGGTAGAGATCCTGAAGCTTCTGGTCTCTGCCAGTGGGATTAGAGCAGATGCGGTTGTATCGAAGGGCTTGGCTATAGACGATGGATCGTGTGGTATGTTCTGGATGGGAGCTGGATGCATGTAGGTAACTGTATGAGTCGGTGGGTTTTCTGTAGAGAGTGGTGTCTAATTTTCCATTGTTGATTTGTACGGTGGTGTCCAGGAAGTGGATCTCTCGTGTAGAATGGTCCAGGCTGAGGTTGATGGTGGGGTGTAGGTTGTTGAAATCTCTGTGGAATATCTCCAGTGTTTCTTGACCATGCGTCCAGATCATAAAGATGTCATCGATGTACCGTAGGTAGAGGAGGGGTGAAAGGGGACGGGAGTTGAGGAAACGTTGTTCTAGGTCAGCCATAAAGATGTTAGCATACTGTGGGGCCATGCGTGTACCCATGGCTGTGCCGCTGATCTGGAGGTATAAGTTGTTCTCAAACTGGAAATAATTGTGGGTTTGATTTTGGACAGTAGAACATCGGTGCTTTTGCGCAAATTCAAGCGGCCAGTGTAGACAGCTGGCAAGTTTTTGTGCAAAAGCAGTTGCTTTTGCGGAAAAACTTGTCAGTCTAGACGCAGCCATTGTGTTAAATTCTCAGTTTCACTTATTCTACATTAGGCTAGAGTGACTAATATGAATTATGGGATAAGAGTTCCACCAAATCTTTAGCCCCTCGTCCATGACAGAGTCTCTTCCCCTTAGGCCAGGAGTCAGCACTCCTCGACAGAAGAGCTGATTTTCACTGGCACACGGGGTGGGAGCTCAGGCCTGCCCCTTTCCCCCCCATGCAGCTGCAGGCTAGAGCAACAGCTCCAGCTTCTTGCTGGGGCAGGGGGCGGGAGAGGCACTCGCACACATCCCTGGGGCTGCCCCTGCTCGGCGTGTGCGTGCAGCTCCTGGGACCTAAGGTGTTAACACGCCGTCCCACCCTAGCTACAGGCTCTGCTTTGGGAGGGGGCTGCTGGTCACACCTGGCATGCCAAGGCCTAGGCTGCACCATTCTGCTCCCCAAAGGCTGTGGGGAGGAGAGCTGTGTCCCTAGTACTCCTCTGCCCCCGACCAGGCTGGAGCCAGCACTGGGCAACCCCGGGCTCTGTCTGCCCAGGCTCCGGAGCTGTAGCCAGCAGGCAAAGGGCTGGGTTAGGCAGGAAAGAAACTCTGCCCACCTCTCCCCACCCCAGCCCTGCTCCAGCGCTGTATGTCCCAGTGCTGCTGTGCTGCCAGGGAGTGTGCTGTGAGCACAGGGATGTGGGGGTGGGGAGGTGAAGGAGGATGCAGGGGTATGGGTTGCAATGAGGAGCATGGGTCAATGCAGATGATCAGACTGGGGGTATCATGGGGCTCAGGGAAGATGTGAAGGGGAGATACAATTTTATGTTGCACTTTCCTTTACTCCCCACTTTTGCCTCCCTCCCCAA
Source organism: Pelodiscus sinensis (assembly GCF_052426305.1). Lineage (NCBI taxonomy): Eukaryota > Metazoa > Chordata > Testudines > Trionychidae > Pelodiscus > Pelodiscus sinensis. The sequence goes on along the minus strand of NC_143060.1, from coordinate 15,220,614 downwards.
CTAGCTATTTGGCTCCATTCTCACCCTCTCACCTTTTCTGTGATACTCCTCCAGCCCCCTTCAGCCCAAAAACTCCCTCTCATCCCCCCACCCCACAACTTCTCCTGACTGCAAACTCCATTCCAGATCCTGCCGTCATCACCCCGTCCCGCACCCCACCTCCCACCCAGATCCTGCAGTCCCATCCCATTCACTAGCAGCCCTGTCTCACACACTGAGCTTTTTATTTTTGTTCCCACTCCAGAGCCTAAGGGAGTCCCCAAAATCCACTCACTCTGGAACCCCAGAAAAGTAAATCTGGCTTATGGGAAGCCCTGAACCTCAGTCCTCCCTGCCCCTTCCCCTCACCCCATGAGGGCTGGAGTGCCAGAAGAGTGAGGTGTCAGTTGGGGGCCACATCAGTGTGGGTTGGAGGTTTTGGGAGGAGTTTTTTTGCTTCTCACTTGCGTGGTCCCCAACTGATTTTTCTGTTAATCAGTGACCCCCAACCCAAAAAAGGTTCCCCACCCTTACCATGAATAAAGAAAAATTTGAAACCTTTAGTGTTGGACATAATATTTTACTTTATTTAAAATGAAGTTTGATAACTAACATGAGAAAGTTAAAATGCTTAATCTGTTTAATAATTTAAATTAAACCATTCTCCTCAGCTGCAGCACTCGCAAAATGGCTCGGCTGTTAATTAACAGTGAGTTTCCATCAGCAACTGGTAGTCTGCAGAAAGGTTTGCATTGACTCACGTGGTCCACGGAGCACGCGGTGGAGAGAGCCCCAAGTGGCACGGCCCGGGGCAGGAGAGTAAAATCTTGGCATGCTACTTTGGAAAGGTTGCTGACCCCTGCCCTAGGCTGACCACCTGCAGGATACAGTCTCAGATCTCTGGTAATCCCTGCAGTCACTGACACGTCTATTTGTCACTTTTTCTCTTTTATGGTAGAAGAGGAAGGTTTGGAGGATCCTTCCCTGTGGGCGGGGAAAACCCACATGGTCTCATCTGTGAAAGCCTATGTACACTTTCTTTAGAATGCTAGTGAGAAGTCAGAGTAGAGGAGGCTGGAGAAGGTTGTTGGCGCAAGTTGCACAATGACACAGACATAGACAACCTTGAACAAGCAATTTAGAAGTCTTAGAAGAAAGTAACTGTTTGCCATTGTCACACCCCTGCAGCCATTGGTTGGCAAGAAGTTGCATCTGAAATGATTAAATTAGGAGTATTGTTATTTCTCAGGTTTTTCTAAACATTCCTAAGAATAAATGGCTAGCACATTTTGTGCACAGTACCAGAGTCGCCTATTTCATCTCTACATTGCATGTGTATCCCAAAATAGCCACCCTGCGTCTACACAAGCCGTCTGTTATCTTAAAATATTTTTCATAATAACGGGCGTGCTATTTCACCATCCCAGTAAACCTCGTTGCACGAGAGATAAAGGATGGCTTGAAATAGCGTGTTATTTCGAAATATGGCACTAGGTAGATGTGCCAAATTCAAAATAAGCTATTTCCAAATAGATTTGAAATAAGATACGCAATTTGTGCAATTTTGAGTTTAGGGTGCTGTGTAGACGGACCCTTGGAGAGGCTACTTCTATAGCTGTATTAGCTCCCAACAAAATAACTACAGCTTTAACAAACAAAGGGGGCTAATGATCTCCCCATATACAGTACATGGATAAATTCTATTCACATGAATCTAATAAGAACTATACTCACACTCTTGAAAGGAAATCTAGACCTTTAAGTGGAAAACGTGTTGGCATGTCACCAAAACAAAGTGATCTATTTAACACAATACAGAATGTGAAGAGATGTGAAATAATTCATTTCTAGGCTGAGTGCTTTTAATGCAGCTAGACGAATTCAGGGTGGAGAGTGTCTTATTTATTGTAGCATTGACTCTTTTTTAAACAATACATATATAAGAAAAATATAAAAGTCACTGAAACTATTGCATTTTGAATAAATAGCCTTCCTCCTTAGAAGATCATTCATGGTGTAACCCGCACAGATTTCTCTATCATTCACACACACTAGGGACACAAACCTTAACCCAATTCCTAGGACTCAAGGTGCAACCCTGTTAATATAAACACCCATCCTTACACAATTCAAAGGTCTCAGAGCATAACTTCCTGCAGGTTTGCAAGATCTTTTGCCATTGAAAGAGTTTTACACAGTAATATTCTTATTCTCGATTTATTGACAATTACAAAGCAAGACAAATACACATGCTAAGCACACAGTGTCATGCTCACCAATCCTAATAAAGGCAGGCAAACTTCCCCTGTTGGCCAGGCAAGGTCAGTCTCTCTGGATCTCGTTGGAGATCTGTCCTTGCTGCATGTCACAGGCATGCAGAGGAGTTCTGGCAGCTCTGGTCTTAGACTGGGTCTTGGAGGTGAGTTCTTCCAAATCTTTCCTCCTTCTCCTTTCTGTTTCTTTCTTCCTTTTCCCTTTCCTCCCTTTTCCCTTTTCTGCTGGTTTCCTTTTTGGTCCCAGTTTATATAGTGAAACTTGAGTCCAACTTAGCTATACCTTAACCAATTATTTTAGTATAATTTCCCTAACCAATCATAACATACTGTAACAGAATTACCCTACCAATCACACCCCACCACCTTTGCTGATTTACACCTAGCAAAATTAATTATACAGCAGACAGAAACAATTAAAAAATAGACAGCGATCATACAGACAAACAATTGGAAAGTGAGGACCATAACAATAGAATGAAGATTCCATACCCCCAATTATGGATAAACAGTTTCTTGACAGACGAAAAGCTGTTAACTAAGTTTTCTTTACCCATCTTGATATCTGTTTCTTTATCTGGCAACAGTGGGGTGCCATTAGGACAGAATCCCCTTCTTAGCAGCCTGGTGTGACATTATTTTAATGCAGTGGAGATGGAATGTGAGTATGGGACTCTGAGCTTTACACAAAGTCTGCTGCTCTTCAATCTGGCTGCAGAGGAAGGCTTTAGACCTTCCAATATGGATACAGGCCTTGGAATATGGCTATAGAAAAAACATATTGTTACAATGACAGAAAGCTGTGAGCTGATGCTGTGTAGGAAACCTTTCACATTTTCCCTCTCCATTTCACATAAGAGGATTGAGAAAACAGACTATGACCTGATTGTCCTAAGTGTCCTAACCATCTGCTACGCCCATGGCCCTACTGATTTCAGAGAGCAGAATTCTAAGCGTAACATCAACTCTACTATAGAATTAGAGGGCTTCAAAGTGGTTTCCAGACCTTGGAATCCCACCTAAAGTGGGGGACATGGTAAGAAAGTTAAAATGGATGTTCAATCCCATTAAAATGTAAAAGTCTGACTTTTCATGCTCACGAAGTACTGAAGAAGTGTAAGAAAGGAGGAAAACCTCACTGAATTACCCTCTGGGAATGTCCCCTTTGGTAACAAAAGTAAGGGGTAGATTTTAAATGCTTCCATGCAATGCTAGGAACTGTTCTGCCGGTTTGGTTTCTTGCTTCTGGAGCCACTACCCCTGGCAGAGCAGATATACAATGGCATTGTCTGAGTTCCCGTACATCTGCCTAGTGGCTCTGATGGAGAACTTCCAGACATAGTTATGAAAGTGCTATCTGTTATTAGTAGCTCTATTATCGCTTACTGTGCATGGAGATTTAGGTGGAGAGCAGTGGAAGTGCTGTGGTTACCTCAACCCTCAGAACTATGTGAAGTTCCAAAATGTTTGTTGTTTCTCATTACAACTGCGACCTACACTCTATAACTTTTGCCTGTCAAATAATCTGTACAGAGAACATCAATGGGGCTACTGATTTGATTAGTCTACTTGATGCAAGATCAAGCTTTGGAAAAATTACTGTTCTGAAATGGACACTTTTAAAAATTATCAAAATTGGGAGCTGTTCTAAGCTTCGGATTCCCACAGGAATCCTTCAAAGTAATGTGTCTAGAGATTAATTTAAAATAGAACTATAAAGGTTTTTAGTCTGATATGTTTCAGCAGTTGGTTAAAAGGGGTGCTATTCCTGGTCTACATTATAAGGTTGGTAGGGAAAGGCATTTTGACTCCAGAGTGTTGACCAGTAACTAATTGTTACAGTTAGTAAGAAAATGGTGACTATTATCCATGGGAAAAGAATGTGAAGTAACAAAAATTGCCCCCCATCCACCTTTTTTGGTAGTTTTCACTGGAATTTTCCAGTTTTACAATGAAAAAAATCAAATACCACATTTTTTTGGTTGGGAAGGTGAATGTTTTTATCACAAAACTGAAACATTTTTGAAAGAAACAAACATTTTCATTTCCAGCACAAGTTGCTTACCAAAAAGAAAAAAAAAGGTGTCCCACTTATATATTGTTTATGAATTTCACTACTCTGAGTACTGATCAACTTATCATGTTATCTTGTTTTCCTTAGACTGTTTCATAATGGGACAGTAATTTACACTGCAGAGTTACAGTAGTAATTTGACTTTGTGCAACATGTCAGAAAATTTGATAAGTCCCCTTAAAAATTAAATATACAAATAATTTGGGGTGATATTACTCCAGCAACCAATTCCATTCATGATCAGTGCCTAGATACCTTTAGGTAGCTCTTCTTGAACAAAATACTTAGATTATGCTTTCTTGGGAGTTTTGTATGGGAGGAATTATGATTGTTCTATAGCAGCTGTGATTTGATCACTATGCTCACACTATGTAGTTTTCTGTACTATAGAAGGCACATTGAAAGCAAGGCTTCTTCAGGCTTGATTGGGTTTCCATGGCAGCTGTGGTTCTATCCACTCTCAATTCATCTCTGTGGGTGCTGAGTCTGAGCTTCGGCCGATATTTTGCTCATGCAGCCACGGAGGCCGGTATGTGTTATGAAAGGGTTTTCAGCCTTCTGGTCCAGCTTCGTGAGATCTCTTGGGTTGGTTTTTTTCAAGACCAGAACCCAAAAGGAGTCCCTGATAAAGCTAAATTAATTAATGGAAAGCTGCCCAATTGTAATGGCCTTATCACCTCCACATCCCATCCTGTAGAGCACGTGTAGGCTACACTCATTCCATTGGTGAGTGGTTCTCAGCCAGCTACATTGCAGCATCCCACCCACTTCCCCTGGACCTTATAGAGGTTGCAGTCCAGGCCATAAGAGATCAGAGACAAGGTCATGGACTGGGTGGCCGTGGGACATACACATATTCCATGTGCCCAGAGAAGCTAAGAACAGAAAGATAATATCGCCCCATTGCAGATGTTTTCTCTATGCCCTATCCCCTTCTGTGGTGGATTGCCCCCATAAAAGTGTTTCCCAGGGAGCAGCTACTGACAGTTTGAGCCTCTTCTGGGTTTGTGACCCAGCCCCATGGCCTATTTGCCCCCCACAGAGGGGACAATTAAGATATAAATAGCTTTATTTGAGATAGGTGATAGGAATTCATTGCTTGTTAAGTGTAATGCATCCTCTTCCTTGATTTTCTTTAAAGACTAATTACAGACGTTCTCTTTTCTTTCCAGGCTGTTACCCAACTAGAGCTTTTCGGGGACATGTCCACTCCTCCTGACGTAACCTCTCCCCCAGTAAGTATAAAAGGGTAATTGCCCTGTCTGCCAATAAAACTTTGCCAGTAGAACACAGGTTTTCTCTAGCCGTGTGTAGAAATGCAGAATGGTGAATAGCATTCACTCCAGTACAGTACAGTACAATCACGGCGGGGCAAGATATCTCTCACAGGCCATATTCGGCATGCCAACCCACCGGATCTGGCCCACGCATGCCCCTCCTGGGACCTCAGGCATGCAGCAGCCGCTATTTTAAACACAGGGCTGCTCCATGCGACTCTCTGCTCTAGAGAGAGGGGGAGACTTCACATAATCTACCTTCCCAATCCTCAGCTTCTATTGGTTGGAAATAACCAGCCAATAGGAACTGACCCCAGTCAATATCTATCTTTTCTCCTATTGGCCAGAAACAGTCAGCCGATGGGAGCAAGAGATTGGCCTGGGGAATGGGAGTGGTGCAAGCCTCTCCCCACTCCCAGAGCTGAGAGCTATATGGAGGGAGCAGGCTGCATTTTCAATGCTCTGGAACTGCATCAGGCAGGGATCCCAGCCTGCCTTGGGGGTGCTGCAGGGCTGCTGTCTGGGAGATGCTTAGGTAAGCACCTCTCAGCCAAAGCCTGCCTCTGGCACTCCTGCCCCACCCCAAAATCTCTCCCCCAAGTCACCTTCCAACCCTCTGCACCCTCTTGCCCCAGGTCACAACTCTGTCCCAGACCCTGCACCCCCTCTTATACCACTCCTCTAGGCCACAATCCTCTCCTGTACCCGCACTCCCTCCCTGACCTTACATCCCCATCTCCTCACCCAGGTCACAATCCCCTCCTTCACCCAAACTTCCTCTCAGATCTCACACCATCTCCTGGACCGCAGTCCCTTATCCTGTATGCCCTTCTGCACCCAACCTCCATCCTAGACCCTGCACCTCCTCCACAGAAAAGTATGGCCCTTGACCACTTTCCAAAATCTTGGAGTGGTCCCCTCCCACCAAAAATTACCCCTTGTGGGCAATCAGTCCTGACCATTTGTGGAGGATGTGTTCCTGGCATCACCGCAAATGGTGAAATCCGCAAATTCTTGGGGCAGTGGAAACAAGTGTGTATGTTATTTTAAGGAAATGGAAGCCTTTAAAAAAAGTTATCTGCATTATAAAATAGAAATGGAGAATTTTTCCAGTTCATTTTAAGCCTCAAAACAGATTGTGACATGGGAATATTAATATTCTCTTTTTCCAGATAGGGAAACTGAAGCACTGGGCAGTTACTATAACAAAGGAACTTTGTGGCTTATCTAGGAATAGAGTTCAAATTTCCCATCTCCTATTCCCTATTTCTATTTGTAACAATGATACCATGGTTCTTCTAACATGCTGGACTTTGGCTCTAGGTCTTTTGATGAACTGGTGCAATATTTAATCATTCTTTTGTAATTAAGTAATTTCACCCTGTTTTAAAATCCTTTGTTTTATTTTGTGTATTTGTTGCGTACATTAATGCTCAATAAAACTATTAAGGCTCAGAATCACAGACCTTTATTTCTTAAGAAGCATGCGCTGTCAGAAATTTGAACGTGATATATGATTTTGCAAGGTATATTGTTCTTTTTTGTCATGATCCAAGAGCGCTGTATTTTTCTCTTTTCTTATTGTCTTCTGTCTTATGGTACTGATGATCTGTTTCCTGCTGCTTCTTTACATCTACATCTATCTTTTTTGGAGATAAAAGATATGTGGCACCTCAGGCTATGTCTAGACTACACTGATCTATTGGGAAAAGGTATGCAAAACGCACTCCGCAATTTGTGTACCTTTTTCCAATAGTTTTTTCAGAAGAAGCTTTTCTGAAATTTGGCCCGTCTACACTGGGCCGAATTTCAGAAAATCCTCCTCTTTCAGAAGAGTCCTTCTTCCTCGTGGAAGGAGGAAGACGACAGCGCTTCTGAAAAAATGCGTCTGTTCCTCAGCAAAAAAAAAAAGCTGAAGAGCAGACACGTTCCCTGGATGCAGTGGAGTTTTTCCGGGATACCAGAGGTATCCCGGCAAAAACTCCGTAGCCTAGACGTAGCCGCAGTCATGCCAATTCCTGGTGGCAGAAAAAGTAACTGATATGTCGTTATTTTATTTTATTTCTGCCTCCTTTTGTAGACTCCTGCAACTCCAGGTGATGCCTTTATCCCATCTTCATGCCAGTCACTTCCTTCTAGTGCAGACATGTTTGGTTCTGTATCTTTCAGCCCTGCTGCTGTACCCTCAGGTAGGAATCTTATAGGATTATTTAAAGATAAATTTTTGGGTTGATCATTTTGAAAATGTTAGCTAAGTTGTGGAACTCAGCTGTCTGTTCTGTTTTGTGTCTCAACATCCAAAACATAAGGGATTAAATAAAAAACTTTCCACCATAGAAACATGAAAAGAACAGTCCCTCAGTACTGTAATGTACTTCGGGACAACGGAAATCTAAATCAGTACCAAGTTGAACCTTCAGTATATTAAGCTTGCCAGCCTAACATCCAATGAATTGAAAAAAAGTCTGGGGTGAAAAAGTCTCTGGAAGCTCAAGTATATAGTTTACATACCTGCAGGCTATTGTAATAGGAGAAGGAAAGTTATTTAGCTTTGAATTTCCAGTAATAACAATGACCATTCTGAACTGTATACAGTAAATGATGCCAAAACAAGAAGCTTAAAGAATTTGTGACCATTTTTAAAGCTATTCCAGGTAGTCATAGTGTGACATTTCAGCTAGACTTCGCTAAGTTCTTCGAAGCGTTCAAAGTTCAGAGTTCATGTAATATACTACACTTACATGCATGAGATGTGGGTTTGATTCCCGGTCTTGTTCTCTGGGCTGAAAGGGGCTCAGAGGATTGCAAAAGCAGTTCATTCCACCTCATTTAGTAAGGAAAAAAAGGAGTGCCTTGAATCATTCAATAGTAGTTTTCTGGATTGTTAACACCTTCAGTGCTGTAATGTAGTGGTGCATCATCTGTCCAGAAATGTAATGCAGTAGAATTATTTTACTGTACCAATGCTCCTTTATTATATTGGCACTTGAAAGTAGCATACCTGATACATGGAATAGAACCAGATAAGCACTTTGATCCTGTTTGGCAAGTGGTTATGGATAACTCTGATACACTTCCAAAGAAGTACCCTCCAGTGTGCCTCACTCAAAAAGGTCATAACTACAATGTAGTGCTTTGGGGTATAGGAGTGGGAAATTCCTTATTGCTCTGTCGAAGTTGCGGAGGGTTCTGTTTCACATTCCCCATCATAACCATTTGTTGAAATACATATTCAGCTGTAGAAACAATGAGGAGTCCTGTGGCGCTTTAGAAACTGACAGATTTATTTGAGCATAAGTTTTCATGGGCAAAGATTGACTTCGTCAGATGAGTCTGATAACGTGGTTCTTTGCCCATGAAAGCTTATGGTCATTAGTCTTTAAGGTACCGCAGGACTCCTCATTGTTATTGCCGATACAGAGTAACATGGCCTCCTCTCTGATATTTGTCTATATTCAGCTATATTGTTGCTATACTTAGTTAAATGATTCCATTTAGTTGCTTTTAATTTTTGATTTGCTATCTTACCCCTTTACAGTTTGAATTAAAATAAACCAAAAGTAAAAGGTAAAAATAGAGTGAAGAAAATATATACGTCCAGAAAAGGTTTCTTTTCTACTGCTATACCAGTAAAAAGAAGAGGAAAAAGCATTCCCACATTTTCAAATATTAACAATAAGTTAAATTTGTTAATACAGGCAGTCCCCAGGTTACATGGATCCGACTTACATCGGATCCCTACTTACAAACAGGGTGAGGCAACCCCGCACTAGCTGCTTCCCCCCAGCAGAGCAGGGAGACACGGAGCAGCTTTTCTCAGCAGACACCTCAGCTTGAGAATAAAGGACTGAGGGAAGTGAGGTGTGGGAGAATAAAACTGAGCTCTGGAGAAATGTTTGGCTAGAGTTTCTCCTAGAATATGTACCAGTTCCGACTTACATACAAATTCAACTTAAGAACAAACCTACAGTCCCTATCTTGTACGTAACCCGGGGACTGCCTGTATAGCAAGTGAGTCTCGTATTAATTTAACATCATTTTTATTAATAAAACATAAATGCATCTGTTAAAGTTTCTTCTTTAACAGAGGATTTCAAGGTAGAGTTTTAGAAATGTTTTTATATTAAACACAGTTGAAAACTATTGGATTCATCTTTTTTTCTTTTTGATTGTAAATGACAAACGAAAGTTCTCGTCATACAGTCTATACTCAGCCAAGATTCCTATTAGTTTGACAAGGAAGTTTTGTCTCAGCAGGGTCAAATCACAACTAGAATATTTTAATTACTCCAAATTTTAATCTTCAACTTTTTTGTCCTAGCTAAAGGGTTTTCATTAAAAGCTATTACCCTAAGCAGATTTTTGGCATCAATTATACTGTGCTAAAGACCTCTGATTTTTCAAGTATGTTTTTTTTTTAATTTATGCCATGCATGCTTAGCATCTTCTGCTTTTTCATCTGCATTTGGCAAGGTTATGTCTTTTATCTTTTATAGACTTTTCCTCAGTTATCTATACGTTTGTTACCTCCCATTAGGATTATTGCAAAGTGTTCTACTGAGGGTCAGGCCTGAAGGCTACTAAGAAATGTAAACTATTTAGCCATTCCTTTGCTTGGGGTTACTTCTCCTAAGGAGCCCATGTGCTTCATAATCTGTACTGTGTCCATTTTTTGGGTGTAATTTAAGATGTTGGTTTCTCTCTATAAAGCCTTTAAGGGTTTGAATACTGTCTCCATCGGAAAAAATACAGTATCAGTTGCAATCAGAGCAGGTCCCTGGGCTAGCCATCATCTGGCTTGAACTGGAACAGTAAATTTGATGGCTTCTATCTGGACCTACAGACTAGAGACTGAACCAGGGGCTCCAGAATAAAAAGCATGAGCAGCTAAAGCATGAACTGACAAGCTAGATTTCTTTACTTGGGATTGTAACTTGTGAATCTGATCTAGAGGTGGTGTAGAGTTACATAAGGTGGCATTTTTTTTGTGAGGAGTCCTTTGGTCTGGAACTCACTTTATTATTTTATCCACCAAAACCCAGGTTAGCCGATTTTCAAGGCAAACTGCACTCCAATATGCTACCTTTTCTCTCTAGTTTATGGGAAGGGGTAGGATTCATGTGATCGGAGGAGGGAAATAATATTTTTGTTCTAATGCGTTCTGAGGAGTATTATTAAAGTCAGTCCAGTTACGCTAAGAGCATATGGTTGGCACATTTGAGAAAGTAACATACACTGGTAAAAGTCCCTGTGAGTCCTAACACTTTCTGTATTTCTGGCTCATACCGTTTCCTGTGCCGTATCTTCTTGCTGTTCATACTTATGCGCTAAAACAATCCTATTGTTGTTCTTTAAGGTTATGTTGCAATGGGAGCTGTCCTGCCCTCCTTCTGGGGACAGCAACCACTCGTTCAACAACAATTGGCCATGAGTGCTCAGCCTCCAGTTGCTCAGGTGATGCAGGGAGGACAGCCAATAGCATGGGGCCAACCCGGTATTTTTTCTCCTACCCAGCAACCATGGCCATCTGTAGCTGGTCCGTTCCAACCAACTGCCTTCATGCCAACACAAACTGTTATGCCTTTACAAGCAGCCATGTTTCAAGGTACCCTTGCTCCCATAGCTACTGTTCCACCCACAAGCGATTCCACCAGATCAAGTCCACAGACAGACAGGCCCAGTCAGAAAATGGGAAAAGAAATGTTCAAAGATTTCCAGATGGCTCAGCCTCCGCCAGTGCCATCACGAAAACCAGACCAGCCTTCCCTCAGTTGTACCTCAGAGGCCTTCTCCAGTTATTTTAACAAAGTTGGGATGGCACAGGATACAGATGATTGTGATGACTTTGACATCTCTCAATTAAATTTGACTCCTGTGACTTCTACAACGCCATCTACAAACTCACGTAAGTACCCAAATCTTTCCCGTCACAGTCTCCTCCTCAGCCACGATAGTACCTGAAAGCTTTTCCCTTTTCTCTTGTGAGTCCTGTCTATGCTGGAGCATACATGAGCTTTGTATCTTCATGCATGATCAAGCTTCTTAATGGCATCCCAGAGCTAGGGAAACATGATTTTAGGGTACATGTTACTGAGGCAATAGAAATCAGAAGCTTCAAAAGTTGCAAACTGAAATTTCATTTTTAATAAGACAGTCATATGTGTGCTCTTCAAAATATACCTCATATGTCCACATTTAAACTGGTTGGGAAAACATTAAAACTCTAGAGGAGAAAATATTCACGCAGTAAGGGTGAAATTCGTCCCCATACAAGGGGCCATTTTAAGACCCACTAAAGTTATATATTTGGAGATTTCAGTAGGACTTAATAGGTCTTCTTCTGGCCCTCTATAGTGGAGTAAATTTTGCTCTAGGAGCATAAATGTGCTTATACATTGGGACTGCAAAAAAATTGTTTCAAAGGAGACTTCATTATACAAGTGCTAACACTGGCATAGATCCAGCTCCCATAGAAGTCAACAGAAGTCTGTTGAGTTGCATAGGAAATCAATTGAACCTGATAACACTAATATCTTGAACATTTTCAGAAGCACTCAGCACTGCCTAACTCTAGTCAATGATAAAACTCCCATTGACCTCAGTGGAAGCCAGAGTTAAACCAACTCTGAGCTCTTTTGAAAATTGTGCTCTGACACAATTTTTGTCTAATACAATATACAGTGGTTAAAGGAACTTGTCACCTTTATTTGAATCAAAGCAGAGAAAAAGCCTGAAAAGAAAAGAAATACAATTAGTTGTGTCTGAATAATACAGGTTGAAGCTCTCTAAACTGGGACTCGCTGGTCTGTCTACATCTGCTGGACCACGGATATTCCAGGACCAGAGAGTCCTGGTGAAGGGTTGTCGGGTGAGAGCTGGGGGGGGTGGGAGGGCAGGGTAGCCCAGCAGGGCCAGGAGTCCGGCAGTAGGGCTGCTGGCAGTGGGACCAAGAGGCTGGAATGCAGCGGGGCTGGCAGCAGGGGGGAACCGTCCAGGAGGCCATAGCCAGACCAGGGCTCAGAGGCCAGTAGCAGAGGAGCCAGAAATGACCTCTGCTTAAATCTGCTTTCGTCTGCTAAAAATCCCTCATCTGGGACCAGTCAGGTCCCAATGACGCTGGACCAGGGAGGTCGAATTGGTGGTAGGGTTGTAATAATTATGTATTCTAGCTGATGGTCTCTTCTATATGGAGACTTGTTTATGTGGAAACTTAGTGCACAGCAAGCCTGGCTATGAATTTAAACTGCACCAGCCTACCTTGTACCAAGTGTCTGGGTCGACCCTCCTGCCATGCACTCTAAGTTCCGTAGTGAGATTTGACCTACTGCTATTTCAGGCCAGAGCGCAGTCGATTTACACATCAGCTTCCCACACACTGTGTCTTCATACAGATAGGCCCTGTGTTTTCTGAGTCTACATAAAGATGCGCCATGAAGATTTTTTTTTTCTTGGCATTTCAAATTTCTTATTGGGCAGAAACTCTGCTGATATCGATCTCAGCTAAAAACTAACATTCTAGCTATGAAATAAGTTTCTGAAAAGGCTGAAGGAGGTAATAGGCTTTTACATTCAACTGATTTGTTTCAAATCACAGAATTCAGATGCTGATTTGTGGTATTTTCTTATATTGAAACAGATGAATAATGAGTTGGTGACATTTTCGTTATAATTTTCTGACTATAGACTTTGATTTTGTTTCCTTAATTTTACAAAATACAGCTTATCGAAAACAAACAGTCTAGGATTCATATACTTGGGGTTTTTGAGCATGAACAGATTTTGAATATTTTGTGTAATAATAATGAATTTATTTCCTATTATTTTTGCCATCATCTTTGTTTAGCTCCAACCCCTGCTCCTAGACAGAGTTCTCCATCAAAATCATCAGTGTCTCATACCAGTGACCCTACTGCAGATGACCTCTTTGAAGAAGGGTTTGAAAGTCCAAGCAAAAGTGAAGAGCAGGAGGCTGTGAGTAGAATGACTCCTAATACTAACTAGAGTTTTCTAGCGAGAAAATACTAGGGAGTAACTAGAAGTGACCTGGAAATGTAAAATAAATATTTCAACAGGATTTGTGCAAACAACTTTCATTGCAAGTACAGTTTTGATAGCTATCTAATATTAGAATGATATGTACAATAGTATGTATTAATATTAAGGGGCTTAACTCAGAAGTAATATTTAAGGTGATATAAATTAAACATCCATACTTGTACCACTTACTAATGTATAAGGGAGACCAAGTTGATGTAATGTACATGCTGAGGAAACAAAAGAAGGGGTAAGAGTATATATGTGGTCTACACAGACTTACCCATTCATGCGTTTTCCTGCTAATTGCTATTCTTGGTTATATACCTTGCTTGTGGGCCTTTAGTGAATGATTTTTTTCCATTACTGATTGGACCAAAGATCCCATTACACTTAGGCTGTGTCCAGACTCAGGGGTTTTTTCGAAAAAAGTAGCCTTTTTTCGAAAAAACCTCACCTGCGTCTAGACTGCAGCCGCGTTCTTTCGAAATTAAATCGAAAGAACGCGGCTTTTCTTTCGATGGCGGTAAACCTCATTTCACGAGGAAGAACGCCTTCTTTCGAAAGTTCGTCTTTCGAAAGAAGGCGTTCTTCAATGTAAATAGGGCTTCTTCAAAAGAGAGCATCCAGACTCACTGGATGCTTTCTTTCGAAAAAGCAAGCCGCTTTTTCGAAAGTTCAACGTGCAGTCTAGACGCTCTCTTTCGAAAGAGGCTTGCAGTCTAGACATAGCCTTAGTGATACTGATTGGACCAAAGTCAGAGGTTGGCTAAATGGGGATTGTATGTCATAAACTGGTCTGATAAATTGGTTTGAGCTTAAGTCAAAGAAAGTCTAGAGGGAACCCAGGTTGCTGTAACTTACCTGCAGAGGGGATAGAAGAGGGCATAAATTACGCAAGATTAAATTCTCTCTAAGTCACATAGCTTCACTTACGAATTTAGTCCAAGATCAGCTTTCGAACTGATCTTGCAGTCCTTTTTGGTCTGACCAATGCCTGTTGAAGTCAGTGGCAGCTCTCTCATCAACTTCAGCAGGCATTAAATCAGTTCCTTTATATATGCAACACCATTTGAAGTCCATGCAAATTTTGAGAGCATATTCATTGTAGGATCTCAACCTTTGTGTTTTAAAACCTGAAATAGCTGCATGTGATAGAATGTGTCCATAGCATGAAAATAACCTCTTACTGCCTTTTCACTTCCTGTTGTTGAGAAAAAAGGTGTTATGTTCTTGTATTCTAGCCTGATGGATCTCAGGCCTCTTCCAACAGTGATCCATTTGGTGAGCCTACTGGTGATACTATAAGTCCACAGGTCGGTAGCTAGATAGCGCAGGTTGGGGTAGGTATCTGTCCTTTTTTTCTCTCTCCATCTTGAGTTGTTCACTTATTCTTTTACCATCACTTCCACTGGATGCATCATTTATTTTTCTTTTCCTTTTCCTCTCCACTCCCACCCCCTCCAATTTATTCCTCATCCTTAATGATTTGCATGGTTTTTGCTGTTTGCTAATTGTTTCAAATTGTGCAGTGTTATGTGTTGCAGCTGCCTACATGGTTTAAACCAGTGATGGCTTTTTAGTGTGTTTCCTGCAGCTTTTTGTAGCATGTGATATTAAAACAGAGTGAGATAATTATTAACCAATCTAAGTTATGAACTGATTGGGATATGTTTTCTATGTTATTAGCCATTTAAGTTATCAACTTGCACTAAGTTATTAACTTATTTGCTGTGAAAAAAAATACATATAAATTAAATATTTCCAGTCATACCGTTTAAATATGAATAGTACTATGGTAAATAAAATAATGAATTCACATGATTGTGACTCTCTTGGGTAAAGTTGATTGCTATTTTGACTCCTGGTATCACTGGTTTAAACAAATGTTCTGTGAATAAAACTTGTTTTTATGTGATGTCAGAATTTTAGGGAGTAAATACAGAAATTTCAGCTATCACTAGTAAACCACAGTATCCTCTGCAGAAGTTTTTCTTATATATATTTAAGAAATTGGTATTTGCACAGATGTAACAGGTTACATGAAATAAAGCATCTTGCCCACCAGAAGAAATTTTAATGAATAAGTAAACAGATAAATAAAGATGTGTCAACGTGTTCCTCTAAACCAGTCTGGCACAGCAGTTGCAGCATCCCATTTCTTATTATTTGAATGAAAACATTCAGTGCAGGTTGGAACTCTATTGTCCAGTCTTCTGTAGTTCACCAACATCTGTGGTCCAGCATCCTCATGAGTGTCGCTGGGCTGGAGCATTCACGGGAAAAGCCAGGCCTGCATTCAACAACTGCTCCTTCACCCTCCCAGAGTTTCCAGAGCACTGCAAATAGCTCGTTTGTGGCACTTAAGCTCAGGGAGGGAGGGGGAAAAGTGGGGATTGAGATGCTGGGTGGGGGCCACAGGGCTCTGCAGCCGCCCTGCCTTCTCCACAGAGAATCCCCACTAGGTCCCCACTAGCCCCTCTGCTGCCTCTGGAATGGAGCCCCACAGCTAGTGGCAACAAGAAGGGCTGGCATTGACCTCGCTGTGTCAGGCAGATTTACTCTTTTGGGACTGGTCATGTCCTGAGTATGCCAGGCCAGGGAGAAGCAACCTGTATGGAAATTGCACGTTTTGGCTTTTTATCTCCTATGTCAAATTAAAACCATCAGGAAGTGATGGTGATTTTACCTGTACACATTTTAGGCATGATGGTTTTTATTAATTGACCACTACACATACAACTATTTTAAATCCAGTTACTTGGAAAAGATGATCTTTGCATCTCTTTCCTTACAAAACCCATTGGAAATATGTAGCATTTAGTGAAAGCTGTATGAGACATTCATAGATATTTTCAGTCCATTGTGTATATTTTGTGATGAGATAGTGAAGCACTTTGTCATTCCATCCAAGTGTTGCACTTTGTCATTCCATCTAAATTTGTTTTAATGTTACTATTTGAAGAATATGCTTAATTAGCTGTGCTATTTTGTCTTTCGTATTTGTAACACTGAAATATGGGACTTACCATTGCTTCCATTTCTCAGCAAGTTACTGCTGGGACTAATCCCTAACATTGGTAGAATAACTTTAGTTTTTGTCTAGATTCTGTGCTGTATTCAACAGCTACTTACATATGTTAAGCATAAAGAAGCTGTCTCTTCTGAAATGAATAGTTGCTTTAAGAGCCAGCTTACTGAATGCATTAAATCTGGTAAAAGATTGAAGAGAATGTCTCTTTGGTACACTTTAGGGTGTATATCTAGTAACAATACATAATGTAGTGCAAAAAGTATCACACCAGTCTTGAGTGGCACAAAGATGAGAACAAGGGAAACAAAAGTGGCTCTAAGGCATCTTTGTGTCTCCCTAAATTTGGGAGCCAAGGATGTTCCAGTGGAGGCCAAGTCAGTGCACCCACAGGGCTAATTTAAATGAGCTGTTCTTGAAGGATCATTCAACCAGCAGGGATTGGTGGACCATATAGTAATTTAGCTCCACCTTTTTCTGCTCCCTTCTGCCCTGACCAGCGTTGATAGAATCTGTGTGCGGGGGAGTTGGGTACCACAAGAGGTGACATACAGCCAGCTATGCCCCCTTGTGCCTTTCCAGGATTCCCTTATTCTGAACTTTAGTTGGAGGTCAAAGATCTGGCCCTTTAGCCCATATTACAATCTCTCTGCAAAGCACATCTATGGATTTATGAACAAATGTTTGATTATTCTTAATATTAAATATCAGGATCAAGGTAATTTTCAGAACTCTCTGACAATAATGACAAATTCCTGCTCCTAATGTGTTGACTGGTACAAAGATGGCTCATGTCTTCTGAAAACCAGCATTTCATATAAGTTTTACTTATCAAGGTTACTGCAGGTTGCTTGTGACAACCAAATAAATCTATTTTTACAAACTAAATTGTAAGCTCCTTGTGGCAGAGATGTCTTTTAGTTCTGTGTTTTGCAGTACCAAGCACAATGGAGAGAACTAGTGTTCACAGACACTACAGTAATACAATTATAACAACAATTTCTCATTAATTTCTTTGTTGTCATTCATCTTCAGCCTAGCCAATAGTATATGTTTCACAATTCAACCTATTCAAGTGAACACACATCATCATTACATCATATAACTCCAGGCAATATAAAATATCATTGCTATTTATTATTTGCATTACAGTAATGTCTAGGGACTCTAGTCATGGACAGGGAATGCAAACACAGAACAAAAATACAGTCCCTGCCCCAAAGTGCTTACAATCTAAATACTATAGTGTCTCAATGCAGTAACATTAAATAGCAGACTGAAAGAGATCCCCTTGCTAGAATCAAAGCCTCTTATTCAAAAACAGGGGAGAATGCCTAAGTTCAGGAGACTCAGAGGGGTAGCCATGTTCGTCTGTAACTTTAAGTACAATGAGTAGTCCTATGGCACCTTAGAAACTAACAAATATCTATAGAGTGATACAGAAAGAGAGAAAATCATCAGCTTTTGTGGGTAAAACCCACTTCTTCAAATGAGATGATCTTGAGTGGAGAGTTCAAGGGAGACTCCATGGAGAAATTTTAATTCAACACCTAAAATAGGGTGTGTATCCAGCCAAGCGTTTTTTGGCCTCATGGTAACGAGAAACATGCTCTAGTACAAGAGAAGAACGATGATTACAATCCGTGTAGGCACTAGAGGTGTTTTTTACATTAAAAGATTTATGGTAATTTCAGAACCTATTTCTTTATTGCAAAAAACGCATAATATACTAGTGGGATGAATAGTCTTCCCAAGAATCTTTTGTGTTTTTTTAGCTGTGTTGGTCCCAGGATATTAATGATGCAAGATGGATGAAGTAATATCTGTTATTGGACCAAATTGGGTTGGTGAAAGAGACAAACTTTTGAGCTACACTGAACTATTTTCCAGACCAGAAGAGTTCTGTGTAGCTCAAAATCTTGTCTCTTTTGCCCACATAAGTTTGTCCAATAAAAGACATTACCTCCCCCACATTGCCCTTTCCAAGAACATGACATTCTGTGGTATATTATGAAGAGATTTCAGAGTTTATCTGTTCCTAACATCTTCATAGTCAGTTGTGCACAAATAATATCTTCTATCTCACTGTATCCAGGTACAGTATGGTCACCTATCTGATGTTTCTTAATCTGATTTATTTCCTACATTAGTAATTTGGCTGTTCAGTTTCTTACAGTCTTAGATGTATGTTGGCATCTCTCAATAGCTATCTCCATGTCTATATTTCTCATCCTCTTGCGGTCTTAAACTGAATCTTTCAAACTTCTTATCACACAGCAATTAATGGCTCTTCAGTGCTTGGTAAATGTGACATTTATTGATAAGTTAAGTCTTTCCTCCCCTGTTGTTGGAGACCAAAAGCAGACAGGCCTGACTTCACAGCTAAAGGAAGCTTGAGTATTTGCAGAGCTATTCCTAATAAGAATTCTCTCCAGTCATTTTCTCTCAGGTTGAGAAAAGCAAATATGTGAAGAGATTGTACAGAAAGCTGGAGAAAAAGAGTGCTTTCATTAGTGAGTTTTGATTGATGTTTAGATGGCATAATCCAATTGCTCTTTCTAGATAAACATGATGAAAGAGGGAGGAAAAAGAAAATATTTGTCTAGCTAAGATTCTGTATAATAAATTACATATTTTACTTCTCAGTTGGGATGTAAGAATTTAACTGGATAGCCAGTTAACTGATAAACTGATGCTTATTGGTTGCAGTTACTAGTTAAACACCTCAGGTGCTGGGAGTCCACGGAGCTGCCAACAGGTTAAAAAATACTGGTGTTTAACCCGTTACGCAGTTAGTATTGAATACTTTTTACAGTCCCAGTTCTTTGGCGTCTAGTCAAAGATTTACAATAGAAAAACGATTTTCAATTACTGTTCCTTAGTCCCTGTGGATACCATCACTACATATAAAAAAGGGTAGCGGAGTGCCCCAAGGTTTGGTTCTAGGACCGGTTTTGTTCAATATCTTTATTAATGATCTGGATGAGGGGATGGATTGCACCCTCAGCAAGTTTGCGGATGACACTAAGCTGGGGGGAGAGGTAGATATGCTTAAGGGCAGAGATAGGGTACAGAATGACTTAGACAAATTGGAGGATTGGGCCACAAGAAATCTGATGAGGTTCAACGAGGACAAGTATAGAGTCCTGCACTTGGGACGGAAGAATCCCAAGCATAGTTACAAGCTGGAGACCAACCGGTTAAGTAGCAGTTCTGCAGAAAAGGACCTGGGGGTTACAGTGGATGAGAAGCTAGATATGAGTCAACAGTGTGCCCTTGTAGCCAAGAAGGCTAATGGCATGTTAGGTTGCATTAAGAGGAGCACTGCCAGCAGATCCAGAGATGTCATCATTCCCCTTTATGCGGCTTTGGTGAGGCCGCATCTGGAGTATTGTGTCCAGTTCTGGGCCCCCCACTACAAAAAGGACATGGACGCATTGGAGAGGGTCCAGCGGAGGGCAACCAAAATGATTAGGGGGCTGGAGCATATGACTTATGAGAAGAGGCTGAGGGACTTGGGTCTGTTTAGTCTGCAGAAGCGAAGAGTGAGGGGGGATTTGATAGCAGCCTTCAACTTCCTGAAGGGAGGTTCCAAAGAGGATGGAGAGAGGCTGTTCTCAGTAGTGACAGGTGGCAGAACAAGGAGCAATGGTCTCAAGTTGTGGTGGGAGAGGTCCAGGTTGGATATTAGGAAAAACTATTTCACTAGGAGGGTGGTGAAGCACTGGAATGAGTTACCTAGGGAAGTAGTGGAGTCTCCATCCCTAGAGGTGTTTAAGTCTCGGCTTGACAAAGCCCTGGCCAGGTTGATTTAGTTGGAATTGGTCCTGCCTAGAGCAGGGGGCTGGACTTGATGACCTTCTGAGGTCTCTTCCAGTTCTATGATTCTATGAAAAATAGGCCCAATCCTGAGATGCGTTGAATACCTGCAACTCTTTCTGAGGTGGAAGCCTTTGTCGACCGCTCCGATAAACCTCATTTCACGAGGCTTAACAGAGCGGTCGACAAAAGCTTCCCTTGTCAACCGCGGCGCGTCCAGACTGCCCCACTGTGCTGCCAAACAGCTGATCGGCACAGCGCGGTGGCCATTTTGATGTAAATGAAGCGGCGACTATTTAAATCACCACTTCATTTTCCTATGTCTAGTAAACTCATCTACATGGCTCCGTCGACGTACCCAAAGAGTGCAAGGTATTTTTGGCACCATTTATTTCAAAACAAGCTTTTTAAAATAATGGAACAGAAACAGATGCAACAATCAGTGTTTGTGAATGTGAAGTAGCTGTCTTATAAGTGATTGTCGGCAAATCTTCAAAATATTTGTGACTGGAGCAGATTACGTTACTCTTGGAGCAGTCCTTCCTAGAAAAGCTACGTGGCTGCCATCTGAAGTGTGTGCACACAACAGTACGATCTCAAACTCACTGTCCTATGTCAATAGTCAAACAGTTGTCTGCTGGCTTCCATTCCTGGGTGATAAGAAAACACCATGCATCTTCCTTGACAAGAGAACTTACCATGTTTATCAGTTTCTGAATGGACTATTATAGGTCAATCTTCCTGGGCTTATATCAGAGTTCACAAGCATCTGCAGATAATTGATCCATGCTAAGCATGATGATGAACCATAGAGCACATCATATATTGATGTTGTGCAGCCCGCCCTGGATTTCCAGGTTCTAGGATTATATGAATGGAATAGACTCTCCACATCCTAGAGATTTCTTTCCAGGATCCATCACTTCAGCTTCATTCAATAAGCGTAACTAGAGCCTAGGGGGAAAACTAATCGAGTTGGTGGTAGCTCCTTCTCTGTAACTGGCTGTAGACTCTGGAACATGAACTGAAAGAAAACTATGAAGAATTCTATCATGCTGTTTGCAGGCCCAGTCACCTGTTCACCAGGGTATTCTCCAAAGAACGTGAAGGAGAGAAAAATAGCAGGAGTGCAATTGAAAATAGCAACCCTGAATTACACCAGGACAAAGAGGGAGGGATTGTCTTTCTGGATTGGCCTCACACTTGTATGTACTAAGATACTAAGTGATTTACTTTTAAAATTGTAATAGTTAATTAGATGTTGGACATTGGAAATGTTTCCAGTCCGATATAGTCACTATTACATCGCACACACCGAATATCAAATAATAGTCAATAAATAGATGATTGGGGTATTCACACAGGTACGGGAATCTAGACACAATTGAAGTTATTTTTAAAAATACCTGAAGCATCAGTGGGAAAATAGGACAAGCCCTCCTATTGCCACCAGAGTGTATCCTTTTCGACTGCTGTCAAGTTCCTGAGAGTCTGGTTTATTGAATCTGGGTTTTATACACACAAAGCATATTGTATCACAGATACATTACAATCCAGAGTGCTGTTCTCCCAAATTCCCTTAACCGCCCTTTTCTGCTGCAGTCTCAGCACAGGGTTTTCCTTCTGGCTGGATGTTCAGAAAGCCCAGTCTCATTTCATGAAACTTCTCTTCCGAGACTGTGCTTACTGATCATCTTAGCCAGAAGGAAACCCTGTGCTGAAATCTGCATGAGAGGAGAGAGGTTAAAGAAATCTGAGCAGACAGCACCTCTAGAATGTAGTGCATCTTTGATACAGCATTCTACATGTACAGTGTATATTGAATTGGTCACCCAAGGACTGCTGAAAGTTGTCAATGAACACCCGCAAGGCAAGTGCATCCTCTCACATTGTAAGCCCACCCTGATACTGACACTTTTTGATTATGCCCTGTGGTAACTGAGTTATTTGAGATGCACATGTTAGTAATATATTAAAAATGGAATCATGTTCATAATGTTTATATCCAGTTATCTATATATTTCTAAGCAAGAGCTGTGAACAGTCATCCATATGCATGTTGTCTTCTTTGGGGATTGATTATTACAAAAAAAAAACCCATTAAAAAGAAATATTGACATATGAGGCATAACTTCAACAAAAGTATGTAGTTTATTGAAAAAAATGTTAAGTTAATTGCAATCCAGAGAAAATAGGCCAACTTCTTCAATCTTGGGGCTTATCTCCACTATGCCGGAGATCAACACTGCAGAAATCAATCCACCAGGTGTCGATTTATCGCATCTGTTTAGACATGAAAAATCGATCTCTGAGCTGCTCTCCTGTCAATGCCAGTACTCCATCAGGACGAGAAGAATAGTTGGCACCAATCTTACCAAAGAGAAGACACTATAGTATGTCATCTTCAGCTACGCTATTTGCGTAGCTGAAGTGATGTAGATTGATTAATAGCAGGGATTAGTATAGACAAAGCTTGGGGCGGGGGGAAGTCTAAAACTGTGCTCCCAAATAAGTGGCCAGATTTTTGAGAGGTCCTGTATATCCACCATCTCCACTGAGATCAGCACGCATCACCTCTAAATACAGAGCACTTCTTTAGTTTCCCAGATATGGATTTAGAAGTCTCATTTCAGATACCTATCTTTGAATATTTTTGACCTGTTTCTGAAATAACTTACCTGGGTGTCCATGCCCTTTTTCAGTGAAAATTTACAACCACAGCAGGCATGCCCTTTGTATTTAACAGAAATTGTCCACAATAAGTAGCCAGACACTGTCATTTGAGTAGGATTGAGCCAAACACTAATTTGATTATCAATTGCAAATATGGATGATAAAAGTCACTTTTTAAAAGATTTCTGATAAACTGCCAATGGAACACATTAAGTAATATTAGCAATAAAAAAAAAGAAGTCTCCATTTCTGTTCAGTGCACAGAAGCTCAGTTTTCTCCTATAGATTAATAGAACTATCTCAGCATCCAATATTTTTCTTATTGCCAATGGGATCAACCAGCCTGTCTCATAAAAAGAGGAAACCTCTGTGCGGTTCAAGACAGCTACATGAACTGGCAATCCTATATGCTACTTTCAGGACTGAGTTTTTCCTGACTGGAGGTCTCACTCAAGAGTGAAGAAGAGTCCTGTGGCACCTTATAGACTAACTGGAGCATAAGCTTTCGTGGGCAAAGACCCACTTCGTCAGATGCATGTCTTATGCTCCTACACTTCAGTTAGTCTAAGGTGCCACAGGACTCTTCTTCGCTTTTGCAGATTCAGACTAACACGGCTACCCCTCTGATACTTCACTCAAGAGTCTCTGTCTCATTTCTTCTTCTTCCGTTACTAATATCTCACCATTTGGAGGAAGATAGGCTTACAGAAAAGGTTAATTCTTCGGTGAGAATCATTAAGTTCTGTTGCCTTTCAGTGATACTTCCTCTGAGTTTTGATAGGAAGCTGCTCTGTAGGAAGACTGCTTTTCATTTCTGCTTCCCTCATCCCTCTGGCCTGGAGACCCTCAGAGCCTTTTGTGTGAGGGGGTGGGGGTGGGGGTGGGTGGTGTTTGGGAGGAGGCACTGCCTGTGATCTTGAGAGTCTAAGAAGAGTATGCTCTTTAGAATCTGCTCTCCTCTCTCATTATTTTTCTTTTCAAGGCCTTTCTGTCCTTTTGTGCTCTCTTTTGCTCCTCTCTAAAGCATTGTTGTTAATTCTTCATGATAAGAAATAGTCAACAACCACCTCTGAATTTTTCTCAGACTAACAGTAGAAGATCGTTCTTCATCTCTGACAGAAACAAAGTTTCTGAAGATCACAGTTAGTCTCTTGCTTTGGCATCAGGCATTAAAACCCTATTAAAGGAGAGACAAAAGTACCTAACCCCATCCTTTTTCTGCCAGGACTCTGGGATAACAGAAAAAATTTAAATGAAGTCAGAGTGACATTATGATTACTTTAGCCTCCTTAAATGTATGTTCAGTATAAACACTGGGTGGAAGTAATAAGTTAGGCATGTCTAATGTTGATGACTCTTTATGCCTAATACACCAGAGAAATTGTTGAAGAATTCATTCCGACATATATGTAAATCTCCTATATGATTACAAGGTCAGTGAGACCTTGAGAATCTGCCACTTAAGTGCATCTGCATAAGTTAAAGCTATTAGAGAACAGCTTTAATAAGTGCACATGACATTTTCAGAGGGTTTTTTTCTTTGTAGCATTTAATAATTGGAATTCTTACTTCTGGGTTAATCATCACTTTTTCCCCCCTCGCCTAATACTATCAAATGCCAGAAGTGTGGCCAATTGTGTTTCAAATTTCTCATGTTAATTAGTACTGATTTTCTGTGGATTAGCCATGATCATCTGTCAGTTCTGTGTCTAGGGTGCATGAAAATTTGGTGTAGTGCAGGGGTCTCCAAACTTTTCAGCCCGAGGGCCGCATTAACTATCAAACAGCAGTTCGGGGGCCGACTACACACTTGAGGTCCAAATAAAAAACAATCAAAACATGGATGTTGTTTTTAATTATTTATTTAATATTATTTTATTCAGTTATTATTTAATAACACAGTGATACACTACACATGAACACCTGTATTAGTGTGAATGGTGAAATTGTTTCCTGGATGCCAAAATAGCAGACATTTCTGGCTTTGCGAATCCGTTTCTCCCGGAAGGGGGGGGGCTTTTCCCCCTGCTCTCCCCTTCCTCTGCACACTGTCCTCCCCTCCTGCTTGCCACCGCTCACTCCTTCCCCCCCCCCTGGGCGGAAGGGGTCACCTTTTTAAAGTTCCCGCCGGGGTTCACGTTCCCCCGCACGTCGCCGGGCGGGCGTTACCACCACCGCCCATCCTGCCCCCTGATTGGCCGGCTGCCCTGTCAGTCTGGGCGGGGGAACGCCGCCCGTGCTAACCCCCACCCCCTGCGCCATTTGCCGCCGCGCGGCCGCTTGTCAGCAGAGCGGCCTGCTTCTCCTGCCCCGGCGCGGCGTGAGTACACGCCGCACACCCCTGACAGGGCCCCCCCCCCCCCCCCCGCGGCAAGAAGGGCCCGTTCGGTGGCGCCCCAGGGACGGTCTCCACGGGCCGGATGAGAGGGCCTCGCGGGCTGCATCCGGCCCGCGGGCCGTAGTTTGGAGACCCCTGGTGTAGTGGAATGTTCCTCAGAACAAAACATGAATCATATTTCTGGTCATCTCTTGAGTACCTTCAGTTTTCCGAGGTCACAACATGTGTGCGCTTCTAACTGTAGATAATTTCTTCTACCCTTAACCAAATCATTCAGGAGAAGATTTTTCTGTTTCCCAGTTGCCATAGTTTTCTCAGGGACTGGCATGGGGAGGAGAGGGAGGGTCAAACCTTAGCAACATACAGCTGTTTTGAGGAGTAAAGTGAAGAAAGACACAAAGCGGCAGATGGGCTTCTACAGAGATGTATGGAAGCAGTTAACACCATATGGGAAATCTACATCCCCTGGAGAGCTGCACACATAAAGCCTGAAGTGTGAGTTATCAACAATCCCAGGGCAGGATTTTATGAGTTTGTACCAGGAATGTGAAATGAGCCAAGGAATCCAGTGTAAATGAGGACACAGCAATGAGTAAAGGTGAGAAAAATATCCACCAGCCATTGTCCCTCTATAGAAGCACAATCAACTCAGGGGGCACCTACAGTCCCGAAGCTGTATAAAAGCATGGAGACGCTCCACTGCTGCCAAGTCACATGGGAATGATGGGTTCTTTCTCTTTACTCCAGAGTCGGAATGTATTCAAATAGTTGACTATCCGATAAGTGTATGCTTATCAACCAGTGACTCAACTAGTCGCTTTCCTCCCTGCTTGCTGCCTCTATCAGAGAGAGGCAGCAAGGGGCAGGAGCTGGTGCTGGGGGGAGTCAGCTTAAAAGTCAGTTCCCCCCAGCACCATCTCCAGGGGGGGCAGAGGAGGCAGAGGTGTAGGGGAGGACCAGGCACGAGCTGGGAGTCAGCTCTTTCACTCATGCCCAGTTCCCCACACTGTGCTTTAGCCTTTTAAATGTATTAAGAGCCCGATGGGGCCGGGAGCTAATCTCTCTGTGGTTCTGCAGTTTCCCCCTTTATCAACTAGTTGATGGAAACTCCATTGACTAGTCGATTAGCTGATTAAACACCATTTAACGTCCCTACTCCAGAGAAACTCCTTAGCACATAGACCAGCAACTTGGGCATTGCACTGAGGCCAGGATTTTAGTTGTTGATAATTCACACTTCAGGCTTTATGTGTGCAAATTCATCAGTATAGGCTTGTGTCACATAAAAAGTCATATGTGGGACCTGCAGCTCAGCATGCTAGGATGGAAGTTTCCATCCTAGCTGTACACAGGCAAGCGCAAACAGCAGCTGGGCTTTATCATTTTTAACCCATGCCTTGATCTGGGAAACTACTAAGCAGTAAACAAGTTTGACCTCGGTTCCCAGCCCCGTGGTAACGTTCAGAGTGGAGTTGGGCCAACTCGTGGACACTCGGTAAACAACTGTAGTATAACTAGTGTAGGGAGTCCCAGGCCCAGTCACTCTCACAAAGGACCTAGACCTCGGAGGGTGCCCTGGATTCCCCCAGCTGGAGCCACGTCCACTGCCGCCTGGTGTGAGATGACAGGAACGGGACTCCCTGCAGACTGAAGGGGCGTACACATTTCTAAGTGCCTGTACTCTCTCTTATCACTGCTCTGCCTGCTCTTATTGATGGGTCACTTTGAAGTAGCTGTGTAACCATCTGGCAGTATTAAGCCTGTAATAGTAGTGACATAGTGAGATTAATAAATGCAACTATGCCTAATCAGCTCTGTTGTGAAGCAAATCTACAACCCTGTTCGGCCTTGGCCCTGTAAGATGACAGCTTGCGTTGGTTTACATTCAGCAAGTTACCTTTGCAACTGTAATGGCTAGAAACTAATGATTAGCCACCAATGCACGACAATGTATTTTCTTATTCACCATTGGCTAATTCAGTTTGCAAACCTGATAACCTTTGTTGTATGTTCACTTTTGCTGTCCTCACTTCAGAGTGACTTGGATTCTAACATGGCTAAATTTAACCTCAGACCATGGTATTTGAATATTTATCATAGTGTGGAAAGTTAATGCAATGTGGCATCAATTAGCCTTTCTGCCTGTCTTCTTCCCTTTTTAAGTGTCATTCTCACTTTACTTGCTTTTCAGAAACTAATTTATTAGAGAGGAATCCCACTGTATCTTGCAGCCAGAATTGAGTATGGTGTCAAGAAAATGACATGTCAGATATATGAAATACACTCTGAAGACATGGCAGTTTTCTAAGAAATTCATAATAAAATCCCTATTGAGCAAAACAGCATGCTTTCTTCCAATTAGACTTCTAATCAACCTCAGCACAAATAATTTTCATGGTTTTCATATAGGGAACTTATAACATGTATAAATAAAATTTATTCAATCTAAATCTAACTGCAGTATCGTAAAATCATCTTACAATAGCAATTTATCTGTTAGCAAACATTTGTTCTATGTGCACCATATAAAATACTGAGCTTTGTTTTATGCTACAACATTTGGGCCAGATCCTTAACCTGACAATGATGGTGATTTGCAGCATACGAAGATCTGGCACACGAACTTCAACATAATTATCACTGAATTTTTTTTACACATACATGCCCAGCAGTACCTCCTGAGAATCAGTGTACAGCACATACGGTAAAGTTTAATTGAGGCTCAGTCTATGTGTGAAACTTCTCTGAGGTAATGTGGAATTGCTTTTTCTTCATAAAAATTCCTTTGGGAAGCCATAGTCATTCAGCACATCAAGGAAAGCAAACATTTCCTTAGCCGTTATCTTTGGGTTTTATCTCTAGATGCATTGCTATGCACAAGCCGATGTTCTACAAATGTCCTCAGACATCTCTGCTTATCTTTATTTTTATTGTCCTCAGGAAACAGAACCTCTCTACGCCCAGATCAACAGACCTAAGAAATAGCATTAATACAGGCTTGTGGTGCTTCAAGACTCAAGTGAAAATCTACAACCTGACAGGCCTTTTGGCTCTTATGCTTGTTTTTGATTGATCTTGTCCGACACAGGATGGAGGATTGCCCTACCAAACGTACCTGACAGTTTTTGGCAACCAATGGCAATTTTTTTTATGGCAGCACAAACATAAAAATGAGCCCTGCTTACCATGCCAAGTGTCTAAGTTCTGAGCGCCCATAGCACGAAATCTTACTCTTTGTTCTTCATTTGAACTTCTGTCCTCTTCTTTCCATCCCACCTGAACAATGGGCATTTGAAATTTAATAAGTATTAGCCATTGTTTTTCTTTTAAGGAAAAAAAAAGCAGAATCCACATGTAGCAGTGGTATCATCATTCAACAGGCACAAGTCTGCACTTTTTATGTCATGGTGATATGTTTCTCATTGTCAAATTTATATCAGGCTAATTTTGACATAATATTCCCCTCCCCCATCTCACCTCCGTTTTGGCATATTTTAAAAAAATACAGGCGGCGGGGTTGATTTTTTTTATTATTATTATTTCTTATTCTATTGTTTTGTATGGGTAACAGAATTTAACAGCAAAATGCCTCTTATGGAAATGATTCTTAACTTGAGACTGCAGAATAAAACTGTGTTGATTATCCATCCTGGTTGAAAAACATTGCCAAATGGACCATTAAGTTAAAGCGCATCCTGAGGAAGATTTGCTGCTTTTCTGTTTGAATACTCATTCTGTGGATGGAAAAAGGACATCAAATCCCATTGATGAAAGAAGTGAAAAATAAGTTATTTCCTAGGAAACTCGTAAAACAAAGTACAGTAAAGGAATATTTTTTATTTCTTCGCTATCTTGCTGCTGTAATGCTATGCAGACAAGTGTTTTTTTCTCTGTGTGCCATTTTTGAAGAAAAAAAAATCATTTGCCAAATAATTCTGGTATAATTCTGGTTTATGGATTTTAGACGAAACAGACTTTATAAATGGGACAATGATGGCATGAATTTTGGAATAACAAACTGATTCTGTGGTCAAATTGTTCATCTTTATCACTTTTTGTACATCAGGAAATTCAAGGATTTTTATTTTATAACTTGAAAAAAATCTTACCGTTAAACTCTTTAAATGTTTAAAGGGAAATGGCTTTAAGGAGTTCAAATGAAAATTGCCAGTTTTTTTGTAAATATAAATGTTATGAACATTCTTTTAATAATGCCATTACACTGTAGAGAAGGTAGCAAATTGCAGTGCTTGGGAGGCGTGGCAAACCCTGTTTGTGGTTCTTGCATCACATATGTTTTTTCACATGCTTATTATAATAGGCAGACACTCAAGAGTATCTGCCAACAGCAGTTAGCTTATCAGCAACTAGTAAAATTGTTGGGAACACAAGATTTTATGATCTAGCTTTTTTCACACAAGTATACACTCTCCACATGAAAAAAATCACATTTCATAGACATTTCTTTTTATTCCAATGGAAGTCATCAGACTGTTTACACACAGAACAGAAGAATTTAAAAACTCCTTTTTTACATTTATGAAACAGAAGTGCAGTGTTTGGGTTCATATGTTAGCACATGATTTTCATAAAGAATCTATATATTTTTGCCCTACAGAGAATTGTTATACAGGTCAAATGTGTTTTCCTGATGTTCCTATGCAGTTACAGTATATTGAATTTAGTGGTTTAACACTAAAATATTAAAGAAAACAAACGATTAATCTGTTTTTAGGGTTATTGTGAGATTTTGTTTTTAACTTGAAACTTTAGGATTTATATTTCTGTCATTGATTTAAATAGGCCTGGAGTTGTAAATCTTTTGCTTTCTTTCATTTCTGTATAAGCTAAAAAGGGTTTAGAAGACAACATATTTACTGTAAACAAAGAAAGATGAAAGATGAACTGGTGATTGTTGATATGTGCACCCAACTCTCATAACATGATTCAAGTCTTTTATTATGAATTAGGTAAACTAGACATTTGTGAGTTACAGAAATATATGAATGACATATTACATATGGGTAGGCCTCATGACTTTGCAGAGAAGAGATCTTATCCTCAAGTTCATCATCGTTTGATGCATATTCCATAGGCATCTAGATACACTTGTAGCAAAGTCCTATTTTCACATAAGAAGAAAGATGCAAACAGACTTCTAACTGTAGGAGTTACATTAAAAGCAGGTGGATTGTGTGTTTGGGGATTAAAATAAGGCAAAAACATTTCCACAGGGCATTTCTTTTAAAAAATATTTTCATAATTTTTTATTTCAATATGTGGTGCTACTTTCTTCCTCAGTGTGACTTTTTTAGGTTTTGTCCTGCAGTATTAAACCATGAAGACAATAACTTTGATTCCTTGTTAACATTCGAAGTGTTGCATAGTCAACAAATTTTCAGTTATGTGGCAAAATATTTAAAGAGAAGGAAAAGCAGAGTCAAAACTCTGGACCCATTAACATTACATACACAGGGCTCAAATCAGAAAAGTAGTTACAAACTGAAAGAGGTTGGAATTTTAAGGTCACTTATATGCGAGACCATGGTCCACATTGTCATTGGCCATTTTTTATTTTTAACCATAATAAAAAATAAACATTGATAGCTACCATATCATTATCACTAGCCTATTCTTCCTTGTCATAGTTGAGATGCTGATTTGCAGCGGTATGTGGGGAGTCTGCATCGCACCAGTATTGTAGATAAATAGCAGATCCAACTTGTGTGATTGTTTAAACCCTCATCCTTCACTAGCACTAAATTTGTCACTTTAAATTTTAAAACCAGGGAATCCCACCCAACATCCTATTACCAACCCCAGAAGTTTCTTGGTCTTTACATGTAATGAAAAATATTTTGATAGATTGTAGTCATCCAAGTGTCTGATGAAACCTACCATCTATTAATTTACTGGGCACCTTCTTTGCAAAAATGTTTACTCTGTGGTTTTCATTCATTTTTATTTCTGCATTCTGACACATATATTTTTAATAAAGATGAGAAAGATAAAATGACTGTTGCAGTATGTTTCTAGACCTACTTTAACTTTACCTCAGATGATGATCATTTGTTAACACATACGGACACATTATTTTTAACTTTATGTGTAATGCGTTCAACAAAATAAACAATAAATTTTTAGAAATTTTCCATTAATTTCTGTAACACACCATGTAATACTGTTACAAATAAAAATGTTTAAAAAAATCAGTGCAATTCAAGTTAATTTGTGCAATATTCCTTGCCCTTTGCAGAAAGCTTTGCTGCTCACAGAAAGGTACCAAAGTTTCTATTAGAAGGGTAGCTATTTTAGTCTGCTTCTGAAGGGGAAAAAGAAGACTCCCGTGGCATTTTAGGATACATCTACACTGCAACGCTATTTCAGGATATCAGAATTTTGTGAAATAGCTATCCCATGACTTCACAGCAAGCCTCATATTTTGGGTTCCCTAGTCTGACATCTCTGTTACCCTCATTCTACAAGAGGTAAGGGACATTTTGGAATAGTGCTTTATTTTGAAATTCGGCGCTGTGTACATAGCACCAAATGACAAAATGAGCTATTTTGAAATAGTATCGAAATAAGATATGCAATTTGCATAGCTCTGTTTGCATATCTTAGTTCAAATTACAGTGAAGTATAGACATACCCTTAGAGATTTATTACAGCATAACCTTTCATGGGAGAAAACCCTCTTCATCAAATGAATTGGCGTAGAAATTTACAGTTTGCCATGAACAAGGTTTATCTAAGGTGACTCAGGATTTTTTGGGATGTCCAATTTAAGTGGATCTTGTACCCAGAGGTGTTGATGGCATGCCCTCTGAAAATTAGTCCCATTTGGGGGTATCTTACAATAGGCACCCAAAATCACTAGTCACTTTTGAAAATATTGTCCTATATCGCACAACTAATCAAAGGTGAAAGACCATGTTGTGTAAGACCATCTCTAGATGAAGTTGGTTCATGACTAGGGAAGCTGTGAATCATCAACCTGCTGAAATTTCACCCTTTGGATAAATCACTTTGTGTTTGTGACCATGAGAACTCTTAGGCTAGGCAAAAGCTGAAAGGAAAAGTTTAATTTTGTGACCAATATTTTCAAAAGGAGGGACTCAGAGGTGATAACGTAGACTCCAAAGTCTGCATTTCACATGCTTAAAGTTAAAAACTCAGGTGCCTTCAGTTTGGCCATACTGAGGCCCTAAATCCATATTTAGGCAGCAGAATAAAATTGGTCGGATTTTCTTAGCTGCTAAGCACCAAAATTAAATGTAGTGGAGGTAGCATATGGAGATTAACTGACTTATTTTATCCCGTGCATAGTGCCTCCTCTCCTCCAAAAGAAAACAACAATAAAGAAGCATCCCATCTTCCTACAGACTGTATTGAATCAATAATTTCTTACATGGGTGCATACTGTTTAATACCAGCTCATGCTCCTATAGTAAATGTGTGCAATAGCAAATCTAATTGTAACAGTCAATGTATTTAAATGTTTGATAAATATTAGTAAATGTTCTATGCAATTTTTTATATAAACTTGAGAAACGCAATAAAATTTAGGTTTTGACAGTTTAAATACAATAAAAAATACGTATTGGTTTCATTTGACATGGCTGCTTAACTTTTTACATTAGGGAACAAAGTCTTCTCTTAGGGATGTAATCGACTGGTCAAGGTGTTGATTACCTGATAAGCCTTGGCTTATTGGATAGTCGAGCCAATACTCCACTAGTCACTTCCCTCCCACCCACTGCTTCTACTCGCCCTGGGACCCAGATGCTGTGCCTCTGCTTTTTAAATGTAGTAAGAGTCGCTAGCTGTCCTGGCTCGCGCCCGGTCCCAGACTGCTGCAGCTCTGCTTTTTAAATGTCATAAGAGCTGACAATCTGCAAAAGAGAGACATCCCTAGTCTCACTTATGCTCATGGAACGCTGTTTAGTTATTTTAGAGCTGTAAGCTATAGCAGAATTTAGCATTGTGTTGCATTTGCATTTTTAACATGTGACTTCTTTAGATTTTGAGGCAGCATGGATCATTTAGATCATCTAGTGTGGCCCCCCTACATCCCACAGGTTTATGGCCCTTTCTCATGTACCAGTCTCAGTCTTCACAGATCCTTATTTCCTTAAATTGTAAGCTCTTTGGGGCAAGCAATGTCATTAGCAGGGCTCGCCAAGCAGCGGCGAGCCCTGCTCACCAGCTGCACGGTTTCACTCCGTTCTGCGCACTCGCGGATTGCTCTGCGCCAGCTCTTCCAGGTCATAATCTACTCACCACGGGTGAGTAGATTACATTATTTGTCAAGCCCTCTTCATTAGAATCATAGAATACTAGGACCGGAAGGGACCTCGAGAGGTCATTGAGTCCAGTCCCCTGCCCACATGGCAGGAAGCGTACATTAGATAAGTGTACATTAGGTAGCACATACTTGTTGTTTGTCAAGAGTACCGAAAAGGGAAAATATAAGCAAATCCGATTCTTATTGCAGTAATTAAATGCAAAATGATAGCATTATGATCTGTGCTAGGTAGATCACTAACCAAATGTGAATATAGCCCAAATATGCATTTATATATGTTATATAAAATGATAATGAAATTAGTCATTTGACAGTTGCTAATTAATGTCATGATCCGTGCAGCAGTTAGTGTGTCACTGACAGAAGGCTCAAGGCTTAGACTGTAAAATCACACAATGGGCTCAAAGTTCTGGAAGATTTCTCTTTCCATGACAATTCTACAGAAGCAATTGGCATGGTAGATGGGAATTCATGGTTTTACCTTTACTGCATTATAATAACCACGGTGATTTCATACAATGAAAATGTCAATCATCACACAGATATAACAGTTGCTAAAGGTGGTTGCTTCTTTTTCCTATGCTCTGACATATCTTCTCATGCAGATTCTCTTCCTGAACTGCCTTTTTTTTTTGCGCAGCTTACGACCTTTACAAAGTAACTCGACTTCACATTTATTAGTTTTCTAGCAAACATTAGCAATTAGAAGAACATCATCAAAAAGGAGCATATGAGAATACATGCTGTCAAGTAGCCGTGGAGCAGATTTGAATTCCACTTGTGTTACTGTTTCTTTCCACCAACATATCAGGGTAAATGAACAAAATAAAAGTATCTTTGGCGACCACAAATGCAACATTTGGAAGAAATCTCTAGAACAGATCTCTGAGCCAGAAGTCGTTTCTAAATCTTTTTACTGATACCATTTTTCATAAGTATTTGTATTAAACCTCCTGGCATCACTACTCTACTTGCTCTGCAAACTATTTGACTATGTCTAAACTGCAAGCCTCTTTCGAAAAAAAGCATCTAGACTACAACCAGTACTTTCGAAAAAGCAAGCCGCTTTTTCGAAAGAGCGCATTCAGGCAGTCTGGATGCTCTCTTTTGAAAAAGCACAGTTTGTATTACATAGCACCTTTTTTCAAAAGAGCACTTTTGAAAAAAGGCGTTCTTCCTCATAAATTGACGTTTTCCGCAGTTGAAAAAGCTGCTGTGTTCTTTCGATTTACTTTCGAAAGAATGCGGCAACGGTTTTAGATGCAGGTAAAGATTTTTCGAAAAAAGGCCATTTTTTTTTAAATCCCTGTAGTCTAGACACACCCTTTGGCTACGTCTACACTGGCATGATTTTCCGGAAATGCTTTTAACAGAAAAGTTTTCTGTTAAAAGCATTCTCGGAAAAGAGCATCTAGATTAGCATGGATGCTTTTCTGCAAAAGCACGTTTTGCAGAAAAGCGTCTGTGCCAATCTAGATGTGCTTTTGCGCAAAAAAGCCCCGATTGCCATTTTAGCCATTGGGGCTTTTTTGCGCAAAACAGTACTGTGC
This sequence comes from Pelodiscus sinensis, assembly GCF_052426305.1. Taxonomy (NCBI): domain Eukaryota; kingdom Metazoa; phylum Chordata; order Testudines; family Trionychidae; genus Pelodiscus; species Pelodiscus sinensis. The sequence goes on along the minus strand of NC_143060.1, from coordinate 15,185,258 downwards.
AGTCTACACTGGCCCTCTTGTGCAAATGATTTGCGTAAGAGGGCTTTTGCCCGAACGGGAGCAGCACAGTATTTCCGCAAGAACACTAACGATCTTACATGAGATTGTCAGTGTTCTTGCGGAAATTCAAGCGGCCAGTGTAGACAGCTGGCAAGTTTTTCCGCAAAAGCAGATGATTTTGCGGAAAAACTTGCCAGTCTAGACACACAGCCTTTGTGGTTATCATGGAGAAACCCTGTTGAAGTCAGTGGGGCTCTGCATGATGTTCACTGAAGAACTGTGGCTATGGTTTGATATTTCCTGACTTTAGAGCCAGTCCTTGACTTTAAACCATATTCAAGTAGGACTGACTTACTCAGGTAGGATTAAGGATTGTCAAGATAAGGCTCTGTATAGAATCATAGAAGGGTAAGACTGTAAGAAACTTGGAGAAGTCATCTGGTCCAGTCCCCTGCATTCAAGTATAAAGGACTCCAAAAGGAGGAAGTCTCATAAATAACTTTGCAAAAATAAAAGGGTTGGCTCAGAAGAAAAAAAAAGTATTTCCCCCCCTTGTGGTGGTTCGAAGGTGTGTTGTAACTGAATTATACATTTCAGCATGTAGCAACAATAAAAAATTTGGGGAGATAGCCTGATACAATTCCTTGATTACCAGTAACAAAACCTATCTCTATCTGAAATTATCCTACTGGAGACGGGGAATATCAGATCCATTAGTGAAATTACTGTCCAGACTGCCCGAGGATTCGTTTTTACAGCTCAGTAGTCTTATCTCAGTGGAACTGTTTGCTTTGTGGTTTATCTGTCAAGCCTAAAATCTCTTATCAGGTCCTGAGAACTCTCAATAAGAATAATAGACTTAAAATGCTCTCTTTAAGTGGTTTTCAGCAAGAGAAGAATTTTAAAAATATCTTTAAATAGCTGATATTTGCTATCTTTTCAGTCCCATTTCATAGCCCTATAGGCACCATCTGTACTTGTCAGAGTACCTCTTACTAGCTAGGCAAGCAAATCACAATCCATTTAAAGGAATAAGGATAAAGAAGGAGGAAAGCAGTGTTCATTCAGACTCCGGCATTCATGAAAGTAAAAGCCAGGGCTAAATGATGGAGCCTGTTGATGGCCAGAAAAGACATTTCCTAAGTATTTGGGCCTACTAAAAAATGAGAAGCCCTGTGTATGGGGAACACCTGGAATTCCTGACACTTTAAAATTTTTAGATGACCTAAGATCTGGCAAACTGAGCAACTTCTGTGAATCTTTTTATCACCTGGACCAGGGGTGGCCAACCTGTGTCTCTAGAGCCATCAGTGACACTTCTGAAGTTAATATGTGGCTCCTTGCTCAGGCACCGACTGCAAGGCTGCAGCTACAGGTGCCAAATTTCCAGTGCTCAACTCCTACTCCACCTCCTCCTCCAAGCATATTGTGCCCTCACTCCTTCCCTCCCCCACAGAGCCTCCTCAGTCCCATGAAACAGCTGATTGCAGTGGGCAGGAGGTGCGGGGAAGGAAGAGGAGGCACTGATCGATGGAGCTGGTTGGCAAAAGATACTGGAGACAGGAGAGGAGGCACCTGGTGGGGACTGCTGACAAATTACTGTAGCTCTTTGGCAATGTACATTGGTAAACTGTGGCTCCTTCTCAGGCTCAGGTTGGCCACACCTGACCTGGACAATAGGGAGACTAAGCATGGCCTCTGTGTCAGAGGCCTATTTTATAGGCACAAAAATGTGAAAAGATTAAATTTGGTGGATTTCTTAAAGCCTCAATTCCTATTGTCATAAGATTGTGAGAATCTCAATTTTCCAATTTTATGTTCCTGTGTGCTTCATAATAGAAGATAAATCTTGCTGCAAGGAACAACAACTCATGAGTGATACTCTCGTGTTTGATTTCCAGTGTTGAAGAAAAGCATTGTTGGATTCAACACAGGGATGAATTTCATCTAATTTCAAACCCATTTGAACATCATGGGTTTGAAAGGTTTCATGGCTCAGTCCTAGATCCACTGAAATCAATGATAAAATTCCCCCCATTAACATCAAATATTACTTTTTTTTTATTCTGCTCCTGTAGAAGAGGGTGAAAGGTGTAGCAAAGAGTGGTAATGGAGAACTACACTATCCGTTTAGTGTGCTGATTTCAGTTACTGCCAACTTCGCCTATGAAAGGAAGGTTCTTTTATCCCTAATACGTATCACAGCTCTTTCTTTAGACAAGGAAACATCTCAACCTAAAAAGCAGAACCCCCTTTGGATATGATTATGGCTTTAAATGCCTCCTACTTGTTTTGTGGAGTCTACAAACTCAAGGAATTGGTTGCAAGCATCATGAAACCTCAGATTCTGAGTTTAATGAAGGCCTTGGTGAATTAAGAGGACAAGAGGTTTTTTTTGCACCAAAATCCACATCCGTTAGCTTACAACTTTTTTGTCAGAGTTAAATGCTGTAGCTGTGTCTAGACTGGAAAGTTTTTCCGCAAAAGCGCTTGCTTTTGCGGAAAAACTTGCCAGCTGTCTACATTGGCCACTTGAATTTCCGCAAGAACACTGACTTCCTACTGTCTGAAATCAATGCTTTTTGCGGAAATGCTATGCTGCTCCCGTTCGGGCAAAAGCCCTCTTGCGCAAATGCTTTTGCACAAGAGGGCCAGTGTAGACAACGCGGTATTGTTTTGTGCAAAAAAGCACCAGTGGCTAAAATGGCGATCCCAAGCGACCTTACAGGTGTGCTGCTGTGTCTGTAGTGCAGACATCCTCTCAGACACTTAAAGATAAGTGCTTACTGCTATCTAATATCTCCTGTGGTACAGAAGGGAACAACACTGCAAAAACAGTACAGCCAGGAAGTTGGAAATGGCTAGAAGGTAACTTTCCTAATAGCACAATGCCACATCTAGCCGCACACTGCAAGAAGTGTGGGGTGGGGTGGGTGGGGGCTTAGGGAGTTGAAATTTAGAGCACCCAGCTCTGAAGTTTGCTTTTCAGGCCCATCTCTAATAGAAGGAATCATAACTTATTGTATGTGCCTGATTTTACTTTGAAGTCCACTTTGGAGAATATGGTGAACTCTAGTCTGTGGGTACCTCTTCTGATTAATATCACACACACACACACACACACTTCTGTTTAACCATGTTTGGATGGCTGGATTATGTGCAGATCTGAAGAGATGAGTATTTTGGAAAGCAGCAGTAATGAGGATGCCAGTTTCAAAACTTCAGTCACAGTGGCATTTTAAATCTGCACACAGCTGTTGGTTTTAAACTGCCCGTTGCATGCTTTTTGTCTGTAACTTTGGCTCTCATGTGGTTATTGCCAAACTGTGTTTTCCCTGAAACAGATCCCCCACTCTGAGAGGTCTTTCCTGTAAATGGGGTTATCTGTGCACAAATGATTAACAACCACATTGATCGTCTCAAAGGTTGAGTCAGCTGCATCTGCTAGTCTCAACTTTGTTATATATTGAGACCGCAAAATTTGAAACAGATCTAAAACTTTGTACAGCCCAAACCATCTTTCCTGATTGTGTATCCCCCATGTATACAGATGAAAGCAGTTAATTATTATCTCCATGCTCAGTCATAGTAGGTTAGAAGGTGGCCCACATAACCACAGATTTTTATGAGCATTTCCCAAAAGAATCAATTGACATTTTGCTTGTTCTGTGTTAAATCATTAACATGAAGTTGCTTTGTTCTAAAGATGCGGAAGCTCATTGCTGCAAATTCATGGCTGCATAGTGCAATGATAGGTAACTGGAGAACCAAAGAATAGGACTAGAGCTTGATCAGTCCACTGAACTGAGGCTGCATTTTAGTTTTAACTATGGTTTGTATTAACATTTCTATGCTTAATATTCATAGGACACCTTTCGCTTACATAAGAGCCAAAGCACTTCAACAATATTATTTAGCATGACAGGAATGCCTGGAAGCACAAATCAAGATCACATGTGGCCAAGGCAGGCCCACCGATTGGGGGTAGGGTGAGAGAAGCAAAGGGAACAACTTCCCCAGGACCTAGCAATTCAAAAGGGCCTGGGATTCTAGGCTGCTACTGCTGCTGCAGCAGCAGCCAGAGCCCTGGGATCTTTAAAGCATTGTCAGAGCACGGAACGGAGCACTCCGGGCAGCATTTCAGGCTGCCTGGGGCAGGTGTGGTGCACTCCAGGCGGCAGTGAAGGGCTGGGGGTTAGGAGACTTGCACCAGCCCTGCCTGAGGCCCCACCCCTTCTGGAGTGTAGAGCCATGCCCCTCCCTTCCTGCCTAGGTGCCCGGTGAGAGTTTGCAATCTTAGTAGACAATAAACTCCTATATAGGCACCAAAATTGGAGCTGAACAAAGTATAGCCATGAACATGGATTCTTAACCTGGAGCTGAAAATCTAGCCGCCTGTGTCTTATCTCAGGTCTCCAAAGAAGTTGAGGGCAGAGCAAGGCATTGAACCAGATCCCCTGAATCCCTGTCCATCACCAGATCATTCCTCCCCCTTTATTCTTGTTTGTGCCAGTTTGTCTGGGCGCATGTGTAATTCCATGGACATATTAAAGATAGAAAGGCAAGGGAAATGTCGGATGATTTGTAATAATCTACAGAATCACAATTTTCATGGAGTCATGCCCTGCAGTGTAGTGGGAGGGACCTCCAGTTTCTCCAATTTGGTGGAATTAACAAAAAATACAGTCACATCAGAAATGGGTCAAGCTGAGGATCCCGCAAACCCAATGGGATGCCTGGAACAAGTATGGAGCTGTATATTTGAGAAAATGTTTAGAAATCAGTGTTTTTAATGATACTTTAACACAGGCTTTTCAAACACGCAGCCCTCACAAGTGGCTCTCCACTGGCAGTATGGTGTTACAGCAGTTAATGCTCAGAACAGAATACCTGATTCATTTTTTATTTTTACATATTTCTACAAAGGGATGGCAAACGTCAAGTTGATTTGCCATCATTGGCAAAAAGAAGCAGTTAATTGATTATCAGTTTTGTTTATTATGCCAGAAAGAGGCACCAGTTAAGATGTCAGCATCTGACCAAAAAACAATGAGTAGTCCTGTAGCACCTTAGGGTACATCTTGACAGCACCCTAAACTCGCGAATTGCCTCTCTTATTTTGAATCTATTTCAAATCTATTTCGAAATAACTTATTTTGAAATTTGGCCCACCTACACAGTGCCAAAGTTTGAAATAATGCACTATTTCAAGCCATATCTTATCCCTCATGCAACGAGGTTTACCTGGATGGTGAAATAGCACACCCATTATTTCAAAAAATATTTCGAAATAACCGGCAGCTTGTGTAGATACAGTGTAGACGTGCCCTTAGAGATTAATAAAATATATATATATATATATATATATATATATATATATATATATATATATATAGTGCATAGTATATGTAATATATACAGCATCTGACCCGAAATCACTGGAATCTGTCTGCAGTGGTATGCACACAGTCCCATAATCTACATGACATAACATCACTCATTGCAATTCCAAAGTAATTTATAACAAAATCCTTGTGTTCACTTTGGCCTGGATTGTTTCTAGGTATCAGTGGGGAGATGACGAGTAGCTGACTCTTTGGTGAATACCATCGCAGAGTGTCTGGCTAAACACAATGCTTGGAGGCACCTTACATGCTATAAAGAGTATACTCTGAGGCTGAATTTGGCAAAGTTGGAGAGAACATAAAGGGAGGATTGGGGAAAAGTTGAAGATGCTGGGCCAAGTGTGAGACTCGTCTGACAGTAGGTTCCATGGCATGTATTTTGAGAGGAACACCTGCTGCTTCTAAGACATGTGAGAAACTGTATGAAACTGCCCTTTTTAGTGAGACCATTGCTTGGGAAGTGGGCTTATTGACCCAATAGTCAGCCCTACATATGAGATTGCATATCATATGGAGTGCTACATCAGGCATGTATGTAATTACAGTAGACTTCCGATAATCCGGAACCTATGGGACCTAGGTTATGCTGGATTATCAGATATGCCGGACTATCAGGAGGTACTATAAAATGGTTATATATATATACTGTATATAAAGTGTTCTTAACCCTTTTTATTGTACATACTGTATACAGTATAGTGTAACGTTTTAGTTTTTTTATGCCTCTTTTAACCTTTTTGCTCAGTTCAGCTGCTGCCGCTGTTACCTTGTGACTCATTTTTTGCTGAAGCTCACTCACTAGGCTCTTGCCATTTTGATGCCGAACTATCAGGAGTGCCGGACTATTGGATGCTGGACTATTGGAGTTTTACTGTACTTGCCACAAAAGGTAAAACTAACAGAAGCAAATACTGGCTTTACTACTGAACAGTCTGCAACTCAGCTGGAGTTCTTCAATTGCCTTGCAGAGGGGCTAGTGCGTGGAAAAGTGGTGTCAATGGCTGATGCAGAAGCTAAGTGCAGATAAATATGGGTTTTGAATGGGATTGATGAGAAATACATGCTTAACAGAAGGCTTTAAAAGCACTTGTAGGCAGGGGCAGGGCCAGCTGCTGGCCTGCTCGCTCCCTGACAAACTTTGCTGCCGGGAAACCTTGCTGCACTGCCTTGGAACTGACAAAGGAGTCACAGCATCTGATTAGTGGCTGGGTTAGCTGCCTTGCATCTGAGCCTGGCACCCACAGGAGCTCAGTGACTGCTCAATGTGTACTATGCTTGCATGTACTGTGCTTGCCTGCTCCTGCTTCTAATCTCTGCATCTGCCATGCTTCTAGTCCCTGTTCCTGCCCTTTTCCAGTCCTTGTTTCCAAACCTGCTCCTGCTCTATTTTCCATGGTGCCAGCCCCTGTTGCTCTCTGGCTTCTAATTTCTGGATTCAATACTTTGGCCTTTGACTCTGGTTACCCTCTAGCATTCAGCTTCTGTTCCTCCAGTAGTGAATCTTGGCTCCACCTCTGGCCTATGACTCTAATTACTCTCTGGCTCTGGCATTCATTTCTGTACAGTGCTGAATCTTGGCTCATTCATGGACTCTCTTTGCCTGGCGCCAGCTGTATGCACTAGGTGTGACCATCGATGGCCTGGTCAATCATATTTATTGAAGATGCACTGTGGGATATGAATATAGTTCTGAGCAATACTATCCACAGAAATGAATCACAGCACATATCTTTAAATGTAGCAAAAGATGTAGAACTATTCAGAGCAGAAGAAAGTGCTGATGTCAGCAGTAATATGAAGACTCTATTTGCAGCTGTTACATTTTTATGGAGAAGCATTTTGTCCTGCAGTAGATGGATGTTTCAGAGATCCACAACTGATACCTAAGCTGAAAAAAAAATTATACTGCATTCAAAGAATTGCTTGTAGAATTTTGGCGTTGCCTGGGGTAATGCAGCTGCTGCCTTTAGTAGAGTTGCTCCGTAGTTCCCATGTGGAAGCTTGCACTCAAATTATCTTGCATGTCATCAATGCCCCACACAGTGAGTTTCTACCAAACTCTGGATTTTGCACAAGATACAGATGTCCTAGTGCTCTTTCCGGCTATGTCCACACTGCCAGTTTTTGTGCAGAACATATGTTAATGAGGGACTCATTTGCATGAGTTGTGATTTCATTTGCATATTTTTTGCTGATCCGTTTTTGTGCGAGGGGGTTCTGCGCAAAAAGGAAACGTCCACGCTGCTTGTTTTTGTGCAAAAACGGATCCGCAGAAAATATGCAAATGAGATCGTGACTCATGCAAATGAGTCCCTCATTAATGTATCTTCTGCCGCAAAAACTGGCAGGGTAGACGTAGCCTCTGAGATGTTACCCTAGACTTCCACATTTTTGTAACTGCTGCTGGGGAACAGAATTGCTGCGTATCCCTCAGAAATGTATTCCTATCACTCAGACCATTAAAATTGTCATGTTGCCTTTCAGGATGTTACACTTCTGGACAGTTGGATGGAAAGTCCAAATTATCGTACTGGAAGGAATTTGATTCAGCTTCTGAAGACTCTCTCCTTGCTCTGAAGGTGCTCGGAATGCTGAGATACCCCAGCCACATAGAGCCCATCAGAGCTTTTAATCTGGCCCTTACGCTCCATGGCCCTGCTCTGGAGCTCCACCCATGGAGCGAGAATGGGGGCTTTCACTGTGCAGCCCACCCAGGGCTCCAGCCTGGGAATGGGGCCAGGAGCTTGCTCTGCTCTGCCCACCTGGCGCTCCCACAGGGGGCTTGCTGTGAGCATTCACGGCCCGCCACACAATTTCCATACTCAGGTGTGGCCTTCAAGCCAAAAAGTGTGCCCACTCCTGAGGTAGACCTTGATTTGGTCATAAATGCACTGGAGGTGTTCATGTGCCAAGTTACGACACTCACAGAGCTACATGGGAGGAAAAATTGTTGCCAGGAAGAAGTGTATTTATATCTTCTATCAAGAGAGTAAATTATCAAGCAATAGAATGGCTCTGGGATAGGTGAGTGCATCCAAACTCATCGTCTCCTGTTGGGTATGAATGGGTCTTGGAGGATGAACAGATCATACCAGCTACATGTGAAATACCTTATACTCCTGAATCAGTCCTTCAAATAATCAAATGCTCACCTAGCAAGACCAGGTGCTCAGCACCTTACAAATATTTGGCTAGTAGCCTGGCTTGTACAGAGAGTACAGCTTGGAGAAGGAGTGTGACGATATGCCTAGCAGGGGCATCCTGGAAGGAGATGACGCTCTTGATAACGATGAATAAATGTTTTCAGTCTTACCTGAAAAGGCCAAGTTCTTTAGGATAAACAAGACACTGATGTTTGGGTATGTAAGCAACACGTCCCTGTGTTAAAGTTGTTTTAAAAAACATTTTTGACTATATCACCACATCAGTGTTTTAGGTGTGTCTTGTTTCATGCCACCTTGTCTGTGGGAGGAAGGGCTTTTCAATAATTCCCAACTCTTGACCCATTGCTGATGGCATATTATCAAATTTTCCCACCAACCAGAGGACCAAAAGTTGGAGGGCAGCGATTCACCACACCACACCATAGAGGATAACACCATTGAAATTACGATTCTATTTTTATGACTCTACTGGTGCCTCTCTTAACTTTCTATCACTAACTTGCCCACAGGACAAGTTGTGCTCCCAGACTAAATACCATAGTGGCCGTGTAAGCCACTGCAGCTGTCATTTTGCACACAGACATAGCTCACAAGTCGCCTTAGGAACCAAATCTCTGAGCATGCCTCTGAACACCCTGAACTCTTTTTTGAAATCAGTGATAATGGAGAGTGCTCACCACTACTAAGGTGGAGTTGAGAAGCAGATGGCAGGATCCCTTCCTGCAGCACTGTATCTTATTCCGAAAAGGGATGTTCACCAGAATCATGGGGCCAGTCCCATATTTTCTGAGACTTCTAGAGCATAAGAACGGCCATAGTGAGTCAGACCAAAGTTCCATCTAACCCAGTATCCTGTCTTCCAACAGTGGCCAATGCCAGGTGCCCTCAGAGGGAATGAACAGAACAGGGAATGATCAAGTGATACCTATGTCACCCATTCCTAGTTTCTGACAAACAGAGGCTAGGGACACCTAATAGCATTGATGGACCTACATTGGAGGAATTTGCTCCAAGAATTTAACTAACTCTTTTTTGAACACTATTAAAACCCTGGCCTTCACAATGTTCTCTGTTGAGGAGTTCCACAGGTTGACTATGTGCTGCACGAAGAAATACTTCCTTTTGTTTGTTTTAAACCTGCTGCCTATTAATTTCATTTGGTGAACCCTAGGGCATGTTTAAATTCCATTTGGATCCCCACCAAACATGAAACGTGCAAACCGAATGAGCAATGCTATCGACTAAAATGCTATGCAAACACTTAAACAAGACCATTCCTCCCCTGGAGAGCTCACTCTACATCATGGGGAAAAGAGCATGGGAGAGAATGCTATGAGTAAATTGCAACCCATAATGCATAATAAATACTATTCCCAGCTCACCTCTTTCCTAGCCATTAAAACCTTAGAAATCACAAGGAAAGTAACATGACCCTTAACACAAGCAGATTAATAAATTTTAAGGCTAGAAGGAACCCTATGGTTATCCGATCTCCATAGAACTAGAGGCTCTAGTATAGAAAGACATGATAATTGGGTTGGATGCTGCAATCCTTTCTCAGTGGCATGGCCCAGATCCGATGCTGAGCCAAACACTTGTAACTTCTAGGAAAGTGTCAGTACCTCTCAGGAATTGTAACTTCCAGGCAAGTGTCAGTACCTCCCTTCTTCTCTGTAGAATGGAAAGTTTCACTGCAGAATTAAGCAGAAATTGTCCATGCTTTGTGTCTCTGATTCCTTTGGAACAACAAACAGATAATTTGTGTGGAGAGAGAAATGGGGGGGCATCATTTTTCCAATTATCCCATCTCACAGTAACCAGCTTTTTGTTTCTGTCACTTCCCCATTGACTGTTTTCTGAGCCAAGATTTAACTATGAGACCGTGCTGGTGAAATATATCTTGTTTTCAGCAATGTCTGAAAAAAATCACATGAAGGGAAAATTAAAATTGTTTCTAAGCTGATTGGTATTTTCTCCAACTTCCTTCAGCAGAGTTTTCAGAACTTCCTGTAGAAAGCTGCATGCAAGCAATTATAAAGGTTGTCATGTGAATTTGTCAGGAGGTGGGTTATAGCTTTTTCCACATGGTAAACAAAAGATTGACTAATTTACCCTTTGCTGCTTAAAACACTTTCAGATCTCATAGAAAGCTGAGCTAGAGTTGCAGTGGTTTAGGATTGCCACTGATATTTGCTGATACTATCTTGGAATCATGAGTATATCACAAACTACTCCTCTCTTGTACCCCGTGAAACTGCTCCTCGTTTGTGCCGTGCTGGGCTTCCTAAGTGTGCATTGCTTTAGGTAAGTGAATGTTTTTCAATATGTATGCAGAGACATGATAGATAATGAAATGGGATGCTGCCCCTCTGCTTTCCCTCTTATGGTGAATAAGAAATGTCATCTGAAGCTATTTTGAGGTCTCTGGTGAAGTAAGAAAAGGCGCTGTTTTAAAATCAGCATACTCTGAAGTGACTGGTTAGAAAAAAGTAACCCAAATCTATGTGTCCAAATGTTACAGTCAGGTTGTAAAGAAATGAAGAGCTGTTTGCAGTGCAAAATTCCAGACTCTGTGTGCCTCACAAGGGCATTTTGAGGGTTACTACATTCCAGCTTCATTTGGGAGTCAAAATAAAAGTAATTTAGCCTAATATGTGTTTGCTCTTTTACTACTTGGATAGAATCGGTACTTGTTGGGGGATGGGCTAGATCATCTCTTTATCTAGCTACTGGGATCCTAAATGTCTGAACTTGTCTAATACCTTATGGTCCTCATTTTGTGTGGACTACCTGCTTGGCTGATCCATTTCCCCCTTCCTTTTTTTATATTGAATATTGAATGAACAATATTAAGAACAATCTGCTATATAGGAGGGTTAGCGCTCACATCTCACACTTCTTTCAATTCCTTGTTGTGACGATGGCTAGAGGCACTGATAGGGCAGTTTGCTTATCGTTGGTAGGTTTGGTGAAGAGGACGTGTCTAACATCAGGTCTGGCCTTTAGGGAACAGCACTGCTAAGTTCTGCAGGAAATAGAAAACCTAGGAGAGAAGACAGAATTACTGTGTTCCCTGGGAGCCTCTGGAACTATTATGTAGAGGAGAGGCAGGGGCAGTCAAACCCAAATCAGGGCTCAGGCCAGGTGTCTCAAACTCAATTTACCTTAGGGCCAGTGCTAGTCCCCAGATCCTCCTAGTGGGCCAGCTGGCTCTCCCTCTTTGGCAGGGCTCGGGGGCAGGAGTGTCTCCTCATGCTCCTTCCCCCACATATCTTCCAGCCCCACCTGCCAATCCATGCATTTCTCCCCCTAGCCCCATGCATCCCCTGGCCTTGCCTGCCACCCCCAAGCAATTCAAACCTGCCTTGGGTGGCCTCTGGTGCCACCACTGGTAGTATAGCAGAGGTAGAGCAGCTCCTGGCTGCTAGCTCTGTGCCACTGCCAGCATATTGCTGTGGCCCAGGGGAGGTGTGTGCAGAGACATTTTGACATGGCTGCCCCAGGCCCCATGCTTTGGGGGGGGGGGGGGCGCTCGCGATGATGATGATATTCACCAGAGACCCTAAAATAGCTTCAGATGACATTCCTTATTCACCATAAGAGGCAAAGCAGAGGGGCAGCATCCCATTTCATGTGGGGGACCATCCTTATGTAGGTAAGCCTGTGGGGCCCTGGGTGGGCTGGGGCCAGCAGCAAGAGTTGGGCACGCCCCATAGCAGCAGAACCATGGGGAAAATGAAGCTCCATAGCCACCTGCTCTGTCCCGCCACCATCTTCCAAGCCAGCCTGCGCTGGGCCAGGGCCACTCCACTTCCCGCCGCTGCAGTGAAGTGGAGCAATTGGTCTGGCTGGGAGGTTGTGGCGGAGTAGAGCAAAGGCTGCTTCCTTGCTCCACTTCCCCACAGCTCCCCCCACCGCAGTGAATATGGGGTACCTCATCCCTGCTTCTGCCCCACCCCAGCCTCCCTGGGAATTCCTGAGGCCATGTCCCTTGGGTGCAGGGGCTTGAGGAAAGGAGCGTGATGGGGAGAGGGGAGAAGGTGCGGCAGGAGGGGACCAGGGGTTGGATTGGGGGAAGGGTGCAGATGCCCCTCACTTAGGGCCACAGGAACTCAAGTGCCAGCAGCCGTGTGTGGGCTGGATTGTGGAACTGCTCAGGTTGCAGATGGCCCTATGGCCATGAGTTTGAGACCCCTGGCTTAGGCCTTCTAGACAAAACCAAATTTAGAATTAAGAGTCCTTTCAACGTTCTTAGAAAATATGCACATTTTTTTCAGCTGTAGGTGCCGTGTACACTTGGCTATAAAGTTTAAAACCACCCTTCATAGCTCAAAAAAGATGCACGTAGTATGGGTAAAATTCTGTTCTTGGCTACACCAGCGTCAGCCCCATGTAGTGAAGGCAATGGGACTGCGTGGGATTCACACCACTATCGCTGTGAGCCGACTTTGTCTCAGCAGCTCTCCAAGCGAAGTGATTGGCATTTTGAACAAATCGCACTGGCACCTATACATGTGCTGCATTGTTTGTCTGTATCATAATCATGGAAGGCTGGCTCTTTTATGAACCCTTGGTAAAATGAATTCATTTACTCTGTTTTGCAGTTCAAGTCACTGGTGAGAATGCCCAGAGGCCCTTGAGAATTTGAAATTACCGATAAAAAGAAGGATTTTTGGTTTGCTTCTAGCTGGTGTTACTGGATCCACAACACAAAGCATGCCAAACTTCCAACCTTAACACTCCCTTGGGGAGTATATCCTTCAACATGCTAGACCCTCGACCTCCACTTTTTAAACAGGAGCGCCCCACAGCCCCCTTAGTCCAATCCCGGCCGATTCCAGCACGTTGTTTCTCACCATGACTCCTTCACTAGTATGTCTACACTGGTGGGTTGTTGCACCAGAAGTATGCAAATGAGGCTAAGCGTGGAATATCGCTGAGCCTCATTTGCATACCTAATGAGCCACCATTTTTGCGGAAGAGGCTCTTGTGCTAGAAGGAGCTGTCTACACTGCCCCTTCTTGCGCAAGAATAACCCTCTTGCGCAATGCTGCTACGCTAATTATTTTCAGGAATAAAGGCATTGCTCAAGAGGGTTTTTCTTGCGCAAGAAGGGACAGTGTAGACAGCTCCTTCTTGCTCACGGGCCTCTTCCGCAAAAATGGTGGCTCATTAGGTATGCAAATGAGGCTCGGCGATATTCCATGCTTAGCCTCATTTGCATACTTCAGGCACAACAACCCGCCAGTGTAGACATAACCTAGGTGTGAAAGTTTATGGCCCTTGTTGGAGACTTACCCTCTTGAGAGCTGTGCCACCAGCGGATGTTTGCTGAGACTCAGGACAGATGTTTCGTGACAAGACAACTGGAATGCACTAATTAGTGTCCTCGAAGAAGCACTACATGAAAAGCAAAGCCTACATGCACGGTGCATGCTGGCAGCCCAAAGTCTGCCCTGCCCAAACATCCAGGATTCACATCCCGCCATCCGCATCCTCTAGCAGGATTCTGACTGCAGTCTGCTCACACCTTAGTTCTTTGGTTCCAGCTCCAGTCACACCATTTCATGTTCTGTCCCCCGAGGCACACAGATATTAAAAGTTAATGCCTGGTAGTAGGTCTTCTAGTCTATCTTCAAGGTGACTCCATTCGTATGTTGACATATTCATACCCACACTGCCTGCCTGCTTGATTCCCACCCAGTCACTGCATTTCCCATTCTTCTGCCGCAGAAAAGAAATTAACCGTTTCCACCCAGTGGTTAGTGATATAAAAGTGACTGGGGAAATTCAGGCACACAAACTATTGCTAAAAATAATATCAACATTTCCCACAAGTGAAAGCTGCTCCAAGGATCATCAACAATAGGCACCCCCCTTGTTTTAAGCTATCCATGGTGCTCTTAATGGAATTTTGTCTGACTTTTAGCTAAACAAGTCTGCTGCAGAACCAATTTTTGCCTGTTCCTTAGGAGAGTCCATGGTGCTTACAGTTGCAGTCCAGCTTCAGGATTTTTGTCTAGTTGTGTGTCATTAATGATCTTGTTTGAGACCATGGTGATGGGCATAATTTGAGAACATGCCTAAAACGGAGCAGAATGTTTGTGTGGTGTTTACATTTAGCTAATACCCTTAGCCTGTGTGACGCAAAACATTATGGTCCTGATTCTGTTCTCTGTCATGACAGCAAATCAGGAACCACACAATTGTATATCCAGTGTGAGATCAGTATCTAACACTGTATTTTGCTTCAAAAGATTTTAGTTGAGCACAACAACAATTATTTTTAGTATGCTGAGAGTGAGAGAGAGAGGGGTGCTATTCTGTTCTCCTAACTTTGAATTCCAGCACACTGAAATTCTGATTCATTGTGAACATTTAGTGATGAAAATGAACATCATCTTTGGCTAAATGGAGTCAACATAAGCCTAACGAAAGGCAGATGGGCCCGCTCTGTAAGCAACCCCCCGCAGCCGATTGACTGTTTGCTTTCCAGCTGGTCATCATGGAGCACCTGTGACCCCTGTCAAAAGAAAAGAGTGAGTATCTATGATGAGGTTCAACAAGGACAAGTGCAGAGTCCTGCTCTTGGGATGGAAGAATCCCAAGCATTGTTACAGGCAAGGGACCAACCGACTAAGTAGCAGAAAAGGACCTGGAAATTACAGTGGACAAGATATGAGTCAACGGTGTGCCCTTGTAGTCAAGAGAGCCAATGGCATATTAGGGTGCATTGGGAGGAGCATTGTCAGCAAATCTAGAGAAGTGTTTATTCCCCTTTAATATTGCATCCAGATCTCGGCTCCCCATTACAGAAAGGATGTGGATGCATTGGAGAACATCCAGCAGAGGGCAACAAAAATGATTAGGGGGCTGACTCACATGACTTATGAGGAGAGGCTAAGGGATTTGGGCTTATTTAGTCTACAGAAGAGAAGGGTGAGGGGGGATTTGATAGCAGCCTTCAACTACCTGAAGAGGGTTCCAAAGAGGATGGAGAGAGGCTGTTCTCAGTAGTGACAGATGGCAGAATGAGGAGCCATGGTCTCAAGTTGAATTGGGGGAGATCTAGGTTGAATATTAGGAAAAACTATTTCACTAGGAGGGTGGTGAAGCACTGGAATGGGTTCCTGGTGGAATCTCCATTCCTAGAGGTTTTTAACTCCATGCTTTACAAAGCCCTGCCTGGGTTGATTTAGTTGGGGTTGGTCCTGCTTTGAGCAGGGGGGGGGAGGGCTGGACTTGATGACCTCCCGAGGCCTCCTCTGACCCTAAGAGTCTATGATTCTATTATCTTAATGTAAAGCATGAGAAATATGAGAGAATAAAAGGCAAGATCACCTGTCATAATATTGCCTCTGCAAAGACTCAGTGATGGAGTCACTTTTCCTGGCCCATGACTCTTCACATCTTCTGCAGGGTGAATCTGCAGGGGCAATGCAGTTTGATATGAAATTCACCCTGTGCAAGGTACTCAGGGTCCAGCACAAGACCTACATACCACTGAGGTGTCACAAGAGACCTCCTAGAGCTTGAGTGGGTGTGCTAGGGTTCCCTGCATAGAGATGAATTTCAAGTAACTCTTTTATTGGGAAATGGGGGATGGGTTCAGCCCTTTGCTTTGGAATTCTGGCTCACCTCTGTCCACTCAGTCCTGCAATTCTGTACGTAAACAGAGTTCCCATTAACATACATGAGAATTTGCTCTTATAAGAGAGTGTAGGATCAGGCTTATTAATTTGCCCCCTTCCCTCCCCATACAAAATGTAGCAAGTGATCATAGTCCTTGGAGGGAGCATTCACTCATAGGGGCAATATCCACAGGGTTCCTGCAAGTTGCAAAGCATCCTCAGCTGCTCTGGATTTAAATGGGAATTGAGGGCACACACCTCACAGGGCTGGGAGACCCCTTTTCATTACCTGTCATGGAGCATTTTCTACATATGGAACTTCCTCAGACTAAGATCCTGTTCCTAATGAGGTGAATGGCCAAAATCCCATTGTTTTAAACAGTGTAAGGTTGGAAAGATCGCTTGTGACCAGGTGAAGACGACCACTCTTAGAATGCAGTCCCCTTTAGCCTTGCTTCAGCCCTTTGTAGTCGGAGTAATGATGTTGCAGCAATGTCAAAAGTGAAGGCTCTCAGTTCTGGAAAAAGGGCAGCAGAGAACTACTTCCCAGGGGGATTGTCAGGAAAATGTCAATAATGGAGCAGAAGGCCTAGTAAGCCCCCGGGCAGACAGAGAATCACAAGGGGTGTCGTTACCAACTGTAACTGAAAGAATGGAACTGCCATTGAACCCTTCGTTATTCTTTCCCGCTCCAAGTGATTAGTCCTATTGAAACAAAATATATCCTAATGTCAAAATAAAACCAACATTTTTTTTTTTTACTCTAATACTAGTAAGTGCGGAAATCTTGTTTAATAAAATTACTTTTTTTGAATTAGACCCACTGGAAGAACATCAAAATTCTACCCTATTTACTATTTTTCTTGGTGTTACTCGTATAGCAAATATACCTTAATACAAAATGTTTATATTTTAATTTAGGAGCCATAAAATTCATGCATTTTATCCGGGTGAGTAGATATTTTCTGTCACTACAGTACCGATTTGCCCGTGTGGAACGGCCTTCTCAGTTCGGTGGTGATGCATGTGACTACGCTGACAAAGAAACAGAAGCTTGTGTTACAAATAGTCCTTGCAGAAACAAAGTGAGATGCGAAGGCTTTGTATGTGCAATTACAGGTAAGCTCTTGAATGAGGGACACTTCTGCTCCTGCTGAAATTGGTCACACAATGCACAGGAGCTTTTTCCTTCGAGCTGGGGGCTGCCTTAGTAAAGGTCTGTCAAGACCAGGCCCAAAGCGCATCAGCACTTACATCACATTTGCAAGTGACTATGATTTTCATAAAAGCGACAAGGAGTCCTGTGGCACCTTATAGACTAAGACGTATTGGAACATAAGCTTTCATGGGCAAAGACCCACTTCGTCAGATTCATGTGACGAAGTGGGTCTTTGCCCACAAAAGCTGATGCTCCAATACGTCTGTTAGTCTATAAGGTGCCACAGGACTCCTTGTCGCTTTTGCAGATCCTGACTAACTCGGTTACTCTCTGATACTATGATTTTAATGTAGGCCATGGTCCAGTCATTGGGCCCCTTTTTAAAAATCTCATATATTAACATTAATTAATTACTTTTAATCCATATGGATTAATACAATAAATAATAAATACAATATTTAAAAGTCTTAACAATAAGAGCTGCGATAAAACAGGTTCAAAATGTCAGAGAGCAGTGGCAAAATATGTGTCCATGGGCTATGTCTCGACTAACAAGCCTCTTTCGAAAGAAAGCATCTAGACTGCAACCACTTCTTTTGAAAAAACGAGCCACTTTTTGGAAAGAGAGCACCCAGGCAGTCTGGATGCTCTCTTTTGAAAAAGCCGTTTGCATTCAAGAATGCCTTTTTTTGAAAGAGCGCTTTCAAAAAAAGGCGATCTTCCTCATATAATGAGGTTTATCACAGTCAAAAATACCATTGCGTTCTTTTGATTTAATATTGAAAGAACACGGTGGCAGTCTAGACTGGTTTTTTTGAAAAAGGCCACTTTAAAAAAAAAACAAACAAGTAGTCTAGACACACCCAGGGTGTCGGCATATGCCCGAGGTTATCAGGGAAAAGCTTCATATGGGTGTGTTGCTGTAGTAGTAATAACCCCATAGGAATAGCTGTTCTGTAGCGTTCAACAGTTAGTTCTCTTTTCACAGTCACAGCAGAGGAACTGATAGAGCAAGGTTCACATATGCCATTGCACTGTGATCCCCTTCTGGCACCAAAAATTACTATGAAACCCAGGACAGGGGACCGAAACCTGAGCTCTGCTGCCTAGACAAAGCCCAAGTCCTTCCACCTTGAGCAGGAGGGGGGCAAAGTGGAAGGTGAAGCAGGGGCGGCCCGTGATTATAGGCCGACTCAGCTGTCGCCTAGGGCGCTTCCTTCAACATGGCACCCAGTGCGCCCAATGATGATGTCATGCCATTGAGGGCTGTGCAGGCGGGGGCGCCGATCGCGCATTCAAGCTGGTTCAGCCCACCTTGGACCACCCCTGAGGTCAAGGACTTCAGTCCCAGGTGGAGGAGAGGGTAGAGTCTGTAACTTGAGCCCTGTCACCCAGGGATGAAGCCTTTGAGCTTCAGAGTCTCAACCCATTTGGGGCTCCCAACCACACTTTGAGATCTGCCATGACTGAGCCTTCTAAAGAGATTAAGGAAAACAACATACCAAGGTCTGGGTGAATAACTGAAATGACATTTATTTGTTTGTTCTTGGTTAGATGAAAAACTGATTTTTTTTTAAATTTGGCCAAACAAAATATTTACCCTCTCTGAGACACAATTCCCCTTTCAGAATGTGAGAATAATTGCACTTCCCTAGATCACAAGGCTGTTGTGAGAATAAATAATCTCATAGATTGTGAAATGTTTAAAAGTCTATTGATGAAAAGCACTGTATAAGAGCGAGATATTATTTTCATAAATTCATTAACATCTCAGTTGTAAGGATCTTATTATGGATTGACAACACAGCATGAGAAAACAAAATTGTTCTGTCACTTCTTGATTCACAGACTTCTTTAGAACTCACTGGAGAGCTATTCTAATCATAAAAGACATGATAGACATACAGCCTTCATGTCTATTCTTTTTCTTCTTAAGAACGTGTTTTAAAGTTTTTACCAGTATGCTCACAGTAATTAATCCTGTCATTGAAAATGTCCCAAGTTTGTTCATTGAATTTCAAGTTATTTGTTCTTGTAGTCGATCATGTACATAAAAATAAATGCAATTATTTTATTATTAGGTCTGGTGAAAAAAATCCAAGGAAAGGTTGTTTTTTTTCCCACAAGAAAATTGTGTTTTTGACTAAACAAAAATTTTTACAGAAAATTTCTTCCCTAATCAAGAATTTGATTTTTCTGTTGCTTAATCAAACAAACTTTTCTCCCCAGTTTTTATCAATTTTACAATTTGGGGCAGTTTTCAGACTTTTTTTTTTAATGAAAAGTAGAAATTTTCCCAGGGAAGGAAGGAAATGTTTTCCAACTAGCCCTGATCGACATGTTGTCATCACTTTAGTTTATAAGCTTTATGGGGTGAGGACTGTGGCTTTGTAGTTCTTCATAAAAATGCTAATGGATTTTTTATTTAAGCAATTTCAATGTTGCATCTTAGGAAGATGCATTACACGGAGGTTGCTTTGCAATGGAGACGATGACTGTGGGGATCAGTCAGATGAAAAAAACTGTAAAAAAGTATATAAAAAATGCAGCCAGCAGATGGAGCAATACTGGGGAATAGAGAATCTGGCAAGAGGGTAAGTAGGTGTCCTTTGCATAAACTAACATAGGATGTTTAATTAAATAATTTCTTCAGAATGGAGACACATTGGAACCTGAAATGGTTAAAGTTCCCTCCACTTGCCTTGCAGATCAGGAGACTATCTTGATGTGGTCTCAGACTTGCTAAAAATGAACTCTAAATGTTGTGACAATTGGCAGGGCTTGGGTCATAATACAAAGGCCACTGGAAAAATTCATATTGAACCAAAGGGGTTTTCATCAGAACTTTGGTGAATAACAATCACATACACACACACACAAAACTGTGTGTGAGCGTATGGTTGTAATACTGCATACCATATGGCACTGGTAGTTAGCCTGCCAGTAGGCATGGCAGGGGAACTGACTTGTAAGAAAACGTGTTCAATTATTTTCTTCAGGAAATATGCCAGTTTCACCAAAGCAAAGTGGGTTGGTAGTGAATTACAAATGGACAGATGATTGTTATTTGAACCACATGAAAAATCACGGATCATTGTGTTGTACGGATTGACGTCAAAGGGGTTACTCCAAAGGTGTAAATGGTAGTAATCGAAATCGGAATATCAGCTGATTACAACTCTGTATGTATGAAAAATGTTGCCTGGCCTCCAGGAGACTGGGATGAGGCCTATTTAAACTCTGGCTAGGGCGTTAGATAGCGTGTGATTGAATAGCTGTGTAACTGCATTAATTTTTAGTAATTACATTACTATTCAATAGTCCCCAGAGGCGGAGCTGGCAGCCAGTGCACTCCTGGCCCCACTTCCAGGGAGCCCCCTCCAACCGCACGCTGCTGCCTTTCTATCTGACACTTTCCCAGGACACCTTGTTATCCTTCAGCTTTAGCAAAAGAGCATCTTGTTGGAGCTAAACTGAGTAAGAGCTCCCTCTCAGACTGTTAATCACCCCAGACAATATTTTCAGGACTCTGTCAGACCTATATACTTTACATTGCACATAACTCTTGGTGCACCCAAGTTCCTGGAAGAACATTCTTCTAAAGTATCTAGTCCATCACTGATACTCACGGAGATGATCATCTTTGCTATATCCAGAGAGACAGTGTACACACCAGCTTGTTTGATTAAACTGAGCACATTCATACTTAATATTAAAGCACTGCATTCTAATTACAGTAAAACTCCAATTGTCCGGCATCCAGTGGTCCGGCACTCCCAATAGTCCAGCACCAACTCGAACCCCGAACTTGCCCTTTTCCGGCTGTGCTCAGCCCTGCGCCGCCGCCGAGAGTTTCTGGGAGGGGAGCTGGCTCCCCACCCCCCAGATTGCAGTAGTTATCGCCGAGCAGGGGGGTGAGGGGCAGCACTGCGGGACAAACCCGACATCACCCCAGCTGTTCTGCTCCGCCGCTTCCCCAAATCCACTGCTGCCGCTGCTGAAACTGACAAGTGGTGGACTTGGGGAAGCGACGGAGCAGAGCAGCTGGGGTGATGTCGGCCAAATGGAAGTTTTGCTGTCCTCTTCAGAGAGGGCAAAATTTCAGCCCAGACCTAAACAACCCTGAATTTTGGGGTGTTTGAAATCCAGAACCTAATCTGAGTTGATGATTCTGTCTATAGAGTCCTATTGTGGGAAAATACTCCCCTCATCGCATTCTTCACATGCACCCACCAAAAATCTTGCTTCTTATGGTAAAAATCACATCCAAGAGAAAATGATCATTTCCTTGCAGCTCTCTGAAGGTGTGACTGCTGGGCATGTTATTACTGATGTTTCATACTGTTAACCTTAGTACAAATTAAAAAATAATTTAAGCACTTACAGAAACATGCCTCTCATCTCTTTGAAGCTACAGTAGTCTGATTTTAGCACACCTCCCTTACTTTGTTCTCAGATTGAAGCTAATTTTAAAAAATTCAGATACATTTAAATGCAGTTCTTTGACTCTACATGAAGGAAAGGGAGGTCTTACAAAACTAGGAGCACAATGTAACAGGTTCTGGGGAAATGGCTGTTATCGGTATTTTTTCTTTTGTGATTTTTCCTCCATTAATGCTCACAGCTATGTGAAGATGATCTCATTCAGATTAGTGCAGTATCCCAAGACTGTGCACTATGTAGATGGTATTCCACTGGGATTCGCCCTTCAGTGGTGGTGGTGAATAACGGAGAACTTTTGGTCCCATTATTCCCCCCTCCCCAAAAAGCCCATCTCTCTACATATAAATTTCCAGATTGCATTTTTGCTGTTTACAGATGGATGTAAGATCTGATCCAATGGCTAGGAATGTTAAATAGCTGTTAGTGAGCTAATTGAATAGTCAATGGAATTTCCATCGACTACTCAATTAGGGTTTGCTGCAGTTCTGCTTTTTAAATGTAGTAAGAGTTCCCACCCCTTCTGCCATTCCTGAAAGAGCAACTCCAAATCTATGCTTTACATCTCCATTTCAATTCCATGAACTTTTACTGGTACAATATTCAAACATTGCTAACATTGATGAGATAATGCCATATCAGTCCCAGCAGACCTACTGTAATTCTTCTGTGGTTGATATTATCTTCAGCAACATTTCAAAACACAACTCCCTCTTTCATTTGTTCGTTGGAGGGGAAGATTCTGGATGGACGATAGAATATGGAAACATTCTGATGGCAGAAGGCCTAGGCAGCAAGAAGATAGACAGGCACAAAAGGAAATGGGGGGAAATCTCACCTTTCTTAGCCAAATTCTGTATTGTACTGCTAATTAAATTATGAACTTTATTGTTTTCCTGTTGTGCCTATATAGGTTAAATGTCCTCACGAACAATCTGGAGGGTTTGGTCCTTGATCACAGGTACTATGCTGGTGGATGCACTCCACATTACATTAAGGACACCAGGTTTAGAAAACCATACAATGTAGAAAACTATTCCCCGGAGGTAAGAATCTGATCATTTCAGCAAACAAACTTTAATTAAATTTTCTATAGGTTTCAGCATCCTTTGATACATGACATTTTAATGAATTTTAAGAATTGGGGTCAAGTGGTTTAGGACTAAGTAGTGAACTACTTTAAAAATGTTCCCATTTTTTGGAAATTATTTTCTAGGTGCCAGGTAACTGGGGAAAGGTTTTAATCTTCCATCTCCATTTTTAATAATATTTATGAAAAATCTTGCTAGCTGCTGCCAATAGAAGGAACATACATTAACTAACAAAAGTTAGTTGGGGACGTTGCCAAAGGCACAAATGGGCATTCGACTCCCACTGACTTTCAATGAGAGTTGGATGGCTAATTTTCCTTTGAGCCTTGAACAGCTCCTCCTCTGTTCCTAGAAGAGTGCTGATGTAATTAAGGATGGCAACATATGGACACAAAGAAATAAAAAAGGGAAAACTATATCACCTAACATGGTGGTTCTCAACCAAGGATCCGGGGCCAACAGGGCTGGCATTAAACTTGCAAGACCCAACATGGAAAGGCAATGGTCCCCCATGTGGGGCTGAATCTGAAGTCTGAGCAACTTAGTTTCAGGGGCTCCCTGTGGCATGGGCCCCTGGGCAGTTGTCCTGCTTGCTACCTCCTAGCACTAGTCGTGGCTTTTATATGCAGAAAACCAGTTGTTATGGCACAGGCGGGTCATAGATTTTTATACCATGTTGGGTGGGGCATCAGAAAGAAAAAGGTTGAGAACCTGGCCTACTGCTCTATAAAATAATAAAGACAAAATTAGCAGCAGATTAAAGGCATCTATGACCAGAATATAAAATCAAGTATTAAATATAAAATCATAGGGGAAGGAAAAAAGAAATTATTCCAGGGTCCATAATGAAAGTGAAAGATTTGCTCATAGTAACATACAAAATGGGGTACTTTTACCTAGTATGGACCTTTGTTTAGACTGAGTTGCATGCTCATCCGAAGAAGGGTCTCATGGTCCAGGCAGAGGACTAGAAATCAGGAGAGCTGAGACCAAATTTTGGCTCTGCAAAATTTTCCATGTGAATTTGGGCAAGTTCAGGCCGGGCTTATTCTTCCATGAATGGGAGTCAATGGCGCAACTCTTAAATGACTTTAATGGTGTGGGATCTGGGCCTGAGTTTCTCTTTGCCTCAGGAACCTGCTCCATAAAACTGGTGTAAAAACACTCACATCCAATGGGAATTGTGTGTTTTTTAAAGATTTGTAAAAGACCTTGAAACCTTCCCATAGAAAGGAGGTTTGATGGAGTGTACGAACCCTACCCTGGGCCTGCAGGAGTTAATGAGAATCAAGGGTGCAATCAGTCTTGCACTGCAACACCTGTAGGAGCTGTCAAAGGAGGAAGGAGGGGCTAAAAGGGCTGAACCTGGCTCACTTAAGGGACACCAGGAAGGAGAGTAGAGAGAAGCCTGGCTGGAGTGTGGTTGTTGAGTTGGTGAGTCCATCCCAGGATTTGATCTACTGGTTGAGAGATCTGCAGGGAGGAGGACTGTCCTGCCACGGGAACTGAGAAAATCTCTTCTGCAGCTGAACCAGATGCTAAGAAATGAGCAGGAGATTGTGGAAGAGACTTAGCCTATGTGTATACTACAGTCCAGATCAACACTCTGAGATCGATCCACTGGCAGTCTATTTAGCAGGCCTAGTTAAGACCTGCCAAATCGACTGTAGATCATTCTGCAGTTGATCCCTCTACTCTACACCAGATGAGAAGAGTAAGGAAATCAATGGGAGAGCTGACCCCCCCCTCCCACCATATAGACCCCGCAGTAACTCTCCCTAACGTACGTTGACTCCAGCTCTGTTATTCATATAGCTGCAGTTGCGTCGCTTAAGTTGACTTTCTGCAGTAGTGTAGCTGTAGTGCTAAAGAGAGTGGTACTGATACATACATTCCTGGCTGCCAGGAAAGAGGCTGCAGATTAGGTAAGGTAGAAGGTGGTCCAGGGAGGCTGCCAGGGGTCTGTGTAGTGAGACCTTGACTTCCTGTTCAAGAGTCCCTGGACTGGAAACCAGGGAAGTAGGAGGGCATTGGGTTCCCCTACCACCTCACCAGGAAAGGTGGAGCAGAAACCCACCCAGCAAGTTGTAAGGGATATTGAAGCTGCCCATATACCAGGGATTAGGACAGGTGAGTCCAGACTCAGACAGATAGATCAGCAGGGTGTTGCTGGACTATTATTGGCTGGACTGTTACAGATTTACCCCGGATGGGCTGGGACCCTATGTGACTTGGCTGAGTTGCAAGGAGAAGCTGACCACTACAGGGCTAATGGCATGGCTATCAGCCAGGGCACTAAAGGATGAGAGCCTGCTGCTCTATACCCAGATAACAGGGCTATGTGGGCGGGGAGTCATATGCTTATAGAAGGCTACAGAATTGCAAATAAGTGTTATTGTTTACAAATACCTCGCATGAACTGTGTGAAATTATAGGCACGCAAGTATTTTCCATATTTGTCACTCACCTTTAATGGGCATCACATATGGAGCCTGATTAAAAGCCCATGGAAGTTAATGGTACGTGTTGTCTGGTATGATTTGATACATGACACCTATTAAGCAAGCTTTGTTCCTTTCACAATTTAAAACTTGTTTAAACTTTCATGGACTTTTATGCATACGATTTCACACATTTTGCATAAGATTGACTAGTAAGATGTAGGCAATTGCAATACAGAGGAGATTGTAGCTCTCATCTGCATGTTATTAACCTGTGCTGCAAATCAACTGGTATTGTAGTAGTAATAATAATAATGATTAGCAATTATACCAGGCTTTTCATCTTCAAAGCGCAAGCACTAATTCAAAAGTATGTTTATTGCAAGACTATCAATATGTCTACCTCCTGTTTCAGGTATGTAATCAGAATACAAGAAATAAAGTGTGTTGCTTTTGCTTTTTGTTTAGACCAAAGGCAAATATGAATTTACATTGACTGAATATGAATCTTATTCAAGTTTTGAAGAAAATGTCTTGAGGGCAAAAGCTTCACAGAGTAGCTTCAGCATTGGAATAAAGATACCAGGACTGTTTGAACTTGGTTACAATAATAATGACAACAGGTTCAAGAAGTTTGTTCAAAGGACGAAAAAATTTTCTGCAACTGTAAGTAACTTTCTACTTAAAGCTGTGCTTAGTTTAGTAGTGATCACCTGGTAAACTGCAACTTCCCATGTGGTTTTCTTGCTGGAGTGAGCAGCAAGATGGAGAGCCCTCTGCATTGGTGACATAGATGGAGTACTTGTTGAAAGTGCTTAGGCAGAGAAAAATATGGCAAGCATGGCTTGCCCAGAACCACACTCCCCCTCTTGACTGTGCAAGCAAACTTCAGGAGCCTCCACATCTAAAGCAAGAGTTGCCAGAACACTGTTTATTAAACCTCACTGTCAACCACCATTGGGGTTCTACTCTGGATTTTCTGTCAGGGTTTACTCTCTTAGCCTTACACACTCCTGGGCTAATCCACAAGACAGCAGAGACAGAGGCAGGTAATACCGTGTACTGCCATCCAAAGCATGCTCTGACTCTCAAGATTTACTATGTATGTATGTATAAAAACCATAGCGCTAGATCGTCTGCTTTTGGAGTATAGCTGCAAGGAAATCAGTAGAACTACACCAATTTAGAGCTGTTGATGGTCTTCCTAATAGTCTCACTGTAAAAAAAAAAAGGGAGACAGACAGAGAGAGAGAGAGAGAGGAACAAATCCAAATTGGCTCTTTAAACACAAAGGGAAGTGCACATCTGTTGATATGAGAGCAATCTCATGTAGGGGACCTACTGAAGCAAAGCAGCCCCTATATGAGCACAGGTGATATAGTACATATTAAAATTGACATTCCTGCCATTAAAAAGGCTGACATATGGCTCATATCAGGCACTGGTCATAGTAACTGTGGGACTATGTCTACACTATCAGGTTATTTCCTTTCAAAATAAGCTGATACCTCTTCATAAGAAGGAGTTATTATTTTGAAATAACAGGTTTGGTAGTGTGGATGCTTACCTTGTTATTTCAAAATAAGGGTATGGCTACACCACAAGAGTTTTTCCGGGATACCAGAGGTATCACAGAAAAACCCTTCCATGTCCAGGGACACGTTTGTTCTTCCACTTTTTTTAGTGGAAAACCTCTTCCGACAGAAGGATTGAAAAAAGTTATACAAATTTTGCATAGTTTTATTTTTAAAAAGCACGTGTAGTCTAGACATACCCTAAAGGGAGTTATGTAGAGATATCCTAAATTACATTAAAATCCCTGGTAATTTGGTAATATAGCACCCACCTTGGGGCAAGAGACCATGAACAAAAATAACATGCTTGATATGCCAAGCACCACCATAAATAGCAATGGTAGTGAAGGAAATAAAAATGTCGTGAAAGATGGGTAGGGAAAAAATACATGAATAACATGAATAATCCATTGAATTCCATTGAAAAGCAAGTGAATTCCTCAATAAAAACATTCTCTTCCTTTGGGCTAGAAGGGATTTTTCAGGTATCAGATTTTATGTGTTTATGAATTAACAGAACAGTTTGCGTAGTCGGTGTCTACCGACCTTGGAAGCCCAGCAAGATGTCAGCGTGCATAGGGAAAGTCATGCTTGCATTAAACAAGATAGGTGCTGTCACTGCAATAAGTGACAGTGCAAACAAAGAATCCTACCTAGGCAACTGTAGAGTAGCCATGAGGCTAATAAAGAATGAAAACTGCTAGCAGGTCTTCATTGGTTTCATTCTAGAATAGCACATGCCAGTTCACATTGGTAGATACCTACAGAACTCAAGACACATAGCACAGAATTACTGGCAGGGTATTTCATCATGAAGCTTATATTTTCAATCTTGTCCTCAAAGATTCAATTATTTCTGTGACTTGGTATGCAGTCCAAGCCATCTGGAGGAGCTTTAATTTATCCCCTTCTCCTGCCATGACATCACATTCACTCTGGGGCAGCATTTGGTTTCTTCTTAACCTTCCGCTGTCATAAACCAGACCTGCTTCAAGTGGGCCGTTTAGTTGGAACTGGTGTTATATGCCCATGTCCTCAGTGCCCTGTACACTCAGGAGCATAGTGTCCCTGTAGCTTGGACTTGCCTGGACAGTGCATGGCAAAAACCCCAGATAGAGCTTCCTCGGTCAGGAAAAGGAGAAGATTGCTCTGGTAATGTTCATCAGCAAGAAGTTCTTGCAGTAGCCACCCATGAGAGAGAGAAGGAGGATCTGAGGTAACTCTCACACGTTCATTGATTTTTGAGGACAGAGGGGCCCACTATAATAATCTAATCTGACTTCTATAAAACAGACCACCGAATTCCACCCAATGGGTCCTCCCTTGGGCCCAATAATGGGCCTAGATTTGATTGGAGGGCTTTTTCACTAGAAAGATCCTCAGCTCTTGGAAGTATTTACCTGTTGTCCCAAACAAACCTGAGTCTGGATGCCTTTAGGGCATAGTGGAAGGTCTGTTTTATTACCCAGGTTTTTGCCCCAAAAGGGGGAACGATGTGCTGTACTTTGTGTTGGACAATAGTTTGTTTGAGGGAATGTCTTTGGTTCCATTGTGTACAATTTCTCCTTTTACTTTAAGTTTTGATAGAGCCACATTTTATAACAGAAGGTCTATGCAGAGTATATGGATTTGTGTATGCTGTTTAATAGCATCCAGGAACATCCGTGTATACAATGCACATAAAGTATATATAACACTTAGTGAGGTAACATACACTTCATGGAGCATCATGTACCTCATTTCACTTGGATGCTGTTCTGTGTCTACATTTCATGTAGTCCAGCAAATTTATCCATGCCCGTTCAGAGCTGGATGTTGCCCGTTACAAACTAAAGCCTCGGACTCTGATGCTCCATTATGAGTTCCTGCAGAGACTCCATCAGCTGCCTTTAGAGTACAGCTATGGTGAATACAGAGAACTCTACAGAGATTATGGGACGCATTACATCACGGAAGCTACTCTTGGCGGCATCTATGAATATACTTTGATTGTGAACAGTGACGAACTCCAAAAGGAAGGTATGTGTATCCAATACTGTAGATCATTTAATGAAAGACCAGTTTTTAAAGTTTTGGGGTCAGATCTATTACTTTTGCTCCCACACACACTTCTATCTAGGAAACAATTGTTATCTCCGCAGCATTATTCTGACCTCATCCTCCAGACATGGCTCTGTGGGGATCAGGACCACCGAGGGGGGAGGGACAAAGGGGACAACTGTCCCGAGGCTCAGCAATTCAAAAGGGCCTGGGTCTCCGGGCTACTGCTGCTACCATGGCAGGCCCTTTAAATAGCCATTGGAGCCCTGCATGGCACACTCCAGGTGTCATTGAGCATTGCAGGGGTGGGGAGGCAATGCAGTGCTCTCTAGGCAGTGCTGAGGGCTGGCTGCCCCAACACCACCCTTTATGCCCAACACCCCATCCCTTCCAGAAGTGCAGAGTCCCCCCACCACACACACACACCTTCCCAAAGGGTCTGGCTAGTCTGTCGGCCCCCCGGTGAGATTAGGCTCTGTGGATAAAGAAGGGTAAGCCTGAGGTGATATGAGGCTGAGGTGGGGAGGGAGCGCTGAAGTCTGCAGCATTACTCCTATGTAAACCCATAGAAATACTAAGATAATGCTCTCCCCTTCCATATGTAAACCAAGAGCCTAATATTCAAATAGTGTTGAGCACCCTCCATGGTCATCAACTTCAGCTAGGGCAGCTGGGTTTTATTGCTTTACTATACCAGGCCCTGTAGTTGATCTTTCCAAAGCTGACTAGACATTGCAATGAAGAAGAATTACGTAGTTAAACCTCTATTGGAGTTGAAAGCCAAAACTCGTGTTCTTTTTCTCAGAGCTTTACAAATGACAGGGGTATAACTCCTGCAGCCTCCAAAACTTTTCCATGGGGCAGGAATCTAGGAAACAGTGAATCATTTTCTGGGTGAATGTTCTGCCTGAAGCTGCTCTGGCTGTTTGACTCTGCTCCTTTACAAGGATTAGCCTATGTTGCGTAGAACGAGATATGGGATAATGATCAATAGAAGCTTTCTTTTGTCTATCCATTGGCATGAGAGGTTGAGTGCCTACTAGGCTTTCAGTGCCTACTTGAAAAAATACTTTTTGTGGTACACAGCAGTGTCCACTCTCTGTTTGCTCTTCTGTGGAGCAGTTAATGCTATATTTACACTTGAGCCAAAGAGTAGGGTTGTAAGAGTTTAATCGGTTAACTGATAAGCGTATGCTTATTGGTTCCAGTTACCGGTTAAATTCCTACGAGGCCAGCAGCCTGGGACCGTGCTGGGTGCCCACGGCGCCCATTTAACCATGTAACAAAATCAATTACACAGTATTTTAAACTATTTTTATATCCCTATCAGAAGGGCAGAACTTGTATCTGGATTTCAGGTATTCAAAATTTCTGTGTTATTCAAGAGCTAAGTTTTTGTTTTGGGCCCATTTCAAGTTATATATTTTCTCTAGCTGTAGCTCACATCTAAACATCAGTGTATTACAATTACTGTTTATTGCTGGCATCACAATAGTGTCTAGAAGCTTCAGTTCCCATGGGATTAGGCACTGCACTTAAACATAGCAAAAGACAGTCCTTGAATTAAAGAAATAGGCAATGTAAGTATGAATGGAGGATCAATTCGATGGATTTGCCACAATGCCAGTTAGATTTTAAAGCTGAAATCTTTTTGCCAGTTTGATAAGTGGAATAGTCAATTTAATTATGATAAACCCCTTTTATTGAGTCCAGGGGCACTAATTTAATGCTAGTTTTATTCCCTGAAGGAAAGTGAATACCTGTCAAATGTGATTGCAAGCTGTATTGCTGTTGTTGGTGAAGTGAAAGGGAGTGCATGGTCTGTGCTTGTTAAGGCCCCAGTTCAGCTAGATACTAAAGCACATGTCTAATTTCAATGGGACTAATAATGTGCATAAAGTAAGTCATATGATTAAGTACATTTCCAAATTGGGACCTTAACTGCTAACATATTTAGGGACAAATTCCACAACTTTGCTGCTGAATGCACAGTTCACAGCCCTAAATAGTCACATTTAAATCACTCCGTGTGGTAAGCACTATGTTCAGTGGCAAATGTTTGCAGGATTGGACTCTTAGTCATTAATTTGCAAATGTATAACTTGTGGCCGGGTTTGGGTGAAAAGAGATAACCATATCGTTATGTTGTGATGATTTGTCATGTGCCACTTCCTCAGTGCCAGGAATTCCATGACATTTGAGGTACCCCATACGCACAAACAGATAAGCTCTTGAAATTGAGAGGAACTTTTTTCTTTACTAAAAGCCTGATCCTGAGAGCACTCAGTTCTATGAAAGTCACTGAAGGCTAAAAGGTGAGGGCACCAGATCCATTTTTAGAACAGGATTGGGCCCTAAAAATTCTCTGTGGGGGGCTGTTGAAAGGCACCCCCCCCCCTTGACGGTACAGAAAGTCCCCAACGTCTGCTGTAAGTTCCTTTTCACTAGGGCCAACACAACCCTCAGGTTCAATTTAACTAGTGCCCCTCTCCCAGGGTTTATATGGCTTGAAGGCCTAGTCAAGGGTATGGGTCCCTCTATCAGGGTACTTAAGGCCTTAATCAAAAGTACAGGTCCCTCTATCAGGGTATTTATGGCTTTGAGGCCTGGTCACCAGGTAAACCATCCAAAGGCTAGGGAGCTGCCTGTTTGGGGGAGGAGCAGAGGTAGGAGAGGTAGGGGGACCTGGGCCCTCCTGCTCCACCGGATCCCAGTCCAGGGACCTGGAGGCAGAGGCAAGTTCTGCTGCCTGTTCAGCGGGGTTTCCTGCCAATATGCACCGAGTTCCCCGGAGGCTAATCCTCTGCCCTGGCTACTTCCTACCACTCTCTGTGGGTTGTTCAGTCCGTTGAACCCCTGTGAGGGGCTCCCCTTAGGGACAGTCCCGGCTGTCTTTGGGGCTTTAGAGGTGGCTGCTGGTGCTGCTCCTTGGGCAGCTGCTGGGGCTGTGGATGCTGCTCCCTGGGCGGCTGTGGGCACTGCTCCCTGGGCGCCTGCTGGGGCTGCTCCCTGAGTGGCTGCTGGAGGAATAACTGAGTGAATAACTCGAGAGCTCTGGCCCAAGCTCCTTCCCCTCTGGTGGACCGCCCCAACAGAGTGGCTCCCTAAGCTTTTATACCCAACTCTCTGCCCTTCAGTGTGGGGTAGATATGCCCCGTCACAGGGGCAAACCCATCAGCATAAAGTGCTCACAGTGGAGTGTTGTTTTTGTCCATATGTGATGTTTTACTGTGTTTTTAGGTTACTCTTTAAGTGATATCCAGTCCTGTGTCAATCATGGATTTAAAGTTGGTGCAAATATCTATGGAGTTTATATAAGTTTGGGAATGTCTGTTGCTGGTTGTAACGCCGTTTTAAAGGAAATTGGAGGTAAACATAATATAGTCTTGTGCTTTGTGTTTCCTTTTTTTGTGTTAGAGCAATCTATGCTCCATTTCAGGAGCAAAATAGATCTGTACACAGGAAATGGGCTTTCTTTTATGGAGTTTGATTTTGAACCATTACATGTGAATTTTACCCTTAGGGTATGTCTAGACTGGAAAGATTTTGTGCAAAAGCATCCGTTTTTGTTCAAAAACTTGCCACCTGTCTACACTGGCTGCGAGCATTTGCGCAAGAACACTGACTTTGTACTGTACAAAATCAGTGCTTCTTGAGCAAATACTCTGATACTCACGCTCAGGGATAAGCTGTCCTACACAAGTATTCTTGCGCAAGAGGGCCACTGTAGACGGCCATGTTAATTTCTTGCGCAAGAAAGCCCGATGGCTAAAATGGCCATCAGAGCTTTCTTGCACAAGAGAATGTCTACACTGGCATGGATGCTTTTGCGCAAAAGATGTCTTTTGCGCAAAAGCATACATGCTAGTGTAGATGCTCTTTTGCGCAAATACTTTTAATGGAATAACGTTTCCGTTAAAAGTATTTGCGCAAAATCATGCCAGTGTAGACGCAGCCTTAAAGTAGAATCAAGCCATACTTTTTATGCAAGGAAGAGGAAGTGCTGCACCTTGCACTAGTTGTAGTTTCTGCTGCTTTTCAATGATTGCTACAATAAGGGGAAGCTGATTTATTATTCTTTCACCTATGACTAAGTGACCTAGTTCAGTTGTTTTCAAACTATGGGTTGTGACCTGGCACAGGATCATGGAATGTCAGGCACTGGGTCTCATTGCTGCAGGGTGATCAGGTGGCCAGTGCAAGTGCTCAGGCAGGCTACCTGCCTGTTCTAGCAGCACACATTGCGCCGTTGCCCGGAAGTGGCCAGCAACAGGCCTGGTTCCTAAGTAGGGAGGTGGGGGGAAGCAACAGGGCTGCATGCACTGTTCCTGCCTTGAGCACTAGCTCTGCACTCCCATTGGCTGGGAACCTGCTGCTGGCTGCATCTGAGGCATAGCATGGTCTGTAGTGCCAGGAGAGGCAGGAAGCTGCCTTAGCACTCCTGTTGCACCACTGACCAGGAGTTGCTCAAGGTAAGCCCTCCCTACCCCAGCCATGTCTCCCCCAAAGTCAGAGCCCCTGCCTATACCCCAAAGCTCCTCACTCCTATACTGGAGCCCACACTCTAGTATAGGGCTCCAGCTGGGGGAAATTTTGGGAAAATTCATGTTGGGTCATGGGCATCAACAATTTTCTTTAACCGGGTCATGAAAAAAACATTGAAAACCCCTGCTCCCTCCTTCCTTTAAAATCTGTGCGAGAATCTATTGTTTGTTTGTTTCATTTACAGTAATGTCCAAGGAAAAACCATGAGCCTAATCTTTAAATCTTCACTCAAGCACCACTCCCTTTGCAGTCACTACCTTCTCCCTTTGCAATGGAGGGAGTAGTGCGTGCCAGATATTTGGCTGCATATAAATAATTGTGACCGTTCTCATTTCCTTTCTAAATGGGATATGTAACTGGCGGAGTCAGCTTTGCGCCTGGCTTTCTATTTTATTTGTGGCCCACTAAGAAGTAGCTAAGCTGAGCTGCTTCCTTTATCCATGGTTGCAGACAGCATCAAACAAAAGAAAGTTGTGGAAGATTTCATAGCCCTTGTTCGTGGAGGAGGGAGTGAACACATCACGACACTTGCCTACAAAGATCTGCCAACTGCTCAGCTAATGCAAGAGTGGGGAGATGCAGTGCAGTACAACCCTGAAATCATCAAGATTAAGGTATTGTAAATAATACACTATAGAACCTCAATTAGTCAAGTGCCATAGGAGACTTGGAAAACATGGAGATGATTGACTAAAACTTAGTTGCGAGTCACTGGTTGGCTACCTCTCTGTACCAAAAGAAACGGGAAGGGTCAATGAGAAATCAGGTCCCCGGGAGCAATGGGAAAACACTTCAGGTCAGCCTGATTGACAGGGCAGGCAGGCTAACAAGGGGATCAGGAGGCCAGTGGTCCTGTCCTCCATCATCCGTGAGAGCTGGAATTGTCTGGGTCAGACAGCGTTTGGCTGAGCTAAGAAGAGAGAAGGGGCCCACGCTGAGCTGCACAGCAGAGCCAGAGACACAGCCCAGCCTTGTTGGCGTTACAAAGACTTTGACACACAGGAGAGTGGGAAGAGAAACCAAGAGGTCAGGGAGGCCTCTGGGTAAAATAAGTGGGGGTGGGGCTTCAGGGCTTTTCACTAGCCAATTTCACTGGGATGGTGTGGAAGCCAGGAAAGTTCCCTTCAACAGTGGGACCATTCTCCCCCTTGCATACATTCAGATCAGAGGTTCTGAATAATCAGGGACCTTCCTATTTTGGGGGAAAGTGTCTGTTTTGTCACAGAAAAATAACTTTTTTGTAAAAAAAAAAATGAACACTCAAATCCCAACGACCTTCCTTTTTTCTGGATTACTCTTCCTTTCCATATTTACCATGCACTGTGTAGTAGGGATGTAAAATATCGTTAATTGAATAGTCGATTAACCTCATGAATTCTTATCGCTTAGTCGATTATTCTATCGTCCCCTGGCAGCCCCTGTCTGGGAGGGAGGGGTCTGAGCTCCCAGTCCCAGCATGAGCTGGAGCTGAGCCGGGCTGCCTGCCCGCCTGACAGGGTAGGTCCAGGATCCAGTGCAAGCCAGGACTGAGCTGGGCTGCTGGCCAGCCTGTTAAAAAATTTACTGGTAAGGCGTAGAGGGAAATGCATGTCGTCTATCGCGTTGACCTATAAGCTTTTGCTTATCAGTTAATCAGTTAATCAACTGCACTGTTACATCTCTACTGTGTAGTAGCAATTCTGTTTGGTTCAGAACAGCAAGAAATCTGCCTCTTTGTTTAGACTATCTAAAGCTCATGAGCATAGATTTTTACCAAGTTTTCCTTTTTCAGTCTTGGCTGGGTGTTGTATGTAGAGGAGCATGAAAGTGAAAAATAAGGGGAAAATATCAATAGAGCCTCATCATTTTTAATGTCACAATTAGCTCATTTAGGCTACGTCTACATTGGCAAGATTTTGCACAAAAGCTTTTGTGCAAAAACATGCTGCCTGTCTACACTGGGGGGGAGTCTTGCGCAAGAACACTGACGTTCTAACGTGTGAAATCAGTTCTTCTTGCGCAAGAACGATGATGCTTCCGCTCAGAGATAAGCTCTCTTGCGCAACTGTTCTTGTGCAAGAGGCCAGTGTAGACAGGCAACATGAATTTCTTGTGCAAGAAAGCCCAATGGCTAAAATGGCCATTGGAGCTTTCTTGCACAAGAGAGTGTCTACACTGGCATGGATGCTTTTGCTCAAAAGCACATCTCTTGTGCAAAAGCACATGCCAGTGTAGACGCTCTCTTGTGCAAATACTTTAATGCAAAAACTCTTGCGTTAAAAGAATTTGAGCAAAATCTTGCCAATGTAGACGTAGCCTTAATGTTTGGCTGACTATAGTGAAGGCAGAAGAATATTCTTTTTTTGTATGGCCCTGCACTAGGGCTGTTTTTTGTTGAATTCCTCTTCAATGGAAAATTGGGTTTGGGTTAAATTAATGTTTGTGGGGAAAGTGTCCAAAAAAAACCTTTTTGTCAGAAAACTAAACACTCGTATCCCAAAAGATATATTTTGATTTGGAATAATTTCCCTCCCTCCCAGTGCATCATTGGATTTGTAGCTCAGGTGCCTCATATTCCTCTGTAGGCCTGATTCCCTTGGACAGACTACATCTCCCATCAGGCACTGCAGCTAGGGACTCCCCATGACTCAGCAATAGGATGACCGATGACTCAGCAATAAGAGGCACCATAGTGCATCATGGGACATGGAGTGCAACCAGAGAGCTTGGGTCAGGTCGGAGAATTAGGGCACATGGCAGCTGCAATATGGCAATAATTCCAGACCAAAATGTTTGGGTTTTGATGGAAACTTTTCACCAAAATGTCTAAATTTTCTGTGGAACATTTTGGTGGAAATGTGTTCTTTTCTCTTTTCATTAGAAAAGCCATTTTTGAATCTACTGTAATCTGAACCCAAAAGCCCTGATTCAAACCCACTGGACCTTGGGGGTGTTTATTTGAAGTCTGGATCCAGATAAAATTCTTTGGGTTGGGTCCATAGCTAGTGTTTATTTTATCTCTAGTAGATATGCTCTTGATACTTTGGCAATCTATGCATCCATGCTCAGATAGGTGTTTATTTTTCCAGGGCCTCATAGCTTGCTCTGGCTTGGCACTGATTATATTGGGTTTTCCCCCCCACTTTTTGTAATAAAAATGTCACATAATATCCATGTTTTGAGCTTTCCCTCAATCCACTCGACTCTTCTGACCTTCAGCTCTTCTGCTTGGACAATATCATGCGTTTCTTTGTTAACTAGAACTCACTGCAGGTTTAAAGGAGGATATAAAATCAACTGTTTCAGGTAACCTACCCATGGTTTCTTAATTGCATTGAGTCCCAGAGATGTCAGTGTCTGTACTTGTGCAAGTCACACTTAGTATCCCATTTGAATAAAATTCTGAAACTGAGGCTTGTTTTTTTCTAGCCTTTTAGATTCTGGTATCAGTGACTAGATCAACCAGTAGAAACCACATATTGATACAATTTGGATTTGGCATATATAACCTTTAATTTCCCTGCTTAATATCCTTGAGTAGTATGAAGATCAAAAGCACCAGTAGTGTGCAACTAAATACCAGTCCTAAAAATGCTTCAGTGGGGAAAAATAAAGGAAAACAGCTCATAAATTATCTACTAAAGGCACTTGGCAGGTTATTCTCAAGCCATTTCCTTATTTGTATGATACAAATTCAAGAACTAAAAGATGGATCACAGCTCATTGTTGAGAAATGAAGATACTGTGGCAGTAACATGAAAATACATTTCTCCTTAAAATGCATTTGGCTTTTGAATTGACATGAACCTATACACATGATATTGTGGGGCCTCACGTTCACCGTGTCCTTATGGCCTGCATAGCAAATTTGCTCAGCTTACAATAATGAATTTGGGCTGGATTCTCAAGTGTTGCAAACTGAGGAGCTGGTCCTTTTATTCTATTGACCAGCCATGCAAATTTAGCTAAGGAATCCTCAGACTTTATTCTTACTGGTCACTGTGTTATCATCTTCCATGAACAATCTGTGGGGCAAATCCTACTCTCTGTTACACCAGGTTCTACTCAGTACCAAATTCTACCCTCAGCAACCTTATGATATTCAGTGCGTGCCCTCACTTACACCTGTGCATGTCCTCTGTACTTGTGGAGGTGCAGAACTGTAATGGATGGCTGAATTTGTCCCTGCAGCAGGAACTTCATGTAATTATTCTGTGAAGGATGCACAAAAGAGAGGAAAGTCCAGCTCTTTCTCTCTGCAGAGCTGATGGGAAGAAAATGGTGCTAGATGATAGGTCAGGTCTTCCAGATACTTGGGTGGGGAGCTTTAGACTTAGATCACAATTGTCCTACACTGCACACGTGGAAGCAGGTAGCAGATGTCTCACTACATGCTGCAGTGAAAAGTGCAGTGTGTCCACACTGTGGTGTGTGTGGCTCTGGCCACAGTAAGGCAGCAGGGAAAGACTTCAGCAGCTCCCCTTTTCTGGAGCAATTTGCCCAAGTGAGGATAGGCTGTGGCAAGGGGAAGACTTTCCCTTCTGCCAGAAACTTCCCTTGTGGTGGGGAAAGGCTCCAGCAACAAGGAGCTGGAATCTTTTCCAGGAAAAGATTCCCACTGAGGGGAGGCAGCAGAATGCTATGCAGCTAGAGGCGATAGTGTAGAGAGGGGTTGGCTTGGGGATGTACTCAAGTACATACTCACCCTTCAAGTCCATCTTTATTGCGCTAAGCTGTGCCGCCCTATTCACCGCTATTTGTACCCGTGCATTTGGGGCTGCGTGGGTATGTTCACTAAACATGTCTGAAAGAAGCGTGCAGTCAGTGTAGAGTAACCCACATTTGGTGGTAATGGGAACATTTCATTGAGTAATCAGGCTGCACATGCAGCAGTGATTGTGCTGCAATTAAAAATCTATCTGTACAAGGGCAGTGCATGAACATAGTCATTGTACTGTAGAAACAATGCATCCTGGGCAGGTTTTCAGCCCTAAAGGTAGGGTGGCCACCTTTCTAATTGCTGGTAACCAGGCCCCCGAGACTGTGCCCTTGCCCTGCCTCTTCTCTCCAGGCCCCGCCACCTCTTCCCTCAAGCCTCCACCGCCCATAGAGTGCTCCCTCCCCCAACTCAGCGAGGCTCATTATTGCTGCAGCCTAATAAGGAGGTTGCCTGCGTGTAGGAGAGGCCCAGGCTGACCAGGGGCTGGCTTGGGGTAATGACCAGGTGCATCCCCCTGCCCTGTGGTATCTGAATGTTCAGTCAGTTCGTCTGACCAGACACTGCCAGGACCCCTCTTCAACCAGACTTTCTGGTGAAAAACTAGACACTGAGCAAGCCTACATGGCACCTGCACTCAGAAGCCAAATCCAGACTGTCAGATAAAACCCAAATTGGTGGCAACCCAACCCAACAGAGGAGAAAGCGAGGAGTCAATCTAAGTAGTGTTGATTCAGATGTTGGGGTCTTTTTTCCAATTTTTAATGAATTTTCATGAAATTTCAAAATCAGAAAATGTTTGTTGAAACTTTTGTGAAATTTCCCTCCCCCCCAGTTTTCAGACAACTCTATAGCTGGTCAAACTTTTGAACTGGAAGAGAGGGGTGAATGAAAGCGTTTTCATTAAATTGCTGCTCTCTTTTTTCACCAGCCCGAAGCACAAGTCAACTGGAAAGCTGGAGCTGATGGAGAGAATATTTAGTCTGTTCCATTGATGACTAATACATTCCCATTTTGAAAGCTTTTATTGACATCCCCACAGATCACAAATCTCAAAACACAAGGTCTACATTTTGTTCCAAAGCTGAGGTCCCACACACCATAGGTTGCAGTGCAGGGCTGACTGTCTGAAAACATCTTGACCTTAGGAATTAACACAGTGGTTTCTTCCTCTCTTCCCACCCCACCTCGCTTAGGTAGAACCCCTGACTGAACTGGTGACTGCAACAGACTTTGGACATGCAAATACACTAAGGGAAAATATGAAGCGTGCCCTTGAAGAGTTCCAGCTGGAGTCCAGTTCCTGTCAGTGTGCTCCATGCCAAGGCAATGGAATTGCCTTTCTGAAAGGTAGAATCTCACGTTTAATACTTCTGTAGTGTGAACAGAGGAGTCATAGTGTCTACACTAGGAAATTATTTCAAAATAACTTATTTTAAAATAATAACTCCTGATGCAACTATTTCAAAATAGCCTGTCGACACTACAGGGAAGCCTCAAAATTAATCTGAGGCAGGCTCCCTTAATGTGAACATGCTACCTTGACTTAGAGCCCCAGAAATCACTGAGGAGTAATTAATCTGAATGACTCTGGGGGTAGTTATTTCAAAACAGCAGCAGTGGAGTGTCCACACTGCCACTATTTCAAAATAACCGTTTCGAAATAAGCGTTATTCCTTGTGGAAAGCAGGAGTTATTATTTTGAAATAATCAGCCCCTTATTTTGAAATAAAGGACTTGGTAGTTTGGATGCTCCAATTATTATTTCAAAATAAGGGGAGTTATTTCAAAATAACTCCTCAGTGTAGACCAGAGCATAGGTAGGAGGCTTAACTGGCTGGTAATCTGTGTTCATTCCTTTCTCCTATTCATCCTGGTTAGCTACATTATAAAGAAAATATATTAAGAAAAATAATTTCATTCATAAATTTCCATTGTTTAGTTGCAGCAGTAGCAAGTTAACACCATTTTAGCAAGTATCTTTATCAGTTACATTTAAGAAACAGTTCCCACCTCAATTATTCATTAAAAGAAAAGTTCATGTCTTTGTCTGTTTCTTTGCTTTTGAGAGTGTTACCATCGTCCTAATGTCTCAGCATTAATTAGTGTTGTGAAAGTGTTGTGAAGATGAAAAGCACCATATAAGTGCTAAGTACTGTTATCATCATCATCATCATCAGAGATGTTCAGTGTTGTATCTTTTCTTTCCCTCCATTTTTAACTGACGAGGCCCTTATTTTGAAGCTGACAATGATTTAAAAATGCTGGAGGAAAGTAATTAAATTGAATAAAAAGCCCATTTTCTAAATGGAGATATATGGTGTGTAGGTTTTGCTAATAAAAGAAGATATTTTTCAAGTGCCTAATTCAAATTTGCATCTGCAAAAGTCCTGATGAGAATCTGGTTACCATCTAAATGTATCTAGCACAGAAATTATTGATTCAGGTACCAGCCAGTTTGATTATAGCTCTTAACTGATTCCTCTGCTGATTACACTTGTTTAAATAACGTATTAGGCCTTGAGTCCTGTTGGCATTCCATGTAGGATAATGTGCCATGAACAATGTTTTCGAGTGACCATTGTCACCAGTAGTCAGACAATGAATTCTGGGATGTGGGCCCTGTTCTTCTTGGTGTTGCACACGCATATAAAGAAAAGAAGGTCTCTACACCAGAGGCAGTCTCTTTGCCTGTCTGTGTATAGAAACAGGAGTCTGTAGAAAAACGTTCAGTATAATAATATACAGCACTGGTGAGGCCACATCTGGAGTACTGCGTCCAATTCTCTACCCTCCTCCCCGCATACCCCCCATTACAGAAAGGATGTGGACATGTTGGAGAGAGTCCAGCGGAGGGCAATGAAAACGATTAGGGGGCTGGAGCAACTGACTTATGGGAGGAGGCTGAGGGATTTGGGCTTATTTAATCTACAGACGAGTGACGGGGGATTTGATAGCAGCCTTCAGATACCCGAAGAGGGGTTTGAAGAGAGGCTTTTTTTCAGTGGTGACATATGATAGAATGAGGAGCAATGGTTTCAAGTTGCAGTGGGGAAGGTCTAGGTTGGATATTAGGAAAAACTTTCACCGTGAGGGTGGTGAAGCACTGGAATGGGTTACTGGTGGAGTCTCCATTCCTAGAGGTTTTTAAGTCCTGGTTTGACAAAGCCCTGGCTGGGAAGATTTAGTTGGGGTTGGTCTTGATTTTATAGCTGGGGGTTGGACTCGATGACCTCCTGAGATCTCTTCCAAGCCTAAGATTCTATGTTTCTAAGTACTGCAATCCACCTTTCACTATTAACCTTCTAGAAACTCGCTGTGAATGTATATGTCCTGGAGGATATCACGGTGTTGCCTGTGAGATCACAGACAGAAAAGGTAAGAGGGATTAGAAAGATGATTAAAGAAATTTGGATCCCAAGTTAAAGAGATAAAGAACACTAAAAGGAGAGTTGAAATAGAACGGCCAGTCATACGATTATGTATGTCAATTACTTAGGTCTTTTTATGCGATCATTAAGAACTATGTGGTCTAGTGGCTAAAGCATAGGGCTAGGAATCAGAACTGTTAGAGTCCGTCTACACAGCAACGCTAAAGTTGAATTAAGCTAAGCAACTTCAGCTATGTCAACTGTGTAGCTGTCTACACAGCAGGAAATTAAAGGAAGAACTCTCTTCCTCTGACTTCCCTTACTCCTCGTGAAAGGAGAATTACCATGAGTCCGAGCAAGAAGTCCTCCAGCTAGACATTTTTTTGAAATAAAGGTTTGTAGTGTAGACATGCACTATGTTATTTCAGAATAACGGTAGTTTTTCCATAATAATGCTGCTGTGTAGATGTACCCCTAGGGACTGGAGCATTTAAGTCCAGATGAGTTTTGCCATTGACTTTAGTTCTGCCACACATTCATTGAGTTGCTTTGTATTTCAGCTGTCTCTGCTTACTCATCCATGAAATGGATCTAGCTATTGTGCTCATTAAACCTTATCATGTCTGAAACTCCATCATTTACTTACCTTATATATAGATATATACTATAGCTTGCTCCATTTCAGAGGCTTCCCAAGTTTCTCCCTTCCAAGTTTCTCCCTTCTCCACTTATTCTACCTTAGCTCTACTCCAGCACAGTTTAATTTTTTCCAATTAAATCTCATTTTGTTATTTTCCACCCTGGGTGTTAATGTCCTTAGATTCCTTTGTATAATATTTCTCTCCTGACTAGAGTTCCTAACTCCTCCCAATTTAGTATCATTGGCAAACATAATAGCTATTTATTTCCTTCAGCTCATTAATTTAGATGTTAAATAAGACTAGTTTTTACATCAATCCTAGCAGAGCGCCAGTAAACCCAACCCTCTAATTTGATATATTACCATTTATCATTGCCCTTTGTTTACGGACATTTCTCCAGTTTTCAATTTACATTTTCAGCTAAATTTTCACAGGGCACAGGGACAACTTCATAAGTAAGTGAGTCCTATGAGTCTTTTAATATTTGTCACTGACACATCGTTCTGGTCTCCTTACTGCATGTGTTACAGCTGCAAAATCTCCATTGGACTCAAATTCACTTATCAGCATAGAACTTTAGCTGTATTGAATTTGGCTTACTGAGTCTAAGGAGTTTAAGTTGTGTTACTTGCATGTCCAGATCAGGAAGAGGTGATCATATTTCTCCTGATGCTCCTCTCTCCCATTTTGCTCCTGCTAACTAATCAAGTCAGCAAAAGCAAATGGGAGAAATGCCTCCTTTTGAAGGGGGGAAAAAAGAGGATGGCAAGGATGGTGTTAAAAAAAGGGACTGTCCCAGCCAAATTGGGACTTATGGTCACCTTGAAAAAAAGAGGTCTAGCAGAAAAAATAACTGTCAGAAAGGTGTAAGTTAAAGTAGGACTCCTGCTACTATAAGCCTTCTTAGCCCCTTCCTCTGGTACCCCAGAAAGTAAAGTGATCCAGCTCCTTCTTAGTCTCAGCCAGGAGAGGTAAAACCATTATACTTCAACTAAAACTACCTTGTATCTTTTCATTGTCCAAGTGGTACTGAATTAGCATATTTAATTATCCAACTTAGTGACCCAAGACGTTGTTAGCAATGTGAGCACGGAGTATTTTGTTTGCATGTCAATATGGTTTGTGATGCTGGGAGCATCCCCTTTGAAAAGACTTTTCTTTGTGATACACTTTTCTTTCTTCATGTTTTCCCTAGATGTTGCTATAAATGGAATGTGGGGTTGCTGGACCAGCTGGTCTGCATGCTCTGGAGGACAACGAATGAGAAGAAGACAGTGCAATAACCCTGCCCCACAATATGGTGGCATGCCATGCACAGGGCCAGATGTTGAAACTAT
This sequence comes from Pelodiscus sinensis, assembly GCF_052426305.1. NCBI lineage: Eukaryota > Metazoa > Chordata > Testudines > Trionychidae > Pelodiscus > Pelodiscus sinensis. The sequence continues at coordinate 15,141,723 of NC_143060.1, read as the reverse complement.
TACTTGCTAAAGGAAATTACTAAAAGTGTATAGCATATAGTCTAGTAGCACTTTATAGACTAACAAAACATGTAGATGGTATCATGAGCTTTGGTGGGCACAGCCCACTTCTTCAGATGACGGGGTATATGCTTTTAAACGTATATACTCGATTATAAACCTAATTTTGGGGATAAAAAAATGATGCAGTAAAGAGAGGAATTTAGTTTATGAATGTGTCATTGTGATTTACCAATTATTTTTAACTTGGGCAGCGGAGTGGGGGGGAAGGGGAAGGGTTTGACAAACTTTAGTTTCCAGCACAGCAGGGCAAACCACAGGTGTGCCTGGACATTTTATGTACCTGGAGCATCTGCAGGCAGGGAGTGTCTCATCTCCCAGTGGCTGCTATTCACTGGTCTGGGTCAATGAGAGGGTGACCAGTACATCCCTTAGCCAACACTGCTTCCCGCAGCTCCCATTGACTGAGAACAATGAATTGAGGCCAATGGGGGCTAAGAGGCTCTGTGCCAGTAAACGCTCCAGGTAAACAAAACATCCCGACTTGCCAGCACCTTATGCTGATGAGCTGGGACCAGAAGTTTGCAAACTGCCAATATAGAGTCATCTTATGAATGGGTCATTGCAATTTTTACTATATTTTTAACTGGGGGTGGGTTGTCTTATGAACGAACGGGCTTATGATCAAGTATATATGGGGTAAACTAAAATGACTGTCACCTTGCAAAGCTAGTCGGAAGATAATTATAGTTGACTTGATCAAGCCTCTTTATTACTCTTGAAGGGCCTGGCCCAGTGCACACTGAAGTTACCTGGAAGGTCCAGCAGGCATGGGAATGGGATTCACATTTTTAATATGGGTCATTCTGATTTGACATTCTGTACACTTGGGTTAACTGTTCCTGCTTGTTTTTAATGTTCTTGCATCGCTATTTGCCTATGCTTCAGTTTCAATGGGCTAATCAAACAATACTTTATTTCTTGCATTATATGGGGCCTGTTGATTTTTCTTGAGTTTTAATCCCATGTGTTCTAAGGCTAAGTCTACACAGCTACTTTACTGCACTGCAACGTACTGGCTCATGGGTGTGAAAATACACACACACACCCTGGCTACGTCTAGACTGGCATGATTTTCCGCAAATGCTTTTAACGGAAAAGTTTTCCGTTAAAAGCATTTTTGGAAAAGAGTGTCTAGATTGGCATGGACACTTTTCCACAAAAGCACTTTTTGTGGAAAAGCGTCCATGGCCAATCTAGATGCGGTTTTGCGCAAAAAAGCCCTGATCACCATTTTCGCGATCGGGGCTATTTTGCAGAAAACAAATCTCAGCTGTCTACACTGGCCCTTTTGTGCAAAAGTTTTGCGCAAAAAGGACTTTTGCCCAAACGGGAGCTGCATAGTATTTCCCCAAAAGCCCTGATTTCTTACAGTATGAAGTCAGTGCTTTTGGGGAAATTCAAGTGGCCAGTGTAGACAGCTGGCAAGTTTTTCCGGAAAAGCGACTGATTTTCTGGAAAAACTGGCCAGTCTAGACACAGCCCCTGGGTAAAGCACCAGTATAAAGGGGCCTCCAGCTCTGGGAGTTGCTCTCCCAGTGCAGTTAGCTATCCCCTTCTGGGAGGTGGCTTACCTGGAGCACGGGGAGAGTTCTCTCAAAGTGCTCCTGCTATAGCCACACTGCTGCACTAAAGCACTGCCACGACTGCATTTTAAACTTCAAAATGTAGACAAAGGCCAAGATTCTCCAGAGATAGCGGAAAGAGCATTTTACTTTGTGCACACCGGAAAGCAAGCTAATACATGGCTTCTCTGAAGACAGGTGTGTCATGTTCAGCAAAATGCAGCACATTAAAAAATAAAGCCAAATCAGAGCAATAGCATCTAAAGTGAAATTGGAGTCAGAAGTGCTACCCAGGTGTGCTAGATGTGCTAGCCCAGGTCCTCAATTTACTGGATTTAACATACATTGTTTATACTATTTGAAATTGTTTTGAAGGAAAGAAAATTGAATTGAGTAATACTCTCAAATCCTCGTGTCACCTCAAAGCATCACTAGACTGTGCAGTAGCTTGTACTCTTGTTCATGTGTCATTGACCCAGTATGAGGCTGCTCGAGGTGGGGGAGGCCTGCCTTGTGACTTTTTACACAACTTTGGGCCTGGGGCTCCTTTATGTACTGAGTTGTGGGCCAGTATTCACCTCACTAGTCCTGTCAGAGCTGCTCCACACAGACATACCACAAGGAACAAGACTTTATTCTGCAAAGAAACACAGAACAGGATTACAGTCCAGCAACCTCTTCTCTCCTTGTCTGCCTCTTCTCTCAACTTCAGTCAGTGCTGAAACTTCCTGCTGGGAGGGCAAAGGGTACATCCTGGCAGCAGGGCTGTCCTGAGGGGGCCCGGGGCTTGGCGCAACCCCACTAATTCCCCAGGTGAAGGACCCAGTGCAAACTGCTCACCACAAGCTCCACTCTTTTCCTTTCTAACCTGTGCCTTCGTTCCTCCCTTTACCTCCCTCCCTGAGCAACACTGCCTGTGGGATTATGGGAGCCTGGCACAGCAGCAGGAATCGTCTCCCCACTCTCCCAACTCACCATGTGGGTGGTGGGCTCCCTCGTGGCAGAGTGGAGCAAGCTGCCAGATGGGGGGTGCCGACCCTTGCTGCTGTCACTGCAGCAGGCCCCCATAATCTCCCATTTCTCTCCCATCCATAGGACAGTTGGAGTGGCCACTGCGAGGCCCACAAAAGTGCGGGCCCTTGTGGTGGACACCCACATTTGAGCTATGGACAGCATGGCTCTGCCTGGCAGGAACCAGGAAGGTCTCCCAACCCTCTGTAGTTTGTAGTGCACAACTTTCAATGCCCATGGCTGCTGCTGAAGCACACGGGACTTTGGCCTGCATTCGCAATAAGCTTTCTATAGAAGAAATACATTTTGAAGGAAGCTGAAGTGTAATATCAAAAAGGCACTTAAAGAAATAAAAGTCATTAATATAGAACCAATCTTATGAAACTACAAATAATCTTGAAGCACCTTAGAGACTAACAAAACATGTAGAGGGTATCATGAGCTTTCATGGGCAAAGCTCACTTCTTCAGATGAATGGAAGTGGGTTGTGCCCATGAAAGCTCATGATACTATCTACATGTTTTGTTAGTTTCTAATTTTCTGCAAGACAATTTGTTGTTGTTTAAGTTTTTCCATTTACAGACTAACTCGGCTACCCCTCTGGATCTATTGTGTCTCATGGATATTTTGGCCAAACAGGAAGTAATGTCTAGAAAACGATGGCTCAGAACGAGGTCATAACACAAGCCAATCAGCATTCTACTTTACATTCTTCAGAAATAACTGCTTTTGGAACAGCTCCACCAATGATAGCAAAACTCGCCTACACTGTCACAGAGGTGGGCCAATAGCTTCACTGTTTGGTTCCCCTGTTCAGTGTTTCAAAATACCTACTGCTGATCCAGCCAGTTCAAATATTTGAAATACGGAGAAGCCAGCAAACAAGCCACAGCAAAAAAGAACTAGCTATTTTCGTGCATTTCTAATGTACCTAATATGGCCTTAAGCTCTTAAGGCTCTTCCCAAATTTTGTGTGAAACATGCCAGAAACACTTAATTCTGCCCGTGTTTTAGCCACTTACCTGAGCAGTACTTCGCTGCTGGTTGCCTCCCACAATGTTCTTGCATTTGCATTATTGGATAATAACCTTTGCAAAGACATTAGTCTGTAGGGGTACGTCTACACTAGCTCGTTAGTTCGAGTTAGGTAGGGTAATGAGGGCAAGCGGAGTTGCAAATGAAGCCCGGGATTTAAATATCCCAGGCTTCATTTGCATGTTCCCGGGTGCCGCCATTTTAAAATCCTCCTTAGTCTAAACTCCGTGCCCATGGCTACACGCGGCATGGAGGAGGTAGTTCGAATTAAAGATCCTAATTCAAACTACCGTTACTCCTCATGCAATGGAATGAGGAGTAATGGTAGTTCGAATTAGGATCTTTAATTCGAACTACCTACTCAGTGCTGCGTGTAGCCGCGAGCATGGAGTTCGGACTAAGGGGGATTTAAAAATGGTGGCGCCCAGGAACATGCAAATGAATCCCGGGATATTTAAATCCCGGGCTTCATTTGCAACTCCGCTTGCCCTAATTACCCTACCTAGCTCGAACTAACGAACTAGTGTAGACGTACCTTTGGTGACCATGCTGTGTAATAACTATAGTCATGTCAGTGTTCCAGCAAAACTATTCACTTGGCAGCCTATGAAAATATTTGTCTGCTTGCCTATGTTTGTAAGTTTGTAACATTTGCAAAGGCAAATATTATTTTGCCTGGTTTTCCAGTCCTCCTTGCCACTTCCTGTCCTTTCTTGCAGCCAGTCTCTTTACGCAATTCTGCTAAAAAGAACTCCTGCTCACTGATATTTTAAACAATGGAACATATATTTGATTTTAATGCTGCTCACACAGTTGTGGGCTATGTCTTTGTGACAGCATTAAGAAGGGGAAACTATGTTGTATATGTAAAGGCAGAAAACCCTCTTCTCATAATGGCTACGTAATTGAGCTGCTAACTCCAAAACGCTTCTGTTTTTATGCTGTAATTGTGAACACTTTTAGGCATTGGAAGTTGGCCAGGGTCCCTGTCAAAGAGGGCACAGTCAAAGCAAAATGTATTTAAAGTCATACCAGTGTTCACAGAATGGGACACAGAATCCTGATTAACCAACATTGTTGCACCTCAGAGGCGTCCATGTAACTTGCATACAAAGTTACACTTGAGTTCTCTCTGCTTCAAAACAGGCAGAGGAAGGAAATTAACTCTTACTCTACAAGAGTGTGTTGTTTTCTATTTCACCAGCTTCCTTGGGCATGAAGATGAAGAAAGCAGCAGATCAGAGGCTTCTGGACCATTCATCAACTGCATCTGCACTCACAAATAAACTTTTCAGACTGACTTTAAATGCTCAATTGAGCAGACAAAGATGTTATCGATGTTTCAGGCCTGGGGTGAAAGGTAGCACAGATATTTCAAAATCAGCATGACATTTTATTTAAGCATGCTTTCTGTTGGAGTTTCAATCTGGGGCTTGTAAGTCTTGAAAGGTTTCTTTAAAGGACAGAGTTTTATTTTGTCCTTGTGGTTTCTGGACTAGACTTAACTAACTTATGATTTATTACAGCCCAGGGTAATAAAAATAATGATGCATGGGCTTTTATTGCTTCATTTAGGTACATATTAAGTAATGCTACAGTTTTATTGATGGTTCTAATTTCTGTGGAAATTTGTATTAACATTTCACATATAAAAACATGAGAGAGCTGTAGTAAAAAATCCAGATGTATACAGGATGTTTGTGTCTCCTTCTTTATTCCACTTATCTCTTCCTTTTCAGTGATGCTCATTAAGGCCTGGTCTACTCTAGAATCTTAGTCCAAAATAACCCTCACCCCAGTTTGAATTAGGAAGCAATGTGTCCACACTATCATGCCCGTTTTTCCAGAATAAGGGGCCATGGAATTCGAACTCTGTACTCCTGCTTTTCATGAGGAATAATGCTATTTCTGAACTTGTAAGTCCAAAATAACTTTAGTGTGGATGCTCCAGTGCCACTAATTTGAATTTACTGGCCTATGGGAGGCCTCCTGCAGCTCCCCCCAGAGTGCTTCCTGGGGCTCTGAGTCTGAGATAGGTGTCCCCATTAACCGAGCCTGCCTCGGAGTAATTTCTATATTTCTCCATAGGGAGGACATAGAACATCGAATTTGTTAAATCAGGAATACAGAAGTCAAACTTAGTAAATTCAAAATAATCTCCTAGGGTATGTCTACACTACCCCGCTAGTTCGAACTAGCGGGGGTAATGTAGTCATCCACAATTGCAAATGAAACCCGGGATTTGAATTTCCCGGGCTTCATTTGCATGAAGCCGGCCGGTGCCATTTTTAAATCCCGGCTAGTTCGAACCCCGTGCCGCACGGCTACACGCGGCACGGAGTAGCTAGTTCGGATTAGGCTTCTAATCCAAACTAGCTGTACTCCTCGTGGAATGAGGAGTACAGCTAGTTCGGATTAGAAGCCTAATCCGAACTAGCTACTCCGTGCCGCGTGTAGCCGTGCGGCACGGGGTTCGAACTAGCCGGCATTTAAAAATGGAGCCGGCCGGCGTCATGCAAATGAAGCCCGGGAAATTCAAATCCCGGGCTTCATTTGCAACTGCGGATGACTACATTACCCCCGCTAGTTCGAACTAGCGGGGTAGTGTAGACATACCCCTAGTGAAGACGTGGCCTAAGTGTTTTGGCTAAGATGAACCTTTCCTGTGTCAGGCATCCATGGATCCAATCTAGAGTAAGTGGCAATCAACTCCACACTTTTGTCCAGCTTTTAACGGTTCTGAGAAATTGGCTTTTTTGACATTGCAATATTACTGCATATACCAAGATATAATTTCCCAAAACAGTATCCCCAGCAAACCATGTAGATAGCTTCCTTGGCTAAAGACAGAGGTTCAGATTCTAATAAAAGTCTTAGCACTCATCTATGTTTTTAGGCACTATTTTGACGGATGCAAACACTTAGGCCAAACCTCCACTGTTTAAAAGTTAGGATGATCTAGCTACATCGCTCAGGGATGTGAAAAATCCACCCCACAACTGACATAGTTAAACCGATCTAACTCCTTATGTGGCCAGCACTATAATGACTGAAAAATTCTTTTGTCAACACTCCTCTCAGGGAGGTGGATTAACTATGGTGATGGAAGAATCTCTCCCATTGCTGTGATGTCTATACTGAAACAACACTGTGGTGCTGATGTAGCTAATTAAATATAGACAGCCTTATAATTTATTTACCCAGATGGGAATGACGCTTGTTCACTTCTTAAGTAGGAGTCTAATTCCTGGTTTATATGTAAAATTGTCCTTTGCTCCTGGCTAATAAGTTTTTTGTTTGTTTGTTTTTGGTTTTGAGGTTGGTTCCCTCCCCTCCACCCCCAACAGTTGTTATGTAGAGATCATAGTCCCATTGTGCTAGTTACTTTTCAAGCCTGTTGTCCCCACAGAATCTGGAATCTATGGAATATTTTTTGTTGTTGTATTGTTTGCTTATGTAACTTTGTATTGCATAATATACAGAAAGGAAAAGCAACAATTTTAGAGCTGCTATTGATTCTTGTGGATGTAAAAACCCAGCCTCAAAGGGAATCAGAGCATCAGGTAGTCAGCATGACGTTGACCTTTAGGTAGAAAAGAGTTCTCTGTGTGACGCTCTGCCATTATCCGCTCTTCTGTGTGCCAGTTATCTTGAGTCTGCACCTTGCACCCTAAGCTGTACTGTCATCAATCACTTACTGTTGTCCATTGTGCACTGGTTCCTTGCTGCCCTCCTTTTGTTAATAAACTAGCTTGCTTATATGCATATAAAATTATCTGACTGTGAAACAGTTTATCCACAGCATCATCCATTCAGCATTTAACGATAAGAGAAATAAAAAAGGCTGTTGAGGGGATAGCTCTGATGAAATATATAGGATAAATAGCTGCATCAACTATATATCAGTGTGCGGGAGGGTAGAATTCATTCATTAAAAAGTAGGATGGAATGCTGTTTTAATGTACCAGATTTTAGTTTAGGTAAGAAACCTGCTCTTTCTTGCCTCGATTCCTTTGATGCAACTTACATGCCAGGATCTTCATTGTTGGTTATCTTAGATTGTACATGCATAATTTCTCATAATCTTTACCAGACCCCGCAGGCAGGTTCCCTTATTCGTTGCATGTCCACTTCATTGCTCTGCGTTCTGAGTCTCAGCACTGGGCCCTGAATGACGTGGGAAAGGCCTGGGAGAGTGAGGAGTCTTCTCTTTGACATTTGAATAAAACCTCACTATTTGTTTTTCACTGTCATTTATTACAAGGAGCGTGAGGAACGCTCTTCACTGGAGATCTGTGACCATTTGGGGAAATCACTTTGTAGCTCTTGGTTTGATATAATGAAGTTGTTGCTATAAAATCTGCTGTAACATCAAAGGCTTCTAGCACAACCCCATTAGATTATGGACAATGGAGTGTAGTTAGCCTTTACTATTTATGCTAACACCAGCTGAGGATGTGGCCCTAATTCACCACTGACTTGTTGTTGGAAAACTCTCTTTTCCAAGAAAACAGCAATAACTAAGCAATTTTTTTTTTTTGCTGAACAATGGTGCTATAATATTTTTTGTCCTCTTTCCCAAGCATTGTTCTTTGTTGCACTAAGTTCCCCTCTCCGCCCCCTCAGATTCAGTCATGACTCATTTTCCTTTTAATGAAAAGCATGGTAAAATTAAATGCCATTCACTTTCCATCCATTCCCGATTTTTACAGCGGTTCTTCAGAAGCGCTGAGCAATGGACTCTTTCTGCAGTCTTGGATGCAGTTCAATACTGTACATATTCTTGTGCTAAGATTTATTCTTACATTCAAAAAAGGGCTCTTAAATCAACAAACCTGTTAACATTTTCTCCAGCTCTAGGTGCCTTGGAGATAAAATGCTTCTGTTTTAATAGACGATTCATCACTGAGCTTAAAGAGGAATAGCCTCGTTTGTTCAGCAATGTCCCCTGTAAAGCGGTTTCATTTGGCTCTGATTTTGTTATTCTTCATCGATTTATAATGGACCTGTAGCACCTTAGACACTGACAAAATTATATACATAGTATCATGAGCTTTTGTGGGCAAAACCCACTTCTTCAGCCCCATGAAAGCTAATGATACTATTTATATATTTTGGTTAGTCTATAAGGTGCGACAGGACCATTGTTGTTTTTTAATTTTTTTTTAGTTACAAACTAACACAACTACCCCTCTCACACTTTCTTCATCAATTTATGTTAACATTTCACCCTGGAACTTTAGCATCTTTGGACTTAATATTACTCCCAGTGAAAATGACAGCAAAATTCCGTTTGGAGCCACAGGAAGCAGGGTCCTGCCAGATATGCTATGTTTAAAGTTCTTACTGAAATAGTTTGCTTGCATGCAGGGCCAGATTAAGAAATGCTGAGGCCCTAAATTATGTCAAGTTTAAAAGGCCCCTTAGTATTACAAAAAAGGTATTATTCTAACAGAAAGAACAATGAAAATAGACGTAATAGTTTTATATTTGCATCTATACCAGTACATAGGTGAGGATGCATCTAAAAACTAGAAATTTTTGTATTTAGAAGCCCCTCATAACCTGGGGTCCTAAAGTGAAGCTTACTTAGCTTGTGCATAAATCTGACATTACTTGCATTGTTACAGAAATCAATGTTATGTCAACACACAACTCATTCAATGCAAGGATCATGAGCTTTTAATTTGTCTTCCAAAGGCAAATACAAACATTTCAGTAGTGAAGCTTCCCATGTAAATCCCTTTTTATAAGCCTATTGTTGTTCAGTAAAAAGCATTAGCTGTGATTCTCCACTGCCTTGCAGCCTGTGTCATCACAAATTGAAGGTAACAAGCTTCCCAATCTGAGTGAGAGTGTATGCAAAAAACGTAACCTGCAGAATTTATTGGGCAGTGTTCTGACTTCATCTGGTGTCTCCATTCAGTCTTCCTAGGAATATAAAATTATAGGCCAGATTTATCACTAGTGTAATTCTATTGACTTCACCTGAGTTATGCCAGTGGTAGTTACAGCCTACTATGCAAAAGGCTATCTACCATATATTCCCATTAATCGGTGTCATAACTTATCCCAGAACTAACCAGCCTTTAGCATGTCTCTGTCTGCACACTCTTTCCAGCACACAAAGTGCCACCATTTTGTGGGGCTGGGTTATTACACTGTCTTGTTCGTCTCTTTGTTCCAGACTGGCAGGGGGTCCAGGGTGACCAGCAGCTCCAGCTACCGTGTGTCTTAGTGCCTGTAAAATGATTTTTAAAAATATATTAGATGATAAGGTTCATTTCACAAGCAAGCGATTCTCAGCTGAAAGTGAAATTGCTTTGTGGCAGAGGCATGCTGCCCTGGAGAGCTGGTGCAAAGACAACTTTAACTTTCCTATGGGAGTGAGTCAGAAGCTGCCATGATCAACTTTTTATTTAGACCAGCAATCTAACCCTCGCTCTGACACTGGTTCCCTCTGCATCCTTGAGACTTATCAGTGTTTATGTGACACTTTGAAAGCAGGGTCTTCTGAAGACTACTTACCCTCTGCAGACTGGGAGCTTTTTACTTTCCGTCTCTGATAACTGGAGGAGTTACAATTTGGCCTCTTCTTCCCAAGTGATTGCTGATGTGTCTCAGTGCTGGAATGGTCTCACCCCCGAAAGGCTAAAAGTTTCAATCTCGTTCCAGGCTGCTCATCCTAGTCATGCTGCCTGGGGAAACTCAGCAGAGATTCTTTGTGGAAGTGTCATTTCAGGGCTTTTTCATCGCAGTACACTCTGACTTGTCAGCAGAGTTCAATACTATAGATTATGGTGTCTCTTTAGATTGATGGGAGCACATGATGGGGCTGTCACTGCATTTATTTTTAATTTACTCAACTGGTCTCAGTGTGTATCACAGACACTATATTAATCTAGTTGGGTTGAAGTTTGCTATGAAGTCCTGATGGTCCTATATGCTCTTACTATCTGTACTATCAAGGCATCAGTTTTCCAGTGACACAGACCCAGGGCCTAGCTCCTATTGATTTCAATTGTTAGGCATTTAGGTGCTTTTGAAAAATCTCAGTAGGTGCTGATCTACATCTTTAGGTGCCGAAAATGCTTTTTGAAAATCTGACCTCACTACAGTTTTGCTGATAGTATCAAGCGTTACCCCTTGGCCTTTGGCATGGCTTTCTCAGTCTATCTCCGCTCACTCTCTCCCTCAGGGTTTGCGCTGCAGTCCATCACTGCAATACCTACATGTATCCTGCTCAGCAGTGGTCTGAAAGCGGATGTCACATCAGCTCTTGCAAATCGGCACCTCAAGGGCGCCTGGGTCAAATGACTCTAGTTCCTCACAGATCAATGAGGACCATTCTGGGCATAATGACTCCTTTTGGTCTCCATAGAGATCAGCGTTCTGCCATTTAAAGGCTATTTCCTCACTTCTGCCTCTGTCATTTCTGTCTGACACTGAAGAGTTGATCCAACCTCCAGTCAGATCATATTTCACGGGCTCCGTGATGCAGCCCCGTGCAGGTGACAACTGCGGCCAGATGCTGCTGTCGGGTCCTGCTGGTGTCCCCAGCCTTGCTGGTGATTGATTCCTTTCCCTGGCACGTTTGAGATCACACTTGTATCCACAACAGAAGAAGAACAATTTAATCTGGCCTATTGCATTGATGTCCCCCGGCCTTCCATACGCCGAGTGTGCAATGAGGCCTAGGAAAGCTGATTCCTTGATGATTCTCACAGAGCCGAGCAAAGACTCTGTTGTCAGAGCTGCTCACTGGCTGCTATTCCTCAGCTCACACACCACGGTCTCTGACAATCTGGGGTGCTGACATGTCTCCAGCATTTAAAGCCTCCCTTTTTACACCTGGCTTATTTACAAGAATTACGCGAGCCGTTAATTTTCCTTGTTTGTAAAGCCCCCAAGACTACTTCGCACCAAAGGTGGTTAAGAAGCGAAGGGTTGATTGATGAATGGATTCAAATAGCTGCCGATTAGCATTGCCCAGGGTGAGAACACAGTTGCTACACACACACACCCTGCCGCCTTCCTCACCGCCATGTGTACATGTTGTTGCCCTACCTTGGCGTCTGGTCTTCTCACAGGCCGGGCCCTCAAACCCCTGTGTACACTGACACACGCAGGCATTCCCGAGAAGCATGGGCTCCGCGTTGTTCTGACAAGGGCCACAGCGGCAGGCGCTGAACTCTGCTAAGTATTCGTCCAAAGCCCTTTTCAGGTTTTGCCTTTTTGTTTCAATAGCCCCCAGGTTGCTGCGGCGGAGGATTTCGTGGATGGGCTGCAGCTGCAGAGAAGAGGTGAGAGGATGTGGCCGTGAAGGATTATCATTGCTTTAGTGCAGGCATGTCCAAAGTCCGGCCCGTGGGCCAATTGCGGCCCGTGTTCCGGTTTAATACGGCCCCCCAGGTAATTTGGCAATATCTATCTTTTATGGCCCCCAACGAATGCATATGTATTGAGATGAATACATTGTAAAATCTCAGTTAATGTCAGTTGGTCTAAATCAGTTATAAATATATTTGGACACAACATGTATACTTGGTGTTATGTTCCTGTTCATATTTTTTGAACTTAAAAGTTGACAGACAACCTTTATTACCAATAATATGTAATGTACTTTACAATGTTCCTGACATATATTTCAGCTTCCTGGATTTTTTTTTTCATCTGGCCTTCAGATATGAAAGGCAGAGTGATTTAACACCTGTTTAGATTTGTCATCCATGTGACGAAATGAAAAGTATGCCGTTTGTAATAAACTTTGCATAAAATAGTTAATTTGCATTTAATTTTAATGGTTCAAAGAATGTCAGGCAAAATGGTCGGCCCTCACGCATGTTCACTTCATCAAATCTGGCCCTCGTTGAAAAAAGTTTGGACACCCCTGCTTTAGTGGGTACGCAAAAAGGGGCTTTAATTTAAGGATGATAGTTTGACCTAAAAAGGACTATGGTCATAGCAGCCCCTTTACATTGCCACTAGAGCCCGCCATGTGCACTCCTGTGGCACAGAGAGACCCAGCCTCACCCCTACCACATGAGGGCCCGCTCCCCCATAGTCCCAGTGACTATGCTGGCTCTACTGACAATATTATAGATGGTCCAAAGCCAGAAACCTCAACTCCAAAGCCCTTGTAATCTTGGAGCTGTTAGAATGATTTATATTCTTGGTCTGACATTAGGGTGACCCTATTTTCCTATGCCCAATATGGGACTGGGGGGGGGGGGAGCTGCCAGCACTTGGGGTTTTAGCCCAAAGTTGGGGGGGGAGGCTGTTGGCACTCAGGTCTCCAGCCCCACAGTGTGTGTATGGGTGGGGGGGGGGGGAGCTGCTGGCAATCAGAGCTTCAGCCCCACCGTGAAATGGGACGGGGCAAGGGATGAGCCCTGCAGTGGGGCTGCCTAGGAACAGGGCTTGAGCTCCACGACCAAAGCTGCCTGGGAACGGGGCTGAGCTCTGCAGTGACAAAAGAGCTTTAGCCTAGTGACGAGGGCTGTGTGGGAACGGGGATGCATCCCGTGATAGGGACAAGAAAGGGGTTTCAGCCCTGAGTGGGGGTGGGCGCTGGAAGTTGGAGCTTCAGCCCCATATTCTGGAAAGGCTGGCAGGCTTTCCCCCTCCTTTAGGGCACATAGGGAGGAAAGAAACTCCTACCTGTTTTCATTCTATGTTACTCCCTCGGCTCCCTGCCTCACTCCAGACACCATGTACTGGTGCCTGCTTTACTGCCAACCACAAATAGGCTGCTACCGCTGTTCTTACTGGGGAACTCAAAGACCAGGAGGGGGTGTGCAAATACAGAGAGCTTAAATAAGGGTTAAAAATGGGAAGGATGGTCACCCTAAAGACTTACATGCAGCCCTTTGATTCTGATCCCAAATCAGATCAACAGCCACCAGAGACATGGAAGTGTTTTACATGATTTCTGCCATGTTGGACCATAATCTCCTGGTAGCAGCTTGTGCCATTTTGGTGTCATTTAATCTAAATGTTAGCCTGACCACCTCAATCAAAGCAGTATCAGTCCTGCATCCATATATACTGTATGCACACATCTTTGTGTGTGAGGCATACACAGCTGTGGTACCGTATGATGCAGTTAAAACATATTGTGCCAGCTGAAAAGTTTAAAACATCGTGAGACAAACAATACTAGCATCTAAAGCTGCCATGTGTTTAGGCCAAACTATTCAAATGCAGATAATTAAAACTATGAACCTAACGTCCATATTTAAATAAAAATGAACTGATTTCATGAGGCGCTAAAGACCTACCTTTCCTGTTGAAATGTTCATCACCTTGAAAAATCAGGCTTTTAGTTAGCTGTCTATAGCAAGATTTTAATTAGCTAACTTTAGGCATTGAAATGACCAAAAGTTGGCCATAATATCTTGCCCCTTATGTGTTTCAAATTCATAGAATAGAATTTCTCAAGCACATAATTCAAAGTACATTTTAAAAGTTCAGATTGACTTCTATAACCTATACAAAAATATGTGTGTGTTGGTAGATGTGCGTGTGTATAAATATTTGACATTATTGGATTGTGAGATGAACATACAAATAATTGTTGCAACCACTGATATATGTTTGCACCAAATCTTGTACAATGTGAGCCAGGAAAGATGTCGATGAAAAGCTGATGTTGGGCTGATTCTGTTTATACTGCTCATATATGTGTATCAATTTGCATTTGAAGTTTGAGTATGTACTCATACTTCAAATGTTTGCTTCTGGGAGACATCAACAAGCCTGGCCAACGTATTGTGAAGGGATTGCTAGTCAAGTCAATAGCAGCACTTAGGGGACAGTACACCTCAGGTGGTGCCAATCCACATCTGATATGCTTTGCTGTGAATATTCAGACCAGCATGCAAGCGATGGCTGCTCCCTAAAAAGGCCTGAGTCATCTTGGACAGGTGAACGTGCTCATGTGACAAAATCCATCTTGGGACGTAATTTCACAAAGCAAGAGCAATGGGATTGGATTCCCTCCACATGGGCAGGAGGATAAAGAAGGCCCCGAGGGCTCCTCTATTTTGCCTTCAATCCAGCTAATCGCTTCTGATGGATCTCTGCTATGAGCTGAAACCTGAAAGAATGGGTGACCCATTCCAACAGAGGATATATTCCAGAGACTTGTTTTAAGACAGTAGATCATGCCACCTCTGCTAGAAGCCTGGACCAAGAACTATGCAATTGCTGCAAGTATTTGATTCCTTTATCAATTTTACCCTTTATTTGCTCAATAAACCTTTAGATTTTAGAGTCTAAAGGGTTGGCTAACCACACGCTCTTTTGGGTAAGATCTGAGCTGTAAAACAACATGGGAATGTGGCTGATCTGTTGGGACTGGAAGAACCTGTTCTGATTTGGTAAAATGGGTTTTCATAACCTCTCATCTGTATAAAGAGTGGGACTCTTGGCACAGGAAATCTGGAATGTCTATGGGAGTTGCTTGTATGACTTCTTACTAATCAGTGCTCTTTGTGACTGACTTGGTGTGCCTTCTAGTGGAGGACCCTGGTCTTGGACTGTAAGTTGTCCTGTATTTAAGTATTTTGCCCTGAATCAACCCTCTCAGCAGAACCTCCAGACATTTATTTGAGGTTTTGGGTCCCATCTGGGAGCTGGTTTCCTGGGTGCTGAGTCCTTAGAACTTAGTCCTCCCAGGACAGAGGTGGTCCAGTGTCCATGCTGCTATGCAGGATGGTGGTAACCCCAACTCTGTGCCTTGTCTAAGGGAGACCAGAGGATCTGACTCAGCAAGACAGGATGGTGGGGAGGCCTAGGAAGTGGGAAGATGGGCCTCAGTGGCATGATCATCGCCCCAGGTGACAACTCAAAGGGAACTTCTGTGATTTCAACCTGCCACAATATATCTCAGTGTGAACGTACATATCCATGAATGAGACTTAAATAGGTGCATCTGCTCACATTGGTGTCAGAGAAAAGGTTTTTTCCTACATGGCTTTGAAAAGGCTTCTTAAAAACAGTGTACACAAGGCCCTTTAACAAATAAGAGTGTGCTAAAAATAAGAGGCATTCAAGTGGATACAAGTGTTTTATCGGAAGCCTGAATTCACCCCAGTTCCACAAGCAATTGCAGAGCTCCTACAGCAGCCAATTGAGAGGCTGCTGAGTGAGTTACTAGAAAATTGCAGCAAATTTTGCCCACAGTTGATGGAAACTTGTACCAAAGGGTGGATAACATGCAGCAGAATGCTCAGCTGTTACTGAGAGTGGTTCTGTTTAAACAGACCATTTTGTCAATGTGACAGAATGGTCTGTAATTTCCCATTTGCCCAGCTAATAATGTAGATAATTTCTGCTTCTGGGCACCTTTCTATCTTCTCTCACATTCCCCCTCCCCAAAGTCAGAGGGAGATGTGCTTTGGGGAATGGCAGCCAAGTTGCAGGATGCCATACCTATACAATTATCTAGATGTTCCCCATTTCATTACACAGCTGAAGTCCCAGAGTAGGTGGCAATTCTCATGGAAGATTTTTCACCCTTCAGTGCAAGACAAGAAACACTCCTTCCACAGCCACACACTCACAAGAAAATGGCTTGTAAAAGACAGTGATGCACTGATACAGGTTGCACCTCTAAAATCTGGGATTCTCTGGTCTGGCAACATCTGTGGTGTGGCATGACCAGGGATGTCCCAGGATCAGAGAGTCCCGGCATGATGCAGAAGGGTGGGGGCCCAGGAGCTGGCGAGCTGCTCAGCAGGGCTGCAGGGGAGGGGGAGTGTGAATAGGCACACTGCTCACTGTGCTGTGAGAGCTGGCATGCAGCTGAGCTGAGCTGGGAGCCAGAAAGTCCGGTACAGAGAGGGGAGGGTGGCAGCAGGGGGCCTAAAATGAAAATCCCTTATCCGGGACCAGTCAGGTCCTGGGGGTGCCAGACCATGCAGATCCAAGCTGTAGTAGCAATGGCACAAAATGAAAGCTGCAGCATATAACTGGACTGAAATATTTTTTCTCGTCAATGTTGTCCTCCTTTCTCTATCTCCTCTCAGTGACTCCCTTTCTGAAAGCACTCAGGGCTCTGTGCAAGTTTGTCTGTAATAGCCTTGTTCTATTTTAATGGGCACACAAGCATGTTCTGCTTTTAGTCCCCCCTTCCTCCTGAGCATTAAGAAGCTACTTGCAAATGAACGAAAAACCTTACTTTTCCTCATCAAGAATGTAAATACCCATGGCTCATTGATGTCAATAAGTCTCATTTACGCTAGTAAATATCAGGTCCTCCAAATGGAGTGACCGGCAGCGGTAACTGAATTGTATTTGACTTTAGCTTTTCAGGGCTTATAGATTTGAGGCCTAATCTTGAAATGGCAACATATTGAGAGTCTGCATTGAGTTTTGTGCTTTGTACGATGGCTGCCTATACCCACCTATTCTTGTTAAATGAATGTAGGTGGCAGGGTGACATTAGAAATCAGAGCTGAGACAATGGCAGCAGCTTTCTCATACTGCCCCAACAATGTGCCTTAAGTCTGACCTGAGGAGATCTACAGCTCATCTACTGGGGTACAATGATTTTCCATTTCCATGTTCTTGGCGTTTCAGTTGACACCAAAGATCCAGCGTTAGTCATGATTTCCTGGTTTAGGGGAGGAGTGGGCCTGGAATCAGCCATACCTAGAGCACCAATTTACAAAGGCCATCACACTGCCAGGACAGAATAATGATTTTTGTGCCGTTTTGATGCTCCTTGCTAAGGGACCCCACCACCTTGGCATACCTTGCCTGAACAGATTGTCCTTTCATGGGAAAACAGTGTGTTTAAATCTCCAAGAACTGTTGAGAGATGGTACCCAGAATCAGCAGCTGGTGTGACCAACAGGAATGGATCCTCCAGCTGCTAACAGGGCAATCAGGTTTCAGCAGGCAAGATAAAAAAGGATTTTTTATAAAGCTGTGGAGTTGAACATAAAAGTGGCCACACTGGATCCAACCAATGGTCCATCCACCCCAGGACCTGTCTTCTGACAGAGCTCGACACCAGGTGCTTTAAAGGGAATGAACAGAGGAGGCAATCATCAAGTGATCCATCCCCTCTCGCACATTCCTAGCTTCTGGCAAACAGAATCAAGGGACACTTCAGAGCATGGATTTGCATCCCTGCTCATCCTGGCTAATAGCCATTGATGGACCTATCCCCCATTAACTTTTTTTTCAACCCTGTTATAGTTTTGGACTTCACAGCATCCCCAGCAAAGAGTCCACAGGTTGACTGGGGGTTGTATGAAGAAAAACTTTGTGGCTATGTCTATACTGGAGGCTTCTTGCACAAACACTTGCCGGGTGTCTACACTGCACATGCGTTCTTGTGAAAGTAAATTTACAGTATAGCATCGGAAAACAGGGCTTCTTCTGGAAGAGTTATTCCTCTCCTCATGAGGAATAAGCCCTCTTGTGCAAGAGCTCTTGTGGAAGAGGACAGTGTAGACAGGCAACATGAATTTCTTAGGCAAGAAACCCCTATGGCTAAAATGGTCATCAGAGCTTCCTTGTGCAAGACAGCATCCACACTGCCATAGATGCTCTTGTGCAAAAGCATATCTCTTGAGCAAAAGCACATGCCCGTGTAGATGCGCTCTTGTGGAAGACTTTTTGCGCAAGAACTCTTCTGCAAAACAGTTATTGCGCAAGAAGCTGCCAGTGTAAACGTAGCCTGTTTGTTTTAAACCTGCCACCTATTAAATTCATTGGATGACCCTGAGTTCTTGGCTACGTTTACACTGGCCCCTTCTTCGGAAGGGGCATGCTAATTTTGAAAGTGGGAATAGGGAAATGCGCGGGGGATTTAAATATCCCCCGCAGGATTTAAATAAACATGTCCGCCGCTTTTTTTCCGGCTTGGGGAAAAGCTGGAAAAAAGCGTCTAGACTGGCCCGATCCTCCGGAATAAAGCCCTATTCCGGAGGATCTCTTATTCCTACTTTGAAGTAGGCCATGCTTGAAAGATGTGGAAAAGCTATTTTGAAATACTGGAGATATCCTGAAATAGCGTTGCACTGTAGATGTAGCCTTCAATTGCTCTTCTCTGCACCATTACCAATGCCAATATAATGTTTTTGAGATGGGGGACCAGATTTGCATGCAGTACTCAAGATGTGGCTGTACCATGGATTTATAGAGGGGAATTATGATATTTTCTGTCTGGTTATCTATCCCTTTCCTATTGGTTCTTAACATTCTCTTAACTTTTTTCAATTGCCACTTCACCCTTAGCTGATGTTTTCATAGATCTATCCACAAAGTTACCACATTGTCTTTCCTCAATGGTAACAGCTAATTTAGACCCCATAATTTTGTATGTATAGTTGGGATTATATTTTCCAATGTGCAGTACTTTGCATTTATCGACATTGAATTTAATCTGCCATTTTCTTGCCCATTCACTCAGTTTTGTAAGATCCCTTTGCAGCTCTTCATAGTCTGCATTGAGACTGAACTATCTTGAACAATTTTGCATCATCTACAATTTTTCCTCCTCACTATTTATCCCTTTTCCCTGGTCATTTATGAATATGTTGAACAGCACTGGCCCCAGTACAGACGCCCTGGAGATCACTGCTATTTACCTCTCTCCATTCTGAAAACTGACCATTTATTCCAATTTCCTACCCTTGTTTCCTACCTTTTAAACAGTTATTGATCCATGAGAGAATCATCTCTCTTATTAAAGTCTGGGAAGAACAGTGGCCAAATTCTATCAACCATTTCAAATAAAAGAAGTGGTTGCATTAACTTAGGGATTAGCTTTGCTACCAGCCTAGCATGGAACTGTCTCTAGCTATTTAAAAAAAAATTTTAAAATCTTTTTTGACTGTTCCAGTTTGAGATACAAACTTGTCTCTCAAATTAGAGCATTCAACATGAAAACTTTTTTGCAAAGACTGCCTAATCTAGCACTCTTGCTGATGAACCATTTTATATTATTACTTATAGCTACTAGGAGATAAGTACTTGCTAATACTCTTGAGAATTAGAGGTCCTGAGCTGCATGCAAAACTATTGCAGTGATTAATCCAGAACTGAATTCAAGGTAAATCCATCTGAGCCTTTTTTTAAATTTTTAGGTATTTTACATTTGTTTTTTGTAGGCAGTTTTAATTTTAGCATGGACTTTTTTTTAAGGTTACCCAGCTGATTGAAAGGAAACAATATGAAAGGCAGAGATATAAAAATAATTGATCATGCCCCAGCAGTACAATCTAACTAATAAAACATCTTTAACTCTAACTAGAAAATTCTGTTCTCTCCTTGCTCTTTGTCTCATCCTGAAGAGCAAAATACTGAATCCTGCTCCATGGCCACAGGTTGTCAAAATCCCAGAGGAACTAGCTATCTATTTTGATATTTATATAGTGCCTACCTCCATGATATGGAAGGGTAAACAGCACAAGAAGCCAAGACAAGAATTATCTTGAAGCCAAGTTCTGCAATATCCCACTTCATAGAAGTAAGTCTGTCTGTTGGAGTGCAGAAGATTGTGAGCATGAGCAGTGGACCTATAAATTGTCTGTATGCCCCACATTGGATTGCATGGGGTGCATTCAGTAGTACAGCCAGTGAACTCTATTAGCAACTGCAGTGTGGCTATGCTGGGGAGGATTCTACGTTTTCAAGTCGGTTTTCAGTTCCCTATTTAACTGGGAGAACACAGATTTCAGTAGTGAGAATAAGAGTGACTCTGTGACCCCTGAAAACCATTCCTCGGGAAGCTGTTCAGTTGTGCAGGCGGCCACATCAAAAGTAAATGCTGCACTAAGCCAGCATCAAGCTTCTTGTCTATCTCACCTTGGAGGGGTTGCTAAGAAATGCCCTCCCCATTGTGGCATGTCTGAGAGGTTACCAGATCAGCGGCCCAAAACATTTAATCTTGTTCTATGATGGGATCACAATGAAAATATGAACGATCTGGTCTACTACCCTTTCATTCCTCATAGCGATGGGTGTTTCTTCAACTGCAAAAAGTCTTACCTCAAAATCAATAACAGCAGGATTATATTTCAATGACCTTCCCCAGCGACGATACAGATTGGCATTCCAAATGTTCATAAGCCCTCCACTTGAACTGACATCTCCACCTTGGATCCGAGGAATAATATCTTCCACTAACGCACTATTGGATTTTTCATCTGGAAAGTTGAATGACATGGATTCGTAACCATTGCCACACATTTAGTGGCACAGTAGAAACAGTGCAACTCACTCAATGGCCGCTTGCTCCCAGTCTGGCCCTGATCCTGCACCATGACAGTCAAGGGGAGAGTTGCCATTGACTTCAATGAGCTTTTGGAGCAAGCCCTAAACAGCCTTCCCCTTTATTACAAGATGCAGCTGATGCGTTAAGCATTCTAGATCAGGCTGACAGGGGAAGGGGCCTGAAAGAGAGCAACTGCCACGGGTCCCAGAGATTCTAAGGGGCACAGGGCTCCCAGCAGCCGGAGCCCCCAAGCCCTTTAGGATCACCACACCAGCGTGTTGGGCAGCGCATTCCAGTGCCCTGTGCCGCGCACTTCAGCGAGTTCTGAGGGCTGGCAGGGAGGCACTAGGCCATCAGGCTGGTGCAGGGGGCTGACTGCCCAGCCTTGCCCCTTCCACCCAAGGCCCTGGGAGCACAGAGCTGCTTCACCCCCCCCCCCCCAACATTGCCCAAGGACCCAGAAATCCTGTCGCCTCCCCTGTTCTAGGTGCTATAATCATGGGGATGTAGGAGTTAAAGAACCTCCAAACTTCATGGTTCTGATCTTCTCATGGGTCTGATAAATACACCAGACTGAGAATGTGGGGCAAAGATGGCTTTTGTGCTCCCCAGTCCATATACAATAATAGCAATACTTGTCACGCGTATCACACTTTTCCTCTGTAGATCGCAGCATGCTTTACAAATCTCGTTAAGTACCATTTTCCCCCTAGACATTTTTTGTGGAGAGGCAAAGAGTCTTGCCCAAGGTCACACAGCACATTATCAGGAAATAGTAATCAGGTGCCCTGAGTCTAAATGAGATACTGGAAGATGTAGGGGAGGAAAAATCAAACAGACAGTGGAGGACATAGACTGGGAGAGAGAAACATTCTATGGAGGAAATTGCAGCTAGTGGGGAATGTTCCACTGAAATGCGTTTTCTATAGAAAAAGCATTTTCTGCAAAATTGAAATTTTACGTGGGATGACAAAGTCAGGCTGGGTGGCAAGAAAGTGGTGGAAGCCCTAGACTGATAAAAGCCTTTTTTTCTACAAGCTGAGAAGGCCAGTGAGGAACTCCTAAGTGCCATTCAGAGCTTCCCGATACCTTTTAAAACCCCTAAGGAGAAGAGAGGCTGTTGCAGGGAGAGTGGCAGCAAGGAGTTCTCTTCCCCACAGGGGAAACAACCCAAACAGAGTGCCTGTTTAGGGGAAGGACTGACATCCCAAGGCAAATAACAAGACAACATCCCTCCCAGTGTGGGAGCAGGGAAGGATATCCCCCTTTGTTCAGTGTTCCCTGTAAGGTGTGCAACCACACAGGAGAGATTCCAGTACCACCCAGCTGACTAGCAAAGTGCTCACTGCTAGGTTTGTGTTCCTGCTGGTGGTGCACATTCACACACACCTTGGTGCACATAAAATTATTCCGCACATGGATGGAAAAGATTAGAGGGCACGTTGCCTTTGTTCTTGTGTTTGTACTTTTTTTTCTTTTTTGGTTGGTACAGGTGCATTCCTTAGATTTACCCTGACACCTACCCTGAAAATATAGACAATTAAACACAGAAGGGGAAGACAAACTCTGCCTAGAGTGGGAGTGATTTACCCCAAACCTCACCATCATCAAAGTGCTAAGTCTTGCCACAATGGGAAAAATTAAATTTTCCTTTGGAAAAACTGCAATGAAATAATTTATTTTGGGTCAGCTTGATCGCAATGAAAATATTTTGGTTTCGTGTATTGAAACAAAATATACAATTTTGGCTTAGTTCTACCTTAAATCACACTGATGCAATGATGTCTCCTGGGAGTTGTAGTTTGGGTGCCTCATGCTCCCCCTTTCCCCCCGCAATGAAATACTTTGAGAATGTCAGGAATTGTTTCAATTCAAAATTGTCCAAACAAAATATTTTCAAATTGAAATGTTTTTTTTTTTTACTCTTTTGCCTTAGTATTCTGATTTGGAGTACTACAAGTTGAACCTCTCTGCTCCAGCACCCTCAGGACCTGACCGGTGCTAAACCAGAGAATTTGCTGAGCCATGGAAGCTCAACATTGTCTAGAAGTATTATCAACACTTCCACTGCTTACTGGGCTCTTAGAAGACATTTACGGGTTAATTAGAACTCAGTAACAGCACAAAATACTGAAAGCCAGGACTGGCAAGGGCAGAATTTTGGGAGGGTAGGGGAGCAGCAGCTATGCTCTCCAGGATGCAGCTTGCTTTTCATCCCGTTCCCTGGACACTAAGGGAGTGAGGGGAAATTTCACCCTTGAGGACTGGGGAATTTGGCTGTCAACAAACTTCATGGGACTGTGGGAAACTTGGCCACACTCAGGATAGTGGACTAACTAAAATCATGCTGGACCACGGATGTTGTTGGACCAGAAAATGCTGGATGAGAGAGGTTCAACCCGTAGTAAATATAATATTGTAACTCCCTGTGAGAATAGTGAAAATAAACACATGGGGCAGTTCCTCAGCTGGTGTAAATCAGCGTGGCTCCATTGATGATTTACATTTTCTCAGGAGCATGACCCACGATGTAGAGTGCCCACTTGTACTAGCCTAGCTTTTGAGGTTGTGGACAGGGAATCGGTCAAACCCCAAAACTCATTATTTATCTATTAGGTACTGATTACATTGAATTTTTCTTGAAAAAACACAAGTTTGAATAACCAGGAAACTGGTTTGTGGATCTGAATTAGTTTTGTGAACACTACCACCCAACATTCATTTTGAGCAGTTCATGAAACTCCTTGAGCTTCACCCATCCCTACTTTAAACCATAACCTAACTACCCACTTGTACATCCAGATCCACGGTTAGTCAGAAATCTGCTATTGGTAATGGGTAATAGGCCAGACTCACCACTGAACTCCAAAAATGCAGTTTGACCCACTCACATCAGTGATAAATTCAGCTAAAGATTTACCAGTAAGATAAATATATTTTGTGTTGCCTTTTCAGGCATCATACCAGTCTTCAGGAATCCTTCCGCCTTACACTTTTCATATGCTAGTCCTGCTGATATATCTACTCCTTCCTTTTGGAATATGAGGCCTGCTGATAGTCCAAAACAGGAACTTACTGTTTCAGATGTAATGGCTGTAAAACAAAACAAAACAGACAAACAATAGTCAGTGTAATAATTGGGGAGAATGGCATTATTTTTCTCAGCAGTTCTTATGGATACATCAAGCAATAAAATATTTGTACAGAGATGTGGCATATTTGAGGAAGCCAAGAAAGTATTGTGATAGCTGAGAAATGGATTTTGAAGATCTCTGTTGTTCTTGTGTGGAAGCCAAATATATGGCTGGGGTATAGCAGAAATCATTACATCTGACGGGAAAAAATAATTGCCCCCAAAAGATATTCTTCTAAAAAAAGAGGGTGAAAAATCTCAAATCTAGGAAGTCTCTTCACTTGTCACATTCTGTTCTGTTTCCAGTATGACCCAGCTTCAAATCTGGAGTTAATCTATGTGGACACAATTAAAGTCAATAGACCTATGCCAATTTTCAGCAACTGAGTATCTGGTACATACATCACAATATAATGCTTAATCATCCGCACACTGACACTAGTGTATTAGCTGCATAATTAGACAGAGGGTCAAAAGAGAGTATTGTAGACAGCTTTAGCCTTTTTAGAGGAGTTTGGCCTTAGCCAAATATGATTTTCTAGAATACATTTGTCAAAAGCTGAGCTGATGTAAATTCACATAGCTTAAGTAACCAGCTGATGTACTGGCCCCATATATTTTGGCCAGCAGATAATGTTTTATAAAACGTTACTGAATGGATGCTGAAAAAAATCCTCAGTACCCAAAAAAGCTGCCACAGAATTACAGTCGTATTTGGGCCAATTTGCATGAGTTATTTAGTGAGATAAAGTGACTGGCTAGAATAGAAACTACAAAAAAATTGATCAATAATTTATCCATTGAAAATCACTGAAGGTTTATTGCATGCGGTTGTATTTCCATTAGTGATGTTAAAATGTGTTTTTGTGTAAATGTGTACCCAGTGAGATTTTCAGTGAATTCACATTTACACATGGAGTGGGGGGGGGGGGAGGAAGGTGGGAGCTTGTGCTCGCGGGGAGCCCAGTACTGTTTCCCGTCTGCCCCTCCCCACGCTGCTGCCTCTGTGAGAGCCAGCAGCATGTGGGGGAAGGCAGCTCTGAGGAAGTCGGCTCCCTGTACATACCTGCTCCTGCCTGCTTCCCCACCTTGTGCTGCTGCCTCTGTATCAGAGGCAGCAGTGCGGGGGTGGAGGGGAGTGGCTCCCCGCTCTATCCCTGCCTTTGTGAGAGGCAGGGGTAGAAGACAAGCTAAAAGCCAGCACCCCCTGCACATTGGCTCCCACCTCCCTGCCTCTGTATCAGAGGCAGTGGAGGGAGGGGGTGCGTGTAACCAAGAGGGGCTACTGCATGGTCACATCCCTCATTTCCATTAACTGTTCTATGAATTGTAAAAAATAGATACAGGTTGCAGGCTGGGCCTCCCTGGTCCAGCACCCGCAGGACCTGAGCAGTCCTGAATAAGGGAATTTGCCAGACCAGGGGAGGCCAGGCCTCTGGGTTCTCCGGCTCCCCTCCTGGCTACTGACCCCAGCTAGAGTGCTGACCCCAGCCCACCTGCTTGTCTCCTCTGTTCCTGGTTGCCCAGAGCCATTGGTTGCCAGTCCTGTTCTCAGCAACATGGGCTGCTTGCCCTGCCCGCAAGACTTTGTTCCCAGATGCCTGGCCTGGCCTGGGGTAGCAGCCATTCTTAGGACCCTGCTCCCAGCCTCTTGGCCCCGTGCGCCACGGCAGCCACTCTGGGACGCTTGGCCCTGTAGGCTGTCGGCTCTGCTCCTGGCCCCTGGCTCTGCGGGCTGCCAGCCAGGCTCCCTGCCCCCAGGGCACTGGTCCTGTGGGCTGCCAACCCGCCAGACCAATTCCACTCCTGGCCACTCCCAAGCTCCGTAGCTGGGGTTCTCTGGTCCAGCAACATCCATGGTCCTGCTGGACCACGGACGTTGCCGGACCCTAGGGAGATTCAACCTGTAACCAGAATCCTATGAACAAGCTGAAGAAAAGAGAAATGAAATCATAAGGTGGTTTCCTGAAAGCAGAGTAATAGGCTGCTATTAAATCCCCCTTATTTTTCTCTTCTGTAGTTTTAATAAGTCATGTGCCCCAGCCCCCTAATGGTTTTCATTGCCATCAACTGGACCCTCTCCAATTTGTCTACATCCCTTCTGATTTTGGGGGCCAGAATTGGACACAATAGTCTAGATGTGGCCTCACTGAGGCCTAATAGAGGAGAATATTCATTTCCCTTCATCTGCTGGCAATGCTCATACTAATGCAGCCCAATATGCCATTATCCTCTTGGCAACAAGGGCAAACTGTATCCCGCTTCTTATCTACTCTCTTCCCCTGATCCTTTTCTGCAGATTAGCCCTTAGCCAGTTGGTCCCCAGCCTGTAACAATGCTTGGGATTCTTCAGTCCCAAGTGCAGGACTCTGTACTCGTCCTTGTTGAACCTCATCAGATTTCCTTTGGATCAATCCTCCAATTTGTCTAGATCATTCTGGACACTATACTTCCCCTCCCCCTAGACATATTTACTTCTCTTCCAGCTTAGTGTCATTCACAAACTTGCCGAGGGTTCAATCCATCCCATCGTCCAGATCATAACTGAAGATGTTGAACAAAATCAGCCCCAGGACTAACGCCTGGGGTACTCTGCTTGATACTAGCTGTCTACTAGACATCAGCCTATTGATCGTTACCCATTGAGATTGATGATCTAGCCAGTTTTCTGTCCACTTTATAGTCCATTCAGCCAAGCCAACTTCTTAACCAGCTGGCCAGGATACTATGGGAGACTGCATCAAAAGCTTTGCTAATGTCAAGGTATATCACGTCCACTATTTTCCCTTTATCCACAGAACCAGTTATTTCATCAAAGAAGGCGATTAGGTTGATCAGGCATGACTTGCCCTTGGTGAATCCTTCTTGACTGTCCCTGATCACCTTCTTCTCCTCCAAGTGTTTCAAAATAGATTCCTTGAGGACCTCCTCCATGATTTTTCCAGGGACTTAGATGAGGTTCACTGGTGGTTCCCTGGATCCCTCTCCTTCCCTTTTTTAAAGACTGGCCCTGCATTTGCCTTTTTCCAGTCATCTGGGATCTCCCCCAACTACCACAGCTTTTCAAAGATAATGGCCAATGGCTCTGCAATTACATCAGCCAACTTTCTCAGCACCCTCTGATGCGTTAGATCCAGTTCCTTGGACTTGTGCATGTCCAGCTTTTCTAAGCAGTCCTTAACCTGCTCTCACTGAGGGCTGCTCGCCTCCTCCCCATATTATGCTGCTGCAGCAGTCTGCGAGCTGACCTTCCCAGTGAAGACAGAGGCAAAAAAGCACTGAGTACTTCAGCTTTTTCCACAGCATCTGTCACTTGGTTGCCTTTTGCAAGAATAGCCCCTCAACATGTGAGATGCTAAGCACCTCAAGTGAGGCAGTCTGCCCCCTGAACTTCTATTGAAGTTGATAGGAGGCAGAGCACGTCTGAAACTTCATTTCTCATTTACTTCAGGGGGAATCGAGGGGGCTCATTGAATTGTAAGCCTGGGCCCTGCGAAAGAGTAAACATCCAGCATTCAGTTACATGAGCTAAAATATTCACCTGTTGTAAACAGAAATGGATAAAATTCATTCACCCCAAGCAACATGAATGATTGCTCAGCTCAGCGGTGAAGTGCCATAAAATTAAAGTTGAGATACGCTCTGATTAATAGATTCACCATGGCTCCTGCTGAGTAATTATGTTTAGCAAAGGTCTGTCAATACAATTTGCAATTGGTTGTAGCACAAACTGTAGATCCTGTCTTGATAAATATTAAAGTGGTTATTGCTGCAAAAGGGTGGTCATACAAAGTATTGGCTCTTTGGAGGAGGGGGAAACAATCATTGTTTATCATCTGATGTAATTTGCAGATAGTTGAGTATGTTCTGGTCATGAGATTTATTGCTGCATTTTGAATTAATCATAAAATATAACGGTTCTTTCCAGACTATTCTGTGCTGGCTGCATCTCTCCTAAATGTTGTCATCACTATTAATGAATTGCACAACGATTCAGCTGCGTAATAAAAAATAATAATATATTTTTAAAAAGAAGGAATAAAAAATATTGGTGGCATGAGTCACAAGGTGCCTTATTCTGATACTCTCCATCATTTGTTCTCAGTTTTGTTCAGGCTAATTTCCATTTCAGTGGGATTTTTATCTTTGTTCTAAACTGCACACTACTATTGGGGTATAGCTTTGTCATGCTTAGCACAAACCAATTGTATTATTAGTTAATGCAATTTTATGCAGATCAGTGTCGTTCACATTTTAGTGATTTTTTTTTTTTAAAGAAAGTGCCAGGGCCAAGTCTTCAACCAGTATAAATTCACCTGATTACAGTGGCGCTGTACTGATTTACAGCAGGCAAGGCACTGATTCATAGAGCGCACAAACCACGTAACAGAGTGAGGAGACTTTCTTCATTCAACAGGAAATCTGTCCAGTATCCATGCATGGCACACTATAAGCCCCGACTTACATTTTAGGATAGAGATGCCTATATTACAATGACATATAGTAGTCACTCTTTAACCATCAACACATACCAATTATTACCACATGGTGGTATCTGAGACTCTGCAGTTTCTTCCCCTATGGGATATAATGCTGTCTCAGTTGATAAATGTTGAGTTTTTAATGGTATCCACTATAGATGGAAATTATACAAGTATCCTACATTAGAATGAAAATTATCTCTCTTCTGGGGCACATTTTTGTCTCTTGCAGAACTCTAACATCCCTCATTTCTAAAATAGGGCACCTTGTAGCAGTAAATCTCATCTCAGATATACAGTAAGCACAAGATAAAGTAAAATAATAGCCCCTGTCCAGCTGCTGTTGATTAATCCTTTCTTTTAACTTGGCAGTCTGCTTCTTAAAGTCTTCCTCGCCAAGACCTTGGTTACCTCTTTGTCATTCACTCTTCAAGGAGCTGAGGATGCAGAGTGTTTCCAATAATAAGGACACACACTTTTGTAATACTCCCAGTGCTCGACTCTGGGCATTGAATATGTATAGGTATTGTGACAAAGTTCCTTCTTAACCTTAGTGAGGCCTGTGCTTTCAGGTGGATTAATTTACCTCAGAGGTTCACAGCAGCCCTCAGTTTAGGCACTAGCTTGCTGTTTATTGAGCAGCTCTCCCCATTGGCCAGCATGGGGAAAAGCTCAGCCTGGGCTGGCCACCAAAGGAGAAGGACCTCAAAGGAGAAGGACCCTGAAGTTCCTGAACTGCTGCAGCCAGTAACTCTGATGGTGGGAACTGGAGACCCAGGAGATGGCCACAACGCAATCCCTGTGGAGTTCCAGGCAGAAGCTGCTGCCAGAGAACCAGAAGACCCAGCTACCACATGGGATGCTGGTCCGACCGAAGCCGTAGGAAGTAACTTAGGGAGGTACCTGAGCAGCCTCCCCCACCCAGGTATACTCGGCGTGTTCCATCTGGATTCCCCGCCGAGGGAGTGGCAGACAGTTCTGATGCTCACAGGCCTCTGGGTTGGGACCTGATGGAGCAGGGTAGGCCTGGGTCCCACAACCAGGGCATCTGTACTGACTCTGGCTAGTAGGTGACACTGCCCTAGACTAAGGGCTATTTATTGACTCTGTCCAGTAGGCAATACTATCCTGAACTGAAGGCTATTTGCTGACTCTGGCTAGTAGGCCACATTGTCCTGGATCAAGGGGGTGTATAACTCTGGCCATTGGGCCACACTGCTCGCTGCTTATAGACTTGTGGTTACCCTGAGGCAAGGGATGTTCTACAGACTGTAGAGACAGACAGCTGCCTTGTGGCCGAGGAGGCGGTGTCCACACCCCAGAATATAGGCACCCCAGTGACAGGGAGTGCATACGCTGCCACAATGACTAAGGTATCACTGGATGTGTAAGGACTGTGGTATCTCTCACCCTGTAGATGACTTTGCATCTTCACTAACTGTTGTGTGAGTGTACCAAAGGACTAACTTGTTCTGCATTCTCATTCTTAGGTTAGAAGAATCTTTGTTTCAACTCCCCAGCAACTGATGTGCATGCAAGTCAAACAGCAAAGGATACGTTACAGAATACAGAAACATAATGGACATGCAGCCCTGCACATCTTCACTGGTTAAAAGCTGGCCTAAGCAGATCTCTGTCACTCCTAAGATTACAAGCCTTCTAGTGTAAAATGGCAGATGTAAGGCCAAGTACAATGCACTACTTAAACTCGACGGTATTTGTTTGTTTTGAATGTGTATCTTGATTTGTCCATGTAATGCCTTCTTTCTTGCTCTCAGTGCTAGCAAGTATAATCAAAGCTATAATTTCTTCCACCAGTGTGAAGAGAATGTCCTTCGGGAGTCATTTCTGATACACCTGTGTCTGTGTTGCTCATAATGACCCTCTCAGAGGACAGCTTGGTTTTTAGACTGGGTCTCACTAGCAGTATGATTGAGGCCTGCACTGGTTGTTGAGGTATGAGTGATAGTGTCATTCTTTCCTTTGGATATGTGGCTGCAGTTGTTTTGTTCTCAGACAGCCAGTTATTAAGTCTTTAGGCTTCTGAATATGGACATGAAATCCATTCTGTACCAAATCTCTTTATAGATAAACAAACTTTTCTCCAGGATTGGCCTATCTTTCCATAATTAAGCCAAGGAGAACAAAAAGGATGTGAAAATAACAGGTTCATCTTTGGGTAGCTTAGATGCAGATAACACAAGACACTAACCGGTTGCAAAATTATCTGGTGGAAAGAATGCAGGGCCATAGCATGTAAGCTAAAGGAGAATGATATAGTCAAGAAAGAGTACTGGAGAAATCCAGATTTCTGCCTAAATTACTAATTACAGACAAGAGAAACTTTGATTAAAAAAGTAGCACAAGCTGCTTTACTAGAGACTTTCCTCTGGTTTCATCCCCACAGAATATACTTGTTTGTTTGAGCATGTGTCATGCAAAAGATAACCGACAGTTCCGCTTCTGGTACATAATTAGAGCTGCAAAATTTGGATTCTTGTTGGGTCTGAATTTAGAAGCTATCCCCCAAAGAATGAGGATGTTTGGACTTGTGGTTCTGGTTTGGCCCATTAAAAAATGAAGTCCTAATCATGAAATTAAAAAAAAAAAACCAGAAAGGTCACATCTTTTCAGATGCACTGTCACAGAATACCTCATTCTTTGGAGAGAGTTCTCCTCTTCCTGAGAGAGGCCCATTAAATGCATTGGAGATGAGTTCCAGACCATTGGGCTGGTGCATCCCATCTAGCAGCCATACTGCTCTTAAGATTAACAGTAAATGGAAAAGCTGCCTAGATTCCCTGTACAATGAATAAGCTGGACGGGATCTACAACCTAACCGTGAGAAGCATTTACTGGTTTATTTAACACCTTACCACAGAGTAAAGGATAAATAACCTAACCTACAGAACCTCCAGTTTAACTTCACAGAGGCTTCCTAGTGATCAAAAGGGAATCTACTGCTTCAGGGCCGGCTTTAGGAAGTGCGGGGCCCAATTCGAACCAAATTTTGGTTGAGCAAAAAAAAAAGAACTAACAACTAACAACTCACAGCCCCTTTAAATCCCCAGCCAAACCCATGGGCCAACTCCCCTTCCCATGGTGCACAGAAACTTTCGCGCTCCTCCTCCGGGGCTGACTCCCCCTCCCGCAGCGCGCCTGGCACACTTCCGGGTTTAGGGCACGGGGCCCTCTGGCGTTAGAGCACGGGGCCCTTTTAGGCGCGGGGCCTGATTTGGGGGAATCGGCCTAAAGCCGGCCCTGTACTGCTTTAAACAAGACTTAGGGATAGAACATTAGCTACTGTAACTCCTTCTAAGCCAATAGACCGATGCCAAGTGACACCTGCTGCAGAATCTGACTCATTATACTTAACTCATCTATGAAATGTACTGAAACCAAGAATCCTGATGCAAAAGCACTAACTTGGGATGCTTAATTTTAGACACTGTGAGCTATTTTAGACACTTTGCACTCCAAACCCAAAAGGCCCAAATGCTTCTCAGAAGCTGCTAACTTGCTCTATGAGAAGGCAAACTAGGGAAAGTCAGTGTAAGAGGCTCTGTATATGCATAGTATGGCAGCTAGTCCCATAAGCAGTAGGGAGGAGGAATTTGATGTAGGTAGATTGATCAGGAGTAGGAAATGCCAATTGGGAAATGGCTATATGTGTCACCCGGTGGTACATACCGCTATTGCAGTGACAGTATTATTGCTCCAGGCTTGGACAGATGAACAAGGAGGACCCCAGCCATTAATTCTAACAATGTATAATATTAAACAATCAGAGGGGAGAATTAGATTATAAAACAATGAACACGGAACGTGTAGTGTTATGCTAACCTTTTCTACTCATTTCATTTTTGTTAACGACAAGGATATATTCAAAGATGCCTCCCATAGTCCCAGACGTCATGAAGTGGGTTCCGTAGTCATTAATGAATTTGGCATACATTCCATAGTGGTAGCTTTCTGGGAGCTCCATGAGAGACTGAAGCATGTCTTCATCCAGAACAAGGTTCTCCCGTCGCATTTTGAAACGAGCTGTCTGTACCTTTGTTATGCCTCTAATGAATCCTATATTCTGCAAATGAAGCAAAACAGCAGTTAAAAGGGAGACAGGCCTCTTCCTTGAGAAATATCTGAGTCCACATTGCCCAGCAGTGGTATAAGCCTTCAGTGGCTGTACACCACTCTAGGAGCCCTTCAAGGAACATTGTCTAAGCCTGATCCTCAACTATGACTCAAGTGTCCCCTAAAGGATCCAAAAACAAGAAGGAAACTAAAAATACAGCTACTACATGATGTATTAAAGCAGCCGCATCATTTTGGAGAGGGTTTTTGATCACTTGGGCAGTGATCCTGGAAAAATGAGTATAGTAGCCTTGCTAAGACATTGAATCCAACAGCAAATCCTGGAAGATGGAAACCTCTTCAAGCTCCGGTGCGGTGCGTTCAGTGGTGCCAGGATGCGACATTTACTCTGTACATGACATTGGAATAAGTTCTTTGTGATAGTTCCCCCTTCAAGCAGATGCCCTGCTCCTTTCCTGTATTACAAATGATTCCTTCGACTATTGGAAATCTAAGACATGGCCTACACTAGACCAGGCAGGTTGGCTTAGGGTATGCCATCCAGTTATGCAAAATGTGTAGCTGGATTCGGCTTACTTTAAGCCGAGCTGCTGCAGTGTCTACACTGTGGGAAGATGATGGGAGCATAGAACGAGGAGTACAGGACGCCGGCAGGGACTGCCCTTAGCATTCAATTTGGGGGTATACGCTATACCTGCTAATTCGAACAGTAGGAGACTGACCCCCGGAGGGTAAATCTTCGCCATAATGTAGACATGCCTTAGCTGATGTTTCACTGTTTAGGCTATTTGTTCACTTTTGCATTTCTCTCAGCTTAGACAATGAAAGGTGGCCTGTGAGTTTCACGTTAGGTTATACCTCTTTTTAGTCAATAGTGGTGCTGCCTCCTAAGTCCTACCCTAGTGTTCCAATAATGGAGTTGCAAATGCTTCCAGAGAATGTTTATATGTTTAAGAAATAGAAACGCTTTCCAATTTTTTTTAAATTGCTATTGGGCTTAGGCTCTGTTAAAGTATATTGGTTTGAAAAACATAAACTAGGTGGCCTGACTTTACTCGACAGCTTCCCTTTACCCAGCGATGGAGAACCTGTGCAGCCCCTCAGAGCCACATGAAGCACATGGTGTGGAACTCTGGCCCTTTTTAATCTCTGGGTCCCAGGGTATCTGGTGGTTGGAAAGCAGGCTGTTGTCACTCCCTGAGTGAAGGGACTTAAGAAGCTGGCAAACCCATGGAAATAGCAGTGAGGATTAAGGAGATATAGGCTTTGGCTGCATGTTATAGGGTCCCTAGCTGGAACCCAGTGTAGAAGGCAGACCTGGGTTCCCCTACCCACCACTGGGTAGTGGCACAAGGTGTTGGAGATGTCACCCTGACAGCAGAGTATGGAATGCTTTTGAATTCCCTGGAAGGGAGGGACTTCAGTGACCTAGCCAAGGGGGCTGACATACTTGCTGGGGTATGAGCAAGGAGGGCAGGGTGGGACCAGGCAGGACTGGGCCAGCCAGATCTGTCCTCCCAGAAGGGGCGGGGCCTCAGCAGAAGGGGTGGGGATGAGGACAGCCAACCCTCAGCACTGCCTGAACTGGGCTGCACCTCCCTCTCCCCGCCAGCCCTCTGCACTGCCCAAGGATCCAGCCCTGGGCCCTTTTGAATCACTGGGAGGCAGGACTGTTGCACCGATTGCCCCCACCCCCGGGCAGCAGGCCTGGTCCTGGTTGGAGGGCCAAGCCACAAAAAGGAAGTTATGGATCTGGGAGGGTATGTCTACACTTGCAGCCTATTTCAGAATAGGGCTGCAAACGTAGGCATTCAGAATTGCAGATCAAGCTCGGGATTTAAATATCCCGTGCTTGATTTGCATCTTCCCAGCTGGGTGCCATTTTTTAAGTGTACAAGCCCGGAATAACTGCCCACGTCTACACGCGGTAATGAAACGGGCGTTCGAAATAAAGCCCTATTTCGAACTACCTCTTAAACCTCATTGCAGGAGGAATAACAGGTAGTTCGAAATAGGGCTTTATTTCGAATGCCCGTTTCACTGCTGCGTGTAGACACGGGCAGTTATTCCGGGCTTGTAAATTTCAAAAATGGCGCCCGGCCGGGAAGATGCAAATCAAGCGCGGGATATTTAAATCCCGGGCTTGATTTGCAATTCCGAATGCCTACATTTGCAGTCCTATTCCGAAGTAGGTTGCAAGGGTAGGCATACCCGGAGTGAGCAGTGCAGCAGAAGGAGACAAGATAGTGGAAGACACCCACAGGAATGAGAGTGCAGACTG
Organism: Pelodiscus sinensis; assembly: GCF_052426305.1. NCBI lineage: Eukaryota > Metazoa > Chordata > Testudines > Trionychidae > Pelodiscus > Pelodiscus sinensis. The sequence continues at coordinate 15,106,829 of NC_143060.1, read as the reverse complement.
GTGGACCTTCTCTCTGGGACAACCAATAGGATGTGCAGTGGGTGAAACTTGTGACAGCCCTTCTAACAAGTCATTTTCTGAGGATACCACATCAGGACTTTTTTTTTATTTTTTTTTTTATACAATGTATGACTCTAGATGAGGAGGATCTAGTTACTTTAGTGGTGCCATCTTACAGCAATTGTGAAATCACTTCAGCTAGGACACCATCAAAATAATTCTGTTATCGTTCCTTGTCACATACCAAGAGAAAAGTAAGCAACAGGCACAGTATAAATATAAAATGTTACCATGAATATTATTAAAACTAAATGGGAGCCACCACATATTTAGCCATGGTGTAAATTTTTGGCTAAAAGCCTTCCGTTTAGTACTATTTGTTTACTAAGATACTTTGAATCTCTGATACTACAGAAGCTTAGTTTGTCGTCATACTGTAGTTTGTATTAAATGGAACAAGATTATTTTCCGCTGGAACTCATCCTCTGAGGACAGCTGTGTTGATGAACATCTTGATATTTTCCCCTCCCTCTTTACCACTTTAAGGGTTCATTTATATACTTAATATACCCAAGAAAGAGGAAGGGACAAGAAGACATGTGTCCCTATACTGTGAAATTCAATTTTATTCCCATTATAATGATTCTGTTTGCTTAAATGTAATAAGAACAACAAACAAGATTACTAATGATCACACATTTGCAATTACATGAACAAATCAAGGTACACTTACTATTGTTTAAAAACATGCAAATAAGAGAATAGACTAACAAGTTATGCTGAAATTGTGCAATGCAACAAAGCATGACTCAGAGAACACATGCACCATTGTTTTGTTACCTTCTCATCATATTCTGTGAAATTCTTCAGGGATCCTTTCCCATATGATAAACTGAAACCCAGCTGAAGGTGAATAGGAAAATCAGCAAAGCCTATTCCAAAGGTAAAGCCATACTGTCTGGAATTATCTCTTTTTATGGCATCAATTAAATCCTTCACATCTTCGTAAAACTCAGAGGAGAATCCAGAATCAGCATGAGCCTGAAATGAAACAAAGAGGCATTACTTTTGAAGAAATTACCTTCCTTCTTTACTCCCATTGCTGTCTCTTGGTAAGTATCTAATCCTACCCCAACTGAAGTCAGTGGTAAGGTAATGCGGCCAATCCTGTTTTCAGTTGCTTGTAACTTTTTGCCAAACTTTAAGTTTTGGCTGAAATTTTCCAAGGTGGTGCCTAACTCAAGCTGGATATTTTCTGGAAAAAAAATAATCAAAATGATCCAGCTGTTTCTGGGAATAAGGTTAGGGGAAAATACATTTTTAATTTTTTTTGCCCACAATAAAAATATTATTTGTACAACTTTAGTGCCCCTATACTGGAGAGCAGTGGCTCGAAATTTGGCATGGTGGTGGGTTTTGTATTAGGGATGTACTTTTTGCCAAATTGGGCTACATTTGACTTAGCTATCAATCTTTGAAAAATTACTGTTCACACGTTTGTTTAGATTGTTTATATTTTTAGCAACTAAAATCTCTGAAGATTCCGTACTCAGTGAGTATGCTCAAGCCCACAACAGCTCCCCTTGCTGACCTTGGTGAGTGTGCACCATTCTCTCAGCGTGGTGAACAGGGTTCATCCTGGGGCTACAGGGGCTCAGATGAAATTTTGCTATTAAGTTCTGCTCTAGGCTGGGCACTGGAATTCAGAGAGGGAACCTCTCTTAGACTCTCAGTGCTGGCACCCAGGCAGTGTGGAGGGGAAAGCTGTCAGATCTGAATACAGGGTGGTCAAAAGCTGGACTGAGGAGCAGGGAAATGAGCAGATTGGGAAAAGACATCCTGAAGGGAGAGAAACTGGGACTGGTTGGGCAAGGAAATGGCAACTGGCAGCAGAAAGGGAAGCTGGGACTTGATAGCCGGAGGGGTGAATGGGGAAGACTAGCTAGGCAAAGATACTGGGACTTGGGTAGGGTGACGATATGTCCCATATGCCCCTCAGAGAGGGGAGGTAAGGTTGCTAAGAGAGGCAGCATTCCAGCAACAGGGCAAGAGCATTGTAAAAGGTGAGGGGGTTCAGGCTATGGTTGGGGGTGTCCTGTTTTCCCTTTGGGAAATATGGTCACCCTAGACTGGGAGCTAGTGAGGGAAACAGGAAGAGGGTGGGGGGCATTGAAATTGGATGTCGAACTTGGCGGAGGGGGAAGACTGGGATTGGCAGAACAAGGAGACTGGTGTTAGGAACCAGAGGGAAGGGTGAGTAGTGTTGAGAACTCACAGCTGCAACTGAAGTCCATGGACTCTGTGCTTTGAACACATGAACTTCTCTGCCATGCTCAGGACACTCAAAAATGGGGTCCTCATCTTCTCAAATTGGGTACCCAAAATCTGTACATCTTGATCTGAGAACCTCAACCCCAGCACAGGGACGTTGTGAAGACCAATTAATGGATGTCTTTGAAGCACTCATACTGTAGAGATGAGTTTTACAGAAAAGTTCATGAGGAAATTAATGCAGGTTGAGCCTCTCTAGTTCGGCACCCTTGGGACCTGACTGGTGCCGAACCAGATAATTTTCTGGATCACAGGAGGTCAATATTGTCTAGCAGCATTACCAACACTTCCACTGCTTACTGGGCTGTTAGAGGACATTTAGAGGTACATTAGAGCTAACAGCAGCACAGAACACTGAGAGCCAGAACTGGTGTCTGTAAACAAACTTTATGGGATCATGGGAAACTTGGCCACACCCATGAAAAGTGGCCGTCTGGCTAGCTAAAATCATTCTGGATGATGGATGCTTCTGGACCAGAGAGTTCTGGATTAGAAAGGTTCAACCTGTAATAATTTTTTCAGAGCGGTATGCAATGAATAAGCCCCTCCAGGATGTGGGTACAGACTGAACAAGGAGCAAATGCAAAATACTGAATAGGTGTTTATGTGAGCACTGTCCAACCTGTGCATTGAATTTTCCATCCTGTGGAAAATAAATGATGTGATCACACAATCTAAAAACTGCAACATTCCCTGTCCCCAGAAGTATAAGAAAAAGACGATAGGTCACAAGTGGGTTCAACAATCTGTCAGAAGGTGCACAAGTTAACAGAGAGATTACGATAAGCAGTGGTCAAAGCACGGTAGCTGCTAGCCATTGCAGTGCTGACTTTACTTGCAGGATAGGAAACTCCCAGTGGGATTGGTGGAGTGTTAAACCTCTAGCATTATGCAGACAAAGCAGGGGGATGAATATGCCTTAACAATTCTATGGCCAATGTTGTCATGCAGATGACTGCTCTCAAAACACTTCAAAAGTGAGCAAGTATCATCATCCCCATTTACCACCTCCCCACCCCGCACAGAGAGGTGACACGACATATCTAAGGTCACACAGCTTGTCAATAGCTGAGCTGGGAGCAAAACCTCTGTTTGGTGCCTTGCCCACTTAACCAGATTGCTTGGGCAATACTGCAAGGATCACATTGGTTCCTCCATGTGTGCAGGTGTGTGCTTTAAAAATAACTGTTCTGGACAAATCCTTATTGCAAACTAGAAGACTTGTTTTGGGGACTGTTGGACAAGGTGGGGTTTATGGAAAGAATTGTAGAAGATCTTTTTGAGTGGAGTACCAGACCCAGAATATATGTAATTGTCCTAGCAATTTCTTATATCAAATGGCACACTCCCATAACAGCCACAAAACATATGAGGCTGCTCATCCATGAAAGTAGGTCTTCAATAATCTTTATACTGCTGCAAATAACTGTAATATATATCCTTGGGAAATCTTCATAACATCTCCAAGGCAAACATCAGTCCCTAGTGAGAAAATGTTGCTAAATTAACATCTTAAATACTTACTAGAAATTGATATACATGGAAATTGTAGGGTTTTCTAAAATATTTCTCATCGTCCCCATAGTACAAATGTTCACATGCAGCGTCATACTTCAGTTCCCGCCATTCTCCATTGTAAACATACTCACACTGGCCTCCATAATACTTAGGATCATATATAAATTGCTTTTCTTCTTGTGTCAGAACATTGTATCTTTAATGAAAAGAGACATCATCCAGAAATTAACGATTGCTTTTTTTGCTATTACAAAAAACGGATACCGTTTCTTTTCTCCCTGTCTTTGGCTTTACATACAGTTTGTTCTCAGACACTAGACTGTGTATTGCTTTGGACTGAAATGACTGAGGATCTTCGATTTCATAGATGGGAGGGTTTGAATCCACACCTCTCCATCTTTGTTCTGTCCCGTGGGAACTAAATTGATTTTTCTCGCTGACTAAAAATGAGAGACGTTATTTCAAAGACAGTATTGTAGAATCATAAGTTAGAGATGGAAGACCCTAATTAAAGTATCCAGACCATTTGTTTTCCAATACAAGATGATTCTCTATAGTTCATTTTCTAGTGTTTGGTCAAGTCAAGTTATAAAAATGCCCCAAGTTATGGAGCTTCTTTCAAATCGCTGAAGAAACCATTTTATAGCCTCCTAATCCATCTCACCGTCACAAAGTTTTTCCTAATATTCAAAGTAAATGTTCTGTTTCTGAATTTCACCACTTTTCTCTTACTTGTTCTCCCATTTATCTGTTTCACCTTGGGTGTTAATACTCTCCGTATATTTATGGACTGCTCTCACTTAGTCAAACTATTCATAGTAGGTTCACTTAGTCTTTCTGTATAAGTCATTTCCTCCCACTCCCTGAGCATTTTAGATGTTCATCTCTCAATATCTTCCCCCTCCCTTTTTTTTTTTTTTTTTGCTAACTTGGTGGCCTGAAATGTAAGTAGCATTTTAAGTGGCCATCAGAATAATCCCCCATACTAAGATTTTGTTCTTAAAGGAGATTTTCAAACACTCTTACTTCTGTGTGTTTTACAGAGGGAAATATACATTACAGAAGTCTATGACAATTAAAACAAAACAAATATGTGATAAGCTTTAGATAGATTCTTAGGGCTTCTTCAAAAAAAAATTAACTCACTGGAAATCTTTCTGCCAACTTCTGCAACTTTGGATTGAGCAAATGGATCAAGCTTAAATGATTGTCATACTGTATATCTTGTTCTCTTTCACATAGGCTAAGCTTATGATATTTTTGCAAAAAAGGATGCCATCATGGCAAGTTTGCCTGTGATACCTGTCTAAGGTGCCACCTGCAAGTAGGTGCCATGTGGACGGGCCCTAAATACTCTGAAACAATGTTCTGTATTCGTCTAAGAGGATGAAGCAATCAGGCTTTTTATTAAAAATGTTTTATTTCACATCCTTTATTACTTTAGCTAAACAGAGAAAGATAGATAGCTTAACAGAGCATTACAAAGGAGGGGAATTATTATTACCCCTGAGGGGAAAATAGAAATGTGGAGGGCACATGTACACTGCAACTGAGAGTGTGTCTAGACTACATCCCTTTTTCGGTAAAGGGATGTAAATTAGGCACGTCGATATTGCAAATGAAGCCGGGATTTGAATTTCCCGCACTTCATTTGCATGATGGCGGCCAACACTTTTTTTCGAAACGGGGCTTTTTGGAAAAAAACCCGTCAGTTTCGATGTTGGCAGTTGAAGAGTACAGGATCTTTTGAAAAATGGTTTTATTTTCGAAAGATCCCCATCTAAACTGCCGGGGGGGGTTGGGGTTTTTTTTCTTTGACAAAGCCCCGTTTTGAAAAAAAGCAGCGACTGCCATGCAAATGAAGCGCGGGATATTCATATCCTGGCTTCATTTGCAATATCAATGTGCCTAATTTACATCCCTTCACTGAAAAAGGGATGTAGTCTAGATACACCCTGAATGTCAGCAGCTGGCCCCGCGGGGCCAACAGCCACTGCGGATGCTGTGGCAAGGTGGGGAGCAGCTTTGTGCCCTAAGAAGGGCTGAGGGCAATCAACCTACTGGGACCATCTTGTTGGGCTCCCCTCCCCAGCTGTCAAAGCTGCTCAGAGTGGCACATTGGCACTCCTGCAGCAGTTTAAAAGGCCCTGGGATTCCAGATTCCTTTGAATGGCCAGGTCTCTGGGCAATTGCTACTTTGCACATCCTGTCAGCAGGCCTGGGTGGTCTGGGTCAGTTAACTCAGGCTATAGGCCTGTTTAATGGCAGTGCATCCAGCTGGGCTCTAAGACCCTGACAGGAAGCAGAGTCCAGGATCCAGCACGTGCCCCAGCACAAATCTCAACACTGCAATTAAACAGCCTTGTAGCCTGAGCCACAAGTTTAATTGCAGTGCAGATGTGCCCAGAGCGGGTCAGTGACTCATTCAAGGTCACAGAGGGAGTCAGATGCAGACCCTGGATCAGAGGCCTGGTCTGTTGACTCAGAGTCCAGTGCCCTGTCTGCTATGGCACGCTGGCTCCCTTGTTGCTTGCGGCTGCACCATTTAGACTGTACGGTCCTTGGGACAATACTGGCTTCCTCTTTTTTGTGTAGTACCATGCATACTGCGAGAGGTCAACTCATAGACAAAAGAAGCTCCCACTGAATAAGAGCAACATAAAAATGTAATCCTGGCCTGACTGAAAGAACAGCAAATATAGATTAATGACTCACCCTTGGACTGCTTTCTCTGATCCAGGAATTGGCTGTAGATTTTTACAGAGGCTTTCAATATCTTCATCCTCACAGTTATCTTCATCAGACCCATCTCTACAGTCTGGCTCTCCATTACATAGCAGGTGGCGTTTAATGCAGCGACCTAAAGTGTATCGGCACATCTTAATCATCTCTACAATTTGTGTTCAGTCTAATGAGGCAGCTGTGGATTTAGTGCTCCTGACGCAAGTCCAGCCTCTCCTTCCTCAGGCAAATGGATGTCCAGAGGAGGCACAACTTGAGAACACTTGTGCCATTGAAAATGAAAGGCCATATCTGCAGCTGTGGTAAATTGGTGTGGCACCACTGACTTGGCTTACTCACACCAGCTGAAGATCTGGCCTTCTGTGTGGTACCCAGATTTCATAATGTATATAATACCATCTAGATTAGAAAGCAGAACCATGCACTATTGTGTTCTAAGTAAAAACTATACTGATGTAACCTACTCTTGCGGGGACAGCCACCTGTTCTCTTGATTCTACTGTAGCTAGTGCAGGTAGAATAACTTTCTGTCAAAACTGTTTTTTAACAGTTTTTTGTTGTTGACAAAACAGCTTTCATGATCATTTTATCAATTTTCCAACCATTTTAATTTTTCACTGAAAATCCAAACACCTGAAATGAGGGAAGTTATGATTAAGCCAATGTCTGAAATGCGGACAGATTACATCTCCCATGATGCTTCTCATAGAGGGACTCATACAACATATCCTCTTCCCTTACCATGAGGAGAAAATGTGGTGCATTTTGAGAGTATATTCTAGGTAGAGAATTTTCACCTACTAAAGAACTGGTCCAGTGCTCTCATTATTGTATCCTCATTCAGGACCAAACTTCATTTGCTGTTTTTCCCGACAGCATTTCACTCACCTGTCTCCTGACACTGAAAATCATTGCCACACTGTTGACTGGCTGTACATGTTTCTGAAGGTTGGCATGCAGCTTCGTCCCAAAGATGGCCAATGCATTTACTCCCCTTAAACTTGGCAGGCTGTAGCAAAGTTCTGTATCTGTACTAAAACACAATTTAAAAAAAAGGCAAAGAAATTGGCCAACTAACAAGAACTTCATATCCAAAATGATTTTGATTAAATATTTAATAGTAAAAACAAATCTTCTGTACAAATTCACCAGTAAAGAAAATATTTTTAATTATTTAGGAATAAATAAATATTTCTGCAGCCAACTATGGAATTAGTAAAGGGCTTAGCAAAAATGAAAATAAGGCCAGAGATAACAGGATTCTCCACTCCCACCCCGCCCTGCTTTCTTGTACAGTTGTAAATTCTGGTGTATAGCTATTGACGTCACTAGATTTCAGCTATCCCCATATTGACTGGGTACACATCATCTCAGGAAGCGGTCCAGATATAAAGTTTCTTGACACCTTAAACGACTGCTTCTTGGAGCAGCTGGTTCTGGAACCCACAAGAGAGAGGCAATTCTTGATTTAGTCCTAACTGAAGCACAGGATCTGGTCCAAGAGGTCAATATAGCTAGATTGCTTGGAAATAGTGACCATAATATAATGAAATTTAACATCTCTATGGTGGGGAAAACATCACAGCAGACCAATTCTATGGCATTTAATTTCAGAAAGGGGCATTACACAAAAATGAGGAGGTTAGTTAAACAGAAATTAAAAGGTACAGTGCCAAAAGTGAAGATACATGGACAGTTTTCAAAGACACCATAATAGAGCCTCAACTTAAAGGGATACCACGAATTTAAAAATTAAATTAATTAGTTGGCCAGAAAGAAATGTGAACAACAGCTAGTCAAAACCTCAAAAAGTAATAGCAATTTTTTAAGGTAAATCAAAAGCGGGAAGCCTGATAAGCAACTGGACGATCGAAATGCTAAAGGAGTGCCCAAGGATGATAAGGCCATTGCAGAGAAACTAAATGAATTCTTTGCATTGGTTTTCATGACTGATGATGTGAGGGAGACTCACAAACCTGAGCTATTCTTTTCAGGTGATAAATCTGAGGAACTGTCCCAGATTGAGGTGACATTAGAAGAGTTTTTGGAACAAATTGATAAATTGAACAGTAGTAGGACCAGACGGCATTCACCCAAGGGTTCTGAAAGAACTCCAATGTGAAATTATGGAACAATTAACTGTGGTTTGTAAATCATCTTTTGAATCAAATAAATGGAGGATAGCTAATGTGACACCAATTTTTAAAAGGGGCTCAAGAGGGGACCCTGTATATTACAGGCAGTCCCCGGGTTACGTACAAGATAGGGACTGTAGGTTTGTTCTTAAGTTGAATCTGTATGTAAGTCAGAACTGGCATCAGCCGCTGCTGAAACTGATCAGTTTCAACCGCGGCTGAATCTGCGCCCAAGTCCTCCATGGCTTTGCTCCGTCTCCCTGGTCTGCTGACCTGGGAGACGCGGAGCAAAGCCTTGGAGCACGCCCGCAGCGGGACAGCCCAGGCGCGCCGTGGCTGTCCTACTGCGGGCGTGCTCCGAGGCTTTGCTTCCCATCTCCCTGGTCTGCTGGTCGGGAGACGGGGAGCAAAGCCGCAGAGCACGCCCGCAGGGGGACAGCTCAAGCGCACCCGGGCTGTCCCACTGCAGGCGTGCTCCAAGGCTTTGCTCCCCGTCTCCCTGCAGACCAGGGAGACGGGGAGCAGCTTTTCTCACCCCAGAGGACGGGGGCGGCGGACCGTGGCGCATCTGGGCGTCCCGCCGCTCCCATCCACCGGGGCGAGAAAAGCCCTGTTCGTAACTGCGGATCCGACATAAGTCGGATCCGCGTAACTCGGGGACTGCCTGTATAGGCCAATAAGTCTAACTTCAATACAGGGCAAATTGGTTGAAACTATAGTAAAGAACAGAATTCTCAGACACATTGATTTTGTTGGGGGAAAATTCAACATGGTTTCTATAAAGGGAAATAATGCCTTCTCAATCTACTAGAAATCTTTTCAGGGGTCAACAAGCATGTGGACAAGGGGGAGCCAGTGGATCTAGTGTGCTTACATTTCCAGGAATTCTTTGACAAGGTCCCTTTTCAAGGGTGCATCTACAGAGCACCCTTGCCTTGAAATAAGCTGCTCAATTTGCGCTACAAAAATTGCATACTTTATTTCGAGGTTATTTTGAAATAAAACACCATTTCGACAAATCCCTTAACCCTCATGAAATGAGGTTACAGGGATGCTGGAGTAGCAATTTTGGGATACCAGAATTTATCCTGAAATAGCTCCACTGTGTAGACATAGCTTGAAGGCTCTTACGCAAAATAAGCTGTCATAGGATGAGAGGGAAGATACTCTCATGGATAGATAACTGGTTAAAAAGACAGGAAACAAAGAGTAGGAATAAATTGTCAGTTTTCAGAATGAGAAGAGGTAACTAGTGTTGTCCCATGGGGTCCTTACTGGGAACGTTCCTATTCAATATATTAATAAATGATCTATTGATAGGGGTAAACAACTGAAGTGGCAAAACTCGCAGGTGATAGTAAACTGCTCAAGATACTTAAGTCCAAAGCAGCCTGTTAAAGCTTCAAAAGGATTTCAGAAAACTAGGTGACTGGGCAACAAATGGCAGATGAATTTTAATGCTGATAAATGCAAAATAATGTACATTGGAAAACATAATCCTAACTCGATGTATAAAATGATAGGGACTAACTTAGCTATTACAACTCAAGAGAGAGATCTTGGAGTTACTGTGGATAATTCTCTGAAAATATCCACTCCATGTACAGCCGCAGTCAAAAAAGCAAACAGAATGTTAGGAATCATTTTAAAAAGGGATAGAAAATAAGTCTGAGAATATATTATTGCCTCTATATAAATCCATGGTACGCCCACATCTTGATTACTGCATGCAGATTTAGTCACCTCACCTCAAAAAAGATATCTTGGCACTGGAAAAAGTTCAGAAAAGCAAAAATGATTAGGTATATGTGATGGCTGCATAAGAGGAGAGATTAATAAGAGTTTCCAGCTTGGAAAAGAGATGACTATGGGGATATGATAGAAGTCTATAAAAGCATGACAGGTGTGAAGAAAGTGACTAAGGAAAAGTTATGTACTTGTTCCCATAAAACAAGAAAAAAGGATCTCCAAATCCACTGCTACCAGGATGTATTTCTTCCCTGTCCAGGTCACCTGGCCAACAAGCCCAACTATATCTATTGCTGCCTTCTGTACAGGCTCCTCTATGGTGGGCCAGCACCTCAAGGCAGCTTCTCTCCCCTCCTCCCCTCCAGTCTCGGGCTTTACGCGTCCTCTGGCAAGAGTCGCAGGCCCCGCTGTACTGCTGCACGGCTGCAAATATTCCAGGCCAGTAAAAGGTCTGAAGCAGCCTCAGCCAGGTACACCGAATACCCCAGTGCCCTGCGAATGGGATGTCACGGGCCCAATACAGCAGACTGGAATGATGTTTTTGGGGAACCACCAGCTGCCGCTGGACCTCCCATGTCCCCACCTTCCCTGGGGGGAGCCATTCCTAGTACAGGAATCCCCACTCCCACAGGAATCTCTCCTGGCAGCCTCTCCCCAGGGGCTGAGCTGTGCAGAGGCCAGTCCGGTCCCTCAGCATCTATAAGGAGGGATTTGCCTGCACCTCAGCCTGGAATTCCGCAGCTGGGGCAGGGACATGGATCTGTTCCCTCTCCCCCGCTTGCTTGGATCCGGGGCTTTAGCCCTGCTGGGCCCCCTGTCTGCTGGAATGGGGCCCTGAGCCCCCTGCAGGGAACCCTTCCCTGGGTCAGGGTTGCCAGTCCCTCGCTGGCCCTGGCTATGGGTGGTGACCAGGGCCCTGTGGGGTCTGTCTGGCCATTCCTCTAGGTTATTCCCCATCAGCAGCTCCGTGGGCAAGTGCCGGTACCCCCCCACTTCCTTGGGGCCCTCCTTAGCCCCCCATTTCAGATGCACCCGGGCTACGGGCACCTTAAATGCAGTCCTGCCTATGCCCCTCAGGATCAGCTGAGTGTTGGCTACCATGTGGTCTGGGGCTACTACCTCGGGCCGGGCCAGTGTCACCTCTGCACCCGTGTCCCAGTAGCCCATCACCTCCCTGCCATCCACCTGCAGGGGCACAAGGCATTTGCTCCACAGGGGACACCCAGCCCTCACCCGGTACATGAAGAAATTCACCTCCAGAGGGTCAGATCTCCCAGGGGAGTTGGCCTGAGAGGCCTTCCCCACACTTTGGACTGAGGTTTGCCTGCCGGCCCATGCATCTGGGGTGGCCTGCCCTTCCCCCAACCCCAGCCAGTTAACCCTGGAAAGTCTCGGGTTGTGGGACCTGTCCTGGTGCCTGGTGCCCTGAGCCCTCTTTGCCCACAGCCATGGCAGGTGAGTTCCTGCGGTCCCCTTTGGGCTGGCTGCATCCAGGCCCTGGCTGTCTCTCTGGGGGGCAGACGGCTGGCCCCTGTCTCGCCCCATAGGTGATTTCCTCTGTTGCTCAGCCAAGAACCGGTCTCTGTGTGATGCCCTTTCTCTCCGGGACTCCCATTCACACCTGGACTGGCTGTCCGTGAACTCCTCCACCAGCCTCCTGGTGTCCTAGGGGCCTCTGGTCCTTGAACCACAGCCTCAGGATGGGTGGGCACGCTTCATAGAACTGTTCCAGGATCATCAGCTTAACCAGGTCCTCTGCGGTCTGGGCCATGACCCCGAACACTAATGTGCGACAGTATGGCACCAGGCAGGAGAAAGGTCTCCCTTGGCTCCTTCTGCATCCTCCCCTCCCCCCCCCCAGTACTTCTTCCTGTATGTCTCGGGGTCAGCCCCAGTTTGTGCAGTAGGGCCTGTTTGACCCATTTGTAGTCAACCAGCTGCAGATTCTCTGGCTGGTTGAGCAGCCCTGCGGCCTTCTGATCCAGCAAGGGGGTGAGTTGCTGGAGCCGATCAGCTGAGGGGAGCTGGTGTAGATCACAGGCTTGCTCAAAGGCACTAAGAAACCCGTCCATGTCCCCCACATCTTTACATTGGGCCAACATGAGCTTCTCAAAGTGTCTGGCCGTCCCGGGCCCGCTGAGGTTCTCCCCACTCACCGCAGCTGAGCCCCTGGCCTTTTCCGCTCCGCCATGGACAGCTCATGCTGCCGCTGCCTCTCTCGTTCCTGGCGTTCCTTTTCTCGTTCCTGATGCTCCTCCCTATGGTCCTGCCGCTCTTTCTCTTGTGACTCCAATTCCTTTAGCCTCAGCTTGATCTCTAGCTGTTGCAGCTCTGCCGGGCTGGACCCCGCCCTGGATGAACAGCTGCTGGCGGAGCATGGCCTGGTGGGCGCTGCATCTGTCTGGTGGACTCCAGCCCTCCCTCCGGTCTGAGAGCTTGAGACACTCCCAGGGGGTGTCTGGCTGCTCCCTGCTGGGACAGAATCCAGGCCCCTGGACTGGTTGTTCTCTTCCAGCTGGGCAATCAGCTGGGCCTTGGTTGCTTTCCCCATGGCCAGGCCCCTCTCTCTGCACAGCCCCACAAGGTCTGCCTTCAGGAGCTGGGCGTAGGCCATCTCCCCGCCAGTCCCTGGGGTTTAGACTCACTGACCAAGTGCTGCAGTGCCCCAAGAGTCCCAGGAATCGCTTCGCTGTGCCTCTAGCACATCTGTCTCTCACAAGCCCCTTCCTTCTACTGCACCCCGTCACTTGCTGCTGGAACTCCATCCACAGGCTGTGTCTAGACTGGCCACTTTTTCCGGAAAAGCAAGCACTTTTCCGGAAAAACTTGCCAGCAGTCTACATTAGCCACTTGAATTTCCGCAAAAGAGCTGACGATCTCATGTAAGATTGTCAGTGTTTTTGCGGAAATACTATGCTGCTCCCTTTCGGTCAAAAGTTTTTCAGAAAAACTTTTGCGCAAAAGGGTCAGTGTAGACAGCAGAGATTTGTTTTCCACAAAAAAGCCCCGATCACGAAAATGGCAATCGGGGCTTTTTTGCCGAAAAGCGTGTCTAGATTGGCCATGGACGCTTTTCCGCAAAAAGTGCTTTTGTGGAAAAGCGTCCTGCCAATCTAGACGCGCTTTTCTGAAAATGCTTTTAACAGAAAACTTTTCCGTTAAAAGCATTTCCAGAAAATCATGCCAGTCTAGACGTAGTCACAGTGTGCGGTGCATCCCGCTTCTGACACCACTGTGGCGGCGCGTGGGAAATTCCCCCGATCCTGCACCCCTGTAGCAGCAAGATGAGACTCCGCCAGCCAGTGGAATAGAGGGGGTTTATTGCTTCTCCAGGATACAGCACAGCATAGATGTGGTGTGGTTACAGGAGTCAGGGCCAGGCTGCCTCAGACCCCTTGGGGTAGGGGATCCACTGCCCCCCCTCAACCCTGAATACTCAGCTTAGTCTCCTCTCTTCATGTTTTTCCTGCAAAAACTGCCTTGCTCCTTCCTTTGTCTCTCCCCCTGGGAAGAGCAGTGTTATCTGCTCAGGCTGGGCCTAGGTGTCTGGGCCAATACACATGTGGGTGAGTCAGTGGGAATCACAAATCACAAGGTAGGGGAGCCCTAGGTTACAGAGCAGACAGTACCCTCACTATACATAACACAGTACATATAATTAAACTGTGGACATGATCAGCACAGACTCATCGGAACATACATGAATACATGGTGGTTGAGACTTACTTTTTTCTCTTGGCAAGGAAAGCAACCAGTCCATTCTGACCACGGGCTTAGCCGACAGTTCACAGGAGCCGGAGTATTTATATCTCTGCTGGCTCTTCTGAAGAAAGTAAATGATACAGCCTAAGTTTTGGAGTTGTATTTTAGTAAGAAGTAATAGCTGTGGAGCCAAGCAGCATGAATATCAGATCTATGTTTACAAGCAAGCACAGATTTTAGAAGAACCTAGGAACGTCTTGCTGGAGAGAGTTGGCTCCCACCCACTGGCAGTGTAAATCAGTGTAACTGCACCAAGGTCATTGGAGATACACCAGTTTGTACCAGCTAAAAATCTGACCACTAGAGTTTGTTAGTGACAGAAGCAAAAACAGGAACTGGATATCTTGTTCTCATTTCCTGCTCTACCAATAGATTGCATCATTTTGCAGTAAAGTATATGTGATAACGGGTGTTGTAAAAACCAAGCATAAAGCTCCTATTAAATAATGTATTATACCCAAATTCTAGAAGCTGGCCAGGAACAGAATGCTGGAAATAGAAGAGAAAGCTAATTTGAATTCATGCTGTGAATCCAAGTAAAAATAACAAACAGCATTTTGACCTTTAAGGCCTCTTTTGAGGGCAATTTGTAAAGGAAAGCGTATAATTAACGTAAGAGGAAATTTTAAAGTGCAGGCTATGCACAAAATAGTGGGAAAGGGTATTGCAAAAGGATATGGTGTGACTATTACATTAAGGATAAAGGAAGCAAAATAATCTGTAGTGAAGTGGAAGAATGGCAAAAATATAAAAGTTTAAAGTGAAATCCACATTTTGGTTTTCCTCTCACCCCAAAACTATCAAGATAATGGAATCACAAGTGAATGACAGAGTTAAAAACATGAATGGAAATTTGGAAATGATTTTGAAATATATAGATGGCACAAAACCATGTCAATACAATTCTAAATATGATTTGGCAAAATTCTATCCTTCCTTAAACCTGTGAAAACCCTTTGCACTCAGGCTACGTCTAGACTGTAGAGTTTTTGTGCAAAACCAGCTGGTTTTGTGCAAAAACTCACAGAGTGTCCACACTTCAAGCACGTTTTTGTGCAAGTAATTGACAGAACGGAGGGGTTTTTGTGCAACAGTTATTCCTCTTTCTACGAGGAATAACTCCTTCTTGCGCAAGAGCTCTTGTGTAAAAAAGGTGTGTGTGGATGGGGAACTGCCTCTTGTGCAAAAAAACCCTATTGAAAAAAGCACAGGTGCCCTGGTAGCCATTCTGTGAATAGCTATCAGTGCTTTCTTTCAAGAGAGTGTCCATGCAGTTTGCACAAAAGTGCATCGCTTATTCAATGCGCTTTTGCAGTGTGGATGCGCTCTTGTGCAAGAAGTTTTTGCAGAAGATCTCTTCCGCAAAAGCTTCTTGCGCAAGAAGCCTGTAGTCTAGACATAGCTTCAGTGTATAACACTGGGTTTTTATCAGTATAACTGAGGGCAGAATAAATCTATAAAGATGAGGGGCACAATATCTTCTGGTATAAATATGTGAAACTCCACTGAAGTCAACAGAACTCTGCCCATTTACACCAGCCAGTAGTTTGCCCCAGTGTTTTGATAGTACAAACAAACAATACCGGTGTGCATATGTAGAATCCACTTTATAATTTTATAGTCTAATTTAATGACGCTGTTGAAATGCATTGTATTTGAATGAGTCAAAATCCCCCAAAGGAAAGGACACCTGAGACATAGAGGGTCTTATAGGCTACATCTACACTATAACAGAAAGTCAACTTAAGCTGCACAACTCCAGCTACTTGAATGACATAGCTGGCGTCAACATACTTTATGTTAAGTTACCACAGGCCCTACACTGTGTGGGTTGATGGGAGAAACTCTCCCATCAGCTTCCCTTACTCTTCTTCTCTGAGGTAGAGTAACAGGGCTGAAGGGAGAGTGATCTACAATTGATTTGGTGGGTCTTAACAAGACCTGCTAAATTGACCGCCTGTGGATCAATCTCAGAGCATCGATGCGGGCTGTAGTGAAGGAAAATTACTCAAGGAAAATTCTCATTGTCCTTAAAGGGAATTGTAGCCACATAAGAAGTAAAATGTGCTGTATAAGGCTCAGAAATTCAGTGTGCACAGACATAATTATCTCTAGATCTGAGGCAAAACCCAATAAAGTCCATAGAAAGTCAATGATTTTTGGATCACAGCCTCGAAGAATCTCATACACAATCATGGAGCAGCATTAGAGAGCACCAGGAAAATAGTTATCTTGCTACTCAGAGAAGTAGTGAGAGCACTTGTCCCTCGGTCTTACAATTTATACTTGCATAAAGCACTGTTTTGTGTGTGGAGCACCATGTCAAAATATCTGTCTCAAAACACATTGTGTGGGTTTCTTTCTAACCCTTAGCATTATTATTTTTTGGCGATTAGCTAATGAGCAATCTGTTTTACTTAAGGGATGAGGGTCCAAAGAGAAACACTGATAATTAGAGGAGGTAGGAGATACATTAGGGATTCATCAAAAGCTGCAGGAGAAGAGAGAATGCTAAATGAAACACACAAAAGCTCAGCAAAGGAGCCTATGGGTAAAGATCAGCATGCTAGATGAAAACAGACTAGTACTACAGACAAATAACAGAAACCTGAAGACAAACAGAACACCCTATAAAACCCATATATTCACACTTACAGTAGTATTTGGTGGCTATATCCTTCAGCATGTTATGAAGTATTTAATTGGCTCACCTTCACCTAGCTTTTAAAATGTACCTCTCCATTATTCTGCCTTGTTTGATAAGTTCATCATACATCAAAAATCTCTGCTTTTTCACTTTCAAAAGGGATTACTAGAGTAAGCCTTCATAATTAAGTGTATCTCTATCAAGCATTTTTTCTTTCCATGTCCTCCATGCCTCCGTGTTCCAATTATCACTGATACCTTTTTTTGATCCTTCAAAATCGTATTTGCCTTTAGAACAAGTTTGCAATTAGTAGCTGTAGAAAAATCTAGTATTTGTTCCTATACTATAACTGTTTTCTTTACAGAAGTCACTTGTTTATTCCTCTATTAAGCGAAAATAGCATGCATAAAGAGATAAAATGGGAAATAAATATACAAATATATACAATTCCCATTTAATTCATTATTTGAATGTTAAGCAAATCAAATAATGTTGATTAGCATTCAAATAATCATAAATTTGAAATAATCATAGTGGTGTAAACTACAACTGAAAGCAAAATGTTAATTATAAATAAAGTTTGATGGAAGAAGAGCAATCCAAAGTGCACAAAAATAGCATAGTAAATTTAAAATAAATGAATAATTTCACTAAAAGAATAAAGTACATGTAAACAGTTCATATAACAAGGAATGCCAATTAATAGACCATGATTTGGATGTTTGCCAATGTTCTTTTTAGTAGCTGTTTACAGATAAGTGCCCATATGCCTCCATCTTAAAGTGAATTGATGGGCTAGCCAGACAGTAATTTCTATATGTAAGGCTGTATCTTAAATTATATGGAGATAGACTTACCTCTGGGAAGGCAATCCTGTTACCTTACTATGTGCTGTAACTGTATCCTGACATGATATTAAATAGGCTATCAAGAGAATCAGAGGAGAAACTTCATTCAAGCTCCACCACATTTCTTTTATATATGTAAATATTTCATATAAAAGAATTTGATACAAGATTTTTCCTTTGGCTTGGAGACCCTTTTGGTCCCACTGATGATGAGTGGAATAGAAAAACCTCCAGATTCTGAGTATTGCAGAATACCATAAATCATTGACCAAAAGCACAGACTAAATCACAGGGACCCAAGATGCATTCGGAAGGTCATTGCCTTTTTGGAAACAATTTCCCAGGTATTAAGCAAGGGAACATTTGACCAATTTCTATTTACGTGGTAAAGTCAAATAAGTCTTATCAGAGAAACGATTACTGAATCCACCTCAGGCACTCTGACTAGTTTTGTGGGAGAGGGATTCTGCATTAATTTAATTTTGTAACTTATATGTAATTGTTTGTATTTCTGATAACTAAAATAATTAAATGTGCAGAAGTTTGGCACTACGGCAAATTGAATATTGTAGAATTCTCTTACAAGGAATAAAAAGTGCCATGCACTATCAGGAATACTGCAGCTGATGGCAATTCATTTTTCTCCATTGCCTGTCTCAATAAAATAGTTTCCAGAGTCCAAGGCTGCGGGTGAGTTATTGCCTGACTCATAATGGCTGTCGGGTTTGCCTATACGGTCACTGCATCACCGGAATCTAAATCTTTGTTTTGTAAAGTGATCTGAGATGAAAAAGGTGCAAGTGAAATCTAAAATTCTGTTCCGTTCTCTATGCTCTGTGAACCCAGCTGTCAGATCTGTCTACAACCCAAAGTTCTGATGACTTTTAAAATAAATGGCTGCTTTGCACAGTCAAATGCCTTCTCAAGGAGATTATACAAGCTTTATAGCTGCCTCTTTTTTTTTTCAGATAACAGATCAGCAATATACCATATGTAACAAAAGTTATTTGTGGAATATCTCATAGAAAATAGGCTGGGCTGGATGGTACAATCAGGCACATCAGCAATTTCAAACTGATGGGCTTGGTCTTTCATTTATATTGGTGGGGGTGGGGGAGAGTTAATACAGAGGGTTAAGCAGTAAAGGAGTGCACATAATTGTAGGGGTGGAATTAAAGAAACACTTCCCAACTATTATACATGGGAAAGTAAGATTATTAGTCTCTCTCTCTCTCTGTGTATAACACTTTGGGAAGTGTTTCTTTAATTATTTACAGTTATATAAGGTTATACAGTATATGGTTATGAATGAATTTATAACATTATCAGTTGAACTTGTCTGAAATGTGCATTGGATTTTGCTTCTAATTCTTTTAAACTTTTTGTTTGAAATGCTGGCAATGAGTTAGGTAATATAAGTTGTGCTGGATACATGGAAATAAAATAAGACTCAGAGGCATGGTCTACACTAGACCAGGCATGTCAGTTTAAAGTATGCAACATCAAATCAAACACCAGAAGATCAACCTCCAAAGGGTTCATCTTCTTGCTAATATAGACATGCCCTGAATGGGGGCTAGGCTATGGGCTTAGTCCTGTACTTGTTGAAGTTAATGGAAAAGTCCCCACTGATTTCAATGAGAGGTCTCAGTTTCCCCTGAAGATGTGGCACGCTGTATTGCTAAAGTATAATTAGAAGCCCTATAACTTTTCATATAAAGCCCTTGTGTACCTAAAATCAGAAGCAAATTAACTCAGTGTAAACAAATTTGATCACATGTGTGGCTGGCTGTTCTCTGTTCCAGTTGAATAGATTTAGATGGCCCTTGTGTGAATTGTGTCTTTGCTTTCTTAATGTTTTGCTCAAGTTGCATGAGGGAATCATTCTTTTTTCCCCCTCACTGTGATAACAATTTAGTGTTTTGTTTCACTTCAACAGGTTTCCAGCTCAGTCATAAATTCTACAGTGTCTTTTCCACAACAGCTGGAATTAATTTCTGCATGCAGAAACCATCAATCTTCCATATAGTACCTGATTGTCATATATGGTAAGACAGTTGTATTGAACAATAAGCCTACAAAAGCCTTGGCTTAGGGTATATCACACTAACCTGCATTAAATTTCTGTTCAGCAATTTAGAATTAGCTCTTCTGTATTTTAGGGTTACATTTTTGTGTGTGTTCAACTCTCTTCTATTGTAAAGAATCTGAGAACTATCCTTTACATATGTATTTTAATAGAAATTGTGGGTTGCACTATTTTTAACATTATAAATCTTAATTCTTGAATATGATGCTCATTTAGGACCAGATCCAAAGGCCACTGAAGTCAACTTTTTTTCTAGTTCTATAACACACTCATCAATGTAGTAGCTTAGGGTGTGTCTAGACTTCAGGGATTTTTCGAAAAAAGTGGCATTTTTAGAAAAAACTTACCCTGTGTCTAGACTGCTGCCGCGTTCTTTCGAAAGTAAATTGAAAGAACACGGCAGTTTATTCGACCATGGAAAACCTCATTTTACGAGGAAGAATGCCTTTTTTTGAAAGTGCTCTTTCGAAAAAAGGCGCTATGTAATGCAAACTGTGCTTTTTCAAAAGAGAGCATCCAGACTGCCTGGATTCTCTCTTTCGAAAAAGCGGCTTGCTTTTTTGAAAGTACTGGTTGCAGTCTAGATGCTCTTTTTCAAAAGAGGCTTTTTCGAAAGTACCTTTCGAAAAAGCCTCTTTCGAAAGAGGCTTGCAGTCTAGACATAGCCTGAGTGCCTTCTAGTAGTGCATTATGCAATGTGCCTAACATCTGTCACATGTTTCCTCTCACATTTTTGTCCCAGGAGGAGAAGTGTATTCGCTAGCATGTCTTGTGGTGGTATGGTGGTAGTTGCTTTTATATGCAGGTTGCTGTGTATTTATATTAGAGAAGGCAAAGTGAAGGAATGTGCCTTGCACTTGCACAGTAGAAGGTGATATGATTTGTGATGGACCTTGGACCATGAGAATTTTTACCTTCCATGCAGATGAGCTAAAGACTGAGACTTTGAACTTAATTCGGTATTCTATGGAAAGTCAGTGGGTACAGAGTGGAAAACAGATCTGATGGGCCTGTGTCGTTTCTAAACTTGCTTAGTCATTCCTAAGCCTGATAACTTGAAGGCTCCATGTCAATCAACCAACACTTAGCCAATCCACAAGCAAAAGTCTAACCAGGAGACCCTAAGGCCAGGGATATAGGCCCCCAGGAAGAGCAGCCATTCCAGTCTGTCTAAATTGCTACCTCAGAGAGAGTATCTCCTGCTGCTTGGTGGTTCTGACAGACTCCGCCTGCTTCTGTTCCAGCCCCAGCCTGTGCCTCTTCCTGATCCAACTTTGTTCCAATCCCCTTCTTGATTCCTGCTCCGACCCCTGGTTTCAGCCCCAAGCCTGGCTGCTGCTGCTCCAATTACTAGGCCTGCCCATCCATTTATAAGTTTATGACATTGAGGTAACCTATAGCTGAGGAGATACACCATGGCATTCTCTACTAGTTGGAGTTTCCTAAACATTAAAGGCTTCATGCCCAGGTATGTTGCACTGAGGTAGTTCAACCAAGAGATAACAAAGATGTGAATAACTGAGGACAGGATAATGTCAGGATGGGAGGCAGCTTCCTAACCAACTGGAGATGGTAAAAAGTGTTCACATATGCTGCTATATGACATGGTAGACTCAGTGAGGAATCCAAGAGACCTAAGCTATAGACTATATTGAACAATTGTGGTATTTTCAGTGAAAGGAGACTGCACAGCGGTTACTATTCTTCAAAAGGATTTCTTTTGTCCATCAGCTTCATATCTGTTTGCTTAGGTTCCTCTTCAGCCAACTATTCTTTGTCCATAAACTGACCTTGTCTAGTCACTGTGCCATTTTGGTGCTAGTGGTGTGACTGAATGGATGAAGAATAGGTAGAGCTGTGTTACTTCCATTTTGCTAGCACTTGATTACAGTTGTCTGATCATTTTTATCTCATGGCTGCATGTGGATATTGAAAAGGACCAGAAAGAAATTATCTGTATGGAATTCAACAAGTAAGGAGTCTCATAGTGGAGGTAGAGTTCTCGACTGACTTCAGTGGGCTTTGATTCATGCCCATAATGTGTGATCCTAGCACATGTCTAAACATGAATAGTCCTTTTTGTATGCAATGGGAATTCTTGCTTTCTTAAAGATAAGCATCCACTTAAGTGCCTGGCTGGATCAGGACCATACTATGACAACCTGTCCCTTAGTAATCCCTCAAACAGATACTTGAATATATAAAAGACAAAGCTAAAGACATCTTTTTTATTGTGTTTTTTCCTTGCCCGCCCTACAAAGTCTGACTAGAGCTCTTTTTTAAAATTCCAAAATTTATTGTATGTTAACTTGGATTTGACTGAAAAATCATTTTCACATTGTTTAATAAAAAGTATCATATAATCTACTTTGTCTACTTTTAGGGTAAGTAAAGCTGCAAACTTCTTAAAATAGCTGGAAAGCTACTCTAAACCCTAATGTAGACAGATGAGCCAAGCACTCCCTCTAGTGGAAAAAATGCAATAGAATTCCTCTCTACTGAAATGACTAGAAGCTCGGATTAGTAGGAAAAATGCATCTCTGCAAGTGACTTTAGCACCAGGCTCTGCACCACTTAACTCCACGGCATTCCATGAGGTTTAAGTGATACACAGTGTTGCAGGAAGTGTCATGATGTTACGTCTCACGTACAGGCATTATGCAGACTTTCTGGCTACGTCTACACTGGCATGATTTTCCGGAAATGCTTTCAACGGAAAAGTTTTCCGTTAAAAGCATTTTCGGAAAAGCGCGTCTAGATTGGCAGGACGCTTTTCCGCAAAAGCACTTTTTGCGGAAAAGCGTCCGTGGCCAATCTAGACGCGCTTTTCCGCAAAAAAGCCCCGATCGCCATTTTCGCAATCAGGGCTTTTTTGCAGAAAACAAATCTCTGCTGTCTACACTGGCCCTTTTGCGCAAAAGTTTTTTGGAAAAAGACTTTTGCCCGAACGGGAGCAGCATAGTATTTCTGCAAAAGCACTGACAATCTTACATGAGATCGTCAGTGCTTTTGCGGAAATTCAAGCGGCCAGTGTAGACACAGCCTACACTAAAAGCAGATGATTTTGCGGGAAAACTTGCCAGTCTAGACACAGACTCTTTGTTTAGTTTCATCCTCTTTTTCTTTTTCTTTGTTTAGTTTCATGCTTTGGGACAGAAACAAACCCAGCACATGGCAGTTGCTATCTGCCGCTTCACAGAGCAGCAGAAAGTGTGTTAACGCATGTTTGTCCTAATAAATAGGGGCATCTTGACACCACTCTGTTTGTCGCAAAGACACTTCACTGAGGGTGAGTTTCAGCCTGTTAGAATCTGTTGCGATAGGTGAGTTTAGCCGACCTGTCAACACACAGGTTCCGAACTCCTTCAAAGTTCCAGAGTGGGGTGTTTTAATTTAGCTCCATCCCTCACTCGTCCAGAGCTACAGTCTTGGTAACCACTGACAGCTTTGGGGGAATTCACAGATTCTGGCTGTTGGCAGTTTTTGTGCAGCAATCAATGAAATCTAGGCCCCATTGTAGCCAAACAGCCGAAGTTGATCTTGAATCCTATGGGGTCACGTTAGCCAAATTTCACATCTATGCATACAGTTAGACAACTTAATCTGCGGATTAAGAGGCTCCTAAAAACATGGCCTGGTTTTCAGCATGCGGAGCTCCTGTCCCAGTGAAGTCATTCAGAGCTGTGGGTGCTCCCTAGCTGAGGCAGTTCTGCTAATGAGGGCCCAGCTGGGGACGTATAAAGAAGGACCCCTGGAGGGAGGGGGAGAAGTGACTGCTGCTCTGGTTAGAGAGCAGTAGGGACCCAGGCTGGACAAAGGGGTGGGCGAGCCAGGTAGTTGCCTGGGGCACCAACCGATGGGGGGCGCCTGATGGCAGCTGCAAGGGGCGTGCAGAATCCCTTATAGCTGCCATCAGGCACCGCACACCCGGCTCCCGCAGCGCCAGCCCCCACCCCCCATCCCCGTGGCGCTGGCCAGTAGCGCCCTTCTCCTCCATGGCCATGGGGCCCTGCACGGCCAGGCACAGCCTGCCCTAGGCTGCATGCCAGCGGCGGTGGCCGGGCCGGGATGGGCAGCACATGCGCCATGCGCCCCGGGGGCGGGCCCATGCTCCCTAGGGAGGCGAGCCTGTGCATGCACCGTGCACCTGGGGGTGGTGCTGCGCACCTGGGCCCAGGGCACCAAAATGGCTCGAGCCGGCCCTGGTAGGGACCCGACTGCTAGGAAAGCCGGAGGGTTCCTGGAGGTAGAGAAGTGCTGGGGAAGGAAGGCAGAACTGGGGAAGCTCTGGCCAAGCAAGCTCCCAGGCTGCAGGGCCTGAAGCAAGGCCTGAGACTACTAGGGCTGTAGAAATGCAGCCATGATAGGCAAGGGCAGCAGGTCCACACCCCTTTGCCAGTGATGAGTGACCATTACAGACTGCAGTTTGCCCCTAGATGAAGCGTGGCAGTGGGTCACTGAGGCAAGGTGGGTACAGGGGAGCTGGATGTTCCCTGGGAGGAGAACAGGGTGCCCTGGGGAAGGGAGGACCCTGGAGTGCAAACAGGCTAAACAACCCCCAGAAGGGGGGGGCTCAGAATCTAGAGTGGGCACTGCCAGGGGGCGGTGTCCTGAAGAGGATGCCGGGGACAAAGAAACACGGGGAGACCCCAGCAAGAGGGAGGCATCCAGCGAGCTAATTCCCAGAGCGAGCAGCTGGAGGTGCCAGGATGGTGAGTCTGCTTCGTGGCAGTGCCTTGTTAGGAATTTTTCTCTGTCACGAGGTAAACTAACCCTGTGCCTCCTTATCCTCAATGACTGGGCTGAGGTCACCAAGGCAGAACTAAGGCTTCAGACTTTTGGGTGTCTCAGGCTTATTGGTGTACGGAAGCAGACTATGGACCTGTTAAGTGTCTGGGAAACCAATGTAGTAGGGAATTCTTACACTATTTGTCCTCAGTGCCAAGTATACAGGAGCTAGAAAATAAAGAAGGACTTATCGAGTCTAAATCTGGTCTTCTACTCTCACAACTCAGGAAGAGATTTTGCTTTCCTGACTGGTCCCCAGAAAAGGGCTTTCATTCTGATCTCACTCTTACACAGGCTATGTCGACCCTGGGAAAGTTTGGTGACAAAAGCCAAACTGGTTTTTCTGTCTCCTGTTGTCAACATTTCATGGCCACGTTGCTAGCTCCCTGGCAACAGACAGAGCAAAGCATTGTGGGGTAAGCATCCCACAGTGCGGTGTTATGGGAAGGCAGAGCTGATCCTTGCACTTCTTGGGATTCCCTCATAGCTCTGTGAGCTCTCCATGCTAAAGAATGTCAATGCAGCACAACAGTCTCTCCAGCCCTCCCCCTGCAACAGCAGTCTGCCTGCCTGCTAGCAGAGCAGAACAGAAGCATTCCAATGATTTGCTTTTGTTTGTTTGTTCCCCAAACTCAGCTGTTAGATACTTCCCAGAGCTTTAAAGGGGAGGGAAGCAGAGATTACAAAACAGTGAGCACAGCCACCAAGTCAGGCATTGTGGGATCCTGGCAGACAGAACCAGTTTTAGGGGCAGGCTGCAACCAACCGCATTTTGGCCCGACCTCCTGAATCCTCCCCCCAGGTTTCCCTCTTGCGCAAAAATGGCTCCTAATTAATTATGCAAATGAAGTGCAGCAATATGTTAATCTGTGCTTCAGTTGCGTAAGCTTTTGTGGAAGAGGGAAGCTGTGTAGATATAGCTTTAATTAGACTCTCTAAATTGAACCCAGGAAGATTGCTCGCGACAGCAGCGATCTTCTGTTTAGTTAAGACATAGCCTTAGTTTCACATGAACACGAATCTGAGTTTGCCTCATTGCATTGATCAAACTGTAGCAGCAAAGAAAGCTTTTATTTAAAGCAAAGGGATGGTACATCCCTTGGGTCTATCAATGATTCTCCTCTGCCTTTTAGATCACATTAGCACTAAGAAAGGTGTATGATGGGTTTTATACTCAATCTATGTTAAGGATAAGGTGCAGCTAATAAACACGCTACTGCTGGCTCAAACCAATGGGTAGAATAATATGTTGACTTTTTGTTTTAACTAAGACCCACGTGCAATGTTCCACCTTCAAAACCTGACACATGCTTCTGAAGAACCTAGCAAATGCAGCATGATCGAGAGGCCTGGAATTGTCACATAGACTAAGCAACTTCATGTCCAGCAGCACAGCAACCCACTAAATGCCACTGCGTCTACTGCAGTAGCCCAACCAGCACATACTGGTGCCATGAAAGTCAGACTGTGCTGAAGAGGAGCAATGGTCTCAAGTTACAGTGGGGGAGGTCTAGGTTGGATATTAGGAAAAACTATTTCACCAGGAGGGTGGTGAAGCCCTGGAATGGGTTACCTAGGGAGGTGGTGGAATCTCCATCCCTAGAAGTTTTTAAGTCCCAGCTTGACACAGTCCTGGCTGGGATGATTTAGTTGGGATTGGCCCTGCTTTTAGCAGGGTGTTGGACTCAATGACCGCCTGAAGCCTCTTCCAAACCTATGATCCTATGAAGGATTGGAAATTGGACTTTCCTTCTAGCTGATGCTGAAAGGCTGGAGGGTGATTTCATGAACAACAGAGGGAACTGGATCTGTTCCAATATGAAAAACAAACTAAAGGGCAGGGTACTGCCGATTCAAAGCTTATTATGGTTAGGCGAGTGTTGTACCCCAAAAGCACTATCTGTATTACATACAAAGGGTGCCATCTACTGGCTCATAGGGATAAGATCTGTATATTGTTCATTCATATAACTGTCCCATAAAGTTGTTACACTGCTTTTAGATGAGTAGGTGTTAAGCACGACTGCACATAGTGAACAGTTACTGAACAGTCAAGTCTCTTCCTTGATATGAGTTCTGTGACTTAAGGAGAACATTGACTGCTCTCATGCTCAGAAAGATAACAGCAAGCCAATCTGTTAAATAGAAAAAGAGTTTATGAGTGCTGGGACCATTAATTCTCTTATTGCTGGACTAACACATCTTTTTTGAGAAATCTGTTCTGAAGAAAAGTGTCACTGTGTTCAGACAGAACCCTCTGGCCTATTCTCTAGGGAATATAAGCCCTGTGATAACAAAAGCCAGTCCTGCCCCTAAGACTCTGATAAATAGCTCACAAAGAAGAGAAGATACCTGACTATGAAATATGTTTAGGCTCTTTTAGAGAGGATGTTTGATTTTACTAAGCTCTGCTACCTGGCGAGAAGGAAGAAGCCCTTTCCCTCTGGGGAAATGTCTGCTGTCATCTCTCTGATGGCTCTTATTTATGCTTGAGGAGGAATTGTCATGCTGTCTGATTTATAATGGATAGCACTGGTGGGCTGATGAAATGCGATAGCTGTATCCTTCATTCCTCCTGCTGGTAAAGAGGAAAGGATTAGTGTCAAAGGGAAGGCCTGACAGAACAGCACAGAATGGAAATAGGTTGATATCCAAGGATAAGAGTATGGGATAGATTCAGGGCATCTGATCGCTAGTCCTAATTCAGCAATGACTTGTCTGAGCATTCATTTACTCCTCAGTAAAACTGGTAATAAGTACTTAGTACCTGTATAATAACACTTACCAGGGCTACCCAACTTTGGAAGCCACAGGGGCCACAATGATACTCACAGCACATGCGGAGGGCCACAAATTAAATATGATAGCATATACATGCAAATAAATATACAAATATATGCAAATAACTTCCTTCACACTGACGGGCATGAATATAAAGATTAAGGCAAGACTACACAATACGCAGGCCCCATTTAAATCAGTTCTGCTGATATTAATAAAATGCAACATTTACCCGATTTCCACCCATATGACAGCACTTTTAATGAGCAATGACAGTCCAGGAATTTAACTACTAAAATGCATATAAACAGAAGACCATTCTATTGACTCGCCATTGTGGAGCGTGTTCCCAGTGGAGTCCATATTCAAAGGATCCCACCCTTGGGCCATGTGTTGAGTCCTGCATAAACCCAAACCACACCGCAGGCCACAAACAAATGGGCTGCAGGCTACATGCGGCCCACAGGTCGTGTGTTGAGTAGCCCTGCTTTACACGCAATAATTAGTAAGAGAAACAGCCCACATCTGTGTGGCATAGGTGGGTATTTTACACATAAATCTTTCCATGGCTTGGGATGTGTACTTGCTAACTAAGAGTTTTCTTCAAGTAAAGGGGAAGGGGGAGGGCAGGAAGGACTGCAGGCTCTGACCTTGTAAGCCTGTAGGACATACTGACACATATGGCTGACAAGAAATTATTGCAGTTGCTTAGTTATAAGTGGCAGTGGTGGGAGACATACATAGGATTCATATACCAATTAATCCAGATCACTTTTTTGTTTGGACTAACACATTTTTCTTTATGCAAAAAAAAAAAAAAAAATAGAGTATGAAAGGGGAGTATGAAAGGGGATTGTGGTCAGAAAGTAAAAATACAAAAAGCATGGTGCATGCAGGTCAAGTACTAGAACAGAGATGCTAATGTCATGGGGAATTCTGCATGAGTCAGACTTGTCCCTACAAATGTAGAAATTCCTAGATAGATTGGGTGGGATTTTTAGAAGTGCTGGACTAACTCTGCTGCCACTGCATAACGCCGAGAGGCAAAACTGAACCTGGGACCTCGGCAGCTCAGTGCATGAGTCTCTATCACTTGAGCTAAAAGTCAGCTGGCACTCAGCTAAGGCTGTAGAGCAAACTCATTCTCTCTCTCTGTAAGTGGTCTAATTTCTACTAGCTGGGATAGTGACCCACACCAAGCAAGCATGTGGGTTACAATTACAGGTGGGGGCATGTTATACCAGATGGAATTAACGGTAGAGTTTGGCTAATGCAGTACACTTTTGAAAATACCCCCCTGTCTGTCTTGGAGGTTCTGCAGACATAGGGGCAAACCCTGCTTGTCTCACCTCTGAAGAACTCCCAATAACATTAGTCAAAGGAGAGTAGTGATCTGGGGTGCAATGGTTAATGAGAAGCACCATTCTTGCCAAAACCTCTTATATTGTGCAAAGGGCATGACAGTGATTTACAGAACCCTGCAGCGATCCAGAATGAAATGCAATAAGAAGAAGGTACAATGCTTTCTTCTGGCACCACTCTGCCTGGTTGTAGTGATATACCCCTTACTCCTATTTCCTAATCAGGGTACTCCTCCAGAGCTCTCTTACCGCTCACTCCTGTCCTGTACACCTAACTCCGCAGCCCCCCCCTCCTGATTGCTCTCAACTTCTCTTCCTTCTGCATCCTGTCCCCACCACACCCATTATGAGCCTTGTCCCCACTCAGACACAAGCTCTTTGTACTCACTTATACACTTGCTGAGGACTCCTATGCCCAGACAACTCACTTGCCTGTCCTGTCCTTCTCACCTGCCTTCAGTCCCCTCACTCTAGTCTCTGCCCTGCCCTCACATACACTTTCTCCATTTGGCAGTCAGGAGGTTGCATGGTGACTGGCACTGTGGCAGAGTTCAGGTTGCACTGTTGAAGGGATAATTCCTGGGCAGCTCCTTGCCACCTCAGAACCTGAGGCTGTGAAAGGCCCTGACAGTGCCACAAATACACTTTCCCCAGCTGTGACCCTGTGCTGCCATGCCCTGGTTACAGTACCCAGCCCATGTCCTTAGAAGCTCTGAGGAAAATCAATGGGAGTGAGGCAGAGCTGTCTCCAGGTGCAGATACTCTGCACTCCACCCCACTGAAGGACTGGATAATGAGGAGGAGCCAGATCTGAGAGCTGCAGGACTGGTGCCTCAGGTGTACTGTGCATGCCCCACCTTCCCCTGGCTTCCACTCCTACAGCTCTCTGTCATGTAATTGCTAACAGCTGCTGGGGAGAGAGCACGAGGAAGTGTCTCTCTCTCTCAATGCTGGCTGGAGAAAGGGAGAGTAAAATATGCTACAACGCTGAGCTACTCAGAGGGGGCTGTTAGACAGCTGAGAAGACATGGAAGTGGTAGGTATTGCTCTATTGTTGCTGCTCTTTGGTTTCCTGATGCTAAGGGTACTGGATATTCTGCATGTCTGGTGTGATATGTTTGCTGTTTGACTTTTTTTGTTCTCATTTGTAGTGTCAGGTAACTTACATACCTGTTCACATCTTTGACTTCTGAGCATTGCCTGAGGAGACCATCCCAGGCAGCTTGTCTTCTTTCTGCTGATAGCTTGATGGGGTTAGCTGGGTTTCTTGTTCTGCTTCTTTGGTAGAAATAATGTCACTCAAGGGGTTGGGAAAGAAACTTCAGTCAGGGGTGTTGTGTTCTCCACCAGCTCTTTCTCTCTGTGTCAGTTCTGATACCAGTTTGTACTGAACTCCTCCTCTTGGCTTGCTCCCAAGCGCTGGTTGATTTGCAGGGAAAACCTCACTAGCTAGTTAACAGGTGATGCACGCTGAGCATATCTTAACGAGAAATAGCATAGTCCAGGAAGTATGTGGCAAGACTCCAGCTGGCTGTAGGGAATGTATCAGGTACGGTCAGAGTGCAGTTAGGATCCAATGTTTAGGAAGACAAGCTTCTCTGATGAATTTTCTGTTCAGACTTCTCCAACCCATATCTTTCACAAAGGGAAATTGCAGTTCTTTCTTTCAAATCTGGCATGGGTAGTGTCTCTGAGTGGGGTTATGTTTTCTTATATCAATATTAAATTGCCAGTTATCCTATATATGTATCGACTGATCCTAGCTAGACACTATTACCAGCACCAATGGCCCCAGCTGTGCCTCTAAGACAGAGCCTTTGTTTTGATTAATCTTTATTGGAATAGCAATTTATTTCTAGAAGGGGAAGTAAGTTAAATTTCTTAATGTCCCTTTCCAACCTCTCCATAAACAAACTGTTCCTTGGCTGTAAAATATCTGTAGCTTTCGAGCATGAGACTGTCTATGGCTCTCTTTTTAAGCTGTTGCTGTACCTGCTAAACATTGTAATAGCAGGGCAAATAATTCACTGAATACTTTGTGTAAGTGTCTAGCAATCTTTTAAATATAATAACTTAGTGAAACCTCTTTCATTGCTCGAGTGGCTCTAATTTATAGCTATCTGCCTCTTACCACAGCCTTGGGACCTTTTCATGCGCTCTCAGAAGGCTGACCTTGAGACTTAATATATAGCAACTAGTAGCTTGAGAAATATACAGGATTGAGGTACAGAAATAAAACAAACAGCACTTGCTTAGCACTGGGAGAACAACTAGATACATTCCAGGAGGATAGGTCCATCAACAGCTATTAGCAAGGATGGATAGGGATTGGCTTAGCCACTCTTTGTCAGAAGCTGGGAATGGGCAAGAGGGGATGGATAATTTGATCACCTGTTCTGTTCATTCTTTTGAGGGCACCTGGCATTGGTCATTGTTGGAAGACCGGACACTGGACTACGTGGGCCTTTGGTCTGATCCAGTATGGCTGCTCTTACGAGATTAGCCACATGGTACATCTGAGCACAACTGACCTCTTGTGTCACAAGCTGAATCTGTGTAAAAAGTTTGCATTTAATGTTGGATCCACTCAGATCTGGCAGGTTTGAAATTACTCTGATCCTGTCAGGAAGAGGTTTATGTAGCTTAAAGGGGATGTGAATCCTTCCAGGACACTTTGGTTCTATTTTTTTTTTCAACCACCCAACTTTTCCTGGAAGTCCAGTGGGGTTTCCCCTGTTTGAGCACCTGATACTCCTGGTGATCTCTCTCCATCTTGTATCTTTTGGCAACAGGCCTGTACCACTCCTGCAAGATCTCCTTTGGCTTTTGGAAGATCTAGGAAAAAGACTTGACCTTTTCATATGCCTTCACCCACAAGAGGCAACTGAAAAGGAAAACTCAGCCTTTACCCCTGCAGCAGTCTTTCTATTGTCAAGTGGCTAATAGGTTTCACTTCTAAGCTCCTCATAAGGCTTACTCTATCTGGAATTGAAGTTTCCTCACTGTGGTTCCCATGGACCTTGAGGCTACTGTTGTATTAATTTAAATGGAATTTATAGGCCAAAGTGGTTAGAATTATCTACTTACACAGCAACATTAAACACTTTCAAAAAAAGTTCTGTTCTGTTGGGGGGAGGGATAGCTCAGTGGTTTGAGCATTGGCCTGCTAAACCCAGGGTTGTGAGTTCCCTTCTTAAGGGGGCCATTTAGGGATTAGGGGCAAATCTGTCAGGGATGGTACTTGGTCCTGCCATGAAGGCAGGGGACTGGACTTGATGACCTTTCAAGGTCCTTTCCAGCTCTATGAGATAGGTATATCTCCATAAATGAAATGGTGTACAGAGACCTCTATCTGGGTCATACAAATACCCTTAAAATCCATTTACCTGTTTATTAAGGACACAGAAAAGAAAAAGAAATGTGAAAGCATTACTGTAAGATATTACTTAAAAGACATGAAAGTTTTCTTTCCCTTGCACTGGAAAGGTGTATGTGGGTTTTTGGCTCAATTTTTTTCAGCAGGAAAGATTCTCTTATTTGATCAGCTAGATGGTATGAATTGGCTATTTTGAAATTATCCTTTTGAGGAAAAGAGAAGTCAGTTGAGATGGGCTGGAGCTGGTGGTATAGCCAATGAAGTCCAAGCCTTCTTCCTACAGAACAAAAAAGATGCATAAGAGGGGAGAGAGAAGAACAGCCAAGGTAGAGAAAACAGCTTCTGTCTCCAGTGTTGACTCTCACCTGCAAACTTGCTGCTGGTGAAACACAGGCAAAAAAAAAAAGGTTGTCTTGTCAGGCTTAACCTGACCTCTCATTAAACAGAAGGAAAAAAGGGAAGAGATGTAAAGCGAGAAAGGAAAGGGAGAGGAGAGTCTCCTATTCCAGGGGGTGAGTAATGTCATAGGACTTCCTCTCTGGGGTGAAAGAAGATGCTAGGACTTACTGGCACACCCAGCACTGATCCCATCACCCCTAGTAAGGGAGGGAAGGCCTGGATCCCTGAAAGGGGTAGGGCTGGCAGAATGGTTGTGGCTGGGGCAACAGCCCTTCCTGCCCAGCCAGTCCTTCACAATCAATGGCCAGGAGCCCTGCAGCTGCAGCAACAATATTTAAAGAGTCCAGGGTTCTTGGCCACTGCCATGGCAGCTGGGAGCCCTGGACCTTTTTAAATCTGCAGGCCCAAGGGCAGCTGCCCTTTCTGCTCACCTCCTGTTGGTTGCCCTGCTGGACCCTACTGGCAGGGCTGCCGATGGGAGTGGAGCAAAAATTTGCCCATCTGTAGACTGATCTGGCACAATCTGGTGAGGACATCTCTCAAAATGGCTTGGGGAAAAGGGGTGTAGTGGTAGCCATAATAGTGAATGTCACTCCAGTAGCCAAGTTTTCTATCCAAACTCTTTTCTTAAATCATCCAAGGGAGTAGTGGGTGGACTGTCCTGTCGTCATTTTGTCTGAGTTCAGTCTAGTTTCCAATACATCAATTCTGGTTCCACACATTTCTGGTTCCACGCCTTTCTTGTTCACCAGGCATCCTCTCAACACAGTCCTTGGGTTAGAATCAGGAGGCTTTTTCGTTTGGATTGAATCAGTCTTTGTCTCCCTTCTGCAACTCTTCCCACCAACATTTTGTTGTTTTTATAGATTATTGTGACATCTTACCAAATTACTCACGTTTTACAATTGAATTCACAGTAAGCATAAATGTATAGACCCAATGATCACAACAGCACCATGCCAATCTTTGCAGGATACTCTCCATGTGTGCTGGTTTCCTTTCCCACCACATTGTGTTTTGGATGCTGTCTCGGCAAAGAGCCTGAACCACACCCTATTTCTCCTCCTGAAATTCATGGGGATTTGAGGAAGCTGTGGCCCTACCAGGAGAACCCTAAGACACCTAATAGATTGGTGAGGGTGCAGGGCAACCATGGATTCTATTGTGAAACAGGGCTCTAGAGGATTCGTGTGTGCTTGAGATGGGCTGTGTTGCTGGTGTGTGTGTTTGTTTAAAGAGCCTCCCCATCCCTTCTCTTTATCACCACCATTAATTGCTGTGTTCTAGAGTATCCTCCTTCAGACTTGGTCTAGCCTCCATTATGTGCACCTTGCTGTGTGAAATGTTACATCAGTTCAATTGTTATGGGGGTTACAGAATTGCTGAGTCTCTGGGCAAAGTGGGAAGGGGGAACTCTGTGGCTATGTCTACACTGGCATGAATTTCCGGAAATGCTTAAAACAGAATAGTTTTCGTTATAAGTATTTCCAGAAAAGAGCATCTACATTGGCCACAGATGCTTTTCCCGAAAAGCCCTTTTTCCGGAAAAGCATCTGTGGCCAATGTAGACGCACTTTTCCAGAAAAGAGCCCCGATTGTCATTTTCGCGATCGGGGCTTTTTTCAGGAAAAGACTACTGGGCTGTCTACACTGGCCCTTTTCCGGAACAGTGTTATGCCCGAGCGGGAGCAGAATAGCTTTTCCGGAATAGCGGCTGATTTTTGTACAGTAGAGCGTCGTTGCTTTTCTGGAAATTCAAGGGCCAGTGTAGACAGCTCGCAGCTTATTCCGGAAAAGCGGCTGATTTTCCGGAATAAGTGGCTCAGTGTAGACACAGCCTGTGCGTCCAGTGGGGGTGGGACCTCCAGCAGAAAGGGCGGGGCTCAGGCAGCCAGCCAGCTCTCAATACTGCATTGAGTCCCCCCGGCCAGCCTTTAGTGCTGCCTCCTACTGACAGTAATTTTAAGAGCCCGGGGCTCCAGTTGCTGCTACTGCAGTGAGGGCTGGGAACCCTGAACCCTTTTGAATCACCTGGCCCTGGGACAATTTCCCCTTTCTCCCTCCTTCCACCCCCGTCAGCAGGCCTGAATTGTTATACTTCATAAATAGGCATAATCTCTGTGATTATGCTGCCATGAATGATTTACCCACACTTGACGCTGCCATACATACAAGAACTACCTTTCCTAGGTCTGTGTTTCCTGAGCACCGAAAATGTAGAAAAAAGCACCAACAACCTGAATCTGGAAAGGTTTGTAACATATTGCTTTTCCAAGATTCTGTGTGGAAGGGATGGGGAGGAATAGGAGAATCTAAAATAGTATAGCTGCAGTTAGCATAAAGCTTTAACATCTGACTTTTTAAAAAGCACTCTTCATTCCTAGACTCCTCCTTTGCAAAGTGGAAAAATAGCATCTCAGCAGAGTACAGACACTTAAAGAAGCCAGGGTGCAACTATGTAACCTGTCAATTAATTAAGCAAAGTGCTTATAGTTGCCATTTGAAGACAAGAGAAATAACCTGAGGGAAAGAGGGATTTGTATTCACATCCCTTTTAATTAAGGCAAGAATGGGGAAAGGGAGGACACAGAATAGTTAACTCTTTCCTTCCAACTATGCCATGTGATGGTTAACAAACAGGCATGAGTTTAATGAATTAGGTACATTGTACCAAAGGTGACACGCCTTGCTTACCATGCTGATTGCATTTATAAGCACAAAAAACCCCTTGTTTCCTCACCTCCATCAGACATAGGCAACTGTATTACCCAGTTTCTCAAACACCTGAAATGTGTTTAAGGTGCTATAAACAGTGTTAAGTACTTCAGCTGTAGCTTCAGTATACACAGCTGCTTGGTGTCCCTCCAAGAGAAACAAGGGCACCTTATTTTGTCCCATTGTCTATTTGTAGTCATGGCTCTCTGTGGTGATTTGGCTAGAGGGTGAATCGGTTTTCTTTCTGTCTGGAAATCTCCATTCCCTTTAAACTCTGTAATAGACGAGTCAAGCTTCTCCTAGCGCACCACACAGCTGATCCCTAATATGAAATACAATTGAAGCAATTCACTCTCCTCTAGGGGTAGATTTGTCGTGTGAAAGGAGTAATGTTACTTAAAGGTGTTATTCAAGAGAAATAGTGTTTAATAACTTCAGTAAAACCTCAGTATGCCATTCATTTGTTCTGCCATAACTTTAAGGGTCTAAAATATGCTTCCCCCCCTCGAACCTGAAAGAATGAATTTCTGTCCTAAATTATTTTTTCCAATTTCCTCATTAGACAGGTTATGGTGAAGTATCACAATTCTTTGCATTGAGCTAAACTGGTGCACCTAATGTAATCCTGGCATATAACAAGTTTTATGGAGCAGTTCAAGGATGTGAGTAGCTCATAAATCTGACATCAGGCTCTCTTTTTAGTTTTGCCCAGGACCGAATTCAAAAGAGGGTATTGCGGATAAAATCAGATTCCTTATTTTTCATCATGGTACAGCAAAATGCCTGGGGCAAAATGGGACAAATCTAAAAAGCTCACCAAACTTTTCCCACACCTGTTTTAAAAACTTAGCATTTGAAAACAACAAATTGTTAATCTTTCAGGCAAAAACAGAAATAATGGTATCCTAACCCCTCCCCCCCCCCCTCCCCCCACATTTTGACTTTCAGGTTTCTTTCTGGAAGGGTTCAATTTGCTTTTACTAACTATATATTATTGTCTTTCCTACCCCATGTTATGTGTTCATCTGGCACTCTGAATAGGGGTAATCTCTATCTGAAGATAAAGGAATGTGTTGGAAATCAGATACAATTTCCATACTGCACTAACATGAGAGAAAAGAATGAGTTGAACTACTGCTTAGTCTAAGATGATACAACTTAGCCTCAAGTATTATTGATGAGGTCAGTAGGACCAGTTGTGACCAATTTACTCCAGCTGAAAAGATAACTTCATTATTTCCCCCATTCAGTGTATGCAGCTGTCTTGTTACCTAAAATATATCCTCACAGATGTGTGTATGAAATTTGCCCTTGATATGAAGAAATCTTTGGCTCACTTACTGCTTAAACTAGGCTCTCTGGTATGAATGTGTCTGGTATGAATGTGTCTAGTTATCTCAGAACTCCCTCCAGGACTCTTTTCACTGTGCATCATTCAAAGGTATTATTGAATCATAGTTCTTACCTCCACCTCCCTCATTATTAATGATTCTGGAGTCCTAAACCTTTGTGTCTCACTTAGGCCCTGATCCCAGGTGATCTGATTGGCTTCTGCCACCATTGTCTTTAATGGGATATTGGTGTGTTCAGTGCTTTGCAGGATAACAAGTACAACTGCACCTATTTTCCGATACGTGTCTATGCAGGTCACTAGCTAGTGCAGCTTTAGCTGTGTTGGTCCCAGGATACGACAGAGACAAGGGTGAGATCACAGCTTTTGCTGTTGATGAGAAGGGCAAGGTTTTGAACCACACAGCTCTTCCTCTAGTCTGGGAAATGTATTCCCAGCATCACAGCAAAAATGCAAGGTGGAACAGATATTGCAAGGGGCCATTTGAGGTAGAGTGGCTCATTAACACCTCTGTTGAAAGAGGACAAAAAGAGGGGGTTAGGAGGGTTGCTGGTTGGATTTATGGCACATTAGAGCAGTGTTTCTGTTCAGGACTTTCAATGTTTAGCAGAGTAATGAATTTAAGCTTCCACTGCTCACGTTTCTTTTGAGGACAACGAATGATATAGGTGAGATTGTGTTGTATCCGCTGGCGATAAGAGTAGTTTTGTGTGTTTCCTGTGTGAGTTCATTTAAGAGTGTAGCGATTGTCTTATTTCATCCACATAGCTGTTGTTGGGGCATTGGATGAGGTACATCACATGTTGTGATAGGCATGTGGAGAATACAACGATCAACACCTTTCAAGATCTATGGAACTGTGGAGATATACAGAACCTGCTGACATCTGATCTGCTGGGTTCTGATGCCACTTTCGTTTGATGTTGTGTGGGATTTGCCACTGAGGATGCTCTTGGAGAGGCTGTGGGGTAGTTTGAGACCTGGATGGAATCCTCATTGAGTAGGGGTGATGGCTGTTTGATATTC
The DNA here is from genome assembly GCF_052426305.1 of Pelodiscus sinensis. Classification (NCBI taxonomy): domain Eukaryota; kingdom Metazoa; phylum Chordata; order Testudines; family Trionychidae; genus Pelodiscus; species Pelodiscus sinensis. The sequence continues at coordinate 15,069,211 of NC_143060.1, read as the reverse complement.
CTTAGGGATTCCAGTCTGAAGTAGCAGGTGACAAATAGGTGTGTGGTCAGGAGGGATTTTATTTCTGTATTGAAGCAAGTTCTCTTGGAGTGTTTGAGTGGCCCATTCCATGATGCGATCTACTCCTTTGGTGGAGCATTCTTGTTTGGCTTCTCTCCAAGGGTGTGTTTAGACTACAGGGTTTTTTCAAAAAAAGTGGCCCTTTTTTTTTCTTCAAAAAAATTGTACTTGCGTCTAGACTACCGCCGCATTCTGTCGACAGTGAATCGAAAGAATGCAGAGGTTTTCTCAAGAGCGGTAAACCTCATTCTATGAGGAATAACGCCTTTTTTCGAAAGTCATCTTTCGAAAAAAGGCGTTATTGCATGAAAACAGGGCTTTTTCGAAAGAGAGCGACTAGACGCTCTTGAAAAAGCAGGCCGCTTTTTTGAAAAATCTTCTTGTTGTCTAGACTAGACGCTCTTTTTTGAAAGAGCCTTTTTCGAAAGATATTTTCGAAAGAGGCTTGCAGTCTAGATGTGGCCCAACAGAAATTAGTTTAAAGAAGGTACTACTGTATATCACCCGCTTTGTCTCTGTACCTGCAAGACATGTTGTTTGCTCCTTTTGAGGTAGGCATAAGGTGGGAGAATGTGTTTTATGCTGAAGTTGCTTGCCTAAATTAAGACACACAAGACTTAATAATGCTCTTCTATTGTGCTTAGTTTTGGATGATAGGTATATTATCTGCACCCTCTGGCAATTCATATAATGTTTTTAAACATGCTATTAAATTCTACTTTCTTCCAAATGAACTATTTGCAGGGCCATTTGTTGTTTTTGCCTTTTTGGAGAATGCCAATAAACTTTTTGTGGCTTCCCCCTCCTTTAGGAAGGAATAGGTGACTTCAGAGCGCTCAGAGCAAAATTTCAAAATGATTCCTGCTTTTCAAAGATGGTGCCACAGCCAGCCAAGAAGCCTCCTGTGGAAAGTTTACACCTACCCAGCATCGACACACAGGGTGTGTCCAGTCCTAGAATCCTAAACCACGGGAAAATACCGATATCAGAACACAAGGAGGAGAGAGTTTGTTTAGCTGTGCATAGCTCAGAGCTCATGCAGTCCAAACCTTTGCTATTTCCTAGAGTCAAGCTTGGAAACTTGTATGTAGCAGGAAAGAATGAAGAGCCAAAGAAGAAAGTCTTGGAGAGAGCCGTCTGTGAAGATGCAGCTCCTAGAGATGATTCACAGAAACCCCGTCCACTTTCTTGCATTTATCAGCAGGCAGGTGTTAATACAAATTCAGAGGAAGCATTGATAAAAAACTCCTTTCGTCATACTCTGCAGATCTGGGAAAGTGCTTCAACTCAGGATGACAGAAAATGTGCAGGGTTTATAATACCACAGGGTATGAATGGGAATCATTCTACTCCCTTACGGGCTTTGAACTCTACCATCACAGCTGAGAACAGCAAAATTAGAAGTGCAGGGAAGGAGCACGTCCTGGATTTCTCTACTCCAAAGAACTCTTCACCCAGCAGAACTCCTGTACTTTCTCAGAATGCATCATCTCTCCTTCCATCCAGAGGCTACAAAAGAACTGAGCAAAACACGAAGGTGACTGGATTCTCTCAGCTTGCTTATGATCCCCACAAGCCAAGTGAGATCTCGCAGTATCTGAAAGGTAAAACCATCATCTCAGAATTGTTAGATGGTATTTCTATGGCAGATTCCAGCTGTGGTTTTCACTCTACCAGTTTTGAGGATTAGCCATCAGAACATTAATGTGGACCCATAAGAGAGAGATCTGTTTAGATGGGTACCTAAACACTACAGTACTGAGCAGGCTTCCAGAGAGAACCCCCACCCCCTTTTTTGTTAAACCTAGTGGTGCTTTGATACCTAACTCGAAATGGTTTCCATTCTATCCAGGGTTTATCCTTGAGTTCAATGGTTCTCAGCACCCACACTATAAAAATTGTTCCAGCACCCTTGATCCATTCCCTATCCAGAACTGGTATTGAAGGGGGCATAAAACAGATTTTAGGTAGGAAAAGAAAGGATAATGAGTAACTGGCTAACTAGGTCCTTTAAAACCTGGAGTGGGGCAGGAGGGTTTGTATGTGTGTTCAAGTTCTGGAAACAAAGTTAAGGAAGATCCATGTGTTTCATTTGAATCAATTTGCCTATTCTTACCACTGAACGCAGGGCAGACTGGTTTCTTGTGTCCTGGTATTCACATTTCATATGCTCTGCAAAAAATCCAGGGATTTGCTTTTTATATAAAGGTAACTCTTGAGTTAAAAATGGTGCCATTTTGAATCCTCAGATCCATAAATTCTCCAACTTTGGGACATTCAGGTCCAAACTAAGAATGCTTTCTCTCCTTTGGGTATTCCTTCTAACAACATACTCCCAGGGAGACATGGAGCAGCAAATTAATTTTATCAGCTTCAGATTTAGTACCAAAATGTTGAAAAGAGTAAATCATGGTTTACTCTGGAAAGCTATCTTACTGGAACTGCATGTTCAAAAGTTACACTGCTGAAGTCTAGAAAATTAAATGTTACTGGCAGAGAAAATTCAATATAATTTTACAGTAAATCCAGATAAAGATTTCTCTCAGATGTGGCCAATTGTATAAGAATATGAAGAAACAAAGAGCCTTCTGCTTTCTTATTTCAACTTATGTCTACTCATTCTGTAGTATCATTGAAGAACTAGTTCCCCTTCCCCTCTCCCCCTTGCTGAGTATGTGTCAATGTAGAAAATGAGACTAGGCAAATTTTAAACTGTGGCCAAA